>NC_064628.1:373582729-374832729 GCF_023864275.1 Schistocerca cancellata
ATTCCTCAGAAGTCAGTGCCAGATGACTGAATGCTACAGATTATGATGTTTATCAGTCTCTGTCTGGCAGAGAACAGCAGAAGGAGAAGCAAATAGAGTTCACAGTTCCATACTGCTATTAGCATTTGCGCTGTACAATTAACTGACTGTATCATGTGTGCAATTTGTTTATCTCGTCTCCATTGTGTAGTACAATAGTGGAGACAAGTCAGTAGTGGACTTTTAAACACCCATCTTGACCCGACCCAGCAGCTCTGCTGTGGATGGCCGCTTGCTACCTGCTCTGTCACCATTGGAGGCCCCAGGTCTCCAGGCAGCCGCATTTTAATAGGCCTGCTGTTTGCCCACGTACATGACATGGCTTTGGCTTACCGATGGGTCCCTTGCTTCCACTTTCCTTTGCAGCTGTGCCGTTAGCCTCCCTTCCATCCATACATCAAATTGTTGCTTCCAGTGTGTCTTGCAAAGCTTTTCTTGTGAATCCTGTACCCACTAATACATACAATTAGTTTCTGATTTACACAAATACTATACAATACATAACACAAAATCATTAACATGTTTCTGTTATGAAATATAATTTTTTTTAAGATGCACTCACCAGTGAGTGCATCATTTATTATTGTTCTAGTTATACAATCAGCCAAGAGGCTCACTTATTTACTCTAATTATTCTGATCAAAATTTCATGTATGAAATTAATGTTAGTTATGAAAGAAAATATTCATCATCCAATGTAATTTAATTATTAAATATTTGTCTGCACCTGTATACCTATACATATAAATGTTCATTAGCTATCCACATAACAGTAGAATTATGACCATCACCAGATCCCAATGTTAATAATTGCAAATACTACTTGTTAAAATAGTGGCCAGTAGGATATTTATACTAGTCTAACTACAACCCTATTCAAAGTACTACACTGTCATTGGATATCACAAGATCGCCCGATCTCATGGCTCACGGTTTCGTCGTGGATGTCGTCGTGATCATTTGTGAACAATAAAGTGCACGTCTGCACAAAAACATACACGAATGAATGATCAGGCGGTCCTCTTCTTCACTTCATGCTTCGGTGTGCTTCCTGCGGACAATCATAAACTACATATCAAGTTTCGTACAAAATTACTGATACATTCATTAATCATACTGTCACTTACTTTCTTTCATGTTTTTGCTCAGTAATACTTTCCCTGTCACTGTCCTTTTTCCGGAGCTGCTGCTATTACCTTTATATGTCGTTAACTCTTCCTCTTGTGTTAATGAAGTTACATTTTATTTTACTAGTGGTACCTGCAAATATAAAGATTTTAGTACACTATATAAAATCGCTGCTCATCAACACGATTGCCATGCCCTTATGTATGACCCACGATGTCATGTGCTTTGAACATATACACTACTGGCCATTAAAATTGCTACACCACGAACATGACGTGCTACAGACGCGAAATTTAACCGACAGGAAGAAGATGCTGTGATATGCAAATTATTAGCTTTTCAGAGCATTCACGCAAGGTTGGCGCCGGTGGCGAAACCTACATCGTGCGGACATGAGGAACGTTTCCAACCGATTTCTCACACACAAACAGCAGTTGACCGGCGTTGCCTGGTGAAACATTGTTGTGATGCTCGTGTAAGGAGGAGAAATGCGTAACATCACGTTTCTGACTTTAATAAAGGTCGGATTGTAGCCTATCGCGATTGCGGTTTATTGTATCGCGACATTGCTGCTCGCGTTGGTCGAGATCCAATGACTGTTGGCAGAATATGGAATCGGTGGGTTAATGAGGGTAATACGGAACGCCGTGGTGGATCCCAACGGCCTCGTATCACTAGCAGTCGAGATGACACGCATCTTATCCGCATGACTGTAACGGATCGTGCAGCCACGTCTCTATCCCTGAGTCAACAGATGGGGACGTTTGCAAGACAACAACCATCTGCACGAACAGTTAGACGACGTTTGCAGCAGTATGGACTATCAGCTCGGAGACCATGGCTGCGGTTACCCTTGACGCTGCATCACAGGCAGGAGCGCCTGCGATGGTATACTCAACGACGAACCTGGGTGCACAAATGGCAAAACGTCATTTTCTTCGTATGAATCCAGGTTCTGTTTACGGCATAATGGTGGTCGCATCCGTGTTTGGCGACATCGCGCTGAACGTACATTGAACGCGTGTATTTGTCATCGCCATACTGGCGTATCATCAGGCGTGATGGGTTGGGGTGCCATTGGTTACACGTCACGGTCACCTCTTGTTCGCATTGACGGCACTTTGAACAGTGGACGTCACATTTCAGATATGTTACGACCCGTGGCTCTACCCTTCATTCGATCTCTGCAAAACCCTACATTTCAGCAGCATAATGCACGACCGCATGTTGCAGGTCCTGTACGGGCCTTTCTGGATACAGAAAATGTTCGACTGCTGCCCTGGCCAGCACATTCTCCAGATCTCTCAGCAATTGAAAACGTCTGGTGAAAGGTGGCCGAGCAACTGGCTCGTCATAATACGCCAGTCACTACTCTTGATGAACTGTGGTATCATTTTGAAGCTGCATGGGCAGCTGTACCTGTACACGCCATCCAAGCTCTGTTTGACTCAATGTCCAGGCGTATCAAGGCCGTTATTACAGCCAGAGGTAGTTGTTCTGGGTACTGATTTCTCAGGATCTATGCACCCAAATTGCGCGAAAATGTAATCACATGTCAGTTCTAGTATAATATATTTGTCCAATGAATACCTGTTTATCATCTGCACTTCTTCTTGGTGTAGCAATTTTAATGGCCAGTAGTGTAGCATTTCGTACTTTCCGTTATTAATTTTTACGTGTCTCTATCCCCTTATTACGCTTCCATTTCATGTCGCTATAACACTCAAAGAATATTTCAGTGCGCTCATATGGTATTCCGCAGAACTTGCTACCATGTACGCAATTCTTCCGTCTCTATGAACACCTTAAATACAACACTTTCATATAC
The DNA here is from genome assembly GCF_023864275.1 of Schistocerca cancellata. Lineage (NCBI taxonomy): Eukaryota > Metazoa > Arthropoda > Insecta > Orthoptera > Acrididae > Schistocerca > Schistocerca cancellata. Next base: position 373,585,725 of record NC_064628.1, read on the forward strand.
AAATAACGGTGCGGTCTGGCGTAGCCCCGTGGAGCAGGCCACCTAGTGAAATCTCGTTCCTCTGAATGGAGACAAATCATACTTGGACGACATACCTGCATGTCGCAGCAAACCATCACTAGCAAATCACTCACTTGTGATCCCATTGCTAAACATGGAAAATAGATTCTCATTTCATGAAGTAGCTCTAAAATCTTCTCAAAATGCGGACATTCTCTGCTAATATGTTACACATCAATCGGATAGCAAATTTACCTATTCAAACATCTTTATAAGATTTTTTTACAGTACCGAACGTTTCTCATTTTTACTTTTACCCTTCGTGGACAGAAAGCACGTCTTAAACTCCAGACACCTTTTAAATTGTATGGTCAGCTTGCTGTGCACATAGTTATATCCTACACAAAGAAACATGCCCCAATTTTATCTCCCTCTCGACATCCTGTCCTTTTGCGTACTGTAGTACCTCTTTTAACATGACAATAGTACAGAAAATCAGTGCAGTAACTTAATTGCTAACTATTTACAATGTACTTTACTTCCGCCATACTCTTCTTCTTTCTTCTTTTCCTTCTGCATTTGTCCCACGTGCCTGTGAGGTCCACTACATGGGTCCGTTGTCTCCATTTCGCTCTGTCACGAGCTGCATCTGGGTGGATGTTCGCGCATCAAAGGTCTTTATGAATTGTATCGGCCCAACGTTGCTTAGGTCGTCCTTTGGGTCTCCTGCCGACGACTTCAAGTTTGTAACCCGTCTTGACAATAGAGTCATCACTGGCCCGTAAAACATGCCCAAACCATCGAAGACAACTCTCACGCATCTTGTCTTGGATCAGTGCAACACCAAACTGTTTCCTAATTCTGTCATTATAAACGTGATCTAACTTGGTGAGCCCCGCTGTCCACCTTAGTATCTTCGTTTCCATTACACTTAGGCGGCGTTCTGTCTCAACTGTAGTCGGCCAGCACTCACAACTTTAAAAGGCGACTGGTCGGATAACAGTGCGATAGATTTTTGATTTTAAATTATTTTTCATCCTGCACTCGTAAGTGACTCCGGTTGTTGTTGCCTGAGTTCTGGTGATCACCTCTTCGGTGAGTCGTCCGTCAACGGTGATCGTGGAACCAAGGTACTTAAACTTACTCACACGAGTCAGATCTTCACCATTAATCGTGATGCTTCCCATTTCATGTCTGTCTGATGTCATGTACTCGGTTTTCTTCAAAATAAGGCGGAAACCGTGTTGCACCAACCGGTAACTCCATTCTTGAGTTAGGCTCTGCAGATCAAGCTTGTTTTCTGTTGCCAGCATCAAGTCATCAGCATAATACGGTAATGGCCAGTGCAGATCAGCTGTCACGGTGTCCATTACGAGAATGAACAGAAGTGGTGATAATGCAGAACCTTGCTGGATGCCGACTGTGAAGGGAAGTCCTTGGATAGTCCTGAGGTTGCACAGACATAACTTCTCGGCTGTGCATAAAGTAACTGCACCCAGTTAATAAGCTGCTGCTGCACATCATGCTGTCGAAGTGCTAGCCAGATGAGACTGTGTGGCACTTTCGCAATACAAGCTCCTTTAATTTTTCCTGCTTATTCTGTGTCATCTTGGCGTACTCTCCAAGTTGGTCTAATTGATTGTTCCTGATTCCTGTTGTTATTCATTCCACCCCATTCTTGGTCAGACCGTTGACGAGTTTATTCTATTGTCCCCCATGATGCGCCATTATTTTATGGCTCCCATCTGCGTTCATTTTGTTGCCTATATACTCTGCCACAATTCTTCCACTGTACATTGTTACCACTACGATATCTATGGTTCATATTTTGGTGAGGCGGCCGATTTACATTGTTTTGCCATTTATGGCCTCTATTACTCTCCCTCCGTTGTTCTTCCTTCTTTCACTGTGCACGTCTCTCTGCCTACGTTTTTCTCACGCCTGATGCTCATTGAAAGAGAACTCCAACTCTCTTAGGGTACCCTTGAATCCTTCTACATGACTTCCACATCGGCCGACGAGCGTTTGCTGTAGGAAATTGGCAACTTCACGTAACACAATCTTATAATCTCAGCCGGTGTGAATGGGCCGTCCAAATACTGATTTTTCTTGGTCAAGTTTCCGAAATACTTCACCGGACTATGGAACCCTGTACTTTCATAGTCTCTGTTCGTCATTATTTCCTGTTTGATCCTGTCCTGTGTCTCCTTGAACCAGTATTTGTTTTAAAATGCGTCACGAAACTCTTCGTATGACGTGCACGTTTTTGTAATGTTCCGCATGCATTCGGCCGATTTTCCCTCGATATGTGAACATACGAAGTCCAGTTCGTACATCAGAGGCCAGTGAGGACGTAATGATAAATAAAATTGTCCAATGAAAGTTTTTGGGTGTAAAGCATTACCCTTGTCTTTGTAATTTTGGAATTTTCGTACAGAGACAAAATACTTAAAATTGAAAATTTCATTAGAATTTCTTCCCGCTCGGCCTACCACATTCTCAGTTGGTGCTAACGTTTCCTGTCTACCGTTGCCTTGGGCATCATCTCTTCTACGCCCTGTCACATTTTCATTACTGGAAAAATGTCCCGTGGTGGACATTATCGGGTAACAATTATGCATATGAAGTATCTCATTGCTATTCTCTGTATTCGCAATCTGCGACCCGGCTGTGTCTTGTGTAGACGCGGGGGCCATATCTCTAGCGATATTTCGTTGCTCTGCAGATACGTTTTCAGTCTGTAGTTGACGAGCAACTCTTACATTCGAGCATATTCTAGTATCGTCTGGGCTTGGACATGATCGTGTTGATTTATCAGTAAACTCTTCCGGGCTAAGTTACCGTGGTCGATCTGTAGAACTTCTTCTCCCTGACGTTTCGTTCTCAACTACGGAGAACATCTTCCGAGGTGAGTCGACGACTGGCTGCTAGGAGCTGGGGCCGCCGCTTATATAGAGATCGTAGGGGGCGCCACCACACGTCACGTGGCGTCGATGTGTAGCTATCTCTGGCTATCGTCTGTTCTCTCGATTGCAGGCAATCGATTGTCACGTGATTGATGCAACGTCGACCGCCATATCTTAGCCAATTTTAATCCTTCTTCTTTACGATTAAAACTGTATTGATGTTCGTGGATTTCAATTGCCTCTCTATACATACGTGTGGTGGCGCCCCCTACGATCTCTATATAAGCGGCGGCCCCAGCTCCTAGCAGCCAGTCGTCGACTCACCTCGGAAGATGTTCTCCGTAGTTGAGAACGAAACGTCAGGGAGAAGAAGTTCTACAGATCGACCACGGCAACTTAGCCCGGAAGAGTTTACTGATGAAGACGCCGGCCGTGAAAGCCTACATGGTATGATCGTGTTGAGTTTCAACGGGCTCTTTCGGTTTCTGTTGTTTCCAAATCGCCTACTATTTCTTTTATGAGATATGAGTTTTGACTATGTTGCATCCTGACTTCCTGAGATAATTGCTTAATTTCGATTTGTATGTTTTGTTTGAATTGGAAGAGCCCCGCGGTCAGTGCCTTATTTGGCGCAATTTCTGTCTTTTGCAGCTGCGTTATTCCTACTTGTTTGCATCCTGACTTCCTGAGATAATTGCTTAATTTCGATTTGTATGTTTTGTTTGAATTGGAAGAGCTCCGCGGTCAGTGCCTTATTTGGCGCAATTTCTGTCTTTTGCATCTGCGTTATTCCTACTTGTTTCAAGCGGCCTTGCAACTTCGTTAATGCACCTCTACCTATCTTTATCGTATTTTCTGTCTTCTTAAATGTTGCAAGAATAATCCGCTTCGCGCCTCTCGCTAATAATCGTGCCTCGTTCACGCTTCTTCTGACCTCCGCAATCTTTCGTTCTAGTTTTGTTCGGAGCGTCACTACCTCATATTTCACTTCCATCGTTTCATGCTTTATCGGCTGAATCTCAACAGTAACGTTTTGAATTTTACTTCTCATTTCAGCAATAATGTTTTGAATTTTAATTCCCATTTCAGCACTAACGTTTTCAGTTTTATTTCCCATTTATGTTCCCATTGCTTTTAGGTATGCAAGGATGTCCAACGCACCTGTGTTGTCTAAATCTTCTCTCCTATTGTAACTTACTCTTCTTCTACTCTTAGGTGATCTTGTGCCCTTTTCCCTTTCCATTTGTTGGTATTCAGGAAATTCATTACCGCGCGCCCCTGATATACTGCCTCGTGACGATGTCACTGACGGCGATCTACCACGATTCTTAGTATTTCCGCGTTCACTTGGACTCCCTACATTGTAGTCCCGTATCTTTACGATTGCCTCAGTGTGTCTCTGTTCCTAATCTACGCTATCAGATTGCCCACGACGGGCTTGACTGTGTCTATGATCCTCAAAACATTCCCTTGAATTGGTATTCCCCTCACCTGTGCCTTGTGCTGCTAACAAAGCTAACTCTTTCTCATCCCAAAGGCTTTCTTGACTACCCCGTGTATCTGCCGTTTCTATATTGTTACAGCTAGTGATCTGTTATACGATCAAGCGTGTTTTCGCTCTAGTTATCATGGAGTGATCCCAGATAACAGTTCTCTCTTAACAGTACACACAATTTACACTACCCACATTTATTATGTAATGGGCACGTAACACAAAATATCAACAACAAAGAAGCTAAAGTAATGGCAGCGTCGTGTCCTTACAATACAAACAAAAGACAACGACAAAGGACATAACATGAAATGGCTCAAATGGCTCTGAGCACTATGGGACTCAACATCTTAGTTCATAAGTCCCCTAGAACTTAGAACTACTTAAACCTAACTAACCTAAGGACATAACACACACCCATGCCCGAGGCAGGATTCGAACCTGCGACCGTAGCAGTCCCGCGGTTCCGGACATAACATAAATTCAATAAATTGCGCAGCCAACGGGCTGAACCGCAACGCTTCTGAAAAGAAATACAATAAAACACACAAATATTATTTTTAATGTTATCGAGCCACTTTACCACTGCCAACTACACACAGAGCTGGTGATCACTAACAATAATTCCTAACCTTTAAAAAATGGGAACTTTTTTTAAATTTCCGAAGCTTCAAACCATTTTTGACTACTATCAGAAGACTTTAAGTAGGATCCTGGTAGAGTAAGCCATATCCAAGATGCAGATCGAGGCGGGTGTAAAAATGAATGTGTGCAGCGGAAAACACTGAACGCGAAAATGAAGATTTGGCCCTGTCTGACTACCCACTGAAGCTGATCTTAGGATCTCTTAATGGTGATATTATTTCCTCCTTCTTGCTCTTTAACATGTAAATTACAACATAAACATAAATGAATGATTAAGAGAACTCGTAACTACTGAATGATAAAAGTTGTTCCTGCTTATACATTTATAGTAGATTAAAACTCCTTTAGATATTACAAATGTTTCTATATCAATCACCAATGGGCATAAAGAGATAAAAATGAATTTCCTAACTAATATTACTGATCAATTCCTCACATTTGTACCTTTTTATGGTTAGGCGATCTACCATAAATAATGCGAGATGACTGACATCATCTACGTACCAAACACTAGAAGACACTACTTCCAAAGATAATCTACAGTGGTATGGAACCTCAGTGGAAATAAAACTTACGTGATCACAGCTGTTTAGATTTATAGCCATAATAAGCCAAAGCAAATAGCAATATCGCGGTGTGTACCGCATCCACTGCGTCGGAGTGATGGTTCTCGCCGGCCGAAGTGGCCGTGCGGTTAAAGGCGCTGCAGTCTGGAACCGCAAGACCGCTACGGTCGCAGGTTCGAATCCTGCCTCTGGCATGGATGTTTGTGATGTCCTTAGGTTAGTTAGGTTTAACTAGTTCTAAGTTCTAGGGGACTAATGACCTCAGCAGTTGAGTCCCATAGTGCTCAGAGCCATTTGAACCATTTTGATGGTTCTCGTACACGTCTGTGACGATGGAAGACCTCTAACCACAACATATAAAAAAGAAACTTTATTCAAACACTAGGGCGGCAGAAGACGGTCCTCTGACTAATATAATCTAATACTGTCTTCTCCTCTCTGTGTTCTATAGACGTGAAACGCGAACTCCCAACCACAAGGATGGAGTTCAGATAACGTCTCAACATGAGTATAGGCAGAAGAAATGCTCTCAGTCATTCCCTACCAGGAGGCAAAGTCCAGAATCGTATAAGTTCGCAACAGTACAGTGTCTAACCGTTCTAATTATAATATCTCCTGAGAGCAAAGACAGCAAGTCCGTCTGTAGCAAGTCCTTCTGTAGCAACAAATCTGATACTGAGCGACCGTCAGACATGGTCGCTGAAAATAGAAGACCTCTTTCTATCCATCGCTGGCTTCCCAGATAAGCTCGTCTCCCCTCCCTCGTAACTGCAGAAGGCGAATCATATTCTCGAAACCACGGAATATTCTCCCTCTCTACAGATTCTTCCAAACGCCGACCAACAGTAGAATGCTTCTCAGAGTAAAAATCCTTGGAAATAACCCAGCCTGCGTGATTTCCGAGGTAACGTTTCCTCGTTCCTCTCTGCTGCATCCAAGATTTTCATAGTTTCTGAAGTATTATCTGGTTATCCTTCCAGCCCGCTACAACACTGGCCGACCACCCCTGTATTGTGCTTCAGGGCTCAGGTGCCCCGACCAGCCGTCCTGCGCTACTTCCTGTACGAAGCAGTACCAACACACCTGTGTGGGCTTTTCCACCCAGGGCCTGAGTTACGCCTGCCGTTTCCTTTCCACTGGCGTTCCAACCTCTACTAGTATAGGCAAGCATTCATTACGCTGTTTCGATAACAAAGACATTCCATCACCTTTCATGCAATTAGAGTTAACAACTATTTACAAGGTGTACTTGACAATGTCAGTCTCCTTTAAAGATTCATATATACGATGTAAAACTTATCAAATGATACCTAATTTCGGTCGTAAATCGCAGCAAAGTACGAAGATGAGTGCTTGTAAGGTGCGAAATTATAGCCACGTTACAAGTCTAATGAACTAACGTCTGGAAGTGAATGGTTTCCATGCTAGAGACCATTTATTCAATCATACACAGTCTAATATGCGCTGTACCAGACAGCCATAGTTTCCGGATGTGTTGAAAATGATTTCTATGTGCTTCAACACATGCGTGCGCACCCTGTAGCATGTTCTGTCTCACACGGTGACATCAGTCAGGCTGCATCTAAACAGTGTCAAATGTAGCTTGAATACGCTGCTCCAGTGTCTTCACGCGTGGAATGGGTTCTGCATACATGATGCTTTTGAGATGGTCTCATAACCAGAAATCGCAAAGGTCGAAATCCAGTGAAGGAGCAGGCCACGCAACTGGATGCCCTCATCCAGTCCATCGACCAGGGTAGACACAATTGAGATGCATCAAGTCATTAACAGCGGGATGGGCTGAAGCGTCATCATGAAGCAGCCAAATAACTCTTTGAATCAACATTGGCACTTCTTTTAGTAGGGGAGGCAAAATCACCAACATGAAATACTGATAGTTCTGGCCTGTTAGATGACATGGAAGGAAGACTAGTCCCAAAATACTGTCGCCAATTATCCCAGCCCACACAGTTTGGCAGCACCAACGCTGATGATTTGCTGTCACCACACCACGGGGTTTTGTATACTGTCCCACAGATAACAGTTATGAAGTTGAAGATACCACTCCACACAAAGGTGGCCTCATCTGTAAGTAGGTTGGATGACACAAAATCCAGAATCATGGATTTCTGGAGAGGCATCAGATCACAAAACTGCTCCCAATGAGGAAAGTCTGTCGCTAGGAAGCCCTGCGTACGCCATAAGTGATAAGGGTTGTAACAACTGTCATAGAGAATGTTCCACACAGTCATCTAGCTTCCGCTGAACTGGGAGGCCATCTGCCTGGTACTGACATGGCAGTCGCCTTCCGCATTGTTAATCACATTTTCCTCCAAGTCGGATGTCCAGACCTCTGGGGTACGTCTTTCATGATTTCCTGCTTCCTGAAACGACCCCGTCTCAGACAAACGGTGAAACACTGTTGCAAACATTGAATGCTGTGGTTGTTGTTGGCACTGATAGGTCTCCTGATACAACCTTGCTGCCCTTCCATAAGTAAACATCAAGCTCTCGAATCGAATACTGAACCATTGCGTACAATGCTGCATAGGTGAGTCAGGAAGAAAAATGAATCAGACACAGCATTACCAATTACTACGGCAGGAGAGGGTGCTACGGTATGACGTATGAGGAAGAGTGCCACCCTCTAGAAGGAAACAGTTCATACGGTAACTTTGACTGTTTGGTACAGCATGTATTACACCACAGTCTCATTAACAAAGTATGACTGAATAAATGGTCTCTTAACATGGTCGCTACAGTCTGGAATCGTGCGCCCGATACGGTCGCAGGTTCGAATCCTGCCTCGGGCATGGAAGTGTGTGATGTCCGTAGGATAGTTAGGTATAAGTAGTTCTAAGTTCTAGGGGACTGATGACCTCAGAAGTTAAGTCCCATAGTGCCCAGAGCCATTTCAATCATTCTAACATCCGAAGTAAATCGTTTCTGACGAAGAGAAATTTGTTAACATCGAGTATAGATTTAAGTGTCAGGAAGTCGTTTCTAAAAGTACACTCCTGGAAATGGAAAAAAGAACACATTGACACCGGTGTGTCAGACCCACCATACTTGCTCCGGACACTGCGAGAGGGCTGTACAAGCAATGATCACACGCACGGCACAGCGGACACACAAGGAACCGCGGTGTTGGCCGTCGAATGGCGCTAGCTGCGCAGCATTTGTGCACCGCCGCCGTCAGTGTCAGCCAGTTTGTCGTGGCATACGGAGCTCCATCGCAGTCTTTAACACTGGTAGCATGCCGCGACAGCGTGGACGTGAACCGTATGTGCAGTTGACGGACTTTGAGCGAGGGCGTATAGTGGGCATGCGGGAGGCCGGGTGGACGTACCGCCGAATTGCTCAACACGTGGGGCGTGAGGTCTCCACAGTACATCGATGTTGTCGCCAGTGGTCGGCGGAAGGTGCACGTGCCCGTCGACCTGGGACCGGACCGCAGCGACGCACGGATGCACGCCAAGACCGTAGGATCCTACGCAGTGCCGTAGGGGACCGCACCGCCACTTCCCAGCAAATTAGGGACACTGTTGCTCCTGGAGTATCGGCGAGGACCATTCGCAACCGTCTCCATGAAGCTGGGCTACGGTCCCGCACACCGTTAGGCCGTCTTCCGCTCACGCCCCAACATCGTGCAGCCCGCCTCCAGTGGTGTCGCGACAGGCGTGAATAGAGGGACGAATGGAGACGTGTCGTCTTCAGCGATGAGAGCCGCTTCTGCCTTGGTGCCAATGATGGTCGTATGCGTGTTTGGCGCCGTGCAGGTGAGCGCCACAATCAAGACTGCATACGACCGAGGCACACAGGGCCAACACCCGGCATCATGGTGTGGGGAGCGATCTCCTACACTGGTCGTACACCACTGGTGATCGTCGAGGGGACACTGAATAGTGCACGGTACATCCAAACCGTCATCGAACCCATCGTTCTACCATTCCTAGACCGGCAAGGGAACTTGCTGTTCCAACAGGACAATGCACGTCCGCATGTATCCCGTGCCACCCGACATGCTCTAGAAGGTGTAAGTCAACTACCCTGGCCAGCAAGATCTCCGGATCTGTCCCCCATTGAGCATGTTTGGGACTGGATGAAGCGTCGTCTCACGCGGTCTGCACGTCCAGCACGAACGCTGGTCCAACTGAGGCGCCAGGTGGAAATGGCATGGCAAGCCGTTCCACGGGACTACATCCAGCATCTCTACGATCGTCTCCATGGGAGAATAGCAGCCTGCATTGCCGCGAAAGGTGGATATACACTGTACTAGTGCCGACATTGTGCATGCTCTGTTGCCTGTGTCTATGTGCCTGTGGTTCTGTCAGTTTGATCATGTGATGTATCTGACCCCAGGAATGTGTCAATAAAGTTTCCCCTTCCTGGGACAATGAATTCACGGTGTTCTTATTTCAATTTCCAGGAGTGTATTTGTATGGAGTGTAGTCATGTATGGAAGTGAAACATGGACAATAAATAGCTTGGACAAGAAGAGAATAGAAGCTTTCGAAATGTGGTGCTACAGAAGAAGGCTGAAGATTAGATGGGTAGATCACATAACTAATGAGGAGGTATTGAATAGAATTGGGGAGGAGTTTGTGGCACAACTTGACTAGAAGAAGGGATCGGTTGGTAGGACATGTTCTGAGGCGTCAAGGGAACACCAACTTAGTATTGGAGGGCAGCGTGGAGGGTAAAAATAGTAAAGGGAGACCAAGAGATGAATACACTAAGCAGATTCAGAAGGATGTAGGCAGCAGTAGGTACTGGGAGATGAAGAAGCTTGCACAGGATAGAGTAGCATGGAGAGCTGCATCAAACCAGTCTCAGGACTGAAGACCACAACAACAACAAACAACATGGGAACCATGCATTTCCGGACGTAAGTTCATTAGACATTATTTGTTCCATATCCTCTCATCGATCAATCCCTAGAGGTTGTACGTGGTGGAAAAAAATCTCCCTGTATAGAGACGTAACTGGAAGTTATAGCGAAGTGTTTCACATAAAACATCTTAGATTTCGTTGTGGTGTCCATTTCACGGCCGATCGGAAAACAAAAATAGCCCTTGTACGAGGGTCACTCCAAAATAAATGCACACAATTTTCTTTTTAATCCATCTTTTATTCTACATGTTTGAAAGTTTTACAGTGGTTAGATACATCTTTTTGAAACAATATTTTCATTTCTCCACATAATTTCCATCTCTCTCAACTGCCTTACGCCACCTTGGAACCAGCACCTGTATACCCACGCGGTAAAATTCTGGACCAACCTGTTGGAGCCACTGTTTGACAACGTGCACAAGAGAATCTTCAAACCTTGTTCCACGAAGAGAGTCTTTCAGTTTCCCAGAGAGATGATGGTCACATGGAGCCAGGTAAGGACTGTAAGGCGGGTGTTTCAGTGTTGTCCATCCGAGTTCTGTGATCGCTTCCATTGTTTTTTGACTGACATGTCGCTGTGCATTGTCTTGCAACAGCAAAACATCCTGCTTTTGCCGATGTGGTCGAACACGACTCAGTCGAGCTTGAAGTTTCGTCAGGGTCGTCACATATGCATCAGAATTTATGATGGGTCCACTTGGCACGATTTCCATAAGCAAGAGTCCTTCGGAATCAAAAAACACCGTAGCCATAACTTTTCCAGCAGAAGATGTGGTTTTGAATCTTTTTTTTTCTTGGGTGAATTTTCACGATGCCACTCCATTGATTGCCTCTACGTCTCTGGTGAAAAATGATGGAGCCATGTTTCATCACATGTCAAAATTCTTCCAAGAAATTCATCTCCACCATTCTCGTACTGTTCCAAAAGTTCGCTGCATACCGTTTTTCTTGTTCCTTTGTGAGCCACTGTCAGCATCCTGGGAACCCACTTGGCACAAACCTGTTTTAACGCCAACAATTTCAGTAATCTGCAAACACTTCCTTCCCCTATCCCACAGTAGCGTGACAATTCGTTCACTGAGATGCGTCTGTCAGCAGTCACCAATTGGTTAACTCTCTGCACATTGTCTGGAGTGTGTGCAGTACGAGGTCTGCCGCTGCGAGGACAATCCTCAATATTGCCGTGCCCGCTTTCATCACGTAACCTGCTTGCCTACAGACTAACTGTACTGCGATCGACAGCAGCATCTCCATACACCTTTTTCAACCTCTTGTGGATGTTTCCCACTGTCTCACTTTCACAGCACAGGAATTCTACAACAGCACGTTGCTTCTGACGAACGTCAAGTGTAGCAGCCATCTTGAAGACATGCTGTGACGGCGCCACTCGTGGGAACAGGTTGAACTATGTTTGAAAACAAGCGGGAAGGATGTATCTACCACACTGTAAAACTTCGCCACATGCAGAATGAAAACTGTATTTTTTACAAAAATAATGTGCATTTCTTTTGGAGTGACCCTCGTATGTGTTACAACATCATTGCCACACTTCTGTGAGTAAATTCGGACTCGGTTCCCTTGGCGACCTCTCAGGGAGTGTGTTAAACACCGTCGAGAGCACGGCGCCTGGGGCAAAATTCCTCACGACAAGTGGCTGCACTAGGAGTGCCGCGTCGCCGCGAGGGAGTAAATCACGCGGGGCGGCCGAGACGCCGCCGCCGCTATTTACAAGACACAATCCCGCCAGCGTCGTCGCAGCCCGCGCGCCTGCCCGCTGCGGGGGCAATAAATAACGCCCTACTCAGCGCGCCTCTGCCCGGCCTAGGGGGTGCGGGGTGGGGGCTGTGGCGCAGGAGTTGCGAGTGCCGTCCTATCGACGGCGTCCGCTTGTTTTCGCACGGACGCGCGGTGCATCACGGCGCGCTATCAGATGTCGGCGCTGAGCGGATGAGGAACGCCCCGGGCAGGGCGCTGGCTCTGCAAAGTAGCCGACGCAATTTCCTGTCTGCAGACGGCCAGTTTATGCGCCGCGAGATGCGCTCCAGATTAACAGCCAGGCCGCCCACGTTGCGTGCATTATTAAGACGCCGGCTAGCCACGCATCTCTGTTTCCCTTCTCTCTCCTAAATTTCTCTTCTCTTATTTCTCTCACTGATCCCCTCACTCTCGTAGTCTCTACTTCCGTTTTCTAGTGATGACTGAAATGCCACAGGAACGGGCTGGTAGCTAGTGCACATATCTCCATGGCCTCTCCAACATTTTCGACTGCTTCAATTCTAATTTTACCTGATCGTGCATTACTAAAACGCCAGCCAGCCACACATCTCCATCTCACTCTCTCCTATATTTCTCTCCTCTCATTTCTCTCATCGTTACGCTCAATTTTTATTTTGTACTACTCCCGTTTCTGCTGATGATTTAAGTGCCAGAGCAATGGGTAGGTAGCTAGTGCACATACCTCCATGATGTCTTTAACATTATTCGACTGCTACAATTCTAGAGTGCTCTGGTCACACATAATTAAGACTCCAGCTTGCCATACATCTCCAACTCCCTCTCTCCTACTTTCTTTCCTCTTATTCCTCTCACTGTTCCTCTCCCTTCCTTAGTATCTCCTACCCTTTCTTGTGATGAGTTAAGTGGCAGGGAAATCGGTTGGTAGCTAGCACATATGGTTTCGTGCCATCTCCAACATTCCTCGACTGCTACAATTCAAGAATCATCTGATCCTGCAACTTATCGACTCTAGTAAGGGAGGACGTTAGTGAAATTTATCGACAATCGCAATTCTGAATTTAGTTTTTATTTATTCGTCGAACCCATGGACAATAAGTTCCCAAAGCTTTAATGATGAAATCGCATCCGAAGCGCCTGAAAAAAGTTAAATGTATGACGCGACCTTCCTGCCACGACCACTTTTTGAAGCAACACATCAATACTAGCTCGGTGGATAACTATTCTGTGGATTTCTTTCAAACAAACTTACACAGGATACATCTAGAAGACTATGATATGTGCTTAATGGTTTTACAGATCATATGTGACTCTGTTCCATATCTTAGAAACAATGATAAACCAGTTGGTTTGTTTATCAAGAAGCAATGCTTGTTTTGCCTCGGGGTACCGACATCTATTTACGCAAGTGTTCGATTCTTTCCTCATTCAATAATGCCACGGTCATAAAGAGTGTATAGAAAACGGGATAAGTTGGGTTTGCAGAAGTTAGTGAATGCAAGATGTGAGAAACATGAACATCCCGTTCATCATCTGTGTCATACTAGCTAGTCTAAATACACTCCTGGAAATTGAAATAAGAACACCGTGAATTCATTGTCCCAGGAAGGGGAAACTTTATTGACACATTCCTGGGGTCAGATACATCACATGATCACACTGACAGAACCACAGGCACATAGACACAGGCAACAGAGCATGCACAATGTCGGCACTAGTACAGTGTATATCCACCTTTCGCAGCAATGCAGGCTGCTATTCTCCCATGGAGGCGATCGTAGAGATGCTGGATGTAGTCCTGTGGAACGGCTTGCCATGCCATTTCCACCTGGCGCCTCAGTTGGACCAGCGTTCGTGCTGGACGTGCAGACCGCGTGAGACGACGCTTCATCCAGTCCCAAACATGCTCAATTGGGGACAGATCCGGAGATCTTGCTGGCCAGGGTAGTTGACTTACACCTTCTAGAGCACGTTGGGTGGCACGGGATACATGCGGACGTGCATTGTCCTGTTGGAACAGCAAGTTCCCTTGCCGGTCTAGGAATGGTAGAACGATGGGTTCGATGACGGTTTGGATGTACCGTGCACTATTCAGTGTCCCCTCGACGATCACCAGTGGTGTACGGCCAGTGTAGGAGATCGCTCCCCACACCATGATGCCGGGTGTTGGCCCTGTGTGCCTCGGTCGTATGCAGTCGTGATTGTGGCGCTCACCTGCACGGCGCCAAACACGCATACGACCATCATTGGCACCAAGGCAGAAGCGACTCTCATCGCTGAAGACGACACGTCTCCATTCGTCCCTCCATTCACGCCTGTCGCGACACCACTGGAGGCGGGCTGCACGATGTTGGGGCGTGAGCGGAAGACGGCCTAACGGTGTGCGGGACCGTAGCCCAGCTTCATGGAGACGGTTGCGAATGGTCCTCGCCGATACCCCAGGAGCAACAGTGTCCCTAATTTGCTGGGAAGTGACGGTGCGGTCCCCTACGGCTCTGCGTAGGATCCTACTGTCTTGTCGTGCATCCGTACGTCGCTGCGGTCCGGTCCCAGGTCGACGGGCACGTGCACCTTCCGCCGACCACTGGCGACAACATCGATGTACTGTGGAGACCTCACGCCCCACGTGTTGAGCAATTCGGCGGTACGTCCACCCGGCCTCCCGCATGCCCACTATACGCCCTCGCTCAAAGTCCGTCAACTGCACATACGGTTCACGTCCACGCTGTCGCGGCATGCTACCAGTGTTAAAGTCTGCGATGGAGCTCCGTATGCCACGGCAAACTGGCTGACACTGACGGCGGCGGTGCACAAATGCTGCGCAGCTAGCGCCATTCGACGGCCAACACCGCGGTTCCTTGTGTGTCCGCTGTGCCGTGCGTGTGATCATTGCTTGTACAGCCCTCTCGCAGTGTCCGGAGCAAGTATGGTGGGTCTGACACACCGGTGTCAATGTGTTCTTTTTTCCATTTCCAGGAGTGTATTTACAGGCTCGGAGAGATAATTAAACCTGAATTCTCAAGGAGAGGCTTCCACATTGTATCCTGGATGTTGTCATACCCACATACAGGTTTCTGGTCAATTCTGAACTTATAAACAGTGTGTTCACGGAAAAACGCAGGATCCAAATGAGTCTCTAAATTCACTCATAAGGACAAGATGCCCCATAACCACATTTTCATCTGCTACAGTTATCAGAATTGCAGCTTATGATGTAGTTCCTGTATTTAATGACGGGAACTTAGGTAGATTGAAAATATTAGGAAGGCTGGGCTTAAGATAAGAAATTTCACTCAAGGCATCTTGAGCAAATTAGATTTACAGCGCCTCTCTGCAGTTGAGAAGTGACTTGAAAACCTCGTAAAGGAAAGAAGGTCGATAACAAGAAACCAGAAGAGTAGCTTTGAAAGGAAAGATGACCCTGACAACAAATCTGTGCCCTTCTGAAGAGGTGAGAAAAGAAAAAAACGTTACGTTGAGCTTTCAATTACATTTCCTAAATAATTATGTACATTTTTCTCAAAATCTATGAAGGCTAGTGTTATGAAATTTTGATTTTATTTCTGTAAACTCAATAAATGTTGTCTCAAAAGTAAATTTTGAAATTTGCATGTAGGCTGAAACAGGGGGCCAAGTGTTTTGAATTTTGCATGAATTTTATATTAGACCAACAGAATTATAATTTAAAAATTATTAAAATTTTTCTATTCGATATATTCAAAAAAATCATGACAGAAGCTTAATATACACAAAGACGTTAAACAGAGAAAATTTTGTAGTAATCTCTTGGATAGCTTCTGAGAAAAAGATAAATATGTTATTTTTTGAAACTAAAATTGTTAAATTCCATAAAAAAGTTAATAGTAAATGTTTTAATCTCATGTAAGGAATGGCCCAAAATTTCATTGCCGTATCTTCAAAAGTGTGTATTTGGTTTGTCTCTTAAATAGTTCGTGTTTTTCATCTTTAATAATAAACCTTCACCGTACCCTAAGGGTAATAGGAATGGTGGCAAAATGCATCCTTGTCTGACATCTGTCAGAATGCCACAAACTTAACAACTAATGATTACTAAGCTGAATAAAGTGGCTAGTTCTGTAGGACTGAAAAGAAATGATAAGTCAAACACAATGTCCATAAAAAGTGGAAATGTATATACCCAAATTGTAGTGCAACAGAAGATAGGGGAGCAGGCTCCTCCTGGATGGTAGTGTACCCAGGAACATGTGATGTTTCCCGGTGGGTGTTTCAATAAGATGACTGATTTTAAAATCTCACGATGGAATGTGCACTAGAAACCACAATTAGCCGTTTCCGTCATTTTCTACTGTTTTTGTTGCTGAGAGACATCAGGTTGTGTTTTGTACATCATTTCTAAAGATTACGACATCTATATATTTGAGACTGTATAACATATTAATGCTATTTAGAGGATTCTATGCAGACATTAATAGCAGGATTGATAAAGCTTCTACAGCCTTGCAACGAATGCGATACATATGGCTATTAGACTCCATATGTATGCCCACAAAGCTTCAACTGTACTCGTCTGTCATCCCTCCGATAGCCATATACAACTGTGACTCTTGGAAAAGTCAGTAAAATCGGAATACAATCTCAATCATTTTCACCTACAATGCTTAAACAGAATTTCTGAAGATCAGTTATCGCTACCACGTTTCAGATGATGATGTGCTGAGAAGTTATCTACGCAGCCTGAACAAAATCGTTGCTGAAAGAGGACTGAAGCTTCTGGACGCACTGGAGTTGGGAGAATCCGCAAGTCAGGACTGTTGTGGAACAAACAGATGGATACAGTGGTAGAGGACGACGGTGTAACACCTGAAAACTAACTTCTGCAAAGGATATTCACTGCAAGGACGTGATCTGGGAGGAAGCTGAAAATCTGACAATTGCTGGAGATCGCTGGAGGAAACTTGTAACCACGTAAAGATATCACAGTGCAGTAAAGTTAAGCCAGGCGATGCTGATGGAATTAGATTGGGAAAAGGAATACTAAAAGTAATAGAAGTGTTTAACCATTTGGGCAGAAAAGTAACTGACATGGCCAAACTACAGAGGATAGGCTGACAATAGCAAGAAATCCACTTCTGAAAAAGAGAACCATTTTTACATCTAATGAAAATGTATACCTTAAGAAGTCTTTTCTGAAAATATTTCTATGAATTGTAGTCTTTTACAAAGCTGATACGAGAATAAAAGCAATACAGTATGGTAAGAAAAAAGTTTGGAAAGTTAATAAGGATGGTGAATGGGAGGTTAGGCTGAGGAATAACTGTTTGAAAAAAAAAGTTGACACATTGAGCCGTTTCCGATTTATTTAGAATTGAAGTTAGCCAACCAGGACGTTGCGCACGCATTAGAATGTGGTACTGCAGAGACATCTTTGGGTCCGTGAGTTACCACTTGTTCAAATGCTCATTACCAGTTAAAATGTGCCGTTTTCGGAAGTGATAAATGTAAGCTAAGTGAGCAATAGCTACGTTTCTTCGATCTGAGGAAACCAAAGGAAGAACAAGTGCGGTGACGCTGTCTCTGACAGGCTGTTTGAATTTGAGTACTTGACAATCTGACTGACTAACTTCAATGAACAGTAAGTCGTAAACGGCGCATCGTATCGAATTTTTTTCTTAACAATTATTTCGCAGCATAACTTCCACTGCAACGCCCTTACAAACTTTTCAGATTGTTTCTGAGCATCAAGAATATAACAAGAGGACAGAATCTTCGGAAATGTGACACTACAGAAGAATGGTGATGATCTGATGAGTCGATGAGGCATCTAATGAGGAAATACTGAATCAAATTGGCGATAAAAAATGTCATTACACAATCGGCTGATAGGACAGATTTTGAGAGATAAGTAAACAGTCAACTTGATTGGAGAAAAGTGTGGCAGTTACAAACTGTAGTGACACCAAAACTTGACTACAGTAAGCAGTCCAAGTGGATGTAGGTTGCAGTAGTTATGCATAGATGAAGAATCTTGCACAGTATAGATTAGCGTGGAGAGTTTAATCAAACCAGTCTTCGGGCCGTCTCCTGCATTAAACGAAAGCCAGTGTTACATCGTCGTTACGTCATAGTGGCGTCAAGGAATACCCGCGCTGTGGGATATTACGTACATAAACAGTCGACTTCCTTCTCGGAAGACACTAAGAATTCAGGGTCAGTTTCCATCCATCTACACTGATTCGTACATATATTTCTTCCAATCTGGTAAAATTATAACCGCGGCGGTGCACAGGCTTACAAAGTAGCATGAAAGAATATTTGATTACACTGATTGACAATCAGATTTTTTTCTTAAAGTTAAATGATTTTTCTGGTGTATTTTTGTGTGCCGATTTCAGGTAAAAGACGTTCAATGACATGCAGTTTTGACACGGATTTAGAATTCCTGTGAGGTGTGTAAAATGTGGCTATTTACTCGTTATAATAACGCTAATATTATTTACTGAAGGTTTCCAATGTAACCTGCTGTTGTTGTGGTCTTCAGTCCTGAGACTGGTTTGATGCAGCTCTCTATGCTACTCTATCCTGTGCAAGCTTCTTCATCTCCCAGTACCTACTGCAACCTACATCCTTCTCAATATGCTTAGTGTATTCATCTCGTGGCCTCCCTCTACGACTTTTACCCTCCACGCTGCCCTCCAATACTAAATTGGTGATCACTTAACGCCTCAGAACATGTCCTACCAACCGATCCCTTCTTCTAGTCAAGTTGTGCCATAAATTTCTCTTCTCCCCAATTTTATTCAGTACCTCCTCATTAGTTATGTGTTCTACCCATCTAATCTTCAGCATTCTTCCGTAGCACCACATTTCGTAAGCTTCTATTCTCTTCTTGTCTAAACTATTTATCGTCCACGTTTCACTTCCATACATGGCTACACTCCATACAAATACTTCCAGAAACGACTTCCTGACACTTAAATCTATACTCGACGATAAAAAATTTCTCTTCTTCAGAAACGCTTTCCTTACCATGGCCAGTCTACATTTTATATACTCTCTACTTCGACCATCATCAGTTATTTTGCTCCCCAAACAGCAAAACTCATTTACTACTTTAAGTGTCTCATTTCCTAATCTAATTCCCTCAGCATCACCCGATTTAATTCGACTACATTCAATTATCCTCATTTTACTTTTGTTGATGTTCTTCTTATATCCTCCTTTCAAAACACTGTCAATTCTGTTCAACAGCTCTTCCAGGTTCTTTGGTGTCTGTGACAGAATTACAATGTCATCAGAGAAACTCAAAGTTTTTCTTTCTTCTCCATGGATTTGAATATCTACTCCGAATTTTTCTTTTGTTTCCTTTACTGTTTGCTCAATATGCAGGTTGAGTAACCTGCTAATGTTTAATTTAAACTTTGTAATATACCTGATATACAGGGTGCATCAAAAAGAATCACCCGATTTGGCACTTCCGTATTTTTGCAACTAATAAACATAATTTTATTTTTTGAGGAACGAGAAACTCAGTTTTTTTTTCATACCTTTTCATGTGTGTTGAATGTGCCCTCCCTGAGATGCACGGCATATGTCAGTGCGGTGTTCAAATTGTTCCCACAATAACGCGAGCATGTCTTGAGTTACAGCTTCCACATCTGCTGTTATGCCATGTCTCAGTTCGCTCATTGTTGTTTGTAGCGGAGACACATAAACAGAGCCTTTTATAACACCCCCCCCCCCCCAAGAAATAATCACATTCTGTCAGGTCCAGTGACCTTGGAGGCCAGTAATGTAAGGCTGAATCATTTGGTCCTGTGCGACCGATCCACCATTCAGTAATCCTTTGATTTAAAAATTCCCACACTTCCAGATGCCAGTGTGGCGGTGCCCCATCCTGTTGGTAAATGAAGTCGTTCGATTCAAGTCTCCTACTTTGACAAAAATGGATCTCAAGCATATCGAGATATGAGCTTCCTGTAACAGAGTTCTCGGCAAAGAAAAATAGACCATACGCCTTTCCCGTGAAACTGCATAAAACCCATTAAGTTTTGGTGAGTCCCTCCCATGTTGTAAAACTTCGTGTGGCTCTTCCGTAGTCCATATTCTCACATTATAAATGTTCACCTTTCCATTTAAATGAAACGTTCCCTCGTCACTAAACGCTAAGCGTGGAAAAAACTACCATCCTTCATCTTGCCAAGAACGAAATTACATAACTCCACACGTTGTTGTTTGTCACCTTCACGAAGATCTTGAAGTAGCTGAATTTTGTATGGTGCTAAGCAAGATCGTAAGAGATGGAAAAGAGCCACCGTGGTACAACAACAGAGTTAAAAAAACTGCTGCGGAAGCAAAAGGAACTTCACAGCAAACATAAACATAGCCAAAGCCTTGCAGACAAACAAAAATTACGTGAAGTGAAATGTAGTGTGAGGAGGGCTATGCAAGAGGCGTTCAATGAATTCGAAAGTAAAGTTCT
This sequence comes from Schistocerca cancellata, assembly GCF_023864275.1. NCBI lineage: Eukaryota > Metazoa > Arthropoda > Insecta > Orthoptera > Acrididae > Schistocerca > Schistocerca cancellata. Next base: position 373,606,422 of record NC_064628.1, read on the forward strand.
ATGTACTGACTTGGCAGAAAATCCTAAGAAATTTTGGTCTTATGTCAAAGCGGTAGGTGGATCAAAACAAAATGTTCTGACACTCTGTGACCAAAAGGGTACTGAAACAGAGGATGACAGACTAAAGGCCGAAATACTAAATGTCTTTTTCCAAAGCTGTTTCACAGACGAAGACTGCACTGTAGTTCCTTCTCTAGATTGTCGCAGAGATGACAAAGTGGTAGATATCGAAATAGGGATAGAGAAACAATTAAAATCGCTCAAAAGAGGAAAGGCCCCTGGACCTGATGGGATACCAGTTAGATTTTACACCGAGTACGCGAAGGAACTTGCCCCCCTTCTTGCAGCGGTGTACCGTAGGTCTCTAGAAGAGTGTAGCGTTCCAAAGGATTGGAAAAGGGCACAGGTCATCCCCGTTTTCAAGAAGGGACGTCGAACAGATGTGCGGAACTATAGACCTATATCTCTAACGTCTATCAGTTGTAGAATTTTGAAACACGTATTATGTTCGAGTATAATGACTTTTCTGGAGACTAGAAATCTCCTCTGTAGGAATCAGCATGGGTTTCCAAAAAGACGGTGGTGTGAAACCCAGCTCGCGCTATTCGTCCACGAGACTCAGAGGGCCATAGACAGGAGTTCCCAGGTAGATGCCGTGTTTCTTGATTTCCGCAAGGCGTTCGATACAGTTCCCCACAGTCGTTTAATGAACAAAGTAAGAGCATATGGACTATCAGACCAATTGTGTAATTGGATTGAAGAGTTCCTAGATAACAAAACGCAGCATGTCATTCTCAATGGAGAGAAGTATTCCGAAGTAAGAGTGATTTCAGGGGTGCCGCAGGGGAGTGTCATAGGACCGTTGCTATTCACAATATACATAAATGACCTTGTGGATGACATCGGAAGTTCACTGAGGCTTTTTGCAGATGATGCTGTGGTGTATCGAGAGGTTGTAACAATGGAAAATTGTACTGAAATGCAGGAGGATCTGCAGCGAATTGACGCATGGTGCAGGGAATGGCAATTGAATCTCTATGTAGACAAGTGTAATGTGCTGCGAATACATAGAAAGATAGATCCCTTATCATTTAGCTACAAAAAAGCAGGTCAGCGACTGGAAGCAGTTAATTCCATAAATTATTTGGGAGTACGCATTAGGAGAGATTTAAAATGGAATGATCATATAAAGTTAATCGTTGGTAAAGCAGATTCCAGACTGAGATTCATTGGAAGAATCCTAAGGAAATGCAATCTGAAAACAAAGGAAGTAGGTTACAGTACGCTTGTTCGCCCACTGCTTGAATACTGCTCAGCAGTGTGGGATCCGTACCAGATAGGGTTGATAGAAGAGATAGAGAAGATCCAACGGAGAGCAGCGCGCTTCGTTACAGGATCATTTAGTAATAGCGAAAGCGTTACGGAGATGATAGATAAACTCCAGTGGAAGACTCTGCAGAAGAGACGCTCAGTAGCTCGGTACGGGCTTTTGTTGAAGTTTCGAGTACATACCTTCACCGAAGAGTCAAGCAGTATATTGCTCCCTCCTACGTATATCTCGCGAAGAGACCATGAGGATAAAATCAGAGAGATTAGAGCCCACACAGAAGCATACCGACAATCCTTCTTTCCACGAGGAATACGAGACTGGAATAGAAGGGAGAACCGATAGAGGTACTCAAGGTACCCTCCGCCACACACCGTCAGGTGGCTTGCGGAGTATGGATGTGGATGTAGATGTAGATGTCTCATGTGTAAACCCAACACACGCCAGACGTACGTCGGGGGCATGTTGAGCTGTCGATCTGCACGGCGAACGGATATCTGCGGGCTCCTTTGTGAAACTATGGCGCAAGCGTTCGACGTCTGTGTCAGACACTCGGGGAAGACCCGGCGATTTGCCGTTACACAAACAACCTGTTTCTCGGAATTGTTCATGCCATCGTCTAATGCTCTGTGCTGTAAGAGGATCCACACCGAACCTAGTACGAAAGTCACGCTGAACAGCAATTACTGACCAACACTGTGCAAAACGTAGATCACAAAAAGCTTCCTGTTGTCTCGACACCATTTTTACTAGAAATCAAGTGGGCGCACACTGCTGCTAACTAGTAGGAACCATGTAAAACTGGAGAGTTTGCCATTTGCAGCAGTTCGTTGTTCACACACATATCTCAAATAACATACTAGTTATGATTTTTTTTTAAATCGGATGATTCTTTTTGACAAACCCTGATTTGCGTTAAATTGAAATGTTGAGACGTATATGTTCGTTTACACGTTGTTTTTCACGTAAACTTCAGCAACGACTGATAAATCGACTTGTTCCTGCTTTTGCGAATTTCACGGCTCCAAGAAGCTATATTAATTCCCTTGACTACTTCTGGTACACCTATGGCAGAATTGCAGTGAATAAGCGGCATCTGATAACATTAGACAGTATCAAAGAAATTGGCGAAATTTTGGCAGAAAGGTTGGGCATCCGGGCAAGTCGTGCGCCCCCACATCGAGTATGTTCAAGATATGAGGTGGGACCCCCGCTTCCTCAGCAAAGGGGACAATCGTGCAGTAGACAAGCCTAGCATTGGTTTCAAAAAATCTGGGCAAACAGAATGCCAAAGAGTGAAAATCTCATTCTGGAAACATCCCCCAGGCTGTGCCTAAGCCATGTCTTCGCAATATCCTTTCTTTCAGGAGTGCTAGTTCTGCAAGGTTCGCAGGAGAGCTTCTGTGAAGTTTGGAAGGTAGGAGACGAGATACTGGCTGAAGTAAAGCTGTGAGGAGCGGGCGTGAGTCGTGCTTCGGTAGCTCAGATGGTAGAGCACGTGCCCGCGAAAGGCAAAGGTCCCGAGTTCGAGTCTCGGTCGGGCACACAGTTTTAATCTGCCAGGAAGATTCACATCAGCGCACACTCCGCTGCAGAGTGAAAATCTCATTCTAGAATGCCGAAAGTTCGAGGGAAATACATACTTTCCTATTCAAAGGCAGATACAAAAAAAAAATTGCCTCCACTTCACATAAAACTCAACCATGTGAAACAATTTATTAAATCCCTACCAGGATATGATTAGTTACTTCGGTTACCAGAAGCTAAGACAAATAAGGGGGTTTTCGTCATGCTTGACGTTCTGAAATATTTGAAGACAAAATTAATTAAATTTGAAGATCACCTTGGATATCCTTTAAACAAGATGTCGACAATTATCTCGGTAAATACAAGGACCTTTTTTACGTAAATTAGTAAGAAACATGTTGGATAATTTCAAGCTGCTCTTTCGGGACTCCTGCGACATTTCCAGCAAATCTAAGCGCTGTGTGTGAGGGACAGGTAGAAGGGCTTCATTAAGACATTAAACAAGTGGAACAGGGGTACTAGAACTGATGGGATGTCAGTCTGATAGCTGGCTACTGCTGGATGCTGCACTTGGTCTGTGCCCAGGTAGTACTCGTAGCTCACAGAAGAACATGCAACGATGATGTGACAGGAAAAAGAAGAGACATTAAGATTTATGCCTTTGTTTTAGTGTTGAAGAACCTAATCATTATTATATCAGCCACACCTCATTTTACATGCTTATGTTAATAATTGTTTGAATGTATGTGTTTTGTATCAATTTTCTGAGACTTCATTACTACTTCCTGAAAAAGGCTTATGTGGTAGAGGGAAACCCTTAACATTTCTGAACTCGGCGTATTAAAAAACATTAGAACCATCTAAAATCACTGAGAAAAAAAATAGTACGGTATAAATTTGTAGACTTGCACTTCAACTCGACTCTGACGGAGGGTCCACGGAACCGACAGAGATGGTATGTGCACGTCAGCTCTAAATGGCATCTGCAACATGACAAGTCGTATATAAGTCTGCAAGCTTTCGTGGGCATTCAGATGTTAGGCCGAATCGTTTTCTTCCGAATACTTCTTCACTACTCGACATATAGATTATGGATCATAGATCTTGTTCAGGATTCCACTGGTGTGTCTGGTGTTCAGCCATCCACAGACATCAGTGGAATCCTGAACAAGACCCATGATGCACACTCTAAATGTCGAGTAGTGAAAAACTATTCTGAGGAATATGATGCTGCCTAACGACTAAAATGATTTTATCCTCTGTGACAAGTCGTCTTCCAATCTGATTCTGATCCTGTGGAATTCAACAAAGAATTTCCTTGGTCAGTTTTTCAGCTGTCCATATGTCTGCATGCCCCGAACACACCCATTGCGGTTTCTTGGCACTCGCCATCTTATATTAAAATTGGGAAGGGCCAAAATGAGCATAATGCGTCACATAAGAAAGATGTCACACAATTTTGTGTAGGTAAATGCTAAGCTGAATACTTATAAAAATGATTGTCGTTTAAACTGTGTGGATTGTCCGTCTTTTAGGTTTGTGCATAAATCGTAGGATTTTTAATTTGCTTCTTGGTGTTTCTGGTGCTATGGGTTTACTTCACGATTGCCATTTTTTATTTGTGGTTGCTATTTGAGTTTTCTATTTCCATAGCAGTGATTTTAAGCTATATCGCGGTTTCCAAAATTATTTTCATTATTCATACAGTGCAACAATACAGTTTTATCAGTTCACAATATGGTCGACCTTAGTTCTGTGCGACGTAATATGGCGTGCAGCCATTCAAAATTCCACCATTACTTACGACAATTATTTTCTTTTTCAGACATTGTCGCACAGCGAGATTAATTTTCACATTTATTCCGATTACTTATACGAGTTTAAATTTTGTGTCATACATTGTGGTATGGTATTGACCAGAAAACAATTAGCAAAGATGGAGAACCAGAAACATGCCATTAAATAATGAAAGTGACATTACAGTTGACTCGAATACTAAGGAGAGACATATTATTGACTATTCTGGTGGCGCAAATTTAGAAAATATACCGTCCACCAGTAATATGCCTAAATCTAGTTCCGAACACATTTTGGTCTCTGACGTCATGTCTAACGTCATGGCGGGGGCGGAACAGTTGCACACAATTAGTATTGCCAGTATGTTCGATGCTGTTATGAATTAATTGTATTGTCTCGATCATAGGCCACTGTCTGATTTACAAACAAAATGCTCGCTTGTTTTGCACGCAGGAAGTCACTAGGCATGAGTAGTAGAACAAAGTATGTTCCACCCCACTCTCCATTGTTGACAAATTTATTCAAAATGGCAATAGATATGAAAAAGTCTCAATGACGAAATGATGGGAAGTTCAAATTTTGGCAGGAACATAGGTCAATTGGACTACCTCCCCTAGCCTAACCCGCTCTCCTCCAACCCTCCATGCCCTTCCCACCCACAGAAAATGGCTATTCAAACACTCTCACAACCCTTAAACACCCGCAAATAATTTCATCATGCACAAACACTCAGTGCACATAAAAAAGGCAACATATTAGCGAACGGTTCCAACATGCACACATGCTATGCATGGCCAGCCGGATGCAAGACAGCACAGAGGCGCAAGCGATTGCTATCATGGCACTGCCAATGGCAAGTGAAAGTCGCATCTATTTTCAGGTATACAATTACAGTTCTTTGAGTGTTGTACTAATGTCACTTGGCTATGTAAATAAGTGTCTAGTCAGCCTCTGGGCTGCACATACATGTTCAGCATTGCTGGCGCGATCCCTCTCTCTACCTGCAGTCTGGAAAATACCTAATTGTCGAGTGACTCACCCTTGCAGGTCCTGCAGACATCTGGTCCATTGCTTTCCAGAATAGCATATACTGCAATGTCCCTAGGGATCCTAACGGGACAAGCATGCTTATCTGCCCAGTGTGGCTGTCACATCACCACGAAATGCTTGTGTAGCTACACACCATCGGAAGTGCATTTAAAAGGTGCTCGATTTTACTCTGATGTCACATGTATTGTGTCCCAGAAATAGTTAACGGTCGCTTTTGTAGGAGCTTTCGTGATGTCTCAGCTTGTCTGCCTGGAAATTCTTGTCCTAACAGAACTTGTTCACGATAATAGCATAGAATAACGCCGAATGCATTCCTCCTGATGGACTCTAATGTGTTACCCCATCCAATGTGTGTTACCCTTCCTGGAGATTGTTAAGTCCTGCTTGCAACAAACATATCCGAAATGCAAACGTTCTCATCACTATGTACAGGCTCCTACAGCTTGGCACAAAGGATGTCTTGTGAATGAATGGAGCATTATTGCCATGGCATGCACAGCCACGCAAATACAACAGGTGGCTACCGCTGCAGAATAAGCTGCACCTGCAACATAGTTCTGGCGCGTTCTGCCAGCCGGCACTAGAGGAGTTTCCCGCCAAACATGAAAGCTGCTGCAGAATATGCATGCATGTAACCCCTTTTTCTGACGTGGATGGTAATATGATGACATCACCATCTGCTAATAGGGTATCGCCAATGGCCGCCAATCCTCACGACATAATCCGCATACGAAGACTAGAGCCACCATGTAAAATAGCCAGCAAGAAAGGAAAAAGTCGTCTTTCGACCCGCCGCGGACCGCTACCAGGAGGAAACATCATCGCAGCCAGATCGACCAGGTGCCCATCTTCAATACACCAGTCTTCGACCCAGAAGCGGCGCCCATCTAACTCGTCAGCATCCGTGGGAGAGCATCGAGAGAGCACTACCAAGGAATGTAAAATCAGTTCAGTTATAAAAATCAATTTTATTAAGGTTGTATATTCATGTTTTAATACTAAACTTTTGGGCGGGAGAAAAGCCTTTTTATTTTCCAAAGAAGGTTATCTGTTGTAAAATTAAGTGGTGTCCTGGCTACACCTAATAAAGCAAATTTCATTATCACGTGGGTGTTGATCAGTGTATATAACAGCTGGTGACGAGGATAAAAACTTGGTGCATTTTTCAGTATGGCGAATCCGGAGCCAGTTGACATGACCCAGGCAGTGCTGACCCTGATACAGAATCTAGAAGCCACCAATGAGAGGTTGGTGCAAGAGATGCAGAGGTTGCTATGCGACAACGAGTGAATGACACCTCCCTCATCGACCGGCCCAGTGCTGCCTCCTTTTCCAGTTTTCGACCATCAGGTAGAACCATGAAGCTGCTCTGTGGCCTGATTGGAGCAACAGTTTGCAGCATATGGAGTATAGGGTGAGACGCAGCAAGGCGCTTTTCTATTGGCTCATGCAGGCCCTGCTATCTGTCAACTTACAACACAACTCCACCCAGATGAGGATCCACCAAATTTGAGGTACAAGCGGATAAAGAACAGTTTAGCAGAGTACTTCGACGCACAAATACATGTAGCGGCAGCTCGTCACAAGTTTTTCAACTGTCATAAGGGGCAGCACGAAACTTACTGAGAATGGATAGCCCAGCTGCAAGGATTATCAAGGGACTGCAAGGTCGCATGCACCAATGTAAGCTGTCAAGAGTCATATTCAGCATATCTCATGAGGGACATGATTCTGGTTCATGTACCAGATGAGTCGTTAAGACATGATCTACTTAGAGACCCAAGCTTAGAAACTTGCCTACCAATCATTCGAGCCTTTGAGCAATCACAGCGCTGGGGCCACACAGAAAGTGGCATTAGTTTTTTCCAGTTCATCTGTTCCCCCACAACGAAGTAACAGGGTCACAATGAGTAATGTTAGGCGCAGGCCACAGTTAGAACAACGCATACAGCCTCTCCCATCCTGCAAGTATTGTTACATCCAGCACAATAGACAAAACTGCAGGTTTCGCAGAGTTCAATGCACAGCATTGCGGGAATCCTCAAAGTGCAGGGTCCATACCATGTGCCACATGTGCTATGTCTTGCTCGGGAAGACAAAACATTGATGCACATAAAGGTCACAAGGCAGAAGTCCGTCGTTCCACCGAAAAAATGGATGTGGTCCTCACACAGGATACTGCTTCTGACACAGGTTTGGAACCACAGGAGAAAGAAGCTTTGGCTATAATATTTGGAGTGAAAAAGTTCCACGAATATCTGTACAGCCGACATTTTGTGTTAAAGATGGACCACAAGCCTCAGGTACCACTGTTCAAAACATTGGCCAACATACCCACCCGGACGGCACGCCGAATTCAGCAGTGGGCACTATTCCTGGCAGAGTATAACTACGACATACAGTACCGTTCATCAGCATGACACGCGAATATGGACTTCATATCTTGGCTCCCGGCAAAAGACGATCCAGAATTTGACATGGCCCCAGTCATCTGCTGTCAACTAGAAGAGGACACAGAGGATCCACTGGCACAGCTTCCGCTAGATGCAAAAATCATTGCCAAACATATGGCTGATTCATTAAGACTGGTTGGCCAGGCAACAGGAAACAGATACAGGACACAGACCTTAAGGCGTACTGGGACAGGCGACACGAATTGTCATCGTACTCCTGAGAGGTGAAAACCACGTTACCAGGGTAATTATTCCAGTGGCCCTGCACAAGAAAGCACTGGATCTATTACATAAAGGACATTGGGGTCTGGTACTGACTAAACAGCTGGCCCGCAAACATCTCTACTGGCACAGGAAGGATTGCGCAATTGCAGACACCATAGCCTCTGGTACGACGTGCCAGCAAAACCAAGCAGCACCTACTAAGAAATATTTTCAGTGGCCCGCGGCAGAAAAACCATGGTCTCTGATTCACATCGACTATGCGGGGCCCTTCCTTGGCCACTACTGGTTAATCATCGTCGACTCCACGACGGGTTTTCCTTACATATCTCAGATGACGTCCACAACCTCAGCAGCAATAATTCAAGATTTTGCGCGCATTTTCGCAATCTAAGGGCACCCCAGCTTGATGGTATCTGACAATGGGCCCCTATTTTCCTCTGCGGAATTTAAGGTGTTTTGTACATTAAATGGTATCCAGCTGGAACACACGGCGCCATTCCACCCGGCCTCAAATGGGCTCACTGAGCAGTTCGTGCAAACATTTAAGGCACAAATGGCAAAACTAACTACCCATTATGCTCTGCCTGCTGCTCTATCATTGTCTTCTTACAGATGTCAACCTAAGGAGGGTGGATCCCCAGCAGAATAACTACATGGAAGACAGCCACGATCCACACTATCATTACTGCAACCACAAGACAGGCAGGAGCAGCAGCCCCCTCAGTATCAGATGAAATATCAGCCCGATCAGACAGTATGGGTCAATGTACATACTTGGGGGCGTCCACATTGGATACCAGGTGTGATTCCTCATAACAAAGGAAGGGCAATGTACACGCTCATCTGCACTGAAGGCATCGTTCATATCCGACACCAAAACCAAATCCGGCTGCGAAGGAACAATGAACTCTCACCTCAATCTCTAACTCCGAACACTGTTTCAGGTCACACCAGGGAGAACGTTCACAACCCAGCCATCATAGAGGCATGCTCTGCAGCACTCAGCTGTCAGCAATCGGAAACACTGATGGACGTGGATTCTCAACCAGGCTCTCCTCTTCCAGGCATCGAGGCAATGGACACTGATCTGGACAAATGCCTCAACCTCAGCATCTCCGTCCTCATGGAGGGGGAGGAATGCTGTGGTGCGCACAGCCACGCAAATACAATGGGCGGCTACCACTGCAGAATAAGCGGCACCTGCAACGTAGTTCTGGCACGTTCCGCCAGCCGGCACTAGAGGCGTTTCCCACCAAATATGAAAGCACCTGCAGATTACGCGCGTGCACGACCCCTTTTTCCGACGCAGATGGTAATACGATGACATCACCATCCACCAATAGGGTATCGCCAACGACTGCCAATCCTCACGACAGAATCCGCGGAGGAAGACTAGAGCCGCCACGTTAAATAGCTGGAAGGAAAGCAAACAGGTGTCTTTCGACCCGCCACGGACTGCCGCCAGGAGGAAACATCGTCACAGCCAGATCGACCAGATGCCTGTCTTCAATACGCCAGTCTTCAACCTGGAATCAGCGCCTGTCTATCTCGTCAGCATCTGTGGGAGAGCATCAAGAGAGCACTACAAAGGAACATAAAATCAGTTCAGTTATAAAAGCAGTTTTTGTAAGGTTATATATTCGTGTTTTGATACTAAATTCTTGGGCAGGAGAAAAGCCTTTTTATTTTCCAAACAAGGTTATCTGTTGTAAAATTAAGTGGTGTCCTGGCTACACCTAATAAAGCAAATTTCATTATCATGTGGGTGTTGATCAGTGTATATAACAATTATGATTTGTTCTTCTTGAATTTACCCTCCAAATTACTGATGCCGCCAGTGTGGAAGCACTGTCCACCTTTTTTTTCTTTCTGCAGATGAGATTTTCAGTGGCAAAATCTTTTTTGTACAGATCACCATATTGCACCAATAATTAAAGCCTGCAAAATGGCCTACAGATCGTCAACTGCGAAAATACTCTTACTCAACTACACTGCTCTGTCACTGAGGATGAGAGCTTGAATATTAGAGCGTGAAACCGATCTACAACCTGGCAATATATCACCGGTTACCATGTCGATGTAGTAAACATACAATTCGTACCCTGCACCATACAAAATCGACCCTTTTACATCATTCATACAGATATCTACCGCCAGACACTTGTACATATGCCATGAAGACATACAGCATAGGCACATGCACCGTAGATATACTCCTCACTGCATTAGATATTTACCATGGGCTCAGGCAGTCACCCACTCTCCATGCAAGACCAGAGCGCCCTGAGCGGACTGAAGTCACTCTCAGAACTGTTCTACAAATTTGGGGTCAGCTCCCCTTGGCACACAGGCGTTACTGTTTCTGGCCCCGACCTGCTTGCTTGGCTGCTTTTCAACACCCATCTCCAGACTCTGGGATTACAAGAACATATGTAATTTCTTATGGTTTGCCAGAATACCATACCATTTTCGCGATACTTCCCAATATCAAGTGCATAGCAATATCGCTTGCATAACAGTAGCACTTGAGCAACATAATTCCGGAGATATAGACTGTAAATTATTTCTATAGAAACCTGAAACTTTATCAAGGTGGAGCATGCTGATAACCACAGAGTAACTAGAATCTTATCCCATCTGCGAAGACCTTTACATGCAAACTCGAAAAAAATAGAGGAAACTGATATTTCCCTTGTGAGCTGAGGGGAGCCTACCCCGAATTTCTAGAACAGTTCTGAGAGTGACTTCAGTCTGCTGAGGGTGCTTTGGTCATGCGTGGGGAGTGGATGACCGCCTGAGCTCATGGGAAATATTGAGTGCAGTGAGGAGTATACCTACAGTGCATGTGCTTATGCTGTATGTCTTCATGTTATATATACGAGTATCTGGCGGTCGATAGCTATACAAATAATGTAAAAGGGGAGATTTTGTATGGTGCAGGATACGAATTGTATGTTTACTATGGTATGCAGTGATATATTCCCAGGTTGGAGATCGGTTTCACGATCTAATATTCGAACTCTCATCCTCACTGGCAGAGCGATGTAATTGAGCAAGAGTCTTTCCACACTTGATGATCTATAGGACACTTTGCAGGGTTCAATTGCCAGTGCAATATGGTGATCTGTACAAAATAGTTTTTGCCACTGGAAGTTTCGTCTGCAGCGAGAAAAAAGGTGGACAGTGCTTCCACACTGACAGCATCAGTAATTCGGAAGGTAAATTCAATAAGAGCCAACCATAATGCTCCAGTCATTCACAAGACATCCTTTGTGCTGAGATGTAGGAGCTTCTACAGAGTGGTGAGAATGTTTGCGTTTCAGAGACGTTTGAAAGCAGGACTTAACAATTTCCTGGAAGGGTAACACATGATTGTCATGGTGCTACGTTGTAGACCATCAGGAGGAATGCATTCGGCATTATTCTGCGCTATTATGGTAAACAGGTTCTGTTAGGACAAGACATTCCATGCAGACAAGCTGAGACATCACGAAAGCTCCAATGACAGCGACCATTAACCATGCGCTTGTGATGGTGTGTAGCTACGTGAGCATTTTGTAGCAACGTGTTAGCCACACTCAGCAGACAAACACTTGTGCACAGCTAGATGCAGCTCAAATGTCCCATTAGGATCGCTAGGAACAATGTAGCCTGTGCTATTCTGGGAAGTAATGGACTAGATTTCAGCAGCATCTGCGAGGGTGAGTCACTTGTCAATTAGGTATTCACTGGACCGCAGGTAGGGAGAGTGATCATGCCAGCAAGAGTGAACATGTGTGCGTGGTCCAGAGGGTGACTTGGCACTTATTTACACAGACATGTGACATCAGTATAACACTCTAAGAACTGTAACTGTCTACCCAAAAATAGACACTACTTTGACCTGCCATCGGCAGTGGAGCGATAGCAGTGGTTCGTGCTCTGGTACTGGCTTGTGTCTGGCTGACCCTGCAAAGCACGTGTGAGCGATGGAACAGTTCACTGATATGTTGCGTTTTTTATGTGCAGAGAGTGTTTGTGCACTACATTATTTTTGGGTGTTTAATCATTGTGAGCGTTTTTGAATAGCATTACACTTGCATTATTTTTTGATAATTCACAGTTTGTTTTCATGTCTGTTGCTTTGTTTTCTGAACAGGTGTGCAGGATGTGCAATGCATGATTTCGACAGTTGGCAATTAGCAAGAGTATTTGGTGAGCCTTTTACATGCATTATTTTGACAATTTAGGAGTTGTTTGAGTCTCTCCACATCAGTGTACTGCATTATTTTGGTAATTTACGAGTAGTTTGCAGGTCTGTTGACTATTTGCAGTGACCTCAAGCATGCAAGGGTGATTGTTTTGTACCAGTGTAATAAATAAACTACATGAAATCTGTCCCTAAATAAGTTGTATGCATTATTTTGACAGTTTATAATTTGTGAGCGTGTCTGCTCCCTGCCGCCATTGGAGAGGCAGCTGCAGCAGCAAGTCGTATACCCCTAGCTTACTTATTTGTTACATAGTTTAATTCTTAATTTCTTTGTGTGTTTTTGGGTACTTGCATTGTTTAATTCATAAATTTCGGGCGTATTATAGTATTTGAGAGTTTTAGCATCGCGCTTTAGTGTTTACTTCGTAGATTCTTACTTAAATTGCATGTGAGTTTCGTATAGGAGGTGTAATTTCGAGTTTTAGCTACTGTAATCGTAAATTCAGGCAGATTGTAGCGCAGTCGTTTGGCATTTGTACAGGTTAGTTAATACATTCTTTGCGTGTTTCCCTTCCGTTATCTAGGCACAGACTCGTGTGTCAGTAACTGTTGTTCAACATCGATTAGAATGGACAGGGACTGTGATTGCTGTGTTCGGATGAGGGCTGAGTTGGCATCTCTTCATTCACAGCTGCAAGCGGCGCTGACTTCTGTCGCGCGGCTTGAGGCTGTTGCCAATGGGCACCACTGTGGGGAGCCGGACTTGGGTATCATGGGGATGTCAACCTCATCCCGTCTGTCCCCAGACTGGTCTGCCACTGTGGTTGCCCCGGTTGCTGCCCGCAGTGGGGCTGTGCCCTCGCCTGTGGTTGATTGGGAGGTTGTTCCAAGGCGTAGCAGGCAGCGAAAAACGTCCCCGGAGGCTGATCAGAAAGCCTCCCCAGTGCGTCTGACAAACAGGTTTCAGGCACTGACTCTGGCTGAGCCAGATGCAGCTGCCTGCCCTGTTTCAGAAGATGATTCTCAGCCTTCAAGGTCCGGGCAATCACAGAAGGTGGGCTTATTGGTAGTTGGGAGCTTCAATGTTAGGCGCGTAATGGGGCCCCTTAGGGATATGGCGGCTAAGGAGGGGAAGAAATCCAGTGTGCACTCTGTGTGCATTCCGAGTGGAGTCATTCCTGATGTGGAAAGGGTCCTTCCGGATGCCATGAAGAGCACAGGGTGCAGCCACATGTCGGCACTAATGACGTGTGTCGCTTTGGATCTGAGGAAATTCTCTCTGGATTCCAGCGGCTATCTGATTTGGTGAAGGCTACCGGTCTTGCTTACGAGATGAAGGCAGAGCTCACCATCTGCAGCATCATTGACAGAACCGACTGCGGACCTTTGGTGCAGAGCCGGGTGGAGAGTCTGAATCAGAGGCTCAGACGGTTTTGCGACCGTGTGGGCTGCAGATTCCTTGACTTGCGCCATAGGGTGGTGGGGTTTCGGGTTCCGCTGAATAGGTCAGGAGTTCACTACACTCAGCTGGCGGCTACACGGGTAGTGGAGGCTGTGTGGCGTGGACTGGGCGGTTTATTAGTTTAGAAGGCCTCGGGAAGGTACGGGGTGGGCTGCAATCTCAAAGGGTGCATGGCAAATACAGGACGTGCTTGGATCAAGAAACAGTCGGAATTGTAGTTGTAAATTGTTGTAGTTGTGCTGGGAAAGTCCCTGAGCTTCAAGCGCTAATAAAAAGCACAGAAGCTGAAATCGTTATAGGTACAGAAAGCTGGCTAAAGCCTGAAATAAGTTCTGCAGAAATTTTTACGAATTCTCAGACGGTGTTCAGGAAAGATAGATTAGGCAGAATTGGTCGTGGAGTGTTTGTGTCTGTCAGTAGTGGTTTATCTTGTAGTGAAGTCGAAGTAGATACTCCGTGCAAAGTGGTATGGGTGGAGGTTATACTTAACAGCTGAACGAAGTTAATAATTGGCTCCTTCTACCGACCCCCAGACTCCGATGATATAGTTGCTGAACAGTTCAGAGAAAATTTGAGTCTCGTAACAAATAAATACCCCACTCATTAGGTTATAGTTGGTGGGGACTTCAACCTTCCCTCGATATGTTGGCAAAAATACTTCTTCAAAACCGGTGGTAGGCAGAAAACATCTTCCTAGATTGTTCTAAATGCTTTCTCCGAAAATTATTTCGAGCAGTTAGTCCACGAACCCACGCGAATTGTAAATGGTTGCGAAAACACATTTGACCTCTTAGCCACAAACAATCCAGAGCTGATAGAGCACCATGACTGATACAGGGATTAGTGATCACAAGGTCACTGTAGCTAGGCTCAATACCGTTTCTTCCAAATCCACCAGAAACAAACGCAAAATAATTTTATTTAAAAAAGCGGAAAAAGTGTCACTAGAAGCCTTCCTAAGAGAGAATCTCCATTCCTTCCGAACTGACTATGCAAATGTAGACGAGATGTGGCTCAAATTCAAAGATATAGTAGCAACAGCAATTGAGAGATTCATACCTCATAAATTGGTAAGAGATGGAACTGATCCCCCGTGGTATACAAAACAGGTCCGAACGCTGTTGCAGAGGCAACGGAAAAAGCATGCGAAGTTCAGAAGAACGCGAAATCCCGAGACTTGGCTAAAATTTACAGTCGCGCGAAATTTGGCACGGACTTCAATGCGAGATGTCTTTAATAGGTTCCACAACTAAACATTGTCTCGAAATTTGGTAGAAAATCCGAAGAAATTCTGGTCGTATGTAAAGTACACAAGCGGCAAGACGCAGTCAATACCTTTGCCGCGCAGTGCCGATGGTACTGTTACCGACGACTGTGCCGCTAAAGCGGAGTTATTGAACGCAGTTTTCCGAAATTCCTTCACCAGGGAAGACGAATGGAATATTCCAGAATTTGAAACACGAACAGCTGTTAGCATGAGTTTCTTAGAAGTAGATACCTTAGGGGTTACGAAACAACTCAAATCGCTTGATACTGGCAAGTCTTCAGGTCCAGATTGTATACCGATTAGGTTCCTTTCAGATAACGCTGATACAATAGCTCCCTACTTAGCAATTATATACAACCACTCGCTCGCCGATAGATATGTACCTACAGATTGGAAAATTGCGCAGGTCGCACCAATGTTTAAGAAGGGTAGTAGGAGTAATCCATCTAACTACAGACCTACATCATTAACATCGGTTTGCAGTAGGGTCTTGGAGCATATACTGTATTCAAACATTATGAACCACCTCGAAGGGAACGATCTATTGATACGCAATCAGCATGGTTTCAGAAAACATCGCTCTTGTGCAACGCACGAAATAATGGCCGCTATCGGCAGGGGATCTCAAGTTGATTCCGTATTTCTAGATTTCCGGAAAGCTTTTGACAGCGGTCCTCAAAAGCGACTTTTAATCAAGCTGCGGGCCTATGGGGTATTGTCTCAGTTGTGCGACTGGATTCATGATTTCCTTTCAGGAAGGTCGCAGTTCGTAGTAATAGACGGTAAATCATCGAGTAAAACTGAAGTGATATCAGGTGTTACCCAGGGAAGCGTCCTGGGACCTCTGCTGTTCCTGATCTATATAAATGACCTGGGTGACAATCTGAGCAGTTCTCTTAGGTTGTTCGCAGATGATGCTGTAATTTACCGTCTAGTAAGGTCATCCGAAGACCAGTATCAGTTGCAAAGCGATTTAGAAAAGATTGCTGTATGGTGTGGGAGGTGGCAGTTGACGGTAAATAACAAAAAGTGTGAGGTGATCCACATGAGTTCCAAAAGAAATCCGTTGGAATTCGAATACTCGATAAATAGTACAATTCTCAAGGCTGTCAATTCAACTAAGTACCTGGGTGTTAAAATTACGAACAACTTCAGTTGGAAAGACCACATAGATAATATTGTGGGGAAGGCGAGCCAAAGGTTGCGTTTCAATGGCAGGACACGTAGAAGATGCAACAAGTCCACTAAAGAGACAGCTTACACTACACTCGTTCGTCCTCTGTTAGAATATTGCTGCGTGGTGTGGGATCCTTACCAGGTGGGATTGACAGAGGACATCGATAGGGTGCAAAAAAGCGTAGCTCGTTTTGTATTATCACATAATAGGGGAGAGAGTGTGGCAGATATGATACGCGAGTTGGGATGGCAGTCATTACAGCAAAGACGTTTTTCGTCGCGGCGAGATCTATTTACGAAGTTTCAGTCACCAACTTTCTCTTCCGGATGCGAAAATATTTTGTTGAGCCCAACCTACATAGGTAGGAATGATCATCAAAATAAAATAAGAGAAATCAGAGCTCGAACAGTAAGGTTTAGGTGTTCGTTTTTCCCGCGCGCTGTTCGGGAGTGGAATGGTAGAGAGATAGTATGATTGTGGTTCGGTGAACCCTCTGCCAAGCACTTAAATGTGAATTGCAGAGTAGTCATGTAGATGTAGATGTAGATGCACAACAATGTACTGCATTATTTCGGTGATTTAGAAGTAGTTTGTAGGTCTCTAAACTGTCTTTTTAACCTATAGTATGTCAGAGTGAGTTTTTGTATCAGTGTAATAAATGAACTACGTGAAATCCATCCCAATATAAATTGTTCCAAAATAAATAAAGTACACTACTTACTCTCTCCAGCAGACCTGCAGAGGCTGAGACCTTTTCCTGCTATTTTTCCCCTCAAGATCGCCATCTTGTATTACATCACAGGAGACGACGGCACTCCCTGGTGGAAGTGCTGTGTACTAGGTCAGGTGGACTCTGGACCTAATGGTGAACACACTGGACGGGGGTACTGCCTCAAATTGTTTAAATAAAGACTGTTTAAATAGAGGCTGATGTCCATCCTATCCAGCACAGGCTAAGTCCTTTTCCCACCAACTCCTAGGAAGAGGTGGCTGTCAGGTGATTTAGGTTCGTGGAGGTAGCCCAGTTGACCTATTTTCCCACCATTTTCTTAGGTTAGTGGAGGTAGCCATAATGTGCTGCCTTGTCCTGATGGAATTTGAACTTCCTGCCATTTTCTGGGGGAGGCGACTGGAGGTGTTTAGGTTTGTGGGGGTAGCCCAATTAACCTATCCTCACACCAAAATTTGAACTTCCCACCATGACATCATTGCGATGTTGCCATATCTATTTTAAGACGTTGTGGTCTCCTGACCTTCGTTGCTTACATATCCCTCACAATCATATTCCGAATATCAAGACGCTTCGTTTGGACCCAAACTCGATAAGATAAAGTCAATGTTGTATGAATTCATGTAAATGATATGCAAATAAGTAAGCGCACCATGGTTTAAATACTCAAGGGTGGCGTACACACATACATTCCAGAGACGACGGTCACAGGAGCTTTTAGTTCAGGAGAGCAACCGCACGCCAGGAGGCCGGTCCCAGCCTATCTATGATGGCCAGTGACTGCCTGTAGAGCAGACAGCATTTGCCCGAGCTTAATAGCTAATTCCGCTACATTGTGTAGGAGTGCCCAACCTACGCATTCTTTAGAAATATAGCATGCAGTTTCAGAGATTTTCACAGGAAGACAGCAAACGCCAAATGTTGATGTTACAGATTTCTGGATTGGTCACCTTAAACGAAACGTCATCCTCCCATTTTAGAAGAGCAATGCTGATAGGCAGACGATATTTCTGACGACTTGAGCTTAAGGAGTAATGGAAGAGACAGAAAAATATACCTCTTCACATCTGGCATGGAGAGGGGCTGTTCCGTTGTCGCTCTTGGAGCGAGAACACATAACGAGAGCATGCACACTCGTACGTGTACTCAAACAGCGAGGAACAAGTCTCTCCTCAGTACTTCACTGGGAGAGCACCTCTGTTGAGAGCAAATCGGAGTGCGACTCTATATTGAGTCCTTGCGATTAAGCATTGTTCACGATGTTGGCCGCCACACTTATTGTGCTGTGTGAACGGACAGAGTTATAGTTAAACGCCTGCAAGCGAATTTTTGAGTGGCATTGTGGTGGACTGGTTATCTGACTGGTGTACCACGCCAATAGTTAGACTAGGGGCGAATAGGAGTCCTTGACTTCATCAAGGCGTAAGGAGAGTTTAATTGGCGAAGGTCAATCCAGATAGGACGAGAGTTATCTTATTTGTCAGCAGTGAGCGGCACAGACAGCAGTCATCGCAGCTTACGGTATTGTGCGCTACAGCTCTTGCGAGCCCCATATTTCCTCCACAACAGTACACTTCACTGAATTTCACACACAACAGCCTCGACTGTACCTAGCAACATTCCGAAAAGAACCCGGAAGTAAATTGTTCAGTTCATAACTAAAAGTGCCATTGCGATTTTTCACAATATTTGCAAAAATAAAGAGAATAATTTTCGTTAGTTTCATGCTGTTTCTTACACTAACTAGCACTACTCCAGTACCCAAGTATCCCACTAGTTACGTAAGAAATGTTGTGAATTTTTGTGTCATTTCGTTACAGCGGACGACTCCAGAAGATATTTATTGCTGAAAGTTTTCCAGGCATTTCTCTTTAGAACGTTAGGAGAGTCTGCCTGTCTTCTGTAGTAGTGTGGGGGTGGAAATTGCATCTTGCAGGAGCCACAGGGTAAAGGGTACATCTCACATTAATCCATTGCGCAGAATGACAGAATAGCACCCACATGCTCACATTATCACCGACATCTTGAATCCACCATCTTGAATGAATTTGGCGACAATGGAGAGTGGGGTAGAACATACTTTGTTCTACTACTGGCATGAGGACCAAAACAAAAATAGAAAAATATGCTATCTACATGGGTGGCACACTGTCAGCAAACCTACTGTAAGGGTCGAGGTTTTACTTGTAAACGGAAATTTCACAATGCCTGCAGATACAAATCTCTGAAGCCAGGCATTCATCCTTTCTTTCCCGAAATGCCGGGAAAGTCTGAAAACAGTCGTTTTCCAGCATGAAACGTTTTGTAAGGTGCCTCCCAGGCATTGGGCGTAGCCCCTGTGGCTTGTTACACATACTGGCCAGCTGTCAGAGAATGCAGTCAGCCGGCGCTCACAGTCGCCACCAGGCCCTATTTGCCCAAGCTACTCGCTCTCTCCCCTTGCATGAGGTCCACTTTGAGTGAAAGAGCCACCCAGTCTCCACCTGCTGTGCGGATGACCAGTCATTCTGCGAATACTTGCACGATTGTCCCATTCTGAAAAGACCTTGCAGCAGCCCACTTGCCTCTGCATATGGCAGCAGCGGATCACACCAAGGTAATAACAGTCAAATGAAGCAACGATCCGTAACCCCCTGATAACCACATCAACTAAATGCCAACCCTTATGAAAGAGCTGCAGTCCAAATGGACCAGCCATCTTTCACTGTCAAAGCTGACACCATTAGTAATCAAAGCTGACACCCTCAGTAATATTATATAGATTTCAACCAAATTTGGTACATATGGTGCCTGCTATATGAAAAAGAGAACGGTGAGGATTAGAATGATCTAGCTCCCACACGAGTGGAGAAGTGGTCAATTTTTTTTATAACCCCAGAGTGCCCTTTGAAAAGTCGCATTGTGCAGGTAGTAACAGTGTGCCTTGCAGGGACTGCATGTGCCATTTGGCACAGCTGAGCGGAGAGAGAGGAGGATCGATAGTGAGAGGGCAGTGAGAATGAGAGAAAGGGGGGGGGAGGAGAAGATGAATTGACAGATGGTGCAGAAGATGCTGGACTGACAGAAGGAGGAGGAGGCACTGAACAGCATGAGAGAGGGAGGAGGAGATGGGTAGAGAGAGGGTGGGGGATGGGATGCACAGAGACAAGGAAAGGAGGAAATTGACAGATATTGTGGGGAGGAGAACATGGAGAAGTGGGAGGACGAGTTGATGGAAGGGACTGTGGAGGAGGGGATTGGCAGATAGAGTGATGAGGAGGAGATGGTCAGAGAGAGGGGGAAGGAGAGGAGCAGATGGACGGCGGAGGAAGGAGGAGTTACACAGAGACACTAGGTGGACGAGACAGACAGAGAGACGGGGGATGATGGAGAGTTCGAGATTTACAGGGCATCAGTTCAAAGGATGGTCAGGAGCATTTTCTGTGGTGTTTCAGCAGATATTTACAGTTTCATTTTTGCATTACGTAGTTGGAGGCAGACCAAATGAATACGGATCATCAAGTCTTTTATGCGACGCCCAGTACCGATGGAAAGCGTTATTTTGTTTCCCCTTATAAACAAAATTATTTTTAAAGATGAATTTTACGTGTGTATTCGATAGAGCCTTTCCAGATTTGTCTGGAGTGTCATTCCTTTATCGGTATGTATTGGCAGGGTCAGTTAAACTCGAAGGAGAAAGAGGAGAAAGAGCAGTCCAGTAGCGACTCAGTAGCGCTGTATGTCTGGCAGTATTAGTCAGCTGGGCACAGCCGAGTGATATCGTTGCCACAGTACTGGTTATTCTTGGAGCTTTATTTTCCCTGCTGTAATATATCGGTACAAAAAATATCACACTAGACTATTCTGGGACCGCTCCATCGAATGGGCACGTAAAGTTACGCTTCAAAAATATTTTCGCGTGTAATGGGAGACAAACCGGCGATTTCCGTCACACGAAAGACCTGACGAGCTGTACTTGTTAGAGCTGACTCCAGCGAACCAAATAGAATGCGCCTCAGGACTCGTAAGAGAGCCATCCTGTGTAGAGTAGGGAGGATGTGATGGACAGAGAGAGGAAGCAGGAAGAGATGGACGGAGTGGGATGAGGACGAGATGGACAGAGATAGGGAATATGGACTGAGAGGTCGCGAGTAGGATACAGGCAGAGAGACGGTGGAGCAGCATATAGGCAGGGAAACAGGTGTGGAGGAGATGGACAGGCACACGGTACTCGTATAAAATGGAGCATCGATACATACACCTTGGCGATGGAACACCCCAGTAGTCAATACAGCGTAAGGAAAGTGCTGACAGTTGGGAACGCTTCGGTCAGCTTTCAACTACGAAGCACTGTCGACAGCAAAATCAAAACCTTAGCACTGCCGACACTGAGGCATTTCCATAGAAACGTCAACATAGCACCAGCAACACTGCGACGTTTCCATAGTGACGCTCACAAAGTCGGCGCAGCTTCGTCGCGAGGTAGGCGTGCGAGGCACCGGCATCCTGCCCACCGCATCCGTCGGTGTTCGCCTTACAACAGGATTACGTCTGAGGTAATAATAAGTTTATACGCTGACCTCTGGATTTCGTGTGAATAATGGTTTCTCTATACGGCACGGCAAGGACGTTACAGATTATTTCATTTAAACGTCCCTATGGAAGTCGTGGGGTCCAAACGACAATATCGAATGTGCGACTGTAAATCGATCATGAGAATCTCTTGGCGCGCGTTATGAGTCACTACAGCAACGACAAAAGAAGACCGTTAAAAAATTCTTGTAATTCCAAAGGAGACGACTTACCTTACTCGTCATCGGTGTTGTCTTCATAAGAAAGTCCATGTGATGTGTACGCTACAGAGACAATTCCCTTTTTGCCATAGCCTGGGTAAACTCTGCCAATATCACGCAAGAATATCGGCAGAGTGTCACATGCGTTAACTTTTCCCTGCAAACGCAAGTTGTAGAAATAGAGGTACTGAAACAAGTACAATTCGCCTCTTTTTCCTGGACGCCCTTCTCTTTTAACGGAAGACTTGACAGATTTCCATAGCTGCTCGATATTCTGCGTGTGGACACTGGGGGTCATCTGAAGACGCAAACTCCATAGAGTGGTTAACGAATTCGTGGTCGAATCCTTCAACTTACATAGTCTTGTAGGACGGAAGACCGTCTGTAATGACTTTAGTACCAGACAGTATGAAGTGCTTTATCAGACCCGCTAAAGTCATCTTGTCTCTGGACAATACTCTCACAACGAAAAGCTTCCGGAACTCTCTTTCTATTCCACCGAATACCCAAATATAATCGATTTCACTCTTTGTAGGTCGTCCTCTCTGGTTCTTCCGTCTAGCTATATGAGATTCGTCCCCTTTGACAACTTTACTCGCTCCACCAATTGGTACACTGTCGTTGGTCACTACCACATAACAGACTTCTCTGCAAAACCCGAAATAGTTACACACAGTATTAGCAGATAACTCTGTTTCCGTTGCTGTTGCTTGCAACGTGTAGTCTCGAATCCAGCAAGATAGAAGAATTACGTTGGTCTCGATGGATAATTTGGAAGAGTCTAACCACGTATTCTTCCTGATACTCGTTCGTTTTCCGCAC
Source organism: Schistocerca cancellata (assembly GCF_023864275.1). Lineage (NCBI taxonomy): Eukaryota > Metazoa > Arthropoda > Insecta > Orthoptera > Acrididae > Schistocerca > Schistocerca cancellata. Next base: position 373,629,223 of record NC_064628.1, read on the forward strand.
TGCTCGCAATGAATTTCAGCTTAGAAGGCTCCTCTTACGAAGTTTTCTACACGTCGCAACACCACAGTCCCTCCTTTCGCCGTCCGGTAGTACTCCATATTTGCAGCAAAAAGTCAAACAATTTCCTACGCTGGATAAGCATGGAATTAGATTTTTCCATGTGAGAGAATCCGCCGAAGAAACGTCAGGAACACCAGACATCACACTCACTATCGACAAAAATCGTCTGCGTTTCCCAAGCAACTCACAAATAATTCGCGGAGGAATGTAATTTAGAGCGACTAAAGGAACGACGGAAAACAGATAAAAATGACGATCACAAATAATTGATCATAACGCCCGCCGCGAGACTCGCATGATCGATTTACAATCGTACGTTCGAAATGTGTCGTTTGGACTCCGCGACTTCGACAACCAATCATTCTTGGAAATTACCATAAAAAGGAACACTCCACGCCTCCAGAGCGTAGAGAGGCTGGTAGGAAGAGATGAACATTGAGCGGGCTGGTGGTGGGAGGGAATTGCATGCAATGGCTCTGTCGAACGCGTACGCGGGTGAAGCCGCGGGAAAAGGCTGGTAAGTAAATAAAAAATACTCCAACTTGCAAGCATCCTTATGATGACACTACTCGTTTTGTTTGCATTTCGTTAACTCTGTCTGTCTGTTCTACATATACTGATTATTATTGAATTTATAATGGCAGGCTAAGAACGGAGATGCTTACTTTTGATAGCAGGAATTTCTTTCATTCTTTTTATATGGCCTGCTGTGATAAAAGATCAGCGACACACTCTTATTGTCGCCGACGTAGCCTTCTCTGACTATTACGTCCGGTAATAGACAAAGGTTTTGGCCCACCTAAATTTTGAGAACAATCTATCACCGACTGAACTTTATTCCCAGGTGCTCTTTTGCACCTACAGATATTTTATAAGGTCGCAAAGGATAATGCAATACGAATTTGGGGGCAGTCAGAGAAAACTGCGTGCTGGCCTGAACTAATCTTGTGCCAAGAACTTAAAATTGGGGTAGTCTATCCATATATGCTATTAGTGTGACTCTTTTCATGCATGGTTAGAAATAAGGAAGCGATAAACGGAAGTAGGTTTCAAATTACAAGTTTTTCTATATCTGATTAATCTTTCTGCAGTTAACAGTTTGACAAACATTCATGGTATGATTTACAGGGGATCAGATACCTTTCGAGAGTCTATTTCACAATATCTCACCTGAGAATTACAAGCCATGTTGGCTTCAATTTGCATAATCCTGTGAGGAAGGGAAAGTTTTGGAGAGCACGTGATCACTGTTCTTTTTTAACGACAGACATTCACATGCACTAAATAATCAAGACGGGCAGGCAAATATCGACAGCATTTTGGTGAGAAGATTTTTTTATACTTAATGGCTGGCATCGAGCAGGATTTTGTTGCGACGTATTGCTAGTATGAAGCTCTTGTAAAGAAACGGACTCGTCTCACAAAACGCGCACTCGGTACAAATTTTGAATAAAACATTTTGACATCGACACAAGATAATTTAAAAATGTTCATAATAATAAAAGAAACATTTCTTACTAAGTTTAATGGAGCTTTAGATTAGAAGTTGTGGACCGCGTGGTCGCAACTAACGGAAATCACATTCTCAGATTACTCTGTATCCGATTAATTCGACTAAAAACCATAACCGGTCCCTAAATAATCATCACTGAAACATCAAAAGGAAATTGTTGAGTTTAACAAATAAGTAAAATTCAAATACCTTTGTCCCGTATTCGACACAGCCGTTCTAAGGCAACGTCCGGTCGCTTACCTGTCTTCAAACACTCCCCACTACCAAGGGCCGCGCGGAGACCTCCCAGAACAGCCCGAGGTGGTGGGGGAAGCCCATGACCAACCTCTGCTGGGAAAACTTTTTAGCTTTTACACATCTTTGGTCAAACCCTCCTGTTCCTGCTCTTTGCCTTCCACTGACAGCATTTAAGTTGGTAGAAGATTCAGAAACCCACCAATTCTGTGGTTCGTCTGCTACCACTTTCAAAACATTCATGCATGACCACACACTTTAAGGAGTGGTGAAAAAGGCAAAGGAGGACACAGGACGTGCACATTGGAATGGAAAGAAAATACGTCGACCCATAATTATTCCACAGGCATGACGTAGTTGGGACTGAGATTACTTCGCAGTTAATTAATTACGAAAAAGATGAATTTATGCTAATTTTTGTGTATCAGACAGCATGAACATATATTGGAACACTAATTTAAATCATGAAACGGCAACTATTGTGACGTTACAAACTAACGAATAGAAGGGCACTTGCTCCTCCAGATGGCCATACGCATTTATAATTTCACGTAATTTCTAGTAAAAACTGTAAAACCACGTGTAGGCATGTATTGAGAATTTCGTTTATAATTTATTTGATACTGTTATTTTTTCAATGACATGTCGCAAGATGACCGCAATAATTTTAATTGTATTCTGATATCTTATTGGTATGAGCAATTAAATTTAGTACGAATGGTGGTCATTATTTGTCTAACGTGATTCAGTAGTGCGTGAAGCCACAGACAGCATTTAAAGACGAGCTGTAGGGCGCAAGTACTCTTTCGACGATTGGTCGCTCGTTGATTGTGAGTCTGTCGAGTGTGCTGTGCGCCCTAAGGATGTGCTTCAACTTTTCACTGGGCTTGGAATAATTTTGTGAGTCGGGGTTCCGTGCTTTAACTTTTCATTTGGATTTAGAATAGTTCGAATGAGTGCAGATCCATACTTCCACTTTTGACTGGTCGCAGATTATTTGATTGACTTTGCTCAATTTGAAGAATTTTCATTTTGCTTATAAACTTTGTGCTGGCTTTCGCAATAGTCATTCGGGATAATTAACTTTACGTCACGATCGACAGAGGAAGCCTGCACAGTCGGACTTATAGTGTTTGCTGTTGATCGACGTGAATTATGTGCAATTAAATGAATTTTGCTCATAAATGTTACTACATTCGCACTACAAACATCATTACTTAATTATTTTTCATTTGAATCTGTCACTCTTGTGAGGGCACCGTTCATACATGTGTGCACATCATTCAATAAAACATTTATATGTTTTAAATTACAACCCTCCGATTTTGTCATCGTTATTAATCTTACGAGATTTATTCAGTGATTTCTGATACATGTTATTCACGAACTTGCCTACTATTTTAAAAGGCTAAGGATCAATTCCGTAGTAAATATAAGTGCATGACCAAGCCCTATCATACCGCAACGAGTAAAGTCAACATATTAGGTCGCGCTTTATCCGCGCCGGTAGCGGCCAATAAAACCGCTGGTGCAGTCCTAACTGACAAATTTATATTAATTGATTTCAAACTACTGGCTTTGCATAATAGTTATTTTTTCTGGTTTATCATAAGCAGTTTCAGTTTGAAACATAATTTAGAAGCATTCATAAACTATAACATCTCTAGTATATTCTGATTATTCTGTGTATGTGGTGCTCCAAAGGGCTGATAAATACGTTAGCGCCAGGCCACTCACATAGGGCATCACAGACTGGTGCCTTTTCTCTAGCCCGTTTATTTATCTTCGTGAGCTACTTCGTTATTCTCAGCAGGCTCTTCTTAATGTTCTTGATCAACTCTCAACGGCTGGTTGGTGTATACATTTTACGTGCTTCCCTGGGTTACAACTAGTAGTATACGCACGTTATAGACTTCCCAGCACAACATTCATTTTGCCAAATGATTTCAAGCCCCACCAGCAGATGGGACGACAAATGAACACAGCTGGCGGGAGCTGTCGCAGTTGTTGACCTCACGGCTAATCGTCAGATCAAAGTATTCTGACTCTCACTTGCAAATTGGTGCTCTCTGTCCAAATACAGTCCCCCCTACGACCATCTTTGTGGAACTTACGTCTCAGTCCTGGCGACAGTATCTCAATGAAAGAATATGCAAACTAAACTGTAGGAAACCTATCTTTTAGAACTCTTTTTCAATATTCTTTGAACAGGTAATCGTCAACTCACACTCCGATAGGGTGCCAACACAATATACCAATTTAGATTATTACAATAACTCTACATTTAATAACGCTCTGTTCATATATCATTCTTGTTAATAATTTATAGCTGGTCCAAGACACTACAAGCGGCTATAAAACGATCTTGCCATCTTGTTTAGTAACTGTTTTCTAGCATCGTGTATATCTCTGACAATAATATAAGGTTTCTTTACACTTCTCCGTTCCTTGACTTGAACATCCATACCCTTGTGGTTGTGTTCCAAATACCACTCTCTTACGTACGTATTCTGCAAGTAATACTGCAGTTTCCACTGTCTCCATATCTCCAGGCATTTTTTCAACTGTTTTTTTTTTTTCTTTCGTATTGCGTCTATCAAAAGGCTTCAACTACAATACGTAAGCCCTCAACATTACAGCAAAGTAAGGGAGAGTGTTGCACCTAGTGGATAGTATACCTAGGAACACATGATGTTTTCCGGTCGGTTCTTCAGTTTAGTGACAAATCTTAGAGTCGCATGAAGTAATTGCGAGCTAGAGACCCCCAAAAGTTATTTCTTACATTTTTCCATTGTGTTTGTTGTTGTTTTTAGACATTAAATTGTGTTTGCGCAGCATTGGTAAATATTTCGCTTTCATCACATTGAACTAGTTTACAAAATCTTGAAGCTCTTTGAAATATGTTGTTAATTCTCCAGGCAGAGAATTTAATGATGTGTAAAATGATATATACTTGTAGAACTACAATAGCGTGCGCCAGACGGTGTGGCCGCGTGGTTCTAGGCGCTTCAGTCTGGAACCGCGCGACTGCTACGGTCGCAGGTTCTAATCCTGCCTCGGGCATGGATGTGTGTGATGTCCTTAAGTTGGTTAGGTGTAAGTAGTTCTAAGTTCTAGGGGACTGATGACCTCAGATGTTAAGTCCCATAGTGCTCAGAGCCATTTTAGAGCCATACAATAGCGTGCAAAGCTTAACGACGAAAGTAAATTTATCATGATGTGTTACTGCCAGGTAAAAAGCTCTATACAACTTGGACCACATGCAGAAAGAACTGCTACAGTGAAGTACAGAAGATAACTGAAAAAAATACGCAATGAGAAGGACAGAAACGAGTCTTTAATTACACTGAAATCACCGCGATTTGTGATCTCCCCCAGGACATTACAAAAGGCAGGAGTGATAGGATGTGTTATCACCACAGACAGAATTGCATGGTGTGCAACGTGCTCACATGCTGACCACAACGTGGGTAAGGTGTTGGTGTGGAAAGGCATTCCACCCATCCACCAGCGCGGTTTGACAACTGTTGTATGGTCCTTGGTGCATGTGAACGTTCTGCAATATATCGCCCCAATGCATCCCGCACTTAACTGGAAGTGACTGCAGTAGGGAAAACGGGTAGGCTGACCCATTCGTTGAATATCCTCTCTTTCCAAGAGCTCCACCACCTGCGCTGTTCAAATCGGTCGCCCGTTGTCATCCATAAGAATGAAGTCAGGACCGAATGCTCCCCCGAAAAGACGCGCTTGGAGAAGGACTACGACGTCACAATAATGTTGACTGGTGAGTGCTGAATGATTTGATGGGTAACATGCCCATGTAAAATTATGCCTCCCCACATAATTTGGTAATTGTGCATAGGGGAATGGAGCGGGCGGCAAATAATGGTGTAGGCAGTGAAACAATTAGTGAACACGGAAGCATTATCGATCGATCGCTCGGCAACAGCTCGCCTCAGGAATCCGAAATGACAGGACACAATTTTGCAAATACAGTAGATTCAGGTTTTGCGTCCTCACCGTTTTCTCAAATATGTCTAGGCACATTTTCTGCTTGTCAAAATGTGAACGTTGCCGGTGAAAATGCACTGCCAAAAAGCATAGAGAAACAGATTCCAGACACTAATACATTATTATTGCAATTAATGCAACAAATGGAACAAAATCAGAGACAAATGGGACAAAGGCTTCAAAAGTTAGACACAATCGAACAACACCAGAGACAAACACAGCAACAGTTAGACACAATGGAACAAAATCTTCAAAAGTTAGACACAGTGGAACAAAATCTTAAAAAGTTAGACACAATGGAACAAAATCTACAAAAGTTAGACACCACGCTTGAACAAACACGTGAAGATTTAACTACTGAGTTACATAACATCGAATCGAAATGTCAAAAAGTGTGTAATGACGTAAAAACACAAATTTGTGAGCATTTCCAACCTATTTTTTCGCGTCATGAAAATGCATTACAGAATCACGAAGCAGCCATAAAAGAACTGCATACTATTGTTCATGAAAATCACGACACCTTGCAAGCTAAAATTGACTCAGTTGCATCTACCGATTCGGTTACGCAACTTGCAAAAACTCCAGAAAACTTCAAGGACACAGTAGATACGATTTCAACACAAATGGACACTCTGAAACTTTGTTCAGAAAAACACACTGAGGAAATAAGTACACTATTGGAGAAAGTAGCCGAACTTTCGGATCAGTTCACTAACTTATCTGCAAAGGTAGATGATGATCTGAATGACACAAGACCTGTAGCCATCACTGACACAGAAGAGTATGAACAAATTAAGAAATTCAAACAAAATCAGAATCAAATTAATACGCAATACAAAAGATAAATCCGGGAAGTACAAGATCAGTTGGCACAAGTAATACAAAAATTTCATATTTCAGAGGACACTCGCCCTCCAACACGGGAAGAGGAACTTAGAAATACGGAAAAGCCACAAAATAATAACACAGGGCATTTCGGAAATTATGAAAGAAATTAGCAAGGTGCACCGAATTTTGAGATGGAACCGCCGACACGACGTAACAATGACCGATATACTGCTCGCCGAAACGATGATTTTGACTATAAGCTGTTCATTACTACACGTAAATTCAAAACGTTTAAGAATTCTGCCAACGACATTCATCCACAAACGTGGCTCCATCAATTCTCTCATTGTTTTCCTCCCAACTGGTCATTGAAGCACAGGTTAGAATTTATTTGTGGCTACCATCTGTAAGAATGCGATCGGTCATTCACGATTGTCACAGTGAAGGAGATTTTTATCATGCCTTCCTCTCAGCATATTGGTCTCAAGCCACACAAGACCGCGTAAAACATAGCATCATGATGATGAAACACTTTGAACAATCTGAATTTTCCAGTCTTGTCAAATATTTTGAAGACATGTTGCACAAGAATCAATACCTGTCAAACCCATACAGCCCCTCAGAACTCATCCGCATTTGCTTAATCAAACTGCCTGAAAATTTACGACATATTATTTTTAGCAGGACGTTGCAAAGACGACATTGAAGCTTTTCAGGGACTGTTACAAGAATTAGAAATTGACACAGACAGTCGTGGGATGCGAAAACAGGAAAACAATCACTACAGGTCACATCCGTCACAATTCCGTGACGACAGAAACGATAACTGGACGCGACAAGGCTATTCTCACCACACAAATCGTGACCAAAATAGACACCACCCGTATGACAACCGTTGGCAGAGTAGTAATAATTACAGGGAAAGATCACCTCTCCGCAGTAATGACTATCACAGAGACAATCAGAGAAACAGACAATATGGGAACCAAAATAATTATTATCAAGGGAGACAGAATAACTTCAGACGCAACGGTCCAGCGCGCAGTTACGATTCAGGAAGAAATTCTCGACCACGTGACCGACAAGAAAGATACTATCGAATCTACCGACATGACGACAGACGATATGATCGTAACGACAGACCTGAATTGCATCAGAACTGGCGAGATTTAAACAGAGCAGAGCACTCTCGTCACGATGAATTTGTAGAAGTTAGGTCTCCAAATCCCAATAACGACGCGCGCCAACAAAGAGACAATAGGCAATGACTCACTCCGCTGGCAGCCACAATACATACTTATGAAACTGACGACGCAGCTGCCGTAGCTAGTAATTACGTAAAAATGGAAGACATTAGAGACATCTTACTCCAGGAACACGACGTAAAACATAATAACATTGCATATCCTGTGATTCACATTACTGTAAATGACGTAAAATTTACGGCAGTACTTGACTCTGGCAGTCCCATTTCAGTAATTAGTGAAACAGCTTTTAGCAAATGCAACAAATCGAACGATTGCCCCACACTTCCGTTACGTAAGATTAAATTACAAGGTGCAATCTTTGGAAAAAGTGTAGATGTACGCCAACAAACCAATTTAGAATTCTTTTGCCAAAGCCACAGCTTCTCTATGAACTTTCTTATTGTTCCATTATTGTCGACGGAAATTATACTGGGAGTAGACTTTTTGAATGAATACAAAGCAATCTTAAGCTTTCACGATGCTGAAATAAGTTTAGAGAAAGAAGGTAAGTCAATAGCTTTGAAATTTGAAGACTGGCTCTCAAACCATGATGAGGAAATTAATCGGCTTTACCTTCTGTTAGATAACAGTTCGGAATTTTCTACGGAACTAGACACTAACAATCACTCTGCAAGTACTGACAGGGATGACATCGACGGAATATTTGAAATTAATGAGTTAATTCAGAATAAAATTCAAACAATTGAGAATTGTAATGACACTGATAGGCAGGACCTTTTTGAGATTTTACAAGCACATTCCACAGTTTTTACTCACAAAACAGGAACAATCAAGGGATTTCAATACCAATTTCGTGTTCGTGAGCATACTAAATTTTGTGTTAGACCATACGTAATTCCAGCACATTATAGGGACCGTGTTAGAACAGAAATACAATCTATGCTTGACGAGGGCATTATTGAGCCTGCAGTAAGCTCATACAACAATCCGTTACATGTTGTTGAGAAGAAAAATGGATCGATCAGACTTGTCTTAGATTCGAGACAAATCAATACTATCATTATTCCTGAAACAGACAGGCCGCAGACGATGGAAGAACTTCTTCAAAATTTTAATGGTGTAAAAGTGTTGTCTTCCATTGATCTCAGATCCAGCTTTTATCAGATCGAACTTCATCCAGAATGTAGAAAATACACAGCTTTCCTTTGTTTCGGCGTTTGTTATCAGTTTCGGAAACTTCCTTTTGGTTTGAACATTTCTTCGGCAGCATTCATTCGTGGGTTAAATTCCATATTACCTGAGTTCTTAAAACGTCACATCACTTTATATGTGGACGATATTCTAATAGCAGAAGCTTCATGGGAACAACATAACCGCATCCTCAACAGTTTGTTACGTATTTTTGCAGAATCTGGAATTACAGTTAACTTGGAAAAGTCAGAATTCGGTAGGTCAAAGGTGAAGTTTTTGGGACATATTATTTCTTCTGAAGGCATTCAGCCGGATCCAGAAAAGTTAGAAGCAATCAGAGCCATTCCAGTTCCATCCACAAAAAGACAAGTCCGCAGTTTTCTAGGTCTCGTAAATTTTTACCGTCGTTTTCTGAATATGCAAATTCTAGTTACACCAAAACTTTGTTCTCTCACTGGAAAAAATAGTATTTGGAACTGGGACGAACAAGCACAGTTGGAATTCAATTCTTTGAAAGAATCGTTACTTCACGCGCCAATACTAGCTCATCCAGATCTGTCACAAGATTTCTGCCTTAGCACTGATTCTTCCAAAGTTGGTCTTGGTGCCCATTTATTTCAAGAAGCCATAGAAGATGACATTACTGTTCAGAAAACCATTGCTTTTGCTAGCCGAGTGCTAACAAAATCTGAAAAAAATTATTCCGTTACTGAATTAGAAGCTTTAGCTATCGTTTGGGCATTTAACAAATTCCGTTTCTTTCTTTCTGGTAAGCACGTAAAAGTATACAGTGATCATCGTGCATTACAATTTCTTATGTCTTCAAAATTAAATCATGATAGGTTAAAACGTTGGGCATTGTTTCTGCAAGAATTCCGCTTCACAATAGTCTACATTCCCGGCAAGGAGAACATTGTTGCGGACGCGCTGTCACGCGCACCGGCTGGGCTTGAGAAAAGTAACACAGAAGGCAACCTCGAGAAAAATTTCAGTATTCTTTACATTCAGAAAGTCGCCTTTGAAAACTTTATCACCACATCTTTAAAGGACATTGCTCATGAACAAGATAAAGATCCGATTTGGAAAGACATCAAAAGTAAATGGCATGAAAAGACACACACTCAGATTCGGCATTATTACCTGGTTAGAAACAACATACTCTTCAAACGCTGCACTGTTGATGACAAGCTATGGGTACTTTGCATTCCAGACGATTTTGTTAATAAGCTCATTTGGTACATTCATTTCAGCTACGCACATTTTGGCCCACGAAAATGTTATCATATTCTTCGAACGACTTGTTATTTTAACAATATGGAAAAGCGAATTCGAAGAGTCTTGTCTATTTGTAAACTTTGTCAAAAGGCGAAACCATCTACTATCTCACATCGTGCTCCGTTGTTTCCTATTATTCCTTCTAAATTAAAAGAATTTGCTGCTGTTGATCTCTTGGGACCCCTTGTCAGAACATCGAATGGATTTTCGTACGTTCTAGTCGCTGTTGAACTTACTTCAAAATTTGTTTCTTTCACTCCGTTACGTAAAGCCACTGGACGGTCTGTATCCAACGCCTTTGTTAAAAATTTTTTACGTGAAGTTGGACACGTTAGTAAAGTCATTTCAGATAACGGACCGCAATTCAGATCTGCTGTTTGGTCACGCATGCTTCGGAATCATAAAATCAAACCTGTTTTTATTTCATTGTATTCACCACATTGTAACCCGTCTGAACGGATTATGAAAGAAATCAATAAGCTTTGCAGACTTTATTGTCACAGAAAGCATCAGCATTGGGACAGATATTTACACTTATTTCAAAATGTGCTGAATGAAATGCCTCATGATTCCACTGCTTTACCACCTACTCTTGTACTGAAGAATGTAGAACCTCCGAACAGAATCAGAGAGCTTGTACCTTTCCCGAATACACGTAAACTGCGACACAAAGACATAATTGATTTGGCTCTTAAAAATATAAAATCTGCAGCAGAGAAAAGGAGAAAACTACACGGTAAAGCAAATGCAAATTCCCAAAAACTTTGTGCGTGCACAAGTGGTGGTTTATGGACTTGCTATCTTCTCTGCAAGACTCTTCGATGGTGATTGTGCACCTGCACAGTCGCAGCAGATGGCTGCTGGCCATCTCTACCAGGACTACAGTGGGTCTACACCTTTGCTGACTCACCAGTACCACAGTTTCTACAAGGACTGCAGTGGGTCTGCACCTCTGGTGGCCCACCAATACCATACTCTCTACCAGGACTGCAGTTGGTCTGCTCTGTGATGACCTATCTACCAATATTCGTCAGAACTTCGAATGACTCTGCTGTGGGTTTGCTCCATTGTGGCCCATTACCTGTCAGCATTTCAAGAGTCAGCACTGTCTTTCCGTTGGAAGGACAACACTACTTCTTCAATACTACATGGAAATCCACTACTTCTGTGTGCAATTTCTTTTACTAATGAGAAACTGTAATTACTATTATGATGAACAATCTGGACTGTCTTTATGGACTGTGAGAAAATTTTAGCTGTTGACCAACATTGTATTAATAAGTGTGTGCATTTGATATCTTTGTGATTGTAATTATGAAAAATTTTTTCAAATCTGTATTGGCCAGTGCCCAACACCATTTGTAAAAATTTTTTGTGGGGAGCATGGGGGCTATGTAAGTTTGCTGTTTATGTTTTTATGTAAGTAGGCTGTTTATGTTTTCTTTATGTAAGTTTGCTGTTTATGTTTTTTTATTGACAACGTTATGTAGCACTCTCTATATGAAAAGTTTGAATTGTTGTCTGCCATTGTTGTCATGAACTGCTACAGCTGGATGTGAACAGCGCGTAGCGTTGGGCACTTGGAGGTGAGCCGCCAGCAGTGGTGGATGTGGGGAGAGAGATGGCGGAGTTTTGTAATACTGGATGTCAATTATGAATATTAAGGTAAATACATTGTTTGTTCTCTATTAATATCTTTCATTTGCTAACTATCCCTATCAGTAGTTAGTGCCTTCTGTAGTTTGAATCTTTTATTTAGCTGGCAGTAGTGGCGCTCGCTGTATTGCAGTAGTTCCAGTAATGAAGATTTTTGTGAGGTAAGTTATTTGTGAAAGGTATAGTGTAATGTTACTCAGGGCCATTCTTTTGCAGGGATTTTTGATAGTCAGATTGCGTTGCGCTAAAAATTATTGTGTGCCAGGTTAAGCACAGTTTTGTACAATTGTTCTAAGGGGACGTTTCAATTGGACTGTTGATGAATGGAAACATGTTGTCTGATTGGACGAGTCTCGTTTCAAATTGTATCGATCGGATGGAAGTGTACGGTTATGGACACAACCTCATGAATCCATTGACCCTGCATGTTAGCAGGGGACTGTTCAAGCTGGTGGAGGCTCTGTAATGGTGTGGGACGTGTGCATTTGGATTGATATGGGGCCCCTAATACGTGTAGATACGACTCTGACAGGCGAAACGTGCATAAGCATCCTGTCTGACCACCTCCATGCATTCATGTCCACTGTGAATTCCGACAGACTTGGGCAATTCAAACAGGACAATGCGACACGCCACACGTCCAGAATTGCTACAGAGTAGCTGCAGAAACTCTCTTCTGAGCATAAACACTTCCGCTGACCAGCAAACTCCGCAGACATGAACATCATTGAGCGTATCTGGGATGCCTTGCAACGTTCTGTTCAGAAGAGATCTCCACACCCTCCTACTCGTACCGATTTCTGGACAGCCCTGCAGGATTTGTGGTGTCAATTCCCTCCAGCGCAACTTCATACATTAGTCGAGTCCTTGGTCCATGCCACGTCGTGTTGCGGCACTTCTGCGTGCTCGCGGGGGCTATACGCGATATTAACTAAGCATACCAGATTCTTTGGCTCTTCAGTATACATAATAATGCTGACATTATGCACATGGAATAAACATTAACAAACAGTGCGTATTTGACAGCCAATACATTGCTATAGCTTACATTCCTCATACTCATACATCAACTGACGTTAACATTAGTAAAAACGACAGCAGAGATCATTACAAAGCTGCACCACCGCATGAGGTGCATGATCTTTGGTTTGCCAAAGGCGTTACTAGGAAAGAGGAACGGGATTATTTATTTGGCGAAGTGTTTAACATTTCCTTAACGTTGTGTAACGTATATGCAACGTATATGTAACGCTGATACAACAAATATGCCTATGTTCGTCTGTGAAAAGAGACTTGATTAGCAACATGAGCTATCAGTAAACGGAATCTCACCTGCGTAACACTGTGTGCGTGTTGTATGAGTGTCGGTTTCACTGTCCTTTAAGCTCTCAACACATCGTTACATGAAAAACTTAAAACTAACATTTGGATAAGCTATCTGACTGCGTATTTGAATATGAAAAACTACAGGAATAAATGAACCTGTAACGATGAATATCTAAACTATCTGACTGCGTTTTTGAACAAGGATTTACAAGAGAAACAGAATCTGGCTTGTGCAACGGAATTTACTGGATTGGAGTACTCGCGTCCGTCGGCCGTCGTAATTTAATATATTATTATTATGTTGATTGTTGCCGACTTATGTGGTGGGCCTTAGTAAAAATGATATTTCATTTTATTTTGATTTACAGTTAAATGCTTTTGTGAAGTTCTCCTTTTTAACAATATTAATCTTAAATTATTTGTTATGTTAACGAATGTTAGACTCGTTGAATCTTAAAACATGAGCATATAAGTCGAACAATGGAATAAACTTTTCATATTAATTTCCTCGCCTAGTCAGTTCACTTTAAAGCAAAAAATCTTAAGTGATTAATTACAATTGCGGCCCACACACGCGCGAGTGTATTTCTTCTTACCTCCGTTAACCATTGCATTGTAGTCGGAGTCCTGGCTCTGGCTCTCGGCTGTTGTACTGAAAATAAGAGTCTTAAAGCTACGTATTTTCAGCAACGTCGGGTGGCTGTGGAGAAAAATGTATATCATGTTAATAGTGGGCGAGTTTTTCGCTTCCGCTAATTTTTCATAAGTTAATATCGCCGCGTAATGGCGTCGTTGGCTGCATCGTCCGCTGCGATTGTTGCACTGTAAATTACTCGAATGCAGGTTAATTCAAGAAAGGCAGACATGAAATCGGGATCACCTCTTACAAATTAAAAGTGAACAATAATATTAAATAAGTATATTACTTGCTTAATTAGTACAAATATGCTTACATTTGCCAGCACTCGCAGGATGTCCGTCTACACCTTCGACCATAAATATAATAGACTGGCCCTGACGTCATTTTCGTGGCTCCAACATCTCTGGGCTGAAGTCACGTGAATGTTGGCAAAACATGGTTGTTTCGTGTTGCGCTTATGGCTGTACTCAGCGTTTTGTCGGGGAAATGGCATTACATTTCACGTGTAAGTGTGTCTAAGATGGTGCAGATGCGTTTATTGAAATCTGCTGAAGTGACTTTTATATGTTTTTTACACTTGAAATAGAGTATCACGTAAATTAAACTGTTGAAAGTGATGCCTGTAAAGTCAGACTGATATTACATTTTGGAAAGTATATGTGATAATTCGGTTACAGAAGTAAGTATAATCGTTTCTCGTTGCTACTCATAGGTTCCGTAAGGATGAAAACCGAAGGCAGCTTTGGATACAGGCCCTGAAACGGAAAAACTTTAAGCCGTTTGCACATACGCGCCTTTGCTCGAAGCACTTCGCGGAGAAGTGTTTTGATAGGTTAGTTATTATTTACAATGTATATCTATAATTTGTATTTACAATGTCTGTCATTTTAAAACCTAGGCTCCAAAATTATTTTCTGAAACTGCAAAGTCTCACCTTTCATCTAAAATATCATTTTTTTTAACTGATAGTTTGAACTTTTGTAAAAATAGTGGGAACTAAACGTTTGAAGTGCACCTAAAATTGATACTATAAAATGGACCTGTTCCTAAAGTAAACAATTTTGACACCTATAGTTGACATAATTCCCATAGCCCATTTTCTTTTATAAGTGACTAAAGCTCGAACCGTGGCGAATACAATGTTTAAAGTTTTGACACGAGCCCACTCTTACTGTTTAAAAGAATTTTAACGACTTTTTACTATAATTGATAGTTTATAGTAATTTCGTCCCGCTGCCCACCAGAGTGGCGTTCGATGTATTTGTTAGATTTTATAAATGGTACTTTGAACAAATCCAGGTCAAACGTAGTTCTGGCATAATTTTTCACTAATAAAAAAGTAGTTTTTGTTGGAAGCATTTGGCAGTCAATTGAGAAATGTGGGGAAAATCCGATACAAGCATAGGATGGCAGACCGCTGATTTGAAATCCCGCCACGTTTTGCCAACAGTCACGTGGTTTATGTTGGAGCCACACTAGCCCCATAGCTTCTGCACAGCAAGGCCAGTCTACTAGTATCTATGGTCGAAGGTCTACACGCAACCAAGACAAGAGAAGTAGTGAAGACGACTAAAAAATTAACAAAAGAGCGTATCTTGTCGTCTCTTTAGATCATTTTGTTATATTTCTTTGCCTTCGAAACTCACACAGAGAAATTATTATAATACGGATACATGAGAAAAATGAATCTTATTCAATTTTTAAGTGTCTCTTCTCTATAAATACTGTTTTTAAGTCTTTTCTTATTATTTCGCTGGGGACGCTATAATGACATGTTGTGGTGTGTCAGTGTCTCTGTTTTGGCCCTAAGTTTTGCACTCACCTCTGTAGATGGCTGCCTTTTTCAATGTGGTTTACAGCAATTCGCAGCGGCATGCAGCAGCAGCGGCTGAAGCTTATTGTTACTAAGAATGAATTTAATAAAACTGAGTTGCTTGGGTCCTGTCAACTACTAAATAACTTGAGAGAAGTGATTTCACAAATTTCGTCTATTTAACACTTCAGAATCATCATAACCCATAACCAACAATAGACAATGACAATTACAATGGCATAGGCATCAATAATGGCTGAGTGCTATATTAACAAATTATTTTAATTTCCAAGTTACATTAACATTTAATAACCATGGTATTTAGTTTTAATTAGGTGTGGAGAATAATAATTATTATTTGGAGGATAAGGAGGCTTCTTTAACTGACAAGCAAAATATTGGATTATTGCAAACTCGGACTAAGAAACTCGAGCCTAACCCTGCAATTGCTTTTGCGCTATGCTTGTAAATTTTACCTTGAATTCCATCTTCAAGCGTAGTTAGGCCATCTAAATCTCTGCTGGCTGTATACATGAAATCAGGCCTTGAGTGTGGTAAGATCTGCCATCACCGACGGGAGGCTAGCGTGACACGTCTTCTGTCTCCGAGCTCTCGACCGACACTACTACTTCCACTCTCGCAGACAGAACTCGCCTCACTACAATGCTTAGAATCACATTCCCATGTTTCGCACTCAGATTGTTACTATAGATATCTGAGTCCTTACACAATGCAAAGAATAGCGTTAAGTTGGCTGTATTGTTCTCAGTGTAATGTAGGATTCTGACACACTCCTTACAATGCCCACAAAAACCTCCCCATTCCAAAAGTGTAAATATAACCATATTTAGATTCACAACAAACCGTGATCCCAAAAAATAATGGGCGGGGAAGGGGGCAAAGAGAGCTTGGAGGGTTAGGTGAGGTTGGAATGGGACAGAGGCAAGAGCGTCATAATGACTTACTGTATTTCTTATTTAACAGTGTGCAATGGAATTCCGTATGGAACTGTATAATTATCTAGTAAATTTCGTATTACTATCCTTACAATATAGCTACATAATATAGGAAACTGTAACATATGTAATACGGTTTACACACATTCATAAAATATCACAAAAATAATATCTGTTTTTGAAACTTATGTTTAGTAAAGAAAACATTATATTGACCTAAAAGGTATACAGTTGTAGTAGGAAATATGATACACTAATTCTGGCTTGATATGTGTAACGATTATTCACCTGGGAAGAACAGCCATTGGTTTAATGACATAATTATTTTAACAATATGAGCCTGAAATTACCTAAAACCTTCCTGTTGTGGAGTTCTAGTTGATCATTCAGCAGATTATTGGGAGAGTTAATCACATTTTAGAATGTGCAGAGAACTTCTCTGTTATCACAGTGGCAAAACTCGCGAATCCTCCCCTCCAACCGGTGGCATTTCGGACCGGGTTGGAAGATAGACGTTTCGTTGCGAAGATATTGACAGATGTCCGGACAAGACTGTCGCTTCTCCGGCTGCTTTTTTTTGAGTTGGTGTCTTTTTAGCATTTGAGTTGTTATTCCTCTGTACAGCTCACAAT
The DNA here is from genome assembly GCF_023864275.1 of Schistocerca cancellata. Taxonomy (NCBI): domain Eukaryota; kingdom Metazoa; phylum Arthropoda; class Insecta; order Orthoptera; family Acrididae; genus Schistocerca; species Schistocerca cancellata. The sequence goes on from NC_064628.1 coordinate 373,646,569, forward strand.
TTGCGAATTTATTCCACAATGTGAGTTTGCTTTCTGTAGTAAATACACACGCACGCACACGCACACACACACACACACACACACACACACACACACACACACACACACACAATCTTCCACATAGAATTAGTTGATGTGAGGCCTAACCAAAACAATCCCAGTCGTAAAATGTAGAAGTAAATAACTTTTCTACATTAAGTTCTATTGTTTGCAGATGACAAACTGTGAAAGAAATAAGTGCAACAAAAATAAACAAAAAAAACCATAAAAACACAGCATATGGTCTGTTCTTCAAATTTGTGAATACTGTCTTAAAAACTCAAATTTATGAGTGTACAAGTTGCACAGAGCATTTTTACTGTTTAATAGAAGGAAAATAAAAGCCCACTGATGATGCTGAAACGTTAGTGAAACATGTCTGGGAAACAGAAAATTAGATAAAATGGTGTTCTGTGGATCACCTCCAAAAACAATGACTATATGCTGGGTTAGTGCATAAGCCCGTAAAGTTTTTACGTAAGTTTAATAAACAAAACAGATACACATAACAGAGTCTTTGGTCATCAATAATATTATATTTTCCTTTATTATTTACAACAGTCTGCTAACACTGGGGTAAGTTTTCGACTCCACTAATGTAGGAATCACGTGACTTTGAGGTAAAGAAATAGTCCAGCCATGTTTGGAGCACATTTTCATCTTTATAGAAAGTTCCTTGAAGGTTGTTCGACAGAGAGCGGAAAAGGTGACAACCTGAGGGTGCAAGATCAGGTGAATAAGATAGGTGCAAAATGACTTCCGAATCCAATTACTGTACAACGTGTTTTGTCAGTCTAGCCGAATGTGGGCGGGCGTTATCGCGGAGTAGCAGTCTTCCTGGTCGTTATTCTTCGACTGCCTCTGCAAGACGTCGCACTTGTTGACAATAATTGTTAGCAGTGATGGTTACGCCTCGGCGAAGCAATTTGTACTACACCACACCATCGTTGTTACCTTTTGCCTGCAAGTCTTTACGGGGAGTTGCTACTTCGTTTGGGTTCAACGATTCCTTTCTTTTCATTATGTTAGCATAAAGACACCTTTTCTCGCCACGAGTAACGATATAGGATAGGACTGACCGGTTGTTCACGAACCAGTTGATGACGAGCAAACAGTGATGCACATGTGGCCGCCCACTGGTTTTTATCGTTTTGGCTTAGAGCATGCGGTACCCATACACCTGATTTGTGAACTTTCCCCATTGCAAGCATATGTCGCACGATGGTGGAATGATCGCAGTTCATCACATCTGCCAGTTCTCGTGTACACTTGTAACATCCCTCTTACTAATCGGCCTATCCTGCTTCCGATATAAAATATGACCGTGGATCGCGTGTATGCCTAATGGATTCTTTATAATTGGATAAGGCTACCTTTCCCGAAGAAGTGATACTGATAAGTAGGAGGAAATTGTACAACCGACCCTTCTGATGGACAGTCTACTAAAAATAAAAAGTAATTAAACTGAACAGGGCTATAAGTTGGAAGATGAAAATTATTTTGTACATTCACTCACGAACAACACTGGACAAAAACGGGGCTCCACTGACCATGAATCAAAAAGATACACTAAAGAACGAAAAGGAAACAATTAACGGCCGCCAGCCCACTAGGGCAATTCACATCCGAAATCCTGTACAAGATGATGGGAAAGAAAAACTTGTATTATTAGACACTGATGTGGCAACTGAAGGTTGTCACGTTTTTTGACACTAATTTTAAGTGAGTATGTAATGATAAAGAAAACTGAGAAGTCACTCTTACGTTATGTTTGGCATTAAATTTTGAAAAAGACAATCGAGTAATGATTTGAAAAGATGTAATTAAACTGTATGTTAATACTGAACTTCGTTACGTGAACAATGACTTTCAGTGACCTCAACATAACGTCATCAAAAAAATGTAGAAAAAAAGCAAGCCCTTTTTACTTTGCCGTTACTTATTTTTCAAATTGGATTTCATATTATTGTCTGAACAACTGAGCCTTTTTTTACTAACTTGAACAGAATTAAAAACTAGAATACGTAACAAAACAAACAGACATGTGCTCCAAGCTATACGTAAAATAAATAAAACTTTCGCACTCTTAATTTGTGCATTTCTTTAGATTTGTTTTTTTTTTCCAGTGATTGATTCTCAAACTTGAAAAATGAAATTGCTTTACTTTAGTCATGTACTGAAACCTCTGTTGTACAACAGTTAATTGAAAGTAAACTGAGGCTAATATTCTTAAAAGTGAAATTATTCATTAATAAACTGGCTGTAACTATTCCATTTGTTTCTTATGACACTCACTTAGCATAGTACGCAAAAAAGGCACAAGGATCCTGCTTGGTAACAATGTCTGGGGGCAATGAGGACACAATCGCCCTGAGTTTAACTGATTATTATTTAAATAAATCTTATCAATCAAATCACTTTCAATTGTGCTGCTGGGTTAGCCGTTAATACTTTCTACCAATGAACAGTCTCACTTCATTGCTGTGCATAGGACGAAACTCGGAGCCGACGACGAAACTGTGTTGCTGGAACTGTTGCTGTTGTTGAAGACGGTAGATCTTTTGGAGCCAAGGCTAATTACAGGAACGGGCAATCGTAATTAATACGAGGTGCATTCAAGTTCTAAGGCCTCCGATTTTTTTTCTCCGGACTGGAAAGAGATAGAAACATGCGCCTTGTTTTAAGATGAGGCCGTGTTCATTGTCAATACGTCCCAGAGATAACAGCACCGTACAGCAGATGGAATTTTACCGCCAGCGGCGAGAATGAGAACTGTTTTAAATACTTAAAATGGCGACGTTTTCCTTACTTGAACAGCGTGCAATCATTCGTTTTCTGAATTTGCGTGGTGTGAAAGCAATTGAAATTCATCGACAGTTGAAGGAGACATGTGCTGATGGAGTTATGGATGTGTCGAAAGTGCGTTCGTGGGTGCGACAGTTTAATGAAGGCAGAACATCGTGTGACAACAAACCGAAACAACCTTGGGCTCGCACAACCTGGTCTGACGACATGATCGAGAAAGTGGAGAGAATTGTTTTGGGGGATCGCCGAATGACTGTTGAACAGATCGCCTCCAGAGTTGGCATTTCTGTGGGTTCTGTGCACACAATCCTGCATGACGACCTGAAAATGCGAAAAGTGTCATCCAGGTGGGTGCCACGAATGCTGACGGACGACCACATGGCTGCCCGTGTGGCATGTTGCCAAGCAATGTTGACGCGCAACGACAGCATGAATGGGACTTTCTTTTCGTCGGTTGTGACAATGGATGAGACGTGGATGCCTTTTTTCAAACCAGAAACAAAGCGCCAGTCAGCTCAATGGAAGCACACAGATTCATGGCCACCAAAAAAATTTCGGGTAACCGCCAGTGCTGAAAAAATGATGGTGTCCATGTTCTGGGACAGCGAGGGCGTAATCCTTACCCATTGCGTTCCAAAGGGCACTACGGTAACAGGTGCATCCTACGAAAATGTTTTGAAGAACAAATTCCTTCCTGCACTGCAACAAAAGCGTCGGGGAAGGGCTGCGCGTGTGCTGTTTCACCAAGACAACGCACCTGCACATCGAGTTAACGTTACGCAACAGTTTCTTCGTGATAACAACTTTGAAGTGATTCCTCATGCTCCCTACTCACATGACCTGGCTCCTAGTGACTTTTTCCAACAATGAAAGACACTCTCCGTGGCCGCACATTCACCAGCCGTGCTGCTATTGCCTCAGCGATTTTCCAGTGGTCAAAACAGACTCCTAAAGAAGCCTTCGCCGCTGCCATGGAATCATGGCGTCAGCGTTGTGAAAAATGTGTACGTCTGCAGGGCGATTACGTCGAGAAGTAACGCCAGTTTCACCGATTTCGGGTGAGTAGTTAATTAGAAAAAAAATCGGAGGCCTTAGAACTTGAATGCACCTCGTACAACCTCTTCCGCCCGTCCACTGTCCGTACTCCTGCAACTAGACATCTGGCCGGCGCGCTTGCATGATGTCGCCGAAAATGGTACTCTCTACTGCGAGAGCGTTAACACCACACTTCCGCACACAAGAAGCGCTGAAACCCGTCTCCCTATCTCTCCACGCGCTCCGCGCAACAACTCCCTACCCAAAGATTTTACAATGCACAAGCACTGCTATTATCGTTGCTAGTCGATGAAAATAACAATTCCTTTGGCTTTTTCCCAGAGCTTATAAGTTTCACAGTAAGACACAGTCAAATACAATGAAACGTCAACAGACTTCTACCTAAATTTACACATACAGTGAAGCAATTTCCTGACTTATTAAAAGAAAGCATTTATGTTGCAAATATTTATTTACATACAATTCAGAAAAAAAATTATATTTCGGTAGAAGGTGCCTTGCATCCTGCATTTTTGGTGTTACCCACTGACGTGGATCATTGCGAATTAATGCTTTTAAACGATCTTTATCAAACCCCGAACGTCTTCCTGAATGTGAAGAGCACTAGTGTCAAAACTATCCTCCCTAAAGTGAGAAAGTATTTGCTTAACGTTCTCTGTCCATTGGCGTCATCCCCATACACGGCGCAAATGTTTCTGGCTGTCTCCGCTGCCGCCAACCTCTACTGAACTAACTGAAGAATATGTAGTAACTGTTTCGATTTCTCCACTACGCAGTACTTTTTATACCGTGCACAGCTTCATTCACCATCTCAAAGTGACAAAATAACTGTGTGGACTCAAATAACAACAGTGTACTAGAAATAAAAAATTACAATCGATAAATAAACCCACAGCAACCGGAACACCAACACACGAAACAAAAACGCTACGAACCTATACACCAACTTAATAATTGAAAATATGTATACAATCTATTACCTATCTTCAGATATTCACATGCTGTAATTAGTAAGACGAAATTAATATGAAATTAATGAATGTTCATGTAATACTGCAGTGTATTGTTAGGCACAAAATATAGCATACTGATGGACCATCTTTTGCCTATCCCTTCCCCCCAGAACCACCTACCTCCTCTGAACCTCCATCCACCCCATAACTCCCCTACAGGACTTTCCATCCTCCACCCGCCAAACTCCCATATCCAACGTTGTACCTTCTTTTGTCGAGCCCCCTCCTCAACCCTACAACACCCCTGCTATTCCCACCCCCAAATTACGTACCTACCGTTTTCTCATCTCTTGTCTATTCTCCCCTTTCTTTCCTACAACCCTCCCCTCAGCCACCAATCTCCCCTTTTTCCTACCTCCCTTTTATCCTCTCTCTACTGTACGCTGAGGTATTTGGGTAATTTATTATGGGCACTACTGTGTTTTGGGAATGCGTCGGGAGTGTCTTTGAGAGGGCTGTATCTCAGGGTGTTGCAGGTGTGTAGATTTCTAGGCTTTTGGTGTGTTGCCTACACTTCATGCGAATCTTGCACAGTGCCGTATTTGTGTGCTTTCTTTTATGTAATTCACAAGTAATTAGGTGATTACTAATTTATAATATTACGTATGCTATTTTATCCCCTCCTACCTCTCCATCCTTCCCGCACATTTCCCTCCATTAAGAATTTGACGATTGCTTGATGCCTCAGGATGTATCATGCGATCCCTTCTTTTTTCCGTTCTTCAGTTGAGCAGTTCCTCTTATAATTATTTGAAGTACACATATGATCTTCAGCGTTGTCCTGTAGCACCACATTTCAAGAGTCTTTTTTCTCTTATTGTCTGAACTGTTCACGGTCCACGTTTCCTTTCCGTATAAGAATACATTCCAGACAATTAACTTAGGAAAAAACTTAAATTTACGAGGGTTGGAATTCAAATAGTGGCAACTATTTATTAACAACCGATACAAAAGAGTTACATGTTTGCACCTGTTACTGTCCTTCAAAGTAGTCACCAGCGTTGTGCAGAACCCGTTGCCAGCGATGAGGAAGGCGTAGTGCACCGTTAGCAGAGCCTTATCTGTTGATAGTGCGAATGGAGCGGTCTAAAGTTATGGTGATTCTCGTGTACGAGTGTGATGGTGTTATCCTAAAGTATTACGTTCTTCCATGGTAGACCGTCAATGCACAGTATTACTCTTCGTTTCTGGAGCATCACCTGCAACCAGCTATGCGAAAGAAGCGGCGACACTTTCTGCGCAATCCGCCCATCATTTTTCACGACAATGCGGGGGCGCATACAGCGCAAGCTGTGGCTGCTCTGTTCGGTCGATGGGACTGGGAAGTACTGTACCAGCCACCATACTCCCCTGACCTAAGTCCCTGTGACTTTGATTTGATTTCGAAGATGAAGGAACCACTTCGTGGCATTCGTTTCAGAACTGTTCCAGAGTTTCGACAGGTAGTAGACCACTCCATTTGCACCATCAACAGAACAGGCTCTGCTAACGGAATACTACGCCTTCCACATCGCTGGCAACGGTTCTACACAACGCTCGTGACCACTTTGAAGGACAGTAACAGGTGCAAACTTGTAACTCTTTTTTATCGGAAATTTCCCTTTGTTCAGAAACATCTTTCTTATTGTTTCCAACCTGCATTTTATATCCTTGCTACTTCGTGCTCTGTTTGTTTTTTTTTAATTCCCAGACAATAATATTCATCTAGTACTTTTAGCATCTGTTTTGCTAACTTAATTCCCTTAGCAGAAGCTTTTTACTGTAGTATATTCTATTACCATTGTTTTACTTTTTCGGATGCTCCTCCTATAACCACTTTTCAAGGCGCTATCCATTACATTCAACTACTCTTTTATTTCCTTTGCCCTTTCTGATAGAATAAGAATGCTATCGGCAAACCTCATAGTTTTAATTTCTTCCCCCTAAACTCTAATTCGCTGTATGACTTTCTCCTTAGGTTCCTTCACAGCCTGCTCTGACCCATTATTTCCATAGCACGATGGACACACTGTTGGAGGTCACTTGCTCGATGCATTTCAAATAAAGGGCAGAGTTGCTGCGAGACGCCGCCAAACAGTTGAGGCAGCACCTCGTGGTGTCCCGCGCGTTACAGCGCCCTTTCGTCCTTTCCCCGTCTCCGAGAACGGAAGACAAAGAAAGTTGCTGGCAGCTCACCTGGGTGCAAGCGGCATCAGGAATTCCAGCGGCGCGTGTAACTTTCATCGCGGCCCGGAAATTCGATCTCGCAATTCGCACTCGCGCGGCCGGCTGACCCCTCGCTGTCCCGCCGCTTCTTATCCGCCTTCTTGGTCCTGCGCTGTGTTTTCTCGCTTCTCCTGAGAGTGCAAAAGGTGAAAGAGGTGTCGTTTAGGGGAAAGAGCAAGGGAGAGGAGGAGGATGAGACGCTTCAGTTAGGAAGCTACCTGTTGTCACTTCTTTCCTACTGCGAACTGACTGGCCACGTGCTAGATGCATGTGTACGCTCCGCTCGCTACCATTATAAAGTAAGCATGCGTTCATGACTTAAGGGTAAAGACTGTACTTAATTGCACTAAGTCAAACCTGTATGTATGAGAATAAAACGGCTTGACTAAGTCTAGAATCCCTACTAGCACTGACTGTATTGACACAAGCCGGAAAGCAAATTCAGGTCTTTTCAGAGCGACAGGAGCTCATGATCTACACTGCCCAGTCACATTAACGCGATCACTTCTCAAAAGCCTGAAAAATCACCTATTACAGCGCGGAGCGCTGTGAGACGCGTAGGGGGGTTCTGGAAGATACGAGGGTAATCCCAAAAATAAGGTCTGCTATTTTTTTATAAGTACAGAACTCTGTTTGTGTGGTAGTTGGTCACACTGTTATGAAGAACGCTTCACACGCTGTGTGTAAACATGCGCACGCCGCGCTGAGGCGCTCAGTCTTGGCTTGGCAGCCGTTTAGAATGGAGCTCCCGTTGGATGTTACCGCCAAGTGCGCGTTGCGCGCAGTTATTCGGTTTTTGAACGCAAAGAGCACTGCGCCGATTGAAATCCATCGCCAGTTGACGGAAGTGTATGGTGAGTCGTGCATGGATGTCAAAAATATTCGTAAGCGGTGTAGAGAGTTTGCAGCTGGTCGGACCGAAATTCACGACGAACAGAGCAGGAGACCAATTTCTGAGGAGACAGTGTTGAAGGTTGAGCCACTGGAACCACAATTAACGCTGACGGGTACTCTGAGACTCTGAAAAAACTCAAACGGACAATTCAGAACCGGAGAAGAGGAATATTGAGCACGGGCGAACGCATTCTCCATGACAACGCTCGCCCACACATCGCTCGGCAAACCGTTGCTCTCCTGCAACAGTTTCAGTGGAACATAATCACCCCCCCTCCCCCCCCTCCCAACCATATAGTCCTGACTTGGCGCCCACTGACTATCACCTGTTCCCTAGGTTGAAAGGAAATTTGGCCGGAAAGCGATTCATCTCCCGACGAGGTGAAAGAAGAGGTTCATAACTTTCTGAACAGCATGGCGGAGAGCTGGTATGACATGGGCATACAAAAACTGCCACAGCGTCTACAAGAATGGATCGACAGAAACGGTGATTATGTCGAAAAATAGCTAAATGTTCAAGCTATAAACTGATGTAAACCATCGTAGAAATAAACAGGTCTATTTACTTATAAAAAAATAGGCGACCTTACTTTTGGGATCACCCTAGTACCTACAGGGTTCTGGAGCCATGCCAACTCCATTACCGTGGGAGCAAATTATCTAGGACTGGAAACAGACAGCCTCCTAAATTGGGAGGAAAACACGACACAAAAATTGGAATAGCAAGCACAAAATTATCGCGAACAAAACCACTACAACACTAAAACGGAGTAGCTGCAACTCATATTGTCCTACACGTCTACAAAATATTTGTTAGGCGAATATTTGAATATGTAGCGATAGCACGGCGTGGTACAGAAACGCAATGTAATAAAATCAAATCCGTGGACCAGAGAATGTTGAGAACAATTGCAGAACTTTCACCAACTGCGACATAATCGCGTATACAAACAGTGATCCAATACTGTCAAATGCTTTTTTATTCCAGTCTCCGATCACATTATCAATTCTTTAGACGATGACCGGTTCCAGTCCGTAATGGCCATCCTCAGATCTTTTCTACACCATGTTCTAAAGTGATATGGCCATAATGGCATCGTCAAAATGATAATTATATTTATATGTTTTAACGATGCCATTATGGCCATATCACTTTAGGACATGGTGTAAAAAAGATCTGAGGATGGCCATTACGGACTGGAACCGGTCATCGTCTAAAGAATTGATAATGTGATCAGAGACTGGAATAAAAAAGCATTTAATTGCAGAACTACTGTATGAACTAACAGCTACACTACACGCCACACTAGAAACAGACCCAATGGAGGTGAGATTAGTAAGGCAAATGGCAACACATGGAGACAATAGACTCATGAGTCATCATCAGCAACAACAGTAAGCAACTCTTCCTGAAAATACCATACCGTCTCAAGAGGCCAAGATACAAATACCCATACCACACATCACAAACATAGCAACAGAAATCATACACCTAGGAAAGCACGAAGAAATCAAGACAATCATCCAAGACAGGCAATTACCACAATAACTAAAAACGTATTAAATTATAAAATAGAAAACTACAATAACAAAGGAATGCTACCCAACTCCACCTGAGGTTTTAAGAGGGATTCCTTCATCTGTAAGGCGAATTCCGAAGTTGTGTATATCCCCCAGAAACAAAAAGAAAAATAACAAAAACGAAAATAATACGAAAATATCAGAAGATAACTAAAAGACAAATTAGATTCTTTCCAAAACTGAAAAATAAATGACTCCAAAACAGCAATACACAGTTCCAAGCTAAGGCTCCAAAGCCCTCCGTAAGCCCGTCCCACCCTTCCGGTGGAGGAATGAAAGTTGGGGGAAAAGAAAAAAGAAATGAGGATCCATGACTCGTACAGCCTGATCGAGGTGCTCCTATGGATTCTCGATTGGTTGTAAATCCGGGGCGTTTGGTGTCCAGGATAGTATGGTAAACTCATCGTCGCGTCCTTTGTACCTCGCATGCGCACAACGAGCTACGTGACACGTTGCATTGTCCTGCTGATAGATACCATCGTGCCGACGATAAGCAAACTGTATGTAAGGGTGAACATGGTCCCCAAGTATAGATGCATACTTGTGTTGATCAATTCTGCCTTCCAGAATGACAAGATCACCGAGGGAATGCCGTGAAAACATTCCCCAGACCATAACACTCCCTCTTCCGCCTCGGATCCATGCGGCAATTGCTGCAGGGTGTTTGCAGACTGCTCGATGGAGCATAAAACGCGATTCACCTGAAAAGCCCATCTGTCGCCAGTCATTGGTAGTACAGTTGCGCTAGTGGAGTGCAGATTCCAGCCTTCGTCGCTGGTGAACAGCAGGCAGCATGGATGCACGAAACACGCCCCTACTGCGAAAGTCCATACGCAGCAATGTTCGCTGAATAGTCATTGAGGAGACACTGTTGATAGCCCCTTGATTCATTTTAGTGGTAAGTTGTTCAATAATTGCACGTCTATTTACCTGTCTGTACACATGTCCACAACCATCGTTCACACCTGTTATCTACGGCCCGTTGTTGCACCAGAGATCCCTCGACGCCGGTTTTGGATAGCGACATTTTTCCATGCACGCCGGTATACTTAAACCACGGCGGTACGCGAACAGTTTACGAATTTAGCCATTTCAGAAGCGCTTCCACCCCTGCCCCGAAATCGAAAGATTATGGCCTTTTGGACGCAAGATAAATCTTTCCGACAGCGACTGCACTGTTTTGGGCGTTGTCCGACACGCTTTGCATACCCTCCACGTCTAGTGCTACCCTTGCCGTCTGTGAGTGACTATTGCACGTTGACGTCGACATTGTTGTGACATTAATGTGACTCGACCGTTATGTTAATGCCCTGATGGAAACATTCATCTGAACTAGATATCGTCTCGATTAATTTAATCCAAATTGTTACCGAACGGATCAATCTGCGAATCATTTCTACGAGAAATGCATCCACCGTTCTGTAACATAGTGACGAAAACTTGCATTTACGTATTTATACGAAAGGCGTTGGGAAATAACGGAGAAAAAAGTGGAGACTGAGCAACCAATAATTCATATAAAACATAGATACGTAAGACTTATACCGATATGTGGTTGGTTGGTTTTTCAGTAAAGGGACCGTAGTACAGGGTCTTCAGTCCAGTACCGACAGTCACGTAGTCAGTCTTATTGACCTGCCTAAGTACTGGTAATTATTATTAATGCCAAATATTATTTTCAGTTTGGACTTATATTTTGTGCTTTAGTGTTCAGCAATTAAATGAAATACTATTTCTGAAATGTGTAAATACTGCAGATGTAAATAATATTTGTATACTGGTCTACAATTACATCTTCATATACATCACTATACTGCAGTTGACAATTATGTTCTTCTCAAAGTGTTCACGCAGCCATTTACACACTCTATCTAGACCGTTTCACTCTAAAATAGCACTTGGGAAAAACGGTAAACTAAATCTTTCCGTGCGAACTGTGATTTCTGTTATTTTATTACGATGGACGTACCTCACACGTAGGCGGGAGTCCACAAAATATTTTCACATTCGGGGGCAAAAGTTGGTGTTTGAAATTTTGTGAAGGGATCTCACCGCAAAGAAAAATGCCTTTGTTCTCGTGATTGCCACCCCAGATCCCGTATCATGTCCGTGACACTCTCTCTCCTATTTCGCAATAATATAAAACAAGCTACCCTTCTTTGAAGTTTTTCAATGTCCTCCGTCAATCCTGTTTGATGAGGATACCATACGGCGCAGCAGTATTCTAACGCAGATCAGACAAGAATAGTGTAGGCAGTCTGTTTAGTAGAATTGTTGCATATTATGAGTATTTTACCAATAAAATACAGTCTTTGTGTAGAAAGTCGAAGGCAAATTGCGATAGGTGCTGCAGATGAGGAAGTGAGAAAGTATGGCGTCATGTAAGACGGCGTATGTGTCGTCTAATTGAAATTAAAGGCTGCAGCACGACTGAGCGATGAATAACTAATACTCCAACAACTAATGAGGATATGGGAAAATTTTAATTGGTATACAGACAAAAGTGACTGAGGTTTTTATGCAAAGATATTTGCGAAATATATGTTTTGCCTGTTATTATTTCGCACTTAAAACTTCCATCATGCGTTATAGACTGTGATGGCAGTCGATAAAGGCACGGTTAATGAAGAGTAATGGACTTCTGTGCTGACGTGTGTCAATCTAATTTCGGTGTGCTAATTGGCTTCAGTGTCCGAGACTGAACTATTAAAGAATAAACTTTCATTACCTCGACTGCGATCAAGCGCTTAGTAGCAGTTTGTTGAAAGCTTTTTGTGAAATACTACCCGCAATTGTGTTTCATTTGCCAATTGAAATAAACGGTTACAGTGTTGGAAATTTTCTTGAATATTTGTATATATAGACTGAATTTGCCTTTTTTCCCGAAATGTGACTACGATAACGTCCCTTCTGTACGGCACAATCCTTCACCAAGCACTAGCTACATATAAGGTAAAAAACATCTCAGAAGTGATGTGGATTTTTTTTTCTTTTCGTACCAGTAACGTGCAAGCAAATTTACATCGTCCACGAGTGATGCTCCTAGAAAACAAATTTTAACTAAAAGATCATCATTCTGTTGTGTAGCGAGTGAACCAGTGGAAATTACGTGCAATATGGAGAAAGAGCATACTCCTAAATCAGTTTCACATTTTAAATTGTTTTGAGAAAGTCTTATTTCATTTACATATATTTTTTTTAATGCAGTGGGTTTTAATATGCCCACAATTGCAACACAGTACTGATATTTACAAAGACACATTAGTGCGCTGTTTTTATTGCTGTATTTCACTGTACTGATTATGCAGTCAGAAGTAATTTTCATTTTGATTTTTTGTAATGTGATTAGGCTGTTTGTTGAGGTCGTACATGTATTTTAACTCATAATAATGAAAACATTAATGTTGACTGATAGTTTGATTGTTGTGATAATCATCTGTACGTATTAGAAGTAGACGTACTGCGTCTTGTCCCAATTGGGAGGGAAAATGGTTCAAATGGCTCTGAGCACTATGGGACTCAACTTCTGAGGTCATTAGTCCCCTAGAACTTAGAACTAGTTAAACCTAACTAACCTAAGGACATCACAAACATCCATGCCCGAGGCAGGATTCGAACCTGCGACCGTAGCGGTCTTGCGGTTCCAGACTGCAGCGCCTTTAACCGCACGGCCACTTCGGCCGGCCAATTGGGAGGGAACTTGTCACCTAATTTAGTATTAGTGTTTTAATTAAACCTACAGGAAAAGAGGTAGTAGAGTCGCTAATCTATATTAACCTTTATCTTAAATACGTATGTGTATCTATCAGTATCAAATACGGTTTGCAACAAAAGAAGTACGATGATATGATGAAAATGACAATGGTGAAAATCTGGAAGGACATTGGTCATTGGTCTACAGCCAAAATCTAGCGCTTCTGTTTTACAAGCGTGTATCTAAAGTTCTTAACAGCCAACGCTACTTTTTTAGTAACGTAACCTAAAACCAATTTGTGGCTGCTTGCTGCTGTCCACAGCCAACAACATAACATATAACAGAGACGGCCTCCACTGACAGTGAGGTAACAAAGGTCATGGGATTCCTCCTGATATGGTGTCGGATCTCCTTTTCCCGGCGTATTGCAGCAACCCGAATCCACAAGTCACTGGAAGTCTCCTGGAGAAATACTGAACCATGCTGCCTCTACATCCTTTCATAATTGGGAAAAAATTGGAAAATTGTGCTAAGGCCTTACGGGACCAAACTGCTGAGGCCATCGGTCCCTAAGCTTACACACTACTTAATCTATCTTAAACTAACTTACGCGAAGGACAACACACACTCCCATGCCCGAGGGAGGACTCAAACCTCCGAAGGGGGGAGCCACGGGGACCGTGACAAAACGCCCTAAACCTCGCGTCCACCCCGCGCGGGTTCATAATTGGGGTGGTGTTACCGGTGCAGTGTGTTGCGCACGAACTGACCTCTCGATTATGTGCTATAAATGTTCGATGGGTGGTCAAATAATTCACTCGAATTGCCCGGAACGTTTTTCAAATCAATTGCAAACAATTGTGGCCCGGTAACATGGCACATTGTTATGTATAAAAATTCTATGGTTGTTTGGGAACATTAAGTCCACGAATGATTGCAAATGGTCTCCAAGTAGCCGAACGTTACTATTTCCAGTCAATGATCGGTTTAGTTGGGCCAGAGGACCCAGTTCGTAAGTAAACACATCCAACACCATTACTAAACCACCATCGGCTTGCACAGTGCCTTGTTGACAACCTTTGTCCATGGCTCCATGGGATCTGCGCCCTACCATCGGCTCCTGTCAGCTGAAATCGGGACTCATCTGACCAGGCCGCAGTTTTACAGTCGTCTAGGGTCCAATCGATAGGCTCACAGACCCAGGAGAGCCGCTGCAGGCGATGTCGTGCTGTTATCAAAGGCCTCGCATTGGTAGTCTGCTGTCGTAGCCCATTAACATCACATTTCGTCGCACTGTCCTAACGGATACATTCGCCGTACGTCCCACATAGATTTATGAAGTTATTTCGCATAGTATTGCTTGTCTGTTAGCACTGACAACTCTACACAGTCCCTGCTGCTCTCGCTCGTTAAGTGAAGGCCGCCAACCACTGCGTTGTCCGTGGTGAGAGTTGATACCCGTTTCGGCACACTCTTGGCACTGTGGATCGCGGAATATTGTATTCCCTAACGATTTACGAAATGGAACGTGCCATGCATCTAGCTCCAACTGCCATTCCACGTTCAAAGTCTGTTAATTCCCGTCGTGCGGCCATAATCACGTCGGGACCCTTTTCACACAAATGACCTGAGTAGTAGAGCAGTAGGGGAGAGAGGAGCATGTTGCAACAAGGGTACAGCGCAACGTCTACATTTTTTCATGCAGGTGCTGCCGTCATGTGGAGGCACTTTCAATCGCGTAGTAACCTCACTGTGATGGTCATAGTTGGCGCGAGAAGACGTTTTCCTTTGTGTTCTCTTTCTTTGATAGAAATCGTGATTGATGAGTAACTATTTATAGTTTCAAAAACGTTGTAGATATAATAACAAGTTCGGTGACAAACATTAGATTTCACAAGTGATGAATAGTTATTTTTTGTCATTTAACAACGTAATAACTGATTTCAGTTTAAAGTCATTGTCAGCGTGTTTACTAGTAATTTATATGGTGGTGCGAAGTGTGCATGTTGCAACAAGGCGTTGCAGCATATCCCGCTCTTGGTCACGCCGAATTTTTATGACTGTTGGATAACGTAATGCTTTTCTTCTACTTGTTCTTGTAATTTACGTTAACTCAGGCTAAAGGTTTTCTTTCAGGTGAAGAAAATGCGACATTACAAACACAAAACAGAAAAAAGATTTGACACCCTTAGACGTGATGCACAGAGTAGCCACTTTTGTTCTGGAAAGTAAGGGAAACGGCGATTATCCCATTAGAAAAACTGCAAAAGAATTTAATATTTGCTACTGTAGCCTCTCTCGATTAATCAAAAACAAAAAGCAAACAGACAGAAACTATACTCGCGGGTACTCTTAAACACAAGAAAGAGTTTTCAGGCCGTCAGGAAAAAATACTCAGGGATTATATCGTGAGATCCAGCGAAATTATGTTCGAGTTGACCAAAGAGAAAGTACGATAACTGGGGTATCATTGTGTAAAATGCTTTAACTTGAGAATGATATCATCTTGGGCACAAATGGAAGTAGCTCAGTACGATTGTCTTTCAGGGTTTTTGGAGAGAAACAATGATCATTCCATCAGACAACCTGAAAGCAAAAGTCTGGGGACGGTGACAGCATTTAATAGAAAATGATGTTGGAGAGTTTCGGAAAGTTAGGAGATGTTTATTCTCGGTACCGTCTTCCCTCTTCCAGAATTTGGAACTTACAAGAAACGGGTGTAGCTACAGCGTTGAAGCGAAACAGGGTAGTTGTGCACAAAGGTGTGAAACAAGTTGGAATTGTGAGCTACGAGAACTGGTAACAGTAGCAGCTGTTGTATGTGCACAAGGGATATTCATTCTACCCATGATTATTTTTCCAGGAAAAAATTTAAAGATCATTTTATCCGTGACGGGCCCATTTGATGCATCGGTGCTGCCACAGGTTCTGGATGGATGGTGGAGTAATATTTTGTAACATTTCTCGACCATTTTATGAGGCAAACCAGAGCAACAAAAGAAGCTCTCGTCCTACTACTCCTGGACAACCATTCCTCCCATCTCAGAATAGAAGCCCTTAATAAATGTAAGAACAGTCGTGTAGCGCTGCTATCATTTCCTCTCCACTGTTTTCACAAATTACAGCTCCATGATGTAAGCGTTTACGTTCTTTTCAAGAACATGTGCTCCAGGTGAATCGATGTATGGTTGAAAGCAAATCCAGGAAAGACACTAACAATTTATGATTTGCCTTCCATTATAAACAAAGGACTTCTCACAACTTTCACACCAGCAGACATCACTTCAGGATTCTCAGCTACAGGCATAGCCCCAAGTGACCCAGACAAATTCCAAGAAAGCGATCTTTCTGCATCTTTTGTGCGCGATAGGCCAGTTCCGGAAGGAAAACTTTCAGATGCTCTGGCTAAATCCGAGAATGTGGTGAATGTTGTTAATTCTATTCCACGTACTTGAGCAGAGAAACATTTTCCCCTAAACACATTCATCCTTTCCCTAAAGATGGACCAAGGAAAGGTGGAAGAAAGAAGAGGAAGTGTGCTAGCTTAACAGACACACCCGAAAACCAGGCTCTAGAAAAAGAAAGAGAGGAGATAAATCATAAGATGGCACCGTAGAATGGAAAGAGAAAAAAAAGGAGGTAGGGAAGCAACAACTAGCAGCAAAAGAAAATTGCAGTTTCATCCATCTTCCGAAGAAGAAAATATCGTCCGAAATTGTGCTAAACGCATTCTCTGAAAATTATTTCGAGCAGTTAGTTTATGAGTCCACGCGAATAGTAAACGGTTGTGAAAACACACTTGTCTTCTTACCAACAAATAATCCTGTGTTAATAACCAGCATCAAAACCGATATAGGGATTAGTGAACAGAGGGTTGTCGTAGCGAGACTGAATATTGTAATCCCCAAATCTTCGAAAAATAAGCGAAAAATATACCTATTCAAAAAAGCAGAAAAAATTCACTTACGCCTTCCTGAGAGACAATCTCCACTTATTCCAAATTAATAATATAAGTGTAGACCAGATGTGGCTTAAATTCAAAGAAATAGTATCGGCAGCAATTGAGAAGTTTATACCAAATAAACTGACGAACGACGGAGATGATCTTCCCTGGTAAACAAAACGGGTTAGAACACTGTTGCAGAAACAACGAAACAAACATGCCAAACTTAAACAGACGCAAAACCCCAAGATTGGCGATCCTTTACAGAAGCTCGAAACTTAGCGCGGAGTTCAATGCGAGACGCCTACAACAGTTCCCACAACGAAATTTTGTCTCGAAACCTGGCAGAAAATCCAAAGAGATTCTGGTCGTATGTGAAGTATGCTAGCGGCAAGAAACAATCAATGCCTTCTCTGCGCGATAACAATGGAGATAATATCGAAGACAGTGCTGCCAAAGCAGATTTACTAAACACAGCCTTCCGAAACGCCTTCACAAAGGAAGACGAAGTAAATATTCCAGAATTCGAATCGAGAACAGCTGCCAACATGAATAACGTAGCAGTAAATATCCTCAGAGTAGTGAAGCAACATAAGTCACTTAATAAAAGCAACTCTTCTGGCCCAGACTGTATACCAATTAGGTTCCTTTTGGAGTATGCTGATGCATTAGCTCCATTCTTAACAATCATATACAACCGTTCGCTCGACGAAAGATCCGTACCAAAAGACTGGAAAGTTGTACAGGTCACACCAATATTCAAGAAAGGTAGTAGGAGTAATCCACAAAATTACAGGCCCATATCGTTAACGTCGATATGCAGCAGAATTTTAGAACATATATTGTGTTCGAACATTATGAATTACCTCGAAGGAAACGGTCTATTGACACACAGTCAACATGGGTTTAGACAACATCATTCCTGTGAAACACAACTAGCTCTTTATTCACATGAAGTGCTGAGTGCTATTGACAAGGAATTTCAGATCAATTCCGTATTCCTAGATTTCCGAAAGGCTTTTGACACTGTACCACACAAGCGGCTCGTAGTAAAATTGCGTGCTTCTGGAATATCGTCTGAGTTATGTGACTGTATTTGCAATTTGCTGTCAGAGAGGTCACAGTTCGTAGTAATTGACGGAAAGTCATCGAGTAAACCAGAAGTGACTTCAGGCGTTCCCCAGGGTAGTGTTATAGGCCCTTTGCTGTTCCTTATCTATAAGCGATTTGGGAGACAATCTGAGCAGCCGTCTTCGGTTGTCTGCAGATGACGCTGTCGTTTATCGACTAATAAAGTCATCAGAAGATGAAAACAAACTGCAAAACGATGTAGGAAAAATATCTGAATGGTGCGAAAATTGGCAGTTGACCCTAAATAACGAAAAGTATGAGCTCAGCCACATGAGTGCGAAAAGGAACTCGTTAAACTTCGGTTACAAGATAAATCAGTCTAATCTAAAAGCCGTAAATTCAACTAAATACCTAGGTATTACAATTACATGCAACTTAAATTGGAAAGAACACACAGAAAATGTTGTGGGGAAGACTAAGCAAAGGCTACGTTTTATTGGCAGGATACTTAGAAAATGTAACAGACCTACTAAGGAGACTGCCGAAACTACGCTTGTCCTTCCTCTTTTAGAATAGTGCTGCGCTGTGTGGGATCCTTACCAGGTAGGGCTGACGGAGTACATCAAAAAAGTTCAAAGAAAGGCATCACGTTTTGTATTATCGCGAAATATGGGAGATAGTGTCACAGAAATGAACAGGATTTGGGCTGGAAATTATTAAAAGAAAGGCGTTTTTCGTTGCGACGGAATCTTCTCACGAAATTCCAATCATCAACTTTCTCCTCCGAATGCGTAAATATTTTGCTGTTTGTTGACACCGACCTACATAGGGCGGAACGATCACCACGATAAAATAAGGGAAATCAGAGCTCGTACGGAAAGATATAGGCGTTCATTCTTTCCGCGCGGTATACGAGATTGGAATAATAGAGAATTGTGAAGGTGGTTCGATGAACCCTCTGCCAGGCACTTAAATGTATCCACGTAGATGTAGATGAAAAAGAAAATTATTGTTTGATCTGTGGCGATGTTTATAGAAAGGGAGAGGAATGGATACAGTGTACTAAATGCAAATTGTGGTCTCATTGGTCATGTGCGAGTAATGATTCTTTCTACATGTGTGCAGAATGTGGACACAATTCAGTCATAACACTTCAAAAAAATTTTTGGTATGTTGTAACGTGCCCCGTTGGTGGGGTAAATTGATAACACATGTCAACCTTTCCTCTATACTTTATAGCAGCCGTTCTAATGGTTTAATTGGACGTTCTATTTGTGATTTCTATGTGTAAAAGTAAGTAGTTTCTCACTTCCATTTTCAAATTTAAACAGTTTACAATTAAAAAGAATAATAAAAATTAATAGGTTTTCTTGTTGAAACGTGCCCCTATCTCCCCTATATACGTCTGTCCCGTGGGCCGCGCCTCGGTAAGATTATGTGGGTTATGTGAGTCTGAGTGACGCTACTGACATTCCGAATAAGAGAGGTAGGAGTCGCTGCACAGTGACGGGATCTCTTGCAATGTCACGGACTGTATGACACATTGGCTGATGTTCAGGAGGAGCCTGGCCGAGTTCATCATTCCTGCCTTCCTCAGTTAGATTGTCCGTTAAATGTTTCGCAGTTGCGAATATGAACAACCATCAGCTGTAGAATGGAATGACGACAGTAAAAATTTTTGCCAGACCGGCACTCGAACCCGGATTTCTCGCCTACCGCGAGCGGTTGCCTTATCATTTTTCTTTTCTATTCCTTAGACCTCTTCTAATTCAGGCATTGGCCCCTATCACCCATACTACCCCCAAAAATCTATCTAACCTAAAAACAAAAACGAAGCTAGTGCCACCACCACTTTCACCCTAAAGCTAACTAGACGGTTGTTTGCCACCACTTCAGACTCCGCCCACGAAGAAAAATTAAATACGCCACGTTTTGTTAAAAAAAAGAAAAGGATAAAGGAAGGAGTATAACACTTTTATTATATTTTATTTGTTTTTCATTTATTTGTTATGTTCTTATCTGTAATTATTTTTTATCTTTATTTATTTATTTGTGTTCTTTCGGGGGTGTCCACAGCAGCCAGACGGCGGGATGTCCTGGTCCTCTTCTCGTACAGCGAGGGTGAAACACCCCATAATTACCGTTGATGTCTCCCATCAGTCCATCATGTGCTACATCTCAGTCTCGTCTCACACCCGGTACACCCCAATGGTTTGGAGTGCGCGTAAACAACGACCCCAAGTAATTCGCAAAAAGCGCACCATACGACGCTTTGCGCCGCAAACCCGTGTAGTTGCTCATTAAATAATGCTAAAAATCGAACAACACTGCAACGCTCCCACTAAAAAAAGTATGACAATGCCATACCCTTAACACACACCGTGGCGTTATGACGAGTAGCCAGGAAGTAAGTGACGTCGAGATGGATGAGTTGGGTGGGTTCTATGGACTGAGGCATCCGTCGCAGCAACAATGCCAACATACGCCGTGCGAGAAGCCAGCAGTCGGCAGCCGTACCACAAGCGAAACGGTGCATGTCGGTATCGACAGCGGCGTATCTGGGGCAGAGAGGGTCCTCGGCAAGATGGATCACTGTAAGCGTTGTCGGGTGGGGAATTTTTCAGTGTTATCACATACCGCAGTGTCCTGACCATGTTGGGAAGGAAAGGCGTTACTCCACACCCGTCTCCAGCCAAACGCCGGATGGTGGTGTTCAACCACATTAACAGGCAGCGTCTGTTGAAAGTAGCGGTAGAAATCCTCGGTTCTAGGATCCCGCGTGGTCGGTAGGAAATCCAACAGATAACTCCTGTAGATCGGCCAGTCTGTGGATGGTTTTTAGGCGACTTTCCATCTACCTCGGGGAATGCGGGCTGGTTCCCCTTATTCCGCCTCAGTTACACTATGTCGGCGATTGCCGCGCAAACAAGTTCTCCACGTACGCGTACACCACCATTACTCTACCACGCAAACATAGGGGTTACACTCGTCTGGTGTGAGACGTTTGCTGGGGGGTCCACCAGGGGCCGAACCGCACAATAGCCGGCCGGAGGTGGCCGAGCGGCTCTAGGCGCTACACTCTGGAACCGCGTGACTGCTACGGTCGCAGGTTCGAATCCTGCCTTGGGCATGTCCTTAGGTTAGTTAGGTTTAAGTAGTTCTAAGTTCTAGGGGACTGATGACCTCAGATGTTAAGTCCCATAGTGCTCAGAGCAATTGGAACCATTTTTTGAACCGCACAATAACCCTGCGTTCGGTGTGGGGCGGCAGAGGGGTGAAGAAGTGGACTGCGATAGTCGTCGTGGGGTTGTGGACCACTGCGGCTGCGGTGAGGACGGAGCCTCTCCGTCGTTTCTAGGTCCCTGGTTAACATACAATACAATACAATACAACGGTTCTTGAACACCCTACCCTCGCTGACGAAATGACCTAAGGCGACCTGGAACTTGGCAGATACCGTAACGGCCATTGGGAGAACGTGTGTGTAATGATTAAGTTTCGGAGCGAGGTAGACGTTGACAAAATGTACCCGCATCATCAAGTCAAGTGTTCGAAAGTTATGGAGACGAACTTACGTGCGGATCACATTAAGTAGTCTGCGATACGTTTCTGCTGCTGTATAATGCACGTTCCCACGGAAGGTCACTCCCAGACATTTCATCGCCTGGACTTCGGTAATGGGTACTGGCGTACTCATATTCAGTCCTCTGCCCACATCCATGTAGTGCGACTTTAGAAGGTTGATACAGCTTCTGGCCACCTGGTCGTATCGCAAAAGCCACGCGATCGCTGTACTTATATCGTCTGCCGACCTCGCCAAGAAAACTATATCGTCCGCATAGGCACAACATTTAAAATGCACATTGCGGAAGCGAATGCCCTCCAAACTCTGTCGTAGACCATGAAGTGCAGGCTCGAGGGCAACTGCGAAGAGAAAGGCTGACAGAGGACATCCTTACCGCACTGAGCGTGAGCGCTCAATAGTGAACTTTGGCTAGCGGTAGCCATTGACCAGGACTGTGGAAGGGGCTCCGTGGATGAGACGGAGAACGACACCTGCCGATACTGGAGACAGTCCTATCTTCTCTAAGACAGCCTGCAGGAAATGGTGCTCAAATCGGTTAAATGCGTGGTCTAGGTCAACTGCCACGAGGGCGCATCTAAGCGGCATGCCGACATGAGCGCCACCACATCTCTATACGAGCTTAACGCCGTGTGTATATTACTGCCACCTCTCAGATATGTTTGGTCGGCATGAATGGCATCTTTGACAATAGTGAGGAGGCGAGCACGAGGAACGGGGGCGAACAGCTTGTAATACGATTTCACTAACGTCAACGGCCGGAAGCCTTGAGGCCCCCCCCCCCCCGTTTGGTTTTGGCACAATGGGTAGTTATGCCCTCCAAAAATGCTGGGAGGGGGGGGGGGGGCGGAGTGCGAAAGTCCGGATCCAGGAATTCGCGGCACGTCTGCCGCCAAACTTCCCCCATCAGGTCAGAAAAAGTGCTATAAATTTCAATCGGAAGACCATCAGGTCCAGGGGATTTGTTTCTCGCGCCCCGCGACAGGGTCATGGGCACTTCTTCCCACGTGACGGCCTCCAAGAATGTGGCGTCGCCTTGCGCCCTACCCGAAGGTGACAGGTCGTGCAGGACGTCCTCAGTGTCTCTGTCACGCCGTTGATCTGCTTGATAGAGTGTGCGATAATAATCTGTGAGGGCACGGGAGATGGCGTTGTGTGTCTCTGCGCGTTACCCGTCCGCGGAAATAAGTGCCGTGATGAGTCGTCTCTTACGGTGTCTCCGTTCTCAGACGATGTGATAAAGAGAAGCACGTTACTCTAGGATGGAATCTTGCAGTCTCGCTCGAAGCCGCGTGCTGTCCAATCTGTCAGTTGTAATCTGCAGAAGCCGTGCCTGTGCCAGATTGACGGCCATTGGCGCTATGGCGAAGGTTGTAGCGACGCTAGTTCTCGCAAGACCGTGTAGTAAAACTCACAGGTCGATAGGAGCCAAAGCGCCCTGTCTCGTCCATACGCCATGAGCGTGCGGCGAAGAGCTGGTTTGGCGCAGTATGTCCACCATCGTGTTGTGGAATCATTGGTATGACGTCGTCTCTCACATTTGTGCCAGGTACTCGTAGCATTGACGGCTAGACGGCAAGCCTCCTCCCGGAGAATGTTAACGTCCAAAATCCTCTACTACGGCTCGTCTGTTGTCGTGGCAGAGTCACGGCGCAGATGAAGGCCTGATGGTCGGTGGGTGCAGTGGGCCACAGCCCAGCACAGACAGTCGTTGCCCGAAGATCTCGGGAGACGTAAATCCTGGCCAAGCGGTTGGTGAAGTGTGTGTATCCCAGACGGTCACCGTGGATTAGTGTCCATGTATCTTTCAAAGCGAGATCCCTGACCATAGCATGTAGTGCTGGACATGGAACATGGTGAGGGATCTGATCCTCATGGCGTAAGACGCTGTAAAGGCCCCGCCCACCACGAAGTGTTCTGTAGCGCGTTGAAATAATGGACCTACCTAAGGAGAGTAATAGAGTGTTCGCTCTCGACGCTTCGCTGTGCGAGACGGGGCATACAGATTCACAAGGCGGACTGCGCCGGTTGTGAATGCCTCTCGCTGATGGCAGATACTGAATGTCCGTTGCTTCGATGGCATCGCATAGTAGTATGGTCGTACCACTACCACCGTCGGAAGTTGGTTTGACGTAAGAGGCGTATCCATAAACATCCAGGCGCAGATCACGCCGTATCTCTTGAAGGAGCACTATATGAGTGCCCGCCGCCCGAATCATGTCGTTTAACAACTGGGTTTTGATCGTGGAACTAATGCCGTTGACATTGACTGTACCTACCCTATACACCTGGGTCATTTGACGGTACGATGACGTATCCTGCTGTCGTTTAAGTCAGTAAGCGCCACGTCACCCGTCCGACCGTCCCTGCCACCCGCACCGTATACAGGGTGAGTCACCTAACGTTACCGCTGGATATATTTCGTAAACCACATCAAATACTGACGAACCGATTCCACAGACCGAACGTGAGGAGAGGGGCTAGTGTAATTGTTTAATACAAACCGTAAAAAATGCACGTAAGAATGTTTTTTAACACAAATCTACGTTTTTTTAAATAGAACCACGTTAGTTTTGTTAGCACATCTGAACATATAAACAAATAGGCAATCAGTGTCGTTTGTTGCATTGTAAAATGTTAATTACATCCGGAGATATTGTAACCTAAAGTTGACGCTTCAGTACCACTCCTCCGCTGTTCGATCGTGTGTATCGGAGAGCACCGAATTACGTAGGGATCCAAAGGTCACCGCTTTCACCCGTTTCATGTGTCGCTACATCAGCAATTACATGGTGATGACTTTAATCATCGAGTGCAATTCTGTCAATGGGCATTAACAGAGAATGCGTTGCAGTTCTACTGTTTACCGATGAAGCGGGTTTCACAAACCACGGGGCACTCAATCTACGGAACATGCATTACTGGTCCGTGGACAATCCTCGCTGGCTCAGACAGGTAGAGCGACAGCGACCGTGGACTGTAAATGTATGGTGCGGAATCATTGGCGACCACCTCATTGGTCCTCACTTCATTGCAGGGTCCCAAACAGCTGCAACATACATCGCATTTCTACAGAATGAACTGCCAACGTTGCTCGAAAATGTCCCACTGGAAACGCGTCGGCGTATGTTGTATCAGCATGATGGTGCACCTGCACATTCCGCAATTAACACTAGGCTGACCCTTGAGAGGATGTTCGACGGGCGTTTCATAGGACGTGGAGGACGCATAAATTGGCCAGCCCGTTCTCCTGATCTTACACCTCTGGACTTCTTTCTGTGGGGTACGTTAAGGGAGAATGTGTACCGTGATGTGCCTACAACCCCAGAGGATATGAAACAACGTATTGTGGCAGCCTGCGGCGACATTACACCAGATGTACTGCGGCGTGTACGACATTCATTACGCCAGAGATTGCAATTGTGTGCAGCAAATGATGGCCACCACATTGAACAACTATTGGCCTGACATGTCGGGACACACTCTATTCCACTCCGTAATTGAAAACGGAAACCACGTGTGTACGTGTACCTCACCCCACATGGTAATGTACATGTGCGTCAGTGAAAAAGACCAATAAAAAGGTGTTAGCATGTGGACGTAATGTGTTGTTCCAGTCTCTTCTGTACCTAAGGTCCATCACCGTTCCCTTTGGATCCCTACGTAATTCGGTGCTATCCGATACACACGATCGAACAGCGGAGGAGTGGTACTCAAGCGTCAACTTTAGGTTACAATATCTCCGGATGTAATTAACATTTTACAATGCAACAAACGGCACTGATTACGTATTTGTTTATATGTTCAGATGTGCTAACAAAACTAACGTGGTTCCATTTAAAAAAAACGTAGGTTTGTGTTAAAAAACATACTTTCGTGCATTTTTTTATGGTTTGTATTAACCAATTACAGTAGCCCCTCTCCTCACGTTCGGTCTGTGGAATCGATTCGTCAGTATTTGATGTGGCTTACGAAATATATACAGCGGTAATGTTAGGTGACGCACCCTGTATATTACTGATCGGGTAAGACAAGATGTCCGTCCGACGATCCGCCGGCCGTGGACATCTGGTTGTCGCTCGAGTCTGACATCGTTCTTTCCATCACCATCTCGCACGTCCAATCACCAAGTTTGAGGGATGGTATGTTCGGCGACGCATGACGTTCATCTGGTGTCTTAGGAGCAAAATCGCCAGGGGACTCGTCGGTCAATTGAGCATCGTCAATTTGGCTTTGTCCTTGGGCGGACGTTGCCAGCAGCGAACCAGGAACCGTTGGAGTGAGGTCTACAGCCCGGGACTGATGGACTTTCCTCATCCTCCTGCAACGTGCCACCATCTCGCGAAGCATTTCCTGCAGACAGCCTCCTCTTCTTTCGTCGTTTGGTCGACTTCTGCTTGCAGGAACGCGTGTCCGCGTCGTGTGAATCACGACAAGCAGTAGGCACCTCCCGCATCTCCGTGTCCGAGCTCGAATAGATCTTCTGGTGTTCTCCTTCCTCACACGGCTGGTGTGCAGACGTGGTCGCTTCTGTCGAGCACGGCGACGTTTCCGATGGAGGCTACGTCGTCGTAGTCGCGGAAACCGGTCCCACTGTAACTGGAACGGAACAACGTCCGCGCCCGTCATGTTCCTCGCTGCCTCAACGTATGTAGCAGGCAGTGTTGTCGGTTGCGATGTAGGCGTCGTGTCTGCACGTGGTATCTGGACGAGGCGTTACTGCAGGCATTCATAGCGTACATGCCCTTCCTGCCCGCACCCTGAACAAGTCCGCGGTTGACAGTCATAAATGTCGATCGCTCGAGAGCCAGCAGATGTTACGTACGATGGGATGTGTTTGCGCAGTTCGATTCGTACCTGACGCACTCCATTCAGTACAGGATACGTCTCGAATGTTTGCTGCTTTTCCTCCACGTGACTTAGCACTTCCCCGTAAGGCCACAGCGCGTTCACGACAAGCGTGGCCGGAACTTCAAACGGCAGCTCGAAGAGTCGGATGTTCCGAACACCTAGTCCTCCGTGGCCGACAGTCACTACACACACGTTGCCGTCCGAGTGGTGGAAACGAGGTCCATCGGTGGAACGGCGAGTAAGCCGTTCGCACGCTGCTTCATCGACAAATTTCAGGTAAACTGTGCAGGAGACGATCGAAGATGTCAGGCAGGAAACGCTCTACTTCGTATGCCTTAGGTCTTGCGTACTCTGCATGGAACGTTAATTTAATCGTGGGCTTTCTATTGTTCTGAACCCTGGGAAATGTTTTTTGCTGTAATGAACGATACCATCATGACAAATCCAACGTGTTGCAGTACCTCTCTTTCAACAAAGTTGAATTTTGCAGATCAATAATTTCCAATTGACAAGTCATCAGGGGAAACTGAAAAAAGAGTGCTGAACACCTTAAGTTCCATTTCCAAACTGGTAAGGTCTCGGAATCGTATTTCAAACGACGTGATGAGCTGCTTTAACTGTACTTGGTAATCGCCGAAAGTAGTACCTTCAGGTAGTTTTAAAGAAGCAAGACGATTGAAGAACGTTAAATGTCCATTACTCGTATGCCTCTCAAATAAACGTAACTTTTCCATGAACGCTTTGATGTGGTCGTGCATGTCAACAATTAGCTGCCCTTTTCCCTGCATTCACAGATGAATATTATTCAGATGCATAGTTATGTCAGCTAGGAACGCCAGGTCTGATATCCATTTTATATCTTTCAGACAACGCATTTCTTCCCCTTTCATTTCGAGAAAAAGGGATATTTCCTCACGAATGGCAAAGAAAACATCAAGAACTTTTTCCCGACTCAGTCAACGAACTGTACTGTGGTAAGGTATATCATCATACTCTGCTTCCATATCTTTTTTGCATGTTTTGATACCCTCCGTATTACGAAACCGTTTTTAAACTTTCGTCTTCTCGTACCTATGTAGTTCTTAAGCCTGGCTACCAGTTCTCTGGGTGCAACGCCTTCTACCTGATCGTAGTGCGCTGCGTGAAGACGTGTATAATGTCGTTGTATATTGTACCTCTTCGCAGAATTAGATACTTTATGACATACAAGACACTGCGGACGACCATCCCTCTCAATGAATAGAAAGGTGTCCTCCAATAGAGGTACAGCGCTCCCGTGGCTAGTCATAGCTGTCATCGAACACGGATTATTGCGTCAGTTGCGGCTGCATGCAGCCAGGGCGCAGTGAGTTCACTTTCCCCCTTCACGCAGGCTCCGAGCTGCCGCAGTGAGCACTCCGGAGCGCTCCGGCTCCCTGGAGCTCGGTTGGAACAGCCTGCTTTACGGTCTTATATTAGGCGGCGAGGAACCCAGAGAACACACTCGTCTGAGTACCCCAACTGGTGGACGAATGTGTCAGCACTATCAACAGAGACGCCCAGTTGGGCAGCGATGTTTTTGAGTCCGATCTGTCTTGTCACTTCGAATGAGAGTGTCCGCACGTTCCAATACTGCACGAATCACAGCTGTGCCCGGTCGGCCGGCACGCGTGAGATTGAGCAGGTTTGAGCGATCTTGTTGCGATGACAGACGCCTCGCCCAACGACTCACCGCGCTTTTGTTAACTGCCAGGTCTCCGCAGACATGCTGCAAGCGCCTATGAATATCTCCTATGCTCTAGTATTCCACCAAAAGAAATTCAATCACAGGTCTCTGCTTGGAACACACCTTGTTTAAAGACACCATTTTGAAGGCTACGTAGTTCAATCACAGCTCTCTGCTTGAAACGTACCTTGTTTACAGACGCCATTTCGAAGGCTACGTATAGCGCCGCCGCCTATCGGAACTTCATGAAATTATAGGGGCTGAAGCGGGAATATCGCACGATGTTCCACAACTAACTCCTCATTTTTTCAACCGAAACTAGCCGAGAGAAAAAAGAAGTTGCGCTATTTATTGAACGCCCCTCGTCTATCAAGAATAGTGATGATCCGAAAACTGAAACCTGTGGAGCGTCGCTAATTAACCGTCCCCCTCCAGAGAGCGATCTTCCTGTGACAATGGCGACCTACCAAGACATTCCTCTTTAAGAGGCTGCTGAGCTGTCTCGGTCGACGCCGTCAGCGGAAGGAAGCCGATGGCAGCGCTCCTGCTGGCGTTCCTTGCGAGCGAACGCAGCGTCCGGGTGCAGGCAGGTGGCTGCGCGCCGCCGAGGCGTCGGAGTGTGACCCACTGTAATTACGAGCGGCGCTGCGCTGGGCCGTGCTGTGCTGTGCTCTGGCGGCTGTCTCCGGAATTAACGCGGATTTATTGCGAGCGCGCTGGCAGTTTACGGCGCGCCGGCAGCCGCGTCGCACGTCAGCGTCGTGACGCGTCCCTACGCAGCCAGAGAGCTAGCTCGCAATTAAGATGCCGCTGCACCCACGTCAGCCAAGGGCGCTGGGCGTCTCACGGTCCGCGACAGTTTTAGGAACACCAGTCCAGTACTTGGCGGCTAAATATAACGCCAAGAAAGGAATTATGTGTAGCCTGATGACGCAAGTTATATATACAGTACGTGGCGAAACGATGCCGATTATCTTCGAGGGTTTGTAGAGATTTTATGGAGGAACGGTTTGAAGACAACTCCTTATCCAGA
The DNA here is from genome assembly GCF_023864275.1 of Schistocerca cancellata. Lineage (NCBI taxonomy): Eukaryota > Metazoa > Arthropoda > Insecta > Orthoptera > Acrididae > Schistocerca > Schistocerca cancellata. The sequence goes on from NC_064628.1 coordinate 373,676,042, forward strand.
AGGATCATCCAACGAAACTACAGATTGTCGAAGTTAGCAGTGCTAACGCCTTTCGTTGGGCCACCCTTTCAGCAGCAAACTTCAGTTTATACGCAGACGCCACTGCTCTCACAAAGGAAGCCTACAGAATTTATTTATCATCTATTTATTTATTTGCCATCATATTTAAGTTTTCCAACTAATGATCATGGAAACAGTGATAACTACTACATACAAAATACAGCATAATTTCAGAATACATTGTTGTTGTTATTGTAGTCTTCAAATGGTTCAAATGGCTCTGAGCATTATGGGACTTAACATCTGAGGTCATCAGTCCCCTAGAACTTAGAACTACTTAAACCTAACTAACCTAAGGACATCACAAACATCCATGCCTGAGGCAGGATTCGAACCTGCGACCGTAGCGGTCGCGCGGTTCCAGACTGAAGCGCCTAGAACCGCTCGGCCACTCTGGCCGGCTGTAGTCTTCAGTCCTCAGATTGGTTTGATACATCTCACGACGCTACTCTATGTTTTGCAAGCCTCTTCATCTCCGAATAAGCCGGCTGGTGTGGCTGTGCGGTTCTAGGCGCTTCAGTCTGGAACTGCGTGACCGCTACGGTCGCAAGATCGAATCCTGCCTCGTGCATGGATATGCAGATGTAAAGTTCCACAGTGCTCAGAGCCATTTCAACCATTTCATCTCCGAATAACTACTGCACGCTACATCCTTCTGAATCTTCTTACTGAATTCATCTCTTTGTCTCTGTCTACAATTATTACCCCCCCACACTGAAACGTCCCCTTATAACTATTTCTAAATTACTGTGCTGATAAACCTCTTACACTATTTGCTTTTCAAACAGCTGAGCAAAACTGAACGTACTCAAACATTCACTAAAGTGACACACAATATTTTTAGCGTAACGCAATCTGACTTTCCAAAATCCCTACAAAAGAATGGCCCTGACTAACATTAACCTATACCTTTCACAAATCACTTACCTCACAAAAATCTTCGTTACTCAAGCTACAGCAATACAGCGAGCGCCACTACTGCCAGCTAAATAAAAGATTCAAACTACGGAAGGCACTAACTACTGATAGGCATAGTTAGCAAATGAAAGATTTTAATAGAGAACAAACAATGTATTACCTTAATAGTCATCAAAAGTCATAATATATATAGCAGTTCATGACATCCAGTCTTACAAATTTCAAAACTCCGCCATTTCTCTCCCCACATCCACCACTGCTGGCGGCTCACCTCCAACTGCGCAATGCTACGCGCTGTTAACAGCCAACTGCCCAACACTACAATAGCCAACAACAACGCAAACCAGCCACAGACTGCACACAGCACAGCCAGTGATTTTCATACAGAGCGCTACGTAACGTTGCCAATAAGAAAACGTAAACTGCCTACTTACATAGCCCCCATGCTCCCCACAAAAAAAATTTACAAATTGTTTTGGGCAGTGGCCAATAATGATTTGATAAAAATTTTTCATAATTACAATAACAAAGATATCAAATGCACACACTTATTGATGCAATGTTGGTCAAAAGCTAAAACTTTCTCACAGTCCCATAAAGACAGTCCTGATCATTCATCACAGTAAAATTACAGTGTTTTTTTTTTCTCAAAGTCTGAATAGTAAAAGAGAATGCACACGGAAGTAGTGGATTTACATGCCATCTTGAAGAAGTAGTGTTGTCCTTCCAATGGAAAGACAGTGCTGACTCTTGACATGCACACAGGTAATGGGCCACAACAGAGCAAACCCACAGCAGAGTCAGTCGAAGTTTTGAAGAATATTGGTAGGTAGGCCATCACAGAGCAGACCCACTGTAGTCCTGGTAGAGATTGTGGTATTGGTGCGCCACCAGAGGTGCAGACCCACTGCAGTCCTTGTAGAAATAATGGTACTGGTGAGTCAGCAAAGGTGTAGACCCGCTGTAGTCCTGGTTGAGATTACGGTATTGGTGGGTCACCAGAGGTGCAGACCCACTGTAGTCCTGGTAGAGATTGTGGTATTGTTGGGCCACCAGAGGTGCAGACCCACTGTAGTCCTTGTAGAGATTATGGTATTGGTGGGCCATCAAAGGTGCAGACCCACTGCAGTCCTTGTAGAGATGGCTAGCAGCCATCCGTTGCGACTGTGCAGGTGCATAATCACCATAGAAGAGTCTTGTGGACAATATAGCAAGTCCATGAACCACTACTTGTGCACTCACAAAATTTTTTTTTGAAATGTCCTTAGAACCAGCAATGCTGTTATTCAGTCCCTTGCTGAATTATTAACACACGTGCAAACACTAACAGTCCTTACTTCTCACATATTGTCCATATACTATGACCAACAGAAACATGTGCAGTGAAATGTAACTTACAAGTTAATAATATGATGAACTGGTGACAATTACAATTTTATAACATGAGAATACAATTACAAAGATACAGAAACATCATTAAAAACATAATAATACAGATAACATTTGTAGTAATACAGGCTTTACAAAAGAATCGAAATAACATATACATCAGTGTTACAGGAATTATAAGTACCTACACAAAAGATCAGAATAACTTTTGAAACATCAACTTCACACATGAGCAAAAAATGGAACAGAATAAATAATGTCTAAACATCTTTACAAAGTAAATAACATAGTATTAGAAAAATTCTACAACATAGCTCTCATCAGCTAAACACATAAAGACAGGAAAAACACAAATACACAAGGGTACACAAACATATAGAGGGATGACACAAAAGGGAAAGGACAGGGTTTGTTTTACTGCAGTATTTTGCATGGAGATCTCCCTTCGTTCATCATTATTCCCAAAAAGTCCTATCTAGGCCTGCTTTCTGTATTCTGTTCACATCCTCTGTCAAAAAATAGTCTTCTCCACTGTACACTACCTTTTTTTTTGCCAAACCATTTTCTTATAGCTTCTCAATGCATTTCTTATAAATTCATCATAGTTAGTTTCTTATATAGTCTACCCCCTCTTAAGCTAACTTAAATCTACTGAGCTCAGATATATATGCCAAGGGACGAGGCAATGCAGCAGCACATAACAAATTAACACAAACAGCAATGACAAAAATTCAAATTGGCAAAGCAATTGCAATATTACAACTAATATAAGGCACTGTGCAGCAAACAAGAAAAATAAATCCGTAGTAAAACTGGCTTAACAGCGTAATACAAAGTCAAATTCAGTAACATTATGCCTGGCAAACAGCAGTAGCAAATGCAATAACTTATATCTAAACATGACAAAGCTCAAGCAGAAAAAATATTACAGTAAAAATGGCCATGTTTAATACCTATGTCACATCTTAACACTAGAGTGATGCATCACAAAAACTTACTCTACCAAAAAATTACCAAGTAGTTGAAAAGAAAATTATGTATGCAGTTACTGTTATTAATCCCTTATTATTGTTCTTTCCATTCCAAATGCAGATCTGTTGGCAGAAAGTGTTCACATTAGCAAATGCACTTAATTTTATTTTATAAAGCCAATGCTGCAACACAGCTGGAGACCAGATATTAAACAAAATGAGCAATCTCTCAACTAGAAAGACAATAGATGTAAAATGTTTCTCATCATTTCATTAGGCATTTTAGTAAATATCATAAATTAAGAGCTCCACAGTGTAATCATATGTTTTCAAGTTTGAGCATGTCGTATTTGCGATGCTTTCTACAAAGGAATGTCAATAGCGAGGATAATGGCCTCCTTTTTTTTTTACCTGTGCCTCTGAAAAGGCACACACTAATGGCTTTTTCTCCAGGTGTCTGACACAGCTGGCTGCTCAAGACGCATTATATCAAGGTCACTTGGCTTCCTTAGCGAAATATTTATGACACCAGTTTGCAATATAGTGTCAGTCTCATATAAAAAATTTCACAGGTCGAGAATTTACGTTGCAAATGTGTAGAAGCAAAATCCTAAAAATATAACAGTGTCCAAAAAATTTTCGCCGGCATTGTGATACATTCACGCATATACACACACATTTTATAACTCTTAAAGTACATTTCTTGGTTTCCAACATCCTTTTCATAAATCAGAGTCCCTAACCACTACTCATTATTCCTTACCTTATTACACATATACATATTCGTCAACACTTCTTCAATATATTATCATAATAAATACATAGCATACTCAAATTCCTCATTTAGTATCATCTTATTGATCATAAACATACCTAACAGCATAATACACATCGTCATCATAATAATAACATCATAACACCTCAGTCAAATCTCAAAAACGTCGTAGCTTTCTGAAGCAGTTTCAAAACCTAAAGAAAATTCTCTGCTCATTTCAATAGTGTCATCTAACTCAAACGTACTTTAAAAATCACGATCCCATACAAAACAAATCGTTCAAAGCTCTCATAGTATCACAATGGTTCCGAAAAAATATGAACAGTTCACTAAATACAGACAAAATACAATTTCATAAGTGTGAAGTTATCCAACTGTGTAATTGCGTAAACATCTGTCACTGACATAGTAAAAAAAAGTGTGTTCCTCTGTTAAATAATCAGATCACACCGAGGATTCCTCCTGCACTGTGGTAAATATGCTATAATATGACTAGCCCAATTTTTTTCCCAACATTCTGCAATCAGGATACAATCCACAACTTACAGAACAGACGAAGATCATTGGCGTCTTAAAACCAGGTAAACCCAATAACAAATCTCAAAGTTATCGTCCTATAGCCCTCCTGAGGATGATGTACAAATCTCTTGAGAGACTGCTGTACAGAAGAATACGTATCGAGATTCTTGGAAATATTCCTTATGAACAGGCCAGATGCCGACCAACCCATTGCTGTGTGGATCAAGTATTTTCATTGACAACTTACATAGGAACTGGCTTCCAGAAACAACTACAGATATCTGCTGTATTTATTGATTTGTCTGCAGCTTATGATACCGTGTGGAAGTAGGGTGTTGTCTATCAGTTGCTTCATGTAAAACTCTGCGGATGAATAGCACATCTTCTTCAAAATATGCTGACTGACATACCACTTTAGGTAATTACAGGACACACTACTGTAGTTGGGTCGGCGTAAGTTAATCACTGACACTCTCAATGGGCGGGGCGTAGCAGCTTCATGGGTCTGCCTCAACCAATAACGCAACGCGATTACGTAAACGCCTCAGTGTTTGTCACAACTCTACAAGGTGTAGAAGTATGAAACCGGAATTTAGTTGCAATAATTACAGGTCTGTTGTTTGAAATTGATGAACAATATTTTATTCACAATAATCTCCATTGCTGTCGATATATTTCTCTCAACTCTCTGGCAGCCTATGAATGCCACACACACACACACACACACAAAAAAAAAAACAGTTCTTCTTTTGAAGCGAACCAGTCAGCGAGCCATTTTTGTACATTTTCATACGAAGTGAAGAGTTCTTCAGCGACAGCGTGTTCCAGTGATGCAAATAGATGATAATCGAATGGAGCCAAGTCTGAAGAATAAGCCGCATACCCTAGTATTTTCCAGCTGAACGCGCCCATCGTTTGCCTGACCGGTTTTGATTGTGTGATGGGGCGTTATCATGGAGGAATTTGTGTTGCCTTTTTCCATATTCCTGTCGTTTTTCAAGTAATGCTCGATTCAGATCGATAATTTGCTGTTGGTGGCGATCAGTGTTAATGGTTTTACCAGGTTTTAGCAGCTCATAATAGATGACACCTTTCTGATCCCACTCAACACAGAGGATTGTCTTCTTTCCAAAACGATTTGGTCTTGCAGTGGATGTCGATCGTTTGCCTGGATTCACCAACGACTTATGCCGCTTAGGATTCACAAAATATATCCATTTTTCATCACCTGTCACAATTCGATGGAGAAACGACTTTCATTTGTATCTGGCGAGCAGCATTTCATAAGTGGTCTTTCGATTTGCTTGCTGTCTTTCATTCAGTTCATGCAGAACCTATTTTCCCATTCTCTGCACCACCTTCCCCATAGCTTTCAACCGAAGAGAAACGGCTTTCTGCGTCACGTTCAGCTGTTCCGCTAGTTCCTGTTGAGTATGAGTATCATCTTCATCTAATAAGGCCTGCAGTTCGCTTCTTCGAACTTTTTCGGTGGTTTCCCGCGCTCGTCGTTTCTCACGTCAAAATCACCACTTCTTAATTTTTTGAACCACTCCAAACATTGTGTTTCTCCAAGAGCATGTTTGCCGAAAGCTTCTACAAGCATTCGATGCGATTCTGCAGTAGTTTTCTTCAAATGATAACAAAACCAATGCTGTCCGAAAATCGTAGGACGTAGGCACAAAACTCCAAATGTTTACGGGTTTGAAACAGATACCGGTGTATGGAACTTGCGTTACTGTGCGTTGACATTCGTCTTCAGCCGTTACAGGAAGCAGATGGCGCTGCAGACGCTGTGACACGAGCTCTACACTGCCGGCCAGCACCATCTATAGGGAAATTCCGGTTTCATACTTCTACACCTGGTATAGATGGCCAATGTTCTCGTATGCAGGCGTGAGTGCTTCACAGCTGAAAGCTGGAAGCCGTGCTGCGAGCTTTCAGAGATCTTCTTAAGCCTTCTCGACTTTATAGTGGCCAGAGGAACCTCAACAATGGGCTACCCTAAGGCTCTGTCCTAGCTCCGCTAATATTTAGCTTGTATATTGCAAATAGGCCAGCCACTCGGTCCAGGAAGTTTGGATATGCTGACTCAGTGATAGCAACCCAACACAGATAAATAGAGGTCACCGAAGATGTTGTTCTCCTAGAGTAATTCACGCCGTGTCTAAGTGACACAAGTTGCCTGTCTTTCAAAACCGAGGCAGTTCTGTCCAGTTAAAGCTATTTACAGGAGACGCCCTGAGCCCTCTACTGAAACTGCTACTGAATTCACGCCATTGATTTTAGCCAATAGCGTGCGTGGGATACAGGTCACGTGTGTGGACGCTGGAGTGTTCTGCAGTGCGGAACACAGTTGCCTCTCTCTCTTGTAATCCAGACCTCGAGCAGAACAGACGTCTTTTTGGAAGGGAGAGCCTCTGGCTCTGCCTTTCACGACCAGGCGCCAACGTAAGTTAACATGAACTCCTTCCCCTTTCGTTGCCCATTAATTTAATTGTTCGACCACTTAGACTGGCCTAAACCTCGTAACTTCCGACCCTAGGCGCACCCCTTGTATTTTGAAATATATCCTCTTTATTGTACCTAATTTCCTGTTTTGTCATTTAACGGCAGCCCTGGATCCTCACTCTCAAATCCTGAGCGCTCGACCTCCTGCACACTGTCATCATGAGGCATATGTAACAACCTTCTCCCCCCTTCCCTGCCCGTATACATTAACATTGATGACCAGAAGTGGAATCGTAAACATTAACAGTCCGAAGACTGGTTTCATGCAACTCTCCATGCTACTCTATCCCGTGCAAGCCTCTTCATGTCCGAATAACAACTACTGCAACCTACATCCATCTGAATCTCCTTGCTGTATTCATCTCTTGGTCTCCCACTACGATTTTTACCCCACACACTTCCCTGGGGTACTAAATTGGTGATCCGTTGACGTTTCAAAATGTGTCGTATTAACCGATCGTTTAGGTTATGCCATAAATTTCTGTAACCCAAATTTGTTTTCTCCCCAACTCTGTTGACTACCTCCTCATTAGATAAGGAGACCTACTAATGCTGAAGATTATATGGGTAGATCAGAATACATTACTGATACATAAACTGAAGCATATGACATCTTTGTACCCCGTTTTGTAGTTTAAATTTGCGACGATCGGACACAGACACGGAATAGTTAACAGACAGGACACGGTTCGTTGCGAAATAAATTTGACCGTCTTGCCTAATACGAAAACGTGATGTCTCTTTGCTTCATGACAAACGATAACGTGATACTGAAATATTCAAAACATCCTTCATATCTCATAAACGGTCTGATACATCGAAACGAGATTTTGGCAAATTATAGCGTGCAAGGAGGAAACTACACGGTCCAGTCACATTAATGTGACCATCACCTATGTTCTACGTTAGCTTGCGATAACCAGTAGCAGTGGAGGGGATATAAAGTGTATCTGAGGGATGTGAAAAAACGGTGCAGTCGTTGTCGTAATGCGGAAACTGAGCGATTTATCTGTCGTCCAAAAGGGCACGATCATTGGCTTTCGGTTCAAGTATTTCCAAAACGGGTAAGCCTCCAAACTGTTCAGGTGCCGCCGTGGTTAAAGAGTACAGTGCATGGCAAAAATGGCGCCACCGAAAACCGGTGCACCAAGGGTCATAGACGACAGGGGTGAACGACAGCTGCCGAGATGTGTACGTGCGAATACACGTGAACTTGCTGAGCAACTGACCGCCCACATGAACCAAGGGGCTACCAACAGTGTTTTGTCAACGACTGTTCAGCGAATATTGCTGCGTATAGGGACTCCGCAGCAGACGTCTGGTTCATGCAGTCGCGCTAACTGCTGTCGGATTGTAGCCTATCGCGATTGCGGTTTATCGTATCGCTACATAGCTGCTCGCGTTGGTCGAGATCCAATGTCTGTCAGCAGAATATGGAATCGGTGGGTCCAGGAGGGTAATACGGAACGCCTTGCTGGATCCCAACGGCCTCGTATCACTAGCAGTCGAGATGACACGCATCTTATCCGCATGACTGTAACGGATCGTGCAGCCACGTATCGGTCCATGAGTCAACAGATGGGGACGTTTCCAAGACAACAGCCATCTGCACGAACAGTTCGACGACGTTTGCAGCAGTATGGACTATCAGCTCGGAGACCATGGCTGCTGTTACCCTTGACGCTGCATCACAGACAGGAGCGCCTGCGATGGTGTACTCAACGACGAACGTGGGTGCACGAATGACAAAACGTCATTTTTTCGGATGAATCCAGGTTCTGTTTACAGCATCGTGATGGTCGCATCCGTATTTGGCGACATCGCGGTGAACGCACATTGGAAGCGTGTATTCGTCATCGCCATATTGGCGTATCACCCGGCATGATGGTATGGAGTGCCATTGGTTACACGTTTCTGACACCTCTTGTTCGTATTGACGGCGTTTTGAACAGTTGACGTTACATTTCAGATGTGATACGACCCGTGGCTCTACCCTTCATTCGATCCCTGTGAAACCCTACATTTCAGAAGGATAATGCACGACCACATGTTGCAGGTCGTGTACGGGCCTTTCTGGATACAGAAAATGTTCGATTGCTGCCCTGCCCAACACATTCTCCAGATCTCTCACCAATTGAAAACGTCTGTTCAACGGTGGCCGAGCAACTGGCTCGTCACAATACGCCAATCACAACTCTTGATGAACTGTGGTATTGTGTTGAAGCTACATGGGCAGCTGTACCTGAACACGCCATCTCTGTTTGACTCGCTCAGGTGTATCAAGGCCGTTATTACGGCCAGAGGTGGTTGTTCTGGGTACTGATTTCTCAGGATCTATGCACTCAAAATGCGTGAAAATGTAATCACATGTCAGTTATAGTATAATGTATTTGTCCAATGAATACCCGTTTATCATCTGCATTTCTTCTTGGTGTAGCAACTTTAATGGCCAGTAGTGTATATTTGGATCTTAGTGAAATGTGTCGTTTTAAACTCTGCTGTGTTTTGGCAAAAGAAGCAAATTTTAACATGGCAACGAGGGAAGTGTAGGTGTTACTCAAAACTCGTCACTGGTGTCACCTCTCGACGTAAAAAGAGGGAGTTAGCGACGTGGGTAAAGCAATCCGCTCTTCTGCTGCAAGTTCGGCGGTATCATACAGCCCGGAGCATTTTTAATATTGAACACCTGCGACTGGAATGTGCCACAGGATTTTATTTATATATCTCACTGAGGAATATGAAAACTATGCAAATTACACAGCATAACATTTTTAGCTTGGGAACCAGCAACTAAACTTAATGCAAATTTTACTCCGTTTGAGACGGCTTTAACAATTACATACATCATGGATAATGTTGTGAGGAATAAGTCTGTTAATTAAAATAAAAAAGTGTAGTTTGCATCAATCACAAAGTCTAATTTATCGACTATGCGTTTCGAGGTTGATGCTACCATCATTCGTCGATTGCTTGCAGGAACATGTGAAGTGGTCGAGAGGTTAGTAATTAGCTGAATTAGCCGCAGCGCCTCTAGATGTGAGGTAGCATATAATTTAAGGATATATAATGGATTTTCAGAGAAAGAAGGAGAGTTTGTGTGCTGCATTCCGACGTCGATAATCCCATATGCTTGTCACTGTACATCAGTCACACAGTGTTCTTGTTGCGTAACAAAGAAGTTTATGCCAAAGATTTTAAGCCCAAAGAATTTACATAAGCGATTTACGAAAAACAGAAGATAGATTACGACATGTATGTATATTCCTGGCCTAGAAACAGTAAGAATTACTTGGGGTTGTTAAACGTACAATTAAAAATCTTCATTTTCCCCGTAATAACGATGAGCTAATGCAATCAAGAGAGGTAATGAGTGACGGGAGATGTACATTTTATGTTCTCTTTTTTTAAAGGATGCGATTAACTGTTGTTCTGCTAAATACAGCGTGAGGAGCACATTATTTCGTACATGTTTTTGGTGAGTGTGCAAAAAGTTCAGACATTGTAACCGAGGTAGCAAAACTTGTTGTCCGAGAGCTCCTAACTCCACAATCGAATTAGTGACTGTGTTACAGACAGAAATTTCTCAGTTCGACAACATTATCACTTGCCGAATAAAAATTTAAAAATAAAAAGTCGCTCTTAGAATCAGAACTCTATTCGGTTTAATAGTTTATCATCGCACGACAATGATTTTGAACGTGGCGCTTATTTCTGTCAAACTACTGAAAATATTACACTTATTAATGCGTCGACATATTTTTTGGCTCCCTCGAATTGACGGGTCCTGTATTTGATACAACATTTCTCCGCAATGCTAAGGTTAAGAGATCTTGTGTCGTGAAAGAGTACACTTTAAATTAGAGACACCATGGGATCAAATCACTGACAGTTACATTTATGGCTTTGTGCTGAGAAAGTGAAGAGAGCCAAAAGTATTTAATAAAAAAAATAAAAAAATACAAATAACACGCACAACTTGACGTATGAGCACAGCCGCGCGGGATTAGCCGAGCGGTCTAGGGCGCTGCAGTCATGGACTGTGCGGCTGGTTCCGGCGGATGTTCGAGTCCTCCCTCGGGCATGGGTGTGTGTGTTTGACATTAGGGTAATTTAGGTTAAGTAGTGTGTAAGCTTAGGGACTGATGACCTTAGCAGTTGAGTCCCATAAGATTTTACACACATTTGAATATTTTTTGTATGAGCACAAAGAAACTGTCTTTACTGGTGTGAAATGCCTAATTTTCTGACACATTTTGTTTTTTGATGAAAACACTAAAGTACTGCGAGATAGGTGAAAAAGGAATATTTGGTGTCCCGTGATATGAGAGTAAGGGCAAAAGATCGTTCACAGAAATTAGCTGTAAGAGAGTTAGAGAAAAACTTTGAAGAGACTGAGCAATTAAAGCGACGTAAATTCTGCGCAGCTTCGATTTTGCAAGAAAGTTTTTAATACGGTGACATTCTCTGTTAAGAAACGGGGTGACGTATTGGCAGCGGAATTTCTGCGTCGAAGAATTTTCGGTGTGGAGTGAGGGAGGCGGTGAAGGGTCAGATATTCCTCCGTAGGAGGGCGGGGGGAGGACAGACAGTATCGGAAAGCGGTGCCTAATTGGGAAATAGTTAGCAAGTGATCGCGAGGCGGCAGCGCGCCTGGGGAATTTTTAAAAGTGCGCTCGTCTGGGGGTGGAACTGGCCGGAGTGAGGGGGAGAGGGGGTGCAGTCGGCGCAATATAAGACACCGGACCGTCGCCGGCTCATTCTCGCAGCGACCGAGACGAGGACTGGCGGAAAATATTTAATTAAGGCCGGCGCCCCCCCCCCCCCCCCCCTCCACGCGACACCTCCGCGCGCCTAAATAAAAGACGAGCGCGCGGGATCGCAGGCGCGGCCTTCCCGATGCGTTCGCTGTTCCGGGAAGCCGCCGCCGCCGCCGCCGCCGCTCCTGCCTTATTAAATGTGCAGAGCGACGACGACACCTGACCGACTGGCGTGCCCTTCTGAGCCCAGCAGCTGCGCTTGATGCGGAGCCGCACTGGCCGAGGGTTTCCGTGCCGTCGTTCAAATCTCATTACGGCAGTAAGGGGGCCTCTAACCTCTTGAGAATTACTTAGGGATTGTCAGCTGTACCGGTAGAGTCAGCGCAGGATCCGGTGACCGATGTGCAGTGAACAATTTTCGTCCAAGGCGCTGCTCGAGTTCATTCGTTTGTTCGGAAGGGCAGGCCGACAGTGTCTGTCGCCTTTCGGCCGGCCGGCGATGACGGAAAGAAGGCGCACGTCCCGCAGTCTTTCTCAACCTATATTACAGAAAGTATTCCGTAAAAAAAAAAAAAAAATCCATTCTTGCTTTACATGTTGCTGTATACTTCGGGTTAATGATGATGTGCCCATCATTTCGTTAATGGTCTTAGTTACTGTGATATTTACGTGGAAGTAAGATACAGCGTGAAATTCGGAAAAGTCTTCAATGAAAAAATAGGTGTCCCTATGATTTTGTGTTTGGTGCATATTACGTAATATGGCGCTGTGTATGAAATTTAAGTAACATATTGAATATTTATTTGTACTTCGGTGGACGTCTCTATCACCGATCTCAAGAAAATTTGCCTGACGTAGCACTCTCATATGCGATTGTGCTGCGCCAGTAACAAGAGTCAAATAGCCTCAACATCCCTCTTATTTCATAAACGGATTGATATATCGAAATGAGATTTTGGCAAATGATAGCACACAAAGAGGAGAGTGTTTTTCCGTATGGTTATTACACAAAACAGTCCGCAGCTCGTGGTCGTGCGGTAGCATTCTCGCTTCCCATGCCCGGGTTCCCGGGTTCGATTCCCGGCGGGGTCAGGGATTTTCTCTGCCTCGTGATGACTGGGTGTTGTGTGATGTCCTTAGGTTAGTTAGGTTTCAGTAGTTCTAAGTTCTAGGGGACTGATGACCATAGGTGTTAAGTCCCATAGTGCTCAGAGCCATTACACAAAATATCCTTATCTAACGTGTTATTCCACTAATTACAGAGTTTTTAGATGTATTTATTTAATCGTATGGCTAGGGCCCCCTGTCGGGCAGACAGTTCGCCGGGTGCCGGTCTTTCAAGGTGACGCCACTTCGGCCACCTGCAGTCGATGAGGATGATAGAATGATAATGAGGGCAGCACAACACCCAGTCCCTGGGCGGAGAAAATTTCTCGACCCAGCAGGGAATCGAACAGGGCCCAAAGGATTGACAATCCGTCACGCTGACCATTCAGCTCGCGGCGCGGACACTTTTTCGATGAATGATTGTAATTTTTAAGGGCCATCGATAGCTGTTGATACGAGGAATGCTGTCGGTTTTCGAATAGTTTAAGTGAAGACGTTATACGTCTGTTTTGTCCCGAGGATGTGATTTCTCTTCAGCTACTGACTTTACTTTTCCTCAGTTCCTCACTTAATAATCTTAATATACCACTGTTTCAGAATTCTCTCGCAGTTGCGTCTGCTCAACAAGTTAGTGAGGTGAGACTGTGTAAACCCCACTGTGTTTTGGGAAAAGAATCAAATTTTAACGCCGAAACGAAACAAATGTGTGGGTTTTACTCAAAATATGCCACTCATGGCGCTTCTCTGAAAATTACAAATGGTGAACAAGTCAGCTGAAAATAAACGGCTGCATTTTTAGGGGAATGAGTTTTAGATGCTAACCAAAGCAGAGGTGACATTGTTGGGCCCCACTTAATATTCACAAAAAATGCGAATGTAGGCTTCGGTTTAGAACGGCACTTCCCCTCCAGCGCTCCGCATTCCCCCTACAGCGCCTTCCCACAACCCCCAACACCACCGCTCTCTCCACGGGTGCTCTGCTGTCTGCGCATCCACCGGCCACGGCATTCTGCGCGGAGTCTAGTAGCGGTAGACCGGGCGGTAGGCACGGCACGCAATCCGCGTATCCTACGAGAACTGTAGCCGCGGCAACTACCCGTAGTTGCTAGACCTTCACCTCCACCACCACAAAACTTACTTCTTACACTGTTTCAGTCCTAGGTGGCCTGCTTTCCTGTGTCATCGTTCGTGACACCATGTTATTTTGCTTGTTTTCGTTTTTATGGTTGGAGGTTATTTTATTTTTGGTCATATGATTTTCACACAATTATTGAAGGAATCTGAAAAGAAAAGAAAAGAAAAGAAAAACAGCGAGGTTGCTTGAAAACAGTCGTTGGTGTTCTTCGAATTTGTTTATAACTGTCATGATCCATTTCGGGGTTTAACCCATCATATTATGATGTATTACGAGCAGACAAAGTAACAGATGTTATGTTACAAGTTTTTTACATTTTTTCCTTGTTGTTATTTCATCCCACTCGCCCCATACAAGCAGCGGTGGGCTGTCAGCGGTACAATTCTCCGTTCTTCAGCCAAGTGAATTGAAAAAAAATTGTAATGATAATATACACACAAATTTTGGGACGTTTTCGTTTTTTTAAATTTTTACAGAAATGGAAATGTCTTATACAATCGTCGGTCCTACCTTAACAATATTCAAGACCACAAACACTTTTTGATCAAGGAATACAATTTTGATACAAAAACGTGAGAGTTTGAAGCAGACATCAAAGACTATTGTTACCGAAATGTGGAAAAAAAAGGTAGCACTATTAATTGTACAGTTTGACCCTAACTGTTTAAGTTCAGTAAAAGCAATGGCCAGTGCAACTGTGTGTGCTGGCAGTAAGACTCGGTCATGCTAGGTGCCGTAACCATTTCGATGCACGTTTAAACAGCACCACACAGATCCGTGGCCAATGTAAATATTATATTTAAATTCTCAAGAGACAATGGCAGAAAGTGCTTATCAATAAATAAAATATTTAAGAACTACTTGGCCACACAGGGGAAAAACCCTGTCTTTCTAATACAAATTCAAATAAAACCAGCCTATAAAAATTTTTACAATTTTTTTGTATAAATGTGTAAGATTGTCAAGATATGACGAAATTTTAAATTCCTTCCAACAATTGTATTCATAATGCTTGCATACCTCTCTATAAGGACTTGAAGTCTGATTTCGAATTTTCGTAGCCAAACGAAAAGTCGGAAATGGACAAACGTGGAATCAAACTGACCGTTGTAACGTCTAGTCTTACGAAAAAGGATTTATTTGCTTGAAAGTAGGCATGGTGATTAAGAAACAAAATTATTAGAGAGTTGAAGGAAAATTTTTGTCCGAATTTTCACAGCTAAACGAAAAGTGGGTAATGAACAAATGGGCTATAAAATTGAACAGTGTGAGGTCTACATTCGGCAAAAATATTTATTTGCATTAAAGTAATCCCAGTAACCAAGGAAAACTTAATTACTGATTTGAGAGAAAATTACACAATGAATTTTTGTTCGAAGTTTCGTATCCAAACTAAGAGTCAGAATTGGACAAATGGCATATCAAATTGACCATCGTTAGATCTAGTTCTGCTAAAAAGAATATGCAATTGCCTGAAAGTAATTCAAGAACACTTAATTATTGATTTGAGGGAAAAGTGAAATATTTTACGAACAACTGCTGCTAGCTGTTTAAATGAACTGAAAAAAGTTCATATCTTCAAGACATAGCTATTTTGCGTAGAGAAAGTTGCATTGGTATGATATTTGATTTTTAAAAGGCTTCCTTCGAATTAAGAACTAAATTTACGATATTTCGAGACCAGCAGATAATTGGGAAACAAGTTAGGTATAAAAATAAATATTACCTTTGGTTGATAATTAACGGTCAAAGTGATTACCTTTACATTGAGTACTACATTCAGCGCATTTTGAAAACAGGTGACGCCAAGAAAACAAATGAGTTGCCAATAAGCTCATGCTCTCTGAACAAAGTTTGAAAATAAAAAGAATGATAAAATCAGTCAAATGGTTCGTGAAATGCTTTACCGAAAACTAAGAAGTACGATAGGTAAAGAAATATTTGACGCGGATTTGAATACTGCACGATATCGTGTACAGCAAATGAGGTGCGTAAATGTCTGTTCTATTTTATTTCTTATTTTCACACAACATGTCACAAAACATATGACTGACGTTTTTTCAGTTTTTTTTTTTTTTTTTTACTGTTACTTTGTGCGTGTTTCTGAACAATGTCGGGAGCGAGTTCATCGATAGTAGTGAGTCGAAAAGTTCGACGTTGTTCTCTTTGCCAGTTTTGATATTTTAGTAAGCGGACCATTATCAGCAACTAAATTCACATGGAGTTTATCTCAGGTATTCACAAAATCAATATCACTGTTTCCAATACAGTTCCTGCAGTGCTGAGGTGTTGTTTTCTGCATCGCTTCTGTTCTTCCTGCCAATACTACTTTGTCTGTTTAAGAGAAGTTATCTCACCACGATAAACACCCATAATTTTTTGTTATGTCAGAAAGAAGTAGGCGTGTCAGAAAACTTGGTAATACGTTAATTATACACCTAATGATCTACTTCTCGTAACGAAACCTACGGGTGACGGCTTTTTACTTGACGCGCGAGGGGCACATTGGACATAACATTTAATTATTTCGCTTTTGAAAATTCCGACATACTTATGGTTTGGATTAGGCGAAAATGTGATATATTCTTAAGATTTCGTTCGCATAAAATGTTTATCTAACTCCACTTACGAAAGGATTTCCCTCAGGTCAAAAACCCGGTGTGAGGAAAGGCATATTGTAAACTGTCACTATATCGTCTTCATAATTTGCTACCGTAAATAAAACTAAAACGGAAACATAGAACAACTCTTCCAGCACGCATTGCTCCTGATACCATGTTTGTGCTCTGAGTAGTTTGCGAGTTCGAGCAGGTTGAACGAAATGTAAACTTCACGCGTGTGACCTGACCGGGACGTGGCAACCCTATACCGTGCCTCGGTATGGTCCTGGAGAAATGTCAACAATAAAGTAATTATGAACAGACTACAGCGCAGCAAGCGAGAGATGGGAACCAGCTCGATGCACAGCCTGGATCCTTGTGCGTTTTCGTAACCTAACAGTGTATCAGACTTAAAGCTCGTTTTATAATGTTTTGTACTGGGACAGTAAAATGAGTACCCAAATCCTGGAAAGTATACGAATAATTGCATAATAAGTGAAAAAGTATGAGAATCTCCTTTCTGTGGGCGGAAGCTTATATAGGTTTGGTTTGCAATCACAAGGTCGACCAGTTGGCGAAGGAAGCCGTGAAACGAACGTCACTCTAACAGGATCCTATTTCAAGTTATGGACATGGAAACTGACCTAGGAAGAATGAGCAGCGGATTGGGGCTTTTCAGTCTGCCACTAAGGTCAGTATTAAGCTATGATCCAGCCTCGTCATTGTGCGATGAGGCATGAACGTCCATCCCCTTGTCACCTACTCTGCTCACAACTGACTAGCTTCGCCGAAGATTCAGCTCTCCGTTTAGAGGTGGACATCTGGCTCTTCCAACACCAATGCCGTTATGTAGTCCACCGTGTATAGCTGCCAGAGCATTAGAGGTCGAAACGTGTCAGCTTGTTTGCATCGACTCGTTTCATTAACATGAAATTCGTTACTGCTTCCGTCTTCTCCAAAGAGCCAAGTACTCTTAGGCACACAGCCTATAGAGTATATGCAGGTTGGAGCAAATAAAAGCGGCCCGGTCAAGTGGACACCAATTGGGGAGAAGAAAAAGACCTACCACTACTTCCAAGGATGGAGTAGCCGTCCATATAGCCTGCCGAACTTTGGAGCACATTTACAATCTTCACGCCTTGACAGGGTTGTTAGCATAGTCTGGTCGCGGCCCTAGCTGGTCACCTGGGTCACCTCATCCACCAATGTGCGGTTACTTTGTGTGGGGAGCCCTCAAGTCTGAGGTGTAACACCACAGTCCTCATAGTCTTCAAGAACTGCACCAAAACATTTCGGATGAATCTGCGGCAGTTCCAACAGTCCAACTTCGATCCGCCTTCGGCAACTTGCTGACCAGGCTCCAAATGTACCAAGAGATGAATGATGGACACTGTCAACATCTGCTGTTGTTAGATTAGTATTGTATTTTCTTTCCTCTGCTGTATCTCTTTGTGAAATGGATCGCCGTTCTCTGGGCCACTTTTATTTACCCAATTTACCTATGGAGTGAGCATAGCCTATAGCGCATTTTCTCAATATCAAACCAGGGTAATAACGTGATTTTGAGACGATGCTGCTTGTCTGCATTTCGCTGTAATAGCGAAACGTAAATATTGCATATATTCATTTTTATTACGTTTCTGCACGTTTGAGCATTAGTAACAGTTATGGTGCAGTATTATTGTTGACAAGGATGAAGAGAGGAGTATGTGAAAGGAAGACCAGTGACTCTTTATATGTATGTACAACAAATGCATGATTGTAAATGTCATATTGATATAAAACGTTGTATCGGGACATGATATTATTGCGTTAGACTGTGGTGTTACAAAGCCTTGTACTGTAGAGCTAATATCTGCAATTTTTTGATCATATACCGTACTTAACAGACAAGTGCTAGATGAGTTTGCAAGTGTATCTGACTAAAATTCGAGCCAGTGTATACAAATTCGAGTTATGTTCATATGCAGATAAAATTTATACCTGACAGTCTGATTAATTTTTTTCCAATTTATACAGGTCTCAAACCATTGTGTGCATCTAAGTATTTCTACATGAGAGAGTTTCCGACATTATGTCATTTTTGTGTTCTAGTTTCCCGAAAGATGAACAATTAGTCAAAAATTGAAAATAATAAAGGACAAACGGATGATGTGATTATCTGATTTACTTTAACAATTTCATAGTTCCAAAAGTGTTTTTTGTGACGTTTCGGCGCCCTATACTGTTTCATTATAACGTAAGTAACCAGAACAAACGTTCGAGAATATGAATATGTGCAATAGACAACGTACAAAAATGTTGTTGGATGTCACACATCCTCGTAACCGAGAAAATAGTTAATAAAATGGAATCCGAACTGCGATACTATCGCGAAAAACCACAGTACTCTTGATCTTCACAATTTTAAGGTAACTTCATTTCCAGGTATCAAATTGTTAAGATGTCTATAAAACACGTATACAAAGATTCAATGTACTTCTGCAGGTTATCTATCTATAGCAGCGAAGTAATAAAACTCAAAATACGCTATATAGGCTAAAATGCGCCATCCCAAAAACACGTGACTTGAGCTGCAGGAGATGTTTCGGACAGAATTCTTGTTCTGTGCATCCAAATTCTCGCTCGGTAGTTACACTGATGAGACGAAACATTATGACCACCTACTTAACAGCGTGTTGATCCACTTCTGGAACGTAATTCAGAAGTGATTCTGCGTGACGTGGAATCCGTCAAGTACTCGATAGATATCCAGAGGTTTGTGGCACCAAATGCCAATGACCAGGTCACACACTTCCTGCCGGCCGTGGTGGCCGAGCGGTTCTAGGCGCTTCAGTCTGGAACCGCGCGACCACTGCGGCCGCAGGTTCGAAGCCTGCCTCGGTCATGGATGTATGTGATGTACTTAGGTTAGTTAGGTTTAAGTAGTTCTAAGTTCTAGGGGACTGATGACCTCAGATGTTAAGTCCCATAGTGCTCAGAGCCATTTGAACCATTTTTGAACTCACTTGCTGTAATTTACAGGCGGTTTGTGGGCACGGAGATGGTGCTCGATAGCGTCCCAGTTAGGTTTCATCAGTTCAGGTAAGCCGAATTTGATGGCCAAGACATGTTCCTCAAGCGATTTCAGCACGATTTTGGTCTTGTGGCACGGATAGTTATCCTGATGGAAGATGCCATCGCTGTTGAGAAAGACATCAAGCATAAGGGTTTACAGGCGGTCCCTAGTAATGTTCACGTAGTACACAGCAGTCGTGGTACCATCGATTACTACTTCAGATCCCATGTAAGCCTATGTGAATTTCCCCCATAACATAATACTGCTCCCAACGGCCTGCGTCCGTGACGCGCTGAATCTTTTCGAGCAGCCATTCGACTGGATGACGGCGTATATGGACACGTTCATCGACCTGGTTTAACAATAAACGGAATTCATCCGAACAGGCGACAAGATTCTATTGACCCGCTGTCCAATCTCTAGCATCCTGCACCAAATGTAGTCATAATTGACGATGTCGCTGGGTCAACATGAGAACACGTAGGATCCTCTGAGGCGGAACATCATATTCAACGCTGTGTGCTGAACTGTATGCTCCAAAAAACTTGTGCCTGCCCCAACACTGTACTCTGTCGTCAGATCTGCCACAGATCGCCGCCTATACTGCTCTATAGAGAGAGCAAGCTACCGATCCCTACGTTCTGTGATGAGGTGTGGACGTCCAACTTCTTGTCGGCTACTTGAGGTTTCAGCGTTCTTCAACCACTTTCCATAGATGCTCACGACAGTAGCACGCGATCAGTCGATCAGTTTCGCCTTTTAGAGGTGCCCGCTCCCAGGCACTGGGCCACAACACTCTGACTTTCGTCAAAGTCGCTCAGGTCGGCGGATTTCCGCATTTGCGCCACTTACCCTCGCTGTAATGATTCCCTGTTCATTTTTGCTCCGCTCATATACTCCTCTTACCGCGTCACGTGCGCTCAGAAACACCAAGAAGCATATAATCTTGCGGTGGGCAGTGGTCGAAATGCTTTGGCTCATCAATGTATTTATGCTCTTTGTCGCAGCCACCACTGAAAGCATGCCGCATCTCTGCACTAGCTGCACGTGACGTATCGGTCGGTTAAGTACTTTGACTAGCATGAGCCAGTTTAGGTGCGTCGCCGCGAATTTTTAGTTGGTTCGTAGCGCAATGCGAGGCGAAACCACTCTGGGGCTCTATACGAAGATGGCATGTCCGAAAGAACAGATGCCATCTTCATATCGTTTAAGGCTAACCGGCAGATGACCTTCTGCAGTGCGGATGCACACGATTTGCCTGATCTCTTATAGGATTCGGTGGATTGTCTGCTGCGAGTAATGGGTATAATGGCAGAGGAACTACGAATGTAGTGTGTGGACTGTAAGTGGAGAATGTGGGTCTCACGGGGAGCGTGACGGCGGTAAATCCCTGCAGTCGCATTATCCTCTGTGCCCTCGGTGGCTCAGGTGGATAGAGCGTCTGCCATGTAAGCAGGAGATCCCGGGTTCGAGTCCCGGTTGGGGCACACTTTTTCAACTGTCCCCGTTGATCTATATCACGCCCGTCAGCAGCTAATGGTATTGAGTTAATTATAATTTCACTCTGAGGCCCAGTCTTGTTCTGTTCGAATATGAATACTGTCTGCAGTTTCTCACCATGCTGTTTCACACTTGTTCAGTGAGATCGCTATATGTTCTTCGCTTAAGGAATGCTATGTAAGCGTATTTGGTTATGTTCCTGTAGAAGGTGATCGTTTATCGAAGTCATGGTTAGGCAGGATAAATTCTCGATTTGCTCCATGTTCAAAATGAAACGGAACCTAATTTTTCATTGTGATCAGTCTCGAATCACTTGCCTATGCAAACAGCAATGTTCCCATCTGCTTCATATTTCCTTGAGCATTCGTGATATTCAGTCCCTCTCTCATAATACACACATCAAAAAAAGTTTTTCGTCACCTCGGTTCCGAGAGTTCCGAAACCTGTACCGAAAACTGGAATAGAGATCAACATAAACATCATTGCCACCCTTTTTATTGCTAATGAAAACCACACATTGCATGATGTACCACCACACAGCGCGACCTTCAGAGGTGGTAATCCAGATTGCTGTACACACTGGTACCTCTGATACCCAGTAGCACGTCCTGTTGCATTGATGCATGCCTGTATTTGTCGTGGCATACTATCCACAAGTTCATCAAGGCACTGTTGGTCCAGATTGTCTCACTCCTCAATGGCGATTCGGCGTAGATCACTGAGACTGGTTGGTGGGTCATGTCGTCCATAAAAAGCCCTTACCTATCTATACCAGGCATGTACGATAGGATTCATGTCTGGAGAACATGCTGGCCACTCTAGTCGAGCGATCCTGAAGGATGTCATTCACAAGATGTCCACGATGATGGCGCGTATTGTCATCCATGAAGACGAATGCCTCGCCAATATGCTGCCGATATGGTTGAACTATCGGACGGAGGATAGCATTCACGTATCGTACAGTCGTTACGGCGCCTTCCGTGGCCAGCACCGGCGTACGTCGGCCCCACGTAATGCCACTCCAAAACAGCAGGGAACCTCTACCTCGCTACACTCGCTGGACAGTGTGTCTAAGGCGTACAGCCTGACCAGTTTGCCCCCAAACTGACGATTGTCTGGTTGAAGGCATATGCGACACTCATTGGTGAAGAGAACGTGATGCCTCGCCATTGACGTAGGGAGTGAAGTAGCGCATCATGCAGTCTATTGCGCACAGTTTGAGTCGCAACACGACGTCCTGTGGTTGCACGAAAAGTATTATTCGACATTGTGGCGTTGCTATCAGGGTTTCTCCGAGCCATAATCCGTAGGTAGCGGTCATCCATTTCAGTAGTAGCCCTTGGGTGGCCTGAGCGAGGCATGTCATCGACAGTTCTACATCTACAGGGTGTTTCAAAAATGACCGGTATATTTGAAACGGCAATAAAAACTACACGAGCAGCGATAGAAATACACCGTTTGTTGCAATATGCTTGGGACAACAGTACATTTTCAGGCAGACAAACTTTCGAAATTACAGTAGTTACAATTTTCAACAACAGATGGCGCTGCGGTCTGGGAAACTCTATAGTACGATATTTTCCACATATCCACCATGCGTAGCAATAATATGGCGTAGTCTCTGAATGACATTACCCGAAACCTTTGACAATGTGTCTGGCGGAATGGCTTCACATGCAGATGAGATGTACTGCTTCAGCTGTTCAATTGTTTCTGGATTCTGGCGGTACACCTGGTCTTTCAAGTGTCCCCACAGAAAGAAGTCACAGGGGTTCATGTCTGGCGAATAGGGAGGCCAATCCACGCCGCCTCCTGTATGTTTCGGATATCCCAAAGCAATCACACGATCATCGAAATATTCATTCAGGAAATTAAAGACGTCGGCCGTGCGATGTGGCCGGGCACCATCTTGCATAAACCACGAGGTGTTCGCAGTGTCGTCTAAGGCAGTTTGTACCGCCACAAATTCACGAAGAATGTCCAGATAGCGTGATGCAGTAATCGTTTCGGATCTGAAAAATGGGCCAATGATTCCTTTGGAAGAAATGGCGGCCCAGACCAGTACTTTTTGAGGATGCAGGGACGATGGGACCGCAACATGGGGCTTTTCGGTTCCCCATATGCGCCAGTTCTGTTTATTGACGAAGCCGTCCAGGTAAAAATAAGCTTCGTCAGTAAACCAAATGCTGCCCACATGCATATCGCCGTCATCAATCCTGTGCACTATATCGTTAGCGAATGTCTCTCATGCAGCATTGGTAGCGGCGCTGAGGGGTTGCCGCGTTTGAATTTTGTATGGATAGAGGTGTAAACTCTGGCGCATGAGACGATACGTGGACGTTGGCGTCATTTGGACCGCAGCTGCAACACGGCGAACGGAAACCCGAGGCCGCTGTTGGATCACCTGCTGCACTAGCTGCGCGTTGCCCTCTGTGGTTGCCATATGCGGTCGCCCTACCTTTCCAGCATGTTCATCCGTCACGTTCCCAGTCCGTTGAAATTTTTCAAACAGATCCTTTATTGTATCGCTTTTCGGTCCTTTGGTTACATTAAACCTCCGTTGAAAACTTCGTCTTGTTGCAACAACACTGTGTTCTACGCGGTGGAATTCCAACACCAGAAAAATCCTCTGTTCTAAGGAATAAACCATGTTGTCTACAGCACACTTGCACGTTGTGAACAGCACACGCTTACAGCAGAAAGACGACGTACAGAATGGCGCACCCACAGACTGCGTTGTCTTCTATATCTTTCACATCACTTGCAGCGCCATCTGTTGTTGAAAATTGTAACTACTGTAATTTCGAAAGTTTGTCCGCCTGAAAATGTACTGTTGTCCCAAGCATATTGCAACAAACGGTGTATTTCTATCGCTGCTCGTTTAGTTTTTATTGCCGTTTCAAATATACCGGTCATTTTTGAAACACCCTGTACATCTACATACATACTCCGCAAGCCACCTGACGGTGTGTGGCGGAGGGTACCCTGAGTACCTCTATCGGTTCTCCCTTCTATTCCAGTCTCGTATTGTTCGTGGAAAGAAGGATTGTCGGTATGCTTCTGTGTGGGCTCTAATCTCTCTGATTTTATCCTCATGGTCTATTCGCGAGGTATACGTAGGAGGCAGCAATATGCTGCTTGACCCCTCGAAGACGGTATGTTCTCGAAACTTTAACAAAAGCCCGTACCGAGCTACTGAGCGTCTCTCCTGCAGAGTCTTCCACTGGAGTTTATGTACCATCTCCGTAACGCTTTCGCGATTACTTTTGGTTCAAATGGCTCTGAGCACTATGGGACTTAACATCTATGGCCATCAGTCCCCTAGAACTTAGAACTACCTAAACATAACTAACCTAAGGACATCACACAACACCCAGTCATCACGAGGCAGAGAAAATCTCTGACCCCGCCGGGAATCGAACCCGGGAACCCGGGCGTGGGAAGCGAGAACGCTACCGCACGACCACGAGCTGCGGACTTTCGCGATTACTAAATGATCCTGTAACGAAGCGCGCTGCTCTCCGTTGGATCTTCTCTACCTCTTCTATCAACCCTATCTGGTACGGATCCCACACTGCTGAGCAGCATTCAAGCAGTGGGCGAACAAGCGTACTGTAACCTACTTCCTTTGTTTCCGGATTTCATTTCCTTAGAATTCTTCCAATGAATCTCAATCTGGCATCTGCTTTACCGAAGATCAACTTTATATGATCATTCCATTTTAAATCACTCCTAATGCGTACTCCCAGATAATTTATGGAATTAACTGCTTCCAGTTGCTGACCTGCTATTTTGTAGCTAAATGATAAGGGATCTATCTTTCTATGTATTCGCAACACATTACACTTGTCTACATTGAGATTGAATTGCCATTCCCTGCACCATGCGTCAATTCGCTGCTGATCCTCCTGCATTTCAGTACAATTTTCCATTGTTACAACCTCTCGATACACCACAGCGTCATCTGCAAAAAGCCTCAGTGAACTTCCGATGTCATCCACAAGGTCATTTATGTATATTGTGAATAGCAACTGTCCTATGACACTCCCCTGCGGTACACCTGAAATCACTCTTACTTCGGAAGTCTTCTCTCCATTGAGAATGACATGCTGATTTCTGTTATCTAGGAACTCTTCAATCCAATCACACAATTGGTCTGATAGTCCATATGCTCTTACTTTGTTCATTAAACGACTGTGGGGGACTGTATCGAACGCCTTGCGGAAGTCAAGAAACACGGCATCTACCTGGGAACCCGTGTCTATGGCCCTCTGAGTCTCGTGGACGAATAGCGCGAGCTGGGTTTCACACGATCGTCTTTTTAGAAACCCATGCTGATTCCTACAGAGTAGATTTCTAGTCTCCAGAAAAGTCATTATACTCGAACATAATACGTGTTCCAAAATTCTACAACTGATCGACGTTAGAGATATAGGTCTATAGTTCTGCACATCTTTTCGACGTCCCTTCTTGAAAACGGGGATGACCTGTGCCCTTTTGCGAATCCTTTGGAACTCTACGCTCTTCTAGAGACCTACGGTACACCGCTGCAAGAAGGGGGGCAAGTTCCTTCGCGTGCTCTGTGTAAAATCGAACTGGTATCCCATCAGGTCCAGCGGCCTTTCCTCTTTTGAGCGATTTTAATTGTTTCTCTATCCCTCTGTCGTCTATTTCGATATCTACCATTTTGTCATCTGTGCGACAATCTAGAGAAGGAACTACAGTGCAGTCTTCCTCTGTGAAACAGCTTTGGAAAAAGACATTTAGTATTTCGGCCTTTAGTCTGTCATCCTCTGTTTCAGTACCAATTTGATCACAGAGTGTCTGGACATTTTGTTTTGATCCACCTACCACTTAGACATAAGACCAAAATTTCTTAGGATTTTCTGCCAAGTCAGTATATAGAACTTTACTTTCGAATTCATTAAACGCCTCTCGCATAGCCCTCCTCACACTACATTTCGCTTCGCGTAATTTTTGTTTGTCTGCAAGGCTTTGGCTATGTTTATGTTTGCTGTGAAGTTCCCTTTGCTTCCGCAGCAGTTTTCTAACTCGGTTGTTATACCACGGTGGCTCTTTTCCTTCTCTTACGATCTTGCTTGGCACATACTCATCTAACGCATATTGTACGATGGTTTTGAACTTTGTCCACTGATCCTCAACACTATCTGTACTTGAGACAAAACTTTTGTGTTGAGCCGTCAGGTACTCTGTAATCTGCTTTTTGTCACTTTTGCTAAACAGAAAAATCTTCCTACCTTTTTTAATATTTCTATTTACGGCTAAAATCATCGATGCAGTAACTGCTTTATGGTCGCTGATTCCCTGTTCTGCGTTAACTGTTTCAAATAGTTCGGGTCTGTTTGTCACCAGAAGGTCTAATATGTTATCGCCACGAGTCGGTTCTCTGTTTAACTGCTCAAGGCAGTTTTCAGATAAAGCACTTAAAAAAATTTCACTGTATTCTTTGTCCCTGTCACCCGTTATGAACGTTTGAGTCCCCCAGTCTACATACGGCAAATTAAAATCTCCACCCAGAACTATAACATGGTGGGGAAATCTACTCGAAATATTTTCCAAATTATCCTTCAGGTGCTCAGCCACAACAGCTGCTGAGCCAGGGGGCCTATAGAGACATACAATTACCATGTCTGAGCCTGCTTTAACCGTGAGCTTCACCCAAAGTATTTCACATTTCGGATCTCCGTCAATTTCCTTCGATACTATTGCACTTCTTATCGCTATAAACACGCCTCCCCCTTCACTGTGCAGCCTGTCTCTGCGGTATACATTCCAATCTGAGTTTAGGATTTCATTACTGTTTACGTCTGGTTTCAGCCATCTTTCTGCCCCTAGTACTATATGGGCGTTGTGACTGTTTATTAATGAGAGCAGTTCTGGGACCTTTCTATAGACGCTCCTGCAGTTTACTATTAGCACATTAATATTGTTATTCCCTGTTGCATTTTGCCTACTCCTACCTTGCCGCGTCTCAGGAGGCGTTTTGTCGGGCCTATGGAGGGAATTCTCTAACCTAAAAAACCCCGATGTGCACTCCACACGTACTCCGCTACCCTTGTAGCCGCTTCCGGCGTGTAGTGTACGCCTGACCTATTCAGGGGGACCCTACATTTCTCTACCCGATAGTGGGGGACGAGAAATTTGCACCCCAGATCTCCGCAGAATCGCCTGAGCCTCTGGTTTAAGCCTTCCACTCGGCTCCAAACCAGAGGACCGCGATCGGTTCTGGGAACGATACTACAAATAGTTAGCTCAGATTCCACCCTGCGAGCGAGGCTTTCCGCCTTCACCAATTCCGCCAACCGCCTGTACGAACTGAGGATGACCTCTGAACCCAGACGGCAGGAGTCATTGGTGCCGACATGAGCAACAATTTGCAGTCGGGTGCACCCAGTGCGCTCTATCGCCGCCGGCAGGGCCTCCTCCACATCTCGTATGAAACCCCCCGGCGAGCAGACAGAGTGAACACTGGCCTTCTTCCCCGACCTTTCCGCTATTTCCCTAAGGGGCTCCATCACCCGCCTAACGTTGAAGCTCCCAATAAATAATAAACCCCTCCCCCGTGTGCCTGCTCAGACCTTGCTGAAGGAGCGGCCATATGTCCACTCACAGGCAGAGCGGGCGATGCCACACGGCCAGCCTCCACATTTACCCTCCGCCTCTTGCGCCGCGAACGCCGCTGAACACGCCACTACCCTTGGGGAGAGGGTGGTCCAACCGCGCCCGGTACCCGCGAAGATGTCTCGACAGCAGGGACAGTGGGTGAAGCATGTAACACCTGGGGGGTACCATGCGACGCACCAGACTCCCCACTGCCGCTACACTTCGAGGCAGCAGCCTGAAGACGGCTGACCGCGGCCATCAACACGTTCAGCTGTTCGCGAACAGTGGCCAACTCCTTCTGCGTCCGCACACAGCAGTCACACATCCTATCCATCCTAAGAAATCAATTTACCGTAGAGAATTAATCAACTTTTAACTAGACTGCTAAATCACTAAAGGCAGCCGATTGTTGACTAAACTGTGGTTGCTAGCCTCTTCTTGTAGAAAACAATGAAAGTAGCACTATCTGTCTCTGGACTGTATTGAAAACAAACACTAGCACTACTGGCACTATGGCTGACTAACGGGACTCTCTCTGACTGTATTCAAAACAAACACGAAATCTATGGAACACTATTACTAGCACTCGACAATTAAAGCTTCCTAAAAGCAAAAACACACGGAAGAAGAAGTGACAAGTAAGAAAAATACAGTTAATACTTAAATTAAGGTAGCTCGCTGCACAGCAGACGTGAAGCAGACGGCAGTTACGACGACACTGTCTCTCTGTATCTCCTCCATATCCGAACAACATCGCTTTGGTTCACTCCGAGACTCCTGGACACTTCCCTTGTTGAGAGTCCTTCCTGGCAAAAACTAACAATGCGGACGCGATCGAACTGCAGTATTCAACGTCTAGGCGCGGTTGAACTACAGACAACACGAACCGTGTACCTCCTTCCTGATGGAATGACTGGAACTGATCGTCTGTCGGACCCCTCCGTCTAATAGGCGCTGCTCATGCATGGTTGTTCACACCTTTCGGTGGGTTTAGTGACAATTCTGAATAGTCAAAGTGACTGTGTTTGTGATTCAATATCCATAGCCGACGTCGATCTTCAGGCGTTCGGGGAACTGGGGTGATGCAAAACTTATTTTGATGTGTGTGCAATTCATGAGCCCATTGGTTTGGCAGTATTATTTTTGCAAATATTGTAAAAATGTGGTACATCATGGTCCTTCACTTGGCTTGAAAAGGATGGAATCTGGCCTGCCATGTTGTGGAGGCAGCATTATTTAATAACGATTTTGTGCTAATGTGTCTTGAGGAAAGCAAACGAGATTATATCAACAGAAGAATGTCAAAAAGGAAATTTTTAAGGTAATTCAGTTTTTTAGTAAGATTGAAACTATGTAGTTTCTAATTGCTAGATCATTGCATATGGCTGAATATGGAGCAGAAATTTACTATTTCAAAATATCGTTTTGTTCTATAATTGCAAGTAATTTTCAGAGCCAACATTTTTAATTGGAGCCATTTTTGTTTTGCAGTCACTTGGAATACGTAAATCTCACTGAAAATGGATTACTTTGTCACAGATGAATTGTTTAAAAAACTGGATAGTCTGGATTTCACATCATGTAGTGTGAACTCAAAATTAATTTTTCACATAGTTCTGTTGCTCTACACTGAGATTTACATGTATTGATGTCATTTTTCAGATACCAACCACACACTTCCAAATACGAGTTTTATGGTTTGAGAGCAAAAATGATGCTTATTAAGTTGACAACAAAACAGCCAGCCAGGATGGACGAGCGGTTCTAGGCGCTATAGTCTGGAACCGCGCGACCACTACGGTCGCAGGTTCGAATCCTGCCTCGAGCATGGATGTGTGTGATGTCCTTAGGTTAGTTAGGTTTAAGTAGTTCTAAGTCTAGGGAACTGATGACCTCAGAAGTTAAGTCCCATAGTGCTCAGAGCCATGTGAACCATTTGGACTCCATATACAGACAGTGGTGCATGGTTGTAGACTGGCACTCACAGAACAGATAGTAGTGATCTGTATCAAGTGCTTACTTGGACTTTGTCAACAGCGAAGATCATTTACTGTTCACATGTCACCTCTTGCTTGTGACAACTTTTTAAATACAAGTTAAGTATTGTCATTCTGCTTTATAAAAATAAAACTACCAATGTTATTTGCTTGAACTGTTGTGTAGCATTCCGAGAATGCAGCATCGTTTAGGCTCCCTATAAGAAACGAGTAGGCAAGACTCAACATTCCCCATAATTATATCCTTCCCATATCATTCATCACTATGTCCTTGATCACTGTATCCTTCGTTGTCACTGTGTTCTTCGTAATCACTGTATTGTTCATATGGAACTCTGGTCATTAGTTTTTAAAGTTGATAAATAATATAATTTAATATCATTACATATCTTCTTATTAGCTGTCCAACAGAAATACCCATAAGGTTTTGTGGTTATTGTTTCCTGAGTTGTTCATTTATATAGAAAAAATAAATATATATATACACTCCTGGAAATTGAAATAAGAATACCGTGAATTCATTGTCCCAGGAAGGGGAAACTTTATTGACACATTCCTGGGGTCAGATACATCACATGATCACACTGACAGAACCACAGGCACATAGACACAGGCAACAGAGCATGCACAATGTCGGCACTAGTACAGTGTATATCCACCTTTCGCAGCAATGCGAGACGATCGTAGAGATGCTGGATGTAGTCCTGTGGAACGGCTTGCCATGCCATTTCCACCTGGCGCCTCAGTTGGACCAGCGTTCGTGCTGGACGTGCAGACCGCGTGAGACGACGCTTCATCCAGTCCCAAACATTCTCAATGGGGGACAGATCCGGAGATCTTGCTGGCCAGGGTAGTTGACTTACACCTTCTAGAGCACGTTGGGTGGCACGGGATACATGCGGACGTGCATTGTCCTGTTGGAACAGCAAGTTCCCTTGCCGGTCTAGGAATGGTAGAAAGATGGGTTCGATGACGGTTTGGATGTACCGTGCACTATTCAGTGTCCCCTCGACGATCACCAGTGGTGTACGGCCAGTGTAGGAGATCGCTCCCCACACCATGATGCCAGGTGTTGGCCATGTGTGCCTCGGTCGTATGCAGTCCTGATTGTGGCGCTCACCTGCACGGCGCCAAACACGCATACGACCATCATTGGCACCAAGGCAGAAGCGACTCTCATCGCTGAAGACGACACGTCTCCATTCGTCCCTCCATTCACACCTGTCGCGACACCACTGGAGGCGGGCTGCACGATGTTGGGGCGTGAGCGGAAGACGGCCTAACGGTGTGCGGGACCGTAGCCCAGCTTCATGGAGACGGTTGCGAATGGTCCTCGCCGATACCCCAGGAGCAACAGTGTCCCTAATTTGCTGGGAAGTGGCGGTGCGGTCCCCTACGGCACTGCGTAGGATCCTACGGTCTTGGCGTGCATCCGTGCGTCGCTGCGGTCCGGTCCCAGGTCGACAGGCACGTGCACCTTCCGCCGACCACTGGCGACAACATCGATGTACTGTGGAGACCCCACATGTTGAGCAATTCGGCGTTACATCCACCCGGCCTCCCGCATGCCCACTATGCGCCCTCGCTCAAAGTCCGTCAACTGCACATACGGTTCACGTCCACGCTGTCGCGGCATGCTACCAGTGTTAAAGACTGCGATGGAGCTCCGTATGCCACGGCAAACTAGCTGACACTGACGGCGGCGGTGCACAAATGCTGCGCAGCTAGCGCCATTCGACGGCCAACACCGCGGTTCCTGGTGTCTCTCTGCTGTGCCGTGCGTGTGATCATTGCTTGTACAGCCCTCTCGCAGTGTCCGGAGCAAGTATGGTGGGTCTGACACACCGGTGTCAATGTGTTCTTTTTTCCATTTTCAGGAGTGTATATATATATACACTCCTGGAAATGGAAAAAAGAACACATTGACACCGGTGTGTCAGACCCACCATACTTGCTCCGGACACTGCGAGAGGGCTGTACAAGCAATGATCACACGCACGGCACAGCGGACACAGCAGGAACCGCGGTGTTGGCCGTCGAATGGCGCTAGCTGCGCAGCATTTGTGCACCGCCGCCGTCAGTGTCAGCCAGTTTGCCGTGGCATACGGAGCTCCATCGCAGTCTTCAACACTGGTAGCATGCCGCGACAGCGTGGACGTGAACCGTATGTGCAGTTGACGGACTTTGAGCGAGGGCGTATAGTGGGCATGCGGGAGGCCGGGTGGACGTACCGCCGAATTGCTCAACACGTGGGGCGTGAGGTCTCCACAGTACATCGATGTTGTCGCCAGTGGTCGGCGGAAGGTGCACGTGCCCGTCGACCTGGGACCGGACCGCAGCGACGCACGGATGCACGCCAAGACCGTAGGATCCTACGCAGTGCGTAGGGGACCGCACCGCCACTTCCCAGCAAATTAGGGACACTGTTGCTCCTGGGGTATCGGCGAGGACCATTCGCAACCGTCTCCATGAAGCTGGGCTACGGTCCCGCACACCGTTAGGTCGTCTTCCGCTCACGCCCCAACATCGTGCAGCCCGCCTCCAGTGGTGTCGCGACAGGCGTGAATGGAGGGACGAGTGGAGACGTGTCGTCTTCAGCGATGAGAGTCGCTTCTGCCTTGGTGCCAATGATGGTCGTATGCGTGTTTGGCGCCGTGCAGGTGAGCGCCACAATCAGGACTGCATACGACCGAGGCACACAGGGCCAACACCCGGCATCATGGTGTGGGGAGCGATCTCCTACACTGGCCGTACACCACTGGTGATCGTCGAGGGGACACTGAATAGAGCACGGTACATCCAAACCGTCATCGAACCCATCGTTCTACCATTCCTAGACCGGCAAGGGAACTTGCTGTTCCAACAGGACAATGCACGTCCGCATGTATCCCGTGCCACCCAACGTGCTCTAGAAGGTGTAAGTCAACTACCCTGGCCAGCAAGATCTCCGGATCTGTCCCCCATTGAGCATGTTTGGGACTGGATGAAGCGTCGTCTCACGCGGTCTGCACGTCCAGCACGAACGCTGGTCCAACTGAGGCGCCAGGTGGAAATGGCATGGCAAGCCGTTCCACAGGACTACATCCAGCATCTCTACGATCGTCTCCATGGGAGAATAGCAGCCTGCATTGCTGCGAAAGGTGGATATACACTGTACTAGTGCCGACATTGTGCATGCTCTGTTGCCTGTGTCTATGTGCCTGTGGTTCTGTCAGTGTGATCATGTGATGTATCTGACCCCAGGAATGTGTCAATAAAGTTTCCCCTTCCTGGGACAATGAATTCACGGTGTTCTTATTTCAATTTCCAGGAGTGTATATATATATATATATATATATATATATATATATATATATATATATATATATATATAGCTAACAGTTCTAATTTGTTTAAAAATATTAATGAAATACAGGTAAGTTTTTTGTAGTACATTACTGCCTGTGAATGTTTAAGCACTAGATATGGTGGAAAATTTTTATTATGCTCAGTAATGAGTTTAAGATTAATTTGCTAGACAGATATTTGAAATAAGTAACTGACTGGAATGTTCAGTTTTCTGATGGAAAGGTTAAGCTCAATTACAAATTAATCAAGAAACTTAAAAATAATAGTAATGAATTTCAAGACCTATAACTTCTAGTTTAAAAATTTTAAGTGGGTCTATGCAGTAGACAATTATATACATCTTCAATCTGTATTATTCCATGGGGGATGCATGTCCCCCCACCCATGGAAATCTTCATATAGGTAAGATTATCACATAATTATGCTTTCAGCTACTCAGTTTCCGCTACTTTTTTCTAATTAAAAATTTTATTTTTCCGAATAATATTTATAATCATTAAATACACGAACTAAGGGGTATAGCCAGTGTATGGTAAAAAAATATTAATGAATTTTATAAGCATTAACATCGAAAAGATAGATATAATATATATAAGGAATGTGGCAAGTGAAGACAAAAAGTTAAAGTTACATGTGAATGTGGAAGAAGTGCAGTCAAGCATGCACTAAAAAACATCTAAAAACTTCAGTTCATAACAGTCTTATGTTCGCTAAAGAACAAAAATTTAGCGAAATATCAGGTAAATGTTGAGTAAAATATATCATATACGAGGGCTGTTCAGAAAGTAAGCTCCGATTGATCGCGAAATGGGAACCACAGTGAAAATTAGAAATGTTTTATTTTTAACAGCTAGCTACACCATCCAGCTACTTCTCTACGTAGTTGCCGTACTGACTAAGACATTTGTCGTAGCGTTGTACCAACTTTCCAATACCCTCATCATAAAAGACAGCCGCCAGTGCTTTCCGCCAATTCTCTACGCTGGCCTACAGCTCGTTTTCTGTGCCAAAATGTTGTATTCATAGCCAGCGGTTCATGTGAGCAGAAATGAAACGCAGGGGGAGTCAATTACGGGCTGTATTGTGGGTAGTCAAACATTTCCAATTGAAAACGATGCAGGAGCATCTTCATTGCCCCTTCAGAATGCGGCTGAGAATATTGCCTTGTAGAAGAAACTGCACGACAGTTATGTAATGTTGGCTGTATAGCTTCAGGCGAAATTTCTCACCAGGTCCTCGTACTTGGCGGGAGACACTATTCTCTAGACAACTTTACGCGATCACTGTGAGCTCAGAAATGAGAGGAGTGACGTGATGCTATCTAGGGTCATACTAGAGACACTGCCCAACACATTTGTGCAAAGCTTTATCGGATTATCATAGTCGTTTCCATTTCGCGATCAATCGGAGCTTACTTTCTGAACAGCCCTCGTATATTTTATTTTATTATAATTTTTATAATAAAATAAGTGAGCCAGAACTGGATTATTGGGACAATAGGTACATTTTTGCAGGTTTTTGGGAACTTTTTAATAAAAAAATAAAAAATTGTCATTTTCATGATTTTTTATTTTTATTTTTTTCTAGAAAGTGAGCCAAAACCTACTAAATGTACCTACTGTGAATTTGACCCAGGCGCCTGAAGGCAGACGACTTTGATTGGTGGAGTGTCAAGAGGTCGTCTGCTTACCTAGGACTGCTTCACAGATTGTCTCTGGACAAGTTCAATTTTGAAGTTCTCGATAAAGGTAAGTATAACACTGCAACAGTATTTACATAGCTTTTATAATCAAATACCAAGTTTTGGCTTATTACGTACTATGCCCCAACAGAACAAATAGTCCTGTCACAGAAAAGCCACGTATAACACTACCGTCTGCTACTGCTGTACCATAACCTTAAAGTTGGAGGCAGGTCGTAAAATAACTATCTTATTAAAGCAATTATGGTATAACGCAACAGAGCAGTGTTACCCTCTGAGACGAATTTTGTAATGTTGACTGTGTTGTACCTAACGGAGGAGGCTTATCGGAAGTGAAAGTCAGAATTACATAAACGTTCAGACAGTAACAAATAATGTTTTACCTAGCTACACTGTTTAAAGAATAATGAAAACGGTCGCCAGCCTAATTAGGCACGAGAAAGATTAACGTCCTTGTTTAAGAAAGTGGGTATGAGTAATTTTAACGGACAAACACAACCTATACTTTACCACAAAGCAGTGCAATCAATTCTGACACCTGCATATGTTCACAGTTAAGATTGGAAGCTGACAGAGCAGGACAGACTATTTGCATAAACATTACAGATAACGGAACACACTATTACTTTCAGGGCTTATTCAAACCGAATAAGTTTTATAACATTACTATTAATATTCACTGCAGAATCATAAACTGAACATAGGTTAAATATTATTTTTCAAACACTTTCCTAGTTGACATAAAACTATAAATGTAGTTCACGGCAAAATTATGAACTAGTCAGAGGTTAAGTCTCTCTCAGTTAAATGCTTTACTATTTAAAATGAAAGTTAAATGGAATTCACTAACAGGTTACTTCTCACTGTCTTTTCAATAAAGAAATTATTGTTTTCATAAATAGTGGTAAAGGATAACCTGTGGATCTTATTACACTATTAATATGCACTTTCAAAACCCAAAAGAAACAAGTGCTTAGCAAGTATGAGTATATAACTTTCCACAACTGCTATTCACGACTTTTACTGCAGTGAGACACAATGTTGATAAATTTGCAAGAAACTGACTCACCTTTTAAATTTTATTACAGGCAGCACTATGATCATTAACTAAGCAAAACTTTATAAGCCTCAGTTTTAAGAATTTTTAATCTTTAAAAGAAACAGCAAATTGTCTTTATTACCACAGTCTTCTACTTTCAAGCAAATGATTAAATAGGTGACTTTAACACTCCAAAAAAACTTTAAATTTGACTGTTTCCATCACTGGGAGGCTTTAATTTTTTTCACAAACTAGGACACTCGGTAATCATAGTTCAAATGGAGAGGAACCTGAGAGGTGTAGTGATAAGGAAAAAATCAAGATAGGTACATAAATTCAGTTATAAATTACCTCATATTTGAGCACGCTAACACATCCAATAAGCTGATCCTCCACTGTACATTCTTATAGTTTCCGTTATAATGATTGCGCAATGTGGTGGCATCTGCATGTTGGTAGGTCGATTTGCAGGCAGATTTGCTGGACTCTGTCCCTTCTTGGTGGCGATGATGGATACCAATTCCAGAATCGTTCCAGCTATTTATCCATCCATCCGAGGCATTGGAAAGTAGCAGAAAAATCTTCTCTCGGAACACAGCACAATATACGACTTTTACATGGCAGTGCACAGTTTGGTAGCTCGTCCCCGACTGACTCTTGGTTCCACCTTTTCTACCTGTGCCAACCACAATTTACGCGCGCTGCACAATTCCGTTCCGGAGGGGAACCACTACACCTCTTTCATACAAACTAATTAAGAACCCTAAGTGAAGGTCAACAGTTTACACAACAACAAATAAACATTTTAAACAAAACATATCATTTGCACATATAGGTAGTTCTAAACAAAATTATTTAAACAAATTCCAAATATATACAGTAAGTTTTGTCTCCCTCGAATTGGGACAAAGAATTTAAATGACAGATATAGTACATTGCATAGAATCAAACCATGACATCCAAAGCTTTTACAAAGAAAGGAGTATACAATTTTGTGTTATCGATTCAATCAAACATATTTACAGAAGCTCAACGATGTAACATTAAATGAAACAAAAGCAAAATCAATCAGTAGAGCACTACAGTTATGGTGTTACATAAGTGGGTGCCACAGAGGGTCTTGCCACACTGAGGGCGGTCTTAGAGGGACCCTTTGTCATTGTATTCAAGCATGTGTGAGTGTCAAAGCGCTCTCACCTCTCTCCGTGATCACGCTGCAGGAGGTCGCGAAACAGGAGGTCTGAAAATGCATATGCACCACTTGCTGCTACAGATTACTTTCAGATTTTGTCAAAGGGTTTTGAGTGGTCACTAGGTTGTGATATGTATACGAGAGCAAAAATGTGGTCGCACTGTACTACAAAGAGACACAATCACGTTCGGCAGAGATGCAGCACCACAATTTTCTTAGAGAAGCGTTGGAGCGGCCGAGGGTGTCTGCAGCGTCAAAGGATGTCAACAACGTAGTGCTGTTACTTATCAGACTATGAACTGACGTTTGGGACCGCGAAATGTGTGGGAATCCATGCCCCATGGAAAGGGGCGGTTCCATGTATGCCTGAGCCCTTTTGGTGTCGATTCTGAGCGGCGGTTGTGTCTGAAATGTTTTCCTCGGTCACTCATAAGAAACGCTGGGCGTTGCAGCTCTGACTTCCATCGTAAAGATGTTAAAAGAAAGGTTTAAATGTGGGTAAGAAGTTTTGTGTCGCCTCGTTGTCACTGTAGGCTTGGTCCATGGGAAGCATAAGAGAGGATGTTGTTTGGTGGCCTGTATCCTCTTTCTATAACACAACTGCTCGCTTGTATTAACAGGGTTCTTTATTAACACAAACAGAGAGCTACTTAACTTAAAATAGTCCAGGTGTTGTGGTACAAGCTCTTCCGTAATAATCCACGTTAGCCTCACTGCTGGTGAAGTACAAGTCCCGCTATGAGCACTACTCTGGTCACTAGGTACTGACAGATAGTGAGCTATAGGCTGAGCTAACTGCGACTGCGACTCCCACTGGGCCTCGACTGGTGACTCGACTCGTTGACTCACTGGATGACTGACTGGACTCTCCAGACCGCAGTGGCCACATAAATATTGGCGGTCGACAGGGCGTTGGCGGCACTTTGCCTTCGAGTCGGTTTTTGTCCTTTCTCTTGACAGGCACGTTGCTTGCGCCTACTATCGATCTTCCCGCAACCTCTTTGCAGCCTGGTGTGCTGGTGACAGCTTACGCCAGCGCAAGAGGGACTGTGATGACCTTCCTATCGTCTGACACCTCCACAGGGGCGTTAGGCAGAATTGTGCCAATATGACATCATTCATCCGCTTTACACGTCGCATGAACTTCTGAGCTCTGGACTTTCTTTCGCATGTGTCGACACCTTACTGTTTGAAACGTTGTCAAGACCGAGGGTGATGTCCCAAGTCTCTAAGTTTTTTCACCATTACAGATGAAGGTTGTGATAACTTTTTCGCCAAATTTCATATGTTTGCGTCGCAATGGGAGATAATTATAGGGTTTCTAAAAGTGATCCTTTAATTCTTATGCAGTATGTTTCTTTCTGAAACACATAAACAAATTTTAAGTCTACCTGCCAAAGTTAATCGTTGTCATCGAGTAATTTTGAGTCAAACTACGGTATCACAAGGGTTTGCATGACAAATGGCTACAAATCAGTTAAAAGATGTTTCAGAATTTTAGTTTGAATATGTAAGTTTTTCTTATGTTGACATAGTGTTTGAAAAAGTTTCTCAAATGTTCCAATGGAAGTATGTTCAGTCAAATATTAGAGAGGTGGGTAATGCTTTCAAAATTAATGCAAGCATTCAGAACTACCCACCATTACAGATTATATGCAGCTGTGACAGAAAAGACTAAATAAACATTATTTAGGTTAAAATCTGGAGACAACAGTTAGCATTCACAGTGTTCCTGGGTTGGGTAATGCCATGTAAAGTCTGTCCAGCACGTTCATCCAGGCCAGCGATGCAGTATGGATATGGCAGTCTCTTCATCCTGTGTACATATTGATGATGGAGGGTCGACATTTTAATCATGTGTGTGTTTTTGTATTAATTTCACATATTACTTAATTTAGATAGTTTATGGGATGTTTTCGTTGTGTAGAGTACGTTCCAATTAATGTCGAAAATATGAAGATGTAGACCTTATCTAATCTATCTGGGGCAGTTAGTCACTGATAGCAGTGCTTTTAAATGTGATGCCATTTCAGTGACGTACATCGAACGTGCGTAATTTTATTGAAACTGTTCAATGAACAAACATTTTACTTTGGGCAGTCAACAGCAACATGGTGATAAAACATCCAGCGTTTCAACAACTGATATTCCTTGGGTGATGTGTTGCTGTGCCCCTATCATGCAAAATGTTCGTCTTGGTATGCAATGTTAATTGACTGACAGGATCAACCAGAAGAGAGAAGCGATGGAGAAGGGAGATTAAGTTTCAATGTCTCGCCCACAACAAGGTCATTACAGACGGAACTCAAGACAGGATTGAGGGAAGCTGAGGGAGGAAACTGACAATGCTCTTTCCTAAAGAACCACTTCCATATTTATCTTACGGTGTTTACAGGAACCAGGAAAACAAAGCTCTGGATGACGGTAGGGAAATCTGAACCATGGACCTGTCGAATGTAACTCTACTGGCTTAACTACTGTATGGTCCTGCCCAGTGATAGACATGGTCAGGAAGATCTAAATGTTGCTTAAGATTGATAAGAACAAGGACAGAAAAAGTAGCAGCAAAGCAGTATTGGGTAAAATTTATGTGAAGAGGAGTAAAATGACACCAAGTCTTAATGTACAATAAGTTATTCAATGCTGCAGACAGGATTATATATAAGTGTGGTCTGTTATTTATCTAATTTTATGTAGTAGTCTCAGGAACAGCCGTAGATTTCATCAATAAGACCCTAGACAAATTGTATCAGGACTCCTTAGGCTGTCAGGTCACTTAACATATATTTTAGGTCTTTTGGCTACCTTAGAAAGAGGAGAGCTGTTCGTAACAAAGAGACAAGGTTTATTAAATAAAACATGCGACCAAAATATATTAGGAGAACCAAATTCAATAATAAATGTGATCATTAATGTATCCATTTAACAGTGGTGCATAAGTAAGATGTTACTGCTTTTAAGATGACCTACAATTCAATCGTAAAAGAGAGGTGAATATACACTGAAAAATGTCGTCATTATCTACAGTCATACAGTGATATGCGTTCGCATTATGGGCCAACAGGCCTAGGATAGTCTATAGTTAAAGGCTTCATATGAGCAAGCCATGTTATAAACCTGCTGAAAAAATTTAAGGCCACAACTCTTAAAATGCTTGTACCTAAATCCAAGAAACGTACAATTTATGAATATGAAAAGGGAGTGAAGTTAAAATTGCATGGTAGAGAAACTATGTTATATGGTTCACTGGATATATGCTATATGCAAAAGTCATGCTCTGTAACTCAATAGTTGAGGAAATAATATAAAATTTTTGTATCTAAGTCCAAATAATTTTAAAACAATAAAAATAACAAGGGAATTAAGTTAAAATTACAAGACACATAAGCTGTATTGTATCTAAATAAATAAAAATGTAAATGTTCATTTGTTCAAAATGGTGTATCTCCAAAATTTATTGCCTCACTGATTTGAGATTTTGACACAATGTTGTATTTCTAATACAAGCGTGTTTTCAGGTACCTATTTCACACACACACACACACACACACACACACATATATATATATATATATATATATATATATATATGAGGAAAACCTTTACTCCAGATAAGCTCAAGGTCAGAGACAGGGGGGGGGGGGAAGAGGAGATGGAGAGACAGGTGGGAGGAAATGGACAAACAAGCCGGAAGAGAGGGGGTAGGAGGAGACAAGTCAGAGTGAGAGAGAGGGAGGGAAAGTAGGATAGAGAAAGGGGGAGGAGGTGATGGACTGATAAGGGCGGACTTCAAGGTTCTTCTAAAGGAAAAACAACACGATAACTAGGAAGCCGATGTTCCAAATCTGAAAAGAAAACGGTGTGATTCCTGCCGAAGAGCAAAGGACAAGAATGTCAATTAACAATGTGATGGGTGTCACAAGTTTGTCTGTAAAGAACATGTTGGATAAGTGTGTTGTGTAATGATTGTTCGTCATACGACACGGAGATCGAGTGGGATTGTATTTATAATAAGATTCCATATTATACATAATATTAATAAATTACAGCTTTGTTACGTATTGTGTGGGTTATGAATATTTTGTGTTAAAATAATTTTTGGAGCTGAACAAACTAAACAAAATATGTTTTCGTATTTCAAATAAATGCAGTGAATGATCAAAACTTATATGTAACTTATACTACTGCCCATTAAAATTGCTACACCACGAAGATGACGTGCTACAGACACGAAATTTAACCAGAGCATTCACACAAGGTTGGCGCCGGTGGCGACACCCACAACGTGCTGACATGAGAAAAGTTTCCAACCGATTTCTCATACACAAACAGCAGTTGACCGGCGTTGCCCGGTGAAACGTTGTTGTGATGCCTCGTGTAAGGAGGACTTTGATATAGTTCGGATTGCAGCCTATCACGATTGAGGTTTATCGTATCGCGACATTGCTGCTTGCGTTGGTGGAGATCCAATGACTGTTAGCAGAATATGGAATCGGTGGGTTCAGGAGGGTAATACGGAACGCCGTTCTGGATCCCACCGACCTCGTATCACTAGCAGTCGAGATGACAGGCATTTTATCCACATGGCTCTAACGGATCGTGCAGCCACGTCTCGATCCCTGAGTCAACAGATGGGGACGTTTGCAAGACAACAACCATCTGCACGAACAGTTCGCCGACGTTTGCAGCAGCATGGACTATCAGCTCGGAGACCATTGCTGTGGTTACTCTTGACGCTGCATCACAGACAGGAGCGCCTGCGATGGTGTACTCAACGACGAACCCGGGTGCATGAATGGCAAAACGTCATTTTTTCGGATGAATCCAGGTTCTGTTTACAGCATCATGATGGTCGCATCCGTGTTTGGGGACATCGCGGTGAACGCACATTGGAAGCGTGTATTCGTCATCGCCATACTGCCGTATCACCGGCGTGAGGATATGGGGTGCCACTGGTTACATGTCTCGGTCACCTCTTGTTCGCATTGACGGCACGTTGAACAGTGGACGTTAAATTTCAGACGTGTTACGACCCGTGGCTCTACCCTTCATTCGATCCCTGCGAAACCCTACATTTAAGCAGGATAATGCACGACCGCATGTTGCAGGTCCTGTACGGGCCTTTCTGGATACAGAAAATGTTCGACTGCTGCCCTCGTCAGCACATTCTCCAGATCTCGCACCAATTGAAAACGTCTGGTCAATGGTGGCCGAGCAACTGGCTCGTCACAATACGCCAGTCACTACTCTTGATGAAGTGTGGTATCGTGTTGAAGCTGCATGGGCAGCTGTACCTGTACACGCCATCCAAGCTCTGTTTGACTGAATGCCCAGGCGTATCAAGGTCGTTATTACGGCCAGAGGTGGTTGTTCTGGGTACTGATTTCTCAGGATCTATGCTCCCAAATTGCGTGAAAATTTAATCACGTATCAGTTCTAGTATAATATATTTGTCCAATGAATACCCGTTTATTATCTGCATTTCTTCTTGGTGTAGCAGTTTTAATGGCCAGTAGAGTAATTATATAAAGAAATTATGGAGTTGTACTATCAACATTGTGCACACATTTCTCAATAAATTATAATGCCCTTTGCGGACATGTTTAAAATTTTATTGCCATAAAGTTGGTTGAATCACTTTGGGGTCATAAAAGAGCCCAGGCGTGTGTTTTTCGAGGGTTAAGCAGACTGGGCCACAGCAAAGTGTAGCTGGGCGCAGATAGTAGCCTTATATAGTTGTTTTGCCAAATTTGCTTAGGCAATATTTCCTCTACTTGTTTACAAATCTGATTCAAAATGGTTCAAATGGCTCTAAGCACTTTGGGAGTTAACAAAATGGCTCTGAGCACTATGGGACTTAACTTCTGAGGTCATCAGTCGCCTAGAACTTAGAACTAATTAAACCTAACTAACCTAAGGACATCACACACATCCATGCCCGAGGCAGGATTCGAACCTGCGACCGTAGCGGCCGCTCGGTTCCAGACTGCAGCGCCTAGAACCGCACGGCCACTACGGCCGGTGGGAGTTAACATCTGAGATCATCAGTCACCTAGACTTATAACTACTTAAACCTAACTAACCTAAGGACATCACACAGATGCGTGCCCGATGCAGGATTCGAACCTGCGACCGTAGCAGCAGTGCGGTTTCGTACTGAAGCGTCTAGAACCGCTCGGTCAGAGCGGCCGTCTACAAATCTGAAGCTGGTTCTAGAAAGCAATCAATACTAGTCATCCATGCTTTAATTGTAAAATGAAAACTGCGGTCTGTCCATTAAAAGCTTTCTACAGTA
Source organism: Schistocerca cancellata (assembly GCF_023864275.1). Taxonomy (NCBI): domain Eukaryota; kingdom Metazoa; phylum Arthropoda; class Insecta; order Orthoptera; family Acrididae; genus Schistocerca; species Schistocerca cancellata. The sequence goes on from NC_064628.1 coordinate 373,719,536, forward strand.
AATTTTTTTAAATTTGTTAAATTACGGTAACACTACTGTCTCTTTGCTGGTAATGTCAGGTTTCACTAAAGAGACAAGACGTGAAAATCTACAGTCTGCCCCAGCGTTTGTTAACGTGTCCCGATTTTACAGGCCTATAAAACGAAACGAGCGATACCAGCTGGTTCTAGAAAGCAATCGATACTAGTCATCCATGCTTTAATTGTAAAATGAAAACTGCGGTCTGTGCATTAAAAGCTTTCTACAGTAAATTTTTTTTAATTTGTTAAATTACGGTAACACTACTGTCTCTTTGCTGGTAATGTCAGGTTTCACTAAAGAGACAAGACGTGAAAATCTACAGTCTGCCCCAGCGTTTGTTAACGTGTCCCGATTTTACAGGCCTATAAAACGAAACGAGCGATACCAGAGAATCATTACGTGGTACGTCGTTAATGGAGATGCGAACGGAATGAAACAACGTGCCTGTGATATCTTCTGCGGTGGATAACTTGTTGAAGAGGAAATATGCGAAGCATCGATTTCGTCTTCGCTAGTTGTCGCCGGAGGGGACACTTGGAGTGGTGCTAGAAAGCTTTCAGGCACCTGTTAGGAATCATAGCGGGCGTTACTGGGCTGTTTCTTTCCGGTCCAGTGCTCCGGGCCCTGCCGCGAGCCACCCTGCGGCCAGAGGATTTACTGTGTTTAGTGCTGCTCAGCAACACGCATATCAGGGCATGCAAAAGATACCACTTGGGTCGCTTAATGTTTTCCGCGTGTACCTTATATGTCTGCCGTAACAAAGATAACCATAAAACGGACGCAATGAATGTGCAACATAAACGCGACGGGCGCGGCCTGCTAAAGATTGCAGATGCAGCAAACACTCGGAGGAACAATGCGTGACCATAAAGGCGGCGGCGTATGGGCCGCGTTTATGCGGCAGATCGTAAACTCGGCCCGTCGCCACTTTTACAAGCAGCGCGCTGCCCTGGCCGGGACCCCACGCATTAGCCACCGGCGCAGAGGGCGAGCGAGGTACCAATACGGGAGATACGCTGGGGGAACAGACGCCGGTGACTCACCGGTAGCTCTCATACACGCCGAACTGTCCGACATCTCGTTACTACACTGCTGTCCATTAAAACTCCAGCCCAGGAAAGACGGCATGTAACGAAATTCTGGTTACCCTGCGTGTACAGCACAGTAAGAGAAATAATTTATTAAATTCGTAGGCCATTTGGGGCTGTACACTGAATATCGGTATTACTAACGAGGACAACACTGCAAATGCCATCACCCGATTTCACAGGAACTTTGGTCAGTTGAGAAGGGGTCAAAAAAAGTCTCGCTTATCCGTAGATACCCCATCCTTTCAGAAGAAACGACGGTCAATGTTTTCGGGGTACTTTATCCATTTTTACCGCGCGATCTCGTTCGTCGAAGAGATATCCCAGTGGTTAATGTCGCGGTTTCTTAATTTTGCGCCTCGTGTTCGAAACCCATTTATTGTTTGCATTTCTTTTATTTCTGTTGTTTTCTTTTATCTAACATGTCTGTAGGAGGTTACTACACGAATATTTCTTATCGAATTAGGGAATACAAGGACGTTTTAGTAATTGTAAAATTACAATAAGTGTCACACATTTATTATATACACTGAAGTTCAAATGGTTCAAATGGCTCTGAGCACTACGGGACTTAACTTCTGAGGCCATCAGTCCCCTAGAACTTAGAACTACTTAAACCTAACTAACCTAAGGACATCACGCACACCCATGCCCGAGGCAGGATTCGAACCTGCGACCGTAGCGCGGTTCCAGACTTTAGCGTCTAGAACCGCTCGGCCACCACGTCCGGCTATACATTGAAGTGCCAAAGAAGTTGGTATAGGCATGCGTATTCAAATACAGAGATATGTAAACCGGCAGGCTAAGGCGCTGCGGTTAGCAATGCTATATGACACAATAAGTGTCTGGCACAGTTGTTAGATCGGTTACTAATGCTACAGTGGCAGGTTGTCAATATTTAAATGAGTTTGAACGTGCCCTCATACTCGGCGCACGAGCGACGGGACTCACAATTTCCAAGGTAGAGGATTTTTCCGTACGACCATTTCACGAGTGTACCGTGAATATCAGCATCCGGTAAAACATCAGATCTCCGACATCGCTGCGGCTGGGAAAAGATCCTGCAAGAACGGTATCAACGACGACTGAAGAGAATCGTTCATCGTGACAGAAGTGCTGGGCCATCAACAAGTGTCAGAGTGCGAACCATTCAACGGAACGTTATCGGTGAGGGTTTTCGGAACCGAGGGCCCACTCGTGTACCCTTGATGACTGAACGACACAAAGCTTTACGCCTCGCCTGGGCCTTTCAACACCGACATTGGACTGTTGATGATTGGAACCATGTTTCTGGTCGGACGAGTCTCGTTTCAGACTGAAGCGAGCGGATTGACGTATACAGGTATGGAGACAACCTCATGAATCCATGGACACTGCATGCCAGCAGGGGACTGCTCAAGCTGGTGGAGGCTCTGTAATGGTGTGGGGCGTGTGCGGTTGGAGTGATATGAGACCACTGACACGTGTAGATACGACTATGACGGGTGACACGTACATAAGCATCCTGTCTGAAGAGCTGCATCCATTCATGCCCATTGGGCATTCCGACGGACTTGGGAAATTTCAGGAGGACAATGCGACACCTCCCACGTCCAGATTTGCTACAGAACTGTTCTGAATTTAAACACTTCCGCTGGTCACTAAACTCCCCAGACATGAACATTATTGAGCATATCTGGGATGCCTTGCAAAGTGCTGTTGAGGAGAGATCTCCACCCCCTCGTATTCCTACTGATTTATGGACAGCCCTACAGGATTCATGGTGTCAATTCCCTCCAGCACTACATCAGACATTAGTCAAGTCCATGCCACGTCCTGTTGCGGCACTTCTGCGTACCCGTGGGAGCTCTACATGATATTAGATAGGTGTATCAGTTTGTTTGGCTCTTCAGTGTAATTGAATGTATGTATGATAAGTTGACGGATTAGAATCTGTTTTAAATGATTATATTCAGATATATCATTCTCATATCAGTTTTTATACTAATTTACATACACTACTGGAAATTGAAATAAGAACACCGTGAATTCATTGTCCCAGGAAGGGGAAACTTTATTGACACATTCCTGGGGTCAGATACATCACATGATCACACTGACAGAACCACAGGCACATAGACACAGGCAACAGAGCATGCACAATGTAGGCACTAGTACAGTGTATATCCACCTTTCGCAGCAATGCAGGCTGCTATTCTCCCATGGAGACGATCGTAGAGATGCTGGATGTAGTCCTGTGTAACGGCTTGCCATGCCATTTCCACCTGGCGCCTCAGTTGGACCAGCGTTCGTGCTGGACGTGCAGACCGCGTGAGACGACGCTTCATCCAGTCCCAAACATGCTCAATGGGGGACAGATCCGGAGATCTTGCTGGCCAGGGTAGTTGACTTACACCTTCTAGAGCACGTTGGGTGGCACGGGATACATGCGGACGTGCATTGTCCTGTTGGAACAGCAAGTTCCCTTGCCGGTCTAGGAATGGTAGAACGATGGGTTCGATGACGGTTTGGATGTACCGTGCACTATTCAGTGTCCCCTCGACGATCACCAGTGGTGTACGGCCAGTGTAGGAGATCGCTCCCCACACCATGATGCCGGGTGTTGGCCCTGTGTGCCTCGGTCGTATGCAGTCCTGATTGTGGCGCTCACCTGCACGGCGCCAAACACGCATACGACCATCATTGGCACCAAGGCAGAAGCGACTCTCATCGCTGAAGACGACACGTCTCCATTCGTCCCTCCATTCACGCCTGTCGCGACACCACTGGAGGCGGGCTGCACGATGTTGGGGCGTGAGTGGAAGACGGCCTAACGGTGTGCGGGACCGTAGCCCAGCTTCATGGAGACGGTTGCGAATGGTCCCCGCCGATACCCCAGGAGCACCAGTGTCCCTAATTTACTGGGAAGTGGCGGTGCGGTCCCCTACGGCACTGCGTAGGATCCTACGGTCTTGGCGTGCATCCGTGCGTCGCTGCGGTCCGGTCCCAGGTCGACGGGCACGTGCACCTTCCGCCGACCACTGGCGACAACATCGATGTACTGTGGAGACCTCACGCCCCACGTGTTGAGCAATTCGGCGGTACGTCCACCCGGCCTCCCTCATGCCCACTATACGCCCTCGCTCAAAGTCCGTCAACTGCACATACGGTTCACGTCCACGCTGTCGCGGCATGCTACCAGTGTTAAAGACTGCGATGGAGCTCCGTATGCCACGGCAAACTGGCTGACACTGACGGCGGCGGTGCACAAATGCTGCGCAGCTAGCGCCATTCGACGGCCAACACCGCGGTTCCTGGCGTGTCCGCTGTGCCGTGCGTGTGATCATTGCTTGTACAGCCCTCTCGCAGTGTCCGGAGCAAGTATGGTGGGTCTGACACACCGGTGTCAATGTGTTCTTTTTTCCATTTCCAGGAGTGTATTTTATTCATATGTTTATTCTTCAGGAAGATTTGATGCATTTCACTAGAGATGTAAGCATAGAAACTTTAGAAACACAGATATTTTTAACAAATGAACATCGTGCAAAGCGGGTAGGACAATGGGATTTCTTTGTATGAATGTCACTCGGGAAAGAAACGTCGTTAACATTGGTGAAGATTTTGCGCATTGCCAATAATTTCGCGACAAACCATGTATAACGGATCACTTTTCCGAATACTGGCACGGAGCGAGGTGGCGCAGTGGTTAGACACTGGACTCGCATTCGGGACGACGACGGTTCAATCCCACGTCCGGCCATCCTGATTTAGGTTTTCCGTGATTTCCCTAAATCACTCCAGGCAAATGCCGGGATGATTCCTCTAAAAGGGCACGACCGACTTCCTTCCCCATCCTTCCCTAATCCGATGAGACCGATGACCACGCTGTCTGGTCTCCTTCCCCAAACAACCAACCAACCGAAAGCTGGTGCTTGCAGTTGATTACAAATCATGATACACCACAAGAGTCATATCGAAAAAAAAAAAATTGAAATACTTTTCTCCTTTTTTTTTTTTTAACTTCATTCAAGTGACTTAAATTTATTAGGTGAATAAGGACAAGTCTATACACTGGCAAACGTTAGTGTAAAATCAGCTACAGACGTGGGTGTATAGATGAAAAACAAAAAAATAATAATAGGGTTTCGAACGCGGGGCGCAAAATTAAAAAGCCGCGACTCTAACCACTGTGCTACTATTTTGTACGAAAAAAAGAGCCTGACAAAAGGCATATAAAGTACCGGAAAAATAACTCGAAGACTCTGACTGAACTTTTTTTTATAAGAAACGGTCTAATATCTATGGATAAGCCGAGACACGTGTTCTCTTATTTTGACCTCTCTTCCACTGAGCGGAGTTTCTGAGAAATCGGGTTATAGCACTTGGATTGTTCTCCTTTTAAGTGATGAAACGGTCACCCGATGCGATTTGCAGGTTGCCTATCTAACGGCTTCCGGGGACGACAAAAATTTAATTATATTTCATGTAAATATCGACAGAAGCTAAAATATTAAAATTCCGTCATAATCTACTCGTTAAGAAGTACAATCTTATGATAAAAACTTAACGTAATACGTCGAGTATTACCCATAGTTACAAACTGTACGCATGTTTGGAGGCAAAAGTAATTCACAGTCTGCAAATGGCCTGGAATAAACTCTCTCTCTCTCCCTCCCCCCCCCCCTCTCTCTCTGCTCCAGTCCTGAACAGACACACCCACATACACATACACACACACACAAATACACACACTCACGCACACACAAACCAAACACCACAAGCGCCAGAAACACTTCAGACTTGTGCGCTTCACCCAAACACTCCAGGAAACAGATGAATACTACACAGCTACAACTACGCGTAATGGTGGCGAAAACTCTGCCCATGTTTGAAAATTCGTAGAAAGTGCGTTGTCAAACAACCATAAGTCACAGAAATCAGCCTTTTCACCTTGCCAAAACATATGAGAAAACACTACAACATCAAAGCCGCAAATTATCCACAAAGAAGATTGATATATGCTCATTTTCATTCGTAAATACATAATAAACAGAAAAATAAAAATTACGTTTTTATGTATGCAGATGGAAAGTTGTTGATTGTGTAGCGGACTAGCTACCAACATAAATACCCAATTCCTTCACGTAAGATAGGTAAACTAATACATACATCCACACTTTTGCCAATTAAGCTTTAACTAGAACTTTAGACATAATGTAATAAACATCATACAAATGGCTCTGAGCACTAAGGGACTTAACTGCTATGGTCATCAGTCTCCTAGAACTTAGAACTACTTAAACCTAACTAACCTAAGGACATCACACACAAACATCATACAGTGCATCAGGTCGTTAATACATACACTATGTTATCAAAAGTATCCGGACACCCTCAAAAACATACATTTTTCATATTAGGTACATCGTGCTGCCACCTACTGCCAGGTATTCCACATCAGAGACCTCAGTAGTCGTTAGACATCGTGAGAGAGCAGAATGGGGCATTCCGAGGAACTCAAGGACTTCGAATTTGGTCAGGTGATTGGGTGCCACTTATATCATACGTCTGTACGCGAGATTTCCACACTCCTAAACATCTCTCGGTCCACTGTTTCTGATGTGATAGTGAAGTGGAAACGTGACGGAACACGTACAGCACAAAAACGTACAGGCCGACCTCGTCTGTTGACAGAGAGACCGTCGACAGTCGAAGAGGGTCGTAATGTGTAATAGGTACACATCTATCCAGACCATCACACAGGAATTCCAAACTGCATCATGATCCACTGCAAGTGCTATGACAGTTAGGAGGGAGGTGAGAAAACTTGGATTTCATTACCGAGCGACTGCTCATAAGCCACATATCACGGTCGCAGGTTCGAATCCTGCCTCGGGCATGGATGTGTGTGATGTCCTTAGGTTAGTTAGGTTGAAGTAGTTCTAAGTTCTAAGGGACTGATGACCTAAGATGTTAAGTCCCATAGTGCTCAGAGCCATTTGAACCATTTGAACCACATATCACGCCGGTAAATGCCAAAAGACGCCTCGCTTGGTGTAAGGAGCGTAAACGTTGGATGATTGAACAGCGTAAAAACGATGTGTGGAGTGACTAATTACGGTACACAATGTGGCGGTCCGATGACAGGGTGTGGGCATGGTGAATGACCGGTGAACGTCACCAGCCAGCGTGTGTAGTGCCAACAGTAAAATTCGTAGGAGGTGGTGTTATGGTATGGTCGTGTTTTTCATAGAGGGAGCTTGCATCCTTTGTTGTTTTGCGTGGCACTATCACAGCACAGGCCTACATTGTGTTTTAAGCACCTTCTTGCATCCTATTGTTGAAGAGCATTTTGAGGATCGCGATTGCATCTTTCAACACGGTCGAGCACCTGTTCATAATGCACGGCCTGTGGCGAAGTGGTTACACGACAATAACATCGCTGTAATGGACTGGCCTGTACCGAATCCTGATCTGAATCCTATAAAATGCTTTTGGGATGTTTTGGAACGTCGACTTGGTGCCAGGCCTCATCGACTGACATCGATACCTCTCCTCAGTGCAGCAGTCCGTGAAGAATGGGCTGTCATTCCCCAAGAAACCTTCCAGCACCTGACTGAATGTGTGGCTGCGAGAGTGGAAGCTGTCATTAAGGCTAAGGATCGGCCAACACGATACTGAATTCCAGCATTACCGATGGAGGGCGCCACGAACTTGTCGTTTTCAGCCATGTGTCCGGATACTTTTGATCATATAGTGTACTTCAACTGGGAACTATGAACAAATGATGTATAATATTTTACAACATTTATTCATTCACAATTATAAATATTTAGCACCAAAAGTTTTTATAAGTGTTAATATGTAACAACAATTTTACAATAAGAAAATAAAATAACCCACTGAAGACAGTACAAAAAGTACTGCAACATGTCTGGGTAAAACGAAACTGAAAAAGTGTCTTGCATAAGGCGGTATTCCTTGTCCTATCGTCTTATTGAAAAATGGTTCAAATGGCTCTGAGCACTATGGGACTTAACTGCTGAGGTCATCAGTCCCCTAGAACTTAGAACTACTTAAACCTAACTAACCTAAGGACATCACACACATCCATGCCCGGGGCAGGATTCGAACCTGCGACCGTAGCGATCGCGCGGTTCAAGACTGTAGCGCCTAGAACCACTCGGCCACACGTCTTATTGAAAGGAAACAAGTTTATCGTTTACTAAATGTGGTGAAACTTTAGCATCACACGTGACTTTTAATTTGATATCTGTTTACTACGGCCGGCCGGTATGGCAGAGCGGTTCTAGGCGCTTCAGTTTTGAACCGCGAGACCGCTACGGTTGCAGGTTCGATCCCTGCCTCGGGCATAGATGTGTGTGATGTCCTTAGGTTAGTTAGGTTTAAGTATTTCTAAGTCTAGGGGACTGATGACCACAGATGTTAAGTCCCATAGTACTCAGAGCCATTTTTTGTTTACTATGAACCGTATTCGCTACTCATTTTGTAGGCAGTACTCACAATACCATTACAGACATCCACAAAATAATATCAGTGTATGACACATAGTTTAGCAGAAAAACTACCTTTTTTTGGGAAAATGTAAATAGTCCTTAATATCGGTTTATGTTTTCAACCATTAGGGTTCTACATCAGATATTTAACACATTAATCTATTTGAAAAGTAATCAGATATTTGAAGGTGTTTTGTAGATGGGACAAAGCGTTCATCAAAATGAAACATTTAAACGAAGGAGATAAGAATAATCTTGAAATAGCACATATGATTTTAAGGTTTGGGCATCCACAACTGAGATACATGGTAGTCATATTAAAAAAAAAAAAGAACGGTTTAAGTCACGTAAAAAATCTTCTGGTAGTCGCATTACCTGTTAATAGTTCCTTTATTACAGAATCATTCACGACGGGCTTTGTAACGATTTAATCGTATCCTCAGCTGTACACATATAACTAACTTAACACTGGGTCATTAAGATACAAGGTCTCCCAACATTTTGACAGAGTTCGAATTATTAGAACCGCTTAAAGTGGATTGTTAGAAAATGAAACATTGGAATTTTTGATGTTTAATTTTGTAACCATCCAATTTAAGCAGTTCTGGCAGTTCGACCGCCATCCGAATGCTGAAAGACCGTGTATCTTCAATGGCCTGTAACACATATATCGATTAGGAGTAGGTTTATTTTGAGTAACTATGTACCTGAAATTTATGAAGTGTGCATTCTGTGTTTTTAGAAGAGTGGCAAGATTTAGAGTTTTGTAATGTACACTACTGGCCATTAAAATCGCTACACCACGAAGATGACGTGCTACAGACGCGAATTTTAACCGACAGGAGGAAGATACTGTGATATGCAAATGATTAGCTTTTCACAGCATTCACACAAGTTTGGCGCAGGTGGCGACACCTACAACGTGCTGACATGAGGAAAGTTTCCAACCGATTTCTCATACACAAACAGCAGTTGACCGGCATTGCCTGGTGAAACGTTGTTGTGATGCCTCGTGTAAGGAGGAGACCTGCGTACCATCACGTTTCCGGCCTATCGCCATTGCGGTTTATCGTATCGTGACATTGCTGCTCTCGTTGGTCGAGATCCAATGGCTGTTAGCAGAATATGGAACCGGTGGGTTCAGGAGGGTAATACGGAACGCCGTGCTGGATCCCAACCGACCTCTTATCACTAGCAGTCGAGATGACAGGCATCTTATCCGCATGGCTGTAACGGATCGTGCAGCCACGTCTCGATCCTTGAGTCAACAGATGGGGACGTTTGCAAGACACAAAAACCATCTGCACGAACAGTTCGACGACGTTTGCAGCAACATGGACCATCAGCTCGGAGACCATGGCTGCGGTTACCCTTGACGCTGCATCACAGACAGGAGCGCCTGCGTTAGTGTACTTAACGACGAACCTGGGTGCACGAATGGCAAAACGTCATTTTTTCGGATGAATCCAGGTTCTGTTTACAGCATCATGATGGTCGCATCCGTGTTTGGCGACATCGGGGTGAACGCACATTGGAAGCGTGTATTCGTCATCGCCATACTGGCGTATCAGCCGGCGTGATGGTATAGGGTGCCATTGATTACACGTCTCGGTCACCTCTTGTTTGCATTGACGGCACTTTGAACAGTGGACGTTACATTTCAGATGTGTTACGACCCGTGGCTCTACCCTTCATTCGATCCCTGCGTAACGCTACATTTAAGCAGGATAATGCACGACCGCATGTTGCAGGTCCTGTACGGGCCTTTCTGGATACAGAAAATGTTCGACTGCTGTCCTGGCCAGCACATTCTCCTGATCTCTCACCAACTGAAAACGTCTGGTCAATGGTGGCAGAGCAACTGGCTCGTCGCAATACGCCAGTCACTACTCTTGGTGAACTGTGGTATCGTGTTGAAGCTGCATGGGCAGCTGTACCTGTACACGCCATTCAAGCTCTGTTTGACTGAATGCCCAGGCGTATCAAGGTCGTTATTACGGCCAGAGATGGTTGTTCTGGGTACTGATTTCTCAGGATCTATTCACCCAAATTGCGTGAAAATGTAATCACATGTCAGTTCTAGTATAATATATTTGTCCAATGAATACCCGTACGTCATCTGCATTTCTTCTTTGTGTAGTAATTTTAATGGCCAGTAGTGTATATACGAAAAAAACAAAAAAAAGTTGAAATTTTAAATTATTATAATTTGAATATATTTATGAAAGACGTATGTTTGTTAAAAACTGCCCGCATCTCGTGGTCCTGAGGTAGCGTTCTCGCTTCCCGCGCCCGGGTTCCCGGGTTCGATTCCCGGCGGGGTCAGGGATTTTCTCTGCCTCGTGATGGCTGGGTGTTGTGTGCTGTCCTTAGGTTAGTTAGGTTTAAGTAGTTCTAAGTTCTAGGGGACTTATGACCACAGCAGTTGAGTCCCATAGTGCTCAGAGCCATTTGAACCATTTTGTTAAAAACTGGTTCATGCTTAGGGCACTTGTATTTGTAAAATGTAAACGCTGTAGGGAAGTTCCTCCGCAACGAAAGTGGCATGGCGCGATGTAAGAGGGGGATTTGGGGGTCGAACTGAGCGGCTCCTTTGTGTGAACGGCACACAGTATGTGACTATCCTTAGCATGGTACACCTCGACGGTGTTGAGAGAGGCAATTGGAAGCTGCATTAGAAGGAATTTGCCTCGGATGTGGATCTGGCTATTATTTGGTACTCACGGAATAATGGTATGGCTCTAATATGCTTAAAATCCGACGCCACTAAGAGATTTCACAGAGCATTCGCACATCAAGAGCCGTTAGTACAGTTAGCCGCCATTTCGCCTACACCTTATCTTCGCCACTGCTTCACGGACTTAATACATTCAGTTACGTGCTGTATAATGGCATGGACCAGTTAATTTGTGTATTGTTTCAATAATCATCACATAAAACGTCAATTCACGTTCGAAACCGTAACTTCAATCCTGATCACGAACCAACGCAGGGTGCTCTCCTAAGTACTACTAAAACAGAGTATCCTGATTTAAATGAACAATTGTGGCATTCATGTGTTTAGAAGTGGTTTTCTGTCTACGTAAACGCGGTAGTAAAAATTAAAGTAAGAGTAAAATTTGGATGCTTTGTTTATGGACTACTCCAAGTGAAATTGCTAAGGTAGGAAGTACGAAAATTTAAAGATCAATCAATAAGAAAGTGAAAACCTTATTCATTTAAAAGCTAAAACCATAAAAGTGAAGTTGGATAGGCTTTTGCTAAAGTATCCTTAGTTTATTATAAAATATAGTTTTGTAGGATTACAGTGCAAGATTGTGTAAATATTACTGCCAAGAATGCCTGCTTCACATGTGATTAAAGTACAAGTGTATATAAATCTTTAATGAACCGATTTGCGGTAGTACTATTAGAAGTGAAATTATGCACATTTTCAAATATAGTGTAGTTATGGTGCCCATCATGAATGGTTCCTTTTGAAGTTAATTAAGCCCAGTGTTGCATTTTATTACCTTGCAAAGTAATTTAAGTGAATGATCAGCTTTTAGAGATAGTTTTTATTTTTGCTATAATCAAATAACCTTGACTAGTGGAACTATACCAGTTTATGGGTTCCCATTATATTGTCCTCCTATTAAGAAAAAAATGAACTATTACTGCTACTAAGGAAAACTGCTATATTTAGAGGAGCTTAAACAAGATACTTAAGATGTTATTCATCTTTATTTGTGTTATTCATGTCAGTCAAGATAGGATCCCATCATGTCCAAAATTAGTTCTGTACTTCATGCAGAGTGTTTCAATATTTTGATTAAGTGATGCTAATGATTGTCTCCGTCATTAATAAGAGCTCGGTTCAATTTTGCTCTCCATAACTTACTGATGTGTGTGTTATTGGTAACTGCTGCTACACACAGTACAGTGTGCACTGTGTCAGTTTGTACCCTGTTTGCTATTCAAAGGCAAATTTCAACAAAAGTAACTTCAATAACTGATATCCAATTTCCTCAAACATTTATTTCCAAATTAATGCGCCTAATTAGGCTGGCGACCGTTCTTTTTATTTGATTCACTTACAATTTTACCACGTCTGTCAACTCCCAATGTTAAGGCCCATTTGGTTTTACTGTCAACTTCACAAAATTCGAAATTATAGTCCGATACCCTTTTCCATTAGACACACCCTCGGTCGAACTTTGAAACCCTCTCAGAGGGTAACATTAGCGTGTTTCACGGCACGTTAGTGTTATAGGCCACACGTTAAATTAATTATATGTATACAACAAAGGATGCGATTAAATCATCACGGGGTCGTGTATGATCTTGTAATAATTGAACTGTTAACAGGTAATACGTATACCAGAGGTTTTTAGAGGATTTCAATTGTTTTTCAAAAACATTTTAAAAATATGTCTATAATCTAGAAATAAATAAAAAATATGTTAAACTAAATGGTTACAATACACCCACTTCTTTTTAAAAGGTCAGGGGATGGACAAGAAAATGAAAATAGTGCGAGCAAAGCATGCTTAAAAATGCAGATAAAAAAGTTGTGCTGTTGTGTTCGATCACGAACGGCACATGCGCAATGTCTTCAATACGTTGCAAGCGTGAGTCGTGATAAGAACAAGTGTTCTGCGCAGTCATGGGTGCATTATATCGGAGCTAAGTGAATTCGAACTGGGGCAACTTGCTTGTGGTCATATGGTGGGTGGTTCCATAATCAAGGGGGCCGAAGTATTTGGTGTTTCAAGAGGCGCCAGTGAACACAGGGAAAGTGATAAAAAAGTCATTCGCTAGCTCACAAGGAGGACCAAAGTGTGTGTTGAGAATGGAGAGAGAGAGCACTGAAGATAATTGTGGTGAAAAATGAGAGCGTGACAGCTGCAAAAGTCACTGTGAGGCGTGGCGCCTTATGTCGCTCCTGTCTAGAGCCTGTGTATTGGGAGAATGACTCATGCTTGCACAGTGACAGATGATCTGAAGAGGGTTCAGTTGAGTATGTAGTTCTAAGTTTCATCTGCTAGAGGACAGTATTGGACAGGACTAAACAGAAAGAACTTTAATGTAGTTGAGAATTTTGACCACCAAAGTCCGGTTGTGCACAGAGACATTCAAGAAACAGGTCAAGAGAAAGTTTTTGTGATTCTTTCTGTTTATTTCTTGAAGGCTTTTTATTTATTTATGTTTGTACAGTTTAGTATATGCTTTTAGTAGTGTGAATCATGTGTGAATGTGGTATAAATTAAATATGTAGGTCATTGTTCTACTGATGAACGCTGTACGAACTAATATGAGAAAGTTTTAAGACAGTGTGAATGCAGACGATGGGGAATAGCTAACAACATAACGTATAAACAAAATATCAGAATGTTAAATATTTATTTCGGGAAAAAGTACAGGTAGAAAGTGTGTTATTTGTTGATTGGTTAGTCATGAAGAACGCGGACTAACGCCGGAGAATAATGTTTTTCTATTGGCCTTAAAGAAAACTGACCAATTAGAACAGAGTATTCTGGGCGCGTTTTTTCTCTTGGAGATAGAGAATGCTTACAGCAGTCGAATGGGGTCGGAACCCATCCTTTCAATGGCACGGTCGTATGTAGTATGAGCTGCGAAAGAAGTTATAATTTGCCGGTTTTAGTTTTGCTACATGTTTCAAAAGTGTTTTAAAGTGAACGCATGTTTATTCTGGTGTGTTTCTTTTAGAAATTACGGAGTTTTAAGTAATTTTGTGTACGAGAAAAGACAGTAATTCCACGTGGTATATTGAGCAGATTGGTGACTAAAATCTTGAGTGCATTATACACCGATAAACTTAATAATATTGCGAGCAATTTCATTTAAGGAGAATCCGTGCTTAGTAGCTGTTCAGATTTCGGGAAATACGTTACCATACGCTTGATAACCTGAATGAAAGGATTTGCGCATGATTGAGTTAAGAATAGCACAGCAGTGAACGTATATATTATCAAGGTTCAGAATATAACTAAGTTTTCCCAGTATTTCCACCTTTCATTCAAAATTAAAACCTTTTCCCGATTCTTAGAACAGTTACGTTGTATACAGCCTGTTGCGAGTTGCAGTGCGGTAGGTTTCTGCTCGGCTTTCTTACCGGCGATCTGCTGCAACGAATTCACAGGTAGGTGCAGGTAAGGGACGAAAGTAATCGCGCTGCCGCAAACTGCAGAATTGAGTTTCGCACTCACGAACCCTCCCAGCACCAAAACAATACGAAAGTACCGTGAGTAGGGCACTGCATGGATAGATGGAATTCCAAAACCACACATCAGTGATGCAAACCGGAAAAAATGGCGACGAAGCCATAAAACGTGGACTAAGGAGCAACGCAAGACTGTCATTTGATTTGACGACTCTTGTTGCACACTGTCCCCAACTACTGGCCGAATTTGCTTCCTAGAGTGAAACGTGGCAGAGATTCGATGATAATATCGGCAGCCATATCGTGGTATTTCATGGGCTCCATGGGTACTCTGCAAGGTCACATTACTGCGAAGGATTATGTGACAATTTTAGGTGTATACGTCCATTCTATCGGTACAATGTATTGTTCCCCAATGGTGCCGATGTGTTGCAAGACGACAGCGCCTTTGGTCACACAGTCCCGATTGTCCAGGACTAGTTTTGTGAGCACGAGAGTGAATAGATTTCTCGTATCCTCTGGCCGCCATAGTTACCAAATACAAGATCTCGATATTACTGAGCCAATGTGGTCTACTTTGAAGAGAGGGGTGCCTGATCGCAATCCACCTCTATCATCATTACCTGAACGTGCCAATGTTTTGACGAGTAATGGTATAATATTCACTTGAAAACCATACAAGACCTATATTTATTAATTCCGAGATGACTGAAAGCCGCTTTCAATGCCAGTGGCTTTTCCTTCACCACATTAGGCATGGTAATGTTTTGTGTTTTTGATGTTTCCATATTTTTGTCCTTTCCCCTGTATATCGATAATTTATTCAAACTTGGGCACAGGCAATAAAACATTTTAAAATTAACAGTGTGGGTCTTAGCACACTGCTTTTTGATAGCGATCAAGTAGCTATTAGTCTGAATGAAAATGACTTACAGGAGGGCGTCTTTAAGTAAAGAGTACTATCTTAATATCTTCAGTGTGGAGGCGCAACCAAAGGCGTTTTTAGGTCAGCAGGCCATGCAAGTTAAGAGCGAAACTGACATTCAGATCATAGGGCTAGTCTGAACTATGTAGGGTGCTATGTTACATGTGGGGCAAATAATGAAATGAAAAGTAAGTTAGACCCATTTAACTATTTCTGTGGAACTATGCGCAGAACTGTGGGGAAAAAAGTCCACAGAGATTACTGAAGTTTTATAAGTTTATGGCTATGCTTGCACAGCTCAGTGGATGCGAAAACTGGACTCTTAAGAAGACATATGAAAAGGGACTAGAAGCATATGAAATGAACACCTTAGATACGTGGGTGGATACACACTGGTGTCCAAAATTAAAGCAATAAAGTAAAATTTTTTCAAGGTTGCATTTATTTTTCCACGAAATAGTAAAAACAGTTCATACTAAAGTAAAAACTGTCTAAACAATACAAAACGTAAACAACTCTAATACTCATAAAGGTAGACAAAAATGTTCTTTGTTTTTTCCAGCTTAAGGATTTGCACACACATTCCAACAACTGGTTAATTTGCTCAGTATGGGGCGTGACCATCTCTGGCAGAGATGCAGGGCTTACAACGATGGAGGATGCTGTGAATCATGTCACCAATCTCATGTTGAGACAAGAACATCCGTTCCTCTTGCAGAGCTGTTCGCAGTCTTGGAGAGTATTTTGGTGATTGCTTATCTGATGGAACCCCTCTCTAGTGCCGCGCGGGATTAGCCGAGCGGTCTGGGGCGCTGCAGTCATGTACTGTGCGGCTGGTCCTGGCGGAGCTTGGAGTCCTCCCTCGGGCATGGGTGTGTGTGTTTGTTCTTAGGATAATTTAGGTTAAGTAGTGTGTACGCTTAAGGACTGATGACCTCAGCAGTTAAGTCCAATAAAATTTCACACACATCTGAACATCTCTCTATTTCAACTCGGCTTGCTATACGAGATTCAAATTTCGAGAGCGAGCAGGCCATCCCATGCGTGCAATATCTTCTGCTTCCAGAAAAACATCAATCTCCTCTACTCTATGAGGTCGTGTATTATCGTCCATCGATACGAAATCTGGACCAACAGCACCTCGGAACAACCGCACATGAGGTCCCAAGATCTCAAAAATGTTCAAATGTGTGTGAAATCTTATGGGACTTAACTGCTAAGGTCATCAGCCCCTAAGCTTAAACACTACTTAACCTAAATTATCCTAAGGACAAACACACACACCCATGCCCCAGGGAGGACTCGAACCTCCGCCGGGACCAGACGCACAGTCCATGACTGTAGCGCCCGAGACCGCTCGTCTAACCCAAGATCTCCTTACGATACCTGATAACAGTTAAACCTTGCCAATTCACCCGTACAATTTCATGAAGAGGTGTTCGAGTGGTCAACATAAACCCTGTCCATACCTTTAGGGGTGCTCCTCTATATCGGTCTCTTTCCACCGTGTTTTGGTTCTGAAATCGTGTTCTACGTTCCCTCCAGATGCGAATCCGTCGAATCTTCAGACAAAATCGGAACTCATCTGTGGAAAGAGGACTGGCCCACTGTTACACCGTCCGGGTGGCATGCTGATTACTCCACTTTAGACGTTCCCTTCGGTGAAGATGCGTCAGATGTACACATGCAGCAGGTCTCCAACAGTAAAGCCCACTCTGCCAAAGCCTTCTGTACACCGTTGGCTCGATACAACACGTCCAGTGGATGCTGCGAGTTCAGATTCCAGTTGCCGTCCATTACTAAAGCGCTACTGTCGTGCACTTACAGCAAATAACAGTTTTCTCTTTCTGATGTCACAAGTGGTCGGCCCTGTTCTGGTCTTCGGCATACAGTTTCGGTCTCTGTAAATTGTCGCCACGTCCGAGAAACAACAGAACATTCACATTAAGCCATCACGCCATTTCAGTTTTGGACTGTTCTCCTTCCATTCTTCCTATGGCACTCCATCGCAGAGAATCTGGTAGGCGTCTTCTCTGTACCATACTGCACAGCCTGTGACTGTGTCTACAGTGATTGTGGGTGTGGGACTACCCGCACAACACTACCGTCTTCGATAAATGCAGTAAAGTCATCGTTGGCGTGGTTGCCCGTTGACTGGAATGCCATCTTCCGTGCAGAACACAATCGTACGGACATCTGTTGACAGTTTGTATGATTATATCGTGAATTAGACATAGGGCAGAGAAATAGCGGTTTGTTGCTTTAATTTTGGACACCAGTTTACTTTAATGGATAAAAAGAGAAACAATAATATCCAAGCAGAACTGACAGTTAAGTTGTAAAGAATCACTAAAACAATAAATCAAAATAAACCAGGAGGCCATAAAACTCTACGAAAACCAATGAAGAAATGGCTTGACTTGTTTTGAAGGGGACGGAATGGACCACAGTTTCCAACCTCTGATATAGGTGAGTTAGAGTCTTTAAAAAAATTGGAGTTTTGGGGAAGGGGTGGTGGTTTCTGTTAGTGCACAGATACGCCACCTCTGGTAGCAACATCTGCTCTAACTAGTTCCTCAATCGCAATGGCTGATGGGTATTGGCCTTTCGGTCCCTCAGCCTAAACGATCGGATGTTTTCAACTGGTGAGTGATCCAGAGAAATTCCTCTCCAGGGTAAAAGTTGAAAACGCTCTTTATCGAGGAAGGTGAGGACAACACGGCTAACATGTGGTCTTGCTCTCTCTTGTTGGAAGATTACGTCACAGAGTCCTCGAAGACAGGGGAGAGCCACTGGCCCTGGCACGTGAGAAGTGGCACACCGTACCACCACGCCACGTGATGGCTCTACATGATCATGAATGGAATTTGGCAACGTTCGTTCTCCACAGAGCTTCCGTCATGAATTTGCACAAAGAACCTGGACTTGTCTGGAAAGACGATGTGGTGTCAATACTGTATCCAGTGTTGCCTTTGGGCGCCCCACTGCTGCTATGCTTTTCTCAAGACATCACATCAAGGGAAAGGAAGCCACTAAACGGCATCCGCGCGGTACTGGCACTCCAGATGTCATGTAGATGTTTATCTTGCTGAAAATAAGCCAATGTCCTGATCCAAGGTACATGTCGTGGCTGCACGATTCTACACGGCAGAGCGAACGAGTTTTCCTATTGGTCTCGTGTGGGTGTTGGGGTCCTTGATGGAATTGGGTACGGTTCTCCTGAACTCATCGATTCCATATTTGTGTGACCATCGCTATATATCATCCAAAGTTAGCACCAATATCGTGGAATCATAAACCGCAATGTCAGTAGGCTTTCATCCTACCGGTGTCAAATCCCGACATCAGATGGAAGATGTCTCTCATAGGAAACAACATTGAAATGCAACTTTTAAATCAGAAACTCGCTTTGTAATCTTTTATTATATACAGAATGCAGATGGCCGAACTCCTATCCGGTTCACGTGGTTGCGCTTATACACTAAGGATTTGCCAAACTGACATTTTCTGCACAGCACCATGTTATTGCACTTCCAGTGTATAGCAGTGTAGTTTCTCCAGTCAGCAATCCTTCAAGTGGTTTGATATTGTCATTCGCCCTTCCTATCTCGTGTTAAACGTTTAAGCTGTAGTCACTGCAGCTAACATCCTCAACATGAGGTTTTCACTCTGCAGCGGAGTGTGCGCTGATATGAAACTTCCTGGCAGATCAAAACCGTGCGCCCGACCGAGACTCGAACTCGGGACCCTTGCCTTTCGCCGGCAAGCGCTCTACCATCTGAGCTACCGAAGCACGACTCACGCCCGGCACTCACAGCTTTACTTCTGCCAGTATCTCGTCTCCTACCTTCCAAACTTTACAGAAGCTCTCCTGCGAACCTTGCAGAACTAGCACTCCTGAAAGAAAGGATATAGCGGAGACATGGCTTAGCCACAGCCTGGGGGATGTTTCCAGAATGAGGTTTTCACTCTGCAGCGGAGTGTGCGCTGATATGAAACTTCCTGGCAGATCAAAACCGTGCGCCCGACCGAGACTCGAACTCGGGACCCTCGGGACCCCGAGTTCGAGTCTCGGTCGGGCGCACGGTTTTGATCTGCCAGGAAGTTTCATCCTCAACATGTTTTATGTAATCTGATCTTGTCTTCTACTACAATTTTTTCTTATTCTGTTCCCTTCAGTCCTACGTCTAGTCACTCTTCTCTGATATCTTACCTGTCTACTTATTTTTTAATATACTTTCGCGGCACCACACTTCAGTCCTGGTGACAGTAGCTGTACGCCATAGAGTACCAGAATGCATTGCTCTCCGATAATGACGGAAGCTGAAGAAATAAATTAAAATGTATACCTTCGCTGGGACCTGAACCTGGCTCCCATACCTTACAAAGCAGGTGTGCTAGCCACTACACCACTGTACTAGTATAGCTAACAAAGCTGCATGGACTATCCTAGTAAAATGTTCTCAAACAGCAGCTAGCAACAGCTTTTTGGTTCTACTTCGTAGGTTTTAACAATGAACCATGTCTTTACATGGTTATATTTTTTGTTTTTCCTCATGACAAAAACAATGGTTACAGGTACTGGACAGTATACATGATGCTAACTTGCTTATGATTGATTGTAAGATTACTCATGACAGGCTAGTAACGAACATCATTCGAATAATAAATAATTTGTGCATAGCTTATGTGTGTTTTCTAAATGTCGATTATGAAATATACCAACTGACCAAAAAAAGTGAAGCACCTGGTACGATAGGAGGAAACTAAATGAAAGTTCACAGGTTGAGAGAGTACATGATGTTATTCCATGATAACAATTTCGAGTCAACTTGACAAATAACTTGGCAGTATGAGCATACTTATGAGTATGATGTTGCACCCCCTTCTCGCCTGGAGTAATGAACTGATTGCAGGGTGTTAAAAACGTAGTGTATCGTCTCCTGAGAGAAGGTGACCCAGAACTGTTGCAACTGGTTCTGCATACTGGCGCAGGGACGGAGTGGACCTCATAGTTAGTTCCTTATAGTTGGTCCGTTTCTATTGGCGACAGATCTGGGCGTCATGCTGGCCACGGGAGAACGTCTAAATCTACATAGATGCTCCGCAAGCCACCGTATGATGCTGGTGGAGGGTACCCTATACCACTGTTAGTCATTTCCTTCCCAGTTCCACTTACAAATAGAGCGATAGAAAAACGACTGTCTATATGCCCCCTCCCCCCAGTTTCTTGTATCTTATCTTCGTGCTCCTTATCTGAAATGTAAGTTGGTGGCAGTAGATTCGTTTGGCAGTCAGCTTCAAACGCCGGATCTCTAAATTTTCTCAATAGTGTTTCTCCAAACGTACGTCGCCTTCCCTTCAGGAATTCCCATTCGAATTCCCGAAGCATCTCCAAAACTCATAAGTTTTGTTCGAGCCTACCGGTGACAAATCTAGCAGCACACCTCTGAATTGCTTCTGTGTCCTCCTTCAATCCGACCTTGTCCGGATCACAAACACTCGAGCGGTACTCAAGAACAGGTTGCACCAGCGTCCTACATGCCGTCTCCTTTACAAGTGAACCACTCTTTCCTAAAATTCTCCCAATAAATCGAAGTTGACAATTTATCTTCCATACCACAGTTCTCACATGCTCGTTCCATTTCATATCGCTTTTCAACGTTACGCCCAGATGTTTAAACGACTTGACTGTGTCAAGTAGGACACTAGAAATACTGTATCCGAACGTTACAGGTTTGTTCTTGCTACTCATCGGGATTAACTTACATTTTTTTTTACGTTTAGAGTTAGCTGCCATTCATAAAACCAACCGGAAGTTTTGCCTAAGTCGTCTTGTTTCTTTCTGCAGTCACTCAACTTCGACACCTTACCGAACATCACAACATCATCAGCAAACAACCGCAGATTGCTGCCCACCATGCCCGCTAAATCATTTATGTATGTAGAGAACAATAGCGATCCTATCACACTTCTCCGGGGAACTCCTGGCGATACCCTTGTCGCTTATGAACACTCGCCGTCGAGGACAACATAGTGGGTTCTATTACTAAAGAGGTCTTCAGGCCACTCTCATATCTGTGAACTTATTCTATACGCTCGTACCTTCATTAGCAGCCTCAATGGGGCATCGTGTTAAACGCCATCCGAAAATTTAGAAATATGACATCTGTCTTTTGCCCTTAGTCCATAATTCAGAGTATATAATGTGAGTACCTCAGTATCAGGTAGACACAAAGGTAACACATGAGGGCACAAGATGTCCGTGACGTAGGATTGTGCCTCCAGTTCCCATAATCTCTACCAGCTGTATCCTGACGTCAAAAACGTTGGCTTCCCACACCGTAGAGCCGAGAGTAATACCGTTGTGCCTATCCAAAGCATTGGAGGAATGGGCCCTCTTCCCAGATCGCCATCATACCCTTCGACGATGACCATCCTGGACAGCGCAAATCGTGCTTTATCACTTAATACAGTGGGACGCCATTCATAGTGCAAATCGCAGGTTATTGCTGAATACAGTGGGGCACCATTCATTAGCAGTACCTGCTTCAAGGTGACAGCACCGCTTCAAACGCAGCCGTTTCGTGACATGCTGTTAACGGCAGCCTGCGAAAGGAACATTAATTCCAAAGCCCGGCAGCTGCTGGTCTCTGACCAATGGTTCTGGACACGTCACGATGCGATACTGCAGTGACTGTGTTATTCTGAATTACCAATGGACTACCGCAGTTATGAAATACATGAAATATATTCGCCATTGCGAATATGGATAACCATCAGCTGCAGAAAGGAGTGACGACAGCCGGCCTCTGTGACTGAGCGGTTCTAGGCGCTTCAGTCCGGAACCGCAATGCTGCTACGGTCGCAGGTTCGAATCCTGCCTCGGGCATGGATGTGTGTGATGTCCTTAGGTTAGTTAGGTTTAATTAGTTCTAAGTTCTAGGGGACTGATGATCTCAGATGCCGGCCGGAGTGGCCGTGCGGTTCTAGGCGCTACAGTCCGGAACCGCGAGACCGCTACGGTCGCAGGTTCGAATCCTGCTTCGGGCATGGATGTGTGTGATGCCCTTAGGTTAGTTAGGTTTAAGTAGTTCTGAGTTCTAGGGGATTGATGACCTCAGATGTTACGTCCCATAGTGCTGAGAGCCATTTGAACCATTTTTATGACCTCAGATGTTAAGTCCCATAGTGCTCAGAGCCATTTGAACCATTTGAGTGACGACAGTGGAAATTTGTACCGGACGGGGTCTTGACCCCAGACTTCCAACTTATCGCGAACGGTCGCCCTACCTTGCTATCTGTGCACGACTCTCCATCAGACTCAAACTTCCATAAGTCGTCAACCCTGTGTCTGCAGCCTGTACTCATACATCAATTAAGTACATTCCTGTACAGACGAGACATTTTGCTTGAAAGTTGATTGTCCGGTGCTGGTGGATAAATGCGATATTGCAGTGCCTGTGTTATTCTGAATTACAACGCAAAGTTCCTTTGGACAGGGGCGCCTGGATTTCATGACGACTGTAGTCGTGCCTGGTCTTTGGACATGCAGGCATGTCCAAATTCATAATAACACAGGTTCTGCAGTATCGTATTAATCTGCAAGCGACTGTCAAGTAAAATGTATCACCTGCACGGGAATATACATAATGGATGTACGAGTACAAATCGTGACGCATGGTTGACAACACATGGAAGTTTAGGTCTGACCGTTAGTCTTGCATGGATAGCCAAATGGTAAGACGATGCTGGTGATAAGCGGGAAACTCGGGTTCCAGTCTAGGTCCGGCACAAATTTTCACTGTCGTCATTCCATTCTACAGCTGATAGCAGTCATTATTCGTAATTGCGAATACACTTAATGCAATGGGTCTGGATGCCACAGAACTTTGCAGGGAATCAATTACTTGCTGTCCCATGGAAGGCGTAGATGTGAAGGAGTTACAATGTGCCTGTGCACATTATGGTGATGCTCCCTTGTGGTGGTCACACGTGATCGACCAGAACGTTGACGACGAGTATCTCTACTCTCACGTTCACGTGAAGTCCAACATCGGACCACCGTCACATCCTAATGCCCCACAAATCTAGATACAGCACGATTCGACCAACTGGACAATTGGAGACCCACAATGCAGTTATTTTCAGACTGAGTCAAGTGATGATAATGCTACCATAATGCAATCCCGATTCTGATTCAATTACTCACGATCCAGTCTTCCGCACATAACCTGCAACAGCTGTACCGTGGATGTTTGCCGTTGTGGATACATGTCTGCCGGAGCAAACTCGTATTATTTTTATGAAGGCGTCTCTGCCAAAAACCAGCAGGAGGTAACATTACCTTCAGTTTTATCCCACCTGCCGTTGGTTTACCGTAATGGAGGGCCAGATATACTTCAAGCATTTCCGAACCATAGGTTCATTCATTTTCCTAACTGTTCTTCAATGGGAATTGAATGATTTATGGTGTCAAAACTCGGGATGAATGTTTGTCAATATGAGCTTCTAATACAACACCACCAGTTACCAGTCCATTGCATAGGTATCACTGACAGTCGCCATTTTCACATTTGCTTAATAGTGAGCAGTCTTAAAGGCATCTATTCTTTTGGTAGTTTGCTATTATTTACCTACATAGAACCCGAAGACGTTACATACGCAAACGCTGGTAAAGTTTTTTAACGCTACTCGTAATTTTAATGGCTGTGATTATTATTTTTTATAGTAGGTCTTATCACCACACGTGTCCACTTTTACATTCAGCTACTTGTGCTTAATGCCAGTTTTATTATTGACAACAGCCTATAATGGATTAACATTTTCCATTTTCAACTGAACACTGGGACATGGTAGCTTCCCGATTGTTTGAGGGCTAATCGTGTGAATAATAGTTTTTTTTTAAAGATCCGTTTTTCAGTTAATGTATGACAGATATTTTTAAGAATTTTTAAAAACATTTTTTTCTTTTTTATAAAATATTATTCTAAAAAATTGCATTTTAATTAACAATAAGTAACCTGAGGTGCGAAATAGGTAGTGTTCCCAATAAAGGACTACATAACACGTAAAGTGGCTTGAAGAGTCTTCATTCACTGTGAATCCCACCAGTTCATAAGACCTTTTTCAGTAAAAACCGGTTACGAGATTCTGAATCATTAAAAATGTATTTTTTTGCTGTGGCTGCCATGTGAACAAAATAGTACTTACAATTAAATTTTCGCTATTTGAGAGAGTCCTCACGAAAAAAAAGACTTATCGTAGGACAATGAACTTTATGGAAACATTTTTAAGGACACATAAAAGAGAAATAATGAGCCAACCATTGGAGAAAACACATTTTAATTTCTACATGAGGTCAGCATTTACCAATTTCGCACCGTGTTTGCGTCCCAAGTTACAAATGCTGCTCAGTGTAATGACTATCTGCAGCCACGACAGCCTGGAACCGCACTAGAGTTACCGTTTCACAACTTTTCGCAGACTTCTCGAAAGGTGGACCATGGAATGTTCAGCTGATGTGGCACAACTCGTGCACTGCTTGAAGATCGTACATCGCGTCCAGCATTCTCACCCATGGCAACAAAAATTCAACAGTTAGTGACGCACTTTGCCGTTGGCCTTTCCCACTAGCAATTTCCAAATTGCCAATTAATTCGCACCTTCAACCCTGGTGCGGAAAGAGGACCTCTCTCTATTTCTTTACAGCTCCTTTACGAGTAAAGCCCTAATCACTCTCTTCAGACCCATGTTGACCGTCTGCAACTGTAATGCACGATGAGGCTGGCTTTTCAACCTTATGTCGCCATACCAGTACCTGCACCTAAAGGGAAGTCATGGCACTAACACTATTACCCTCCTACCTTGGCTAATTAGGCTTTTCTATATTACCGTGTAGACCGCAGCTCGTGGTCTTGCGGTAGCGTTCTCGCTTCCCGCGCATGGGGTCCCGGGTTCGATTCCCGGGGATTTTTCCTTGCCTCGAGATGACTGGGTGTTGTTGTGTTGCCTTCATCATCATCATTCATCCCCATTACAGTCGGAGGAAGGCAATGGCAAAACCACCTCCGCTAGGACCTTGCATAGTCGCGGTGCGGGTCTCCCGCATCGTCCCCTACGCTCCTCATATATGGGACCTCATCATCATCATCATATGACTGTGTAAGTAAAGTCCCTAATCTGTGGGGAAAGAGGCATCTACTTCGAAGAAGAATGCAAAACCAGTTATGAAGTTATAATCGAATGCCACTGCTCAGTACTTTAACAAAGTTCGGTGTTAACTTTATATATTGTTATTATGCAAACTAATTTTTAATTAACACTAGTTAGTGGAAAATTTGGAAAAAAGGTTTTCAGTGTATGCCATTAATGAAAATAACCAACGGTCGCCAGTTTCCACCGGAACAAGAATAGTTAAATTAAAACTGAACTTAATACCCGTAAGTAATCTTACGTAAGAATGGATATTGGCGTCATAACGTAGGACTAGTAACTAACGCACACCTGTCAGACCCATCACACCACACGTCACGGCAGTCAGATAATAATCAAATAGCAAACACATACAACATATCATATTAATTTTCAAAGACCAATTAAAGTAAGATTGCCTATGAAACTTTTTGTCAGGTTACTCACCGTAATACTGACTAGTAATTGTAGCAAGCACAAAGATAGTTTGAATTTAGCAGTTAATTTGATATTTCTTTGTAATAAAAGTTACAAATTACGCCACAAGCTATAAATCAGAACTGTGCTTTGACAATGAAATTAAGTGTCCAAGTTACGTAAATTTTACAACCATTTTTTTTTATTATCAAAGGTGCTCTATTTTTAGCAAATGAATTACTACTGGCTTTTGCATCATTCTATTTTTGACATCATTCATACTACAACCAAATATTTCATTATTACGTAATTGTCCAAAAGTTGGAAAAATTATGTTTTTATAATCTAATAAATTAACGTCCGCTTCATTTTCATACAAAGGGATAGAATGGATACTACTCAGATAATGACTTAGGAAAATTATTCACGTGACACTATGCACGAAAACAATGTCATTCAAACAACAATTCCAACTACGCTGGTAAGTCTATTACACTTCTACTTATAAAAAGTCTAGATCTTACTTCACTTCATGATGCCGTTGGTTTGTCGAGTGGCTTCCGTTAGAGGCATATAGGGCACAGGTTGATCTTCTTGCCATACGATAGCCAACAACAAGGGCCCACAGTTCTCTTGGTGTTAAGTGAATTACTCTTGCTGCATTTGTGCTGTGTCCAATAATGCCGTGGCGGGCCAATATTAAACATCCACCAAAACAACCATTACAGTTTTCACAGTTCCGCATTTCGGAAACAGACTTTTTGTCCCCGCACTTTTGCATAGTCACACCGGCGAATACACATAACCAACGACACCAATCGTCTCCTTCCGCTCCCAATTGCTACTTTTTGGCGCGCTCGCAGGACCAGCGATAATGCATTTAAAATTTATTACACTCTTTGACAATAGCTTCTCCCTGACTATCCAGCGTGTCTACTGACAAAATGTTAACATTCTTTGCGTATTCTCTTTCTTAAATAACAAATAGCATTTGTAACTTGACAACATATTTACGAGAATAATATTCAGCACAACTAATAAAGCAAACTTCGCAAAACACATAGAAAATGTATGAACATCCACAGAGTTGTGGTGTTACAACACTAATAACACCACCAATCGTGCAGCACACAGTCTGATCGTCTTTCCAATAAATAGTTATCCGTCTACACTAGTTCAAGTACCGAAAGTTTAATTATAAGCACCCCGTACGTGAAATGATGTATTCCGAAGGATAATTGTGTAACCCAATGCTCTGATGTAAATTCAGCTTATAAATTAATTGCAAGCAAGAGAATAAAAATCACTTACTAAAATAGGCCTGTACAATTCTAAATAGATTTGCTCTAATTAATTAAATAATTTTTTCGGCAGAGCTGGGCGACAAACAAACGTTAACTAATCTCACATTTCATAACACAGTAATTCGAAATGATCGTAACAGCTCCACTAAATATCATTAAACGATCAAGTTATCTCAGACACTGCTATCAGTTCTAGTACTGACTAACATACTACTACAATGTCTCATATCGGTCGCTTAGAATCGCGCCAAGTCTATAGTACGGTTTCCTGAGCAACTTTAACACTCGCGGTTCGACGACCGCGCAGTGTTATCAAACTTACGGACGAGGAACGCACCGATAAAAGAGCACGTGGCCCCACTACTCGCTTACTCCAGATCTCGGACACATGACCAACTACTGCAGTCGTGATTGCTACTTTCCTTGGTACACATTATCGAAACAACACACTTTTTCAGTGATTTGTAAACAACCATTTTAATTTTTTTTTTGCATTTGTTCAGAGAGAAAGTCAAGTAACCTAGACAAGTGCATGTCGGATTTCTGCCTGGGGTTGCGCCACTACGTGACCCAAAGGACATTTCTTAAATCACACAAACTTAACAAACGCTATTTACATAAATTCCTACGTCACAGTCCCTACTGCAATGTCAACGTGCTGAAGATGCCGCCGCTGAATCAAATATTTAAAATAATATGCTTAACAGTTTAGTTTCGTACATATATCACAGCCAAGCTTGCTCGACACGCAGCTGAAATCATGACTAGTTCGTCGGTGCGTCGTACGTATTAAGGGGCCCGGGTTCGATTCCCGGCTGCGTCGGAGATTTTCACCGCTCGGGGTTGGGTGTTGTGTTGTCACTGTAACGTCCCTTAGCAAAAGACATATTTCGTAGTAAAGAGAAAATATTATGCATCGTATTCAGTTATTGTATGGAATTATGTATTTTTTTATTATTATTTATTTTAGATAATATCTGTGTCGGCGAGTACTGAAACCGCACAGACGATAAATATCATACAGAGATGAAAAATATCCCTAGTATAAATAATACAGAACGAACAGTAATTTCTTTGTCTTCTTCTTGGAGTTACGTGAGAAGGATAGCCTGTGACGTGATATTGTATGCTAGCGTAGCATTCTTTTGTCAAGTTTGTAAGAGGGACGCCATTAGGCAAGATTGTTAAAAAGGTGTGTACTACTCAAATTGTTTAAATGTTTGAATAGAGTTATTTAGTGAAACCTTGCATTATGATTCATGTCAAGCTTGCCTGGTATTTTATCCCATCCCTTTAAGACATTTTCAGTTGTTTAAATATTATTCGTGGTGCAGAGCGGCGCTACGAACGAGCCAGCCGCTGCCGCGGTTCATTTAAATGGCAGTACATGAAACCTATCATACTGCAAAGAAGCGGTCAGGTAACAGTGAAGTGAAAAATTATTTCTTTCAGCTTTCGAAGTTGCAGAGCAGAGCAGCAGATTTTATGATGTGTTTTACAGGCTGACGCGGGCTGCTGATAATATAGTACTAATAGTGAAAAGAGATAATTTATTTTCATCACATGAAAGAAATCTTGCTGTGCGTAGTTCTGGTCTGGCAACCTTATAGTAAAAAACATCATTTTTCTCCGATAATAGGCTCATGTTCTTGTGCTAGTCGTGGTAATTATTGGTGTTTTACGCTTAACAAAAATCCACTGCAAAATTATGATGTTGAACAGTTATTGCGTACTATAACTGCTTTAATAGAAAGCCAGATACAGAACAATAAGAACCCAATATATTCTGTTTTGTTGAAAATTAATGATTATAAAGAAATTCTTGGCACAGCATTACTAAAAGGTATTTCGCGGCTCTTTTCGTAGTAACATATCTCATTTAATATATGAGTTGTTACGCGAATAATAATAATAATCACAATAATAATAAAACAAAAACAAAATAAATAGAAAAGAGTAATTTACGAGTTACGCGAAATCACCATCATCATCATCATATCATCCCCATCGACACGCAAGTCGCCGAAATGGCGTCAACTCAAAAGACTTGCACCAAGCGACCGCTCTACCCAACGGGAGGCCCCAGCCACACTACATTAGATGCCATTTTGCTTGACTTCCGGAAGGCGTCCGATACAGTTCCGCACTGTCGCCTGATTAAGTAGGAGCCTACGGAATATCAGACCAGCTGTGTGGCTAGATTGAAGAGTTTTTATCAAACAGAACACAGCATATTGTTCTCAACGGAGAGACGTCTACAGGCGTTAAAGTAATCTGTGGCGTGCCATAGGGGAATGTTATGGGACCATTGCTTTACACAATATATATAAATGACCTAGTAGATAGTGTCGGAAGTTCCATGCGGCTTTTCGCGGATGATGCTGTAGTATACAGAGAAGTTGCAGCATTAGAAAATTGCAGCGAAATGCAGGAAGATCTGCAGCGGATAGGCACTTGGTGCAGGGAGTGGCAACTGACCCTTAACATAGACAAATGTAATGTATTGCGAATACATAGAAAGAAGGATCCTTTATTGTAAGATTATAAGATAGCGGAACAAACACTGCCGGCCGGTGTGGCCGAGCGGTTCTAGGCGCTACAGTCTGGAACCGCACGACCGCTACGGTCGCAGGTTCAAATCCTGCTTCGGCCATGGGTGTGTGTGATGTCCTTAGGTTAGTTAGGTTTAAGTAGTTCTAAGTTCTAGGGGACTGATGACCTCAGAAGTTAAGTCACATAGTGCTCAGTGTCATTTGAACCATTATGAACAAACAATGGTAGCAGTTACTTCCGTAAAATATCTGGGAGTATGCGTACGGAACGATTTGAAGTGGAATGATCATACAAAATTAATTGTTGGTAAGGCGGGTGCCAGGTTGAGATTCATTGGAAGAGTCCTTAGAAAATGCAGTCCATCAACAAAGGAGGTGGCTTACAAAACACTCGTTCGACCTATACTTGAGTATTGCTCATCAGTGTGGGATCCGTACCAGGTCTGGTTGACAGAGGAGATAGAGAAGATCCAAAGAAGAGCGGCGCGTTTCGTCACAGGGTTAATGGTAAGCGTGATAGCGTTACGGAGATGTCGAGCAAACTCAAGTGGCAGACTCTGCAAGAGAGGCGCTTTGCATCCCGGTGTAGCTTGTTGTCCAGGTTTCGAGAGGGTGCGTTTCTGGATGATGTATCGAATATATTGCCTCCCCCTACTTATACCTCCCGGGGAGATCACGAATGTAAAATTAAGAGAGATTCGAGCGCACACGGAGGCTTTCCGGCAGTCGTTCTTCCCGCGAACCATACGCGACTGTAACAGGAAAGGGAGGTAATGACAGTGGTACGTAAAGTGCCCTCCGCCACACACCGTTGGGTGGCTTGCGGAGTATAAATGTAGATGTATATGTACATTTCAATAACATGTCTGCAACTGGTTGTTACTTTCTTATAAATAAATGAAAAATTAAATCGTATAGATCTTATAATTCAATTTTCCCCGCGACATTTAAGTCTCATCATTACCTACGATAATGTGGGAAGCAGTAGGTGTGAATTAAAATCTGTGCCTATAGTGACAAAGTAAGGTGAAAATAAGCTGGAGATATGAATTGAAGTTTGTGTTGTGGAGGGCATTGGCTTGGGTAGCTCGTGCAGCAACGTTGATTATAATACTGCGGTGATATAATGGTCAGCATTTCTGTCACATAAATAAGTAGACTCGGGTTCGAGTCCCGGCCGCGACACAGATTTTAATTCATTCCAACATTATCGTTGAAAAATTAAACTTCAATAACTTCTAAACAAGATTTATGCAAATGTGGTGATAATTTTATTGAGTTATAGCGCTTCCTCCTGATTTCAAAGGGGTCCTTATATTCTGTGTAGCTGAACTGTAGGTAGTTCTGACTGTGTTCAGCGAATATTCAACGCTTTGTATGTAACGCATTCAGTCACCAGGTCATGTCGGTGTCTACGTCCTTCTCGCCAGGCGACTTAAAGAGGTTTTCCTAGGGCCAGGGCTTCGTGATGTGGCAAGACTTTTGGTCTTCTGTCAATAAAATTCTTCTGGGCTGTTGAGCGCATTGTCAACTTATAAAATTGTCTGACGTTTTGGCCACTATTGCAAGAGGCCTTCGCAGGGATGTGTTGAGCTGACTCCTCATGGCTGTGCTGAGTCAGCAATAATGGCCGACAGGTCGGACAATTTTATATATTGACAATGTGGTCAACAGCCCAGAAGAATTTTGTTGACAGTGCGAACGGCCGCGGAAGCCTACGCTTTCTTGTCTTCTGTTACGGTGACGTGGAACTGGCTTTCTTTATTGAAAGTTGTAATTTGTGATGGGAGCCAGCCAACAATCAGTAGCCTACCAAAACTGGAAAAGGAAGTGTGTCATTAGTACGATAAAAAGATGATAAAATGTTGTTCATACCAGTGATATCGGCCACAATTACATTAAAGTAGTAGCAGGAGAATTAAGTAATCTAGTTATAGTAATCATTTGGAAATCACACACCCTATCATGTAACACAATTAGAACCCTACGTACTACTCTTTGAAAGATGGCAGTAATAAAAGATAGATAAGGAAGCAAAGAAGAGGGAAGTAAACTACGCAATATAATAAAATGGCGAGAAACGACAATACCTCGATGACAATAGTACATCAAAAATTACTTCCGTCCAGGTGCGTAATCCGTTTCAGACTATCCGTTTCTTTATCAGACGTTGACAATTATATGCCATTCCCACAGAAATAGCAAACTGACAAAGAGGGAAGACAGAAACGACCTTTTAAATATATCAAAACAATGACATATTACGATTTTCCAGCACATAACTAAAGGACTCTTAAATACGGCTGATATATGATTCATAAAAGAATTCTTCTTCCTTTCAGCAAAGGTATCAAAGAGAGTATATAGCGCATAACCAGGAATATACGCATTTCAGCGTCTTAATAGCTCCATCTGGGGAGCTCTCACAGACAGAACAGCAGGGCATTTGTGGTTTTACAACGGGCACCCCTCCAGAGAGTCAGGGGGTGCGGAATGTTGGGCTGCCTACCACTGTAATAGCAGAAACAAAACTTTATATGCCAATCTTCCAGACTGAGGACATAAAGCATTAATAGAATCGAGTATTACTTGTAACTTCTTTTGACTACATATGGTGCTGGAATTGGCGTAGGAATCACCCATTTATTTACAGCATACTTGTTACTATTATTTGGCACCATAGAGTGTGTGTTGGTTGCCAGATCTGGTCTCTTCACGCTAACAAACGGAAACCGCATCATGTTGATGGAGTATATTACTATCTACATGTATACTCTCTGAAGATTTAATCCATAATGATAAATTTTCAGGCGTTCGAGTGAGCTAGTTTAGTGTTTCAAGGCAAACATGACTAACGATTAGTTTTGTCGCAGCACATGAACAATTCACAGTACTGAATATTAGAAGTAAACTTGGTATTCTTGTCACATTTATTACAACATGAGTTACTTGTCGTCAACCTGTGTTTAGTAATTTTCTTCATGTTATGATAGACCTAAAATACTACAAATATTTTATGGCAGTGGTGTAATCTTCTCGTTTCTAAATCAGACATCATGTAAAAAGCAATGTAAATCCTATACTTCTGTGGACAGCGTTTGCTTTCAGATTTAGTTTCACGTGATTCACACAACTACAGAATTTACATACAATTATATGCGAATATCGCATTTTTGTGGCCAGTGGTGTGTACTAAGAAATTGGAATGGAACAACCAATTACTCGATACCTGTTGTTTTGCCTCTCAAAACAATTTTTGCACGTGACGCCTGCCTTCGATGGTTTACACTATTTCTCTCACTTATTTTAGGAACTGGAAAACGTGCAGCAGCTGTGTGGCATCCATATGTTCCTAATAACTGAATTTCTATATGAAGGAATTGAATAAACAACAGGAGAGATTACTCTGCTTGAGTGTATATCTCGTATCTGATGTAAGAACAAAGAACCTCCTTAATTGCTAAAGAATAGTCACTTACAATTTATGAATGATTAACTCAAATGAAATACGAACAGTTTGCATCAAAATTGCTGACTTGGTTAAACTTCAACGACAAAGACACTCCTAACACTGTGTATATCAAGCTTACACAATATTCATTGGTAGCCTTGTTAGTGTAATTTAAGCTAAGTTATAATAAATTCAGTTCGATAAGTGCAAATACATAGTTGCCATTGCATAGTATTATGACTTGCTGGAATACAGAAAGTCATGGGAATAAATTGCAATTTCTAGCTAACTCCCATGAAAAACTTTACTTTCCTGCACATTGATCTTATATGTTGTACCATTAAGAGTATTTGGAATTATTGTCGTTGCACTGTAGCATCAATTGAATGTTTGCTTGTAGATCACCCACAAAACTAATTTCTGCTGCCACTGGGTAACCGAATATCAATACCGACTCCGGCCGACACCTGCAAATACGAAAAAACTATAAAAACATTTGGTACGTTGAAAGTAGATTAGGGTCAGAGTCGATTTCAAGGACAAACAACTATCAACGGTAGTTACGTTTACAAGTGACAGAATCACATAGTCGCTTAATTTTTATAGGAAAAAACTGTCTGATTTAGTATTGTACCAATGTTTGACATCCACATAGGCTCACAAACTAGTGATGTCGGTATTGGCACCCCATACTCAAAAGCTATTAAGATTACTAAAATGAACAAAGCACCAGACCCTGCCGGGATTGCAGCTGGGTGTTACTGGTTTTCTTGTGTTGTTAATTAACAGGTGTTCTCTGAACTGATTGACTTCCCTCGTACACTGCCCCACTTCTTGTCAACAGCCGAGTTCACTTTGCCCTGATACGAGGCAACAGGTGCTGCTGGAGTATACCAGGTAATTATAATTAAACTTTCCCTATTTAACACACTATAACACGGAAAATAATTACCACAAGAGCAACAGAATTGGCAGCATTAATGTCCAGAGTTTGGGGTGCATGATTTCCACTCGTCACAGCGCCACCGTACAGTTCCCAACTATGGGCACCAGGAGCCGTGATCAGTCATCGTGATTCATAGTCTCACGCAACTGACCAGTCGCAATACGCTTGTTGAGGTGTCAACATGAACTTGGACGAAAGGAGGAGCGCATTATTGATGAAGTTCTATCAAAACAACAGTATTGCTGCAGCTGCACTTCGAGAATATCGCCGGCTGAAAGAATTACGGAAGTGTTCTCTTTCTCCACCTGATATGCGGAGCATGATGAAGTAGTTGGAATCAACTGGAGAACTGGGCGTCGCTCCGGTAAGAGACCGACGACCGGTTGCACCACAGGTGGCTGATGAAATCGCTGTTGCTATGGGAGACAACGCTGCTCGGAGTTCCCGATCGTCAGGCAGTGCGCGTGCTGTGTCACAACAGTGCAACGTCTCGTGGTCCTCTATACGGAAGGTGCTTAGAACCATTCTCAAATGGTATCCGTGCAAGATCCATATCGTATAGCAGCTTGCACCACAGGACACACAGCGACGTGTTGACTTGGCTCTCCACTTCCTCGCGGCGATTGAAGTTGACGAGGGCTGGCCCTGGCCGTTCCTATGGACAGACGAAGCTCATTTTTCTCTGACGGTTGAGATGAACACACAGAATTGCCGAGTGTAGGGATCTCCACCTCCAGTCACTGCTCATGAAGTTCCTCTGTATGGTGAACGTGTCACCGTAAGGTGTGGCTTCACGGCTCCGTTCATCATTGGCACATCCTTGTTTGAACAGGTTGGTGCTCAAGTACCAAAGACCTGCAGCGTGACTGGCCAGCGCTACTGCAATGTGCTTCGCCAGCATGTCATATGGAGAGAGACACATTGAACTCAACAGTTTTCATGCAAGATGGAAACTATCGAATTGCCAGCCGATCGTTTCCAAATGCTTGGCCGGAACGATTAGCAGATCTCACTCCCTGTGATTTCTGGTTGTGAGGCTACCTGAAGGACAGGGTCTACCAGGGGAACACACATGTGCTGATCTGAAGCGCAGAATATGAAAAGAGGTTGCCAGCATACCTGTGGACATGCTTCGCTCTGCTGTGCAGAATGCAATGCTGCGCTTTTAGATTCTTCTGGATACAGATGGGCGCCATCTTGAGCCGCTTTTGTAGCAAAATGGTACCGATATGTAATGGTATGATGTACCGTTGCAGGACATTAAAAGTGTTTCAATTGTATTCATTCTGCATTACTTCCCTACCCCATGTCCTAGATATTAACGATACCAAGTTTGTTACTCGCGCGGTAATTAGTTTCCGCGTTATAACGTATTAAATAGCGAGAGTTTAATAAGTTTAATTGTAACTGCCCGGTGTTAAAAACGAATTACTTAGTGGTGGTGGTAAGTTACTATGGGAACAAACTACTGAGGTCATCGGTCCTTAGGCTTGTGGTAATTGGCAAGGTGCACCGAGATGGAACCGCCGACACGACGTAACAATGACCGATATGCTACTCGCCGACACGATGATTTTGACTATAAGCTGTTCATTACCACACGTAAATTCAAAACATTTAAGAATTCTGGCAACGACATTCATCCACAAGCGTGGCTCCATCAATTCTCTCATTGTTTACACAAGACCGAGTAAAACATAGCATCATAATGATGAAACATTTCGAATAATCTGAATTTTCCAGTCTTGTTAAATATTTCGAAGACATGTTGCACAAGAATCAGTACCTGTCAACCCATACAGCCCCTCAGAACTCATCCGCATTTGCTTAATCAAATTACCTGAACTTTTACGACATATTGTTTTGGCAGGACGTTGCAAAGACGACATTGAAGCTTTTCAGGGACTCTTACAAGAATTAGAAATTGACACTGACAATCGCGGAACGCGAAAACAGAAACACAACAATTACATGTCACATCCGTCGCAATTCCGCGATGAAAGAAATAATAACTGGACACGACAAGGGACAAGACTATTCTCACAACACAAATCGTGACCAAAACAGACACCACCTGTATGACAACCGTTGGCAGAGTAGTAAGAATTACAGGGAAAGATCACCTCTCCGTGGTAGTGACTATCACAGAGACAATCAGAGAAACAGACAATTTGGGAACCAAAATAATTATTATCAAGGGAGACAGAATAGACGCAACGGTCCAACGCACAGTTACGATTCAGGGAGAAATTCTCCACCACGTGACCGACAAGAAAGAAACTATGGAAGCTACCGACATGACGACAGACGATATGATTGTAACGACAGACCTGAATTGCATCAGAACTGGCTGGATTCAAACAGGGCAGGGCCATCTCGACAAGGTGAATTTGTAGAAGTTAGGTCTCCAAATCCCAATAACGACGCACGCCATCAAAGAGACAATAGACAATGACTCATACCACTGGCAGCCACAAAACGTACTTAGGAAACTGACGACGCAGCTGCCGTAGCTAGTAATTACGTAAAAATGGAAGACATTAGGGACATCTTACTCAAGGAACACGATGTAAAACATAACAACATTGCATATCCTGTGATTCACATTACAGTAAATGATGTACAATTTACGGCAGTACTTGACTCTGGCAGTCCCATTTCAGTAATTAGTGAAACAGCCTTTAGCAAATGCAACATATCGAAAGATTGTCCCACACTTCCGTTACGTAAGATTAAATTACAAGGTGCAATCTTTGGAAAAAGTGTAGATGTATGCCAACAAACCAACTTAGAATTCTTTTGTCAAAGCCACAGCTTCTCTATGAACTTTCTTATTGGTCCATTATTGTCGACGGAAATTATATTGGGAGTAGACATTTTGAATGAATACAAAGCAATCTTAAACTTTCACGATGCTCAAACAAGTTTAGAGAAAGAAGGTAAGTCAATAGCTTTGAAATTTGAAGACTGGCTCTCAAACCATGACGAAGAAATTAATCGGCTTTACCTCCTGTTAGACAACAGTTCGGAATTTTCTACGGAACTTGACACTAACAATCACTCTGCAAGTACTGACAGGGATGATATCGACGGTGCATTTGATACTAATGAGTTAATTCAGAATAAAATTCAAACAATTGAGAATTGTAATGACACTGATAGGCAAGACCTTTTTGAGATTTTACAAGCACATCCCACGGTTTTTACTCACAAAACAGGAACAATCAAGGGATTTCAATACCAATTTCGTGTTCGTGAGCATACTGAATTTTGTGTTAGACCATATGTAATTCCGGCACATTATAGGGACCGTGTTAGAACAGAAATACAATCTATGCTTGACGAGGGCATTATTACATGTTGTTGAGAAGAAAAATGGATCGATCAGGCTTGTCTTAGATTCGAGACAAATCAATACCCTGATCAGGCGTGTCTTAGATTCGAGACAAATCAATACTATCATCATTCCTGAAACAGACAGGCCGCAAACGTTGGAAGAACTTCTTCAAAATTTTAATGGTGTAAAAGTGTAGTCTTCTATTGATCTCAGATCCAGCTTTTATCAGATCGAACTTCACCCAGAATGTAGAAAATACACAGCTTTCCTTTGTTTCGGCGTTTGTTATCAGTTTCGGAAACTTCCTTTTGGTTTGAACTTTTCTTCGGCAGCATTCATTCGCAGGCTAAATTCCATGTTACCTGAGTTCTTAAAACGTCACATCACCTTATATGTGGACGATATTCTGATAGCAGAAGCCTCATAGGAACAACACAATCGCATCCTCAACAGCGTGTTACATTTTTTTTGCAGAATCTGGAATTACAGTTAACTTGGAAAAGTCTGAATTCGGTATGACAAATGTGAAGTTTTTGGGACATATTATTTCTTCTGAAGGTATTCAGCCGGATTCTGAAAAGTTAGAAGCAATCAGAGCCATTCCAGTTCCATCCACAAAAAAACAAGTCCGCAGTTTTCTAGGTCTCGTAAATTTTTACCGTCGTTTTCTGAATATGCAAATTCTAGTTACACCAAAACTTTGTTCTCTCACTGGACAAAATACTATTTGGAACTGGGACGAACAAGCACAGTTGGAATTCAATTCATTGAAGGAAGCGTTACTTAACGCGCCAATACTAACTCATGCAGATCTATCACAAGATTTCTGCCTTAGCACGGATTCTTCTAAAGTAGGCCTTGGTGCTCATTTATTTCAAGAAGCCATAGAAAATGACACTACTGTTCAGAAAACCATTGATTTTGCTAGCCGAGTGCAAACAAAATCTGAAAAAAAATTATTCCGTTACTGAATTAGATGCTTGAGCTATCGTTTGGGCATTAGCAAATTCCGTTTCTTTCTTTCTGGTAAGCCCGTAAAAGTATACAGTGATCATCGTGCATTACAATTTCTTATGTCTTCTAAATTAAATAATGACAGGTTAAAACGTTGGGCAATGTTTCTGCAAGAATTCCGCTTCACAATAGTCTAAATTCCCGGCAAGGAGAACATTGTTGAAGACGCACTGTCACGCGCACTGGCTGGGCTTGAGAAAAGTAACACAGAAGGCAACCTCGAGAAAAATTTCAGTATTGTTTACATTCAGAAAGTCGCCTTTGAAAACTTCATCACCACATCTTTAAAGGACATTGCTCATGAACAAGATAAAGATCCGATTTGGAAAGACGTCAAAAGTAAATGGCATGAAAAAGCACACACACACAGATTTGGCATTATTATCTGGTTAGGAAAAACATAATGTTCAAACGCTGCACTGTTGATGACAAGCTATGGGTACTCTGCATTCCTGACGATTTTGTTAATAAGCTCATTTGGTACATTCATTTCAGCTATGCACATTTTGGTCCACGAAAATGTTATCATATTCTTCGGACGACTTGTTATTTTAACAATATGGAAAAGAGAATTCGAAGAGTCTTGTCTATTTGTAAACTTTGTCAAAAGGCTAAACCATCTACTGTTTCACATCATGCTCCGTTGTTTCCTATCATTCCTTCTAAATTAAAAGAATTTGCTGCTGTTGATCTCTTGGGACCCCTTGTCAGAATATCGAATAGATTTTGGTACATTCTAGTCGCTGTTGAACTTACTTCAAAATTTGTTTCTTTCACTCCATTACGTAAAGCCACTGGACGGTCTGTATCCAACGCCTTTGTTAAAAATTTCTTACGTGAAGTTGGCCACGTTGTTAAAGTCATTTCAGATAACGGACCGCAATTCAGATCTGCTATTTGGTCACGCATGCTTCGGAACCATAAAATCAAACCTGTTTTTATTTCATTGTACTCACCACATTGTAACCCGTCTGAACGGATTATGAAAGAAATCAATAAGCTTTGCAGACTTTATTGTCACAGAAAGCATCAGTATTGGGACAGATATTTACACTTATTTCAAAACGTGCTGAATGAAATGCCTCATGACTCCACTGCTTTACCACCTATTCTTGTACTGAAGAATGAAGAACCACCGAACAGAATCAGAGAGCTTGTAGATTTCCCGAATACACTAAACTTCGACACAAAGACATAATTGATTTGGCTATTAAAAATATAAAATCTGCAGCAGACAAAAGGAGAAAACTACACGGTAAAGCAAATGCAAAGAAATTATATATTGGTCAGAAAGTTTTCATTAAAGCTCATTCATTGTCACATAAGAAGAAACACTTGAGTCACAAATTCTTTCTAGTTTACAGTGGACCTTACAGAATCCGACGTATACCACATGATAATTGCGTTGAAGCTGAAGCTCTGCGTACTAGGAAGAGTAAAGGTTTACACCACATTTCACATGTAAAACCGTTT
This sequence comes from Schistocerca cancellata, assembly GCF_023864275.1. Taxonomy (NCBI): domain Eukaryota; kingdom Metazoa; phylum Arthropoda; class Insecta; order Orthoptera; family Acrididae; genus Schistocerca; species Schistocerca cancellata. The sequence goes on from NC_064628.1 coordinate 373,759,917, forward strand.
ATTGAAAGATAATCTGTTATTTAACTTAGTCTTTGCCATAAAAGTTTTCACTTCACGCTACTAGTACAATTTGTCACACTGATAAACTCTTAACATGCAACAATGTTTTGAAGTTAACTATCCTGTCTAGAACCTAGGGTACATTTTTAAACAGAAATTACGAATGGATTGTTATAGTGAACAGACGACACAGTGTTGTTATTTGTACATTCTTGCTTGTTAGTTGCACGATTATGTAACGACTATCAGGCTTACATACTTAGAACATATACTGGTACTGCTAATGAGATTTTAATGCAACATTTTGGTTTACTTGAAAATACATTCAGGATTTAAAGTACTTTCTAAGAGATACCAGATGACAGTGGTTAGTTTATGTGACAGCTACACTATTTTATCACGACGCTACTAATGAGTGACAATTTACAATGTTGCTTTTGCGGTGTTTCTGTTTTATATCTGCAAAGTGTTTCTGAATCCTTCTGGAAAGGAAAACATGTTTTAGTAGTAACTTTTGTGGTATAGCTACAATGAGACAGCCTTTTCCGTAGCACAACAATACGTTACAGCACAGTACTTTCTTCATCACGGCAATAAGCATAATAAGTAAGATATATATACGCAAAGCATTTCACTTTTGTTTATCATGAGGTAAGTACATTGACTTCTGCAGAACTTAGCTTTCGGAGGACGATAACTACGACACTTCCACAGAGATTATCTTACAACAAGACGCACAGTTTAGCGCTTTTTCGTGACACATTTCATTCCATTGCTGTAATCTGTAACACCTGAGGGTATAATTACATTAATCCTCAGGGGGGTACACGCTTACTTTGTGTACCATGTGTTTGGCAAGCACAAGAAGCCCTAGCTAATATGGTATTTGCTTATACAACTTTACACATCGGTACCATATTTCTCTAACACATAAATTACACAGCTATCTGATCATTTAACTGGGAGAGACAAACATTTATTTTACTACATCAGTGCCAGATGTTTACGTAATTACACCGTTGGATAACTTCACACATACGAAATTGTATTTTGTCTGTACTTTGTGAACTGTTCATACTTTTTCGGAACCATTGTGATATTATGAGAGGTTTGAATGATATATTTGGTATGGGATCACGATTTTTAAAGTACGATTGAGGTAGATGACACTATTAAAACGAGCAGAGAATTTTTTTAGGTTTTGAAATTATTGCAGGAAGCTACGACGTTTTTGAGATTTGACTGAGTTTTTATGATGTTATTATTACGATGACAATGTGTATTATGCTGCTGAGGTATGTTTATGATCAATAAGCTGATGCTATATGAGGAATTTGATTATGCTACGTATTTATTATGATGAAAATTGAAGAAGTGTCAACGAATATTTATATTTGTAATAAGGTAAGGAATAATGAGTAGTGGTTAGGGACTCTGACTTGTGAAAAAGGATGTTGGAAACCAAGAATCGTACTTTAAGAGTTATGAAATGTGTGTAAATTCGTGAATGTACCACAATGCCGAAACACATTTGTAACGCAAATTCTCGACCTGTGAAATTTTTATATGAGACTGTTACTGTAGCGGACAATGATGTCGTAAATATTTCGGTAAGGAAGGTAGGTCACCTTGACGTAATGCGTTTTGAGCGCCCAGCTGAGAGATAGTCGTCTGACAAAAGAAAGCCATTAGGTGGAGAAAAAAAAGAGGCCATTTTCCTCGCTATTGACATTTCTTTGTCGAAAGCATCGCAAATACGACACGCTCAAACTTGAAAACATATGATTACACTGTGAAGCTCTTAATTTATGATATTTACTAAAATGCCTAATGAACTGATGAGAAACATTTTACATCTATTGTCTTTCTAGTTGAGAGATTGCTCATTTTGTTTAATATCTGGTTTCCAGCTGTGTTGCAGCATTGGTTTTATAAAATAAAATTAAGTGCATTTGCTAATGTGAACACTTTCTGCCAACAGATCTATGAAATAATAATTTTATGATCCATATTCTTCGAAAAGGAGCACTTGGAATGGAAAGAACAATAAGAAGGGATTAATAAAAGTAACGGCATACATAATTTTCTTTTCAACTACTTGGTAATTTTTTTGGTAGAGCAAGTTACCGTGATGCATCACTCTAGTGTTAAGATGTGACATAGGTATTAAACATAGCCATTTTTACTGTAATATTTTTTCTGCTTGAGCATTGTCATGTTTAGATATAAGTTATTGCATATGCTGCTGCTGTTTGCCAGGCATATTGCTACTAAATTTCACTTTGTATTACTCTGTTAAGCTAGTTTTACTACTGATTTATTTTTCTTGTTGCTGCACATTGGCTCATATTAGTTGTAATGTTGCATTTGCTTGGTAATTTAGATTTACTGTACTGTGATTTGCCAATTTCCATTTTTTTGTCATTGCTGTTTGTGTTAATTGTTTTGTGCTGTTGCATTGCCTCATCTCTTAGTTTAGCATCTGAGCTCAGTAGATTTAAGTTAGCTTAAGATGGGGTAGGCTATATGTGAGAACGAGTTGTGATGAATTGGAATAAATGCATTGAGAAGCTATAAGAAAATGGTTTGGCCAAAAAAGAATTTTGAAAGAGGATGTGAACAGAATACAGGAAGCATGCTTGGATAGGATTTTTTTGGTGGAAACAAATTTGAAATAAGAGGAAAGATCTACAGAATGAAGTTTTGGGTTGGACTCCAGTACCAAATGTTACACTGAAAACGAACCCTGTCTTTCCTTTTGTATTATTCCGCTATCTGTTTATGTACCCTTGTGTATTTGTCTTTTTCCTGTCTTCATGTGTTTAGCTAATAAGATTTATGTTGTAAAATTTTTCAAATACTATGTTATTTTCTTCATAAAGATGTTTAGATATTATTAATTCTGTTTTGTTTTAATGCTCATGTGTGAAGTTGATGTTTCGAAAGTTATTTTGATCTTTTATGTATGTACTTATGTCATAATTCCTGTAACACTGATGTATATGTTATTTCGATTCTTTTCTAAAGCCTGTACTACAAATGTTATCTGTTATGTTCTTTAATGATTTATTTTGTACCGCCGGCTGGTGTGACCTTGCGGTTCTAGCGCTTCAGTTTGGAACCGCGTGACCGCTACGGTCGCAGGTTCGAACCCTGCCTCGGGCGTGGATGTGTGTGATGTCCTTAGGTTAGTTAGGTTTAATTAGTTCTAAGTTCTAGGCGACTGATGACCTCAGCAGTTAAGTCGCATAGTGCTCAGAGCCATTTTTTTATTTTGTACCTTTGTAATTGTATTCTTATGTTGTAAATGTATAATTGTATAGACACCAGTTCTTCAAATTAAGTTACATTTCACTGTACACGATTCTGTTGGTCATACTATAAGCACAATATGTGAGAAGTTAGGACTGTTTGCACGTGTGTTAATAATTCAGCAAGGGACTGGATAACAGCATTGCTGGTTGTAAGGACATTTCAAATTTTTTTTTTGTGAATGCACAAGTGTTGTGGTTCATGGACTTGCTATATTGCCCACAAGACTCTTCGATGATGATTGTGCACCTGCACAGTCGCAACAGATGGTTGCTGGCCGTCTCTACATGGACTACAGAGGTTCTGCATCTTTGATGTCCCACCAATACCATTATTTCTCCAAGGACTGCAGTGGGTCTGCACCTCTGGTGTCCCACCAATACCGTACTCTCTACCAGGACTACAGTGGGTCTGCTCTGTGATGACCTACCTACCAATATTCTTCAAAACTTCGACTGACTCTGCTGTGGGTTTGCTCTGTTGTGGCCCAATGCCTGTCTGCATGTCAAGAGTCAGCACTGTCTTTCCGTCGGAAGGGCAACACTACTTCTTCAAGACTGCATGGAAATCCACTATTTCCATGTGCATTTTCTTTTACTGCTCAGACTTTGAGAAAAACACTGCTATTTTACTGTGATGAATGACCAGGACTGTCTTTATGGACTGTGAGACAATTTTAGATTTTGACCTACATTGTATCAATAAGTGTGTGCATATGATTTCATTGTTATTGTAATTGTGAAATTTTTTTAACAAATATGTATTGGCCAGTGCCCAAAACAATTTGTAAAAGTTTTTGTGGCGAGCACGGGGGCTATGTAATAGGCTGTTTAGGTTTTCTTATTGGTAACGCCACGTAGCGCTCTGGATGAAAATCACTGGCTGTGCTGTGTGCAGTCTGTGGCTAGTTTGCATTGTTGTCTGCCATTGTAGTGTTGGGCAGCTGGATGTTAACAGCGTGTAGCGTTGCGCAGTTGGAGGGAGCCGCCAGCAGTGGTGGATGTGGGGAAGTGAGATGGCGGATTTTTGAGAGCGGATGATTTGGAACTGTTTCCATCAGAAACAGTACATTTGTAAGAACGGATGTCATGAACTGCTATATATATCATGACTTTTGAACACTATTAAGGTAAATACATTGTTTGTTCTCTATCAAAATCTTTCATTTTCTAACTATGCCTATGAGCAGTTAGTGCCTTCAGTAGTTAGAATCTTTTATTTAGCTGGCAGTAGTGGCGCTCGCTGTATTGCAGTAGTTCGAGTGAGATTTTTGTGAGGTAAGTGATTTGTGAAAGTTAATGTTAATGTTAGTCAGGGCCATTCTTTTGTAGGGATTATTGAAAGTCAGATTGCTTTGCGCTAAAAATATTGTGTGTCAGTTTAAGCACAGTCATGTATAATTGTTCAAAGGGGACGTTTCATACTTTTAACTAACGTTCACGCCCATTCTGCTGGACGATAGCACATAGTACTAACTCTGTACACATAGTACGAAATCTGTGTTTTGGTTGATACTCTGTCGTCATACAGTGTTTGGCACTCAACTGAGTATCTGGCATCTGGAGGTTTGGGTGTTAGTACAGTTCTCTGTAAGACTGCTTAGCAGTCGCGATTTACGTAGTACTAGGAAAATACTGAGTGTCTGCAAAAGTGCTATCAGTTTTAGCGACTATTTCACAGGCTGCCAAGGGACAGCAGAATTAATTAGATTGTGTTGTATATTATGTATAGGACTCCAGGTGGCACGCATCAGATGTACCCAAATTAAGTACAATTTTGTAATCTATTCTTAATAAATGTTATTGATTATTTACTATTGTCTTGCCGAATTCTGCATCTGCATCCACATCTACGTGATTACTCTGCAATTCCCAATTAAGTGCCTGGCAGAGGATTCGTAGAAGCACCTTTAAGCTACTTTTCCAGCGTTCCACTCTCGAACAGAACGAGGGCAAAACGAACAATGAAATCTTTCCGTGCGTGCTTTGATTTCTCTTATTTTATTATGACGATCATTTCTCCCTATGTACATGGGCGCCAACTAAGGATTCGTGGAAGAATCTTTAAGCTGCTTTCCCAGAGTTCCATTCTCGAACAGAACGAGGGCAAAACGAACATTGAAATCTTTCCGTGCGTGCTTTGATTTCTCTTATTTTATTATGATTATGATTTCTCCCTATATAGATGGGCGCCAACAAAATATTTTCACACTCTGAAGGGAAAGCTGGTTATTGAAATTTCATGAGAAGCGCCTTCGGAGGGGAGTGGCGCCTTTGTGTTAATGACTGCCACCCTAATTCGAGTATCATACCCGTGGCACTCTCTCCCTTATTTCGCAATAATACAAAACAAGATGTCCTTATTTGAACTTTTTCGATGTCCTTTTTCGATCTGATGTGGGATCCACACCGCACAATAGTACTCCAGAATAAGGTGGACAAGCATAGTGTAAGCAATCTCTTTAGTACACCTTTTACGTTTTCTAGATGTTCTGCCAATAAACCGCAGTCTTTTGTTCGCTTTCCACGCGACATTTGCCACACGACATTATCTATGTGATCGTTCCAATTTAAGGTATTCGTAATTGTAATTCCTAAGTGTTTAGTTCAGCTTACAACGTTTAGATTCATGTGGTTTATGGTGTAACTGAAATTTAGCGGAATCTTTTCAGTGCTCATGTGGATGACTTCCGCACTTTTCTCGATTTAGAGTCAATTGTCACTTTCTGTTTTACTCGATGACTTTCCGTCTATTACTACGAACTGTGACCTTACCTGACAGGAAATAACGAATCCAGTAACACAACTGAGACTATGCTCCATAGGCACGCAATTTAATTGGAAGTCTCTTGTGAGAAACGGTGACAAAAGACTTCGGGAAATAAAAAATTTGGAATCTATTTGACGTCTTCTGTCAACAGCGCTCATTACTTCGTGAAATAAAGAGCTAGCTGTGTTTCAAGAGAACGATATTTTCAAATTACATATTGGCTATTTGTCAATAAATAATTTTCTTCGAGGTGATTCATAATGTTCGAGCACAGTATTTGTTCCAGACTCTTACTGAAAATAGACTTTAATGATATGGGATTGTGATTCAGCGGGTTACTTCTGTTTCCTTTCTTGGATATTGGTGTGGTTTGTGCAACTTTTCAGTCTTTGTGTACGGATCTGTCTACGAGTGAGCCGTTGTATGTGACTGCTGAGTATGGAGCTATTGTATCAGCATACTCTGCGAGGAACATGACTGGCTTGCTATCTGGACCGGAAGCCTTGGCTTTCTTAAGTGTTTTATGCTGTATCACTATATTGATATACGTTGTTCTTGATTTGAATTTTGGGATATTTTACTCGTCTTATTTTGTGACGGCATTTCGGAAAGCCGTTTTTACTAACTCTGCTTTAGTGGCACTCTCATCAAAAACAGCACCATCGTCATGTTTCAGTGCCTCCCTATCATGCAAGAGTTTAATTATTAAACATAAAATCACCCATGATCACCCACCTCTTAAGAAATAAACCGCTAAAACAACTTTTTCTGCTGCCGGAGATGTTTGGACTGAATTAATAGCAGCATTCAGTTACAAAATTCTCAACAAAAGCTATGTTATGTAAGTCATTATTACTCGAGATGTACGTCTCCCTACGTTAAGCATTTATACATGTCCTTTTTCCTTTTTCTTTTTTTTTTTAAGTCAATTATATTGCTCACTGCGCTTATGAGTTTTATGTTAAGAACTCAAGATTTTCCTTCTAGGTACAGTTCCTACAGCGACTTGTGTATGTGTGAATATTTCTCCCCTGTAGAGCCTATGAATGCGAGGAATGTCTCGCTGGTGCCGCAAGGGTCGTTTTAGCGAGAAACAGCTCACAAGGGTAACCTTTCATAGGTCGCTCTGTGACACAGTCGAAAATAAAGGGGCACGTATTTTGAATTAGGTGTCGACATTCAATAGTTTCCGAGAAAATGGCGGTCAAAATTGCGAAGCCACTTCATCAGTCCGATAAAGCGGCTTTTACAGATCAAACTGGATGCGAGTATCACATCTCTAGTGAGAACGTTTCCGTTTAGAGGTGAGCATATTACGGAAATAACTATGAGCCAACAGATTCGCGTTTGTCTGAAATAAGTCGGTGGCAAATTTGGTCCTCGAGTTTAACAGTACGTAAACTAATTAGTGGTACGGCATCGAAATATGTACGCAACAACCAGGAAATTTGCAAATATTTCAAAAACAACCTATCATCAGTTTCTGAACAAAGTTTTGCAACCTAACCTAAAAGTTAAGCTGTTTCTGTACATTATTGAACCGTCTGGTGAGTAAAGCGATACCCTCTTATACGATGGGCTGTTTGTCGATGAAAGCCAGAAACCGATATGTTCACGGAAAGTAATTCCGCAGATGTGAACGTCGTTCTGTCAAGCCTGCGACGTATACTTTTACCGAAGAATTACCTTCGTCGCTTGCAGAAGTACCGCACTCTGAACGTGCAGCAAACCGCCATCACTAGCAGAAACGATACAATTAAAACAGACGCCTTGATCCATCATCATTCGAGTGCTCCAGCTTTGGAGAATATCTTTCGATATGCGTGATTTGCCGCGAAATTACCGGCAGATCGTCAGGAATAATGGTAAAGAAGCAGCTTTTCGTAATGAAATTCACACTGTAAGTAATGACTGTCACATTTGAATCTTTGCACTTCGCTAGTGGTGCTCAGAATTTTTATGACCTGAATGTTTTTATGACAGTTATCATCCTGGGGAATGCACTGTGAAACTTTCTAAAGCTTTTGTTTCGTATATTTGGCAACAGTGCGTGTGTGATAAAACCTATCGTTAGCAATGTGAAAGAGAGACTTTTAAATTCCGATTACAGCGTCGGCCTTGTATTCTGATCTAGAACAGCCTTAGCTACCCTGCTTTTGAATACGAACATATCTCTGCAAATTACTTTCGATGTGTGTGATACTGCATTTGACTGTCAGAAAATGAAACTGAACAGAAAAAGTGGTTATCAGTAATACTCAGAATGACTTTGTCATGAAACAATCACACACAAGGGCTAACTGTTGCGTATCGAAAAAAAAAAAAAAAAAGTACACATCTACTGAATTTATATGAAAATTTTGTAAATGAAGAATGTTTCTAATTTTCTCTGGAAAACTTTGTTTAGCCCCAACTATTCTTTCTTGCCATGCAGCGGGTAACTAGGCTCTACTTTGTATCCGCACTACGAGAATATGAAGTGCTGATCTGGCATGACCAGAAATAAATCACTGCGTAAGAAACTGCGTTGTCTTGCATTATTTTAAATTGCTTTAAACTTTTGTTATCTTTTTAGAAATGCATCTCACTGTCCACACAGTAGTGCAATGGGTCACAGTGCAAATTTAGTTTTTCGGTTAACGGTGAAATGTTGCAGATGATTGAAAAGGATCTTATAAAGTTATATCAAAGTGCTTTTAATGACACGGAAGTGAGTCGTACTAACAGAAACCATGATCATTCCTTAGCATTGTCGTACCATAAAAATTACTTAACATACAATTATTCAATTACGTGAAATTTATTCTTTGCTCCTCTAATGAAATACTTTAAACTAACAGTGAAAGGAGGCAGATAGTTAAAATTCTGAACACATGACTGATAATTCACCCTGAGTACCGAAACGTAGTTACTATTAAACGCAACGAAAGCTTTGCACTGCAATAGTTACTCAGCTAGCGCTTGCGTCAAATAACATTTCACTTAAATTACCTTCTTATAAAAGTATTGTGTCACTATAGAATCCTCTCAAAAAGTCACCCTGTATCATCTGCTATACACCAGGGAGCATCTAAAGTAAAATTCCATTCTCTGTGCGTCACGTCCACCATCTAAGCTCCTCATTCTGTGACGACACAGCACTCTCCCTCCCCCCCCCCCTCCCTCTCTCCCCATCTCTCTTTCCCTCTCTCTGCTACTGGTTCATTAGCTCACCCGAACTCTACTCAATAATAGAACCTCTGGAAGCCAAAGAAACCGATAGAGGCATGTGTATTCAAATACAGAGATATGTAACCAGGCAGAATATGGCGCCGCGGTCGGCAACGTCTACAAAGACAATAAACATGTGGCGCAGTTGTTAGATCGGTTACTGCTGCTGCAGTGACAGGTTATCAACATTTAAATGAGTTTAAACGTAGTGTTATAGTCAGCGCAGGAACGATGGGACACGGCATCTCTGAGGTAGCAATGAAGTGGGGTTTTCCCGTATGACCGCTACACGAGTGTACCACGAATATCAGGAACCCAGCAAAACATCAAATCTCCGACATCGCTGATGGCTGGGAAAAGATCCTGCAAGAACGGGACCAACGACGATTGAAGAGAATCGTTCAACGTGACAGCAGTGAAATCCTTCCGCAAATTGCTGCAGAATTCAGTGCTGTGCCATCAACAAGTGTCGGAATGCAAACCATTCAACGGAACAGCATCGATATGGGCTTTCGAAGACGAAGGCCAACTCTTGTACTCTCGATGACTGCATGACACAAAACTTGACGCCTCGCCTGGGACCGCCGACACCGACAATGGACTGTTGATGACTGGAAACATGTTGCCTAGTCGGCCGAGTCTCGTTTCAAATTGTATCTATCGGATGGACGTGTACGGGTATGGAGACAACCTCATGAATCCATGGATCCTGCATGTGAGTGGGGGACTGTTGAAGCTGGTGGAGACTCTGTAATGGTGTGGGTAGTGTGCATTTGGAGTGATTTGGGACCCCTGATACGTGTAGATACGACTCTGACAGGTCACACCTACATAAGAATCCTGTGTCATCAATTGCATCCATTCATATCCATTGCGCTGTCTGACGGACTTGGGCCATTCCGGCAGGACATACCCGTACGCTTCCACCCACTCTATACAATTTGAAACGAGACTCGTCCGACCAGTCAACATGTTTACAGTCATCAACAGTCCAATGTCGGTGTTGATGGGTCCAGGCGAGGCGTAAAGCTTTGTGCCGTCCAGTCATCAAGGGTACACGAGTGGGCCTTCAGATCCGAAAGCCCGTATCGATTATGTTCCGTTGAATGGTTTGCATGCTGACATTTGTTGATGGCACAGCACTGAAATCTGCAGCAATTTGGGAAGCGTTGTACTTCTGTCACGTTGAATAATTTTTTCTGTCGTCGTTCGTTCCGTTCTTGCAGTATCTTTTTTCAGCCGCAGCGATGTCGGAGATTTGATGTTTTATCGAATTCCTGATATTCACGGTACACTCGTGCAATGGTCGTACGGGAAAATCCTCACTTCATCATACCTCTGAGATGCTGTGTCCCGTCGCTCGTGCATCGACTATAACACCACGTTCAAACTCACTTAAATTTTGATAACCTGTCATTGTAGCAGCAGTAACCGGTATAACAACTGCACCACACACTTGCTGTCTTACAGAGACGTTGCCGACCGCTGCGCCGTATTCTGCCACTTTACATTTCTCTGTATTTGAATACGCATGCCTATACCAAATTCACTCGCGCTGCAATGTACATGGGCTAACATTAGACGCAGTCTGTTGGGGTACATGACATCCGTATTAGGCATGTCGTCACACCTCCTGTTTCCCACATGTCGCCCCTTCGTCTGATGCCTCTGCGATGGAACTCAGAACCGCGACTCCTAGCGTTGAAATCACCCTGGTGTCTTAAGCATGGCCGAGGAAAATGACAACACCATTGCGAGATAGTTTCCTCCAACTGTCGGCTCGCAGGCGCCCATTGTGAACTGCCAGAAATATTGGAAATTACTTCTCCCAGGCAACGGGGAATTGTATCTCAGGCCAAACAGTCCGTATAAGATTTTACCAGGGTGGTCTTCATTCCAGAAGTTTTGCACTTAACCAACAGAGCCGAAGCAACCGAAGGGCCTGGGCTCTTGCACATCGAATTGGACCATTGAAGAATGGAATAATGTTATGTCTGCTGACGAGACCAGGATTGGTTTGTGACTGGACACTACACGTATTAGGGTTTGGAGAAGCGCTAGATGACACCAGGAGCGCCGACACGTTCAGGAAGTCCAACCACTTGCAAGTGGAAGTGTGACGTTCTGGGCTTTAGGAATGATAGGACGGTGGACCCCTCTGATTCCCATCTACGGCGGTTTGACTGGTCCCATATACCTCCATGAGATTGTACGAAGGCTGTGAGGCCTTACAGACGTGAAATTAGTGACAATTTCATCCTAGTCGATGACAATGCAAGGCCGCACTTGCTGTAGAAGTGTCTCATTGTCTTCAAAGATGCAGCACCAATCGAATTGATTGACCACCACAGTCCCCACACTGAATGCAATTGAGCATGCTTGGGACCTCTTGAAGGCGGCCATTGCAATGAGTCCAAATTCACCTGACAGTCTTCAGGACCTCAGTGAAGCTGACATTGACGAGTGGGAGCTCATAGACTAAGATAAATATGACTGTCTCATCCAGAGTATGCCTCGCAGAGTGGAAAAAGTCATCCGTGTGTGGGGCGACGTACTCACCACTACAGAATAATAATCATCATCATGAGATAAATAATTTCACTGTTTTTGTTTTCAAGGTGTATCCTTAGGAGAGAACCTGCTTTGTTTTGTGATGATTTTTTTGTAACTAACCAAAATCGTGCTTGTTTTCAGCAGAATTATGTTCATCTTCTTAGTATGGTATTGTAGAAACCGCAATGGTTATACAATAAGAAGTCATTGTAATGAACTATGATATTCTAAACTTTTGTTGAGGTGTGTATTTTAGATACACTGCAGCTCAGAATCTACTCGATAAGGCCGCAGAAGCCTGCACAAAAAGCGCCAAAGAAACCACTCCTTTCCTAAAGGCATTCATTTTCTCTCATTTCGAGCTGGAGAACAACAGTTCGCAGCGTGATGTAGAATAGGATGACGTTCTTGAGAAATTTTGGCGTAGCTGACACAGTCCGGTCGAGTCAACGTTTTCCTACGGACATTTCGGGGCTGCAACCTCATTGAATTTGATATGATCCCTGTGGAGTGTAGCATGATCGCAAGTTTTTCTTTGGTATACAGAGTGGAACCCCCAGGGACCATTCAAAACCATTTCATGAAGTTTGAATGTTATAATAACCCTCAGTTTGGCAACGTTCTTGGTGCTAAGCAAGCATAGTATAGAGCACTTTAAAAAATGTCCTGGTACAGAGATACTCATTCACGATCCCTATCCGCAGGTGGGACTGTCAGCCCGATCAACGCTAGCGCCTAGTGACCGCATATGAAATCAGAGGGGTGTCGAAAGTGTTGCCTACCTACCCAGGGGTTAGAGGTTGGTAGAAGGATGTCTCCAAACAGAGACATTTTTAAAATGCCCAACAAAGGAGCACAGGTAACATCGACGGTGCCGCCGAATGCGGGGTCTTGGAAGGACCCTTTTTCCATTTCATTCAGTATCACACCCCGTATACACACGTCACAGGGGAATACGGAAAAGGAGGGATAAAAAAAGTATAAACAACCTTTTCTGCTTTGGATCACGTTCAAATATCATCGAATGGTTTTGAGCGGTCCCTAGTTTTTCTACCTTCTGTACCTAAGAAAACCTTGCGGTTGCGCTACACTCCAAAGGGGTCAGATAATGGCAGAGCAAGGTTTGAAGCATCTTTGAGCCAAATTTCACACTTCTGCGCAGCAATGAGAGACAATCGCGAGGTTTCAAGGAAGTGACCCTTTAACTGTGTTTCGCAGTGTAATATTTTACTGTTGAGGTAGCCACACACGGCGATGATGTGGAAGAGTTACGCTGTAGCTAAAATGAAGAGATCCGAAGATTGCATTTAACTACCGAAACCTTTTCAATCGCAGCTGTGACTGAAAAAATCAATCAATTTAACCCTAATTTGTGATCTATTGCCAAACCTTTTAGTGTTCTCGATGTTCAGTATTTTGATACAACGTGCCTGGAGTCTTATCTGTTTGTCTGCTTCAATTCTTTTGTAGCATAGCACTCCAGTTTCCAAAATATTACATCTAACTGAAGGTGTTTCAACTTTTTGCAGTAGATGGCAGCATTCAAGATTAAACTCGCATTTTCTCTGTCTTCAGCGGTGTCAAAGATAAATCTATAGTTTCTTAGATGCGAGAAAAACTTTTCTTTTGAGCACGTTGCCATCAGCAACAAAGTTTCGCGTTTTAGAATGGCGAAATGTCTTGGTGCTCTTCTCAGAGTGTACTTTTTGAAAAAAATTAGGTTATTGGATTCAGAGTGTTCTTTAATGCAGTAGTGATGAAGAATGTGTAGGTGACTAAAAACTGGGTTTACTGAATGATCTGATGAATAAGAAGACAATGCAGTAGACCGACTTTACACAAACGCAGTTCAGGAGGCATACATGGGCTTTCAGAAATGGTGTTTACCTAGAAATAAGTTAAGAAAACTTCGGTCAGTTTTCTTACTACTCAGAATCCTTTTTAAATACGAGTAGTACCATAAATTATTAAAATCTCTCAAGTTATTGTTTAGCACTTCTCTTCGGGAGTTTCTCTTTAATAAACTTCCAATGTTCACTATCCGTCAAGTGAAATAATTAACTTCTGAACAAATTATGGACGAGACATTAGTGCAATTGCACTGAATGGTAGATTCGGTACTTCACCATTAGACTATACAGCGTATTTCAAAACCATTATATCAAAGGGTTAGAGGTGACAGATTACGTCATGGGGAGTAACGTTTGTCAGAGACTGCTGAGGCATTCTGGTATCAACAACAGTCCTTTTGTACTGGTTATGCTCCTGCGTCAGAGCATAGACTATCTGCTGCATATGTGTGTCTTGTTTGTTACCTATATTTTAATTACCTTATCTGTGTCAAACGGGGCAGGGATGGTAAAACTAAAGTTCGTCATTCGCTTGTAAAATATCTCACTCTGCTTATGGACAGCCATTCTTAAGATTTCCTTGTTATACATCACTCCATTAGTTTACTGGGAAAGGTAGGATCCAGCACACCTGGCTAGTAGACCCCGTTAGTTCGTCCCAGGGCCAACGAGGTCACTATAGGACGCCTATCGTCGCCAAGAAATGTTCACAATATTTTCTCTCTAACAAAAGTTGTTACTCCTGATGTTGGTGTAAGGATTTTGAAGTACGCTACATGACAATGTCCTCGTGCACAACTACACAGTTATTAATCATAGGGCAATGTTTAAATACCCTCTCTTTACGTAGCTTTTCTGCAATGGTTATAAGAATATGTAGTAATTTATTTAATTTGAAGGCTAAAATTAATGTTTTCACACAGTGGTGCCTTCTGTAATGATTTTCTTTTACATTCGTTTGTTTTCTTGTCATTAATTTTGAGGTTTTTTAATATTTCTAGAAATGTGAAACATATTCGTAAGGAGTTGTTCGATCGTTAAAAGTATTGTCGATGTGATGGAGGATTTATTTTTCTGATTTTGGTTTCGTTCAAAGTTGCACAATACTGCTGTGTTATCATGTGTATTAGTCTGGTGGCTTTGTGAGTTAGAGGTGGTGCAAGCGCTTGCTTAGAGGTAAAGGTTATCCTTACTTTACATCAAAGGGACACAATTTTAAAATTCCTTTTTAGTCTTTTTTCTCAGCCAGTAAAACACTATGTTCGGTTTTTAATCGTCGGATTGTAAGAAAGTCGTACGAACGAGGACTAGAGCTGTTACTTCGTTGCGAACTCGGTCATTGTAGTAAACGCAGAAGGGGATTTCTCTCCATTGCACAATGGTGTTAAAAATGTGGCCTTGTGATGAGTAAACTCAGTTTTCTTAGAGGCAAAAGAGAGGTTTGTTGATTTCTCCGTTGGCCTGTAATGTAAACTAGAATAATCACAGCATAGAGATGTCGGGCGTAAAATGTGCAGACCTTTACCTAAAATATAATTAACTGTCAGGGCACGGCCATGTTTGCTTTCAAAATTAATGAAAGGAAGGAAGCCATATATTTCGCAGTGCATTCGAAACAAACAACACAAATATTTTGCAGCGCATGTTTCCATTTCACTGTAATTAATTTCAGTTTTTCTACATTTAACAGACGCACAGACTGCTATCACCCGAAGGAGTAATGTTTGTACAACACGATACGTCACGTTCATCAAGTGAAGAGGACTTTGTTGAGAGCCTTTCAGAGTGCCAGTTTGTTTGTGCATTTGCATCATGGGACGACAAAGAAAACACATAAACGAATGAGTCCTGCTGCAAATATGTTTATAGAGAGTGGCGTTCCCTCACAATTCAATCAGCATTTGTCCTCGTTACTTCCCGTATGGTGTTGTTAACTTCGTCACCGAGTTTTCAGAGAGCCAAGGAAACATAAAACAACAATATTATTCGATGATACGGTGATAAGTGGAAAACGCTATGGCGACTGACACCGGAACATCAATTTGGCTCTCTAATTCTTGAAAGTTGAACCCTTCTCTGAGGATTAACAAAACTTTGGTTGAACGAAAAAAAAATTCAAGCATCTATTAGCCAGTAACCAACAATAATGAAAATAGAAAATCGAGACTACTTACATAGCGTTCCAAAGCTACAAAGGAAAAAAGAGGGGGTGATGAAACATGCACGTTCCTGAGTTACACAGAGTTAATTCAGATGTCAAAAAAAGAGAAGAGTGGTACCATTTCTTGCTTATTCGAGGCATGCTGCCACGGGATGGTAGATCCGCAACTGTCCAGTCTGAGGAAATTGGATATTTTTTTTGTTTAGTCCGTCTCTGTTGCACTAATGTAAAATTCTGCTGCAGTGATTACTAGTTTCTGGCTGACACCCCTTTCTCAAACCACACATTTGGCTATTAATCATGATTATTCATTCACCGTGGTGCCAAAAGGCACGGGCAGCTTCTGTACAGCAAAGTACTGTGGGTAACAAGTACCCTCATTAGCCTATGTGTCTGCTACAGCTGGCTGACACAACCAAAATTGGAAATACTGGTGATAGAAAAAAACTTTTACATTTCCCTGCATGACATGCAGCATCAGGAGAAAGCCAAAAAATCGAGGCCTATTGAAGAGGAAACAACACACTCTTAGCTATGAACAGAAAACTTGCAATGAGCGGTAGTGGGAGCTGGCTACACTCCTTAAAAACCAACGCGTAGCTGTTAAAACTAGCTTTTAGGTCAGGGAACTACTTGGGACTAAATGTCACTGAGTAACGCTACCACTGACCACCTTAAAACGGCAGCCGATGCTAACGTTATACCTCTGCGAGGAATTTTTGAAAGGTGTGACTGTGAGATAACCTAATGGAAACAGAACAATCAGACTGGGATTCGTTTCCGAAACACTCCAGCAGAGTATAACCTACAATATACGGTGGGTCAGGAACAGACGTTCTCCCACCACAAAAGCAAGTTGTAACATTACCTATTAAAACCGGTCGCCAGCCTAATTAGGCATTCTTGTATTAAGTGAAATGATAAAGCTGAAGGCAGTGCTAAAGCTAACCTAACCTTCCTTGACACACACACACTAAACTCTTTCTTTATATCTGTTCACACTAAAACACAGTAACCTAACCTTGCAGATAAATGTGACACTAACAGACAAATGGCCAATGAGATAGTACACAGCAACATTTGCCTCTCAGTAACATGTACCTTAAATGAACTAGATGTAACGGTTGATAAAACCAATTACGGACATACATGAAAATAATAGCAACATTGAACAGGGAAAAACTTGAAATGATTCTGAATTTAAATCAAAAGGCCTGCTAATGATCATAACTTCATTGCTTCGTTGTACTAAGTTGTCTCTATGCCTTATCATTAACCAGCGTGCACTAGAATAGATAACACAGTAAATAGTTCGTTCTTAAATTCGGTTTGAAGCAACTAAACAGAATGCATATCTAACTACTCTGGCTCTGAAGGAGCCTTTGAATTGCTTTATTAACTAACTAGCCTAGTACATGAGGACCCTTAAAACTTTCATGGTATGAATAACAATGCTCATTAACAAAATTACACCAGCATGTATAAGAAATGGTAAGTATTCTTTTCATTAAGTATGAATTAAGTAAACCACAACAACTATAACTCTTTAAATAACAAATTTGCTTTGTTAAGCAGTCTTTTGCCCTACTCAAAAATATAATTAGCTGTGCAAATAACAACACACCATTAAATTCAAGTTCCACCACTTTCTCATAATAAATTAGGACGCTCGGAATTAAATTCACTAGGATAGGATTCCTGTCGAGGTTTGTGATTTGGGATAATCAGGGGTGTAAGCTAGAGTTTTTAGCAACACCACAATATTTTATTATAAAAACAACTAAATTTCACAAATACAGTATCTGATTCATTTATGGAGTGCCAAATATAAACAATTTAGTGGAAGGCTGGTGGTACTGGTGGCGTAATTTACAATGGATATTAACCTGACGGCGATGCAGTCATAGCAATACTGTTGGCCCCTCCCTGTTACATATCTTCTTGGCGTCGGAATTATATTTTTATAGGGCCAAAAACCATGCCATGAAAATGGAATCACCAAATGCAGCATGCGAGGCCCATAAATATTGCCCATAAGCTCATCTGGCTTCAAAACTCCAGGGATATGAGCCACAATGACCCGTTGTTGCTAGCACTGCTCAGCCCAGACTGTTCCCCGTCACAAAGGAAGAGTTACCACTTGCGCACCAACCGCACATTTTTTACTCTTCCAGGCTACTTCCGTAGCTGCGGGGCTTCCCCACATGTTTCACATTCAACACTACTTTCCCTAACTATGGACCAAGTCATTTACAGTACATTGCATAAAAATCATTCCATTAGTTATTTAAATTCACAAGCATAATTTAAACAACATCGTTCAAAAGTTTCACATAACTGAAACATGTACACATAGTCAAAGAATTTCCATGACAGCTACAACATTATACATAAGCAATATTACAAATTGACATAGAAACGTCGGTATAGATACAAAATAGGTCAAAAATAGGTGTTACAACTGCGGTCCACTATTCACTATTAACACTTTCAATTAAGTAAGAAAAAGTAAAAGAAAGTGACAGGTCTCCCTACACTGTCGTTAGATGTTCTTACAAGCGTGACATGCCTTAGGATCAGAAACCGATTCCCTGAAAGGCACTGCATTTAACTATACAGGTTCTTCATCTAAATAGTTACACACATCAAAGATAGCTGTCATCGAAATTTAGAGAGTGGCTGGATTGGGCGGAGGCATGGAAAAGAGGGAGAGGGAGGAGTATCTGGTTCTTGCTACAACTCTGTCAGCCCCTCTCATTTATACATCGTATTTTCGAATTTACTGTTACGATGTTTCATTGTTTTTAGTGTGACTGATGAAGTACTGCTATTTTCATTAACACTGAACTAAAGTATTTCAGTTGGTGCTCGACGTCTGAAGGACTATTTTCATTGTATACATTATATACTGCAAACTACAAGCTCTTTATGAAAAGGCAAAACGTACATGAAGCTCTTTCCAGTCAATTATACGTACGTGAAATTTGTATGTTATTGGAATGGTTGATAGAATCAAACGGGAGAGCTATCCAGTCAGCCAACAAATACAACCTCTGACAATAAAGATCGGTGAGTGAAGTCAGAACGCTCGATCGGGCAACACTGGCGAATCACAACGCTGCACCTGCGTAGCGGCCGGTGTTGGCAACCTGTCCCCACCGTAGTTCAGTTGAGCATCGTCTGTGTTCCGTGTTAGACTTTTTGGCCGAAGTGATTGTTCAGTGCGTCGGTTCTGAACTGAGAACAGGACAATGAACGTGCAAAGGATCAATTTAAAGTTTTGTTTTAAGCTTGGCAAGACACCGAAAGAAACGCATGCGCCGGCCGATGTGGCCGAGCGGTTCTAGGCGCTACAGTCTGGAACCACGCGACCGCTACGGTCGCAGGTTCGAATCCTGCCTCGGGCTTGGAAGTGTGACGTCCTTAGGTTAGTTAGGTTTAAGTAGTTCTAAGTTCTAGCGGACTGATGACTTCAGAAGTTGAGTCCCATAGTGCTCCGAGTCATTTGAACCATTTGAAACGCATGCAATGCTGGTACGTGTTTGTGGTGATCAAGCACTGTCGCCAGTTTTCAAGGAGGGCGGGAAAGTTTCTGACTATCCCCGTAGCGGACGACCAGCGACCGTCATCAGTGACGAAAACATTGAGAAAGTGGGGACATTAATCACGAACGACCGTCGATTAACTGCGCGTAGGATAGCGGATGAACTGCAAAATGGTTCAAATGGCTCTGAGTACTATGGGACTTAACTTCTGAGGTCATAAGTCCCCTAAAACTTAGAACTACTTAAATCTAACTAACCTAAGGACATCAGACACATCCATGCCCGAGGCAGGATTCGAATCTGCGACCGTAGCGGTCGCGCAGTTCCAGACTGTAGAGCCTAGAACCGCTCGGCCACTCCGGCCGGGATGAACTGCAGATAAACCGTGAATCCATGCGACAAATCCTTACCCAGGAATTAGGGAAGACGAAAACTTGTCGTCGTCCTGTGCCACGTCACTTGATTGACGATCAGAAGCAGGCACGTGTAGAGGCCTCACAGGATTTTGTCGAAACTGTGGATGCGACACCCAATTTCTTGACCCGTAGTGTCACTGAGGATGAAACCTGGTGCCTCTGGCATGACCCTGAAATCAAACGGCAAAGCAAGAAATAGCGTTCTCCGACATTACATCGTCAGAAAACGGTCAGAGCCGAAAAATCGCGTATCAAAACGATACTCATCACCTTTTTCGATTGTCAAGGCATTATCCACAAGTAATTACTACCTGACCGAACGACGTTGAACACTGCACGTTACGTCGAAATTTTGACCCGTTTCATGCAATGTCTACGCAGAGTACAACCCTCGCCCACACACAGTCAATGTCGTCAAACAGTTCCTGGCAAAGGAACTTGAGCATCTACCATACTCGTCAGATCTCAATCCTCCAGACTTCATCCTATTCCCTCAACTCAAACTCGCTTTCAAAGGAAAGAGATTTGACGATATTCCTGACATCCAACGAAACGTGACACGGCTTTATGACACCATCCCAAAGGGGGACTTCCTGCAAAGTTTCCAGGACATGTATCGTAGAACTCAGCTGTGCATAGTTATGGGAGGTGACTATTTTGAAGGACAGTAAGGTAACTGTAGTTCATAGTTAATCTACATTAATGTTACAGGACTAGTCACCTAACTTTATTTTGCCAGAGGTTGTAGAACCGGGTGTAAGTCTTGAATTATTCACACTTCAGAACTTGAACTTCTGCTCTTAATAAAGCTTCCCAAGAGGAAGTCTACGGCATGATATCCATGGAATGTAGAGGGCAAATAGTCAATCCATCTGTTCCTACCTAAGGGCACGGGATGATCTGAAGTAGATCTTACTACACTTCGCATAACCAGCGGAAATAACGGTGGGGAGAAGCACATACCTGTTGGAAAAAGTATATTGTCTGTAGCCTAATGGTCCAGTTACTTACGTTTTTTTATCACAGTGCAGTATTAATAATAGGGATCTAGGGGGCCGGCACGATGACTCAGTGTGTTCGGTCAGAGGGTGAGCTGCACTTCGAAAAAAAAATGGTGAGAAGAATGATGAACAAAAGGAAGAGAGAGAGAAAAATGGAATAGAACCTTTGCTCTTTGCCTTGTAATTATAAGCCTTCTAGATCCAGTGTTTGAACCAAACTACTGCTTACATTTTGAATAAAAATCATCATCGATGGCGGCCGAAGAGCTCTGGGACAAGAAGACAAAGAGAGATGTGAAGAATTTCAGAAGAAATTTAAATGACTTTGCTATATTATTACGTGTTTTCGGTGCCATACAATGAAATTTTTTCCTTATTTAATTTACAGTTGGGAAGAAATTTAATTTAAAATAAAAAGGAAAAAAAGAAGCTCTCTCATCAAATGATATAGTTATTAGTTAATTTCTTTCATCGTTCAGGAGACGTATTAATTTTAACAAACAAGATAAAAGGTACAGAAGTCAGACCAAGATGGCAACTAAGGTGAGCGAATGGAGAGATCATAAGGAGATGTTTAAAAACCATCAACAATGGCAGCTGAAGATTTCTGGCGTAAGTGGTCACCTTTGTTCTGCCAACAGCCTTGTGAAAGAGGGCGGAAGAGCGGACAGAGGTTCAGGGCACTCTCTTGCTCTTGGGATGGTAAACTGCTTCTAAAAGACCGAAGAATCAGCAATGGTCAATGGCATGAAGATGCAGAAGGAAACGGAAAGCACTGAATTAAAGACGTAATTTGTATCGACAGCACATATGGCCTGTAACTGAAGAAAGTGTCTTGATGATTGTTCTGTTGTCAAAAGATGCGGGATTAGCCACCCATTCAGGTCTCCGGGAGGGGACTGCAAAGGCGAAAGTGACCATGGTAAGAAGATGGAATAACTAACGACGGGATAACATTCGTAGCATGAAATATCAGAAGTCTGAACGTAGTAGGAAAGCTAGAAAATCTGAAAAGGGAAATGCTAAGGCCCTATCTAGATGCAATGGGCGTCAGTGAGGTGACACAAAAAGAAGATAACGATTTCTGGTCAGAAAAAAATAGGGTAATATCACCAGCAGCAGAAAATGATATAACGGGTGTACGATTCGTTGTTGTTGTGATCTTCAGTCCGAAGACTAATTTGATGCACCTCTCCATGCTACTCTATCCTGTGCAAGCCTCTTCATCTCCGAACAACTACTGCAGCCTACGTCCTTCTGAATCTGCTTACTGTATTCATCTCTTGTCTCTCTCTACCAATTTTACCACTCCACCCACACACTCATATCTCCAATACTAAATTGATGATGCCTTGATGTCTAGAAAGTGTCCTATCGACACAGCCCTTCTTTCAATCAAGTTGTGCCACAAATTACTTATCTCCCCAGTTATATTCAGTACCTCCTCATTAGTTAAGCTATTTGAGCATCTACTCTTCAGCATTCTTCTGTAACACCACATATCAAAAACTTCTGTTCTCTTCTTGTCTAAACTGTTTATTGTTCCTGTTTCACTTCCATACATGGCTACACTCCAGACAAATACACTCCTGGAAATTGAAATAAGAACACCGTGAATTCATTGTCCCAGGAAGGGGAAACTTTATTGACACATTCCTGGGGTCAGATACATCACATGATCACACTGACAGAACCACAGGCACATAGACACAGGCAACAGAGCATGCACAATGTCGGCACTAGTACAGTGTATATCCACCTTTCGCAGCAATGCAGGCTGCTATTCTCCCATGAAGACGATCGTAGAGATGCTGGATGTAGTCCTGTGGAACGGCTTGCCATGCCATTTCCACCTGGCGCCTCAGTTGGACCAGCGTTCGTGCTGGACGTGCAGACCGCGTGAGACGACGCTTCATCCAGTCCCAAACATGCTCAATGGGGGACAGATCCGGAGATCTTGCTGGCCAGGGTAGTTGACTTACACCTTCTAGAGCACGTTGGGTGGCACGGGATACATGCGGACGTGCATTGTCCTGTTGGAACAGCAAGTTCCCTTGCCGGTCTAGGAATGGTAGAACGATGGGTTCGATGACGGTTTGGATGTACCGTGCACTATTCAGTGTCCCCTCGACGATCACCAGTGGTGTACGGCCAGTGTAGGAGATCGCTCCCCACACCATGATGCCGGATGTTGGCCTCGGTCGTATGCAGTCCTGATTGTGGCGCTCACCTGCACGGCGCCAAACACGCATACGACCATCATTGGCACCAAGGCAGAAGCGACTCTCATCGCTGAAGACGACACGTCTCCATTCGTCCCTCCATTCACGCCTGTCACGACACCACTGGAGGCGGGCTGCACGATGTTGGGGCGTGAGCGGAAGACGGCCTAACGGTGTGCGGGACCGTAGCCCAGCTTCATGGAGACGGTTGCGAATGGTCCTCGCCGATACCCCAGGAGCAACAGTGTCCCTAATTTGCTGGGAAGTGGCGGTGCGGTCCCCTACGGCACTGCGTAGGATCCTACGGTCTTGGCGTGCATCCGTGCGTCGCTGCGGTCCGGTCCCAGATCGACGGGCACGTGCACCTTCCGCCGACCACTGGCGACAACATCGATGTACTGTGGAGACCTCACGCCCCACGTGTTGAGCAATTCGGCGGTACGTCCACCCGGCCTCCCGCATGCCCACTATACGCCCTCGCTCAAAGTCCGTCAACTGCACATACGGTTCACGTCCACGCTGTCGAGGCATGCTACCAGTGTTAAAGACTGCGATGGAGCTCCGTATGCCACGGCAAACTGGCTGACACTGACGGCGGCGGTGCACAAATGCTGCGCAGCTAGCGCCATTCGACGGCCAACACCGCGGTTCCTGGTGTGTCCGCTGTGCCGCGCGTGTGATCATTGCTTGTACAGCCCTCTCGCAGTGTCCGGAGCAAGTATGGTGGGTCTGACACACCGGTGTCAATGTGTTCTATTTTCCATTTCCAGGAGTGTACTTTCAGAAAAGACTTTCTAACACTTTAATCTGTATTCAGTGTCAACAAATTTCTCTTCTGCAGAAACGCTTTTCTTACCATTGCCATCATTTTATAACCTCTCTGGTTTGGCCATCATCAGTTATTTTATTGCCCAAATAGCAAATCTCATCTAGTACTCTTAGTATCCCGTCTGCTAATCTAATTCCCTAAGCACCAACTGATTTAATTCGACTACGTTCCATTAACCCTGTTTTGCTTCTGTTGATGTTCATCTTACACCCTCCTTTCAAGACGCTGTCCATTCCCTTCAACTGCTCTTCCAAGTCATTTGTTGTCTCTGATAGAATTGCAGAGTCATCGGCGGACCTCAAAGTTTATATATCTTTTCCCTGAACTATAATTTCTACTCAGATTTTTTCTTTGGTTTAATTTACTGCTTGCTCAATGTACAGATTGAATAGCATTGGAGGTAGGCTAGAACCTAGTCACACTGCCTTCTCAACCACTGATTTCCTTTCATGCTCCTTGACTCTTACAACTGGCATCTGGTTTCTGCACAAGTTGTAAATAGCCTTTCGTTTGCTGTATTTTATCCCTGTTACCTTCAGATTTTCAAAGAGAGTATTCCCATCAACATTTTCAAAAGTTTTTTCTAAACCTACGAATGAAGGTTAGCCTTCCCTTAAGCATTCTTCTAAGAGAAATCGTAGGATCAATATTGCTTCGCGTGTTCTTACATTTCTCCGGAATCCAAACTGGTCTTCCCCGAGGTCGGTTTCTACCAGTTTTCCACTCTTCTTCTAAAAAGAATTCGTGTTAATATTTTAAAACCATGACTTTTTAAATTGATAGTTCGATAATTTTCGCACCTGTCAGCAACTAATTTCTTTGGAATTGGAATTAATACATTCTTCTTGAAGTCTGTGGGCATTTCGCCACTCTCATACCTCTTGCACACCAGATGGAATAATTCTGTCATGGATGACTCCTCCAAGCTTGTCAGTAGTTCCGACGAAATGTCGTCTACTCCCAAACCCTTCTTTCTACTTAGGTCTTTCAGTGCTCTGTCAAATTCTTCTCGCAGTGTCGTATATCCCATCTCACCTTCATCTACGTCCTCTTCCCTTTATGTAATATTGCCTGCAAGTTCAACCCTTATATATACTCCTCTCACCTATCAGCTTTCCCTTCATTGCTTAGGACTGGTTTTTCATCTTGACTCTTAATATTCATACAGTTGCTTCTCTTTTCTCCAAAGACCTTTTTAATTGTCCTTCTGGCAGTGTCTATCTAGCCCGGGTGAAATATGCTTCTAAATATTTACATTTGTCCTCTAGCCATTCCCGCTTAGCCATTTTAAAATTCCTGTCAATCTCATTTTTTTGACATTTTTATTTCCCGTCGCATGCATCATTTACTGTATTTTTATACTTTCTCCTTTCATCATTTTTTGAGTAACAAATTATGGCAGAGAGTGGGCTACAGTGAACACATTAGTAATAGGTTTTTTCTCTTCATATTCGACAGCAAACCAGCAACGATAGTCATGTATATATTCCAACATCTCAAGTAGAAGGTGAAGAGGTAGAGAGACTGTATGTGGTAATTCAGTATGTAAAGGGAGATGAGAATCTAATAATCATGAGGGATCGGAGCGATGTTGTAGGGAAATAAACAGGGTAAAAGGTTACAGGAGAACATGGGCCTGACAGTAGGAATGAGACATAAAAGAGACTAACGGAGTTCTGCAATAAATTTCAGGTGGATTAGCGAATATTGTGCTCAAGAATCACAAGAGGAGTTGTACTTGGGAAAGACCTGGAGACACGCAAAGGATACAGCTGAATTAACTTGTGGTTAGAGAGAGATTCCGAAATCAGATATTGGATTGTAAAGCATATCCAGGAGCAGATACAGACTCATATCACTATTTATTAATGACGAAGAGTACACTGAAGGTTAAGAGAATCGCCTGGAAGAATCAGTGTGGAAGTCGGATACTGAAGATACTGAGAAATGGCAAGACGCGTTCAAAGTTGCAAAAACGAATATCACAGTAGGCAGTTCAGTGGAAGAGGAATGGACGTCTCTAAAAAGGGCAGTCATAGGTGTCGGACAGCCAAACATAGGTACAAGGAAGGTAACTCCGAGGAAAGAGTGGTTCACAGAAGAAATACTTTTACCGATCTACGAAAGAAGGAAGCACGAAAATTGTCAGGGAAAGAGAGGAATACAGCAGTATAAACCACTTAGGAATGAAATAAACTGTGGTGGGCGATCAAGGCGAATCGGGTGTAGCAAAATGCGAAGAAATAGAAAAAGAAATGATTGTGGAAAGCTCCGAATGGGTATATGGAGAAATAAAAAAAAATCTTCGGTGAAATTAAAAGCAAAGGTGGCTATATTAAGAGTCCAATGGGAATTTCCCAACTAAACGCAGAAGAGAGAGCGGATAGTTGGAAAAAGCACATTGCAGGACTCTATGAGGGGTAGAAATTGTGTGGTGACGTGGTAGAAGAAGAAATTGAACGAAATGGAAGAGACCCCCCATGTACCATGGACCTTGCCGTTGGTGGAGAGGCTTGCGTGCCTCAGCGATACAGATAGCCGTACCGTAGGTGCAACCACAACGCAGGGGTGTCTGTTGAGAGGCCAGCCAAACGTGTGGCTCCAGAAGAGGGCAGCTGCCTTTTCAGTAGTTGCAAGGGCAACAGTCTGGATGATTGACTGAGCTGGCCTTATAACAGTAACCAAAACGGCATTCCTGTGCTGGTACGGCAAACGGCTGAAAGCAAGGGGTAACTACAGCCGTAATTTCTCCCGAGGGCATGCAGCTTTACTGTATGGTTAAGGGGATACGGAATCGCCTATCCCCGCAATGTTAATATATGCTCACTATAGGGAACATTTTCTCACAAACTACTGGAGGCAGAGTGATAAAATTTTGACTGTAGGTGCAGTACCTGAGATAATGTTCCTAGAAGAAGTAAACTTACGGGAAACGGAGAAAGAAGATTAAAACATTCCTGATCCATAGTTAATAACCCCTCCAAAGTCTTCATAATCATCTTAAAGTCTTCTTTTGGCACCCTTCTGTCCCTGTCTTGCTTTTTTCACTAATGTCTTGATTATATTATCAGCATGCCTTAGTCTGTGCTGATCTAAAGTCAACATAGCACGTACTGTGTGGGAGCCAACACGCAAATCCAACTTTTGAAGGACCTGGCATTTAGTTTTATTCCCAAGATTGAAGGTTGCCACAGCATCATACACACCAAAATGTAGTGTATTAATTCCGACAAACACTGGTTTTGGGAGACGATACCATATCACACTATTCAAGCACTCGTTGGGATTCTGCGTTTTTCCATGAAGACATTTCATCAAAAGACTTCTGTCAGCCAGATCACTGAAAATGGGCTTTTTTCCTTCCATGATGGCTAATGGTAGACTGTGGTGGTGAGTGTATTTCTCTCTAGTTGTTAGTCTCCTATTGTATTTACATCATCTCCTTTCATGTTTGGGGCACAAACCATGTTCTGGATGCTCATCTGTGGATGCGGTGTGGAAATACAAAGCCCATATAGCTTTCCTCATTTCTTCAAGATTGCCTGTATTTTGCCTGATTGCAAGACCATAGCAATTCTGAATGTGGTCTATTATGGAATCAGTCAATCTTCCTTTGACATACAAGGTTTTTCCATCATCTGGTTTTTTTCCCTTTCATAACTGATTTTAACCTTCTCAGCCTGGAACCCATTCTCTTCTGCACATGTCCTATACATCCAAGTTTGCTTATATTTATACTGTTCCCATACGGTTTGCTTTCCGAAACTTCTTAGATACTTGACATAGCGCGCATTATACCACTATGAAGAGCGATGAAAAGTTTTTTTCACCCCAGCAACCTCCATGCCACCATTACTACCATAATAATGTCAGATCCCTTAATCTGGCTGGTAGGTTAGAAACTTTAAAAGAGCGAAATGGATAGGTTAAAGTTAGATATAGTGGGAATTAGTGAAGTTCGGTGGCTGGAGGAACAAGACTTCTGGTCAGGTGAATAAAGGGTTCTAAATACAAAATCGAATAGGAGTAATGCTGGAGCAGGTTTAATAATGAATAAAAAAATAGGAGTGCGGGTAAGATACTACAAACAGCATAGTGAACGCATTATTGTGGCCACGATAGACACAAAGCCCACGCCTACCACAGTAATACAAGTTTATATGCCAACTAGCTCTGCAGATGATGAAGAAATTGATGAAACGTATGATGAGATAAAAGAAATTATTCAGATAGTGAAGGGAGACGAAAATTTAATAGTCATGGGTGACTGGAATTCGATAGTAGGAAAAGGAAGAGAAGGAAACATAGTAGGTGAATATGGAATGGGGGTAAGGAAAGAAAGAGGAAGCCGCCTGGTAGAATTTTGCACGGAGCATAAATTATCATAGCTAACACGTGGTTCAAGAATCATAAAAGAAGATTGTATACATGGAAGAAGTATGGAGATACTGGAAGGTTTCAGATAGATTATATAATGGTAAGACAGAGATTGAGGAACCAGGTTTTAAATTGTAAGACATTTCCAGGGGCAGATGTGGACTCTGCCCACAATCTATTGGTTATGAACTGTAGATTAAAACTGAAGAAACTGCAAAAAGGTGGAAATTTAAGAAGATAGGACCTGTGTAAACTGACAGAACCGGAGGTTGTAGAAAGTTTCAGGGAGAGCATAAGGGAACGATTGACAGGAATGAGGGAAAGAAATACAGTAGAAGAAGAATGGGTAGCTTTGAGGGATGAAATAGTGAAGGCAGCAGAGTATCAAGTAGGTAAAATGACGAGGGCTAGTAGAAATCCTTGGCTAACAGAAGAAATATTGAATTTAATTGATGAAATGAGAAAATATAGAAATGCAGTAAATGAAGCAGGCAAAAAGGAATACAAACGTCTCAAAAATGAGATCGGCAGGAAGTGCAAAATGGCTAATCAGGGATGGTTGGGGACAAAGGTATGGATGTAGAGGCATATCTCACTAGGAGTAAGATAGATACTGCCTACAGGAAAAATAAAGAGACCTTTGGAGAAGAGAGAGCCGTCTGTATGAATATCAAGAGCTCAGATGGAAAACCAGTCCTAAGTAAAGAAGGGAAAGCAGAAAGGTGGAAGGAGTATATAGAGGGTCTATACAAGGGCGATGTACTTGATAACAATGTTATAGAAATGGAAGAGGATGTAGATGAAACTGAAATGGGAGATATGATTCTGGGTGAAGAGTCTGACGGAGCACTGAAAGACCTAAGTCGAAACAAGGCCCCGGGAGGAGACAACATTCCATTAGAACTACTGACAGCCTTGGGAGAGCCAGTCCTGACAAAACTGCACCATCTGGTGAGCAACATGTATGAGACAGGCGAAATGCCCTCAGACTTCAAGAAGAATATAATAATTCCAATCCCAAAGAAAGCAGGTGCTGACAGATGTGAGAATTACCGAACCATCAGTTTAATAAGTCACGGCTGCAAAATATTAACGCGAATTCTTTACAGACGAGTGGAAAAACATGTAGAAGCCGACCTTGGGGAAGATCAGTTTGGATTCCGTGGAAATATTGGAACACTTGAGGCAATACTGACCCTACGACTTATCTTAGAAATCAGATAAAGGAAAGGCAAACCTACGTTTCTAGTTTTTGTAGGCTTAGAGAAAGCTTTTGACAATGTTGACTGGAATACTCTCTTTCAAATTCTGAAGGTGGCAGGAGTAAAATACAGGGAGCGAAACGCTATCTACGATTTGTACAGAAACCAGATGGCAGTTATAAGAGTCGAGGGACACGAAAGGGAAGCAGTGGTTGGGAAGGGAATGAGACAGGGTTGTAGCCTCTCCCCGATGTTATTCTATCTGTATATTGAGCATGCAGTAAAGGAAACAAAAGAAAAATTCGGAATAGGTATTAAAATCCATGGAGAAGGAATACAGACTTTGAGGTTCGCCGATGAGATTGTAATTCTGGCAGAGACAGCAAAGGACTTGGAAGAGCAGTTGAAAGGAATTGACAGTGTCTTGAAAGGAGGATATAAGATGAACACCAACAAAAACAAAACAAGGATAATGGAATGTGGTCAAATTAAGTCGGGTGATGCTGAGGGAATTAGATTAGGAAATGAGACACTTAAAGTAGTAAATGAGTTTTGCTATTTGGGGAGCAAAGTAAATGCGATGGTCGAAGTAGAGAGGATATAAAACGTAGACTGGCAATGGCAAGGAAAGCGTTTATGAAGAAGAGAAATTTGTTAACATCGAGTATAGATTTAAATGTCAGGAAGTCATTTCTAAAAGTATTTGTATGGAGTGTAGCCATGTATGGAAGTGAAACATGGACGATAAATAGTTTGGAAAAGAAGAGAATACAAGCTTTCGAAATGTGGTGCTACAGAAGAATGCTGAAGATTAGATGGTTAGATCATGTAACTAATGAGGAGGTACTAAATAGAATTGGGGAGAAGAGGAGTTTGTGGAACAACTTGACTAGAAGAAGGGATCGGTTGGTAGGACATGTTCTAAGGCATCAAGTTATCACCAATTTAGTACTGGGGGGAAGCGTGGAGGTTCAAAATCGTAGAGCGAGGCCAAGAGATGAATACACTAAGCAGATTCAGAAGGATGTAGGTTGCAGTAGGTACTGAGAAATGAAGAAGTTCGCACAGGATAGAGTAGCGTGGAGAGCTGCATCAAACCAGTCTCTGGACTGAAGACCACAACAACAACGACAACATGGAAGAGACGGGATATCGAATATTAGAGGTAAAATTTAAAAGAGATTTAGAAAACTTAGAATAAAATAAGGAAGAAGGGATTTCTAAAACTACTGGGGATAGTGGCAAGGAAATGAAATTGTTATGTAGAATCTATGAGACTGGCCATATGCCATCAGACTTTCGGGAAGACATCATCCACACAATATCACAGATAGAAAGAGCTGATAAGTGCGAGAACTATTGCACAATCAGCTTAAACGCCCATGCAGCCCACTTGCTGACAAGAATAATGTAGAGAAAATGGAAGAGGAAATTGAGAACCTGTTATATGACGATCAGTTTGGCTTTAGAAAAGGTAAAGGAGTCAGAAAGGCATTACTAACATTGCACTTGATAATAGAAGGAAGACTGAAGAAAAATTCAGACCTTTTGATGTTGCCGCGGTCGCAGCGCTGGCCCTTTCGGCGACAGACTTTACCCTAATGTTCGCGCACCAGGACAAATTCTAAATGTGCCCGCAGCACTGTAACACTATTATGATTCACACCACACGTTTTCAGTTAACTTGCTTACTACCTTAATAGTTATTTGTTTTCATTCATTACTGAATATATTTTAAAACGTAACTATCGTCAAAGAAGGAAAATAAATTCCAACTTAATTTTGTGATTTTACAAAGCATAATATAGGTCTAACTAATAATTTTATTAAACTATTGGGCGGGGGGAGGGGGAATTTTTGAGTGGGCTCGGGCCCCCTCAGGCCCCATAGAGTCGGTGCCTGTGCTCATGTACATGCAGAAATCTCATTCGCCCCTCTTCCTTTTTGGTAATACATAAGATACTGTGTGCCCTTTAACCAGTCGATAGCATTTTTCTTCATGTTCGTGTGATGTTCTTCATCTGGTTGTGGAAGGCTGGTCGGTGTAGTCATACTGAGCGATGTTCTTTGGATAACTGGTAATTTTTCCCTGAATGGCAGCCATACTTCTGAACTACCGGCGACTCCGTTGATGTTTGTCAAGCTCTTTGTACTTAATTTGGTTGTTGCTGTGGTATTCCGTCTGGAGATTGTTCTGGTGCAGGTCTCTATGCTAGACCATCCTGTGCAATCTTTTTCATCTGTACATAACTACCTCATCCTACATATATTTGAACCAGCTGACTGTATTGAAGCCCTTGTCTCTGTCTTCCATTTTTACTTCCCCGCCCTCTTCCCACACACTTACCTCCACTACCAAACTGACGATTCTTTCATTCCTTAAAACGTGTCCTGTCAACTGATCCCCTCTGTAGCATAGGATTTAGGTGGAGTCGGGTTCGGGCTGGTGACTGTGCAGACGTGGGGCTCAGTTTAACCCCTGCTTTATTTAACATCTAAATACTTTTGATATCAGAATAGAAATACACTTTCAGTAAAACGAAATATTTCTGTTGCCCATAAAGATCCTTAAACTGGGCTCTATGCAGTCAATAGAAAAATATCTTACATATCAGAATAGATGCACGTATATATCTGTGAATGCCCGTTTGACATCTCCTAAACACTCAACAGATACCAATCAAACTTGGTACACATGCCACTTACTGTGTGCAAAGAATCACTGTGGGGTAAGTACCACCCACCTATCGAGGAGTGGGGATGAAAAATCAGTGTAACCCAAAACTCATAAATACCTACGCTTTACTGATCCAGTATTTGAGAATGAGAGCACGTAGTGACTTGTAACAAACTTCACACGTAATTTCAAACCTTAACGAAACATTTTCTCGTTTATGATAAAAGTAAAAATAGTTTGTCACTTACTTCATTTTCGTTGTTCGTGCAGTAATACTGCCCCATGAGGCATGACGTTTTAATGTGTTACCTCTTCACTACATACTGTATTTGTGACACATTTTGCAGACAATATTCACATAGGCCGGCCGCGGTGGTCTAGCGGTTCTGGCGCTGCAGTCCGGAACCGCGGGACTACTACGGTCGCAGGTTCGAATCCTGCCTCGGGCATGGGTGTGTGTGATGTCCTTAGGTTAGTTAGGTTTAAGTAGTTCTAAGTTCTAGGGGACTTATGACCTAAGATGTTGAGTCCCATAGTGCTCAGAGCCATTTGAAGCCATTTGAATATTCACATACACCAATAAATGTACTAGAAAAATTACATCGTTGTACGACACTTAGTTCAAGAAATATGGCGTCATAAACACCGAGATCGTGAAAAACTGCCGCATCATGCACGACGTTTAAATTTATTACATCTTTACTACTTACTGTATTCACAACACATCTGACAGACAGTAGCCATATGTAACACTGCATGTGGCTGCAATGTTATATTATTGTACTGCACATAGTTCTGGAGGTACGACGTCATAAACGTTGAGCTATTCGAAAATAACACTGCAGGACGAAATTCGCTTGACTTAGATGTGAAACATGTGTACAAATACGTATGAAATATGTTAAATATGTGCGCAATGCATTTGATATGTGCATATGTGGGAAAATCCACCGGCAAGGAGCTCATGCGAAACCCCTGGAACGATTTCAGTCAAATTTGGTACACATTTTAGTTACAATCTGGAAATAATTGCTCTAGGTGTAAGAACAGCAACCTCCTATAGGAGTGATAATGTGGAGAGAGAAGGAGCAGGAAAAGATGGATAGACAGGGAGGGGAAAGGAGTAGATAGGCACAGACAGGAGGAGGACAAGATGGGTAGAGAAACTGAGGGGGAAATGGATGACCTGAGGGGAGAGGACGAGATGGACAGAGAACGGAAAGAGGAGGAGATGGAAAAAGAAAGGAAAGGGGAGGAGATCAACAGGAAGAAGGGGAGGAGGAGATGGCCAGAAAGAGGGGGAACAGGAGATGGACAGAAAGAGGGAGGAAGAGGTTCAAATGGCTCTAAGCACTATTGGACTTAACATCTGAGGTTATCAGTCTACTAGACTTAGAACCCCTTAAACCTAACTAACCTAAGGACATCACACACATCCATGCCCGAGGCAGGATTCGAACCTGCGACCGTAGCAGCAGCGCGGTTCCTGACTGAAGCGCCTAGAACCGCTCAGCCACATCGGCCGGCAGGAGGGAAGAGGAGATTGACAAAGAGAGGAAGAGGAGGAGGAGAAGGAAATCGGATTGAGGGGGAGGAGCAGATCGATAGAGGGGAAGGGAGCAGATTGACAGAGATATGGACGGAGGAAAAGATGGACAAAGAGAGGGGCAGGAGGAGATGGGCAGCTAGTGACATATGGAGAAGGTGGAGAGAGAGAGAGAGAGAGAGAGAGGTGGGGGGTGGAGTTGGATAGAGAGTAGGTAAAGGAGGGGAAGGGGAAGGAGCAGATGGTTTAATAGAAGAATGGAATGAACAGATACCCAGGCAACACTGGGCGCTCATCTAGTTGCAAAAATGAAATCCAGTCTTTATCTAATATGCACAATGGTTATACTTTAATTTTCTATACTTGAGAGGAGCCCCCATGAAAAACAGCGATCGTAGTCCAATAAGACTTTGTATAAACATTTCTAAGGAAACGTGGAAGAGAAATAGCGAATAAAACGTTGAAAGAAACACATTTTAACTTAAACGACCATCTGCACCCAAGACACTGGTACCACACTCGAAATTGTAGTACTGTTGTCTGAAACATCTCAGGTAGGCTAATCTTCAACCACCGACATGTATTAGTGCCCCCATTGATAAGCCGTGTGCTTCAGGTACCCCAGAGCCAGAAATCACACGGGTTCAAGTCTGTTGATGTTGATGGCCACGCAGTTCGGAACTATCGGGCAATGATTTGATTTTCTCCAAATGTCTTACGGAGTAATCAAGTGACCCCACAAGCAATGCGCCGGCACTCGCGAAGAGCAGCAGTACTCTTGCTGTTGTTTTGATAAAACTGCTTTACGAGTAAAGCCCTGCTCATCTTGTCCAGACTCACGTTGACTGTTTGTAGCTGTAATGCACATGAAGCTACGTCACTGTACCACCACCGGCGGACAGCGGCAAGACATGAGAAGCAAATCCTGCAAATGCTGCAGCGATACCCATACGGTAAATAGTTTTTCGTCTACACTGGCTCAAGTAGTAGTAGAAAGTTTAATTATAATCACCCTGTACATAACTGAGCAGCTTTAATAACATCTTACAAGGCCTGCCCCTCGGCCACAACCAATAATCGTATTTGAGTTAACTTCAGAAGCGAAACGTAAGATGGTAAAATAACTTTTAGACTTAGCATCGATCATAATACATAACTAGGCATTGCTTTATTCCTAACACCATCGTCAGACAGATACCACAACGAGCTACATACAACTCTGTACTAAACTACCAGCCGGCCGGAGTGGCCGAGCGGTTTTAGGCGCTACAGTCTGGAACCGCGCGACCGCTACGGTCGCGGGTTCGAATCCTGCCTCGGTCATGGATGTGTGTGATGTCCTTAGGTTATTTAGGTTTAAGCAGTTCTAAGTTCTAGGGGACTGATGACCTCAGAAGTTAAGTCCCATAGTGCTCAGAGCCATTTGAACCATTTGAACTAAACTACCTATGCATGTATTTTAATGAATTCTTACACATTAACATAAGCGACTGATTATTGTTGTAGAGCAAGTAACAAGACGAATCATCAGCAGAATTGTCATCAACTCAGTTAAGCTCATGGCACAGAGTAGACAGGCGCCTTAGGATTAATATAATTAATTACGTTCTTACAGCGTGTAGTTAACAATCAGAACTGCCCTCGCTCAAAGCGCACACAGCTATATGCCTGTGTTCCATTAAACAATCGTAACTTGTCACTGGACAACCACAAACTTCTGCTCAAAATGTTGACGCTTGCCAGTATACACAGTGCAGTCGTTGTATACCACACTGTGCACCGTATCAACCATAAGAGTGTCAGCTACTAAAGCATTCAGGTTGTGCTCATCTTGCCATGCAGAAGCCCATTTCCCCATCTCCATTGGGATCACTGTTTGTCCGGCCATAAAAAGACACCAATTGCTGCACCAGGCTGTTGAGACCACACGGTGGGCATGTCCCACACTGACCGTTGTGATGCCCGACTGACAAAACTGCAGCATAGCAGGTTTTCGAGGATCTCACTCTCAGCTGTGCCTAGAACTCGGCTGTTTTTCTCCGTGTAGCAACTGACTACTCCCAGCACCTACAGGTCAAGCCCATCATCACGGACATCTCAGCCGTTGTGCCCATCCACCCACTGCCAATGTGCTGGAGCCTTGTCCAATTCTCCCATTATGGCGATGGTGCCAGCTTCCAGAAGATGCTGCTGCGTCACTTCCTGACTCTTTCTGCGCACCCTCCACCGGCCGTGGAGGTTCTCATGTTAGTCACTTGTCTCCAACATCCAGAAGATGTTGCTGCTTCACTTCCTGATTCTTTCTGCACACCATCCTGGCCATCATCAGCCATGGAGGTTCTCAAAGTAGTCACTTGTCTCTAACATGCAGATGTTGCTGCGTTACTTCCTGACTCTTTCCACCCACCATGCTGGCCACCATCGGCCATGGAGGTTCTCATGTTAGTCACTTGTCGCCAACATCCAGAAGATGTTGCTGCTTCACTTCCTGTCTCCTTCCGCCCATCATCCTGGCTACCATCGGCCGTGGAGGTTCTCACAGTAGTCACTTGTCTCCAATATCCAAAAGATGTTGCTTCTTCACTTCCTGACACTTTTCACCCACCATCCTGCACACCATCGGCCGTGGAGGTTCTCACATTAGTTCATCTGTCTCCAACGTCCAGCCTCTCACTGACACAGTATGACAATCCATACAAAATGACCCACGGAGGAAAGGAAATGAGCTGTGACGCTCGACACAGCACATTTCTTCTGGTCAATTTGTGCAGTTAGTTTCTTTTTTCCCCAGTTCTCATTAGTTATGTGATGTACCCATCAAATACTCAGTATTCTTCTATAGCAGGACATTTAGAAAACTTCTAGTCTCTTCTTGAGGAAACTGCTTATCATCCATGTTTCATTTCGGTACAAGACTGTACTTCAGACAAGTAGTTTGAGAAAATACTCCATAATATTTAAATCGAAATTACTCGTAGATGTTAATAAATTAGTCTTTATCAGAAATGCTTTCCCTTACTATTTCCAATCTGCGTTTTATATCCTATATTTCATCTAGATCTGCATACATACTCCGCAAGGCGCCATACGGTGCGTGGCGGAGGTAATCTGTACCACAACTAGTCATTTCCTTTTTTGTATTCCGCCTGGATAGGCGGTTCGTGGGTCTGCTCCTGTGAACTGCTTCTGTAATATAGGACGAGAGTGAAGGAAGCGAGTAGGAGCAGGGGAGGCGAAGCACTTCGGTACTGCATGTAACTTTAAGAGAGTCAAAAACGCAAGCAAATATCAAATGCATACATTACTTTGGCTAGGATGAGCACGTAGGTGTGAAGCCGTATTCCATGTCTAATCCTGTAAAGCTAGGATGACTTATGTATAATCTCAAAACTAAAAAATACTCTTTGCGGTACAAACTTTAACTGAACGTAACTAATAAAAAGTCTCAATCGCAAGCTAGCCCACTCGGTAGTAGAAGCTATATTTCCAGGCCGTCTGTCTTGATGAAATGGGTGGAAATCAAGCCGGCACTCGCTGAGATCCAAAGCGTCAGCCAGAGGGCGCTGTGGTCGGCGTAGTTGGTCTTCTATCGTAGTGCCAACTTACGAGAGCGTGCACCTATGTTGTGGCATCTTAACTATCGACGCCACATCCTTTCCTGTCCCATTCGTAAATAGAGTGTGGGAAAAACGACTATCTATATGCCTCCGTATGAGCCCTAATTCCTCAGATCTTATCTTCGTGGTCACTAGGCGAAATGTATGTTGGCGGTAGTAGGAGCACTCTGCAGTCAGTTTCAAATGCTGGTTCTCTAAATTTTTTCAATGATTTTCCTCGTAAAGAACGTTATCTTGCCTCCTGAAGCATCTGCTTGACACTTGCGTCATGTTCGAAGCTACCGGCAACAAATTTAGCAGCCCGCCTTTGAATTTCTCCATGTCTGCCTTTAATCCGAGCTGGTACGAATCCAAAACACTCGAGCATTTCTCAAGAATAGATTGCACTAAAATCCTATACGTGGTCTCTTTTACAGGTGAACCACACTTTCCCAAACTTCTCTCAATAAACCGAATCCGACCAGACGCCTTCCCTACCATAATCCTCACATGACATTGAACGATGTGATTGTGTCAAGCAAAACACTAATAATGCTATATACGAACATTAGTTGTTTCTTTTTCCTACTCACCCGCATTAACTTACATTGTTGTTCATTTTGAGCTAGCTGCCATTCAATAGATCAACTAGAAGATTTTTCTAAGTCATCTTTTATCCTCCAACAGTCACTCAGCCTCGACACCTTACCATACACTATAGCACTATCAGCAGACAACAGCAGACTGGGCCGGCCGCGGTGGCAGAGCGGTTCCAGGCGCTTCAATTCGGAACCGCGCTGCTGCTACGGTCGCAGGTTCGAATCCTTCCTCGGGCATGGATATGTGTGATGTCCTTAGGTTAGTTAGGTTTAAGTAGTTCTAAGTCTAAGGGACTGATGACCTCAGATGTTACGTCCCATAGTGCTTAGAGCCATTTGAACCATTTTTGAACAGCAGCCTGCCGTCACCCTGCCGGCCACATCATTCATGAATATAGAAAATAACAGAAGTCCTATCACACTTCCCTGGTGCACTCCTGACAATAGCCTTGTGTCTGATGAACACTTGCCGTCGAGGACAACGTACTGGGTTCTATTGCTTAAGAAGTCTTCGAGCCACAGCCATGTCTGGGAACCTATTCCATATGCTGTACCTTCTTAATACTCCGCAGCATGGCACCATGTCAATGCTTTACGGATATCTGGGAATATGGAATCCACCTGTTGGCTTTAATCCATAGTTCGCAGGCTGACATGTGAGAAAAGCTCAAGCTGAGTTTCACTTAAGCCTTGATTGCTAAAACCGTGCTGATTCATGGGACAGAAGATTCTTTGTCTCGAGAAAATTTATTATATTCGAATTAAGAATATGCTCACGTATTCTGCAGCAAACCGATGGCAGGTATATTGGCCTGTAGTTTTGCAGGTCCATTCTTTTATCTTCTCATATACAGGAGTCACCTGCGTTGCTTAGGGGCCATAATCAGTTATTTTAAAACCCAACTAGAATAACTCATCTACTACTCTTAGTTTCTCATTTCCTAATCAAATTGCCTCAGCACCGCCTGATATAGTTCAATTACACTCTGTTATGTCTGTTGTACTTTTCTTAGTGTTAATCTTTCAATCTCTTTTCAAGAGATTTTCGTTTGCTGTCCATGGCAGATTTACATTGTCACTGGCAAATCTTAAAGCTTTTACGAGTATTTCTTCTCCATAAACTTCGATTTCCTTTCGAGATTTCTGCTTGGTTTGCTTTACTGCTTGCTCAGTGTACAGATCAAATAACAGCATAATCAGCTACAGCCCTCACTTCTCAGCCACTGCTTCACTTTCATGTCCTTTGACTTTTTTAATTGCAATCTGGTTTCTGTACAAGTTGTAAATAACCTTTCGCAAACAATTTTATCTGAGCTCCCTTCAGAATTTCAATGATGTAGGACACTAGAAGGTTGGATACTAGAAGTATACCGAGAAATACCACTGTAAACGCTTTGTGTTTTTCGACGCCATTAGCGTTTCTGTGAGCCAGTCCCCCGATGTGTGCCCATCGCCACCAGCGGAACACCGCTAGCCCGAGCAGCGGGTCGGCGCCCGCCCGTT
The DNA here is from genome assembly GCF_023864275.1 of Schistocerca cancellata. Lineage (NCBI taxonomy): Eukaryota > Metazoa > Arthropoda > Insecta > Orthoptera > Acrididae > Schistocerca > Schistocerca cancellata. The sequence continues at coordinate 373,799,285 of NC_064628.1, forward strand.
TGACCGATGATGGAGCGCTCACCCCTCCGCCCCGGGTCGGCCGTGAAGAGCCCCCGGGGCGGGACCCCTGGCTTTATGGGCCCCATAAGGCGCTGCCCTAGGCCTCCAATCACCGCCCGGACTGCGTCCCGCGGCCATGATTTATTTTACTGTCGTCCGCGTTAAAAAATTGAGTGGGTCCGAAAGCGGACAAGTACGGGGATTATTGCCGCGTCTGCGCTCTGGTGTCGGCCGGAATCACACATCGCCGGATCGCGAGGGCGTTTTCTTTGCTTCATCTCTTCCCCGTGAGCCGCCGTTTCGCGTCCACAGGGGTGGTCATCCGTTGCCCGAGGGAATATTTCGCAGGATGTCGTCTGAGTGATGGTTCATTGCTATCAGTTAGAACCGCGAAGGACACCACGGGCTTACGCTCCCGAGTGTCGTATTGCGTCAAAGAAACGCGACCATATACGATCACTGCCGATGAGTATTCTCTAAAACTCAAGTGTCTCTGACGGACATTAATAACTCTCACACACGATACGCCTCGTTTTGTGAGTGTTCTTCTATCACCTTCTCCCTTTTACAGCATTTTATTACAACGTATGAATCCAGGTGCTGGGTTAGTAATGAGTTACCGAACGAGGTGGCGCGGTGGTTAGCACACTGGACTCGCATTCGGGAGGACGACGGTTCAAACCCGCCATCGGCCACCCTGATTTAGATTTTCCGACATTTTCCTAAATCGTTTCAGGCAAATAACGGGATGGTTCCTCTGAAAGGGCACGGACGTCTCCCTTCTACATCCTTCCCAAACCCGATTGGACTGATAACCTCGTTGTTTGATCCCCTCCCCCCGGAATTAACCAATCAACCACATATCCAGCTACCCACCACATCGCCCATAATACGTTTTTTTGGAAGAAGAAAAGAGTATTAGTTCAGAATAAAAAGTCTTTGTTGTGAAGTTACTTAATATCAATGACGCGTCTTTTATCATGTATGGCTTTATGGCTGACGGGTTACATATCCAGCTATTTTTACGTAAGTTACTGTTTGATTTTATCCATATTTTGCAGCTTCAAACGTGACTGTATTCAATACTCCGGGGGTATGAATTAAAAAACGCCTTCACTCACAACTTTTCTTGTTTTATTAAGTAAACGATGCATTTCGGGCCCTGTGGGTCCATCATAAGGTGTAATTTGTCTTAATACATGCTTCATTTTTTTCTCTTGAATGAGGTGACATCAAACCTTTTCGTGACAGGAATATGCATTTCATACATAAGCTGAATTTAGCAGTTTCAGAGACTGAGGTCAGCTGGCTGTTGTACGCATCGTCAGTTTCAGCTGATGGTGCTGTCTGAAGATGGCCTAAGTATAGGCCGAAACCGGTCATTTTAATAAAGTACCATCGCGATCTAGACTGTTTCTGCACTGGTTTTATACACAAGGTCATTGATTTCAGAAGATGTTATCAAAAACCTGATGATGCCCCAAAAGGGTGAAACGCTTCGTTGAGCTCAAGTAACTTCGCAAACAAAATTGTTTTTATCCTGTGGTAGTAAAATAATTCGAAACTTGTTAGTGTAGCAGCCTGCCACAACGGAATGGAAATACTTTTAAAGAAGATTAGAACTTAACATCCCATCAACGACAAGGTCATTGGAGACGTATCAAAAGCTCGGATAAGGGACGGCTGGGAAAAGAAATCGGCTGAACCATTTCAAAGGAACGATCCCAGCATTTGCGTTATGTGACTTACAGAAATCACGGAAAACCTAAGTGTGGGTGGTCGGACGGGGATTTGAGCTGTCGTCCTCCCGAATGCGAGCCAGTGTTCATTTGCGAAACTGCGTTGATCTCCATTGGGGTCATAGGTTAGAAACAATAATTATTGTAAATATTCATCTGAATGCGCCACGTCGTACTGTAGTACGCCAAAGCAGGTCGACTCATCATGATCTGAGAACAAGAAAAGCTCATTACACAGCAAATGGTAGTTCAGAAAATACACACATCACCTCGGATTCAGAGAGTTCCGGAACCTGTACAGAAAATTGGAATATAGATCAACGTAAACATCATTTCCGCCCTTTTTATTGCTCATGAGAACCACACATTGCATTTTGTACCACCATACAGCGAGAACTTCAGAGGAGGTGGTCCAGATTGCTGAAGACACCGGTACCTCTAATACCCTCTTTCACGTCCTCTCGCATTGATAAATGGCTGTATTCGTCGTAGCATACTATCCACAAGTTCATCAAGGCACTGTTGGCACAGATTGTCCCACTCCTCAACGGCGATGCGGCGTTGATCCCTCAGAATGGTCGGTGGGTCACGTCGCCCATAAACTGCCCTTTTCAATCTATCCCACGCATATTCGCTAGGGTTGATGTGTGGAGAACATGCTGGCCACTAGTCGAGCGATGTCGTTATCCTGAAGGAAGTCATTCACTAGATGTGCACGACGGAGGCGCGAATTGTTATCCATGAAGACGAATGCCTCGCCAATATGCTGCCGATATGGTTGCAGTATCAGTTGGAGGATGGCACTCACGCATCGTACAGCCATTACGGCGCCTTCCATGACCAGCAGCGGCATACGTCGGCCGCATATAATGCCCCCCTAGAACAACAGGGAACCTCCTCTTTGCTGCACTCGCTGGACAGTGTGTCTGAGCGGGTTGCCTCCAAACCGACGATTGTCTGGTTGAAGGCATATGCGACATTCATCGGTGAAGAGAACGTGATGCCAATCCTGAGCGGTCCATTCGTCATGTTGTTGGCCCATCTGTACCGCGCTGCATGGTGTCGTGGTTGCAAAGATGGACCTCGCCATGGACGTCGGGAGTGAAGTTGCGCATCATGCAGCCTATTGCGCACAGTTTGAGTCGTAACACGACGTCCTGTGGCTGCACGAAAAGCATTATTCAACATGGTGGCGTTGCTGTCAGGGTTTCTTCGAGCCATAATATGTAGGTAGCGGTCATCAACTGCAGTAGTAGCCCTTGGGCGGCCTGAACACGGCATCTCATCAACAGTTTCTGTGTCTCTGTATCTCCTCCATGCCGGAACAATATCGCTTTGGTTCACTCCGAGACGCCTGAACACTTCCCTCATCGAGAGCCCTTCCTGGCACAAAGTAACAATTCAAAGGCAATCAAACTGCGGTGTTGACCGTCTAGGCATGTTTGAACTACAGACAACACGAGCCGTGTACCTCCTTCCTAGTGGAATGATTGGAACTGATCGGCTGTCGGAGCCCCTCCATCTAATAAGCGTTGCTCATGCGTGGTTGTTCACATCTTTGGGCGCAGTTAGTGACATCTCTGAACAGTCAAAGGGACTGTGTCTGTGATATAATATCCACAGCCAACGTCTATCTTCAGGAATTTTGGGAACCGGGCTGATGCAAAACTTCTTTTGATGTGTGCGTATTACTAAGATTAGCATCACTTATGTACTTTGGTGTAATTTATCATTCAATATAGCTCCGAAACTCCTATAATGCTGATTACGAACTCAATTGATATACGTTAGGGTTGTTCAGGAATTTTAGATAGCTAATTTGTGCTATGAACTAATGGTGACTAGTGTTACTAAGGTACGTACTGTTGCAACACCGTCACAGATAGATTTTGGCGTGAAAATAAATCAACCAACAACTATAATATGATGTATAGAGGGACAAACAACCGGAACTAGGAAAACAAATTACACATTTGTTGTGAGAACCATGAGGTGAAAACCGCTATTTTGTGTTACTGGACAATATTCGTTAAGAGAACTGTGGACTGCAACAGAAAGCTCCAGGATCACTAAAGGCCCACATGCAATTCCAAACTTGGGTTTAAAAACTCCATTCGATACCCATTTGGATATTCTCTTCAAAATATTTTAGGTGAAGAAGTCTATCGGTGAAATGACTCGTAATCTCGCTGCCAACAGAACTAAATGTCTAAAACTGAACGAAACGCATCAGGGATAAAACACTAGACATATTTGTGACGGTTGAGTGAATCCCTTTCTCGCCATTCTCATTTAAGTTTTCCTAAATAGCTTGACGCAAATTTCGGAATAGTTCCGGGGAAGGGGCATGGTCGATTTCATTCGCCATCCTTAATCTACCGTAACTTATGCCTCAGCTCCAATAATCTGTAATGAGCGCTATGTGAATAGCTTCATGGTCCCATGATGGAACGTTATTCTATTGTGTGCAACTAGATAGCTCCACAGTTGTCAAACTTATTTACATCAACAGTAATTATTGATCACGAAAATAGTTGCAATAAATTCTACAATTCGTTATTAGTATCAAACTGAAGGACTAAGTGCATCAATGGTATCGGCTTAAGTAGAGTGCACTACGATTTTATTATCTCCACAAAAAATGTCGGCCTTGGATCATAGCTAGCATGATTAACGAGCTTCTTGTCCAGGCCATTAGGGCCCAAGGAATGTGTACCGGTCACCGTGTCATCCTCTGTCTCACGCATGCAGTGTGGAGAGGCAGGTGATCAGCACATAGCTCTCCCGAATGTTGTGCAGTTTTTCTAGAATGTGGGACAGCTGCTGTTCGGTCAAGTAGCTCCTCAATTGGCATTACGGGGATGAGTACCTCCCTCCACCCCGTGTACTAGTCTTCCAACCGGGGAAAAGTCCCTATCAGTACCGGGAATCGAACGCGTGTCCTCTGCATGGCAGCCATCCACGCTGACCACTCACCTACGGAACGGGACATAGTCGAAGTGATTGCAGTCACCATTTACAAATTTCATTCTGAGACTGTTTATCTGTTTCAGACTCACACGGTGATCAAAAGGAAACACTAATACTGTGCAAGGTGGAACTGCACATTAGACGTCACAAGAAGCAGACACTGTAGTGTAAAATGAGGCGGAGCATATTGGGTTGTCAATAGGAAAGTAGTAACAGCAAACTGGGAAAAGTTTAAAAGTCGTCTGCGGGGGTACCGACCCTGAAATGTGGTATGCTATGACGCTTATTAGGTCCGAATACTGCAAGCTGTTTAGACAAATGGTTATAAACAACACACAGGAAACTTACACCAAGGTGACAAAAGTCATGGGATACCTCTTAATATGGTGTCGAACCTCCTTTTGCTCGGCATAGTGCACCAACTCGTCGTGAAATGGACTCAACAAGTCGTTGGAAGTCTCATGCAGAAATACTGAGCCATGCTGTCTTTACGGCCGCCCATAATAACGAATCATTTCAGAAGCAGGATTTTATGCACTAACTGACCTGACCGCTCGATTATATCCCATTATTGTTCGATGGGATTCATGTCCGACGATCTAGAGAGCCAATTCATTCACTTGAATTGTCGAGAATGTTCTTCAAACCAATCGCGAACAATTGTGGCCCGTGGTATGGAGTATTGTCACCCACAAAAATTCCATCGTTGATTGGGAACCTGAGGTTCATAAATAACTGCAAATGGTCGCCAAGTAGCAGAACATATCCATTTCACTCAATGATCGCTTCTGTTGGATAAGGAGACACTGTGAATTCCATGTAAACAAAGTCGTCACAATTACGGAGCCACCAACAGCTTGCACACTACGTTCTTGAGAATTTGATCCACGGCTTCGTGTAGTCTGCACCACACTCGAACCCTATCAAAAGCTCTGCCAACTGAAATCGGGACTCATCTGGCAAATCCATAAGTTTCCAGTCGCCCAGTGTTTAACAGATATGGTCACGATCCCAGGAGAGGCGCTGCAGGCGATGTACTGTTAACATAGGGAATCGCGACCGTCCAGCCCTTTACCGCCAAATTTCGCATCACTGCTGTAATGGAAACTTTAATCGCTCGTCCCATATTGATTTCTGTGGGCACTTCGTGCAGTGTTGCCTGTCTGTCAGCACTGACAAGTCTGCGCAAACGCCGCTGCTCTCGGTCGTTAAGTGAAGGCCGTCGTCCAATACGTTGTCCGTGGTGACAGCTAATGCCTGAAATTTGGTATTCTCCTCGCACTCTTGACACTGTGAATCTCGAAATATTGAATTTCCTAACGATTTCCAAAATGGAATGTCCTATGTGTCTAACTCCAGCTACCATTGTACGTCTGTTAATTTTTGTCTTGCGGCCAAAGTCGCGTCAAACGCCTTTTCACATGAATCGCCTAAGTACAAGCGGTTGCTCCGCTAATGAACTGTCTACATCTAAATCTACATCTACATCTACATCTACGTGGATACTTCGTAAATCACACTTCAGTGCTTGGCAGGGAGTTCATCGAATCACCTTCACAAAAATTCTCGTTTACTCCAGTCTTGAACAGCGCCTATATCTTTCCGTGCGAGCTCTAGTTTCCCTTATTTTATTATGATGATCGTTTCCTCCTCTGTAGGTCGGCGTCAACAAAAATTTTCACATTCGAAGGAGAAAGTTGGTGACTGAAATTTCATGAGAAGATTCCACCGCAACGAAAAACCCCTTCATTTTAATGATGGCCACCCCAAATCCTGTATCACGTTATTGACACTCTCATATTTCGCGATAATACAAAACGTACTACTCTTCTTTGAACTTTCTGGATGTACTTCGCTAATCCTCTCTGGTAAGGATACCACACCGCGCAGCAGTACTCCAAAAGGAGATAGACAACCGCAGGGTAGGGAGTCTATTTAGTAGATTTTTAAATTACTAAGTGTTCTGCCAATAAAACGTAGTCTTTGGTTTGCCTTCTCCAGAAAATTTTCTATGTTTTCTTTTCAATTTAACTTGTTTGTTATAGTAATTCGAAGGTATTTAGTTGAATTTACGGCCTTTAGATTTCACTGATTTGTCGTGTAACTGAAGTTTAACGGATTCCTTTTAGCGTTCGAGAGGTTGACCTCACACTTTCCGTTATTTAGGATAAATTGTCAGTTTTCGCAGCATACAGCTATTTTCCAAATCGTTTTGCGATTTGTTTTGATCTTCTGATGACTATACTGGATGATAAACGACAGTATCATCTGTAAACAACCCAAGACGACTGCTCAGATTGTCTCCTAAATAGTTTATTTAGATAAGGAGCAGCGGAGGGCCTATAGCATTATGTTGTGCAACGTCAAAAATCGCTGTCCTTTAATGATTTGTGTGCACTATATTACCGCTGCCTGTATATCTGTATACAGCTATCCCATGACTTTTGTCACCTCATTGTATAATCCTAGGGGAGATAGACACACATCTCTGTAGCCAATAAACGGACTTACAAACAGACAAGACGACTGAGTCCAGCTTTTTCTGCCTCCGCTGAATAATAAGAGAATCGTCGTTGAGTTTGGCCTTCGAGCACAATGCTGACACCTTCGCACTGAGAACAACAAGCTTATGTGTGTAAGTAAAAGGTTATGTTTATTATCAGTAAGTCGCCTAACCATCGAAAAGTTGTAGGAATATTTATAGGATCGCGTAATTTAAATCAAATCTAGAACAGATATTTATTTACTCTAGTTTTTAGATATAGTAGGCAAATATTTAATAGAAAGCAATTGTTTTAACACTGTGGATTAAATTTACGCAGAATTTACGCAAACACTGAGGGAAGGTACCTCATTAAACGGAAACTGCACGGAGAAAAAAATGGTTCAAAAGGCTCTGAGAACTATGGGACTAAACTTCAGAGGTCATCAGTCCCCTAGAACTTAGAACCACTTAAACCTAACTAACCTAAGGACATCACACACATCCATGCCAGAGGTAGGATTCGAACCTGAGACCGTAGCGATTGCGCGGCCCCAGACTGTAGCTCCTAGAACCGCTCGGCCACTCTGGCCGGCGCACGGAGAAAAAGCGAGAAGTTATCCTCTTCTGTGCAGCTTGAGATTTCAACGTTGATGAGTCGAAATCACAAATTATAACCAAACAGGCACTGAAACTGCATGCCAAGACAATTATGTAGCAAGTTGCTCAGAGTACAGAATGCATTAATACAGACTGCAGAACTTACTTTTCTCCAGAATCAGTACCAGACGGGAGGCAGTAGAGCAATCCCACACCAGCACGAATACGAATGCCTCGGAACTTACATCCTCCTCCTCCTCAACTCCCTACTTTTAAAAAATTCCACACTATTCAATGCGATGGACAAGACCGCCGCTCATTTAATGAACAAACCAGGCGAATGCAGCAAAAATGATCCACTCTTGGCCTACAAAACACACATTCACAAACACGAGGTTAGAACTGACCAACAGAAGTGTCTCCCCAACTGGCCGGACTCTTCGTGTCTTGGTCAGTGGTGGGGCGACTAGACTGGACGAGTAAATTTTTGGAGTGGAAGCAATCGTCTTTCTCATGCTGACCATGTAGCTCCGCGGTGTCTCGACCTCTGATGTTCGTGGGGAAAAGGAAAATGTTATACTAAATTATTCTATAGTGATGGCAGTGGCAGCAAGGCGTCTCCTGCCCTGAACTAGGACACGAAGCAGGCCTGTCTCACTCTGGAGACTCGACTCTGCTAATGAGATTTACTGATTGCCGTCCGCCGACAAGAGATCCCTGAAAGCAAACAGAGGGTGCACCTTCCGGGCACGAAAAGCGCAAAGCCTTTGTCCCAAGTCCACACGTCAAGTACTCTCAATAAAACAACCACAAAATGACAGCAACGGCTCAATGGGTGAGTTAGGAGAGCTCAGTGACATCGGACAGGGACTAGTCATTGGATGTTCGCTGGGTAGCAGATCCATCAGGGACATTTAGACCCTTCCAAAGCTGTCCAGGTCGACTGCTGGTGATGCGACTGTGAAGACCAGGCAGACCCAGTGATCTGACGAGTAGGAAGTGTTGCGTAGGATGGTTGTAAAAATCGCCTGCAAGCAGCGGCAGGAGTCACTCGTGATTTCCAAAATGCTACCTGCAGTTCAGCTACAACAGTGACTGTGCGTAGGGCGGTGAAAGGAAACGGGCAGAAAGATCGAGGAGCTCCTCACAAGCGGCCCATTTTTATACTCAGTGCTATGCGAAGATTGGGGTGGAGTTAAACGATAATCCACTGGATTGTAGATCACAGGAAACGAGAGATCTGGAGTGATGAATTACGCTACACACTGTGGTGATCTGGTGGAAGGCTTGTGTATAGGCCCAACAGTGAAGTATAGGTAAGGTGAGAGGCATGAGGGTGTTTTTCGTGGTTGATCTGGTTCCCTTACTGCGCCTAAGGGAACGCTAAATGCGGAAGGATATGAAAACATTTTACAGCATTGTGCTCTGCGTATAAGAGGGAAACAGATAGGAGACGACGATTGCCTATATCGACATGACTACGCACCTTGTCACAAAGCAGCATCTATGAGGCAGTAATTTGTGGGAAATAATATTCATGAAATGTAATGGCCTTCCGAGAGTCCCGACTGGAACCCAATGGAACGTCTTTTGGATGAGTTAAAATGTAGACTTTACTCCACTCCCTAGCTACCTTCTCTGGTTTCAGCTCTCGAGAAAGTTGGGCTGCCATTCCTCCACAGATATTTAAACACCTCATTGAGAGTGTTCCCATAGAGTTCAAACCGTGATAGACCCTAAGAGTGAAGACACCCTATATAATTTCCACTAGCCAATGTCCGGATACTTTTGATCGGATAGTGTACTCGTATGCCTAGAAGTTTTTTATGTCTTCAGCCTTTTGATTTCTTTGGTACTATTTTCCGACTTTTCCTGTTTTGTGCTACTCTTTTCGTCTCAAGGAAATGGTTAGAGCTACGTCCTCTATTATCGATTTAGCATCTTTTATTCTCGATCCGCTCCTACTATCCATACCCTCAACTCCTCCTTCCAGCGCCAAGTGATCTATTTCTGGATGCCCGTTACATATGTCCTGCTAAACTATTCCACCTATTCTTTTTAGTGCTCCTTCATTTCATTCAAACTTTTAGACGAATTTGCTTGCACTTCTCGATGCATATTCCGTGCGAACGGTTTTAATGCTATCTAGTCAAGGGAGTGACTGGAAGGACAGCCGACTATATGGCACTTGTTTGAGCTCATCAGTGCCCACAGTATCTTGGCTGCTTGTGCCTCCGCTTTTCATCTTTGCGTAGTGTGTTTCAACAAGAAACGTTGCTGTTTCATTGTCAGATACATACTTTACTTTGTCAGTCTATATGGAGGCATTTGAGTGCTCATAATGAGCCGCTGTAGCCTCCACCTTCATAATCGGCCAACTGGATTGCGATATAACTGACCGTGATGGCATATGCCTAATGATATTTTGCAGTTAGTAAGACTATCGTTACCGGGGGGAAATGACACCGGTTAGTTGGATGAGAGTGTACAACAGACCCTTCTGAAGGAAGGATCTATTCTAACCGTAATCTAAACAATGGTGATAATTTTGAAATGGGTAGAATATACTGCAATCGCTCACGAACCACATAAGGGGAAAAAGGGTACCACGTAATATTTACTACAAAAATTGCTGGTAATACAAAGAAAACACTGATTATCTAGAAAGGGGATAATGAAACGGTCGCCAGCCCGCTAGGGCAATGAATCTCTAGAATCTTAAGAAAGGTAATGGCAAAGAAATTTAAGCAAATAATCACTGGCGTGGCGACACAAGGTTCTCACGCTTTTCCACAGCACAACAGCTCACGAGAAAATAAAGGAATCAGAAAGCACTGAGTTTGCAGTTATTCTGAAATTCTAAATTTTGAAAGTAAATGTAAATGCAGTTATTGGATAAATAAATGTAACTAAGACTTGGTTGTAAAAAAAAAAAGAAGAAAAAGACTTTCAGTAAATTCAGTGTAACGTAGTAATGCAAATTTAGAAAAGGCCAAGCGATTTACTTTTGACTATTGGACGATTGAATTGAATTTCCTTTAAGCAAATGAGCAACTGATTTTACTTTTAATACAACAAAAATAAAATACATAGAAGGCCAGCAGTAGTCACTCGCTAAGCTAGGTACTGGATACATGAAATTGTGCACTGTTAATTTTTGCTGTATCTTTAGTTATTAGTTTTTCCAGTGAAATTTTATGCTACTTTAGGTGAATGAAGGTAATACTCAAAACTGCAAATTAGTTAAGCCTCTGTTACGCAATACACGATGAACAGTTACTGAGGCAGAAAATTTGACTGAAACTGGTCATTAGCAAACATGCAAAACTGGCAGTAAATAGTTTTTCAATTTTCATATATTTACGACACTCGGTGATTGCATGGAAAGGAAAGAGACCCTGCTTGGTAATAATTTCTGAGGACAATGACAACACAGGAGGCCTACAAGTTTTAACAATGGCAGGTTATTATTCAAGTTAGTAATATGAGGGTCACTTCAAAAGGAATGCACACTATTTTTGTAAAAATACAGTTTTAATTCTGCATGTGTGAAAGTTTTACAGTGTATAGATACATCATTCCCGCTTGTTTTTAAACTTAGTTCAACCTGTTCCCGTGAGTGGCGCCGTCACAGCATGTCTTCAAGATGGCTGCTACACTTGACGTTCGTCAGAAGCAACGTGCTGTCATAGAATTCCTGTGCTGTGAAAACGAGACAGTGGGAAACATCCACAAGAGGTTGAAAAAGGTGTATGGAGATGCTGCTGTCGATCGCAGTACAGTTAGTCGGTGGGCAAGCAGGCAACGTGATGAAAGCGGGCACGGCAATATTGAAGACTGTCCTCGCAGCGGCGGCAGGCCTCGTATTGCACACATTCCAGACAACGTGCAGAGAGTTAACGAATTGGTGATTGTCGACAGACGCATCACAGTGAAAGAATTGTCACACTACGTTGGGATAGGGGAAGGAAGTGTTTGCAGAATACTAAAAGTGTTGGTGTTAAAAAAGGTTTGTGCCTGGTGGGTTCCCAGGATGTTGACAGTGGCTCACAAAGAAACAAGAAAAACGGTATGCAGCGAACTTTTGGAACAGTATGCGAATGGCTCCATGTAACTATCATTAAAACATGTAGAATAAAAGATGGATTAAAAAAAAAGTGTGCATTGCTTTTGGAGTGACCCTCGTATTTTATGAATGAAATGCCACTGAGTAACGTCTGTACAAAAGTAGTTATACTCTGTCAGTTAACAGTCTTACGATGCTGTAGCTGTGCGGACGACGAAGAATGTAGCCGACGACAATGCTGAACTCCGCTGTTTCCTGCTGCTGCGAGAGCCATGGATAATTAAGGGACAGGCAATAGCTAGAACTGCAGCTTCTGTCCACTCCTACCGTGCTCTGAATATTCGCAGGTTAAGGATTCAGGCGCACCTACACTGTTGCATCATAGCTGAACCCCTGGTCTGCGGGAGTGACCAACACATACTTGACTTGTAAACTGTTTGCTTTCCGCCGTGGGTAAAATGTACTGTGAATGGCAAAATGGAGTTATTCAAAACGAGCAGCAAGGCAACTTTGGTGCCATACAGAGCGTAGATGAGAAGGGTGACTGATGGCTGCAGAGATGTGTACGGGTGAACAGGTGTGTAACTGTTGAGCAACTGACCTCCCAGATGAGCCTGCCGCAACTGGACGTCCACTGACTAGTGACATGTGGTCTTTCCAACTGAATCAGATTGTATGCTCCATCGGAAATTTGACAGTTGGCGTATACGGCATGAAACGTCAGAAAGCAAACACCCTGCAAGAATCGTCTGAAGGGTCCAGGCCGGGCCGACCGTTGTGGCCGAGCGGTTCTAGGCGCTTCAGTCTCGAACCGCGCTGCTGCTACGGTCGCAGGTTCGAATCCTGCCTCGGTCATGGATGTGTGTGTTGTCCTTAGGTTAGTTAGGTTTAAGTAGTTCTAAGTCCAGGGGACTGATGACCTCAAAGGTTAAGTCCCATAGTGCTTAGAGCCATTTGAACCGTTTTTCATCCAGGCCCGAGGAGAGAGCGTTATGGTCTAGGGACTGTTGGCGTGGTATTCCATGGGTGATCTCGTCATTCTGGAAAGCACAATGGATCAATACAAGTATGTATCTATCCTTGGAGAGCATGATCACCGCTACATGCAATGTGTTTATCCTCGACATGATGGCATCTACCAGTCGAACGCTGTAGCGTGTCACACAGCTCACAGTGTACGTGTGTGGTTCGAACAGCACCAGGGTGAGTTTACCGTACTCACATGGCCACCAAACTCACCGGATTTAAACCCAATCGAGAATTTGCGGCAGCGCGTCGATCGGGCTATTTGCGGCATGGATCCTGAAGCGAGAAACCTAGCGCAACTGGACGCTGCATGGGAGTCGGCATGGCTCCACATACCTGTTGGTGCCTTCCAGGACGGCACTGACTATCTTCCTCCACGTCTCCCAGCGGTCCGCGGCTTTTGACATAGATAGTTTCTCGAATTATTTTTCAGACGTATTTAACATCGTAAAGTTGATAACATCTGCAAAAGTTGTCTTCTAAAAACAGCTGGAAGGAGACTAATTAATTGCATCACAGTCAGAATTATGCGAACCAATCAGACCAAATTCCGACGTCCACACCAGATGATAATGACAGCGTATATTAGTACCCATAACAAACTGAACTGATCGTTTTATGCAGAAGAAATGTAGATGGGCTGTTCACAAACCGTCTTTATCTACGAACGCTGAGATTTGTACAGTACCTATATTCTCTAGCAATATCTACAACAGTCTGACAATGATGATGTGGTTTACCGAATCCACGCCTGTCCAGGCGTTCTGAGTTAAAAATGTCGTCAAGCCAGGTTTGAACTGCATTTTCGTACAGAAAAGAATTTTCTTCATCGTTGTTCGCTAAAGAGCAAGAAAGGTGAACGTTTGAGAGTACGAGAGCAGAAGAATAAATGCATGTTGGACGAGTATCCTGGATAGTTTTGTTTATGAAATCAGCAGAATATATTATTAGATAGTAGCAGCACTTGATTCAATTTTGTTCGCCCTCTTTCTTACACTGCGTCTAAGAGGTGTTTCAGTTCCTGGAAAAAATGCCAGCTGCGGTGGACATACCATTGGAGTGGGGGGTGTTCGTAATGCGCAACACTCTTCTGTCACCAGATGCAAAATATTATCACGGGGCCATTTGCTCGAGGAGATGCTTTTCTTAGGATCAACCGTTAACTGCATCTTAAGGAGTTAACAAACAGACATCACAATTCGTCGTCAGTAATAATATTGCATAGGGATGCTCAATGAGTGAACTAATGACGTTCAAGCAAAATGGAGCAATGGTCACCTCATCGACGTTTATCGGTGACCGTGCAGATCTCTAGAATGGAATGATAATTAATTCAAGACCCTAAGTTGCCACCAAGCGTTGATATACACCAACGGGGACGGTTGAAAAGTTGTGCTCCGACCGGGACTCGAACCCGGGATCTCCTCCTTACATGGCAGACGCTCTATCCATCTGAGCCACAGAGGGCACAGAGAATATTGCGACTGCAGGGACTTATCCCTTGCACACTCCCTGTGAGACCCACATTCCCAACTTAATGTTCACTCACTGCATTCGTAGTGCCCCTGTCCATTATACTCATTACTCACGGCAGACAATCTTACCGAGTCCCGTAAGAGTTCGGGCAATGCGTGTGCATCCGCACAGGAGGAGGTCAGTGACCGTTTAGCCTTAACTATATGAAGATGATACTGACCTTCGTCTGTGCGCTCGGTGGCTCAGATGGATAGAGCATCTGCCCTGTAAGCAGGACATCCCAGGTTCGAGTCCCGGTCAGGGCACACATTTCCAACTGTTCCCCTTTAATGCATATCAAAACCTGTCGGCAGATTAGGGTCTTGATTTAATTACCGTTCCATTGATGTTTGTTGCTTAGAGTCAGAGCACGCAGTACTGCTACACCAGACTTCCCCACCTTGCCTATTGAATGCAAATGTCGCGTGGAGGTTAAAGGCTTGCTGGATGTGGAAAATCTTTCTTGAAACAATAAAGTTATTTTGTCGCGTTACTTGTCTGACAGCACACTTTGCGCACACGACAGCAACATTTCAAGCTGCGTCAGCTACCGTCACGCTTTTATTACACCTACAGCAAACAATATGTTGCCATATTAGAATTTTTCACTTGGTAACCTATTTTATAACGCTTAAACAAAGTTCGTAAGATTTAAGTATGCAAAATCGAGTTCCTAACTGCAAGACAAATATTTCAAATAACGAAACAACAAATGGTAAATACTCTCACACTAATCTAAGTACGTTGTGCAATTGCACGGTATTCGCTCTGTTTATCGAAATTATTTCGTGCGGAAAGTCGGAGTACTATAAGAAACAATTGTGTGCGTACCACCGAGAGAGCAGAAATGTGCCCGTCGTGCGACACGCCGCGTTTACCTGTACGGACGGCGGCTACGTCAAGGGGCCGGTAGCGAGCGGCGGGTTGCCTGCGGCCCTTGCAGGGCGAGAAAACTCTCCAGCATTGACTATTCGGGCCTTGACGCAGCCACGATTTCCTTCGCCGAAGGTTTCACACTTACTGATGGTTTAGAAAGTGGTGCAAATTTTCTTGAGGTTCCATCAGTCTGATACCTGTAGCAGACTACTGAAATTCAATTAGAAAAAGAGGTGAACGAGCCGGCTCGAAGTGGCGACGCCCGCATCTCGTGGTCGTGCGGTTGCGTTCTCGCTTCCCACGCCCGGGTTCCCGGGTTCGATTCCCGGCGGGGTCAGGGATTTTCTCTGCCTCGTGATGGCTGGGTGTTGTGTGCTGTCCTTAGGTTAGTTAGGTTTAAGTAGTTCTAAGTTCTAGGGGACTGATGACCATAGATGTTAAGTCCCATAGTGCTCAGAGCCAAGTGGCGACATTGCGACTTTATTGCGCGACGTTTACCACTTCACTACGAGCAGATACAACTGGAACGTCTCGAGAGGAAGACACTTACTCCAGGCACTTTCGTAACATACAGTGCTGGAAGATGGCGCTGATGGCCGAACCTAAAATTCTCTGGGGCGAACAATTATTGTTATGTCAAGTGCACATATCGTAACATCTCTGAGAGAGAAATTCATTGGCATTGTTTTATCTGTGATATCGCCATCTACCTATGTAGTCTCCCACATCAAAAAAACTAGTCGGTGTCTGTCACAACTGCTACATATGTATGGGAATTGATACATGTCCTAATCTCCTTCACCCCATCCGTCATTTCACTACTCTCTTTGACCATCTCATCCTCCTAAACCATCTCTCTGTCCGTTATCTCCTCCCATTCTCTCTCTCCAGCTCCTCCTCCCCTCTCCATCTCCTCCTTCCCCCTATCTCTGCCCATTTCTTCCTATCCCCTCTCTATTTCCATCTCCTCCCCCCCCCCTCGTCCATCTTCTCTTCCACACTCTCTTTGACATCGAGCCTTGTTTATTGCTACTGCAAAGTAATGTTCCCTGGTAGTATTTTAATCATAAGCCGATAAACTACAAATGTAAATTTCCTCTTTTCTGTGTAAACTAACTGCGAGGAAGGAAACAAAATTGTACATATTTACAGCAGAGCACAGCAATGAATTCTCTTTTTCACAGTCGGTTTTGCAAGAAAACCTGAACATCGTTTAAAAACATATACAGCGTATGTCCATCTGAATGATTATTAGACTATTGCGTAAAAAACTGAAGCTACTCGGTCAAGAACTTTTCGTGACTTTTTCTAACAAAGTTTCTGTATTATAGATAGTATGTGTACTTATAAATAAAATTTATTGAAAAAACACATAGAATTTGTCCGTACAAACCTTTACCAGAGTAAACTGTAAAAATTTGAATTAAGTTGGTCAGGATAGTCTGTGTCAGTCCGAATGTTCGTAAGAATTCCTTATAAAAATACGACGTAAATCTATGAAGAACTTTTTGAGATTTGACAGCTTGTCTTTATACAGGGTATCCCAGAAACGTTGCGACAAACTTCGGGGGTTGTAGAGGGTGTTTTGAGGAACAAATCGAGGGCAGCAACCCGTGTCCGGAAATATCGTCCAACGACGCTACAGAGCGTTGAATTATGGGCGTCAGCCCCTGTCACTAGGCCACCCGTTTGGCAGAAAACGCGTTGTGGTATACTGACGGACCGACCGTAGGTGGAACGTCTTGCAATGTTGTTTGTTATTCAGTGATCGTAACTGATTGCCATGATCGCCAGTAGAGGAGATGGAGCTAGCTCCTGAGTAGAAAGACCTTGTCTTCCACGAACGCCATGCTCTGTTGTTTATGTGGATGATGTTTTCGGTCACAGGTTTCCATCTGCAGTTTATTTTTCTCCTATATAGCGAAAAACATGGGAGATTATAGACGGTTCCAAGAAACATGTACCCAGAACCATCATCCACTGAGGCAACAGAGCGTCATATTCATAGGAAACAAGTCATTTCTACGCAGCACCTAGCTCTGTCCTCTCCACTGGCGACCGTGATAATCATCGCATTCACTGAATAACAAATAATATTGCGAGACATTTCGCCTAAGGTCCGACAGCATACGAAATCACGTTTACTGACGAAGGGATGGCCTAACGGTAGGCCACGGCACCTATAGCTTCGCCGATCCGTACCGTCATTGCATTATGTTTCCATATACGGTTTTCTATCCTCGATTTGTTCCTCAAGACATCCTCTACAACCCCTTGAAATTTGTCGCAAAACTTCTGGGACTCCCTATACAGTAGTGTAGTACAGGATGACAATTATTGAACTATGTGTAAGAAAATCGTCATAATTTGTGAACGGTTTGCGTTAGGACGTTAAAACTGCACGGTTAGCCGCGGGTAATGATGGAACTGAGTATGTATTTTATGGTTTGGTTTAGCGACGAAGCCAACTTTCATTTGGATGGGTTCGCCAATAAGTAAAATTGGCACGTTTGGGGGACTGAGAATCCACATTTCGCGATCCATATGTCTCTTCAGCCTCAACGGGTGACTATGTGGTGTGCAATGTCCAGTCACAGAATAATCGGTGCGATATTCCTTGATGGCACGGTCACGGTGGCTACTTAACGGTACGCGAAGATTTTTGAAAATGATTTCATTCCCATTATCCAAAGCGACCATGAGTACGACAAGGTTGGGTTCTTGCAAGACGGAGCTCGACCCCATCGAAGCAGGTCTGTTTGATGTCCTGGAGGAGCACTTCGTGGACCGTATTCTGGCTCTGGGGTACCGGGAGGCCACTGGCATGGACCTCGATTGGCCGCCGTATTATCCGGATCTGAATACATGCGGCTCCTTTTTGTGGGGCTATATTAAAGACAAGGTGTACAGCAATGACCCCAAAACCATTGCCGATCTGAAAGCAGCTATCCAGGACGTCATCGACGGCATCGATGTTCCGACACTTGAGCGGGCCGTGCAGAATTTCGTTAATCGGCTGCGCCATATCATCGCCAATGATGGCAGGCATATCGAACTGGTCATAACCTAAATCCGAATATCTGTAGTGACGTTTACATACCGAATAAAATGTGTGCACGCCGCAGTTTGTAAATAATTTACGTTTTTTAAAATGTAGTTCAATAATTGTCACCCTGTAGGTTACTGTGTCGTGAGCACAAGCACCCAACAGTGGAACATTACGACAAAGGAATTTCGATGTGCAGTAAGTAACCTAAAGCTAATCCAGTTTTACCTTAGCGCTTTTCTAAATTGTTTTCATTCGTTATTAATTACAGTTACAGTTAAATAGAACTTTCCTCACGTCGGTTTTGCTGTAAGGCACCACTACCCCAAGGAAATTTCACTAGGGATGTAAATAACTCGTGATGACTGGGTGTTGTGTGACGTCCTTAGGTTAGTTAGGTTTAAGTAGTTCTAAGTTCTAGGGGACTGATGACCGTAGATGTTAAGTCCCATAGTGCTCAGAGCCACTTGAACCATATTTTTTGTAAATAACTATACATTTGATCTTGACGTGAACAACCGTCGGAGATGTAACTATCGGTTTGTAACCGGTAACAGCACTATTTGTGTAAATAAATAGCTCTATTAAGAGTGGTAAGTCGCTGTTTTCTTCTTTGCAAGAATCAACATTTAGTTTGTACACAGCCACGGTCTCAAAATGTCAGTTTTAGACAAAATGGCATCTTCAATATCATTCTCTTAAACTTCAAACTACTCTTCATAATTACTAAGTAGTGATTTGAATCAATGTATGCTCCTGGGTACACAATACACTCCGCTATTTGATTTCCGAACCCCTTTCTCAGCAGCTGGAGTTTTCCTGTGTTTTGAGTCCGTTTCCAAGTACATCTCCAGCTCTAGTGATTTCTGAACAGTGTATTCGTTATTACTAGTTCTAATTTATTGCTGAACTCTCTCTACTACGAACTCGTAGTTCCCCATAACTACGTCTTCTATTCCCTCCCATACTATAGCGTTCCAATCACCCAGCATTATTAGATTTTCATGTCATTTTCCGTGCTATGTTGAATGTCATCATACATTTTCTGCACCTTCTGCTTGTGACGTAGGCATATTTACTTGAAATGTTGTTGTTGGCATTGGTTTGCTGTCGACTTAATGAGCATAATTATATCCGTGAATTACCCACTCTACTTTACCATTCAAGACAAATCCTACTCATGTTACGCCGTTTCTGTTGAGATTACTCTATATTTTCTGACCAGAAATCCTTTCAGTCTTTCCATTTCGCTTCACAGATACTTAGTATACCTAGACCGAGCCATTACTCTTCCCTTTAAAGCTTTTCTAGCTTACATACCACATTCAGACTTCTGACATTCCACACTGAGACTCGTTGATTAAACAGTATTTTTCTTCTGGTCACCGTCCCCTTGACAGTCCCTTTCAAGTTTTGGTGAATTAAAAGACGGGAAAAGGAAATCCTCCTGAGCTTATTTAATCAAATCTGGCTCTTAGGACAGTATACAGATTTCCGAAGGCAGACTTTCCCTGCTTAAACTAGCGAACGACCCTATGTCTCCAAGCATCTATAACAGCACCGGTGTCACTAGCTGCACAGGGAAGATCTTTGAACGCTTTCTGAACTGCAGACTAACTTACGATCTTCAACTCAATAGCTGCCAGTGTGGGCTGAGGAGATTTCATTGCACGTACAATGACACCAACGGAGAAAATACGACCATGGTTTTAGCAGGGCACATGCTGTACATACGAGAAGAGTCTCTTCAGGTCACAACCTGCCGAGGTGCCTAACATCCTCAAAATGCAATTTTGGTCCAAAAAGTGATAATATTGAATGTAGCCGTTCCGCTTATGAGCGATAAATATATTTGTTGCGATTGCAATTTTGGCATTTTGTCATTTTCAGCATTCTGGGACGTTAAAGTCCACTCTACAATGTTAAGTCATGACATATTGCAACTGTCTCTACAGATACTTTTAACAGACAAAAGCGGAATTTCTACATTCAATATAAACAATAATAGGACTAAAGTAAATTTTGGGGAAGCTAGCTGCTTGCAGAATTTCTGACTCGGAATGTGTTAAATAAAGATAAATTGGAACAATTTTACAATAAAACAACAAAATTGGGTTAGAGGTAAATGTTCATAAGGTATGTTATCACACACAACACGGTACTTACACAAAATAACCTGCGCGTGCATTAAAATGGATTTGCTTCCTGAAATTGCTTAGAACTTTGTAATACTGAACTTGAAGCACGTTTAGACACATTCTAGGAAAGTAACATGTAGAATGCAATAAAAATGATCACCTCTGTACTATATACTGATACTCGCCATAAATTAAGAAATGGGATTTTTTCGTGCCGAATATATGGTTATCTGGAAGTTCGGCAGTCCACGCCGCCATCAGGTATGTCAGCTGAACTGATATGAATTAATGTATGTACCCTAAGCCAGCAGGATCGTAGGGCTGACAAGTTGCTATGGGCTAGTTGCCCCGCTCATTGAGTATTATTAGTACTGCGGAAGTAGGATGGACCTCGGTGTGTGTGAATCAACACCAGCATGTCTTAAACGTTTTAACCAAATCTGGTACACATACAAGCCACTTCATGAAAAAAGTGAAGTTATTAATAAGACGTAATTGGCTGTGGGCGGATGGGATAAGGAGATAACATGTAACACTAATTGAAAACGATCAGTATTTGTGTCGAAGCGATGGTTTTCGAGATCGTTAGGGTGACAGGTGAATCTCCTCAGACATTGAAGTCCACATTTAGAGAGGTGGAACGAACAAAATTCAGTAGGATCTTTTGCAGAGAATTAAACATGTGGCAAAACAATTTTCCGTGCTTCACGCTATAATGAGCAGTTTTTGACTGTCAGAAAAACTGCTGGTAAAGTTTAGAGAAGTCATTCATCTTCCCACATACATACATTCGTACACCCACATTTACAGATGAAAGATACAAACGTCGACAAAAAAGGGGGAGGTGAAATGTGGTAGGGTAGTTAGTTATTTCATTTTTTGCCTCAAAGGATATATGTATTATGCATATACCACGTTTGCTAACGCCCTTTACGCTGTGGTAACAACGTTTCCTGTCAGATCACCGAAGTTAAGCTCTGTCCGGCTTGGCTAGCACTTGGATGGGTCACCGTCTGGGTCTGCCGAAAGCTGTTGGCAAGTGGGGTTATAACACTACTGTCCGCTACTGCTACACCATAACCTTAAAGTTGGAGGCAGTTCGTACAATGAAATTATTTTTATTCAAGCAGTTATGGTATAGAGCAACAGAGCAGTGTTACCCTCTGAGAGGAATTTCGTTATGTTGACCGTGTTGTACCTAACAGGGGTGGCTTATCGGAAATGAAAGTAAAAATTACGTAAATATTTAAACAGTAACAAATAATGTTTTACCTATTTACACTGTTCAAAGAATAAAGAAAACGGTCACCAGCCTAATTAAGCAAGAGAATGAGTAACATTCTTATTCAAGAACTGAAAATAAGTATGAGTAACTTTAATGGACGAACACAACCTATACTTTGCCACACGCGAGTGCAATGAACTCTGGCACCTGAAACAGTATGTTCACGTTAAGGTTGGAGCTACCAGATCAGAACAAACTCTTTTACATAAATATAACAGATAACAAAACACACTATTACCTTGAGGACTTAGTCAAACCGAATGGTCTCAATAATGTTACTATTAATATTCACTGCCGGATCGTAAATTGGGCATAGGCTCAATATTACTTTTCAAACATATTCCTTTCTGACATGAAATACGGTTCTGATATGGTTCACAGCAAAATTAGTTATTGTGCATAGATTAAGTCTCTCAATACTAAAAACCTTTCTATTTAGAATGAAAATTAAATGGAGTTCACTAACAGATTACTTCTCACTGAATTTTGGATAAAAAAAAGGTTACTGTTTTCGTAGATAGTGGTCTTTCTATTAATTGTTATTTATCATGAGCATAAAGGATAAAATGTGGATCCTATTACGCTATTAATATGCACTTCCAATACACAAGAGGAACCCAATATTGTACGGAATTTGATTTGAATAGTAATAGTAATCAAAACTTTCTGTAATTAATTAACTTGGTGCATTTGAACTACTTTCAATGGAGGGGGACCCTTAATCTTGACCACTGTAGCAGAGCAAACTAAACACACTTTCAATTCACTAGAGAAACAAGTACTTAACAAGCGTGAACATATAACTCTCAACAGTTGCAGTTCTGAACTTTTACTTCAGTGAAACACAAATTTGAGATATTTGTAAGTTCCTTTCAACAAACAATATTAAATTTAGCACACTATATTGCCATATTATTATTATTATTATGTGCGATTCGACCCATACGGATCACGCAAAGCTTTTCCGATTCAATTTTTTAATTCTCCAAACTTCTCTCATTCTTTCCCCATGAATTCTCTTTCTTTCCTCTGTCCATTTTGTCCCCTGTCTCTTGCAAACTTCATTCTCGGGTTGTACTTTCCAACTATTGAATTTTTGCCTGTATACATTTCTGTTTATAACTTCTGAAGAATTTATTTGTGCATTTGCTAGATCTGTTTTGGTTTCTTTTATCCAGGGTATGGTTTTCAATTTTTCAATGTATATTAAAATTTTGTGGGAGAGTCTGGGTGTTGGGAGTCTATGGATATGACCGTAAAATTTTAGTCTTCTTTTCCGGATGTCTGCGGCGAGGTTAGATAATTTTTCTGTAGTTTTCCGAGACTGTAACCTGTATCCATCTTCAGTTCTTTTTGGGCCAAGAATCTTTCTGATAATTTTGCGTTCCTCTTTCAGGATGCCTTCCAGGTCGCCTTTTCTATGGAGTGTGAGTGTTTCGCTGGCATATAGTGCTTCGGGCTTGATTACTGTATTGTAGTGTCGTATTTTTGAGTGAATGGAGAGACACTTTTTATTGTAGATGTTGTGGGTTTTCCAGTATGCTCTTTTCAGTTTTTGCAGTCGAACTTTTTGTGCAGTTTTCTCTCCCCCTGTGGGTTCTAGGACCTCGCCTAAGTATTTAAAGAATGTAACTCTCTCAATTTGTCCATATTTTGTAGTCAGTTTTTGAGTTTCAAATTTTGAGCAGATAAATTTGGTTTTTTGGAAGGAAATTTGTAGCCCAACTTTTTCGGCGCATTCTTTGAGAATGTCTATCTGTTTAATTGCTGTGGTCTCGTTTTCTGCTAGAATGGCCACGTCATCTGCAAATGCCAAGCATGAAATTTTAATACCATCTTTCGATCTTCCTAGCTGTATAGGCTTCCAGTAATTTTGATTCTTCAGTTCTTTTTCCCATTGTCGGATGACTTTGTCTAAGACAAGGTTGAAGAGGAGTGGAGACAAGCCGTCACCTTGTCTGACGCCGGTTTTGATCAGGAAGGGCTCTGATATTTCACCCAGGAATTTTATCTTAGAAGTTGTGTTTGTGAGCGTTTCTTTGATAAGGTTTAGGGTTTTCGGATCGAGTCCTAGCTCCTCAAGGATAATATAGAGAGATTGCCTATCGATTGAATCATAAGCCTTTGCGAAATCAACAAAGGAACAAATGATCGGACCGTTTCTGACTGCTTTGTATTTTAGTGTTGTCTTCAAATTGAAAATTTGTTCTGCACAGGATCGGTGAGGGCGAAAGCCAGCTTGGTATTCACCAATACTGTGTTCGAGTTGTTCTTGTGTTCCTTGAAGAAGACAAGCTGAGAGGATTTTATAAGTGACTTGGAGAAGGGAGATTCCTCGATAGTTGTTTATATCTGCCATGTCTCCCTTTTTATGCAGTGGATGAATTAGGGCGCATTTCCAATCTTCTGGCAGTT
Organism: Schistocerca cancellata; assembly: GCF_023864275.1. Taxonomy (NCBI): domain Eukaryota; kingdom Metazoa; phylum Arthropoda; class Insecta; order Orthoptera; family Acrididae; genus Schistocerca; species Schistocerca cancellata. Next base: position 373,823,443 of record NC_064628.1, read on the forward strand.
TTTCTGTCTGCCAAATGTCTGTGATGATTTGAGTGAGTTCTTTGAGGGAATTTGGTCCAAGATTTTTAAGTAGTTCTGCAGTGATATTATCTTCTCCGGATGCCTTGTTGTTTTTCAGTCTATGAATATGTCTTTGGATCTCCTCTAGTGTAGGTGGTGGGGATTCTGGATTTGTGTAGACAGCAGTTTCTTGAGGGAATCTTGAAGAAGGTTCAGGGCATATTAATTTTGATATGCTTTCAATAAAGAACACTTGGTAATCGCTTTAGTTCAAACGGAGAGGAACCTGACAGGTGTTATGATAAGGAAAAAATCAAGGTAGGTACATAAATTCACTTATAAATTACCTTATATTTGAGTAACTACAACATCCTATGAGCTGATCCGTCACTGTACAATTACTGTAGTGTTCCATTACAGTGATTACGCAATGTGGTGGCGATTGCATGTTGGTAGGTGGATTTGCAGGCAGAATTGCTGGACTCTGTCATTTCTTTGTGACAATGATAGATACCAATTCCAGAATAGTTCCAGCTCTTTATCCATCCATCCGAGGCATTGGAAAGCGTCAGGAAAAGCCTCTATCGGAACCAGCACAATACACAACTTTTACATGAGCAGTTGATAGTTTGGAAGCTCGTTCCCGACTGACTCTTGATTCCACCTTTTCTACCTAGGCCAACCACAATTTGCGCGCGCTACACAGTTCCGTTCCCGAGAGGAACCACAACACCTTTTACATAAAAAATAACTAAGAACCCTAAGTGAAGATCGTCAGTTTACATAACAGCAACCAAACATATTAAATCAAACAGAATATTTGCACATACTGACATTTCTACAAAACAAAATATTTAAGCAAAATTATTCAACCTCAGAGGTAACCAAAGAGATTATATGAGAAAGACAAAACATCATTTGCCTATATTGTGCATATTACAGAGATTACACTTCATTACAGTATCGAATTAATCATACACTACTTACAGAAGTTCAACGATGGGATCTTGAACAAAATATAAAGCTAAATGAATGAACAAAAGGTATGTAGTGTCTAAGCTATGGTGTTACATGGTGCATTCAGCCTTCGTGAGGCCAGTTCAGGAGCTACTTGACTGAGAAGTAGGGGCATCAGTCGCGATAACTGACAACAGCCAGGAGAGCAGTGTGGTGACCACATGCTTCCCGTATCTGCATCTGCTGACAGCTAAGGGCTGAGGATGACACGGCAGCCTGCCAGTACCGTTGGGTCTTCAAGACCTGTTCGGCGTTTGTTTGTTTGTTATTTTATATAGAAAATATAAATTTGTTTTGGAGATCTCGTTGTTGGCAAGCACATCTCATTTAACCCACTTTTGGATGTCTAATGTTCTAAACCATTCATGTATCCAATCGAATCTAACTCAGAAAGTCTTAAAGTTTATCATATTGAACTGAATGTGTCACATTAAGGAGAGATGGAAGGCAAGTGGGCTTCAAAAATTCGGTTTGTAGATTTTAGCATATTTGAAATGCCTGATCTTTCCTGCGTGAAACAGTTTTTGTTTTATATAAATACGACAGTTTTTTCGTGAGATATGATAGTTTTCCTGACGCACGGTCTTTGCTCGAATGACCTGACACTTGGTGCAATTACAGGAGAAGTGCCAGATATGACCATAAACATTCTTTACCTGCATCAGTAATGAATGAAATGAAACCCATATTTAGAGACCTTTGTAAAGATACCATGTTGAAGAACTGTCTTCATGGGAAAACCCAAAATATAAATGAATGTGTGAATTCTGTCATTTGGAACCGGTTACCGAAAACTGTATTTGTGCAGCTTATAAACATCAAATTTGGTGTTTATGACGCTATTTTATGATTCATGATGGTGTAATTAGAAAAATGGATATTGTGGAATTATTGGGCATAAAAATCTAGTGGAAATACTGCAAAATAGATAAAGAGAGAATCCGCAAAGCAGATACTACTAATTTAAAATGCACAAAAGAAACCAGACAGAAAAGAAGAGGGAGCAATAGAGGAAAGGAAGATCAGTACGGTTCAGTTGATGCTCAGCATGGTGCAGGAAAATGTTAGTGGTAAGTAATTCTCATAAATAACTATACTAGACTTGCAATATTAAACTTTGAGTGGATTTTTCTCAAAACTACATTTTTTTTGCTTTCAGGTACCATTATTTGATAAACTAATAGGATTAGAAGCATGAAATTTGGTCAATTTGTACTGCTGATGGTAATACGTTATTACAAGTAAATTGAGAACCACAAAACAATCGGAAACTGCTTTATAATAACTAATGTACAAAAAAGTTAAATTTTACTAGTGAAAGAATAAAATTTTTTTCTTCAAAACCATAAGAGGTATTATGTTCATTTTACTTGAAAATTGAGGCATATTTGTTATATATACATACAGTAAAAATTTCATTGTTTTATCACCTATAGTTCTTTTGAAAAGTTTACCTATTCAAAGGGTAAAATAGGGTTGGCAGAATAGGGGTAAAAATTGCGTTCCGTCTCCCCTTAATAACTTTACTCTTTCAATTGCTGCTATATCTGTTTCATATTTATCGACAGCGTATTTTCATACAAAGTGCATTCTTAATTTAAAGTTGTGTTTTCCTTTTTCATATTAGCTTTTCATTTTATAGTATCAGAAGTACTCCTAGCCACCAACTGAAAGGCAGTTTTCAGAATATAAATGCAGCTGTGACATATGTGTAGTATAACAGTTCCTTCAAGTAAACGTAAGATGTGCGATAAAAGGCACCAAAAATGAAAAATAAAATCGAAGAGAAACTCCCAATAAGAGGAAAGGAAGAACCTGTTAAAACGAAAACTTTTTTAATGAGTAGCAGCAGCAGTCGCTCCAAAATTTTTCGATTACACGTTTCGACACTTAGACCGTTTTCAATTGTTCAGAACTGAACAAGAGGAGGAGGCCCTTTGTCACTTGGAATGCAGTTGTGGATGCCTTATCTCCAAAGTAAAATGTTGGACAAAATAATAAAAAATGAAGACGTCCACAAAATATACAATCATAACGTGACGTGTTGCCATGTAATAACTAAATACAGAACTTCTGGTAGTACTTGCATGCCAACGAGTTTATTAATTCCTCGCTAAGGTTTCCAAGCTTACCTGATCCGGCTCAACTGCTATTGTAATGTGGGATCTCCAGTCATTTTACCATGGTTTAATTTAAAGAAGACAGCGGGCGAAGTGATGGAGCCGTTACTTGGACTGGAAAGAGAGAGTATGAACCAATTTACCCCACAGATACCAATCACTAAAGCACATCACGTTTTTAACTTTAATGAATATTGCAATAATTAAAACATGATTTTAGAGCGGAAACTGAAAACAGTTGTATATAATCCAGTTTGATGTGTAATTAATGTTCCTGTGAGTTGGTAAGTGATTTTTTTTTTTTTTGCAGTTTGTATACTGTATTTACACTTTTGAGATGTACGTAAATTAGTTTGATTGTACACTAGAGTAGATGTGATACCTTTTTCTGAAACTCTGAGCAATCAGACTGTATTTGTATTAATCTGATAAAATTATTGCCATGTATGAAATACTCAGTATGAAATTAATGTTATTCAGATAAAAATCAAAGGTGTCTTTTTTAGAGCACAAGACATCTCCTATCAATAAATAGTAAGAGGTATTTTGAAATGTTCTTACTATATTTTGGACATAACGGAGGGGTCAATGACCTTCCCAAGAGGTAACTTGTAACAGCCACATAATGTTCTTGGAATGTGCAGTGGAAAAACTATTCAAAACTATCTGTGTCTATAGTACAAGGGCTGTTGGGAAAATAAGATCCGATCGGTCGCGAAATGGGAATCACAGCGAAAGTCAAAAACGTTTTATATTAAAGAGTTAGCTACACCTTCCAGATGCTTTTCTACACAGTCGCCGCTCTGACTGAGTCATTTGTCGTGGTATTGTACCAACTTTCCGATAACCTCGTCAGAGAAGGCAGCCGCCTGTGTTTGCCACCAATTTTCTACGTTGATCTGCAGCTTGTTGTTTGTGACAGAATGTTGTCTTCATGTCCAGCGGTCATGTGAGCAGAGAAGGAACCCTGAGGGAGATAAGTCCGGGCTGTATGGGCTGTATGGTGGGTGACGAAACACTTCCCATCGGAAACCTCATTGCCCCTGCAATGTATGGCCAAGGATTGTCATGCAGAAGGAACCGTACGACATTTACGTTGTGTGGGCTGCATGAAATCAGGCGAAATCTGTCACAGGCACTCATACTTGGCGGGACACCGTTCTTCCGGCTTCTTTACGCGCTCACTGTGCGATCAGAATTGTAAAAAGCAATGCGATGCGATTGATGGTCATACTAGAGACACTGTCTAATCTGTGTGAAGCTTCGCCGGATTTTCACTGTGGTTTCCATTTCGCGATCGATCGGACCTTACTTTTTGAATAGCGCTCGCACATGTGAAATACCGCTTTGAGTCCTTCAGTTGAGCTGCATTTGTCTGAACCTGCAGGGCGGCAGATAGCTCCTCGAAACGCAATGCTTAAAGAAAGTTACGCAAGGTATCTGCCTAATACAATTAATGAAGAAAGGTTGACACCAGCATTGAATTATAGTACCGTTATTCCCATAATTTACTCTTAACTAACCATATGGAGTTGATTTACTAATTAAGAATCAAAAGCTTAGCCTCGGTAAATCCCAATATTTTTTACAATTCTTATGTGCACAAATTTATGATGGACATAACAAAATTTCTAATGGAGCACATAGCTAAAGCATCAAATATGAGACATAAAAAGCTAAGTTATAAGAAACAATGGTATGGCTGGCCAAGATAGTTTAAGAGGGAAACGGAGTTTGTGCAAATCAACTTTCTGACGTATTAATATCGTTCAACATAACCGCAAAACGAAACAAGTGATTGCATGGTCATGCCTGAAAGAGAGTAAGCGATTACTGGCAACTTGCTTGTCTCTCTATTCATGAAAAGCCAGCTTGAATTTACTGAAATGTCAGCAGATATTTAACTCAATTCCACCTTAATCAGCCAATGCCGCTAGATATCCTCACCATTGCGTGCATGTGGACGTACAAACAGAACGTTGCCCATAGAAGTCTCGCCCTAGTCTGCTCGGGAAGTGAACTCCGTCGATCTACTTCTAAGTCTGCCATCCAAGAGCCATCTGCTATCAGAACTGAAGTCTGCTGCCAGACAGAAAAGCTGCTAGTTTAATAAGTTCTTCCACGAGAAAGCTACTGCTAGCCTAAAAGAAACCGGCCACCAGAATGCCATGAGAATAAAAAGAGTACACGTCTTTTGTGTTTGCTTTACTCGGAGTATATTTCGGAAAAACATTGCCCACGAATGAGCACAAAATTCGCTTAGCGCTAGCCAATACTGTAACTGTTCTGCACTGCTATATGAAAATTGATTCTTAGTCATCCTGTATGACCACTGTAGTATTCTTCTGGGAAAGGCAGCTTCCTCTATCAGGAGAAATGCTCGCTTTTCAGTTTACAGACAGACTATATTTTCATACCGTTTCTTGCCGAGGTCTCTTACGTAAGTAAACAAAATAACTTCAATGAAGACGTGTTTATATAATCGAGCTATTTTCAGTTTATTGTATACCTCTCTGCTGCTGTTAAGCGAGCTTTTATGTGAAATACGCTCCGATAGACACTGGCTGAGAAGCGCTTAGTTTGCAAGAAGTATGTTGTCATTAACCTTCGTAAGGTTGGCGGGAAAGGGACTGGGTTGGTAAATGCAGCGTCTTGCTCCTGTCTGTCGGTGACAGAATGCTGTTAACCCTTTTAACCGTGCTGTAGTCATTGTTGGTGAATTAATGAATAAGCAGAAAGATAATGCACTTCCCTCACCATTAATTGCTTTACAGGTATACTGGAAGAATATTTGGAACTGCTGCCACTCATGGAGTGGATTACAGTGAGTGGAACCACTTGCCACACATCTTGTAAGGTGGGTGTCAAAATGTCTGGTGGAATAAGGCTGATCACGTTTGAATCCAGAACAGTAATCTGCCGTAATGCATTACTTTACTTACGCCTCGTAACAGCTCAGTGACCTACTTACGTTCAGTGCCGCTGTGATCCAGGACTGGACCCGGGGCAAGATGCATGATTGGACCCGTCTCCAAATACAGCAACCCAATTTTTTTGTTATTTTAAAGAAGGTTTGACATTATTTAAAAATAATGCCATTCCAGGAATATTGGAGGTACACACGAAATGTTCATTGGGATAAAATATAGAACAAAGATAACGTTTTACTAAACAACAAACGTATCTTAAAAAATGTAGCCGCGCGGGGTGTCCGCACGGGGCGTCTTGTTATGGTCCGCGTGGCTTCCCCGTTTGATGTTCGAGTCCTCCTTCGGGCATGGGTGTATGTGTGTTGTCCATAGTATAAGTTAGCGTAAGTTAGATTAAGTAGTGTGTAAGATTAGGGACCGATGACCTCAGCAGTTTCGTCCAATAGGAACTTACCACAAATTTACAAAAACAAATTCAAAAATGCAATCGGTCCATGCATCACAGTGCACGATACCAATATATTCCAAAAAGCCGTGCACAAAAAGCCAAGTTTTCAGGGGATCATTACTTGGATTCTGTTGGTCACAGAGATAAGAGGTGAACTGTTTTGGATAGCTCTCGGTCGAGCGACCATTTATATACCTATCGGAAGAATTGGCATACTGTAGCTATCCTTGAGTACCGGGTCAAAATGTAAACATTATATACTTTCTGCCACCCAGGAAAATTGAGCAAATCGGTTGGTTCTTTTGCATTAGATGTGGTCTAGGGTGGACCTCAGGTGCTTTATAAAATCACCATTTGTTAATTGGCGATTCTCGAGAAAACCTCGAAAAGCCGTTGGCATCTTTTGAAAACCTATTTTTATTAATATGCGATTTTTCCATCCCCTGTAGCGCGGAAACTATTAGCACAGTAGTCAAGAGAAACATAAGAAAGTGACCTTTAACGTCCCTCCCCCCCCCCCTCCCCCACCATCACGCTCACACCCCTAACAGTGTACAAAAATTTGATTCTACATTAATCTTTTCCCTAATTTCCGTTTTTTGACTGGACTACATGTGTTATTTCTGTGTTTGTTATGGCTCGGAGCATTATGGGACTCAACTTCTGAGGTCATCAGTCCCCTAGAACTTAGAACTACTGAAACCTAACTAACCTAAGGACATCGCACACATCCATGCCTGAGGCAGGATTCGAACCTGCGACCGTAGTGGTCTCGCGGTTCCAGACCGTAGCGCCTAGAACCACTCGGCCAATCTGGCCGGCTCTGTGTGTGTTAGTAGCATATTTATGTTAGTAAGTTTCATGTACACTCGAGATCCTCTTGGAGGTACTCTGAAGTCAGACGAGAAAAGCAGCTTATAAGTTCAAATGAACGGCATCTCACTGCTTATTGTGGCGTGTAACACCACTTCTCTACTTGGTGAAACAGATTTTTTAATCGCCAAGTTGATGTTTGTTCTGGAATGCGGGCATTTGCCTTCTTTTCTCCGGCAGTGTTCCCACAATGAGAACGGCGCGCCCCTTTTAAAGGTTGGGCTGAAGGGCTGCGAAGGACGACTTCTTTCATAAGACGACTGAAGCCGAGTCCGATATTGCATTCTATTGATCTTTGTCTGGTCACTATTGACGTGGGGCTATATTACGGCCGCGCCTCGTATTGTCTGCACGGTAAATAATGCAGCGCCTCTGCCCGCCAACTTCTCACAACAGCCTCTATGGTGGGCGAATAACTGCACGCTCTCTTGTGACCTCACCCCCAGCAAGTACAATTAACGCCTTTACACTCCGCGATTTTGAACGTGCGTGTAAAAAGTGGACGGATTTGGGTTCGTACTACACGGAAGCGCCAAAGAAACTGTTACACGCATGCGTATTCAAATACGGAGGTATATAAACAGGCAGAATAGGCGCTGCGGTCGGCGACGGCTATACAAGACAACAAGTGTCTGGTGCAATTGGTAGGTCGGTTACTGCTGCTACAATGGCAGATTATCAAGATGTGAGTGACTCTGAACATGGTGTTAAAGTCGGCGCACGAGCCAGGGCACACAGCGTCTCCAAGGAAGGGCTGAAGTGGGGATTTTCCTGTCCGATCGTTTCACGAGTGTACCGCGAATAACAGGAATCCGGTGAAACGTCAGATCTCGACATCACTGCTGCCTGAAAAAATCCTGCAAGAACGGGACCAACGACGACTAAAGAGAATCGTTCAGTGTGACAAATGTGCAATTCTTCCGCAAATTGCTGCAGATTTCAATGCTGGGCAATCAACGAGTGTCAGTGTGCGAACTATTCAACGAAACATCATCGATATGGGCTTTCGGAGCCGAAGGCCCAATCGTGTACCCTTGATGACTACACGACACAAATCTTTACGCCTCACCTATGCCCGTCAACACCGACATTGGACTGTTGATGACAGGAAACACGTTGCCTGGTCGAGCGAGTCTCGTTTCAAATTGTATTGAACGGATGGACGTGTACGGGTATGGAGACAACGTCGTGAATCCGTGGACCCAGCATGTCAGCAGGGGACTATTGAAGCTGGTTGAGGCTCTGTAATGGTGTAGGGCGCGTGCAGTTGGAGTGATATGGAACCCGTGACACGTCTAGATACGACTCTAACGGGTAACGCGTTAGTAATCATTCTGTCAGATTGCCTGCATCCATTGATGTCCATAGTGTATTCCGACTGACTTTAGCAATTCCAGTAGGACGATGTGACACCTCACACGTCCAGAATTGCTACAGAGTGGCTCCACCAACTCTCGTCTGAGTTTAAACACTTCCGCTGTCCACCAAACTCCTCAGACATGAATATTATTGAGCATATCTGGGATGCCTTGCAACGTGCTGTTCAGAAGAGATCTCCACCACGTCGTACTCTTTACGTATTATGGCCATCCCTGTAGTAATCATGGTGTCAGTTCCCTCCAGCACTACTTCAGACATTAGACGAGTGCTTGCCACGTTGCGGCACTTCTGCGTGCTCGCGGCGGCCTTACACGATATTAGGCAGGTGTACGAGTTTCTTTGGCTAAGTTTGTAGTATGCTGAGTCTAGATTTTTTTCTTGGGTATTTTGCTACCGTTTATCCACAATATATTTAATCATTGCTTAAAGCATATAATTGGTGCAGCATACGTAACTTGAAATTTGACACTTTTACACAGAATATAAGGTTTCCAACCCTTGTTCACAGTACGAGCAGCCCTTAGCGGCTCGCCATCTCACAACTATTCATGACGTCGCCTTTCCTGCTTAGATCTTTTTTAATATGTGACTTGTAAGTACTGTATCTTTTCCAGTCAGTACAAACTTTAATTTTATTAATGTATTATATACCTAATATGTTTTAGAACAGTTAGTCTAATTATGAAGACGACGCTCATAGTCGCGTCGAAACCTGGTCAATTTTGACTTAATATTTGTGACCGAGGGCTTATTTTTTCTAATATAATTCTGACACGGTCACTGAACCTTAGCAGCTATGTTCAAAGTTTTATATATGGTTTTATTCTATTTATTTAGGAAGTGGTGTCTAAATACCTTTTAATATTGAAATATGTTACATTATTTGTAAATACTTAATACTCAGTCATTTGAAAACATGTAGTCCTTGGAAATATTTGATGCTATTTAGGGTTCCCATCATGAATTAGCCATAACGGTCTCTATATCCTATGGATCTGCAATCTTCCCTGATGTCGTGTGCTAGTGAAGACGGAATTTCCCATTTGAAAAGTGAATCTGCATATCTTTTATATGCGACGGCACATAACGGTTAGTGCTAGAGTAGTTGCTCTTTCAGATAGTATCGCATACCACCAAAAAAGTTGTGTGTTTAACAGTGGTTACTCTTACCTGAGGTACTAGGGCTACGCCCGGCTTTGTTTAAGAGAACAGTTCGATGTAGTCATCCCCGTCTGCTTTCACGTTCCGCAGCTAATTATCTGCAGTTAAATAGTCTATTCGTTGCCTAGAATTGCGAGCTAATAAAACACACAGAAGTAGAAAACAAAATTTAAATGAATAATTAATAAATAACAAGGATTCTATTTTAACATCCGTAATTGATGTAGACGATGGAAAATTAACATAAATAATATTTATTCAAGACAGGTCGCCACAAATAAACGGGTAGTGGTACTACGTTATTCAGTTAAAATAGAGATAGAAAAAAACCTTATTAAATACAGTTGCGTTGAGAGCATTACAAGAATGACAGAAAAGTCCCCAAACTAAATAGTCATCAGAGATAAGCGAGAACTAAAGCCATTTTGTAATAACAATACACGAAATTTTCCCCAGCTGAAAGAAGTTCAGAGTTCAACACGATGATACACAAATTGACACATGCCATACAAAGAATAATAACTCATGTAGTATCTACCATGAGTTCCCTTATAAAAGCAGAAAAACTTAAAGAGTCGTACACTGGAGGACATTCAGACCTCTCACAATATAAAATCCCTTCAGAAACTAAAGTATGGTAGCGGCTGTTCACCGTCCAGAATCAACTGTACAACAGAACAACGCACGTTACCTCAGGCAGGTCTGCTTCCTTTCAGAACTACATCATCTACATCTACATTTACACTCCGCAAGCAACCCAGCGGTGTGTGGCGGAGGGCACATTACGTGCCATTGTCATTACCTACCTTTCCTGTTCCAGTCGCGTATGGTTCGCGGGAAGAACGACTGCCGGAATGCCTCTGTGCGCGCTCGAATCTCTCTAATTTTACATTCGTGATCTCCTCGGGAGGTATAAGTAGGAGGAAGCAATATATTAGATACCTCATCCAGAAACGCACCCTCTCGAAACCTGGACAGCTAGCTACACCGCGATGCAGAGCGCCTCTCTTGCAGAGTGTGCCACTTGAGTTTACTACACATCTCCGTAACGCTATCACGCTTATCAAATAACCCTGTGACGAAACGCGCCGCTCTTCTTTGGATCGTCTCTATCTCCTCTGACAACCCGACCTGGTACGGATCCCACACTGATGAGCAATACTCAAGTATAGGTCGAACGAGTGTTTTGTAAGCCACCTCCTTCGTTGATGGACTACATTCTCTAAGGACTCTCCCAATAAATCTCAACCTGGCACCCACCTTACCAACAATTAATTTTATATGATCATTACGCTTCAGATCGTTCCGTACGCTTACTCCCAGATGTTTTACAGAAGTAACTGCTACCAGTGTTTGTTCCGCTATCACATAATCATACAATAAAGAGTCCTTCTTTCTATGTATTCGCAATACATTACATTTGTGTATGTTAAGGGTCAGTTGCCACTCCCTGCACCAGGTGCCTATCCGCTGCAGATCTTCCTGCATTTCGCTGCAATTTTCTAATGCTGCAACTTCTCTGAATGCTACAGTATCATCCGCGAAAAGCAACATGGAACTTCCGACACTATCTACTAGGTCATTTATATATATTGTGATAAACAATGGTCCCATAACACTCCCCTGTGGCATGCCAGAGGTTACGTCTGTAGACGTCTCTGCATTGAGAACAACATGATGTGTTCTGTTTGCTAAAAACTCTTCAATCCAGCCACACAGTGGTCTGATATTCCGTAGCCTCTGACTTTATCAGGTGACAGTGCGGAACTGTATCGAACGCCTTCCGGAAGTCAAGGAAAATGGCATCTACCTGGGAGCCTGTATCTAATATTTTCTGGGTCTCATGAACAAATAAAGCGAGTTGGGTCTCACACGATCGCTGTTTCAGGAATCCATGTTGATTCCTACAGAGTAGATTCTGGGTTTCCAGAAATGACATGATAAGCGAGCAAAAAACATGTTCTAAAATTCTACAACAGATCGATGTCACAGATATAGGCCTATAGTTTTCCGCATCTGCTCGACGACCCTTCTTGAAAACTGGAACTCGCGTAAAAGTGTCTAGAATCGCTCTCTTGAGCTCGTTACTCGAAAAGTCGCAGCCTCCACTTGGCTTTTGTAGCGTTCCAGTGCGGTTTGCTTTTAAATTGGCTGAAGGCCGTACCCAGCAAAAACATATCATTCTTATATTCTACTGTTATCATCTGACTCAACATGATCATTTCCTGGGCTAAACTAATGTATCACAACAATATTTAAATAAAGAAATATGATAAACTTTTGGTCATTAAGAAGTAGAAAGATACAGATACTAATTATCAGGACCGGTCAAATCATACACACAGCAATCCTTGCAGAACGAGTTGGCTTTCGCCCCATCATAACCTGTGCTGAACAAGTCCTAGATCTTACATCAGATATTGGACGGGGCTTTCAGAGGAAGATGGAAACATCTGTAACGACAGCGTCTGTGGACAAGGTCTACTCTGTATACTGATAAAGATAATTAACTGCCAAAATGTTAGAAACTGCCAAAATGTTAGAAACTGCCAAAATGTTAGAAACTGCCAAAATGTTAGAAACTGTCAAAAACTTACAAAAATTATTGATAGCATGACTGGTAACAGACGATTTTAGGTCATCGTGGGAAACAAAAGAAATTGCCAGACAGTCCTCTAAAGTGGCTTAGCTCAGGGCTCGGTATTAGCAATCTGCTCTTTAGCTTTTACATTGCCAATATGGTAGAAACAGTTAGTAAGAAATTTTATGCTGATAGTGCCGTAGCAACGGGGCAGATTCTTTCTGAAACTAGGTAAGAAATACTGACATCATCTATATCTGTGCCGGCAAAATACTTCCGGAAATGCAGGCTTGGACCTAATGCCGCTAAGAGAGAAGTGACTTGCTTTTATCTTCGTAAGAGACAAGCCAATAGAGCTCTGGAAGTCATTGATGACACACATCGTAGCCACAATAAGGAACCAACCCATCCGGGGAGATCCGAGGACATGTTGAAAGGTGATGCATCTGAATTTTTTATCTCGAAACTCTTAATGTTTTTTTGAAAAGTAAACAAATGTTATTAAAATACTACATCATTATTCTTCACGTCTACACATTTATTTCTCAACTTAGTCACGCTGGCGACAGACGCATTTCTGCCAACGAAAGAATTGTTTGTTAATACCCTCACTATACGATTTTTGACTGTGATGACACAGCCACAGTCTCTTTGTCATTGTCAAAGTGAAGTCCTCGATGGTGTTCAATTTTTCGAAACAGGTGCAAATTGGTTGGGTCAAGTCGGGCCTGTATGGAGCATAAGGGATGGCAGTGAACCCAAGGCGTCGGATGATTGCAGGTGTGACAACGCCCGTGTGTGGTGTGGTATTGTCATGCTGAAGTGAGAGGGCTCCATCAGTGGACGAACTCTTCGAATATTTGAAACTTGATTACAGAACACTATATGTCACGCACTTACATAGTTACGTTACACACAGCTATGTTACACGCAACACTATTCGGAGTCCTATAGCGCCAGAGGGCTCCAAGTATGTAGATGTGAAGAATAAACATGTAGAATGTTAATAACGCTTGTTGTATTTAAAATGCTTTAAGGGTTTTCACATTAAAAATTTAGAGGCATTACTTATCAGGCCGCCGTCGTAGAACTCTGCCTTTTTAAACTACGTCTCACAAAAACTACCGCTAAGCAGAGGACAAGAAAAAATCGCGTTCATAAACTTTGTGGAACCGAATGGCGATGATCAGCAACAACTCTACGGATTTCCGTACCGGGCGTGGTATGCTCTCCGGCGGAGTACTGTGCACACGCATGATTGAACAGCGCTCATGTAAACAAAATCAATGTCCAACTTAATAAAACGTTGCATATTATTTCAGAAAAGATTAAGTCTACTCCCACTATCTGGATGCCTGTCCTGAGCCACATACTGCCCCTAAATCAGTGAAGGACAGAAGTTGTGATCAGGAAGATCTTAAAAAGTTCTAGGATACAAGTGCATTCTGAGATCCCTCGCTGAAGACACACTTCTCTTCCACTTGCAAACAGTCTCACTGGGTGTAAGACAGCAAGTTATTACGAGATGACACTCGTTGTAGTAAGGCACGCTGCCTTCTAGTACGCTGGCTGCAGGATGGCTAGGTTTTTTTTCCGCTTTGCTCACAGCACAGCTGACGCTGCCTGCCATGAGAACTGCATGGCGTAACATTCAGTCGATACGAAGATTCATACCCTCTACGAATCTAAATCATCCATATTAGTTATTATCCGACTTTGTTCAAATTTGGTTCACAGCCTTTTGTTATTAATGGAATGGTGCTGTCAGAATTTCAGATTTATATTTTGTTATAGTTCTGGAGGTAAAGAGAATTACCTAAAACTCCTAAAACCTACGCTTGTTTTTTAAAACCAAGTTAGGAACAATAACAGATTGCCTTCCATTATCATTTGAAGCCATTCCAAAGTTATCAGTGCATAAAAACCAATTAATTAGAATTTTCTTTTTAAAACTTTAGTCACTGTGCATTACGTAATACAAAAATCGGTCAAAATTATTATTTGATTATATTTTGCCGTGTGAGTGCGTGAGAACGATTGAGACATTGTATGTGGGACATACGTTAAAATTTAATATTTCATTTTTCGTAACCGTGTTATGTTTTAACCACGATACAGGTGACGTATGTCGGTGTGTGCCTGCTTTTGTATACAAGCAGCCAGAATGGAAGTTAGAGGCGGAATAAGTTTATTTATCAATTTGCTGCACTTGATCGGTCAACACAGGGACAGTTAATGCTGTTTGAAGACGAAGCTGGAGTTATCGTCCGATGATGTCCCATATGTGATCGAGTGCTGACAGATCTGGTAATCTAGCAAACGGAGGTAACATGTCGACACCCTGTAGAGCTTGTTGGGCTACAACGGCAGTATGTAGGTGAGCGTTATCTTGTTGGAAAACACTCCCTGGAATGCCTTTCACTAATGGCAGCATGTCGGCTCGTACCAGCAGGTTGACATAAAAACTGCAGTCAGGGTGCGTGGGATAACCACAAGATTGCTGCTGTTGTCAATCGAAATCGTACCGTGGACCACAACTCTTGGTGGAGGTCCTGTGTCTCTAGCACACAGATAGATTGCTTTCAGGCCCTCAACTGGCCTAACCGGCACACGGCCATCACTGGTACTGAGGCAGAACCAGCTTTCATCAGAAAACAAGACAGACTTCCATCCTGCCCTCCACTGAGCTCCCGCTCGAGACCACTGAAGTCGCAAATGGCGGTGGTTTGGAGTCGGTGGAATGTACACTACAGGGCATCTGGCTCGGAGCTGCCTTGAAGTAACCGAATTGTAACAGTTTGTTGTATCGCTGTGGTACCAACTGCAGCTCAGATTGCTGCCACAGGCGCAGTACGATGCGTCACACCCGTACTCTGAACACGATGGTCTTTCTTCTAGGTAGCGTCACGTGGCCGTCAGGAGACCAGTCCTCTTGCAGTCGTGCGTTGTCGTGACCACTGCAGCCAGCAATCATGTACAGTGGCTACATCCCTGCCAAGTCTTTCTGCAGTATCGCAGAAGGAACATCCAGCTTCTCGTAGTCCTGTTGCACGATCTCGCTCAAACTCAGTGAGGTTTTAGTAATGGCATCTTTGTCGCATTAAAGGCATTCTTAACTAACTTCAACTACACATTTTCAAAGTCAAACATAATTAACGCTCGCGACCATTACAACGTGTATTTAAAGCAAACCAGATCTGCATCCGCACAGTGGCGTTACTAACGCCACTCGTGTGCGACTGGCGCAAAATTTGAATAGACATAATTCAGTTGTAGAAACACACTTAACAATTTTCATTTATGTCGCACAACTCGTTCTTGGCGCTGCGATTTTTTCCGTCAGTGAATGATTACTCCAGAGCATGTTTCGAGAGAAAATAAGGCCGGCCGCGGTGGACGAGCGGTTCTAGGCGCTTGAGTCTGGAACCGCACTGCTGCTACGGTCGCAGGTTCGAATCCTGCCTCGGGCATGTATGTGTGTGATATCCTTGGGTTAGTTAGGTTTAAGTAGTTCTAAGTCTAGGGGACTGATGACCTCAGATGTTAAGTCCCATAGTGCTTAGAGCCATTTAGAGCCGAGAGAAAATAAACATCAGATGAATTCTAGGATGGCTCCACCAGAAATGCCGCTAGTGATTTCATCCTTCATCCTTTTTCACCCGACTTAGTGCTTTATTTGTATGACTTAGATGTCGACAAGACCTTCTGCCGTTTCTCTCTGTAAATACACTGCTAGACATTAAACCCAAAAACTAAAATTTACTAATTAGGCAGTATAGTAGATTTATAAAGGGCCAGTCCTACCAAGAACAGATGATGCATCGGAGACTGAATAAGGAACTGTTGTCTAAGTGAGAAGCAAAAACGTATCGTAGCGTTTATAGATTTCAAGAAAAATTATAACTCCGTAGGCAGAGAAACGTTCATCAGTCACTCGAAAAAGTTGGCACAGACAACAAAAATGTGGCAATAATTAGTGAAACACTGGAAGAAGCAGAGTTCAAAGTGGAGTGCCGTGGAGAAATTTCTCAACCATTCGAAACTGAAACTGCTGTAAGACAAGCTGATGGCCATTCCCCGTTGCCCTTCAGCTGCGATTTGGAAAATATGGTAAGAAAATGGAATCTTAGACTGCAAGAAGAAGGAATCCATGAAATCAGATTGGGATATAAAAACCCGAACGTCAAGCTCAACTGTCTAGTCTCTGCAGATGATTCAGCAATATTTTCCAAAAACTTTAACACAACAAATGAGAAAATCAACCTTGTGAAAGAGATTATGGAAAAGAGCTGGATTTATTTCGCTAAGACAGAATTCATAACGAACCTTAAAAATGAACCAGAATTCAACAGAACAAGGCGCGGTAGAATCAACACAGTGAATAAATTTATGTACCTACTGGAACTAATACAGCCAAATGGTCTGTATGAAGAAGCAAACAAAAATGGAGCCTATGGAGATGGAAATGGAGATGGTTCATCAGTTAACGAAGGACATTTACAATAAAAAATGACTGTCAGTAAAAACAAAAATCCAACATTACAACATTATCACCAAATGAGAGTGCCTTTATACAGCGAAATGTTTAGTCCTGGACGGAAATGGAGGGACTGAAAAGTTGGAAATAAAGAAAAGGAAAGCAACACGGAAAATACTCGGGCAAAAAAAGTGGGGAGTATGTGGATGACAAGAAATAAGAAGAAATCTACACCCAAACTGCAAAAATATATGCTTTAGGAAAATGAGAATTTAGTTTTGTGGTCACTTGGTTCGGAAACAATGACAAAAATCTCAGAACACAAGTCAGTTGTTGCAGGTCAGTGAAAAAGGACTTGGCAGAAATCAACGTTACGAAAGGGGAAATACTAGCCAGGCCAACTTTTCAGAACACGATTAGGAATGTCGAAGGTTTCCAGTAAAACTCCAAAAAGCCCAGTGTTGTGTGGATAGATGAAAGAAGAAAAAGGATGTTGTGAAAGAATGACGAAATATTGGAATGACCGAAAACCGGGAAAGAAGACAATATCATGGGGAACGTACCACACGTGGACCATAGACGGATGAAATCTAAGAAAGGAAGAAGTCAGTAGAACAAATATATGATTAAATCTGTAGATGATTCGGAGGTGCATCAGGGATGTAATTTATTACACAGGGCTGCCATACTCCTGCAGTAAAAATGACTAACTGAGCTCGGATGACATACCAATACGTCATACAGCTTCAAGTATGCGCCACATTCCATTGGTCGCCGTGGCTGCTGTGTTGGTGAGTGGTGTTGTATCAGTGTCTTGGTAAACCATGACTGGACACTTGCAGTGAATGAGAGATGTAGATAATGTGTTGACCAAGACAACATTCGAACAGCTTCCATATCGAAGTAGATCAGGGCCTCAGGGAAACTTGCGGTCAAGTGTTACCTTGTTGAAAGATGACATCACGGAGACTTCAAAGGTGGAGGACTTCTCCCGGCCTTAGCACGTCAGAAGTATGATGGCTGCTATCCAGATTATCGGTTATGTGAACCAGAGGCGATTGTGTTGTGTTCCCAAAGACACCCCATTCTATCACAAGAGGTAGTGGTCCGTACGAAGTTGACGGGTACAGTCTGGCAACGTCTTTGTTCCTCAGTGCTCCCACACATGGATACGTGCATTGTGATTCTGTATGCATAATAGGAATCTATCTGAAAAGGTGATGTGTCGGTTGCTGCCTTTGGTGCGCCACTTTCGCCCCACCTCTTACTGTTCTCTTCTCAAGGAAAGCTGCTTTGGTGGTCACCATATTGACCTTTCGTTGTCGTCAGACGTCGACGCACTGTCTATGTGGATACTTGACTTGCTGTAAAGAAGACCACTTTCTGACTCAAGACACATGACGTGGCTGTACTATTCTGCACGAGCATGGAAACAATATGTCTGTCCTCTCATGCGCTACTGGCGGGGGCGGTTGAGATACTGGATGGGGTTGAGTATTATCCTTCTGAAATCCTAGATTCGATATTCGCCTAACAGACTTAGGATCCTGACCAGCCGACCGAGGTGACCGAGCAGTTCTAGGCGCTACAGTCTGGTACCGCGCCACCGCTACGGTCGCAGGTTCGAATCCTGCATCGGGCATGGATGTGTGTGATGTCCTTAGGTTAGTTAAGTTTAAGTAGTTCTAAGTTCTAGGGGACTGATGACCTCAGAAGTTAAGTCCCATAGCGTTCAGAGCCATTTGAACCATTTGATTCTCACCAACGTGCGCAGCAATATCGCGGAACGATAAACCACAGGGTCGAATTCCGACACTTAGTGGCAAATGCTTCTTTTAATACTTCCATATTCACAAACAATGTACAAGTGCGATTTCTGAAATAGAAACCCACTGCATAGTGGCGTTACTCCTATATACACTGTAAGAAAAAAGCAAAAAACGACGCACCTCAAAAGAATTACCAGAATGGGACGAAAATCGGCAAATGTGATGTACATGTACAGATAAAGAAATTATTACAATTTCGGGAAAAAATGGATGATTTATTCAAGAGAAAGAACTGATTTGATCCATTATAAATGGTTTTGAATTGATCCATTATAAAGGGTTCTGAAAGCCTGCGACTGTGAAAACAATAGGTTTGTTTATATATAAATAACGCATCAGCTACCAGTCACGATTTTCTTTATTTTATTTTTCGCACGACGCGTTTCGAGAAATTATTCCCATTTTCAAGTGCGTTTTTTGTGTTTGTTATGTCATTCCTATGTGATATTGTCGATGTACGAGATTCTGCTTCATTTTGTTGCCTTTACTGCAATATATAAGAAAACACGTGATTTTTAGTTGGTTGTCGATCTTTTTGTGAAGTTAGTGGCAAAATCTAGAAGAATTTGTACTTACAGTTTCCTTATGGTCCATTTGTGCAGTCCCACACACATTAAACAACACACACAACATTTAAACATCGAAAACATTTTACATAAACAAAGCAGTGACAAAGGTGTTCTTATAAGTAGTCAACAGAGATGACATTATAGGTTTTGCACAGAGTATGATATGCTTTTGTACAGAGGTTATTTACCTTAACAATTTGGATCATAATTTACTTATGTCTGTTTTATAATTGTGCTTATTTCTATGTGATACTACTTTTATTTAAGTATACTATCGAAAAATCTGAAGAAATTCACTGATTCTCTTTCAAGTTTTTCGTTTAGTATTTTATCTTCATATTTTCTGTAATTTGAATATAGCTCCAGTTCTTCTAGCAAATCCATTTTATGTCCTTTATTTAGTCGGTGGAGTACTTTGACATTTTGCTCTTTTTTTCTGAGTGGGTGTCCTGTATTATGTACATGTGTTGCTATGGCTGATGTAGTGTATCTGTTGTGTGTGTATGCTTTTATGTGCTCTGTATACCTGTTGAAATTTCGGCCTGTTTGTCCTAGGCAGAAAATGGAGCATTCCTGGCATGTGACCTTGTATATTCCAGAGTCTGAGTACGATCAAGCTTACACTTTATATTGTGGATTAGTTTTTGTTGTAATTTGTTCGATGTAGAAAACCCTATTTTTACTTTGCGATTTTTGAAAATATTTGCAATCTTCTGTGATACATTGCCAGTGTATGGGATACGAGATATACATTTCTTTTTATCTTTTTCTTCTGTAGTGCAGTTTGTACCTGGTTCTTTCTTCACTCGTCTAGGATTGTCTCAACCATGGAAGCATTGTACCCATTGGAAACTGATATCTTTTTCACTGTGTTTATTTCTTGTTGCATGTCTTCTTGGTTCAATGGTATGAAAGAACTTCACAAATTCATCAAGTCAATAACGCAGCCGCCCGTTGTGGCAGAGCGGTTCTAGGCGCTTCAGTGCGGAACCACGCTGCTCCTACGGTCGCAGGTTCGAATCCTGCGGCAGGCATGGATGTGTGTGACGTCCTTAGGTTAGTTAGGTTTAAGTAGTTCTAAGTCTAGGGGACTGATGATCTCAGATGTGAAGTCCCATAGTGCTTAGAGCCATTTGAACCATTACAATAACGCATTAGTCCACCTCTGGCCCTTATGCAAGCAGTTATTCGGCTTGGTATTGATTGATAGAGTTGTTCGATGTCTTCCTAACGAATATCGCACCACATTGTGCCGTACTGGGGCCTTACATCGCCAAAATCCCGAGATGGTTGGAGGGCACAGCCCATAACACTCCACACGTTCTCAATTGGAGATCCGGCGACCTAGCTGACCAAGGTAGAGTTTGACAAGCACTAGAGACTCTTGCCGTGTGCCGGCAGGAATAATCTCGCTGAAATTTATTTATTTATTTATTTTAATTAATTAATTAATTTATTTATTGTTTCATTAACAGTACAGAGCAACCCACCGCCTTGAAATGTAAGGTGGGTCGGATGCTTCTGAATCTACTAGCTAAGACTTCTCATTGTTACAGTCTTATTGGTATACAGTTGTTAATGCTTTTTTAAAAATAATATAAGGAACATAATATATAAAGATTTTTGAGGTTACAGCGAATTGAGTGCTTAACAATTGTTAAAATGGTTCCATATAATTTGTTACTACCTAGTTGATGAGAATATAGCTTATATAATGCAAATGTCAAAGAAAAATTAAAAAAAAAAGAAAATGTAACACAATGAGCATGGTTAAGAATAATTTTTAATATATAGAGGGAAGTGATATGCTGTATTTCGATGAGTAATACAGTCTAAGTAGCATGTTCGTTAATAGTGGCCTATTTCTACCTATTTCAGATGAGAAGGTCTCGGTACAACCTCGAGGTATTCTCATGTGAAATGGTTTGCGCTAATGTATATTTACACAGATTACACAGATTAAATGCTGATTGAGCAATACGTACATGGAATACATGAATTTTAGCTTCACATGAGAAATACACTTATGTTAATAACTTGTTAGTTGAAATAGAATATAGTTCATTGCTACTTGATTGCATTATTCCTTAAATAACGTAATATATTTCTGATATAAAAATTTATTGATTATAGCTTTGAATAGAGAAGAGAATATACTTCTGTCTGCATACAATAAGACGAGCAATACATTACTGCTTGTGTGCAGTATACTTTAAACACTATGCAGGATGTCATTGGGGAGGAGGAGACTTGGAATAAAAGTTCTTCGAGCCTTCTCCTCCCAAGCGACATTACCTTATTACTATAGTCTTAGTATGTGGTGTCGGTGTTTATTTGTTTTATGATTGTTGTGTTGTTTGTGACTGTGTTGTGGCATGCAGTGTCATACATTGTTGGTTTTGGTCCCTTACATGTTGATCCCTGAGTCATGTTCACTTTGTGTTCCTTCCTCGGTTTCGGAATCTGTGGTCGTGTGTGTCCTCCCATGTTGTTTGTTGTGTTGTTTGTGGTAGTCTACACCTCCTTCCATATGGGCTCTGGCGCTTGTATTCTTCATGCAGAGTGTTCGACACAATATCGGCTACGGTATTTATTGTGTTCCAGTTATCTGGATTACGTATTATTCTGGTGATGTCATTGTCATTCTGTATAGGTCTCACTTGTGCTAGCGTGTTGCACAGCAGTGTGACAAGTTCTGATGTCCCAGTTTCAGCGCATACGGATACCTCATCGTTATTTAGTCCCATACGGGTTAAATGTACTGGATACGGTCCGTGGCTTGTCAGGAAGTGGACCATCCCTCGGCTTGGGTCGATATGTTTCAGTTGTAGTCTTTCGCGTACATCAGCAAAGAAAGAGTGTACTCGGCGACCCTTGTCGGATGCATCCCACTCTCTCTGCCATGTTAGAATCTGCCGTTGTTTCATTTGTGTTTTGTTCATAATGTTGGTTCCCGTAATTTCGGTGACTTTATCGACCCTGTCCCTCTTAAGCCAGTAAAGTGCAGTTCTATAACGTATTGTTATGTCTATAGGACAGGTTCCCATCACAACGCAAAGTGCCTCTAGTGACGTGGTGTTGATAGCTCCGCTCATTCTCGGGAGTACACTACGCTGACCTCGTCTCGCAATTGTCTTGCTAGTCTGTATGTTCAGTCTGTGAGCCGAAGCACTTGCGGCGAAGCATGTGATGGATTCAAATATCGCAATGTGGTAGGTCCTTATCGTTTTAATAGGTAATTTGCACTGAGTTGTGTTTAGTTCTGCTAGTTTGTCAATTGTCATTTTTTTATGGTGGTTGAATGTGTTTTTCGTCTAGATGCAGTCCGAGGTAACGTGTGGCTTGCTTCCTCTGTATGCTTGTATTGTCTAATTTTAGAATTGGATTCCTCTGTAGTGTCCCTCTGGGCAGTAAATATACAGTTTTGTTGGCAACTATTTTTAATTTATTTTATTTGCACCAACTGTTAATTTTCTGAAGCAGTTGCGTGCTTTTTGTCTTTAGTGCTGCTCTCAAGTTGGCTGACACCACTACGAGCAGGTCATCTGCGTAATCCACCACACCTCTTACCCTGTCGTCACTGTCCAGGGTGCTCAGCAAGGGCTCGATTGCGATATCCCAGAATATTGGTCCGCAGATCGAGCCCTGTGGACATCTCTTTGTTATTCTCTTGACAGCCTTCCGTGTACCAGCCCTCCACTCCACCACTCCACCACGCTGCCTCTGCAGTTATGGAAGAGGCTATTGTAGAGGGAAGCTGATAGCCTCATTTCCCTTAACCTGGCGAAGAGGGACGGCCACAATTTGTCAAAAGCCCCGGCTATGTCGATTGGAATGGCTGCCGCGTATTTGTCGCTGATGCTGTTTGTAACAGTCAGAGCTTGGTTGACGGCTGAAATGTAAGCCCAGAATGGCATGCTATAAGGGCAACAAAGTGGGGCGTAGAAGATCGTCGACATACATCTGTGTTGTAAGGATGCAGCGGCGGACAAGTAAGGGGGAGCTGCTATGAAAAGAAATAGTACCTCAGACCATCACTCCTGGTTGTTAGGCAGTATGGTGGGCGACAGTCGGGTTGGTATCCCACCGCTGCCTAGGGCGTATCCAGACATGTCTACGGTGCCCACTGGCACGCCGATGATAATCTACGCCCCGTCCTGTTGCACTTCATGACAAGTGATCCTGGGCTTGCATTTCAGCAAGATGATGACCGCCCGCACACTGGAAGAGTTTCTGCTGCTTGTCTTCGTGTTTACTAAACCCTGCCTTGGCCAACAACGTCGCCGGATCTCTCCCCAATTGAGACTGGAACTTTGACGATCTTACGAGCCTATTGGACAGAAATTGGGACGATATCTATCATGAGGACTTACAACAACTGTATCAATCAATGCCAAGCCAAACGTCTGACCCATTCGGGTAATTCCTTCCTGGTGCGTCGTTCTTTGTCTCAGAGTGAGGTGAAATATTAATGATGTGCGTATCAAAGGACGTAGTAAGTTTCATGCCGGTTTGAAGTATGTTACACTACTGGCCATTAAAAGTGCTACCCCACGAAGATGACGTGCTACACACGCGAAATTTAACCGACAGGAAGAAGATGCTGTGATATGCAAATGCTTAGCTTTTCAGAGCATTCACACAAGGTTGGCGCCGGTGGCGACACCTACAACGTGCTGACATGACGAAAGTTTCCAACCGATTTCTCATACGCAAACAGCAGTTGACCGGCGTTGCATGGTGAAACGTTGTTGTGATGCCTCGTGTAAGGAGGAGAAATGCGTACCATCACGTTTCCGACTCTGATAAAGGTCGGATTGTAGCCTATCACGAATGCGGTTTATCGTATCGCGACGTTGCTACCCGCGTTGGTCGAGATCCAATGACTGTTATCAGTGTATGTATTCGTTGGGTTCAGGGGGGTAATAGGGAACGCCGTGCTGGATCCCAACGGGCTCGTATCACTAGCAGTCGAGATGACAGGCATCTTATCCGCATGGCTGTAACGGATCGTGGAGCCACGTCTCGATCCCTGAGCCTACAGATGGGGACGTTTGCAAGACAACAACCATCTGCACGAACAGTTCGACGACGTTTCCAGCAGCATGGACTATCTGCTCGATTACCATGGCTGCAGTTACCCTTGACGCTGCATCACAGACAGGAGCGCCTGCGATGGTGTACTCAGCGAGGAACCTGGGTGCACGAATGGCAAAACGTCATTTTTTCGGATGAATCCAGGCTCTGTTTACAGCATCATGATGGTCGTATCCATGTTTGGCGACATAGCGGTGAACGCACATCAGAAGCGTGTATTCGTCACCGCCATATTGGCGTATCAACCGGCGTGATGGTATGGGGTTCCATTGGTTACTCGTTTCGGTCACCTCTCGTTTGCAGTGACGGCACTTTGAGCAGTAGACGTTACATTTCAGATGAGTTACGGTCTGTGGCTCTACCCATATTCTGTCCCTGCGAAA
Source organism: Schistocerca cancellata (assembly GCF_023864275.1). Lineage (NCBI taxonomy): Eukaryota > Metazoa > Arthropoda > Insecta > Orthoptera > Acrididae > Schistocerca > Schistocerca cancellata. The sequence goes on from NC_064628.1 coordinate 373,848,308, forward strand.
CCCTACATTCCAGTAGGATAATGCACGACCGCATGCTGCAGGTCCTGTACGGGCCATTCTGCATACAGAACATGTTTGACTACTTCCCTGGCCAGCACATTCTCCACATCTCGCACAAATTGAAAACGTCTGGTCAATGGTGGCCGAGTAACTGGCTCGTCACAATCCGCCAGTCACTACTCTTGATGAACTGTGGTATCGTGTTGAAGCTGCAGGGGCAGCTGTGCCTTTACACGCCATCCAAGCTCTGTTTGACTCAATGCCCACGCGTATCGAGGTGGTTGTTCTGGGTACTGATTTCTCAGGACACATGCACCCAAATTGCGTGAAAATGTAATCACATGTCAGTTCTAGTATAATATATTTGTCCAATGAATACCCATTTATCATCTGCATTTCTTCTTGGTGTAACAATTTTAATGGCCAGTAGTGTACTTGCTGTCAGGATGGCCAGCACTGTAATTGGGCCTATGAGATGGTCGGAATCAGAGATCGGTTTCCTGGAAGGCGACAGATATATTTAGGGCGTAAACTGTCGTGTTCTTCTCCGCGATCTGGTATAACTTGTTGCCTCGGGTATATCTGCGTCAGGAAAAAAAAAACATCTCGAGGCGGGCAGCGAGAGGCGGGTTCCACTGGAAGCGGACTGGCACCAGTGGGCGTGTGGCGCCAAATAAAGCCCGGTTTGTTGACAGAGTCGGCCTCGCGCCGGATAATATCGGCGGGGCGTTGTTTATGTGTCGCTGGTAGCGGCCGGCGGGCGGTCCATCCATATCTCCCGATGTTGCGCAGCGCCGGCGCCACTGCGGAACCGGACGCGTAAATTGAAAACCGGTCCCGGTCGTCGGTCGTGATTTGTGCGGTGGGGCGGGCGTTATTAAAGCCGCGCCACGCCGGCCAGATCCGTCACCACTGTCCGTTCTGGAGCGCTGGCGACCACGGCGTCTCAGAGACACTGTGCAAAGTGTCTGTGTCAACAGAGCAGGGAGGGCGCCGTTCACGGGACGCTGCAGGGGCGTGGGCCTGCTGGCGTGGTTCCGCGTCTACAGGGGAAGGCTACTACGTTAGATCAGAACGAGCAGATATGTTGCTCTTACGTGTGATAATGGAAGCGAGACTAAAGAAAAATCAGGACACGTTCATGGGATTTGTCGGCCAGGAAAAAACGCTCGACAGTGTCATATGGGGCATGATGTTCGAAATACTGCGAAAAAATAGGGGTAAGCTGTAGGGAAAGACGGGTAATATACAGTATGTATAAGAGCCAAGAGGGATCAATAAGAGTGGAAGACCAAGAACGAAGTGCCCGGATTGAAAACGATGTAAGACAGGGGTGTAGTCTTTGCCCCACACTGTTCAGTTTATACATTGGACAAGCAATGACGGAAATAAAAGAAATATTCAAAAGTGGAATTTAAATTAAAGGTAAAATGATATCAATGATAAGATTTTCTGATGACATTGCTTCCTCAGTGAAAGTGCGACGATATCTTTTAACGATATTTGAATCTCTTTGAATCTCCCATCTACATAAGGAGAGACGACCAACGTAATAAAATCAGATGTATTACCGAATTTGTAAACTGATACGTAGTATAAATCTTATATTTACAACTTCCCTGTCCTGTTACCTTAAGAGTCCGAAAGTGAGGAGGCGTCTTGTGACAGTGGTAGATCTTAGCACTCCAGAATGAGCGAAAAGTTAGTTTAATATTCTAGTCCTGTGACGCAGGACGTGACATATAAGCAAAGATATTTTTCTACTAGATGAAGGAATAGTTAGAGGGAATATAGCCTATGCCATAGTTCTGCACATGATTTTCACAACAAGTAGAGATACTTTAGCGACGTGAAAACGTGTGTATTGTCCGATTTATTCTATCTTCGGAAATAACTCGTATAAGCGGGAGGAATCCACATTTCGTGTGAAATTCGAGGCGTATTATCAACAACATCGCTGCCTCGGATTGGGTAAAGTGGGTTTTTAAACTGTGTGGTCTATGTCGGGGTGGAATTTTTTAGAACTGCTGTTGCTTGTTTTGCAGTGCGCCGCAGCTGGCTGCAGTGGCGGTAACGAGGAGTTGGCAACCGGAAGCAACGGATTAGCTCAGCCTGTGACAGGTACAAAGAATGGGCCGATCTGTGTCTGATCTTGCCCACGGCAGCGAGGGATGGCGAAGTGACCAGTGTGCTCGGTGAGCGCGACAGAAGCAGACGTGTGGGTTTTACGTGAGAGAAGATTCAAAATGACGGACATTTACGCTGGAGGTATTGATAACATCCGAATTCCTGCCACTACAATCATCCCCGGATGTCCTCCATGGCCAGGGGAGGTGCACTCTAGCAAACACACGCGTCCACGGCTGCGGCTGCGACGTCGGCTATAATTTTCACCGACCTCTTTATGGCGCGCTGGCAGTGTACATGGGGACGGGCATGCTGTGTGTAGACCTCGGGACAGGAGCGCAGGGTGCGTGTGAGTGTTTTCAGCTATCTCCGACATCTAGTCATGGCAATTACTGCTACGGACTGGATCCTGATTTAAGTTCAAAATGGTTCAAATGGCTCTGAGCACTATGGGACTTAACATCTGAGGTCATCAGTCCCCTAGAACTTAGAACTACTAAAACCTAACTAACCTAAGGACATCACACACATCCATGCCCGAGGCAGGATTCGAACCTGCGACTGTAGCGGTTGCGCGGTTCCAGACTGAAGCGCCTAGAACCGCTCGGCCACATCGGGCGGCCCTGATTTAAGTGTGTCCTGTTTAGTGCTTCTCAGTACATTGCAGAGGACTCTGTCTTGCAGTGATGTTTGCTGTTGCTTCTGTCCTATCACCCACTAGAACCTTCCTCCCTCCTTCCGAATGTATCGGAGAGAACCAATGTAGGAATTCTACATTACTTTTAAAAACGAAATCGCGACGTCACATTCCCAATCAGCCAATTTGTTGTTTCCGATAGTTCTATTGCGTGCATGCATTCGCTCGGGTGAGGATTTCTCTTCTCGCCAGTGCGGTTGGGGCTACACTGTAGACGGTGAATGGCGCACCTCGCGATCGCTAGTTTGTGTGAACGGCAGGAATTTTTTGTTGTTGTTGATCAGATATGTTTAGTGGAATTTTGTGGTGCTAGAGGGTGTTCATGCTCTCTGACATTGGTGTATACAAGACCTTGGATATATTTAGCGTTACTATCTATTTGTGGTGTAAATATCATTACTTGACTTGCATAATGTTCGTGTGTGATACTCAAACGTTGAAAATATGTTTTATTACGAAGAAGGATCATAGTCAGGTGCAGGTGAGTGTTTTAAGCGATATATTTGACTCCTGTAATTAATTTGAAAGGGTAGTGAACATGGTTTATTTCAATCTATTTTTGATATCGAAATTGCATTATCTCTCCCTTTGTCTCCAGCATTAGCCAATAAAAACCCTGTATTCTGAGGAGAGATACAAACTTTTTTCTGCGTGTTTCGGGACGTTGGTTGACACAGATAATTAGGGAGTGGCCTCTCGAGAAAGACAGAAGAAGCGAGTCTGGAATTTCCTGATCAACAGAATGCCACCACTTGCAGCTTGCTTTGGGGGCCTCGAGATCAACGGAGGCCGATATGTGGTCCATGGTCGGTGGTATTTAGTAACGTGATTTGTAAGTAGGACATTGGGCGGCTTTGAACTCCACTGCAGTGCCCTGACGGTAGACACACACACGGGAGGCCCCAAACGGTGGCTACTATACCATACTTCGTTCCATTCATTATCTGTAGACTACTTTTGCAGGGTTTAAAAGTCAGTGCAATATGATTGCTGTATGTTTCTCGACCTGTACAAAATAGTCTGCCTATGAGTTTCTAGTAATTTGTTCGTCTGCAGAAAGTCACGGTGGGCTTCGAAATATGTCATGAACTTATAGGTATGTAATTGTTCTGATTTTCCCATCTGTGCTTAAACATCAGTGTGCTTTGAAAAGTGAGGAAAATAAATAATAAAAACCTTAACACCCCTGACTTTGGCAGCAAATATAAACTAAGCTTACTCAGCGTTTCCAGGCGCTATCAGAATAAAAAAGTCGCAGTTGTTTAAATGTTCCATACTGCAATCGATTTCCTGACAAGTTCTTTAAATAAACTATATTCCGTACAACATCTTGTATCCTGTAAATTGTTTAAATAACCAGTATTCTATACACTGCAGTCAATTTCCTGACAAATTCTTTAACTAAATAATTAAACTATGTTCCAAACACTGCCTTGTACTTCGAAAAATTGACTAAGCAAACAACATTCCAGACATTGTCTAAATCGTTTAAACAATATTCCAAACACTGAAATCAATTTCCTGACAAATTCTTTAACTAAATAAATAAACTGTATTCCATATACCACCTAGAAACCCATAAATTGTTTAAATAAACAATATTCCACACATTGTCTAAATTGTTTAAACAATATTTCATGCACTGCAATCGATTTCCCTCCAAATGAATGATGAACTGAGTCCTTTTCCAACCAATTTCTGAGAGGGCTGGGGGTTTTTCCAGACAGGGGATTCAATTAATGATCAATTTAATTAATTACAAAACCAAATTGATATCAAAAGTGTGCTTCTATTGGTGAAGGGAGTTCCCTGAGGGATGGGGGAGGAGAAGGTGGAGGTAGAGGGGGAGGAGGATGAGGGGGAGGGATGGGGGAACAATAGGTTAAGGACCTGTCAGTCAAAGGACAACAATAGGTTTGCGCCTGAATGTATACTTGCCCTTGATGTAGGCAACCCTCAATGTGTGCTGAAATGAACTTTACATTGCTACTCAAATGCGGAACCCTATCTCAAAGTAAAAAGTTGGGAATGCGGAGGTAGCCAGTTTTTACAGTCAGATGGCCCCTTTGAAAACATTACCTTCTCATCTGGCAGAATATTTTTTTCGTAATATGGGTATTTTTCGAGATATTTACTTGTTCCAAGTTAAAGCAAACACCCTGTCTATCTAAGCGGTCGTTATTATACAGAGTAAATATATCAAGGTGCGGTTTCCTCAGATATGGCGGACAGTGTGGCTAATTTTCTGATATAAGCAAATTTAACACTGACTGTTTTGTTTAAATGGAATTGTATGCTGCTTTCTCTGGCATTGAGAAGACCCTTCGAAGAGGACCTGAAGTGTGGAACTTGATCAAGTTCACTGGCTGAAGTGAAGCCCAAAGAAGACGTGATTGCCAAGTATGGCAGTGACCTGGGGATAGGTCCCTCTCAGTGTTATATAGAGGCACAGCAGCGTTACTCCTGGCTCATGGGACGGGAAGACATCGTGTATAATTTCAGGTCACGAATGGTAGTGATGCAGGGAACTCTGGCGGCACGCTTGTATGCCACTGACATGCTGCGTTTTCTTGTGTTACATGCAAGGTGGCAGTATCTTGGTGCCATTTTCCATCAGTACAATGCTCGTCCACAGACGGCAGTTTCGCTATGAAATGTCTACGTGTTGTTGGCTAGTCCTGTGACCAGCAAGAGCCCCAGACATGGCCTTCTTAGTATATGGTACCAGCTCGGACGTCAACTATGCCCTAATGCCAATGTGCAGGATATTTAGGATCAGTTGCGACATCTGTAGGTCGACTTGCCACAGGAGAGGATACACTTTCCCACCAGAATCAGTGCATGCATTCAGGCCAGGCAGGGCACAAAGTTATTCCAATAAATGGGCTCATACTGCTAAGTTCCTTGCAAATCTGACTTGAAATTATAATAACTCCACTAACATCACATACTACCTCAACCCATCTGAGCCATGGTGGCTCATGTCGATAGGGGTTGTCCTCTGTTATATCTGACAATTACCTAGAAATTAGTGTAGTCACGTCCCACCAGAGTGTAGACCTATCCGCCAGCCAGCTTTTGTAGAGTTCAGTGCGCGAGTCTGCCGCCCATTTATATTTTTGGGGTTCGGGCTGCAGCAGACGAGTGCAAGCTGGAGGAAGGTGATCGTTGTCAGCTGGCAGACGAGCAAGTGGAAGGTGACGCTCTGGCTGGATTGTTCTTTACGGAGACATGTGCCAGCCCAATATCATGGGCTGGTGGTAGACAGTGGGTGGACGGACTAAGGAACCTGCTGCTGCCAACTCTATCTCAAGCGCCGACTGCCATCAGCAAGTAAATTTGGTGAGAATATTCCTGAACATCCGTCTTCAACGTTATTGTGCTCTGCAAACAGCGCCTGGTATTCTGAAGAGACTAATCTTGGCTAGTGTTATTTGGTTGCCAAGTTCCACGAGTTTCTGTAAGGACAGAAGACCTTGTCTTATACTGTTTCTGACATCATAAAGGTGTGACGCAAAGCCTTTCTATTTCTTTCGGGTCATAACAGAGGCCTTTTGGACTTGGGTTTGATAGAAACCTGATTCATGTCTTCGGAGCCTAACAAAATTATTAATTTCACATTGTATTTTATAAACTTCATACTTGTAACTGCATTAATTTCTGCTCTGTTTTTCTGTGGCTTAATCACTTTATTCATTTTATTAGTTAATATTGATACTGTTACTGATATTATTAATTTCTGTTCTGCATTACCAAGTCTTGTTAATATTTTAAATTTGTCAGAGCTCTGATACTTCTGGGTTTCAAATATTCTTGGTGGTGTTTACCCTTTATTCCACGGTGCAAGTTTCTTATTGATAGGTTTTAATAAGTCGTTTTTTGAATGTTGTGGTATGGCCGGGTATTGTGTGAACTGAGCAAAGGCGTCAGGTGGATTGTGTTTCCAGTACTGGTGGCTGGGTGTGGTTCTAGGTTGTATGGGCTGTGTTCAACTGTTGTAAAAATAACTAATGTCTGTTTGTCATTAAGTCTGTCTTGTTGTATTTATTGTAAGCTTTTTGGCAGCTAATTAATGAATTTTATTCTGTTAGTGCAGTACTGGCCTGACAAAATAAAGCAATTCCCTGTTGGTGAATTTCTTGCCCTGGCAATTCTCACTCCCAGGACCTTGCTCCCCACTTTTCAATGGTAGCAGAGGATGCGTATCCAGGCGCAGACAAAAAAAGCTGTAAAGAACACTCTTAATAAGTTGTTGTAGGTTAAGGACTGAGATTTATTATATGCAGAATCTGCCCTTTTACATTTTTGGTCTACTCGCTTTTTTACCAGTAATGGAAGAAAGTGGCATATTGGGAATTTTCAGTTTAATAAAGGAGTATATGCAGTACTAGCTGAGAACATGTGGCCAGCCAAGAGAAGACAGCATCGTCGAGCTGTGTGTGCGACTACATGGAGTCTTGTACTGTCTGCTACAAGTCACTGCGGCCAATGTATGCGACGTAAGTACTGCCATAATAGTTTGTTGCGCCGCCCTCACCGGCGTACAGGAGAATATTGAGTTCCTGGAATGTAGCAGTCCTTTATGAGCTCAGATCTACCGAGCGCATGTTCAAATTAATCATTTGTGTTACTGAGTCCATGAATATGAAGAAGGAGCAGATCCAGGTAATTGATGAATTACGGAATAAAGTCATGTAGCTGCAAGTTAAGATTCAGTGTATTAGAATGGTAGGGCCTATAATTTGATAATACGAAGAAATTCTCTTCCATGAGTGAAGTTGTAAATCTAGGGATAGCTGACAGGGATCTGAGGGTTGGCGGTGGTGAGATATCTCAACAATTTAATAAGTTATGTAACCCCACTCCACCCATGCTTCAGAGCGTTGATAGTTTATCTACTGAGAATGGACAAGAAATTATTAAATTCCTGTGGTTCTCCATTCAGTTACGAAATCTTGTAAGAATTATTCTTCGAATGATATATCCTTCAACTCAGGGTTTCTTGATTGAAGTTCTTGGCGCAGTTTTGCATAATGAGGGTACGTTGAAGAGTTTATGAGAAAGGGTTGTCAAAGAAAATTTATCTAGTCAACCCAGGAATGAACTTTTAGATCAGTCTTTCTATCAGGTACAGGTTCGTGGTAAGACAGTTGTGCTGTACTGGCGTGAGGAAGTAAAATAATTTTATGTCGTGGAATAATTATTTTCTTGGTCTGGCAACGCCCACGACCAACTCCTCACTCCCTAAATATCACAGTGTAGTACCGTTTCCTATTCCAGTTCTGCACGCTTCATTTTCCTTGTCAGTCAGTATGTATATTGATATACAGGGTGAGTCACCTAACGTTGCCGCTGGATATATTTCGTAAACCACATCAAATACTGACGAACCGATTCCACAGACCGAACGTGAGGAGAGGGGCTAGTGTAATTGTTTAATACAGACCATACAAAAATGAACGGAAGTATGTTTTTTAACACAAACCTACGTTTTATTAAATGGAACCACGTTAGTCTTGTTAGCACATTTGAACATATAAACAAATACGTAATCAGTGCCGTTTGTTGCATTGTAAAATGTTAATTTTATCCGGAGATATTGTAACCTAAATTGACGCTTGAAACCTCCGCTGTTCAGTTGCGTGTGGTAACGAACACGGACTACTGTCGGCGAGCAGCATGTGCAGGTACATGCTTACGATGACGACCGTGTTTACGAGCGTGGCTGTAGTGCACTGTTGTGGTTTGGTCTAGCTGTCGCAGTGTCCGCATGTAGCGCTTGCTGCTATTGTTATTCTGCATTCGTCTCCGCACGCAGACCAACTGTAGTACACCGTGTTACCAGACGTCTGTGATAGTGTAGTGTTGTAGGAACTGTGACCATGGTGTATTCGAACTCTGAAAAGGCGGAGATGATACTCATCTATGGCGAGTGTCGACGAAATGCAGCTGAAGCCTGCAGGGTGTATGCACAACGGTACCCGGACAGAGAGCATCCAACGTGCCGCCCATTGCAAAACATCTACCGCCAACTGTATGCAACAGGTATGGTCGTAGCACGCAAACGGGTCCCTAACAAGCCCGTCACAGGAGAAGCGGGTGCAGTTGGTGTGTTAGCTTCTGTTGCCATGAACCCACACGTGAGTACACGGGACATTGCGAGAGCCGGTGAACTGAGTCAAAGTAGTGTCATGCGCATACTGCATCGTCACCGCTTTCACCCGTTTCATGTGTCGCTACATGAGCAATTACATGGTGATGACTTTAATCATCGAGTGCAATTCTGTCAATGGGCATTAACAGAGAATACGTTGCAGTTCTACCTGTTAACCGATGAATCGGGTTTCACAAACCACGGGGCAGTGAATGTACGGAACATGCATTACTGGTCCGTGGACAATCCTCGCTGGCTCAGACAGGTAGAGCGACAGCGACCGTGGACTGTAAATGTATGGTGCGGAATCATTGGCGACCACCTCATTGGTCCTCACTTCATTGCAGGGGCCCAGACAGCTGCAACATACATCGCTTTTCTACAGAATGATCTGCCAACGTTGCTCGAAAATGTCCCACTGGAAACGCGTCGACGTATGTGGTATCAGCATGTTGGTGCACCTGCACATTCCGCAATTAACACTAGGCTGACCTTCGACAGGATGTTCAACGGGCGTTTCATAGGACGTGGAGGATGCATAAATTGGCCAGCCCGTTCTCCTGATCTTACACTTCTGGACTTCTTTCTGTGGGGTACGTTAAAGGAGAATGCGTACCGTGATGTGCCTACAACCCCAGAGGATATGAAACAACGTATTGTGACAGCCTGCGGCGACATTACACCAGATGTACTGCGGCGTGTACGACATTTATTACGCCTGAGATTGCAATTGTGTGCAGCAAATGATGGCCACCACATTGAACATCTATTGGCCTGACATGTCGGGACACACTCTATTCCACTCCGTAATTGAAAACGGAAACCACATGTGTAAGTGTACCTCACCCCTAAATGGTAATGTACATGTGCGTCAGTGAAGAAGACCAATAAAAAGGTGTTAGCATGTGGACGTAATGTGCTGTTCCAGTCTCTTCTGTACCTAAGGTCCATCACCGTTCCGTTTGGATCCCTACGTAATTCGGTGCTCTCCGATACACACGATCGAACAGCGGAGGAGTGGTACTCAAGCGTCAACTTTAGGTTATAATATCTCCGGATGTAATTAACATTTTACAATGCAACAAACTGCACTGATTACGTATTTGTTTATATGTTCAGATGTGCTAACAAAACTAACGGGGTTCCATTTTAAAAAAAACGTAGGTTTGTGTTAAAAAACATACTTACGTGCATTTTTTTATGGTTTGTATTAACCAATTACACTAGCCCCTCTCCTCACTTTCGGTCTGTGGATTCGATTCGTCAGTATTTGATGTGATTTACGAAATATACCCGGTGGCAATGTTAGGTGACTCACCCTGTATACACATACGGTAAAATACATCGCTCGTAATGTAGAGCACGCTGCCTGGCTTGTACGTGCTGAAAACTAGTTAAAAATAAAACTCTCATAAAATATCTACAGAAGGTCTATGAGAGCATAATAATAACTTTTATGACAGCTGAAGATCCTCATCTTCTTCCTGATACTGTTCCGGCCAGCGTGACGGACTGCCGTCCTAAGGGGCCCGGGTTCGATTCCCGGCGGGGATTTTCTCCGCTCAAGGACTGGGTGTTGTGTTATCTTCATCATCATTTCATCCCCATATGGCGCGCAGGTCGACCAATGTGGCGTCGAATGTAATAAGACCTGCACCAAGGCGGCCAGACCTGCCCCGTAAGGGGCCTCCCGGCCAATGACGCCAAACGCTCATTTCCATCACCATCAGTGTCTACCCTACCTGGTCTGTTCAAAGTCCCACGAATGAAACGGGTTCAATGACCCAATTCTTCAAAAGTGCTCACCACATCTTGACAGACCGCTTCTCTCAACCTGTGTGTATTGTCACCTGACCACTTATGTAAACAGAATGAACGTTAAAGAAGCTGACAAACTGCAGGGACGAATTTCTGATTGGAAATGGAGGAAAAAAGGTCCTATGAACATGTATCTAGAAATGCATCGTTGCCACGGTAGATGGCGCTGATGAATGGAAGTTCCTCTGACCACTTGCCGTGTGTTCCTTGTGTGTGATTGACGCGGCGTACTGTAAGCAGCTGAATAGTCCGGTATTCATGCCGTGAACAAGCCGAGATGGTTTTTGTGTACGGCCAAGCAGATGAAAACGGTCGAGAGGCGCCACACGGAGTGGCCGAACGGTCTGGTGCGCCATGTCACGGATTGCGCGGCCTCTCCAGCCGGAGGTTCGAGTCCTCCCTCGGGCGTGTGTGTGTGTGTGTTGTGTGTGTGTGTGTGTGTGTGTGTGTGTGTGTGTGTGTGTGTGTGTGTTGTTCTTAGCATAAGTTAAAGTAGTGACCTCAGCAGTTTTGTCCCTTAGGAATTCACACACATTTGAACATTTTTTGGTCGAGAGGCAGCACGGCCATACCAAACCAAGTACCCTCACAGACACCAACCACATCACACAAAATTTCAAGCCTTTTTCTTGGCGTTTGTGTGATCATGGGTCCTTTCAGACAGGAGTCAGACGTATGCACAGACAGATTTAGAGGACCGGTTTCTGCAGGATATTGAGAAGAAACTTTGAACAAGATCCAGGCAAGTGGCCCGCCGACATGATATGACCCGCGATCACACAAACGCCCAAAAAGGGCTAACGAATACTATCTCATCGTCCTAAGCCACGTCGCGCGGTGCCAATGTAGACATAACTTCTTGACACATATGTCCACTAAAGTGTGTATGCTAAAGTTAGTGAAAACGGTTCGAAGAAGAGTATTGTGACGAAACAGGACAGAGGTGAATACATTTTACCTGTAGTCTTCTGGTCCTACGTTAGTACATCTAAGTTTTGAGTGCGTCTTCGAGAGGTGTCGCTGGGCTCCCTCATCTCCACTCCATGGATAAAGCAGAACACAACATGCGATACAAAAATACCATTGTTCACGTAAGGTTTTGCAGAGAGCAAAAGTCCGCTCTCTATGGCGCTTGGTTGTCTGAAACCTCGCCGTTCTCTATGGGATCATCTCACTACCCTTATTCCAAAACACATCTGCCCGCTTCAGTTTCCAAGGTAGCTACCTGTCCGCCCTTAACAAAGGGACCGGACGCTGCAGCTAGGTACGAGGGGCGCTCAATAACTAATGCAACGCAATTTGTTCTGAAAGCGGTTTGGTTTTATTCACAATTCCAATTCACCATTTTATTCGCTATTTTTTTGGTAACAAAACTCTATTATTCAGCATAATCTCCGTTCAACGCTACGATATGTCAGCACGATACTTTCACGTTCAAGAAATCGTTCACGCAGCAGAACCGCACAAAGATACCCTCGTCTGATCATCGGACAGACTCCCTTATGGACGACATAGAAATAAGAATACCTGGCGCAGAGAAGCAGCTTGAGGAATTAAAACAAATTACCAGGTCTGGATGGAATCCCAGTTCGATTTTACAAAGAGTGCTCTACGGCATTGGCCCCTTACTTAGCTTTCAATTATCACGAATCTTTCGCCCAGCACAAAGTCCCAATCGACTGGAAAAGAGCGCAGGTGACTCCAGTGTATAAGAAGGGTAAAAGAACGGACCTGCAAAATTTCAGACCAATATCACTAACTTCTGTTTGCTGCAGAATCCATGAAAACAATCTCAGTTCGAATATAATAAACTTCCTTGAGGCTCGTGCGAAACTCAGCTTGCCCATTTCTCACATGATATACTGGAAACTGTAGATGAACGGCAACAGGCTGATTCCATGCATTTCTACATTTCCGGAAAGCATGTGACACGGGGCCCAATTGCAGGCTGTTAACGAAGGTACGAGTATATGGAATAAGTTCACAGATATGTGAGTGACTCGAAGACTTCTTAAACAATACAACCCAGTATGTTGTCCTCGACGGCGAGTGTTCATAAGAGACAAGGGTATCGCCAGGAGTTCCCCGGAAAAGTGAGATAGGATCGCTATTGTTCTCTACATACATGAATGATTTTGCGGACAGGGTGGGCAGCAGTCTGCGGTTGTTTGCTAATGAAGCCGTGGTCTACGGTAAGGTGTCGAAGTTGAGTGACTGTAGGAAGATACAAGACGACTAAGACAAAATTTCCAGTTGGTGTGATGAATATTAGCTGGCCCTTAATATGAAAAATGTAAGTTAATGCGGATGCGTAGGAAGAACAAACCTGTAATATTCGGATACAGTACTACTAATGTCCAAGTTGACACAGTCAAGTCGTTTGAACATCTATGTAACGTTGCAAAGCGATATGAGTTGGAACGAGCATGTGAAACCTGTGGTAAGGAAGGCAAATGGTCGACTTCGGTTTGTTGGGAGAATTTTAAGAAAGAGTGGTTCAAGTGTAATGGAAGCGCATATAGGACGCTGGTGCGACCTGTTCTTGAGAACTGCTGGAGTTGTTGGGATCCCTATCTGGTCTGATTCATGGAAGACATCAAAAAGGCTGCTAGATTTGTTACTGGTATGTTCGAACAAAACGTAAGTGTTACAGAGATGCTTCGGGAACTTAAACGGGAATCCCTGGTGGGAATGCGGCGTTTTTTCCCGAAAACGCTATTGAGAAAATTTAGAGAATCACCGTTTGAAACTGATTGTCGGAAGATTCTGCTGCCGCCAACATACATTGCGCATAAGGACCACGAAGATAAGCCACGAGAAATTAGGACTCATACGGAGGCGTACAGATAGTCGTTTTTCCCTCGCTCTATTTGCGATTTGAAGAGGAGGGAAAATGGCTAGTAGTGGTACAGAGTACGCTCTGCCATGCACTTTACGGTGGCTTGCGAAGTATCTCTGTAGATGTAGAATACTGTTCGACATCGGAGCCAGCGTCTTGCTTGATCAATATACCTCCCATAATACAAGTACTGCTTCCCGCGGAGTGAATCCGTCAATCGCCGGCCGGAGTGGCCGAGCGGTTCTAGGCACTACAGTCTGGAACCGCGCGACCGCTACGGTCGCAGGTTCGAATCCTGCCTCGGGCATGGATGTGTGTGATGTCCTTAGGTTAGTTAGGTTTAAGTAGTTCTAAGTTCTAGGGGACTGATGACCATAGATGTTAAGTCCCATAGTGCTCAGAGCCATTTGAACCATTTTTGAATCCGTCAAGCAGCCAAGCAGTTGGAAGTCGTAAGGTGTGAGATCTGAGCTGGAGGGTGGATGTGGAAGGACAGTTCAGTCAAGATTTGTTACTTTCTCCCGAGTACGCAGACTTGTGTAATGGCTTGCATTGTCATGGAGAAAAAGTTCGTCAGTACTTTTAGGGTGACGAACATGGTGAAGTTGTTTCTTCAATTTACTGAGAGTAGAACAGCTGTGCGCCGTCGGCCGGCGCGCGGGAGATCCGACAGGTTTGCGCGATCTTGTTGTGATAGAGACAGACGACTCGCCCAACGACTCACCGTGCTTTTGTTCACTGCACCTATGAATATCTGCGATGCTCTGGTTTTCCTCCAAAAGAAACTCAATGTCAGTTCTCCGCTTGGAACGTATCTCCGTTAGAGACGCCATTTTGAAGGTTACGCGTAGCCACCTATCCGAACGTCATGACGCGGATGTATTCCTCGATGTCCCACACTACAAACTCTGCATTTTTTCAACAGAAATTGGCCGAGAAAAAAATGTGTTGCATTACTTATTGAACGCCCGTCGTACAGCTACAAAGTTCCCGAAAGGGTGCTGGTTTTATTGGACGCACTTGCTGTACAATTGCAAAGACTACGCCACATTTCACTACTAGTGCCAAAAGTGAGTGAGAGAACCCAGCGTACTCCTAGTGTAAAATCAGTATTCTCCTTTTATCAATAAATTTAAGAAAATAACAAAAATGAAAATATAAATTACAAATCACGAAAACAATAAAAATAACTATCATTACTTACAATATCATGGGCCCTCTCAGCTAGCCACGCGGTCTAACGTGCTGCTTCCCAAGCGGAAGGCGTGCCGGTCCCTGGCACGAATCCGCCCGACGAATTAGTGTCGAGGTCCCGTGTGCCGGCCAGCCTGTGGATCGTTTTTAATGCTGTTTTCCATCTGCCATGGCTAAAGCGAGGTGGTTCCCCTTATTCCGCCTCAGTTACACTATGGCGGCAATTGCTGCACAAACACTGTCTCTTCTTACGTGTACACCATAATTGCTCTACCACGCAAACATTAGGGGTTACACTCGTCTGGTATGAGACATTCCCGGGGGCGGGGGTGGGGGAGGGGTGTCCACTGGGGGCCGAACGGCACAATAACCCTGGGTTCGGTGTGGGGCGGCGGTAGGGTAGGTGGACTGCTGTGTCCTGTTGTGGGGTTGTGAACGACTAGGTCCCCAGTTTAAATACAAATAGACAATGCAATATCATGGAATATTAAATGTGCTACACTAACATTTAGGATACATAAAACAAAACAAAAAATTGCTGCACAAAATATGACGGTTAAGAAATCAATATTGATCACAGTCAGTCAGTCCTCAAGAAAACATTTGCAGTTTCTCAGGCTGAGATTGTGAGCTACGGTTTTGTTGTTTGAGATATAAATTTGGCAATGGGCTTTCACAGTGTATCACCATATAAATGAGGTGGAACACATCACTGGTACACTGCTTTGGGGACGGAACCCAATTTTACTACAGGCTCTACTAAAATGCCGATGGCAGTTTTCACCATCACCATTTCAACACTTTTATCGCTGATAGGAAACAGCTGGTTGATGAGACTCAGTCTCTACGCAAAGGGAGGCAAGTTGACTTACATGACGCACATCATCACCGATCTAGGGCTGCCATGCTCCTGCTGACGCCAATTTAGTGCGTCGCTGCAGCTGATGCAGGTATTCCGTGTACCACTTTCTCCAAAAGGACTGACGCAGCCGCTGTTCAAGTTGCCACCAGTGCAACTTCTTGGGGGGAATCTCAAGGACAGATTTTCAGGAAAGGTACTAAGGAATTGCACCTTTAAGTCTCAGATGTTCTAGTCGTCGAGAGGTTTGCTGTGCTTCGTCTAAGAAGAACTGCCCAACACATTAAAAAAAAACTTCTGCATCAACACACAGGTGGAAATCATTAATTTGCTGTTATAAGGAGTACAGGAATTGACCTGTAACAAGGCGACCTCATTAGCATACTCACTGTGTTCAACGGTCCTAAAAGCGCTTCTGGTAGTGTTTTGGCATTCTTGTGGGATGAGTGGCCCATTCATCCTGTTTATTGAACCCTGGTGTTATCAGGAAACCTCAGTGCATAGGCCAGGAATGTTTGCACAGCAGTTCATCTTACGTTTAATGACTGACACCAAGCAGACTTACACATACCTTCTTTCCGGCGCATCTTCTACAGTAAGGAGACGCATTTGATGCAGAGCAAGTTGTAGTGAGATAGCCAAGTAGGGTCAGACCACCAGTGAGCAAGGGAACTCAAATATTTTGGAATAATAGCGCGGTAGGTATTAAGCAGAACTGTCTCCTGGCTTGACATGTCTGCAGCTGGGAACTGAACTCAGTTCCTGAATTTCAGAGTCTCTGCTGGTAACAAAGGTTTTCCAGAGTTCAGGACTACGTTACAGCCAGCAGAGAACTATTGTGGAGTTCATTCTCTGATGGATATCAATATTGTTCACGATGTCTAAAGCACTGGCCACTTTTATGAACGAGTGGAGGAAGAAGCAAAGCACCACACAATTTGAAGGGTGCAATAGATTGTTGTTTGACGGGGGCTACACGAAATTTGGCTGCAGCCAATGAGACTACAACATTGTTATCACAAAGAAGACAATTGATGTAAACATAAGCACTATATCCCAGCTGTGATGGATCACATAAGTCATAAATTTCTAATCTAACTAATGAGGGCGAAAGATACAATAGAGTTTGGAGTGTACAGTGCTCACTGCCCACATCTTCTTTCCCTCCACTGATTAGGCAGAACACAACTCTTTATCTACTTCGACATTTATCAACAATAATGATAGAAACTGAAGAAATGAATTGAAATTTGTGCTAGAGCTGGGTCTTGTATCTAGGTCTTCTGTTTACTAGGCAGATGTGTTATGAACTATACCACCGTAGCAGACTAGGTTACTCAGCTGCACGGACTATCGTAGTCCAGTGCCCTCTTTAACAAACTTCAATTCACCTTTCAGCCTATTTTCCCCTACTTAAATCGTATAGCATTGCCAAGGCTCTCCGGCACTGGAATAGCACCCCAGCTTTGTACATAATGGGAAAATTCTGCCTGTACCTCAGGCCCAGGCGATCTACAGGTCTTATATAATTAAATTTTCCTTGGCAGTAGGAAAAGTCATTACAGGTATGCTAACTAAATTGCTACGATGGTGTAACGGCTAACCTATTTGTCTCTCAAGCAGGCGACTCAGATTCAAGTCCCCGCTGTAGCACAAATTTTAATTCATTTCTTTAGCGTCTATCATTATTGTAGATAAAGTTGAGAGTCCTATGTCTCAAGGAAAATTCAATTACATAAGAAATACAAATACATTTATTGACGTAAAGTTTGAAAAAGTGCACAAACCTATTCCTTTGGCTTTCTGAGAACAATTCCACTCGCTGCGGCATCCTCATGCTACTCTTATTCTAACACAGTGGCAATCAGCCTGGTTCTTAACGCTCATTAGTCGGTGTCCCAGTTTCCATGGCGGACGGCTGGCGGTAGCGGTTTTAAAAAATCTTCATTAGGTTTTCATAAAATTTTGACATAAAGTATTTGTTAGATAATTATTATTATATGCTTTAACTTGTTGTAACTCTTCTTCGTAAATTTTATAAGGTGAAGTTACTACCCTGCTTTATAAATCACCATTACTATGGAACCAGAGGGCGGTTAGAAAATTTCACTACTAACAGAACTACGAAAGTGGGCGGTAAGTAGAAAAGGTTGACTACCCCTGTCCCAACACACGGCAAAATAAAATGCATTCCGTTCACCGCGGCGCTTGGCTGGCTGAGACGCACATCTGCTTTCTGGCGTCTCTCCAAGCTAACTATTTGCTCGCGCTTAACATAGGTACCGTATGCTCAGATGGATGCTCCCAAAATAGTTATCAGGTTTCCGACAGGTAGTTGGCTACACTGGGCATACTTGCTTGTGCAATTATGAAGACTACGTCAGATGTCACTACAAGCAGCAAAATTGAGTGAGAGAACTCAACAGTGTCATGGAAACGATAAGAAAGCTGAGATGACAAACATTGAAACAAAGGTATGTTTCGTTGTGGCGACATCTTTTGACGAATTGCAGTCACTAAGTTGCTTCTTTGAACCTTAAACACTTTTGGACTCCAACCTGCATAGGGAGCAGAGACTACCGTGCTAAAATAAGAGAAATGAGAACTTGTACGGAAAGATTTAGGTGTTCCTTTTTCCCCACGCGTTGTTCAAGAGTAGAACGGTTGAAAAGTAGTGTGAAAGTGATTCTAGGCACCAAGAATGAATTGTGCAGTAATTATTTAGATGTAGATGAGAACGCGAACCGTATAGAAATGTAGTTGACTCGTGTCTATATGCTGGTACAACCTGACAATGCATTTAAAGTCGAAACCGACCTCGAGCGCATCATAACGAATTTTTAATTTTGAAACAACATTGCAGTTTCGATGGATCTATAAATTTAACCTTCCATGTTTACTCATTAAGTTCGTTTCCACTTGTACTTCGTATCTCTGTGGTTTGTTTTCTGAAAACAATAATGTTCGTGCCACCTTGTTACTTTAAGTGTGAATCGTACGTATAAATTTCTGAAAGTAGTAATAATAACGATCTGTTTTTTGTAACCCTAAACTTTTGCAGTTTAATCACTGTATGAGATTTTCTGAAAAAGTGTGTCATTTATTCTCTTTTGAGCCACGATGCGAAATTTTTGTTGTACTGTACGTGATTTCCCCTAATTTTGATTGTTTTATTCAAGATATTCTGAGCCACAAAGGTCATCTTTTATAAGATGACATAAATCAAAAACCCACTATCGACGCTGAAAGCATGGCGCTTTATACAGCATTATGATTCTCGTATCTGTATTCGTCAGATGTATGTGCTCAGCGCTTGGTGTAGTTTGAGTTTGTATTTCATATCTGTTACGGCAACACGATGGGACACAGAGTCTGCTGTTGTGGAGAACCATTACTTTCATAGTGAGCGACACAGTGGCCAGCCAGCGACTAGCTGCATGAGACACGTGGGTTCGATTCCAGGCAGGAGCGCCAGATACGCGAATGTGGGCTCTCACCACAGGAAATTTGGGGGAAACTCAAGCAGAAATTTCCTTCAAATGTTAGCAATTTGTGTAGGTTAGAGAGGCAGATAGGTTTGTTGAGCGTAGAACTACTGTACTTCGGCGAACAAGATGCTTACGGTACTTGAGATGCAGTCCTAGCCGAGGTATGGCATGGGTTTCTTAATTTACTTGCAGAAAAAAACATGGACTGGATGGGGATCGAGTAACTTAAGAGGATGCAAGTCGAGGACACTCCATCTCGTCACGGTCCAGTGCAATTTAATTATGAGCATGGAGCTTTCATTCAGATCGTGGGAGAAATATACATGAACTGTATAGCGGGTGAAGAAGTATTTACCAAGTGTGCGACTACGGCTGTGGCGATAACGTACAATACCTTTATGTAGCACAATGGAGTCGCACTAGGGAGGACGACGGTTGAAACCTTCATCCGGCCCTTCTGATGTAGGTTTTCAGAGATTTCCCTAAATCGTTTCAGGCAAATGCCGAAATGGTTCCTTTGAAAGGGCACGGCCGTCTTCCTTTCCATCCTTCCCTAATCTGGTAGGACTGATGACCCTGCTATTTGGTCCCCTCCCCCCTAATCAACCAGCCAACCAATATATTTACACAACGGTCTCGAGAAGCGATTAATACGATAGAATACTCGCTACAAAAAGTGAATCTCAAATCATCGTATTTCTGATTCACGTGTTGAAATAAATTTTGACTGAATGAAATTTGACCCCAAGTGTTCGTGTCTGATTAAAATTAATTTTACATTAAAATAATTTTTTGCTTTTTTGTCGCCGTGTCCCTGCATCGTAGATACATTAAATAAAATTGACGACCTTGTAATAAATAATTAATTATCGTGCATCACGATTTTCCCTTTTGGAATAACATTAATAACAAGAGCCTAGCATTCCTATATGGTTATCAATTGCCACAGACCAAATGCATTTCTCACTTTAAAAACAAGTAGATCAGTAAATTGGTCGGTAATTCGGAAGAACGCTTGCAAGCGATATATATCTGAAGTGCGACTGTTACGGAGCCAGATATCGATTCTGAGAATCGACACACAAAGTGCGGCGAAGCTAGTGACTTTTCCACTACGACATCAAACTCATATCGCATATTATGTTAATAACAAAATACAGTAATAATTGCGTCGATCTGATATATTTAAAAACAGACAAGGCTTTTGCAGTGTTGGAGGTATTTCTAGCTGCTTCTACAAAGTACAGTGGCATAATTAACCCAGAAAGAAGAGCTCATTAATAAGGTTCTATACCACATACATACAATGAAGATCACACAGCCGTTGTGCCAGACAGTCTTCGTTTGAAATGTTCGATCTTTCAAATGATCTTCTTTTTTCTTCTTTTTTAAATTAAATCTTGAACCTAGGCAGGAGGATAGGTGAAGGTAACTGGATTAGATCTTATTGTCAAAAGTAATAACACAGTTGGAGAAGAAGCAAGGCTATAAATATGATTACTGCTCATTTCGGCCGGCCGGGGTGACCGAGCGGTTCTAGGCACTCCTAGACGCGACCGCTACGGTCGCAAGTTCGAATCCTGCCTCGGGCATGGATGTATGTGATGTCCTTAGGCTAGTTAGGTTTAAGTATTTCTAAGTTCTAGGGGACTGATGACCTCAGAAGTTAAGTCCCATAGTGCTCAGAGCCATTCGAACCATTTGAACTGCTCATTTCAGTCGCAGCAATTAAAGCTGTCCTATTAGATTCCTGCCTAAGCGCGTCCTCGAAAATGGTGACATACTGTTGTGACTGAATACGACAGTAATCATATTTACAGTCTTGTTTCTCCTCTGAATGTATTATTACTTTTGAGAATAAGAACTGATCCACTTACCTTCACCCGTTCAACGACCTACCCCCATGATTTACCACCTACCCGCATGATTTACTTAAAAAAACATTTGAAACATTGATCATTTGTAACGCTGATTGCTTGGCAGGTTATATTGTTCACCTTTTTTCGTTGCAATTGCCATCGCTGTATATAAATCGATATACGGTTCCGTGACAGTTTCATCTTCGATATACCGAGTGACCAAAAAGACAGTATAAATTTGAAAACTTAATAAACCACTGAATAAGGTAGATAGAGAGGTAAAAATTGACACACATGCTTGGAATGACATGGGGTTTTATTAGAACAAAAAAAAAAACAAAGTTCACAAAATGTCCGACAGATGGCCCTGGACAGCAAAACGTCAGTGACTGCGCATGACAATCGTGTATAAAGGGAGCTGTAATGAGAGAGACAATCAAATGCGCCAGCAGTCGCAGCATGTTGACGTTACCTGAAAAGGCGCTTTTAGTGAAGCTGTATTATCAGAATGGGGAATGTACTAGTTCAGCGTTACGATCCTATCACCATAGGAAGGGGATTCGAACGGGTAAAGATCCGTTGACAAATGCAGCTGTGGCGAGAATGATTTCGAAGTTCGAAGCCACGGGTTGTTTAGACGATAGACCCCGTAGTGGCCGACCGAGCACAAGGCGTAACGCTGCTGAGACAGTTCAGGAAAAAATGGAAACTGTATCGGGTTCGTCTATGCACGGGGAAGTCAGCGCTCGTGCAGTCGCACGTCGCACTCGGGTTCGTCTATGCACGGGGAAGTCAGCGCTCGTGCAGTCGCACGTCGCACCGGCATTCCATACACTACTGTTTGGTTGGCACTTAGGCGTACCCTCCGATGCTATCCGTACAAAATCCATCGGCATCATGAACTGTTACCTGGCGATTTAGTGAAGCGGAGGGCATTTGCGGTGTGGGCATTTCAAAAGATGGCAGAGGATGACGATTGGTTGAGTAACGTGTTGTGGACCGACGAAGCTCATTTCACACTCCGAGGGTCTGTCAACGCCCACAACTGCAAAATTTGGGCTACCGAAAATTCTAGAACTGTCGTGGAAACTCCATTGCACGACGAGAAAGTCACGCTATGGGCTGGATTTACCACATCTACCATTATCGGGCCTTTTTTCATCGAGGAAATGCGAGATTCTGGTTTTGTAACTGCTACCGTTACGGTGAGAGGTACGCCGATATGTTACAGAATCGGCGCATCATCCCCAGCCTGGCTGATAAACACCTGCTGGAACGTACGATGTTTATACTGGATGGCGCTCCACCCCACATTGCTAGACGCGTGAAAGATCTCTTGCGCGCGTCGTTTGGTGATGGTCGTGTGCTCAGCCGCCACTTTCGTCATGCTTGGCCTCCCTGGTCCCCAGCCCTCAGTCCGTGCGATTATTGGCTTTGGGGTTACCTGAAGTCGAAAGTGTATCGTGATCGACCGAATTTCTAGGGATGCTGAAAGACAAAATCCGACGCCAATGCCTCACCATAACTCCGGACATGCTTTACAGTGCTGTTCACGACATTATTCCTCGACTACAGCTATTTTTGAGGAGTGATGGTGGACATATTGAGCATTTCCTGTAAAGAACATCATCTTTGCTTTGTCTTACTTTGTTTTGTTAATTATTACTATTCTGATCAGATGAAGCGCCATCTGTCGGAATTTTTTTGAACTTTTGTATATTTTTGCTTCTAATAAAACCCAATGTCATTCCAAGCATGTGTGTCAATTTATACCTCTCTATCTACATTATTCCGTGATTTATTCAGTTTTCAAATTTATACTGACTTTTTGATCACCCGGTATATCGCTTGCAAGCGCTCCTCCAAATTATGAGTTTGTCCCCAGAGAAGTGTGGGTGGTGAATCACGATTAACGAAGGTGCCAAAACAGAGGTACTCCACGTAAGAGTAAGCGAAGTGGAGTTACACTGTAGATAAAACGTCTTGAACATCTGTAGTTTTGTGCAATTTTGGAACCTCCTTGTCACCTTAGTATGCAGATTTGAGATAGGGACGTAATTACGACGGCGCACTCGGACAGTGAAGCGTCTTACAATGGCTGGAGACAAGTCGCTCATTTGTCCTGTGACTGCTGCTTCCGTCGCCCTCGGAGCAGATTCGCGCTGTCACAGCTGCCGCGTAATTTTCGATAACTTTTAACGGTCTTTAATTTTCTCTGAAATAATGTTCGCCAACTTTGGAAATAACTCATCCGCCGCGGAGAGGGGTCGCAGCTGCTGGCGTCGGGCGAACTCGACTGGCGCCAGTTGTCGGGCAGAGCTTCCGCCCCAGGGCATCTGTGGCGCCTGCGCGCTGGCGTGCACTTGTCGCCGCACGCTGCCGCTGTGCTTGGTTCCCGCTGCTGCTTCTGCTCGTGCTGTGCGTAGAGGAAGCAGTAGCCTTCACACTAAACGATCAGAAGTATGCAGATTCCACCATGTAATACGGAACTGACGAATAGATTCACGAGAGGCGGACCCGCCAGTATAAAAAAAATGCAGGGAGTTCTGTGTTGTCTGAGTTAATAAAAGTTCAGGGCTATTATGCCGTGGCCGTATGGATTTCATCTTCAAACCCAACATTTCGTCCCCATCTGCAGTGGTAATTTTCAAGGGTCATCGTAGCTTCTTTGAATGTGGTGTCACCGCCGACACCACACTTGCTAGGTGGTAACTTTTAAATCGGCCGCGGTCCGTTAGTATACGTCAGACCCGCGTGTCGCCACTATCAGTGATTGCAGACCGAGCGCCGCCACACGGCAGGTCTAGTCTAGGAGACTCGCCCCAGTTGTACAGCCGACATTGCTAGCGATGGTTCACTGCTTACAGACGCTCTCATTTGCAGAGACGATAGTTTAGCATAGCCTTCAGCTACGTCATTTGGTACGACCTAGCAAGGCGCCATATTCAGTTACTATTGATATTGATATTGTGACTCATGTACCGTCAAGAGCGACGTTCATCATTAATGGATTAAAGTTAAGTATCAAACTAGCTACGTCCGCTTTCTGAATTCTAATTCCTTATCATGTTCCAGACCTCACGTCAGTATAGTTCTTCCCTCCTCACGCCAGCTTGCGTGAGCCAAAACGCGTGCATTTCGGCCTCTTGTAGTGACACGGTGTTGGCTCTTCTGCCAACACTACACAATGACCGATTCCCGCCATGGCTAACTACTGACTGCAACAAAATTCTGCTTCCGCACAGTGACTACACGTCACATGTTTTGAATACGTGAGCGCAACTGGCCGTTGTCGACTGCTGTCGTCCGCTGTTGTTATCACCCCATCGTTGAAGACCTGTACACATCTTATTCAGCACTATAATCCAGATGCCATTCATTTTACACCCTCCTTGTAACCTCTCCCTTCTTAATCGGCCTACTGGATTGCGATCCGCCGCGCGGGAGTAGCCGAGCGGTCTGGGGTACTGTAGTCATGGACTGTTTGGCTGGTCATGGCTGAGGTTCGAGTACTCCCACGGGCATGAGTGTGTGTGTTTGTCCTTAGGATAATTTAGTTTAAGTAGTGTGTAAGCTTAGGGACTGATGACCTGAGCAGTTAAGTCCCATAAGATTTCACACATTTTTTTTATTGCGATCTAATTGACCGTGATCGCGTATGCCTAGTGAAGTATTACAGTAAGGCTATCGTTACCGAAGGAAAATAATACCGGTTACTAGGAGGAAAGCGTACAACAGACCCTTCTGTAGGAAGAATCTATTATACTGATGATAATTTTGAAATGGGTGGCATTTTAGTACAATCACTCACGAACCACACAGTGGGGAAAAGGGTACCACGTAATATTTGATACAAAAGAACTGATTAGCAAAGAAGGGATAATCAAACTGTCGCCTGCCCACCAGGGCAATGAATACCCAAATCCTAAGAAAGGTAATGGCAAAGAAAATTAAGCAAATAATCACTGGGATGGCAACAGAACGTTGCTACACTTTTCTACAACAGACCGGTTCTCGAGAAAATAAATGAATTAGAAAGCAATGAGTTTGCAGTTACTTATTCTGAAATACTAACTTTTGAAAATAAAGTTACATGAAGTTGTCGGTTAAATAAATGACTGGCTGTAACAGAAACTTTGTTACGTAAAAGAATGACTTTCAGTGGCCTCATCGTAACGTAATGCAAGATTTAGAAAAAGGTAAGCAATTTATTTATGGTTATTGAAAGATTGAATTGAATTTACTTTAAGCAAATTACCTACTGATTTTGCATTTAACATAACAACAAAAACATATATACCAAGCCAGGAGAAGTCACTCGCTAAGCTAAATGAGGACAAAATGAAATTGCGCACTCTTAATTTTTGCTGAATCTTTAGTTATTAGTTTCGCCTGTGAAGTTTTACGATAATTTAAGCGACTGACGTTAATACTCAAAACTGCAAATTAGTCAAGTCCCTGTTATGAAATACAGGAATGAGACAGCAATATTTAGACAAACTGGTAATTAGCAGACAAACAAAACTGGCAGTAAGTAGTTAAACTATTTTTATAGTTTTACAACACTCGGTGACTACATGGAAAGGACAGGGATGCTACTTGGTAATAATGACTGAGGACAATGACAACACAGGTTTAAACTATTGCAAGTTATTATTCAAGTTAGTTATACTTTGTGAATGAAATGCTACTGGGTAAAGGCACTACATTACTATATCTGTCAGTTAACAGACTTACGATGTCGCAGCTGTGCGCACGACGAAGAATTAGGCGACGACAATGCTGAGCTGCTACTGTTGCTGCTGCTGGTTGACTATCACGAGGCGTCTCCACAGTCACGCATGATTGTGGGACAGATAATAGTTGGAAACGCAGCTTCCTCCGACTGTCCACTCCAAACGTATCTATTGATACGTAATCAGCATGCTTTCAGAAAACATCGTTCTTGTGCAACGCAGCTAGCTCTTTATTCGCACGAAGTAATGGCCGCTATCGACAGGGGATCTCAAGTTGATTCCGTATTTCTAGATGTCCGGAAAGCTTTTGACACCGTTCCTCACAAGCGACTTCTAATCAAGCTTGTAAGTAGGCTGTTTATGTTTTCTTATCGGCAACGTTACGTAGCGCTCGGTATGAAAATCACTGGCTGTGCTGTGTGCAGTCTGTAGCTAGTTTGCATTGTTGTCTGCCATTGTAGTGTTGGGCAGCTGGATGTGAACAGCGCGTAGCGTTGCGCAGTTGGAGGTGAGCCGCCAGCAGTGGTGGATGTGGGGAGAGAGATGGCGGAGTTTTGAAATTTGTTATACTGGATATTATGAACTGCTATATATATTATGACTATTAAGGTAAATACATTGTTTGTTCTCTATTAAAATCTTTCATTTGCTAACTATCCCTATCAGTAGTTAGTGACTTCCGTAGTTTGGATCTTTTATTTAGCTGGCAGTAGTGGCGCTCGCTGTATTGCAGTAGTTCGAGTAACGAAGATTTTTGGTGAGGTAAGTGATTTGTGAAAGGTATAGATTAATGTTAGTCAGGGCCATTCTTTTGCAGGGATTTTTGAAAGTCAGATTGCGTTGCGCTAAAAATATTGTATCTCAGTTTAAGCACAGTCTTGTATAAATTGTTCAAAGGGAACGTTTCATAAGCTGCGGGCCTATGGGGTATCGTCTCAGTTGTGCGACTGGATTCGTGATTTCCTGCCAGGGAGGTCGCAGTTCGTAGTAATAGACGGCAAATCATCGAGTAAAACTGAAGTGATATCAGGTGTTCCCCAGGGAAGCGTCCTGGGACCTCTGCTGTTCCTGATCTATATAAATGACCTGGGTGACAATCTGAGCAGTTCTCTTAGGTTGTTCGCAGATGATGCTGCTGTAATTTACCGTCTAGTAAGGTCATCCGAAGACCAGTATCAGTTGCAAAGCGATTTAGAAAAGATTGCTGTATGGTGTGGCAGGTGGCAGTTGACGGTAAATAACGAAAAGTGTGAGGTGATCCACATGAGCTCCAAAAGAAATCCGTTGGAATTCGATTACTCGATAAGTAGTACAATTCTCAAGGCTGTCAATTCAACTAAGTACCTGGGTGTTAAAATTACGAACAACTTCAGTTGGAAAGAGCACATAGATAATATTGTGGGGAAGGCGAGCCAAAGATTGCGGTTCATTGGCAGGACACTTAGAAGATGCAACAAGTCTACTAAAGAGACAGCTTACACTACACTCGTTCGTCCTCTGTTAGAATATTGCTGCGCGGTGTGGGATCCTTACCAGGTGGGAATGACGGAGGACATCGAAAGGGTGCAAAAAAGGGTAGCTCGTTTTGTATTATCACGTAATAGGGGAGAGAGTGTGGCAGATATGATACGCGAGTTGGGATGGAAGTCATTAAAGCAAAGACGTTTTTCGTCGCGGCGAGATCTATTTACGAAGTTTTAGTCACCAACTTTCTCTTCCGAATGTGAAAATATTTTGTTGAGCCCAACCTACATAGGTAGGAATGATCACCAAAATAAAATAAGAGAAATCAGAGCTCGAACAGTAAGGTTTAGATGTTTGTTTTTCCCGCGCGCTGTTCGGGTTGTGGAATGGGAGAGAGATAGTATGATTGTGGTTCGATGAACCCTCTTCCAAGCACTTAAATGTGAATTGCGGAGTAGACATGTAGATGTAGATGTAGATGTAGAACGCGCTCTCAATACTCGCGGGTTAACGAATCAGGTGCGCCTACAGTGGCGCGATCATAGCTCCCGTGTCTGCGGGAACGCCCAACAATGACTTCCGCACTCTTTCATGACTCAAGCTGCTCTGCGTCCCCTCTGCTCGCAGCGCCACAGAGATAAACAACGGCACAGCTCTCGCATTTCGTCGTCGCTATCGATACATTTAAATAAAGTTCCCTTGGCTATTACCCAGCAATTTACAATATTTACATTATAATTGCAATCAGGGTGTTACAAAAAAGTACGGCCAAACTTTCAGGAAACATTCCTCACACGAAAATATGTTATGTGGACATGTGTCCGGAAACGCTTACTTTCCATGTTAGAGCTCATTTTATTACTTCTCTTCAAATCACATTAATCATGGAATGGAAACACACAGCAACAGAACGTACCAGCGTGACTTCAAACACTTTGTTACAGGAAATGTTCAAAATGTCCTCTGTTAGCGAGGATACATGCATCCACCCTCCGTCGCATGGAATCCCTGATGCGCTGATGCAGCCTTGGAGAATGGCGTATTGTATCACAGCCGTCCACAATACGGGCACGAAGAGTCTCTACATTTGGTACCGGGGTTGCGTAAACAAGAGATTTCAAATGCCCCCATAAATGAAAGTCAAGAGGGCTGAGGTCAGAAGAGCGTGGAGGCCATGGAATTGGTCCGCCTCTACCAATCCATCGGTCACCGAATCTGTTGTTGAGAAGCGTACGAACACTTCGACTGAAATGTGCAGGAGCTGCATCGTGCATGAACCACATGTTGTGTCGTACTTGTAAAGGCACATGTTCTAGCAGCACAGGTAGAGTATCCCGTATGAAATCATGATAACGTGCTCCACTGAGCGTAGGTGGAAGAACATGGGGCCCAATTAAGACGTCACCAACAATGCCTGCCCAAACGTTCACAGAAAGTCTGTCTTGATAACATGATTGCACAATTGCGTGCGGATTCTCGTCAGCCCACACATGTTGATTGTGAAAATTTACAGTTTGATCACGTTGGAATGAAGCCTCACCCGTAAAGAGAACATTTGCACTGAAATGAGGATTGACACATTGTTGGATGAACCATTCGCAGAAGTGTACCCGTGGAGGCCAATCAGCTGCTGATAGTGCCTGCACACGCTGTACATGGTACGGAAACAACTGGTTCTCCCGTAGCACTCTCCATACAGTGACGTGGTCAACGTTACCTTGTACAGCAGCAGCTTCTTTGACGCTGACATTATGGTTCTCGTCAATTGCACGAAGAATTGCCTCGTCCATTGCAGGTGCCCTCGTCGTTCTAGGTCTTCCCCAGTCGCGAGTCATAGGCTGGAATGTTGCGTGCTCCCTAAGACGCCGATCAATTGCTTCGAACGTCTTCCTGTCGGGACACCTTCGTTCTGGAAATGTCTCGATACAAACGTACCACGCCACGGCTATTGCCCCGTGCTAATCCATACGTCAAATATGCATCTGCCAACTCCGCATTTGTAAACATTGCTCTGACTGCAAAACCACGTTCGTGATGAACACTAACCTGTTGATGCTACGTACAGATGTGCTTGATGCTAGTACTGTGGAGCAATGAGTCGCATGTCAACACAAGCAGCGAAGTCAACATTACCTTCCTTCAATTGGGCCAACTGGCGGTGAATCGAGGAAGTACAGTACATACTGACAAAACTAAAAGGAGCTCCAACATGGAAATTAAGCGTTTCCGGACACATGTCCACATAACATCTTTTTTTTTATTTGTGTGTGAGGAATGTTTCCTGAAAGTTTGGCCGTACCTTTTTGTAACAAAAAATGGTTCAAATGGCTCTGAGGACTATGGGATTTAACATCTGAGGTCATCAGTCCCCTAGAACTTAGAACTACTTAAACCTAACTAACCTAAAGACATCACACACATTCATACCCGAGGCAGGATTCGAACCTGCGACCGTACCGGTCGCGCGGTTCCAGGCTGAAGCGCCTAGAACCGCTCGGCCACATTGGCCGGCTTTTTGTAACACCCTGTATATATATTGACAAATAAATGCACTCTTACATCCATTACATACTAACTATAGTTTCTGTAATAGTTTATAGATTCACTTTTAACAGTGAAGTTCAAGTTATCAACGCACATTAAACAGCGAAATTTTTTGATGGTACAGAAGATATTTTATCTGAATTTTCGGTGTTACGTCCTCATTCTGGGATGTTTTACAATCTCTATGGGCTCACTATATAACTTTTCATGGTACTCGCTTGTGGCTGCCAGTACTTGAATCCTATCAAAATGAATGTGGTGGTCTCCCAGCTCAACAGCTGATCTGTCAATCTCCCTTCCTCTGCAGTTGCCCTTGTGCTCTTCGACTCGTTTTTTGACAGTTCTTTTTGTGGTACCCCCGTGCACCTCCGTACAACTATACGGAATCCTATAAGTTCCTGCTTTTTCCAGCGGTTCGCGAGCACCCTTGGCCGATTTTAGGTTCAAAAAATGGCTCTGAGCACTATGGGACTTAACATCTGTGGTCATCAGTCCCCTAGAACTTAGAACTACTTAAACCTAACTAACCTAAGGACATCACACACATCCATGCCCGAGGCAGGATTCGAACCTGCGACCATAGCAGTCGCGCGGTTCCGGACTGAGCGCCTAGAACCGCATGGCCACCGCGGCCGGCCGATTTTAGGTGATTCATATCTTATAAACACACAAGAATTTCAACAGCAAGAAGAGGGCGTCAAACTGAATGACATCTGGATTCCGGTGGTGAAGAAAATGTGTGCCAATCTTCTTCTATCATGGGTGAGTGCAACAGCAGACGACGGCAGTCGACAACGGCCAACTGCGCTCTTGCATTCGAAACATCTGACGTCACGCCACTGCGCGGAAGCACACGGAAGCGGAATTCTGCTGCAGTCAGTAGTGAGCCAGGATGTCATTCGGATATTCAAAGAACCTACGATCCCCCTTGAAAAAGTCCTTCGGAGATGGAGACGAAACGTTGTGTTTTAAGGGGAAATACGCTCATGCTCATGCTCATGAATTAAGGATAATTGCAGAATGTGGTGCCACACAACGTGGCACTACACAAACCTGGCGCTAATAGCATAGACACATAGGGAACAACACACATGACACGGTATTGGTGGTAAGTTGAGAAAACCGTCCCGAAAAACATGTGCTAAAAAACGCCACTGTTTCCTGCGCATGTACCCCGACATCAATATGGGATATAATCACCATGCACACGTACACAGGCCACACAACGAGTTGGCATACTCTGGATCATGTGGTCGAGCAGCTGCTGGGTTACAGTCACACATTCTTGCACCAGTGCCTGTCGGAGCTCCTGAAGTGTCCTAGCGGTTTGAAGACGTGCAGCGATACGTCGACCGAGAGCATCCCAGACGTGCTCGATGGGGTTTAGGTCTCGAGAACAGGCAGGCCACTCCATTCGCCTGATATCTTCTGTTCCAACGTACTCCTCCACGTTGGCAGCTCGGTGGGGCCGTGCGTTATTATCCATCAGGAGGAAGGTGGGACCCACTGCACCCCTGAAAAAGCGGACATACTGGTGGAAAATGACGTCCCGATTCACCTGAACTGTTACAGTTCCTTTGTCAAAGACATGCAGGGGTGTACGTGCACCAATCATAATCCCAGCCCACACCATCAAACCACTTCCTCCATACAGGCCCATTTCAAGGGCATTAAGGGATTGGTATCTGGTTACTGTTTCACGCCAGATGAAATCCCGGCGAGAATCACTGTTCAGACTATACCTGGACTCGTCCGTGAACATATCCTGGGACCACTGTCCCAATGACCATGTACTGTGTTCTTGACCCCAGGCTTTACGGGCTCTCCTGTGAGCAGGGGTCAGTGGAATGCACCTTGCAGGTCTCCGGGAGAATAAACCATGTCTGTTCAGTCGTCTGTAGACTGTGTGTCTGTAGACAACAGTTCCAGTGACTGCGGTGGGGTCCCGAGCAAGGCTACCTGCAGTACTCCGTGGCCGTCTGCGGGCACTGATGGTGAGATATCGATCTTCTTATGGAGTTGTACACTGTGGACGTCCCGTACTGTAGCGCGTTGACACGTTTCCCGTTTGCTGGAATCGCTGACATAATCTTGAGATCACACTTCGTGAGACACTAAGGGGCTCGTGCTACGACCTGCTGTGTTTGACCAGTGTCCAGTCGCCCTAGTATTCTACCCCTCATAACGTCATCAATATGTGTTCTTTGAGCCATTTTCAACACACAGTCACCATTAGCTCGTCTGAAAACGTCTGCACACTTACTCGCTGCACTGTACTCTGACATGCACCAAAACACCTCTGCGTATGTGGACAGCTGCCAGCGCCCCGCGCGACGACCGCACGTTAAATAAACCACATGGTGATACCCCGAGGTGATTTAAACCCGCAAACCGCTCACCAGAGCGTTGTTTCATCATGTATCAGCATTATCCTTAATTTATGAGCATGAGTATACATTCGACCATGACATAATAACCCGATACATTTTAGTAATTGTGATATTTCCTGCCGTGAAAGTTTACATTTTACATTGCGTTGTCTATAGACAAGGGTAACAGTAGAATGAGTCGATCGGGAGAGTTCAGTGATTTCGGACGTGGACTAATCACTGGATGTCAGCTGAGTAACAAATCCATCAGAGACATCTGAACTTTTCTATAGGCGCCCAGATCGAGTGTTCGTGAGGCGATTCTGAAGTGGAAAGGCGAAGCAACAGCCACAGCCAAACCAGTGCGAGGCAGGCCTCCTGTACCGACATACAGCGACCTCGAGCACTGCCGAGAGACGTCGAAACAAAATCGCGTGAAATCAGTGGCAGGAATCTCTCGTCAGATCCAAAGTGCTTCCAGCAGTCAAGCTAACACCGTGGGCAGACAGAGTTAAAAATAATGATGTACAATGGTGGAGCAGCTCCCCGACTAACCCACACATTTCTGTGGTCAATGCTAAGCGACACTTGAGGAGGTGTAAAGAGCGATGCCGTTGGCCAGTGAATGACTGGAAACGATTCATTTGGAGTAATGAATCAGCCTATGCTCTCTGCCTATCCAGAGAAAGCGACCGGGTTGGCGAATTCCTGGAGAACGTTGTGTAACGGTCATGTGTAGTGCCAACAGTGAAGTACAAAGGAGGTGATCGTACGGCATGGGGGTGTTTGTAGTGATTAAGAAGTTGTCGCCTTATAGCGCTTAAGAGAAAGCAAAATGGGGAAGAATTTGTTCAGATATAAAGCTTACTGTACTATACACAGTAGAGGAGCAGTTCGGAAACGATGATTGCATCAGCATGGCAGTGCACCCTGTCATAAATCAGCATCTTGTCTTATGTAAAATCGCCAAGCGGGTCTAGGGCTTCCATTCGGTCCCTTGTTCACCAGTATGGGGTGGTAGTTGAAAATAGCAACACGGAATCCGAAGTTTTAAATTTCATGTTCAAGAAATCGTTCACGCAGAAGAATCCTGCAAACATACCATCATCTGACCATCGGACAGACTCCCATATGGGCGACATAGTAATTATCATCCATGGCATAGAGAAACAATTGAAAGAGTTGAAAGCAAATAAATCGCCAGGTCCAGATGGAATCCCAGTTCGGTTTTACAAAGAGTACTCTACGGTACTGGCCCCTTACCTAGCTTCCATTTATCGTAAACCTCTCGCCCAACACAAAGTCCCAAGCGACTGAAAAAAAGCGCAGGTGACTACAGTGTACAAGAACGGTAAAAGAACAGACCCGCTAAATTACAGACCAATATCACTAATTTCTGTTTGCTGCAGAATCCTTGAATTCATTCTTAGTTCGGATATAATAAACTTTCTTGAGGCTAAAAAGCGTATGTCCACGAATCAGTATGGTTTTAGAAAGCATCGTTCGTGAGAAATTGAGCTTGCCCTTTTCTCACATGATATACTGAGAACTATAGATGAAGGGCAACAGGCAGATTCCGTACATTTCTAGATTTTCGGAAAGCGTATGACATGTGCTGTTGGACTGCGAAGGAGGAGATCTCCCTCGCGCGCTATTGTTTTTTTCAATTCACAGAATAATGAACTCTTCGTCCGGTCATTGACCTGTCTGTTCCGGAAGGAAAGTTAATAATTTTATTAAAAAAAGTTGGGCACGAGGGAGATTTGAATAAGGATCTCTCTCTTTGCAGTTTGGCGCAAACAGTTCAGTCGAGACGGTTCCATCGATTCTCGATTTGGTTTAAATCCAGGAAGTCTGGTGACCAGTGGAGTGCGGTAATGTTCTTCAAATCACGCACGTACACTGCGAGCTATGTGACACGTTGTAGTGTCTTGCTGGTAGATGCCATCGTGCCGAGGATAAACAAACTGTATGTAGGGGTGAACATGGTCCCCAAGGATAGATGCATAATTGTATTGATCCATTGTGCCTTCCAGAACATTCTCCAATCCATAACGCTTCATCCTCCCACCTGGACCCCTACGACGATTTTTGTAGGGTCATAGACGCCAACGGCCATAAGTCGGATGGATCATAAACGTGATTCATCTGAAAAGCCCATCTGTCGCCATTCAGTTGACGTCAAGTTGCGCTACTGGCGTGCAAATTCCAGCCTTAATCATCAATGAACAGCAGTCAGGATGGATGCACGAATAAGGCGCCTGCTGCGGAGCCCCATACGCAGGAACGCTCGCTGAACGGTCTTGAGGGGACTCCGTTGGTAGCTCCTTGGTTCATATGGGCGGTCAGTTGCTCAACGATTGCACATCTATACGCCCGCACACATCTCCGCAGCTGTCGTCCAGCACTGTCATCTATGATCCGTGATATCCCACAGTTGTCTCGGTGCCCATTTTGGACCGCGCCATTTTGTCATGCACATTATACTTTAACCGCAGTGGCAGGTGAACAGTTTAACAACTTAGCCGTTTCGGAAATACTTCGAGCCTTGGCCGGAAAGCCAGTGATGATGCATCAGAAAAATCGCTCCAATTCCGCGTTATTGAAATGTTTGCACTATGTTGCGCATTACCCCCCTAACACTCCCCCCCCCCCCCCCTGCTCACTTCACGACCTGCTCTATATATTTTCCAGTGTTAGTGCTGCCACCTGCCATCTGTGAGTGCTTATTGCACGTTCACATCTAACATGGGCGGTCGTCATATTAATGTGACAAGGCAGTGTAGAATGCTGGAAGATGGATGAATAAATTACTGGAAAAATATCTTGTTTCAATAATTTGAGCGCTAACAGATTTTGAACTATTACTTTGGCAGTATGATGGCCATTTGTTAAAACAGTAGAATAACTCATCGCAGTCGACTATGAGTATTATGAATTATTTTCATACAGTAGGAAAATTTACTGTTTTACGAACAGTAAGTTTCTTCGACATGTAACTGAGTTACGTTTTTTGTGCCATGAGCTAATCAGGCTGTATGTACATTGAAATTAACCTATGATCCAGGGTGATTTCACTCTTACCGTTGCTCGAATTATTGGGAAACAGAACTGACAGTTGCCCGCCATAGCAGCCGCCGCCTTGAGCAAAATATATCTAACGCATTATAAATGATTACAGCTCAAATTAAAGTGTAAAATGCATCGTATTATAAACTTATAAAGTAGAAAATTTAAATTTCACCCACAGGACAAAGCAGCATAGAATAACGTCACGACATACCGCTTGAAAAGCTTGGTCTACCTTGTGTTTGACGGTGCAAACTGCAAACATGATACTGCCACATTCGGTGGGAGAGTGCTCTGTCGTTTCTGAGTGGGTTAAACAAAGTATCAATGGAAACTGAGCGTGGCTGCGTCGAAACTGGGATCATAAAAAATAAAGAAAAGCTACAATTTTCGTTTAAATGATTTAGGTGTGTACATATTCTCTGCTTGTGCGAGCACAATGCACAGAAAATTCTGTAGCGTATCGACCACATTCAGTAAAAAAATACGCGAGAACGAAAGTGCGTTGCAAGAAAGTAAGCTACAAGCAGGCAAGAGAATTATACATTGCGAAGCAAAACACTGCCGACAGGCATTGTGCAGCAGAGCCAGTTAGGCGTGATACGAGGGGGGACCCAAAAGAAACCGGATTGTTCTCATAAAAAATTTATTGATGAACCTTTTTACAGAATTACTTCAGTCACCTTCAAAATACTCTCTATTACATGCGATGCACTTGTCAAGTCTTTTTTCCCACTGTTGGAAGCATGTTTGGAACTTTTCAAGTTTGATATTGTCCAGTGCCCTTTGCGAAGCTGTTTTTACTGCTTCCACATCGTCATAATGCTACCCTTTTAGCGTTTTGTTCATTCGTGGAAATAGGAAAAAGTCGCACGGGGCTAGGTCCGGCGAATACGGAGCGTGGGTAGCGACAGACCACCTCTGAGATGCCAAATACTGGGTCACTCGTAAGGCCGTTGTGCTGGAGCGTTGTTGTGATGCAAAAACCAGTCACCTGATCGCCAAAGTTCCGGGCGTTTCCTCCTCACATCCTCTCGCAGACGCCTTAAAACATCCAAGTAAAAGTGCTGGTTAACAGTCTGGCCAGGGGGTACGAATTCCCGATGCACAATTCCACGAACATCAAAAAAGACAATGATCATCGTCTTCACATTTGTCCTCACTTACCTTGCTTTTTTTGGTCTGGGAGAGTTGTGAGTCCTCCACTGGCTTGATGCCTGCTTGGTTTCTGGGTCATACCCGTGACACCAACTCTCATCCCCTGTAATGACTTTGTTCAAAAAGTTTGGATCACGTGCAATCTCTGTTTTCAAGTCCTGACACACATTCATGCGGATGGTTTTTTGCTCCTGTGTGAGATGGCGCAGAACAAATTTAGCAGCAACACGTCTCATGTGCATATCCTCACTCAAAATCCGCTGGCACGAGCTCCAACTAATTCCTGTCTCTGCTGAAATTTTATCGATCGTTTGGCGACGATCCTCGTTGATCTTTTGGCGGACCTTTTCAATGTTCTCCTCATTTCGCGATGTTGAAGGGTGTCCAGAACGAGCTTGGTCTTCAACACACATCTCACCACATTTAAAGCGCCCAAACCAGTCGAAAACCTGTGTGCGGCTCATAGCGTCCTCCTGGAAAGCTTCCTGAAGCATTTGGTGTGTCTCCGTTGCAGTTTTTTGAAGCAGGAAACAAAATTTCACACAGTCTTTGTTCTTTTAAAATTGCCATAACAACTTCGCAGAGGAAACCCGCCAACAGCCAGAGAAACACAATACCACACTTGCACGTTCAGCTCTACACTGACGCCGTCTGCACAGCTATTTTATGAAGGTCTCTACTAACACCATTTAGCGTGAGAACCCTGCACTACGTCTACGAGTGGCAGCGCCCTCGAGTCCGGTTTCTTTTGGGTCCCCTCTCGTATATCAACAGCCTACACTGCAATATGCTAATGGAAAGTGGAAGCCTTTCCTCCACCCTGAGTGACATCCTCGAATGCAGTACAGGGTCCACCGTTAGACCATGGGACGAGGAAGCCTGCCCTGAGTCACGAGGCAGTCGCTGCCCATTCGCTGGAGGGAGGTGGTGGCCACTGCCAGCTGCACCACCACGCTGTCATCATGGTCGCAGCCAGAGACATCCCTGATGTGACTCCATGCTTGACCTTGCTCTTTGTGCTGTCAGCAATGCGGGACGTCTATTGTTTCGTGTGAGAGGCAGCTGGATGCCTCCACCAAGCTGTTCATGACGTGCTAAGGCAGAAGGCCTGAATAAAAAACCTAAGTTTAAAAAAATCCATTGTCGTCCTGTTGTCTTATTTCAGTCTCCATGGGTGACAATCAAACGATCATCTAACAAATCATACAACAGTGTCAAAGTGTGAAAGGTCCTTTTTTGGGATGTTGTTTAATTCGCATATCACAATGGCTTGATTGTCGGTCAAGCCGTCAAGACGTTGAACCTTCATGAGAATTTCTGCACTTTGACGTTTCGAGGCAGGTTCATGTTGATAACACAAAGTCTCGTCACGCGTCATGGTTTCTTTCCAGAAAAGAATTGCCTTTTTTTATTTCAATCGAGTCACCACAGATGTCCAGGTGTCGTCGTTTTGTTTGGACGTCAACGTGTAAGGCGCAAACTCTGCATACAATTTTGTCTTTCTTCAAAACAATTGGGAGAACGTCGTGAACACTTGTTTTGCAGATCCTTAAGTCGTCACTCTATTGCGATTTTGACACATCATATGTAACACATTATGGTCGCACGTCCTTTGCTTAACACTGCCTGCTAGCAGCAGAATGGCCGAATACGCATCTCTTATTTATAGGTGTTAGTTCAAGCTACTGTCGTCGCTTATACGTCAGGAATAAAATCAGGCTCAGTACTTTTTGAGTGGGTAGTGTATTGTAAAGACACATGGCGGCTGAACTTAACATTAGTGTAAGGCATCTAAGCAATAGTCGCAAAAACAGCACTGAGTAAGCTATATTATCACTACTAATAGAAACAAGTCAGTCAGGATTCGAGAGAAGTCTGGCTGTCAACTGTTTCGTTGAAAGGCCTCGATATTCTGGCGAGATTTGTCGATACTGTAATGCAAATCGTCCCTGTCGACAATACAGAGGGGTCCAAAAAAATGTATCCACTGTTTAAAAGTCCATAACTTGCTAACTAATTGACGGAGTTATCTCATTTTTGGTGAAAGTGTAGCTTAAAGTCCAACTTAAAGATATCACTGTAGGTGTTCGAAATGGTCACCATTAACACCCACACACAAACGATTCCGGTGAACTGAAGCAAGAACTACTGACTGCAATGTGTTCGGTTCGATATTTGCACATGAATGTACGATGGATTCTCGAAGTTCATCCAATGTGCGTGGCTTTTGTCGATAAACGACGTCCTTTGGTATTCCCCACAGGTAAAAGTCCAGAGGAGTTAGGTCTGGAGAAAGTGGTGTGGCACCTCTATGGCCTATCCATATTCCTGGTACATTTTCGTCGAGATACGCCCTAACACGATTTTGGTAGTGGGCTGGGGCACCATCTTGTTGAAAGTAAACTCTTCCGTCTTCATACAAGTCTCGGATGGCAGGTAAAATGAATGTCTGAAGCTTCTGAAGGTACACCTTACCGCTGACTGTGCCGTCAAAGAAGAATGGCCCAATCAAGCCCCGGTAAGACAACCCACACCACACATTTACTCCTGGCAAATTCACGGCTTTGTCTACATGGACGTTCGGATTTTCGGCGGCCCAGTAGGTGCAATTGTGGCAATTTACTGTACCATTGAGTTTGAACTGTGCCTCATCAGATCACACAATCATCTATGCAAACTCTTCATCGTTGCTCACCATGTTAGTAAACCACTCGCAGTACTCCATTCTGCGATCTGGGTCGTCCTCGTTCATTGCGTGTAGCAATCGTATGATGTAGCACTTCCAAATTGCTGTCTTAAAAATTCGCCGAAAACTTGAGCGACTCACTCCAGTTTCAAGGGCACACTGTCTCACAGACTTCTGTGGTGACAGAATGAATTGTTGTTAACAAACGACGGGAGTTAGCTGCACTTGTTACTGTTACAGGTCATCCAGATCCTTGTTTGTGTACATCTTTAACACAGCCTTCGGCTTCAAATTTGTCTCGAATGCGACGAATAGTTAAACGTATCGGTGGCTCTGTTTGATACTCATTTCGCCATTGCCGTTGAACCTCGTTAATGTTTTCGTACTTAAAGTACCACTTCAAAACTGACTTCCTTTCATCGAATGTAAGCCTTGCGCCAGCCATGTTTACTCGAGTAACTAGGTGGAACTAAAAACAAAACACTGACTATCTGGCGACTGTCATCTGACAAAACAAAACAAAGCAATACAATGCTTGTGCGGCGACTGCCAGAACTAGAAACTATTACACTACCAAAGATGAGACAACTCCGTCATTTACTCGTAGTTTGCCAGTTATGGACTTTTAAACAGTGGATACATTGTTTTGGACTCCTCTGTATTATGCCTCAAGATCGTAATAATTCGCAACTTGCCACAGAGAAATAGACAAACCTTTAGTGCCAATGTGTAATATTTAACATGTGATTTGATAAAATTACGTCGATAGCATCTACAGCTGTTCAGTAATACACACGCTTCTATGTTAATGGTGTTACATTTCCAGTGTTTCAAAAAATAATGTACGATCATGGGCACATAATTCTAGACACTGTTATTATTTTCCATTTAAAACGGCTAAAGGTTAATTTAGTTCCGAGAAATAGCCACCGCGGTGCGGAATCCTCAAAGTGCAGGGCCCATACTATGTGCCCTGTCTTGCTCGGGAAGACAAATCATAGATGCTAGAAAACTTTTTAATAAAAGGAAATGCATGGATTCAGAATCAGGGTTTATTTAGCCCTGCATTACTTGTCACGAATAGTGACGACGACGATACTGTTTGTTTATTTCGTTTTAGGGCGCAAAAATAACTAGGGTCATCCGCGCCAATGTAGAACACGAAGACAAAGAGGAGTTAAAAACGACTACACATCAATCCCAATCGACGAAAGAGAAGATAGCTAAAAACAGGGGCGTGGAGAAAGGTCTATAAAAAATGCCATAGAGAAACGGATGTCCAGAACTAAAAATTAAATGGCCTTCGTCATATTGCTACGACGGATAAAAGTAAAACGCGGTCGATTGCCCGCGCGTCGTTCGCTAAAACGGACCAATAACTCAGACGGCAAACACAAACGAGAACGTAAGCGGTTAAAAAATGGCATTCCGTCAGGAAATGGCGGACAGTCAAAAGTTGAGCGTAATGTGCGCAAAGTGGTGGGAGAACACAACTTAAGAAATGACGATGGCTAAAAAGACGCAACCCGACTATAATGACATCCTCACGGCGAGAGAGCCGATAGGAGGTCGTCGAAGCCGCTGGGAGAGGCTTAATAACCCGGAGCTAGGAACAGTGGTGACACCAAATGACACCACGTGCTGACAGACGGCAACAAAGAGATCGTCGGAGGGAATGGAAGAACTAGCGGGATGATGTACGAGGACTGCAGCCTTGGCAGCAGCGTCAGCGGCTTCGTTTCCATTCAGAACAACGTGACCCAGGAACCCACATGAACATCACAGTGACTCCATCAAGAGAGCATCTACATCTACATCTACATGATTACTCTGCAATTCACATTTAAGAGCTTGGCAGAGGGTTCATCGAACCACAATCATACTATCTCTCTACCATTCCACTCCCGAACAGCGCGCGGGGAAAACGAACACCTAAACCTTTCTATTCGAGCTCTGATTTCTCTTATTTTATTTTGATGATCATTCCTACCTATGTAAGTTGGGCTCAAAAAAATATTTTCGCATCCGGAAGAGAAAGTTGGTGACTGAAATTTCGTAAATAGATCTCGTCGCGACGAAAAACGTCTTTACTTTAATGACTTCCATCCCAACTCGCGTATCATATCTGCCACACTCTCTCCCCTATTACGTGTTAATACAAAACGAGCTGCCCTTTTTTGCACCATTTCGATGTCCTCCGTCAATCCCACCTGGTAAGGATCCCACACCGCACAGCAATATTCTAACAGAGGACGAACGAGTGTAGTGTAAGCTGTCTCTTTAGTGGACTTGTTGCATCTTCTAAGTGTCCTGTCAATGAAACGAAACCTTTGGCTCGCCTTCCCCACAATATTATCTATGTGGTCTTTCCAACTGAAGTTGTTCGTAATTTTCACACCCAGGTACGTAGTTGAATTGACAGCCTTGAGAAATCCAACGGATTTGTTTTGGAACTCATGTGGATCACTTCACACTTTTCGTTATTTTGTGTCAACTGCCACCTGCCACACCATAGAGCAATCTGCAACTGATACTG
The DNA here is from genome assembly GCF_023864275.1 of Schistocerca cancellata. Classification (NCBI taxonomy): domain Eukaryota; kingdom Metazoa; phylum Arthropoda; class Insecta; order Orthoptera; family Acrididae; genus Schistocerca; species Schistocerca cancellata. The sequence goes on from NC_064628.1 coordinate 373,889,905, forward strand.
GTCTTCGGATGACCTTACTAGACGGTAAATTACAGCATCATCTGCGAACAACCTAAGAGAACTGCTCAGATTGTCACCCAGATCATTTATATAGATCAGGAACAGCAGAGGTCCCAGGACGCTTCCCTGGGGAACACCTGATGACACTTCAGCTTTACTCGATGATTTGCCGTCTATTACTCCGAACTGCGACCTTCCTGACAGGAAATCACGAATCCAGTCGCACAACTGAGACGATACCCCATAGGCCCGCAGCTTGATTAGTAGTCGCTTGTGAGGAACGTTGTCAAAAGCTTTCCGGAAATCTAGAAATACGGAATCAACATGAGATCCCCTGTCGATAGCGGCCATTACTTCGTACGAATAAAGAGCTAGCTGCGTTGCACAAGAACGATGTTTTCTGAAACCATGCTGATTACGTATCAATAGATCGTTCCCTTCGAGGTGATTCGTAATGTTTGAATACAGCATATGCTCCAAAACCCTACTGCAAACCGAAGTCAATGATATAGGTCTGTAGTTAGATGGATTACTCCTACTACCCTTCTTAAACACTGGTGCGACCTGCGCAATTTTCCAATCTGTAGGTACAGATCTATCGGTGAGCGAGTGGTTGTATATGATTGCTAAGTAGGGAGCTATTGTATCAGCGTAATCTGAAAGGAACCTAAGCGGTATACAATCTGGACCTGAAAACTTGCCCGTATCAAGCGATTTGAGTGACAGCATTCCTGGACCCGTTGCACTAGGGGATGGAAGGTGTAGAGGACCTAGCGAATGCTAAGCAATAGCCCCAACATGACGTCATCTTCTTACGATGTAAAGCAATTCACGTCATTGTGAACCGCCAGTAATAGCCGTAATGACCAGGAATGCTGTCGTCTCCAGTTCGGGTATCATTGCTTCCTTATTCTACATTATCACTTGATTCTGGACTCGCGATTAAGTTTCATAGATTATTTCTTTGTAGTTTCCCTGAATAAACTTAGAGTGTGACATCAAAGCATGCCGAGAAAAACGAGGAAAAAAACGTAGAAAGTGTGCAGCAAACAGCGACTACAATAGTAAATCCGCGCTGTGAAATATAGTGAGAAACATATTATGAAATTATTCACAGAAAACAATGTTTGGAACCAAACAGAACACATGTAATAATGTTATACAATACAGGGTGGTTATAATTAAAGTTAAACTTTCAAACCGCTGTAGCAATAACACCACCGGTCAGAACGACGTCAAATTGCAACGGAATATCATCGGAGAAGGGGGAAAACGTAAGGCAGAAGGACAATAAATAGTTACAAAATGTAGCAATAGATGGCGCTGTAAGCATCATAATTTAATAGTGACTACAAATGACAAATGAATCATACAACAATGCCTTAGGTGTGCGTCTGACGTTAAACTGTACTACTCAGTGTGCGTGGGTGTACGGGTGTGATACTGTTACTTACGTAAGCCCATCCACCACGGCAAGGTCATATGACATCGGACGGGAAAAAACGGTTTTTAATTCTCCTGAGGCCAAAAAACGCATCAAAAGCATCAATCACATCTGTTTTTAATTGCCATGAGGCCAAAAACCGCATAAAAAGCAACAATCAAAATCAAATCGGATTATTAATTTCCATGTGACTGGCACAAAACATTTTCAATATATTGTCCACCGTTTTCTGCAACAAGTTGAACTCCAGAAACAGCATGTTCCACAACTGATCGAATTATTTGCGGGATCACGTTCAGAATGTGTTGCGCAATGCGTGCCTTCAACGCAGCTAAGTTTGCAATCGGAACTCTGAACACAACATATTTCAGATAGCGCAACAGCCAGAAGTCATACGGATAAGATGAGGTGATCGGGACGGACAATCTGTAGGGAAATGGCGGATGATAATTCTAACATTTCCGAAATGGTGCTTCAGCAGCTGCTTAACTGGATCTGCAATGTGCGGAGGTGCGCCTTCTTGCGTAAAAATGATACCATCCACACATCCACGTTGTTGGAGAGCTGGAATGGCGTGGTTGCGCAAAATACAGTCATAGGGCTTACCAGTGACGGTATAGGTAACAAATGGCCCTATGATAAATGATGCCGTGAACCCGCTCCACGCAGTGACCTTTTCAAAGTGGTTCAAATGGCTCTGAGCACTATGGGATTTAACATCTGTGGTCATCAGTCCCCTAGAACGTAGAACTACTTAAACCTAACTAACTGAAGGACATCACACACATCCATGCCCGAGGCAGGATTCGAACCTGCGACCGTAGCGGTCATGCGGTTCCAGACTGAAGCGCCTAGAACCGCACGGCCACTCCGGCAGGCTACTTTTTCAGGATGTAGTTGTACTTGTTGATTTGCGTGTGGAATTTCCGTTGCCCATATTCGACAATTCTGTGCGTTGACATATCCTGTCAGAGAGAGGTGGGCTTCGTCTGTCCACAAAATCTTCCACAGCCAATCATTTTCCACTTCCACGCGAGCAAGATATTGTAAAGCAAAGGTGTCTCTTGCTGGCAGGTCAACAGGACGTAGCTCGTACACCTGAGTAGTGCTCGTGGGTATGTCCAATGTTCGGCAATTCTCCGTGCACTACACATTTGCGCACCACCACACAACTCCTCCTGCATTGCTGTGGCCACTGCTTCCACTGATGTCGAATCAATTCGTTTCCTCTCTCTACCAGGCTGCACACCAAAAGAACCCGTATTTTTCGAATTTCCGAATCATTTTCTCCACACCCACGGCAGTCATCGGACCAAAGCCTTTTTTCAAAGCCTTCAGTGTCCGGATCTTCTGCAGAGTGAAGTTTGTACAATCATCATTCTTATAATACAGCTTTACAAGAGCGCGATCCTGCATTGAGACAGTCATGGCGAAAGTCGCAGACGGGAAAGGAGGAAAAGCCGTGTATCCAGCTTGTTTATATCAACTTCAGTGGGTTGTGCGCATGACAGATGTTTTTATTTATGTATTTTGACACATACGGTGCCACCTATTGATTGTTTATCACTCTATTTTGTTTATTCTGCCATACGTTTTCCCCTCTCCGATAATATTCCGTTGCAATTTGACGTCATTCGGACTAGTGGTGTTATTAATTAATCACCCTGCATATAATTGACTGTAATTATAAGGTAAATATTGTAAATTGCTCGGTAATAGCCAAGGGAACTTTATTTTAATGTATCGATAGCAACGACAGAATGGCGGTAGGTGTTCCGTTGTTTATCTTTGCGTAAGGAGAGTCTGTGTCGCGCTGCGAGCGAAGAGGAAGGAAAGCAACTTGAGTCATTAAGAATGCGCAAGTGTTTGTTGGGCACTCCAGTAGAAGCGGTGTGCAGCTATGATCGCTCCAGTGTAGGCACACCTAATTCGTTAACCCGCGAGAACTGTGAGCATGGTAGGAGTGGACAGGCGGAGGAAGCTGCAATTTTAACTATTACCTGTCCCATAATTATCTGTAGCTCTGGAGACGACTCGTGGTTCTAAACCAGCAGCAGCAGCAACAATGGCAGCTCAGCATTGTCGTCGGCTACATTCACCGTCGTCCGCACAGCTGCAACATGGTATGACTTTTAACTAATATTGTACATGCATTACCCAGTGGCATTTCTTACACACAGTTTAACTTTCTGGAATAATAACCTGCAACAGTTAAAACTTGTAGGGCACCTGTGCGTCATTGTTCTCAGTCATTATTACCAAGAAGGGTCCTTTTTCTTTCCAAGCAATCACTGAGTGCCGTAAAGGTATCAAAACTGATTAACTATTATCTAACAGTTTTGCCTTGTTTGCTAATGGCCAATTTCAGTCTAAATTTTCTGCCTCAGTAGACCTAACTATTGTTTCTTGTATTGCGCAAAAGAAGCATAACTAATTTGCAGTTTTGAGTATGAACTTCTCGCACTTAAAGTAACGTAAAATTTCATTGGCAAAATTAATAACTAAAGATACAGCACAAATTAAGAGTGCGCAATTTCATTTATTCTGTATTTAGCTCAGCGAGTGACTTTTGTTGGCTTGGTACATACGGCACCTTATTGTTATGCTAAAAGTAAATCAGTTACTCATTTTCTGGAAGTAAGTTCAATTCAATCTTTCAATAATTAAAAGTAAATTGCGTGCCCTTTTCCAAATTTAGCATTACCTTATGCTGAGATTACTGAAAGTCACTTTTTTACGAAAAAAGTTTCAGTTATAGCCAGTCATTTATTTATCCAGCAGCTTCATTTCAATTTGCTTTCAAAATTTAGTATTTCAGATTAAGTAACCGTAAACTCAGTGCTTTCTGTTATATTTATTTCCTCGTGAACTGCTGTGTTGAGCAAAAGCACGCCAACCTTTTGTTTCCACGCTAGTGATTACTTGCTTTCACATCATTTTCATTGCCCTAGAGGGCTGGCAACTGTTTAACTATCCCTTTTTTGTTAATCAATATTTTTTGTATTATCAGTATTTTTTGTATTAAAATATTGCGTGGTACCCTTTTCCCCCTGTGTGGTTCGTGAGCGATTGCACTAAATTCCACCGATTTCAAAATTATTGTCAATATTTAGAATAGATTCTTCCTTCAGAAGGATCCTTTGTACACTTCCCTACTACTAACCGGTGTTATTTTCCTTCGGTAACGATAGCCTTACTCACTTAAAATTTCACTAGGCATACGCATACGCGATGTCACTAGGCATACGGTCATGTCACAATCCACTAGCCAGATTAGGAAGGGGGAAATTACACGGTGAGTGTACCGTGTTCAAAATTGAGAGGTCAATAATATCATGCAACATTATGCCTCCCCACACCACAACACCCCGAACACCCAAATGATGATGTCTGACAATGTCAGATGTATCCTCATGTGGCGAGGTAGGGGAACACGTGGTACACCTAGGAACATTGTAGATTAGATTTACTTTCATTCCAATTGATCTACAGTGAGGAGGTCCTCCAGGAAGTAGAACATGTCAGAAAAACAATAATACATGGCAAATATTTACAACTCAAACAAATAAGCTAATGTACCTTCCACAGGTCCCAACTGGAATGATCGTCATTTTTTTAATGAACGCTGTATGAAAGAACCATTTTACAAACACTCATTTACTAAGATCGCATTAATGCACTGAATTTAAAATTAAAAAAGTTTTATTTATTTATAAGGTAATATACATTTAATAGAACTACTGCAGTACTTATTTACAATGAAAACATTACTGAACTGAAATGGTGCAGAAGTTAGATTGTACTTATCTACACACACACACACACACACACACACACACACACACACACACACACACTTATTTACAATGAACTTATTACTGCACTGAAATGGTGCTGAAGTTCGATCATATATATATATATATATATATATATATATATATATATATATGAGTTGGCCACCAATAAATCCTTTAGGCCTCTCTTAAACAGAATTTCATTGGTTGTTAAACTTTTTATGGCTGCTGGCAAGTTATTCAAAATGTGTGTTCTTGAATAATGCACATATTTTTGTACAAGAGTAAGTGACTTTAAATCCTTGTGAAGATTATTCTTATTTCTAGTATTGATTCCGTGAATTGAGCTGTTGGTTTGAAAAAGTGATATATTTCAAATGACAAATTTCATTAAGGAATAAATATATTGGGAAGCAGTAGTTAGTATCCATAGTTTCCTAAACAGGCTTCTGCAGGATGTTCTTGACTTCACACCACATGTAACTCTTACTGCATGTTTTTGTACCCGGAAAACTGTAGCTTGGCTTCATGAATTACAATAATCCCATATGACAATTACAATAATCCCATATGACGTTATAGAATGAAAGCAAGCATATTATGCCAGCACGATCGTTTTGCTGGTCCGTGTATTTGAAATGTGCCCTTTGTACAATTATACAGGACTGTGCTTAAACTGACACACAATATATTTTTCTTTTAGCGCAACGCAATCTGACTTTTAAAAATCTCTACCAAAGAATGGCCCTGACTAACATTAACCTATACCTTTCACAAATCACTTACCTCACCAAAAATCTTCGTTACTCGAAATACTGCAATACAGCGAGCGCCACTACTGCCAGCTAAATAAAAGATTCAAACTACTGAAGGCACTAACTACTGATAGGCATAGTTAGCAAATGAAAGATTTTGATAGAGAACAAACAATGTATTTACCTTAATAATCATAATATATATATAGCAGTTCATGCCATCCAGTATTACAAATTTCAAATCTCCGCCATTTCTCTCCCCACATCCACCACTGCTGGCGGCTCACCTTCAACTGCGCAACGCTACACACTGTTCACATCCAGCTGCCCAACACTACAATGGCAGACAACAATGCAAACTAGCCACAGACTGCACACAGCACAGCCAGTAATTTTCATACAGAGCGCTATGTAACGTTGCCAATAAGAAAACATAAACAGCCTACTTACATAGCCCCCATGCTCCCCACAAAAAATTTTACAAACTGTTTTGGGCAGTGGCCAATAATGATTTGATAAAATTTTTCATAATTACAATAACAAAGAAATGAAATGAACATACTTATTGATACAATGTTGGTCAAAAGCTAAGATTTTCTCACAGTCCACAAAGACAGTCCCGATAGTTCATCACAGTAAAATAACAGTGTTTTTCTCAAAGTCTGAACAATAAAAGAAAATGCACATGGAAGTAGTGGGTTTCCATGCAGTCTTAAAGAAGTAGTGTTGTCCTTCCAACAGAAAGACAGTGCTGACTCTCGACATGCAGACAGGTAATGGGCCACAACAGAGTAACCCCACAGCAGAGTCATTCGAAGTTTTGAAGAATATTGGTAGGTAGGTCGTCACAGAGCAGACCACTGTAGTCCTGGTAGAGATTACGGTATTGTTGGGTCATCAAAGGTGCAGACCAACTGTAGTCCTTGTAGAAATAATGGTATTGTTGGGTCATCAAAGATGCAGACCCACTGTAGTCCTTGTAGAGATGGCCAGCAGCCATCTGTTGTGACTGTGCAGGTGCACAATCACCATTGAAGTGTCTTGCCGATAATAGAGCAAGTCCATAGCCACCACTTGTGCACTCACAAAGTTTTTGGAATTGTCCTTAGAACCAGCAATGCTGTTATCCAGTCCCTTGCTGAATTATTAACACACATGCAGACACTAACAGTCCCTACTTCTCACATATTGTCCATATACTATGACCAACAGAAACGTGTGCAGTGAAATGTAACTTACAAGTTAATAATATGATGAACTGGTGTCAATTACAATTTTATAACATAAGAATACAATTACAAAGGTACAAAATACATCATTAAAAAACATAACAATACAGAGAACATTTGTCGTACAGGCTTTACAAAAGAATAGAAATAAACATATACATCAGTGTTACAGGAATTATGACATAAGTACATACATAAAAGGTCAGAATAATTATTGAAACATCAACTTCACACATGAGCATTAAAACAAAACAGAATAAATAATGTCTAAACATCTTTACAAAGTAAATAACAGATTATTAATGCAAATTATAGTTGAGTATAACAGTATTCCTCATCATAGTTAATGTAGCTGAGTATTAGAAAAATTCTACAACATAAGTCTTATCAGATAAACATATAAATACAGGAAGAACATAAATACACAAGGGTACACAAACATATAGCGGAATAATACAAGGAAAGGACAGGGTTTGTTTTACTGGAGTATTTTGCAAACAAAACTTGCTTTACTTCTCGGAGATCTCCCTTTGTTCTTCATTATTTCCAAAAGTCCTATCTATACCTGCTTTCTGTACTTTTCTCATATAGCCTCTCAGTGCATTTCTTCAAATTCATCGCAACTCATTCTCTTATAGGCTACCCCCTCTTAAGCTAACTTAAATCTACTGAGCTCAGATGCTAAACTAAGGGACGAGGCAATGCAGCAGCACAAAACAATTAACACAAACATCAATTACAAAAAATTCAAATTGGCAAAGCAATTGCAATATTACAACTAATATAAGGCACTGTGCAGCAAACAAGAAAAATAAATCAGTAGTAAAACTGGCTTAACAGAGTAATACAAAGTCAAATTCAGTAACACTATGCCTGGCAAACAGCAGCAGCAAATGGTATAACTTATACCTAAACATAACAAAGCTCAAGCAGAAAAAATATTACAGTAAAATGGCCATTTTTAATACCTATGTCACATCTTAACACTAGAGTGATGCATCACAAAAACGTACGCTAGCAGATAAGTTACCAAATCGTAAAAAAATTATTTATGCAATTCCTGTGAAGGGAAATGTCTATTTATGTGCCCCCGTTTTCTTGGAAGTAGATAATAAATTTATAATTGACTGGATATGTAGGCATAAAATAACTATATGAGTACATCTATTAAATTTTATTTTAACCAATGCTGCAGTGCAGCTAGAAACTAGATATTAAACAAATTGAGCAAATATATATATATATAAAGCAACATATGGTATTGTTGTGCTACAAAAGAGGCTGTCTCATTGTAGCTATACCACAAAAGTTACTACTAAAACATGTTTTACTTTCCAGAATAATTCAGAAAAACTGTGCAGATATAAAACAGAAACACTGCAAAAGCAACATTGTCAATTGTCACTCATTAGTAGTGTCGTGATAAAATCGTGTAGCTGTCACATAAACTAACCACTGTGTCATCTGGTATCTCACAGAAAGTACTTTAAATCCAGAATGTATTTTCAAGTAAATCAAAATGTTGCATTAAAATCTCATTAGCAGTACTGGTAAATGTTCTAAGTATGTGAGCCTTATAGTCATTACATAATCGTGCAACTAACAAGCAAGAATGCACACACACAATAACACTGTGTCATCTGTTCACAATAACAATGCATTCGTAATTTCTGTTTAAATAAGTTCTCTTGGTTCTTCACTGGATATTTAACTTTAAAACATAGTTGCATGTTAACAGTTTCTAAGATTGAAAAAGAGTGCTAGTAATGTGAAGTGAAAAATTTTATAGCAAAGACTAAGTTAAAAAGCAGATTATCTCCCAATAAATGGTTTTACATGTTAAATGTGGTGTAACCCTTTGCTCTTCCTAGTATGCAGAGTTTCAGCTTTAACGCAATTAGCATGTGGTATACGTCGGTAAAGAATACTGGAATTTTTCTCAAGGTTAGCGTCTATGTTATTTTTCCCTGAGCCAGTGGGCGCACGTGGCTGCCTGCGGTGCGAGTCATTGTCTGTTTCTTTGTTGGCACGCATCGTTACTGGGATTAGGAGACCTAACTTCTACAAATTCGCCTTTCCGAGAGGGCCCAGCCCTGTTAGAATCCCGCCAGTTCTGATGAAATTCACGTCTGTCGTTATGATTATATCGTCTTTCGTCATATCGGTAGTTCCTGTAGTTTCTTTCTTGTCGGTTAAGTGGTGGAGAATTTCTCCCTGAATTATCACTGCACGTTGGACTGTTGCGTCTGAAGTTATTCTGTCTCCTGTGATAATAATAGTTCTGGTTGCCAAATTGTCTGTTTCTATGATTGTCTCTGTCATATTCATTACTACGGAAATGCGATCTTTCTCTGTAACTATTACTCTGCCAGTGGTTGTCATACGGGAGGTGTCTGTTTTGGTCACGATTTACGTTGTAAGAATGGCCTTGTCGCTTCCAGTTATTATTTCCGTCATCGCGGAATTGTGTTGGATGTGACCTATAATTGTTGTGTTCCTGTTTTCGCGTTCCACGATTGTCAGTGTCAATTTCCAGTTCTTGTAAGAGCCCCTGAAAAGCTTCAATGTCGTCTTTGCAACGTCCTGCCAAAATAATATTTCTTAAATGTTCAGGCAATTTCATTAAGCAAATGCGAATGAGTTCTGAGGGGCTGTATGGGTTTGACAGGTACTGATTCTTGTGCAACATGTCTTCAAAATATTTGACAAGACTGGAAAATTCAGATTGTTCAAAGTGTTTCATCATCATGATGCTATGTTTTACTCAGTCTTGTGTAGCTTGAGACCAATATGCTGAGTGGAAGGCATGATAAAAATCTCCTTCACTGTGACAATCGTGAATGACCGATCGCATTCTTACAGATGGTAGCCACAAATAAATTCTAACCTGTGCTTCAATGACCAGTTGGGAGGAAAACAATGAGAGAATTGATGGAGCCACGTTTGTGGATGAATGTCGTTGGCAGAATTCTTAAACGTTTTGAATTTACGTGTAGTAATGAACAGCTTATAGTCAAAATCATCGTTTCGGCGAGCAGTATATCGGTCATTGTTACGTCGTGTCGGCGGTTCCATCTCAAAATTCGGTGCACCTTGCTAATTTCTTTCATAATTTCCGAAATGCCCTGTGTTATTATTTTGTGGCTTTTCCGTATTTCTAAGTTCCTCTTCCCGTGTTGGAGGGCGAGTGTCCTCTGAAATATGAAATTTTTGTATTACTTGTGCCAACTGATCTTGTACTTCCCGGATTTATCTTTTGTATTGCGTATTAATTTGATTCTGATTTTGTTTGAATTTCTTAATTTGTTCATACTCTTCTGTGTCAGTGATGGCTACAGGTCTTGTGTCATTCAGTTCCAAATACTATTTTTTCCAGTGAGAGAACAAAGTTTTGGTGTAACTAGAATTTGCATATTCAGAAAACGACGGTAAAAATTTACGAGACCTAGAAAACTGCGGACTTGTCTTTTTGTGGATGGAACTGGAATGGCTCTGATTGCTTCTAACTTTTCTGGATCCGGCTGAATGCCTTCAGAAGAAATAATATGTCCCAAAAACTTCACCTTTGACCTACCGAATTCTGACTTTTCCAAGTTAACTGTAATTCCAGATTCTGCAAAAATACGTAACAAACTGTTGAGGATGCGGTTATGTTGTTCCCATGAAGCTTCTGCTATTAGAATATCGTCCACATATAAAGTGATGTGACGTTTTAAGAACTCAGGTAATATGGAATTTAACCCACGAATGAATGCTGCCGAAGAAATGTTCAAACCAAAAGGAAGTTTCCGAAACTGATAACAAACGCCGAAACAAAGGAAAGCTGTGTATTTTCTACATTCTGGATGAAGTTCGATCTGATAAAAGCTGGATCTGAGATCAATGGAAGACAACACTTTTACACCATTAAAATTTTGAAGAAGTTCTTCCATCGTCTGCGGCCTGTCTGTTTCAGGAATAATGATAGTATTGATTTGTCTCGAATCTAAGACAAGTCTGATCGATCCATTTTTCTTCTCAACAACATGTAACGGATTGTTGTATGAGCTTACTGCAGGCTCAATAATGCCCTCGTCAAGCATAGATTGTATTTCTGTTCTAACACGGTCCCTATAATGTGCTGGAATTACGTATGGTCTAACACAAAATTTAGTATGCTCACGAACACGAAATTGGTATTGAAATCCCTTGATTGTTCCTGTTTTGTGAGTAAAAACTGTGGAATGTGCTTGTAAAATCTCAAAAAGGTCCTGCCTATCAGTGTCATTACAATTCTCAATTGTTTGAATTTTATTCTGAATTAACTCATTAATTTCAAATATTCCGTCGATGTCATCCCTGTCAGTACTTGCAGAGTGATTGTTAGTGTCTAGTTCCGTAGAAAATTCCGAACTGTTATCTAACAGAAGGTAAAGCCGATTAATTTCCTCATCATGGTTTGAGAGCCAGTCTTCAAATTTCAAAGCTATTGACTTACCTTCTTTCTCTAAACTTATTTCAGCATCGTGAAAGCTTAAGATTGCTTTGTATTCATTCAAAAAGTCTACTCCCAGTATAATTTCCGTCGACAATAATGGAACAATAAGAAAGTTCATAGAGAAGCTGTGGCTTTGGCAAAAGAATTCTAAATTGGTTTGTTGGCGTACATCTACACTTTTTCCAAAGATTGCACCTTGTAATTTAATCTTACGTAACGGAAGTGTGGGGCAATCGTTCGATTTGTTGCATTTGCTAAAAGCTGTTTCACTAATTACTGAAATGGGACTGCCAGAGTCAAGTACTGCCGTAAATTTTACGTCATTTACAGTAATGTGAATCACAGGATATGCAATGTTATTATGTTTTACGTCGTGTTCCTGGAGTAAGATGTCTCTAATGTCTTCCATTTTTACGTAATTACTAGCTACGGCAGCTGCGTCGTCAGTTTCATAAGTATGTATTGTGGCTGCCAGCGGAGTGAGTCATTGCCTATTGTCTCTTTGTTGGCGCGCGTCGTTATTGGGATTTGGAGACCTAACTTCTACAAATTCATCGTGACGAGAGTGCTCTGCTCTGTTTAAATCTCGCCAGTTCTGATGCAATTCAGGTCTGTCGTTACGATCATATCGTCTGTCGTCATGTCGGTAGATTCGATAGTATCTTTCTTGTCGGTCACGTGGTCGAGAATTTCTTCCTGAATCGTAACTGCGCGCTGGACCGTTGCGTCTGAAGTTATTCTGTCTCCCTTGATAATAATTATTTTGGTTCCCATATTGTCTGTTTCTCTGATTGTCTCTGTGATAGTCATTACTGCGGAGAGGTGATCTTTCCCTGTAATTATTACTACTCTGCCAACGGTTGTCATACGGGTGGTGTCTATTTTGGTCACGATTTGTGTGGTGAGAATAGCCTTGTCGCGTCCAGTTATCGTTTCTGTCGTCACGGAATTGTGACGGATGTGACCTGTAGTGATTGTTTTCCTGTTTTCGCATCCCACGACTGTCTGTGTCAATTTCTAATTCTTGTAACAGTCCCTGAAAAGCTTCAATGTCGTCTTTGCAACGTCCTGCTAAAAATAATATGTCGTAAATTTTCAGGCAGTTTGATTAAGCAAATGCGGATGAGTTCTGAGGGGCTGTATGGGTTTGACAGGTATTGATTCTTGTGCAACATGTCTTCAAAATATTTGACAAGACTGGAAAATTCAGATTGTTCAAAGTGTTTCATCATCATGATGCTATGTTTTACGCGGTCTTGTGTGGCTTGAGACCAATATGCTGAGAGGAAGGCATGATAAAAATCTCCTTCACTGTGACAATCGTGAATGACCGATCGCATTCTTACAGCTGGTTCATTCTCCAAATAGCCACACATAAATTCTAATCTGTGTTCTAATGACCAGTTGGGAGGAAAACAATGAGAGAATTGATGGAGCCATGCTTGTGGATGAATGTCGTTGCCAGAATTCTTAAATGTTTTGAATTTACGTGTAGTAATGAACAGCTTATAATCAAAATCATCGTGTCGGCGAGTAGCATATCGGTCATTGTTACGTCGTGTCGGCGGTTCCATCTCAAAATTCGGTGCACCTTGCCAGTTCCTTTCATAATTACCGAAATGCTCTGTGTTATTATTTTGTGGCTTTTCCGTATTTATATGTCCCTCTTCCCTTATTGGGGCGCGAGTGTCCTCTGAAATACGTAATTCTTGTATTACCTGTGTCAGCTGATCTTGTACTTCCCGCGTTTCTCTTTTGTATTGCGTATTAATTTGATTCTGATTTTGTTTGAATTTTCTTATTTGTTCATACTCTTCTGTGTCCGTGAAGGCTACGGGTCTTGTGTCATTCAGATCATCATCTACCTTTGTAGATAAGTTAGTGACCTGATCCGAAAGTTCAGCTACTTTCTCCGATAGTGAACACATTTCCTCAGTGTGTTTTTCTGAACCAAGTTTCAGAGTGTCCATTTGTGTTGCAATCGAATCTACTGTGTTCTTTAAGTTGTCCTGAGTTTTTGCCAGTTGCGTAACCGAATCGGTAGATGCAACTGAGTCAATTTTAGCCCACAAGGTCTCATGATTTTCATGAACAATGGTTTGCAGCTCTTTTATGGCTGCTTCGTGATTCTGTAATGCATTTTCATGCCGCGAAAAAATAGGCTGAAAATGCTCACAAATTTGTGTTTTTACGTCATTACAGACTTTTTGACATTTCGATTCAATGTTATGTAATTCAGTACTTAAATCTTCACGTGTTTGTTCAAGTGTGGTGTCTAACTTCCGAAGATTTTGTTCCATTGTGTCTAACTTTTGCTGTGTTTGTCTCTGGTGTTGTTCCATTGTGTCTAACTTTTGAAGATTTTGTTCCACTGTGTCTAATTTTTTAAGATTTTGTTCCATTGTGTCTAACTTTTGAAGATTTTGTTCCACTGTGTCTAATTTTTTAAGATTTTGTTCCATTGTGTCTAACTTTTGAAGATTTTGTCCCATCTGTCTCTGATTTTGTTCCATTTGTTGCATTAATTGCAATAATAATGTATTAGTGTCTGGAATCTGTTTCTCTATGCTTTTTGACAGTGCGTTTTCACCGGCCGCATTCACATTTTGACAAGCAGAAAATGTGTCTTGACTCATTTGAGAAAAAGGTGAGGACCCAAAACCTGAATCTACAGTATTTGCAAAATTGTGTCCTATCATTTCGGATTCCTGAGGCGAGCTGTTGCCGACCGATCGATCGATAATGCTTCCCTGTTCACTACCTGTTTGACTGTCTACGCCATTGTTTGACGCCCGCTCCATTTCCCTATGCACAGTTACCAAATTACTACTTTGAACATTAGTTAACTCATTACACAGTGGCGCTAACACATTGCTTTCGTCTTCACTGTCGTTTCTTAGTTTACTTTGGAGCCGAGTGTTACGTTTTTCACACGCCATTATTGAGACAATATTTCACACGATAACACACGAAAACACAATTTGAAGAGCAAAAATAAGAGAACACATTAACATAGCACTGAAAATAATATGTAGTTAATTACAAGCGCAGCTGCGAAATACTTGGTGCAAATCTACATGCATACCACAACTGTTTTACAGTACAACAATGAAAGACTGCAACTACAAAGGAGATTCTCTCTACAATTACGCGCTAGCAATAAACAAAAGCTACACTAAATACACAAACTACAAGAAAAAATCAGAAGATTCCAGTGAGGTATCCTAGGCTAAGGGTCGACATATGAAACGTCCCCTTAGAACAATTTTTTATGTGAAACGTCCACTTAGAACAATTATACAAGCCTGTGCTTAACCTGGCACACAATAATTTTTAGCGCAACGCAATCTGACTATCAAAAATCCCTGCAAAAGAATGGCCCTGAGTAACATTACACTATACCTTTCACAAATAACTTACCTCACAAAAATCTTCATTACTGGAACTACTGCAATACAGCGAGCGCCACTACTGCCAGCTAAATAAAAGATTCAAACTACAGAAGGCACTAACTACTGATAGGGATAGTTAGCAAATGAAAGATATTAATAGAGAACAAACAATGTATTTACCTTAATATTCATAATTGACATCCAGTATTACAAAACTCCGCCATCTCTCTCCCCACATCCACCACTGCTGGCGGCTCACCTCCAAGTGCCCAACGCTACGCGCTGTTCACATCCAGCTGTAGCAGTTCATGACAACAATGGCAGACAACAATTCAAACTTTTCATATAGAGAGTGCTACATAACGTTGTCAATAAAAAAACATAAACAGCAAACTTACATAAAGAAAACATAAACAGCCTACTTACATAAAAACATAAACAGCAAACTTACACAATGTCGATGTTGACGGGGCCAGGTGAGTCGTAAAGCTATGTGTCGTGCAGTAATCAAGGGTACACGAGTGGGCCTTAGGCTACGAAAGCCCATATCGATAATGTTTCGTTGAACGGTTCGCACGCTGATACTTGTTGATGGCCCAGCATTGAAATCTGCAGCAATCTGAGGAACGATTCTCTTCAGTCTTCGTTGGTTCCGTTCTTACAGGATCTTTTTCCACCCGCAGCAGTGTCTGTGGTTTGATGTTTTACCGGATTCCTGATATTCACGGTTCACTCGTGAAAAAGTCGTACGGGAAAATCCCTACTTCATCGCTACTTCGGAGATGTTGTGTCCCATCGGTCGTGCGCCGACTATAACACCACTTTCAAACTCACTTAAATCTTTATAATCTGCCATTGCAGCAGCAGTACTGATCTAACAACTTCGCTAGACTCTTGTTGTGTTATATAGGCGTTGCCGGCCGCAGAATCGTATTCTACCTGTTTACATATCTCTATATTTGAATTCGCATGCCTATACCAGTTTCTATGGCGGTTCAGTGTATCTTTGGTGTGTAATCATGTCATTTAATAAGATGACTGATTTATAACACGAGATATATATGTTATTTTGAATATGACATGTCATATAGGCATACTGACTATTCTGTAACATGTGAGTAATGTTCTTAAATTACGTAAAGATTTTTGTTCCTCATATTGCGCCCTCCACCGTGTGATCAGTACTGAACCGTGGATTTTACTTTCAAAACCTTTCTTAAAGAATTTACTTTATTTACTAGCGATTCATCAAGAACATTAACACACTATGTGAGCGTGGAAGTAGTTGCCAAGGAGTAACTGATGGAAACAAATTAAATTTCAACCAATGGAAATTTTATTCATAAAAGCCATTTCAAAAACGGATTTAAAATTAATTAGCAGAAAAGCACCCTCGAAATATCAAGTTAAAATTTAACAAATGTGAATTTTATTCCTAAAGGCTTTTTCAAAACAGATTTAAAATTATAAGCAGGAAAGCACCCTCGAAATATCAAGTTACAATTATTCAGTTGCTGATTTTTTTTTTTTTTTTTTTTTTTTTTTTCAGAAGGAGCCTTCGGGCTGAGAAGCTTCTGCTCCCTTTCAACACGGCCGTAGACACGGCCGCCCACAGCGACCTCTGAAAAACTACACTGGTGCAAATCTGCAACACAACAGTTTACTTTAAACTAAAAATTTTAACAACTCACACAAACACATTAACTATGCACCCCGTAAGAGGTATGGAAATGGTACAAACACTGACACTAAGAAATTATTTTCCACCAAAAGTGCAATTTGTTTTTAAAAGGGCTCTTACGGTGGAAGGGTGGCAACTTTATAAAAATGACTATTTAAATAAAACCCATGAAATTCAGACTTACAGCATGCTGTACTTTACACATATACCGCCGCGCAAGATGATAGGCAAGATAAAAACATATTTCAGGAATTCGGCCTTTACCTTAATTCTATAAATTCGTTAACACCGAATCCGACAAACATGACAGAGGCAGCTATTAACGTATGGCAGACCGACAGACTGATAGACACTAACTGCCTAACAAATGCGGACGGGAGACAGACGAGCAAGCTGGGGACGAGAGACTGACCAAGAAAACAAGTATAATTTAACAAGTAAGTGAAACAACATATCACAAATCACTTAACTTCTAAAACTGCGATGTCTGGCGAAGACCTGGCGCCGGACCCCCAAAAACGCTCTCCCGAATCGCCCGCTGCCAGCCGCTTCAACGGACGCAGGAAGGCGCGCCGATCTCCCGTCTGACGGCGTCGCAGCTCGCACCGGGCAGACCGATATGGTAGGTTGGCTCCTGTTGCTCTCGTGTCGGCCGCGAAGCCACTACCCCTCAATATACGGCGCAGCCCACAGGACTACCGTGGCGACCTCACACGCGCCGACGCTCAAGACGGACAAGTCATCTTGTGTCCCAGTGCGCGACCAACCAACCGATCGATCCAACCGCCAATGCCCATTGCCTAAACAAACTCGAGCAGTCTGGCGGCCTAACACATACTAGCACTCCGGACGACAAATAGACACTGACTGCCGCGCACTGAGCCGGTTGACCAACTGAACTCGCCGAGACTGACCGACTGACCTAGCCTCACTCCGACTGACCAACTGCCCCGACTCGCTTCGACTGACCGACTCACCCCCTGCCGAGCTCATAGCGCCCCTTAAATGCACGTGAACAGGCAACTTTTCCCCTTTCCCGCCAGAGGGAGACACCAAAGCTGCGATTTCCACAGCCCGCGCCACCGCCAGAAACGGAAGGCGACTGCTTCACACTACGCGCTGCGGTGCGCTCTTCAAAACAGCAAATTTTACCACGGCTCAAGTACGTTTTAGTAATTTTCAGTTCTACTTTCACTTGCGGATGAGCGAAATCATGACTGTGTGAGATATATGAATAGTCATTTACAGTCAAACGGCGGAAATTACTGTCAAAAAGTTGTACATGACAGTGGTGTCCCATGAAGAAAAAAAAAACATTAACAAGAATGTCGTTACTGAATGATCGTTGTTATATCCGTTCTCGCTGTAGTGTTGGAAGATCCCAATCCACATATCCTGAGCACGCCATTCTGGGGGAAAAGTGAACGTCCTGGCTAGTGATGCCTAGTAACGTTGACTTTCACTATTACACGCCACTGCACAGTGATGGATTGCTTAAATAACACAGAACGTGGGTTTGGTTAAAAATGTAGCTAAAGTGAATAACAATAAGATACTTCTTATACGTATCTTATTGTTTATGAAGGGTTTCTGACCCAGTTTTTCATGCAAGCCAGTAGCTGGAGAACATAAAGTACAATTTACATACACGGACATTTATATACGAAGAGATCTAGTTAGACGAAGACTCTTACAGTAGGAAACCACGGAATCAATTTGTTAATAAGAACATAACCTCATGTGCCACAAAAAAGTGTTGTATGAAATGCTCTCAGAAAACCTATGCAGGGAATAACATTAACATTTCATCCTCTTTCTGAGCTGTACATCTTATTCTTTATGAAAGGATACTGACTCAATTTTTCGTGCAAGAAAATAAAAATTTGCCGTGCACAAAATTGAAACCAATCACCATCGTCATGGTCCTGATGTCAGTTGATAGTAAGAGTAGCGTGTTGATGAATGAATGAAGAGTGTAACACCATCTACATAACATTGTGAAAAACTTCTTTTTAAGAGCGAATAAACGAAACGTTATTGTCCTTATGTAAAAGGAAAATGTATGGGTCAGGACAGTTAAGCAGGTACAATACTTTTTTATGCCACGTGAGGTTGTGTTCTTATTAGCAAATTGATTCCATGTTTTCCTACTATAAGACCAAGGATGTCTACCTGCTCCATCTTTATCTAATCGAGCGAAGTGGCGCACTGGTTAGCACACTGGACTCGCATTCGGGAGGACGGCGGTACAAATCCGCGTCCGGCCATCCTGATTTAGTCTTTCCGTCATTTCCCTAAGTTGCTTCAGGCATTTCGATGTCGGGACTCGGAATCGTCTGTAGACGCCTTAGGTACCGTGCGGGGTGTACTCGATAGAGCAGTTGCCACCCTGCGATCTGTTGAAAAAATAGAGGTACTCAAGATAACATCCGCCACACACCATCAGATGGCTTGCGGAGTATGGATGTAGATGTAGATGAATGCCGGGATGGTTCCTTCGAAAGGGCAAGGCCGATTTCCTTCCCCATCCGTCCCTAACCCGAGCTCGTGCGTTGTCATAATGACCTCGTCCATCTTCGTCTAACTAGACCTGTTACTGTATAAATGTCTGTGTATGTAATTGTTCAAAAATGGCTCTGAGCACTATTGGACTTAACATCTATGGTCATCAGTCCCCTAGAACTTAGAACTACTTAAACCTAACTAATCTAAGGACGTCACACAACACCCAGTCATCACGAGGCAGAGAAATGTGTAATTGAATTTTTTGTTCTTCAACTAAATACTACTAAATATCCAATATCCTTGTAAAGGTGATCCACTACTCCTATTACTGCTACTGTACCAGACAGTCGGATTCACGTGCACTTTAATGCGGCCCTGTATGCTTTGCTTCAGTTTTGCGCCATGGCATCCAAGCAGATGGATAGAGGAGATGATCGAATCCTCGTTATTTGATGAGAGATTATTTGAGAGATAACTGGCGTATGATTTGCTTTGAAACACTAACTGAGCAGGTCCGTTTTGCGACTCTTAGCTGAGTTTGTAATTGCAAGTAATATCATAAGAGGAAAATCTACCCAGAGCCTCAAATATCTCATTTTTACAAATGGATACACTCGTAGCATCGCCGGCCGCGGTGGTCTAGCGGTTCTGGCGCTGCAGTCCGGAACCGCGGGACTGCTACGGTCGCAGGTTCGAATCCTGCCTCGGGCATGGGTGTGTGTGGTGTCCTTAGGTTAGTTAGGTTTAAGTAGTTCTAACTTCTAGGGGACTTATGACCTAAGATGTTGAGTCCCATAGTGCTCAGAGCCATTTGAACCATTTTTTTAAGTCCCATAGTGCTCAGAGCCATTTGAACCATTTGAAACACTCGTAGCATCCTAGTCAACTGTCTCTCCAAACGATGACGCATCTGAGATCAAACAAACCGACAGGTCGCTATGCGAAACATAATGGAAAACGAAAATGTATGGGTCAAGACGGTTAAACAAGTCTATGACCAGACGTTAGCAGAACGGTGGACTGGCAGGTGTGTCCTGATTCCCTGGTCTCGCACGACACCTCAATAGCACGTTTCCCTATGTCTCGTTTTTCTATTTTATTCAAAATTCGCTTTCCAAAAGCCTGTGTACGACATTAGTCATTTGAAGAACCGAATTACTTATACAATCGCCACAATACGCGCGTAAAGGATAAATAAAACTAAAGTGCAGATTATAAAACCGAAAACAATCGATTTTTTACAGAATAATTGAAATGGATAAAAAAATTACTCACCGAGTGGCGGCAGAACACACTCATAAAAGAGGGATGTAATTAGCAAGTTTTCGGAGCCAGTGGCTCCTTTTTTCAGGCAGAAGGGTTGAAGGGAAGTAGTAGGGGTGAAGGAAAAGGACTGGAGATGTCTAGGAAAAGGGGTAGATTTCGGGAAAATCACCCAGAATCGCGGATCAGAAAGACTCATTGTTGGGGACTGCAACGGACGAGATTCGAAAAAGATCTCTTGTAACCAAAGCGGCACATATTGAAATGTACTCAAAAATTACTTGAGTCAATTAAACAGGAAACATTTCCCATACTGGGTGGTCAGAAACAGTCTCGAAAGTCTGCAACGGTAGCCGGCCGGCGTGGTCGAGCGGTTCTAGGCGCTGCAGTCTGGAACCGCGCGACCGCTACGTTCGCAGCTTCGAATCCTGCCTCGGGCATGGGTGTGTGTGATGTCCTTAAGTTAGTTAGGTTTAAGTAGTTCTAAGTTCTAGGGGACTGATGACCTGAGAAGTTAAGTCCCATAGTGCTCAGAGCCATTTGAACCATTTTTTTCTGCAAAGATGTTGTAGCGGAGGTTTATCGGAGAAAGAATTGTGAAGGGGGGTAGGACGTCAAACTGGCCGAACTGGAGCAGGAGAGGCACCACAGGACATTTTATTTTCCACTGTCTATACTTTTACAAATAAATTCATAAAACTTCGTCAACATGACCAGGAAGGATTCAGGATTCACACTCATAGCAGTTGAAGTTCAAAAACATAACAAAATAAATTTTTTTACATGTGAAATTTCATCATTTTTTCACTTAATATTGGCTGCATTTGTTGCTATAGATACATTTTTCTTATTAAGTAAGAGAAATCCTTCGATGAATTTTTCACAGCATACAAACCATACTTACAGGTGTATGAAACTCTAGAATTTATTTAATTTAT
Organism: Schistocerca cancellata; assembly: GCF_023864275.1. Classification (NCBI taxonomy): domain Eukaryota; kingdom Metazoa; phylum Arthropoda; class Insecta; order Orthoptera; family Acrididae; genus Schistocerca; species Schistocerca cancellata. The sequence continues at coordinate 373,911,383 of NC_064628.1, forward strand.
GAAAAAAATTAATGAGCTGTTACGTTTTAAACTTCATTTTTAGAAAAAAACTCAAATTTAATAGTTAATTACCTCAATTATTGCCATAGTCTTTAATATATTTGGAAAATTCTACAGTTTTGCATTAAGGAGGTTGATTTTAATAAGCGTACTAAGTTTGAAAGCAAGTACAAAATTTAGTGTGGATGTTACATGTACCTAAGCACGGAAATTTTTTGGTTTTTGCGGAAAATGTCACTTGAAGTTTCTGCTTGTATTTTACATTCTTTTAGAACTGTCCAGCACCATAAGCAGGTTCTTTTTCACTTTCTAAATCACTTTTCTTCCTTTTCACATTCCTATGATGAACTCTTCTTGATTTTATCACCTCCAAAAATAATTTATCTGTTTTCACTACACGTTCTCTGTCTATCGCATACAAAGCTTTGATGCAGTTCACTCCAGGCTTAATTCCCATTTTCTTTAAAATATATTTCGTGCTTCACACACCATCATTAAAACACGAAACTCTATCATAAACAACAATATCAAGTGCATTTCTGCCCCACAAAAATGATTTTTGGCAATCTTTCCCATAAACATTGGTTAAAATTTTCATGAATATTGGGTACTGCCGTGAAGACATTTCTTCAATAAGTTTTCATTTGCAGGGTCCCTGAATACAGCTTTAATGGCTTCCATTACAGCAGTTGGTAGAGAATTCCTGTGATGATATTCTTGACCGCCAGCAATTGACCTTTGGTAGCCACACTATGATTCGCTTCTTTTTGGGCACAAGTTATGGATGCAGTTATTGCCTGTGGACATCTTGTAGTAGTATAAGGCCCAAACTGATTGCGTCCCCTGTGTTCATTCTTATTGCCAAGCAATAATATGCCGCCGGCCGGTGTGGCCGAGCGGTTCTAGGCGCTTCAGTCTGGAACCGCGCGACTGCTACGGTAGCAGTTTCGAATCCTGCCTCGGGTATGGATGTGTGTGATGTCCATAGGTTAGTTAGGCTTAAGTAGTTCTAAGTTCTAGGGGACTGATGACCTCAGATGTTAAGTCCCATAGTGCTCAGAGCCTTTTGAACCATCTGAATAATATGCCAGTAGCATCTCAATTTCTGCATCCGTCAGTCGCCCTCTCCCTTTTATTCCCTTCCCATCAGGTAACTTTTTCCTGACAAATCTTGTCTCAGCCTTCTATGTCTAGGGCCTAGTCTTTTCTGCACATGTACCACACATTCTAATTTCTGCACAATAGTCTCAGCTCGATATGGAGTACAGTTGTGAACCTCAAGGAAAGCTTTACTATCACCATCACCAAGGTACTTCACATATCGCAGGACACGGGAGGCAACAGATCTGGCAAACAAGCTCACAACTCCCTGCACTTCCATACCTTCACTTAAACCTTCGTGGTTCATATTACATTCATGACCTGGCATCCCTTTCACACAACCATTACAAAATTTGCTCAGCACTTCAACATGCAACAACACCATTCAGGAAAGTATGCCCTCTTTTTTGCCAGGTATCATCAAAAGCAGCCACTATGTCTTCTGCAGCACTTTCCATTGATGACTCTGCAACTTCTTTTACAGACCCAAGCAGGTAGCCACAATATCTCTCAAATTTTGCTGGAAGAGACGGAAGATTCATCACTGCACGAAGTGTTCTTGCTGCCTTCTGTCCCCTACCAATACAGCACATGCCATATGCTACTCTCAAATACACACCATAACCTTTGTTTACGATTTTAGATGCCATGTAAGATGCACAACGTTGCATTTGCTGCATATCACAGATAAGTTCGTAGCAAGGCCTTTCCTGGCACTCTCATCTTCCACCACAGAAACACACTGCACACGAAAGCAATTCTTGCACATAACATTGTCCAATATTAACTTTGACAGTATGTTAACATCAACAATAATATTACACGAACCTTCAGATTCACAGCCTCCGTTTTCATTTGCACCATAAACAAGTTTCCTTCTTGAAGCACTCGGCGTTGCTTTATTTACCGGCTCAGAGAGATTGCAGTCTTGAGCCACTAGCGTAGCATCTGTTGTAGCGCTCTTTAATGTGTATCTGTTGCCCTGGTGACGTTGTTTACGGTAGAAGCAACGAATTCTAGGCATCTTGTGCGATAATATGCCACAAACGACAAATTTAAGTTAGGTGAATAAAAGCTATGTCTATTTGGTGTGAGGAAATCAAGAGAAGAACACGTTTGGCGACACAGCCTCTGGTAGGCTGCTTGAATTTGCGCATGCGACGACTTGATTGGCTAACTTCAGTGCTAAATAACTCGGGAACATCGCAACGTGTCGATTTTTTTCCTAAGCATTATCATTTCTCAGCACTACATCCCTTGCAACATCTTTTACAAGCTTTTTAGACTGTTTCTGACCACACAGTATAATGAGTCTGGCGCTACAACACATTGGAAGGATAATGCAACTTTTAAGGCACCATATACATAAAGTGTGCTTAAGGAAATCGAGTGACATCCGAAACTAAATGAAATCTTGCGGTTGCCTAGAGCAAGGCACGTGAATCCCACTCAGTGATCGGTGTTACACCTACCAAAGGATATCTAGCATTTCCGTGTTACAATAGTTTATCACAGCGTATGGATTAATCAGACCCGTACAAACAATGAAAGTAAATACATTTTTACTGTGCACTGGCAGTTAACAACATTAATTCGTGTAAAACGAGTGTAATTTTGCTGTAGTCCGCACATAAAACAATACAATCTTGCATAACAATAGTTAATGCCTCAAACAGAATAAATTTGACCAACAGAAATACAGCAGTAGCGGGTAAGCCACATTTACATAAAGTGAAATATACTTAATTGAGAAGGTTGCATAAGTAACCGAATTCAATAGAGATTACCTGCGATATAGCTTTGTTATGTTTGAATCTTATGCATGTGATTGGCTCTCAAATGGCTCTGAGTACTATGGAACTTAACTGCTGAGGTCATCAGTCCCCTAGAACTTAGAACTACTTAAGCCTAACTAACCTAAGGGTATCACACTCATCGAAACTGCGACCGTAGCGGTCGTGCGGTTCCAGACTGTAGCGCGTAGAACGGCTCGGCGACTCCGGCCGGCTATGCATGTGATTCTTTTTCAATTCTCTATTCCAGAGGTGTGATTGCAATCTGTTCCATTACAAACCCTCGATTCTTTTTAGGCAATTACTGGGCGAACCGGTGCTGGGGAAGGGCTCACAGTTGGCTTCCCTTGAGAGAGGGACCGAGGGGATTAGCGGAAACTAACACAGTAATTAGATTTAATTATTCAAAACTTGCCTCAGAGAATATTTACTCCGCAGGCCTACTACTTTTGATGAAACTCCACTTTCCATTTACACGTCAGTTGATGGGACTCGCAGACGGCGCTGTGTTGAATTAATTATCCGATATAACTGCATTTGATTTAGAGCAGAGTATCGGTTAAAAGAAGAAGAGAAAAAAATATAAGCGGTACGGGAAAGTATCGAGTGCTGCAAATATTGCACTTCATTGTAATCACGTACATCAAGCACACTCAATAACATGAATAGTAGGGGATGGTCTTTTCAGACTTTCACCCCTAGCCAGCCCTGTAATAGAAGCTTAATTTATTGTTCGATTTCGAAATGACAACATTCACTTTATGTGTGCTGCAGTCTTTCTCTGAAATTATAAAAAAATACTCTGGAAAAGTTAAGTTTATCCAAAGGTGAAAAAGTGTCACGTATCATGTACCTAGAAAAAGTATTCTATTGAAATTTAAAAGTGCTCGGCCGAGAAAATCTTGTCAATACTGTATTTAATAGTCTATCACTGATATTATCACTCTGCTAAACACCGTTAATCAAGTGAGTCAAATTAAAAAGAAGTTTTATTTAAAAAAAAAACAGTTACAAGTTAAAAACATTTTGAATCAGACGCTATTGGTAACTAACACAAATTTCCATTTTGAAGACACCGGAAAATTTTTAACATATGAAAGAAACTCAGTTCCTTTCCAAAAGCATGAGTTTCGTGTTCGAAGACGTTCTTCCGTTTCAAGGCACAAGACGGTGCACAACTGGCGAAGTATGGCTTAACCGTACACACGTTGTGTACCTAGTTTCAAAAATATATATACAAAAATTTACTCAGCATAAAATTCTGTAACTGAAGAGTTAACGATATCTTCTAAACATGTTTAGCGTATTATACAGTACTTAAATATGTGAAAATTCCTGACATTTAAAAACGATGGATAAAACACAACCTCATGACTCACAACAACAACAAAAAAACTGTAGAAAATGTCGGAATCCGCTTATGGCTATATATAGTGCGAATTCCTTCATGTGATTCTAAAATCAGTCACTAGATCGGAACACCAACCAGGCAACGTCATGTGTTCCTAGGTACGCTATACTCTAGGTACAACATGCTCTCCTACTACACTGGCGCAAAGAAATCCCAACACCAAGAAATAATTAATGTAGGGTAATGAAATTTTAGTAATCCATTTATCTAGGTAACATATTTAAGTGATTAACGTTGCCAGCTCGCAGGTTAATTAATGTAAGTGCGAGAAATGCTATTGCAAATGTGAAGTGCTGGTACGTTAATATCCGGTGTAGCCGCCGGAACGTTAAATACAACGATACAAACGTGCATGCATTGTGTTGCAAAGGTGCCGTTTGTGCGATGGAGTTCCATGCCTGATGCACCTGATCGGTCAATATAGGGACGGTTAATGCTGGTTGTAGATGACGCTGGAGTTGTCACCAGATGATGTCCCATATGTGCTCGATTGGAGACAGATCCGGTGATCGAGGGGGCCAAGACAATACGTCGACACTCCGTAGAGCATGTTGGGTTACATCAGCAGTATGTGGACGAGCGTTATCCTGTTGGATAACACCCCCTGGAAGGCGGTTCATGAATGGCAGCACAGCAGGTCGAATCACCATACTGACGCACAAATTTGCGGTCAGGGTGCGTGCGATAACCATGAGAGTGCTCCTGCTATCATATGAAACCGCATCCCAGAGTGTAACTCCAACTGTAAGTCCAGTGTGTCTAGGCCGCGGTCAGGTTGGGTGTAATCACCTTACCTGGCCTCCTTCTAACCAATAGGCGGTTATCGTCAGTTTCCACCCTGCCCTCCAATGAGCTCTCGCTAGACACCACTGAAGTCGCAAACGGCGGTGGTTTGTAGTCAGAGGAATGCAAGCTATAGGGGTCTGGCTCGAAGCTGTCCTTGAAGTAACCGATTTGTTACAGTTTGTTGTGTCACTGTGGTGCCAACTGCTGCTCGAATTACTGCTGCAGATGCAGTACGTTAGCGCCAGTGCCGTACGCCGCACACGATGGTCCACTCTCTTGGTAGAGCCACGTGGCCGTCCGGAGACCAGTCTTTCTGCTACCGTACATTCTCGTGACCACCGCTGTAGCAGTTATGTACAGTGGCTACATTTTTGCTCTTTCTGTAATATTACAGAAGGAAAATCGATCTTATCGTAGTCGTATTACATGACCTCCTGCAAACACAGTGAGCTGCTGATAATGACGTCTTCGTCACCTTAAAAGCGTTCTTGGCTAACCTCTTCTCACTATGCCCAATCTCAAACCAATTAACACTCACGACCGTTGCAGTGCATAATTAAAGCACGCCTGATTTAAATCCTCATGCTTGAACTTCTAGCGGCACTCACGTGCGACAGATGCGACATTTGAACAGACGTCATCTTTAGGATGTAGAAACACGCCTACCAACTTTTGTTTATCTCGCACAACTGCTTCTTGGTGCTGGGATTTTTTTTCCGTCAATGCAGCTTGAAAGTAAGTAGCGTAAATCTTACTTATTCTTTGGAAGAAACGGGAAAAAGAAATTCTCATCCTTTTTGAGTTCACTACCAATACCAAATAACTGATTATGGTCGAAGTAGAGATGATATAAAATGTAGACTGGCTCTGGCAAGGAAAGCGTTTCTGAAAAAGATAAATCTGTTAACATCGAGTATAGATTTAAGGGTCAGGAAGTCGTTTCTGAAAGTATCTGTATGGAGTGTAACCATGTATGGAAGTGAAAAACGGACGATTAACAGTTTAGACAAGAAGAGAATAGAAGCTTTCGAAATGTGGTGCTACAGGAGAATGTTGGAGATTAGATGGGTAGATCACGTAACTAATGAGGAGGCACTACTAGAATTGGGGAGAAGAGGAATTTGTGGCACAATTTGACTAGAGGAAGGGATCTGTTGGTAGACCATGTTCTGAGCCATCAAGGGATCACCAATTTAGTATTGGAGGACAGTGGAGGGTAAAAATCTTACAGGGAGACCAAGAGATGAATACAGTAAGCAGATTCAGAAGGATGTAGGTTGCAGTAGGTACTTGAAGATGAAGAAACTTTCACAGGATAGAGTAGCATGGAGAGCTGTATTAAACCAGTCTCAACTGAAGACCACAATAACAACAACAATAACCAATGCCTTACTAATTTGTACCTATGCAGTCAAGCGCTTTGGTAATCTCTGCTTCTGCATTAGCCCTCTGTACGAGTTGTACTCGATTCTCAGACAGAAAGTCCTTTGGTTATCTCTGCTGTTACATTAGCGCTTTGTTGAAAGTTTATATGAGTCTCAGACAGCTAGTGCATATGACTTCCTTTCCTTAGGTTAAACAGCGGCTGTGGCGACAAAAAGGCATTGGCCACGAAGTTGTAATAAAATAAATTTTCCATACCATGGAAACAGCAGATCCCAAACGCTAAGACAGAGGGAGAGAGACTGCCAAGGAATGAATCACCACTCTCATCTTTTCACCAGTTACCAAATACTATTATGTGAGGGTGCATGTCATCCCATATAACGTTTTCAGTATATCTGCAACTAATATTTTAGGAGTATTAGAACAGTCATCAAACGGCACGCCACTTTCTGTGCTACCAGTCACTGCAAATTTTGCTATCTTGTCTTCAAACCTTTATCATATAACGTTGGTGTGCGTGATACATCCGATCGATTATCCGGATCCAACTCTGAATCCGCAAACGAAGACGGTAACTTGCGGTCAAATCAGATGAAGCTGTTGGTTCGAATATAATGAATTTTCTTCAGAGTTATAGAGATATAGTGTACATTTCCTGGTCGTTGTATTGAGTCAGTATCCTGAGTATATGTTCCGAGTGATCCGGGACGTATGGTAGTTTATTAGGTATTGCTGATGACGAACCGGCCATTGGTGAAGCTGACAAGCTTCACTGTTCGTCTATTACATATTTTTACGGGCTTCAAACAGGAGCGACTTATTTTCAGTTACCAGTGTAGTTACTAGTTTAGTTTTGTAATTTCTCTCCTGTTTGAGTGCTTATTAGGCACAATCTTTTATTTTAATAACAGTGTAGTGTAGAGTACTGCCTTTGCTATCGACCCTTGTATCGACCCTGGTATAGTACAGGCTTTTATTTGTTTTGGTTAGAATAGCTCAGTGTCGGTTAGGCCGTCAGTGAGAGTACACCGCAAGTTCCTGCTGCTAATAAGGTGAGTAAACCATTAGTTTATTACATATTTTTACAAGCTTCAAACAGGATAGACTTCAGTAACTGATAGGAACTGCGATTGCTGTGTACAGATGCGAGCTGAGTTGTTGACCCTTCGCTCACAGCTCCAGGCTGTGTTGGCTTCCATCACACAGCTTGAGGATGCTGTCAAGGGGCATCACTGTGGGGGGTCGGTCGCGGGGATTCAAAGGATGTCAAGCACATCCCACTTGTCCACCAGTTGGTTCATTGCTGTCACTGCCCTGGGTACTGTCTGCACTGAGATTGACCCCTCACCCATGGTCGAGTGGAAGATCATTCCAAAGTCTGACAGGCAGCAAAAGACTTTCTGAGGGGCTGATCATAGGGCCTCCCCAGTTCGTTTGACGCACAGGTTTCGGGGGTGATCTGTGGCTGACGAAGTCTCTGAGCCGGATGCCGTCGTCCACCCTGTTCCAGAGGAAGCTTCTCTGCTCACAAGGTCTGAGCATTCGCAGAGAGTGAGTTTGCTGGTAGTTGGGTGCTCCAACGTTACGCGCATAATGGGGCCCCTTAGGAACATGGCTGCGAAGGAGGGGAAGGAAGCTAGTGTGTACTGTGTGTGCGTACCAGGGGAAGTTATTCCGGATGCGAAAGGGGTGCTTCCAGATGCCATGACGAGTACAGGGTGCAGCCAACTGCAGGTGCTATCCCACGTCGGTACCAATGACGTGTGTCACTTTGGGTCAGAGGAGATTCTCTCTGGTTTCGGGTGGTTAGCGGGAATGGTAAACACTGCCAGTCTTGCTTCCGAGATTAAGGCGGAGCTCACCATCTGCAGCATCGTCGACAGAACCGACTGTGGTCCTTTGGTGCACAGCCGAGTGGAGGGTCTGAATCAGAGGCTCAGGCGGTTCTGTAACCATGTAGGTTGCAGATTCCTTGGCTTGCGCCATCGGGTGGTGGGTTTCCGGGTTCCACTTAATAGGTCAGGAATCCACTAAACACAGGAAGTGGCTACACGGGTAGCGGGGGCTGTGTGGAAGGGTCTGGGAGATTTTTTAGGTTAGAGGGTCCCAGGAAACCACAGAAAGGGCGTCCGTATAAAAGGGAGCAGGTGAAACACAGTAAGGTAGTTGTAGAAATGATCGGTATTGTAGTTGTAAATTGCCGTAGCTGTGTTGGGAAAGTACCAGAGCTCCAGGCCCTAATAGAAAGCACTGAAGCTCAAATAGTTATAAGTACGGAAAGCTAGCTAAGCCGGAATAAGTTCAGCCGAATTTTTTTTCAAACGACCTAACAATGTTCAGAAAGGATAGATTAAATACAGTTGGTGGTGGAGTATTTATTGCTGTCAGAAGTAGTTTACCTTGTAGTGAAATTGAAGTAGTTAGTTCCTGCGAAATAGTATGGATAGAAGTTATACTTGACAATCGAACTAATCTATTAATTGGATCGTTTTACCAAACCCCCCCGGACTCGGAAGATATAGCTGCTGAACAGTTTACCTATTTCAAATAGGTAGCCCACTCATGCAATTATAGTCGGTGGTGATTTCAATCTATCCTCGATATGCCGGAAAAATTATACGTTTAAAGCCGGCGGCAGGCATAAAACGTCATCCGAAATTGTACTGAATGCTTTTTCAGAAAATTATTTTGAACAATTAGTTCATGAGCCCACTCGAAGCGTAATTGGTTGCGAAAGCATACTTGATCTATTATCAACAAATAATCCTGGACAAATAGGGATTATCATGATGAATACAGGGATTAGCGACCACAAGGCAGTTGCTGCTACGCTGAAAACCGTAACACCTACAACGATCAAAAAGGAACGCAATGTACATCCATTTTAAAAAGTTGATAAAAATGCTCTTAACGCCTTTTTAAGAGACAGTCCCCATTCCTTCCGATCTGATCACGTAAGCGTAGAAAAGATGAGGAATGATTTCAAAGAGATAGTATCGATGGCAATTGAGATATATACCACATAAATTAATAAGTGATGGTACTGATCCCCCATGGTACACAGAATGGGTCAGATCGCTGTTGCAGAAGCAACGAAAAAAGCATGCCAAATTTAAAAGAACGCAAAGTACCCAAGATTGCCAAAGTTTTCCAGAAGTTCGAAATATAGTGCGTACTACAATGCGAGATGCTTTTAATAATTTCCACATCGAAACTCTGTCTCGGAATCTGGCAGAAAACCCAAAGACATTCTGGTCATACATAAAGCACACCAGGGGCAAGACGCAATCAATATCTTCACTGCGCGATAACAACGATGATGTCACTGATGACAGTGCCACTAAAGCGGAGTTATTAAACATAGTTTTCCGAAACTCCTCCACCAAAGAAGACGAAGTAAATATTCCCGAATTCCAGTCAAGAACAACTGCCAAGATGAGAAACATAGGAGAAGATATCCTCGGTGTGGCAAAGGCTGCTTAAATCACTTAATAAAGGCAAGGCCTCCGGTCCACATTGCATACCAGTCACGTTCCTTTCAGAGTATGCTAATACAACAGCTCCATATTTAGCGACTACTCATATATACAACCGCTCACTCATAGAAAGATATTTACCCAAGGACTGAGAAATTGCTCAAGTCACACCAATACCCAAAAAGGGAAATAGGAGTAATCCGCTGAATTACAGGCCCATATGACTAACATAGATTTGCAGTAGGGTTTTGGAACATATATTGTGTTCGAACATTATGAATTACGTCGGAGAAAACGATTTATTGACACATAGTCAGCACGAATTCAGAAAACATCGTTCTTATGAAACACAACTAGCTCTTTATACTCATGAAGTAGTGAGTGTTATCGACAGGGAATGTCAAATTGATTCCATATTTTTACAGTTCCAGTAGGCTTTCGACACGGTTCCTCACAAGCGTCTTCTAACCAAACTTCGTGCCTATGGAATATCACCTCAGTTGTGCGACTGGACTCGTGATTTCCTGTCAGGAAGGTCACAGTTCGTAGTAATGGACGGAAAGTCATCGAGTAAAACAGAAGTAATATCCAGTGTTCTTCAAGGAAGTGTTATAGACCCTCTATTGTTCCTGATGCATATAACGAAAATCTGAGTAGCCCTATTAGATTGCTTGCAGATGATTCTGTCATTTACTGTCTTGTAAAGTCTTCAGATGTCCAAAACGAATTACAAAATGATTAAGATAAGATATCTCTATGCTGCGAAAAGTGGCAATTGACCCTGAATAAAGAAAAGTGTGAAGTTATTCACATGAGTACTAAAAGAAATCTGCTAAATTTCGGTTACGCGACAAGTCACACAAATCTTAACGTTGTAAATTCAACTAAATACTAAGGGATTACAATCACAAATAACTTAAATTGGAACGAATACATAGATAATGTTGTGGGTAGAGCAAACCAATGGATGCGATTCATTGGCAGAACACTTAGAAGGTGCTACAGATCTACTAAAGAGACTGCTTACACCACGCTTGTCCGTCCCGTTCTGGAGTACTGCTGTACGGTGTGGGATCCGCATCAGGTGGGACTGACGGGACTCATTAAAACAAAGGCGTTTTTCGATGCGACGGGACCTTCTCATGAAATTTCAATCACCAGTTTTCACCTCCGAGTGCGAAAATATTCTCTTCGCACCCACCTACATACGGAAAAATGGTCATCACGACAAAATAAGAAAAATCAGGGTTCGCACAGAAAAATGTAAGTGGTCGTTTTTCCCGCGCGCCGTTCTAGAGTGGAACGGTAGAGAGTCAGCTTCATTGTACCCTCTGCCAGGCACTTTATTGTGAATAGCAGAGTAATCAGATAGATGTAGATGTTGATTAAATTGTGTGCATTAAACCAGTCCAGTGTTCTCTTCACGGCCACTTATGGTGCGATACGTAGAGGGTTTATAGTCTCAGATTTCTCGCTTAAAGATGGTTATTAAAACTTTCTAAGGAGTCTTTCGCGGGTTGGTTGGCGTCCGTCTTGAATCGTCTTCCAGTTCTGGTTTTTCAGCATCTCCGTGACGCTATTCCTTGGTTCAAACAAACCTGTGACCACTTGTGCTGCCCTTCTCTGTATACATTCAATATTCCCTGATAGTCCTGTTTGGTATGGGTCTCACACACTTGAGCAGTTTTCTAGGATGTATCGTACGAATGTTTTGTAAGCAATGTCGTTGGCAGATGATTGTGTTTACCCAGTATCCTACCCTTCCAATGAACCGAACTATGCTGCCTGCCTTACCTACGACTGAGACTGTGGGTTCACCCATTTCATCCTCCTCCCAGTTCTCAAACGCAAGTATTTGTATGCGTTAAATTGGTTCAAGTTGAAACTCACTGTCATTGTTGTCATAGAATATTAAGTTTTTTTTCGTTTTGTGGAGTGTACAGTTCTACATTTTTGAAAATTTAAAGATAGTTGCCAATCTTGTACCAATTTGAAATTTTATCAGTGTCTGAGTCAGTGTTTGTATAGTTTTTTTTTTTTTTCACACGGTACTCCGTTTCACATAACGAAAGTCTAAGGTTACTATTAACATTATATGAATGCGTGAAAGAAAAAATACCTCTTCATTCATAAAATTGATAAGAATCAATGGGAAATTAATCCACCACCTTCAGTGTGGATGTACAATCACGTTCGACCGCTTGTGGGAATCTCAAAGTAGCGAGCATGGAGTCCATGGACGGGGACTGTGGATAGGTGATGCTAGGTGAGAGTGTGGGTCAGCTGGGGAGCGTACCGAAATAGTCCGCCAATTGCTATAAACACAGTGTCTGGGTGGCGCAGTGGTTAATGTTACTGTCTACCAAGCGGAAGATCATGGATTAGAGTCCCGATCCGGCACACATTTTTTACTCGTCGCTGCTGGTTCGTATCAAGTCCCAATGCAGCTGATGTCATTAGTTCCTTCTCTTTACTTTACTTTCTTCCACCTCCACCTTGAATTACGAAACACTATTAATATCGTGTGCGAGATCGTTAATATAGGAGTCAATCAGAGCTCCACAGATAAATTTTCGAATGTTCTTCAGGGATACCTACTGGTATTTTGGTGTAAGTCTCCGGCAGCTCGTTACAGAATAATAATGTAATTTCGATTTATTCAGTCTGTTACTGCAGTCACCCTTATTTCTTTGAAAATATATTCATAACAATAAAGAAACATGCAATATGCAATACGCAAAATGTACAACAGACAACACAGAGTGGGAATTAATTTGGCCTACATGTGGTGTTCCTCAAGATTCCATCTTAGGTCTATTGCTTTTCTTGTGTGCATTAATGACCTCTCGTCTGTTACGTTGCCAGTAGCTAATTTTGTTTTGTTTTCCAATGAACAAACATTACTACAAGCTGCAAGTAGAGTACAGATTTAGAAATGGCTGCTAATCAAATTTTCAGTGACATTAATAAATGGTTTAAAGCTAATTCACTGTCATTGAACTTTTAAAAGAGCCACTACATGCATTTCAGAATCTGTAAGAGATTTCGTTCCACCATGTGTATAACATATGAAACCATGCAGATCAAAGAGGTGGACGGAGTTAAATTTCTGGGCTTACAACTCGATAATAAATCCAGCTGGGAAGGGGGTATCACGGAAGTGCTGAAGTGTCTAAACAAGTCTCTATTTGCAGTGACAATTATGTCAGATGTAGGCGATATAAATATAAAAAACTTGCATACTTTGCTTACTTTCAGTCTATTATGTCATACGGGATTGTATTCTGGAGTAACCCAACAAAACGAGCAACAGTTTTTAGCTTGCAAAAGCACATAATAAGAATAATTTATGGTGTAAATTCAAGAACATAATGTAGAAAGCTGTTCAAGGAACTTTGTATTCCAACCACTGGTTCTTAGTATATTTACTCTTTAATGAAATTTGTTGCAAGTAATATATCACTATTTCCAACTAATAGTTCAATATACAGTATCAATACTAGGAATAAGAACAATCTACATAAAGACTTAAATTACTTACCTAGCTCCAAATAAGAGTCCAATATTCAGGAACACCATTTTCAATAAATTGCTGGCAATCATTAAAAACTTTGTTTCAGATAAATCACAGTTTAAACAGAGTTTGAAAGACTTTTTCGTAGGCAGCTCCTACTCTATAGATAAATATCTTAAAATGGACTGTCAGACCAGCTTAAGTAAAAATCTGTTTGATTTCCGTTTTGACAGAACTTGGTCACAACAGTCAGGATTAGGTGTTTTGTGTATGATAAATTTGTTAAAAGTGCATAAATATGTTTCATTCTGACAGTGTATCAATTCTGTAAATATTAGCCGTTCCAATTTACTGTAATAGTTTCACCTATTTTGACGATCTCCTGACAAACGATCTGGCTATTGAGTATTATATTCAAATATTTTATGTTTTTTATGTTATACTTTCGGACATGTTCCACACCCACGAGAATCATCTCATTTTTGGATCTGTGGAACAAAAACTGAATCCAAATTAGTCTATTGCAACAACCCTCAACAAAACATCCACATTTTCATCACAGTGAGTTCAATCTCTTCTGCCACTGTACAGCACACCACGCATCAAATCGACAACTGTTCCCATACAGACTCTGTTAAAAATATAGATCACCATGATCAAGGCAGGGTGTACAGCGCCTCACCATCAACTGTCTTACTCGCTCAAGAGTTGCAGCAGTTTGACGTTCTGCTTCCGTGGCTGCGAGAATTCTAGCAACCAGGTCCGAGCGAGTATCGACTGGACTCTCGAAAACTAGATTCTTCTCGTGCCTCCAGAAAAACAGGTCCATTGGTGTCATGTCTGGTAACCGGCCTGGACATGGAATGGGGCCACCGCGACCAATCTACTGTTGCCCAAACTGTACTTCAGTGGGGTTCCTAACATCGAGTGCTAAGTGTGCCGGCGCCTTGTCATGTTGAAACACACATAAGCTGACGACGTACAAGCTAACTGGGTCAAGAAACCAAACGAAAAGCAATATTTCTGTAACGAAGCACCCGGAGATCGTGGATCCCTTCTGTCAAACTACTCAGGAGGTGAAACTCCCTGGCAGATTAAAACTGCGTACCGGACTGAGACTCGAATTCGGGACCTTTGCCTTTCCCAGGCAAGTGCTCTACCGTCTGAGCTACCCAAGCACGACTCACGACCGGCCCTGACGGGTTAAATTCTGCCAGTGCCTCGTGTCAGAAGGTATCCCTGAACAAACTCTGAAAGTTTGTCTGATGAGTTCTGGTTCACCCAGTACAACTTGGACAACCAAGGTTAAAACATCGTTATGGGGTCTTTCCAACAAAGTTACGTGGTGCATTCCTGAATTAATTCTTTTTTTCTTTTCTTTTTTTATTTTGCGACGACTCTCCACCCAAGATAATATGCTGCGTCCTCCCTACCAAAAAATTCACAATCTACTCACAAGTTTCGTTTGGTCCCCCACATGATTGAAGTTTCCATAATAAGCTTAGGGTGGTAATGAGTCAAATGCTCTTCGGATATCAAGAAGTCATTCCTCTAACAGACTTGCTTGACCCATAGATTTTACAACGTCATGTGAGAAGCGTGTTGTGACGTGCTGGCAACGGATTTCATCATTAATTCTTTTTAATTGTTGCAACTAAATCTATGTTTATACTTCGCAAGTCTCCTTCCGGTGCGTGGCGAAGGGTACTTCTGGTTATACCATGAATTACTCCATTTCCTTTTCCAATCGCAAATAGTGCGTCGAAAAATAATAAATTAGCGGCATGTAACATAACGAACTAGAATTTTCCCAATTTTCCAGGCACACTCGTTTCGAAAGACGTGCGTTGTAGAAGTAATAGGCTGACTTTCCTATCTCCTATACTAATACTACGTGATAACGGTTCCATTATGACGAGCAGTATTCAAGAACGATCGAATGACGATTTTGTAAGTTGCCTCTTCCGTCGGTCGGTTCCATTCCCTTCGTATTCATGGAATGAACCTCAGTTTGATGTACGCTTTTCCTATAGATAGCTTTATGTGTTCCTTCTACTTTACGTCGCTGCAGACGGTTGCTCCCAGATATTTGACGACTGTTAATGTCCTCACTGATTTACAGCCAATAGCGTAATCGAACAATCACGCGTCCTTCCGGCTATTTATGGCCAATACGTTAAAGTTATTTACGTTGATGGTCATTTGTCAACCATCGGACCAAGTGCGGAACTTCTGTAGAGCTTCATAAATTTCGCTACGAGTATCTTTCGTTGCGTCTACCTCTACCCTACGTATGACAGTACCATCTACGAACGACCTTTATAAACCGTAACGACACAAGCATGACAATGTCCATGAGGTTTCGACATAATAATTATTTCCTTTCTTCTAGGAGTTGTAGTATGCAGGAGAACTTCTGTGAAGTTTTGGTAAGTAGAAGAGGGGTACTGGTGGATGTGGAGCTGGGAAGATGGGAGAGGGAGGGGGGGGGGGGGGGAGCGTTTGCGAGTCGTGCTTGGGTAGCTCAGTCGGTAGAGCAGCTACCCGCAAATGGCAATGCTCCGATGTTCGTATACCCATCTGGTATACTGTATTAGTCTGCCAGTAAGTTTCAAACGAGCACAGACTCCACTGCAGAATGAAAATTCATTCTGACAATACTTTTATGTTAATATTCACGTCCTGTTGTAAAGTAATTCATGCAATATTGCATGTTTGGGGTGATCGCATAAACTCAGTACGCTTTACAGAGTGAAACGGTCCTAAGCAAAAAATGCCTCTTTCCTCTGACGGACTGATAAATCCTCGAGTGTCAAATTCTCGGTTCAGTTACCGAGTAACATGACAATCGGTACTGTCACCAATGAGTCTAGTGAGCCTGGAAACTATGGTTCCGATACTAATATCGTTCGTTATCAAACATTTTTACTTGACAAAGCTTCCCACTCCCACCACCACTCATAGAGGTGGTCAGAAACCTTCATGAGTGCGCGCAACTCACCGAAGTTTCATCGCAATCTAATCACGTCGTGTGTGTGTAGCCCTGTGATTGCTTTACAGTGTGATCTACGGTGTATTCATTCCAAGTCAATATCCGTGGCGGACCGAGCCTCGTTTTTTTGCGCCATCTGGCCAGCTTTGTGTATGGCTGTGTAAGGATACATTATAAAATCTAACCGAACATGACTTTATACAGAGTGTCGAGGTAGCTTGTTACTCCATGGCACCAGCAGCTTTATATCTCGTCTGACTGTTGTTTAGAAGGTGCACCGTGCCTCTTATTGCGATTATACTTAAAAGATTTCGCTGGGGAGACCTTACACACCCTCCATATAGTTCCTGTCTCTCCCCATGCGATTTCCATATTCGTGGCCGTCAATTTGCTTCGGACGAAGAGGTGCACGCCTCGGTATAATCGCAGTTCCGCAGGCAACCGCAGATATTTTTGCATGAAGGCAATGGCCGTCTTGTCTCTCAGTGGTATAAATGTACTAACAGCTGTGCGATTACTTTTGAAATAATAAAGTTTGCTTACTTCTTTTCCATCTGCCTCGTTTTCATTTGCCTACCCCTTATGATATAGATAGCCTCCAGGCATTCACCAAACCCGAACCCTTCAGTCGGATTGTCACAGGGTATAGCGTCGTTCATCACTCCAAATAACTCGTTTTCAATCATACACTGTCTACAGCTCTTTATACCACCTCAAGCGTCGCTCATAACTGTTTACAGAAATGTGTGGTTGATTGAGGGCTGCTCGACTAGTGTACCTCATTCATTTTAAATCCTTACACATAGCCATTCTGCTAGCTGAATTGGTGTTAGCACTTTAAAAGTCATAAGTTATTCCTTCTGTTGATTTTATGCTATTTTTGTAGTAGAAGAGAGCATTACTTATACATGATTGTGTAGCTATAAATAAACTACTTCTTTTTGAGCAGGTACTTCAATCTAATAACTGATTTTAGAATCACATTAAGGGAACGCGCACTAGACACTGCTGCTGTTTCTATAAGTTGTATTGGTGTTAGACATGGGGCTGTGTTTAGTGTACAGCATTTGTAAATATTTCGAGTTCTGCACATTTAAGTGCTTACAACATACTCAAACTATTTGGAATATATTGTTAATTTTTCCATTGTAGATTTTTCATGACAAGTAAAATTCTGTGAACATACACTTGTGACATCGTCAGCGTGGGGGCGATCTGTAGTGTTATGAGCACTGAATAAATTTTCGACTGCCAAGATCGCTAAAGCTATATGTTCATATAGATGACAGGTTTCGGCAGTTCGCTGTTGCCATCTTCGCACCTGAAACAGACGAGACCGAAAATTCTAGGATACAGCAACTAACATAACAGCACGCATAATTATATCCAAAATTTGCGGTACGTGGTATAGTAACATACCTATGTTTACACAATCTTCTCCTTCACTACAGTTAAGTAGTGCTATTAAATGTACAATATGTCCATGTTGGTATCGTGAGCTATACTACAAGTCGGCATGTCAGTTTTAAAATAACAACTATGCACACAAATGTTACTACGTCAATTACAAATGCTCACATTCATCACTACTTTACAACTGACAGATCGCGGCGTAAACATTCATAGTGATACGTAAGTACCTCAGATGACGTTGTGGTAGTTCAAATTGATACTGTCATCACATTAGATTAACGAATGGGTCTAATATTCCGTATAACTACAAATGCCTAACTTATTACCGTATCTTATAAGGAAGTCTGTAGTCTAAATTATTAAAAATCTGTCTGTAAAATTTAGAATATTGACTTGGCTTATATATTATGATGATAATTTAGGCATATCTAATTATATGGAATAGTAGATCCACGCCTTAATCTAATGTGAGATGATAGTATCGATTTGCACTACCACTGCGTCATCTGTTGCACATGTGTATCACTAACAATGTTTACGCTGGGATCTGTCAATTGCAAAGTGGTGATGAATGTGAGCACTTGTAATTGACGTAATAACATGTGTATACATACGCGTATCTGTTATTTTAAAACTGACATGCCGACTTCTGATATAGCTCACGATACCGACAAGTACATACATTGCATAGCACCACTTACTGTAGCGAAGGAGAAGATTGTGTAATATGTCAACATAGGTATGTTGCTATTCCATGTACCGCAAATTTTGGATATAATTATGTGTGCTGTTATGTTAGTTACTGTATCATAGCGTTTTTGGTCTTATCTTTCGCAAATCCGAAGATGGTAACAGAGAACTGCTGAACTAGTCATCTATATAAATAAATGATTTTAGCGATTTTGGCAGTTGAGAATTTATTCAGTGTTCACAATTCCATCTATTTTTAAAACTAAGTTCTATAACATGTGTACACTTAAGCCATACTTCGTCGGTCATGCACCACCTTGTACTTGGAAACAGAAGCTCTTTTACCATGGAACCTGTAATATTTGCAATTTAACTGAGTGTAGTTAATGTCTTAACAATATTACCTGTCTTGGAAATGGAAATTTGTGTTAGTTTCCAACAATGTCCGTTTCAAAACGTATTTAAGTTGTAACACGTTTTTGATCATACTTACGCTTATTTGATTTCACTTTCTGATTATTGGTGTGTCATAGAGTAATAATGTAACATTCTTTGGTGTGACGTCACGTGTGCTGGAATGCTGTTGAAATTGCTCGTCAATATCGTATAAAGTTTTAGTCTTCAGTTACTTATTTTAAAGATCAAAAATGGTTCAAATGGCTCTGAGCACTATGCGACTTAACTTCTGAGGTCATCAGTCGCCTAGAACTTAGAACTAATTAAACCTAACTAACCTAAGGACATCACACACATCGATGCCCGAGGCAGGATTCGAACCTGCGACCGTAGCGGTCGCTCGGCTCCAGACTGTGGCGCCCAGAACCGCACGGCCACTCCGGCCGGCATTTTAAAGTTTATTTGTGTTAATACACTCCTGGAAATTGAAATAAGAACACCGTGAATTCATTGTCCCAGGAAGGGGAAACTTTATTGACACATTCCTGGGGTCAGATACATCACATGATCACACTGACAGAACCACAGGCACATAGACACAGGCAACAGAACATGCACAATGTCGGCACTAGTACAGTGTATATCCACCTTTCGCAGCAATGCAGGCTGCTATTCTCCCATGGAGACGATCGTAGAGATGCTGGATGTAGTCCTGTGGAACGGCTTGCCATGCCATTTCCACCTGGCGTCTCAGTTGGACCAGCGTTCGTGCTGGACGTGCAGACCGCGTGAGACGACGCTTCATCCAGTCCCAAACATGCTCAATGGGGGACAGATCCGGAGATCTTGCTGGCCAGGGTAGTTGACTTACACCTTCTAGAGCACGTTAGGTGGCACGGGATACATGCGGACGTGCATTGTCCTGTTGGAACAGCAAGTTCCCTTGCCGGTCTAGGAATGGTAGAACGATGGGTTCGATGACGGTTTGGATGTACCGTGCACTATTCAGTGTCCCCTCGACGATCACCAGTGGTGTACGGCCAGTGTAGGAGATCGCTCCCCACACCATGATGCCGGGTGCTGGCCCTGTGTGCCTCGGTCGTATGCAGTCCTGATTGTGGCGCTCACCTGCACGGCGCCAAACACGCATACGACCATCATTGGCACCAAGGCAGAAGCGACTCTCATCGCTGAAGACGACACGTCTCCATTCGTCCCTCCATTCACGCCTGTCGCGACACCACTGGAGGCGGGCTGCACGATGTTGGGGCGTGAGCGGAAGACGGCCTAACGGTGTGCGGGACCGTAGCCCAGCTTCATGGAGACGGTTGCGAATGGTCCTCGCCGATACCCCAGGAGCAACAGTGTCCCTAATTTGCTGGGAAGTGGCGGTGCGGTCCCCTACGGCACTGCGTAGGATCCTACGGTCTTGGCGTGCATCCGTGCATCGCTGCGGTCCGGTCCCAGGTCGACGGGCACGTGCACCTTCCGCCGACCACTGGCGACAACATCGATGTACTGTGGAGACCTCACGCCCCACGTGTTGAGCAATTCGGCGGTACGTCCACCCGGCCTCCCGCATGCCCACTATACGCCCTCGCTCGAAGTCCGTCAGCTGCACATACGGTTCACGTCCACGCTGTCGCGGCATGCTACCAGTGTTAAAGACTGCGATGGAGCTCCGTATGCCACGGCAAACTGGCTGACACTGACGGCGGCGGTGCACAAATGCTGCGCAGCTAGCGCCATTCGACGGCCAACACCGCGGTTCCTGGTGTGTCCGCTGTGCCGTGCGTGTGATCATTGCTTGTACAGCCCTCTCGCAGTGTCCGGAGCAAGTATGGTGGGTCTGACACACCGGTGTCAATGTGTTCTTTTTTCCATTTCCAGGAGTGTATTTGCTGTAAAAGTAACTTATTAGTGGATTTTCATTAACCTCAGTCTTTCTTCCTGTGTTATTGACTCGAGTGGTCTGTTATTCCTGAGTGTGCTTGTTCAAGTCTCACGCCTCAGTAGTGTGTTTACATTTTTCGGCGTGCAGTTGCAGCTGTAGCGGTTATAAAGCTAAGTACTGACAACGTTACAGTTAGATAGTTATGAAACTTAATGGTTTTCAGCGGTGTTTCGTCCTGTTTGTGGCGAAATAACGATTTAATACACTTCTGGAAACGTTCGCTTGCTGTGTTTTTTTAGAGTTTTCTGGACGTTGAAGTTGTTTATTAAATTTTGTGCTTTTGTTTTCAGCTGACGATTCTTATTGTTTCTAGTGAAATATTTCAGTAAAATTTTCATTTAGTGTTTTAACTTCGTTGAGTGTTCCATTGGCCGTTTGAATTTATGATTTAGCTAATAATTTAGTGAAGTTTTGTTGGTATTGGTATTAGCTGTGGTGTAGTAGTATTAATATAAGTAGTTGCTTTCTTAGTAGACAGAGAATTTCGATACCGCTATTGTTACTTCTACATACAGTTCTAATGGGGTAACTGAACTTAGGTAACGCAGACGTATAGTTTTTCAGTAACTGTAAAATTTTACCATGAGTGAGAAGTGTGGGCTCTGTTGTAAGTAGTGGGTTACGGTGTGGGATTTCTTTGAAGTATTTTCTTAGAGGGGGGGGGGGAATGCAGTGGGGAAGCCAGTGGGCATTCTAACGAGATCCTCTCCTGGGAATGCAGAATCTGTAATAGAAATAAGTCGATAGAGGAGCAGGAGCGTAAGATCTGTGCCCCTCAGGTGCAGTTACAACGGGCAGAGGAGGAACTAGACAGGTTGAGAAGGGTGAAGGGTGGTGCGGAATGGAAACTGGCAGGTGGCAAGAAGGCAGCTAGGAAGAGAGGTATTCAGACAGTTGTACTTTTCGTATATGCAATAGATTTGACCAACTGTCAGAGTTGAAAGGAGCCTCTTGTAGCTGTAGATGTAGGGAACATGCAGCAGTCCTCAGAAGTTACGAGGCGTAGGTCAGTTGCAAAGAAAGAAGGTTCTGCTGCTGCGTAGTTCGCAGAGGTGTGGGCCAGAAGTTACAGGAAGTGTTGGGGAGTGAGTACCAGGTCACCAGCATTGTCAAGCCTAGTGCAGGGTTGACTCAGATGGTTGGCAGCGTAGGGGAATTATGTAGGAATTTTACGAAGGAGGAGCAGGTAGTGATAGGGGGTGGTGCAGGGAACAGTCTTGATATGGACGGAATATGATGTAGGTGGTGACCTGGTAAAGATAGCTACTCAAAATGGTGGCACTAATGTGCATTTCGTGCAACTGTTTCAGCGTCATGACCGGCCTCATCTTAATGCGACTGTTATGCGCGTTAACATGGGGCTGGAGTAGGCACTGATGGCAGAGGGCATGGGTCACATTGCAGTGGTGCCAATTGAGTCTATCAGTAAATAGATAATTTCACCAGACATGGTCTGCACCTCAATAGGTGTGGGAAGAGGAGGCTGGCAAAGCATATAGGTGACAGTGTAATCGGTGGTGGAGGGATCATTCATGGAAAAATTCCTGTAGTAGTTGGTGTTAGAGCCACAACTTTGTTAGATTAAAGTAAGCTGATAGGTATACCTGCCTAAAAGAAGCCCCTCTAACTAAGGGCTCACCTTCAGAGGATGTAGTGTTTCCAAGTAGAGAAGTAATTAGCATATTTCATCAAAATATAAGAAGTATTAGAGATAAAGTTAGTGAACTGCTTATAGATGTTAGGTGTCAAATTATTGGTATATAGGAGCACCACTTAAATAACTTGACAATTCAGAGGTTTCCTTTACCAGGATACAGATGAGCTGGCTGTTTTCAAGGAGTTCCTTGCTTGGTGGGGGAGTGGCTATGTACGTAAAAAACAGTATTCCATTTGAGTCCATAGAAGTATCAGTGCACTACACTGAACAGATATTTGAATTTTGTGCAAGGGCAGTTGAATTTAGTGAAACTAAACTTCTATTTGTTGTTGTTTATAGGTCCCCTAACTCTGACTTCAGAGCATTTCTGCTCAAGCTAGAGAGGGTTCTTGATTCACTCTGTAGGAAGTACCAGAAATTAGGTACATGTGGTGACTTCAATATAAATTTTGTATATGATTGTGCAAGAAAAAGGATGTTGGTAGATCTCCTAAATTCATATGATCTGATGTAGACAATGTTTTTTCCAACCAGGGTGCAAGGGAACAGTAGCACAGCCATAGACAATATTTTTATTCATTCTTCTATACTAGAGGGGCATTCTGTGAGTAAAAGGGAGAGTGACCTTTCAGACTATGATGCACAAATTTTAACACTAAAAGGCTTTTGTACTCAAACCAATGTCACATATTATTACTAACTATGTAGGAAAGTTAATCCAACAGTAATAGATCGTTTTTTAAACCTTGTCAAGGAACAAGAGTGGCAGGATGTTTATAGTTCCGATAAAATATATGATAAATATAATGCTTTCCTTAACACATTTCTCATGCTCTTTGAGAGTTGTTTCTCATTAGAACGTTCTAAATGGGGCACTAGCAGTTATTGGCAGCCCAGGTGTCTGACTAGTGTTATAAGGTTATCATGTAGTACAAAGCGGGAATTATATCAAAATGTTAGAAGTGGTCACAATCAAGCTACAGTAGTCCATTACAAACAGTATTGAAAGGTCCTTAAAATGTTGTTAGAAAAACAGAGTATGTGGTATGCAAACAGAATAGTTAATTCACAGGATAAAATTAAAACCATTTGGTCAGTTGTGAAGGAAGTGTCTGGTCACCAGCACAAGGTCGTCGATATAAAGTCAGTTCGCTGTAAAAATATTTCTGTTACTGATAAATCATATATTTGTACAGTATTTAACAATCTTTTTCTTAGCATTGCTGGTGAATTAAATAAAAATTTAGTTTCTACAGGGAAAAACATAACTCTCTTGGCAAATGCCTTTACGAGACTTGTCTGCAATACTCCTCTGTGATACAGATAAGGGAAGATTGAGTCAATAATTAAATCACTGAAGACTAACGACTCTCATGGATATGATGGAGTGCCTAGCAGAATATTGAAGTACTGTCCTGCACATGTTAGCTCTGTATTTTAATTTGCCGGATATAGACTGGGAGACTCAAACGTTCATAACGGGTGGCAGGGACAAAGAATCCAGTGAATTTTTTTAAGTGCTTTATCTGAAAACTACCTTGAGCAGTTAAGCAGAGAACCGACTAGTGGCGATAACATATTAGACCTTCTGGTGACAAACAGACCCGAACTATTTGAAACAGTTAAAGCAGAACAGCCGGCCGAAGTGGCCGCGCGGTTCTGGCGCTGCAGTCTGGAACCGCGGGACCGCTACGGTCGCAGGTTCGAATCCTGCCTCGGGCATGGATGTGTGTGATGTCCTTAGGTTAGTTAGGTTTAACTAGTTCTAAGTTCTAGGGGACTAATGACCTCAGCAGTTGAGTCCCATAGTGCTCAGAGCCATTTGAATCATTTGAAAGCAGAACAGGGAATCAGCGATCATAAAGTGGTTATTGCATCGATGATTTCTGCCGTAAATATAAATATTAAAAAAAGGTAGGAAGATTTTACTGTTTAGCAAAAGTGACAAAAAGCAGATTTCAGAGTACCTGACGGTTCAACACAAAAGTTTTGTCTCAAGTACAGATAGTGTTGAGGATCAGTGGACAAAGTTCAAAACCGTCGTACATAATGCGTTAGATGAGTATGTGCCAAGCAAGATCGTAAGAGATGGAAAAGAGCCACAGTGATACAACAACAGAGTTAGAGAACTGCTGCGGAAGCAAAGGGAACTTCACAGTAAACATAAACATAGCCAAATCCTTGCGGACAAACAAAAATTACGCGAAGCGAAATGTAGTGTGAGGAGGGCTATGCGAGAGGCATTCAATGAATTCGAAAGTAAAGTTCTATGTACTGACTTGGCAGAAAATCCTGAGAAATTTTGGTCTTATGTCAAAGTGGTAGGTGGATCAAAACAAAATGTCCAGACACTCTGTGACCAAAATGGTACTGAAACAGAGGATGACAGACTAAAGGCCGAAATACTAAATGTCTTTATCCAAAGCTGTTTCACAGAGGAAGACTGCACTGTAGTTCCTTCTCTAGATTGTCGCACAGATGACAAAATGGTAGATATCGAAATAGACGACAGAGGGATAGAGAAAAAATTAAAATCGCTCAAAAGAGGAAAGGCCGCTGGACCTGATGGCATACCAGTTCGATTTTACACAGAGTACGCGAAGGAACTTGCCCCTCTTCTTGCAGCGGTGTACCGTAGGATTGGAAAAGGGCACAGGTCATCCCCGTTTTCAAGAAGGGACGTCGAACAGATGTGCAGAAATATAGACTTATATCTCCAACGTCTATCAGTTGTAGAATTTTGGAACACGTATTATGTACGAGTATAATGACTTTTCTGGAGACTAGAAATCTACTCTGTAGGAATCAGCATGGGTTTCGAAAAAGACGATCGTCTGAAACACAGCTCGCGCTATTCGTCCACGAGACTCAGAGGGCCATAGACAGGGGGGTTCACAGGCAGATGCCGTGTTTCTTGACTTCCGCAAGGCGTTCGATACCGTTTCCCACAGTCGTTTAATGGACAAAGTAAGAGCATATGGACTATCAGACCAATTGTGTAATTGGATTGAAGTGTTCCTAGATAACAGAACGCAGCATGTCATTCTCAATGGAGAGAAGTCTTCCGAAGTAAGAGTGATTTCAGGTGTGCCGCAGGGGAGTGTCGTAGGACCGTTCCTATTCACAATATACATAAATGACCTTGTGGATGACATCGGAAATTCACTGAGGCTTTTTGCGAATGATGCTGTGGTATATCGAGAGGTTGTAACAATGGAAAATTGTACTGAAATGCAGGAGGATCTGCAGCGAATTGACGCATGGTGCAGGAAATGGCAGTTGAATCTCAATGTAGACAAGTGTAATGTGCTGCGAATACATAGAAAGAAAGATCCCTTATCATTTAGCTACAATATAGCAGGTCAGCTACTGGAAGCAGTTAATTCCATAAATTATCTGGGAGTACGCATTAGGAGTGATTTAAAATGGAATGATCATATAAAATTGATCGTCGGTAAAGCAGATGCCAGACTGAGATTCATTGGACGAATCCTAAGGAAATGCAACCCAAAAACAAAGGAAGTAGGTTACAGTACGCTTGTTCGCCCACTGCTTGAATACTGCTCAGCAGTGTGGGATCTGTACCAGATACGGTTGATAGAAGAGATAGAGAAGATCCAACGGAGAGCAGCGCGCTTCGTTACAGGATCATTTAGTAATCGCGAAAGCGTTACTGAGATGATAGATAAACTCCAGTGGAAGATTCTGCAGGAGAGGCGCTCAGTAGCTCGGTACGGGCTTTTGTTGAGGTTTCGAGAACATACCTTCACCGAGGAGTCAAGCAGTATATTGCTCCCTCCTACGTATATCTCGCGAAGAGACCATGAGGATAAAATCAGAGAGATTAGAGCCCACACAGAGGCATACCGACAATCCTTCTTTCCACGAACAATACGAGACTGGAATAGAAGGGAGAATCGATAGAGGTACTCAAGGTACCCTCCGCCACACACCGTCAGGTGGCTTGCGGTGTATGGATGTAGATGTAGATGTAGATGTAGATGTAGATGTAGATGTAGATGTAGATGTATTTAGCCACATTTGTAGTTTGTTCTTTGTGAATGGTCAGTTTGTAACGCTGCGCTTTTGGCACACGATACCCCTTAAAGCCTGTACTATGGTAAGTTGACGGGCTTCACCTTATGAGAAAGGATTTTCGTATAGATGTTGACCGCGTGTACCTGAATGGAGGCAAATCAGACTTACACCCACTCTGTACTAACAATGATACGTCAAGCAAGTCCGAAATGCAACTACTCGTCAGGATGGACAAGAAACAACACGGAAGAAGCTATCAATTTGTTTGTAATACGGTCGCCAGCCTAATTAGGCATTAACTGAGTTTCTTCCCTGTACAAGTTGATGTACGTTCATGCAAAACAACACGTAATAACACTGCATAATATGGTAAATTTTAGAACCAGAAACTCTACTGAACTGATAATTTCACTTTCTGTGCTGATATGGATAAACCATAGATACACGACACTACACTATAATGTTTACTACAAAACTTCGTACTGTCTATTGATCTGATTAAAATCGGGCGTAGGTTACCCTAGAAATAGCACTTTCGAAACACACACACAATGTCAATTTTGATAAAGGTAAAACACTGATAAATTTTGGTTTTTATATTGACTTTAACTTTGCTGGCCAAATCGGTTTAGAACACTTCAGAATTCAAATGAATAAAAAGGGGGGGGGGACCCTGAAACTGTTATGATCACTGTATTAGAAAATTTGATTACTGAAATCATTATGCACTCAAGATTTCCAATATATGAGTTACTACTCTTTTCATCTTATTTCCAGCTCATTTAAATACCATTATATCTGTCTCGAAATAATTGAACTTCATTACTAAATCAATCTCAAAATTATCTTCCAACTTTGTCAGACCTTTGTTACTCATCAATCGGTTCATTAACAAAATAGTTCTTTAAACATCATTCTAACATAGCTAGGTCTGCAGGTAATTATTATTAACACAAACTTGAATTTTTCATTTCGGGACACTCGGATTGCACAACATTTGGAAAGGACCCTGTCTAGCTAGTTGTGAGGATAATTAAATGATAGGACAGTTCTGGCAAAATTTAAGTTGTTACTGAACAGTATGGAACAAAATTAACACTGGTCCACACGAATACAGTACTAAAAGTTTTAACCTGTTCGTACCGATGCGGCGGCTGGCGGGCGGCGAGATGGCGAGGCACAGAGCACACATACAACCACAGCTATGGCTCTTGACGTATCGGCATTTTAATTCTTCTTAGCGTCGCCATACTTTTCCGTTTAGTGCCTATGGAATTTTGCCATGCTGTATGGGCGTTGGAACGGCATACCCGAGGCTCAACGAAACAACGTCTTCCAGGAGAGCCTCCTCGATCCAGAACGTGTTGCTCAGACCAATGCACAACTCCGACTACTACTGCTGAGCCCGTTATGCCGTGCAGCGCCCGTGCGCATTTTCCCGCGCTCGCCTGCCATCCACCTTTTACCGCTCCCTTACAGACAGGGTATTCACCCGAGGTTTTTCATTCTACATATCCTAATACATTGCCTACGTATGGACCAGACGCACAATTACAACTTTAACATCTTACTACAGTTTCAACATTTGTTACACTTCAATTCCATTACAATATTGCTTGAAATTTGACATAAACATTAATATTCACATTGAAAATTGTTTACAGTTTCCTTAACATAATGGCATGAAACAAAAAAGAAATGAAATCAGAACATCGATTACACTAATTTATTGAAAATCAGAAGAAAAAAATATTATATGTACAATAGTACAACGTCGTTGTTGTTACAAGTTTCCTGAACGGTTAAAGAACTAAGTAGTAAAGCCGCTTTATAAAAAGGGAGAAAGGGATAATGTAGACAATTTTAGACCTATTTCTATGCCATCAGTAGTTGCTAAAGTTATCGAAAAGGCTGTTTATGTAAGGATAATTGATGATTTTATGTTGCACGATTTGCTATCAAATGTACAGTTCTGCTTTAGAAGTCGTTTAACAACTGAAAATGCTATATTCTCTTTTCTTTGTGAGGTACTCGATGGTTTAAACAAAAGGTTTCGAACGCTAGACATATTTTTTTTTTTATTTAACTAAGGCGTTTGATTGTGTTGAACACAAAATATTGCTCCAGAAGTTGGATCATTACGGAATACGGAGAGTAGCTCACAATTGGTTCACTTAACTCACAATTGTTTCACCATTTACTTTAGCAACAGACAGCAAGTCATTATTCACAGTGTTGAGAATGGCTGTGATGTGGGGTCTGAGTGGAGTACAATCAAATGGGGGGCCACTCCTGTTCCTTATTGATATAAATCATGTGCCCTCTAGTATTACGGGTAACTCTAAAATATTTCTGTTTGCTGATGACAGTAGCTTGGTAGTGAAGGATGTTGTGCGCAACATTGGCTCGGTTTAAATAGTGCAGTTCATGATCAAAGTTCATGGCTTGTAGAAAATGAACTGACGCTAGATCACAGTAAGACTCAGTTTTTACAGTTTCTAACACAGAATTCAACAAAACCTGGCCTTTTAATTTCACAGAATGGGCATATGATTAGTGAAACTGAACAGTTCAAATTTCTAAGTGTTCAGATAGATAGTAAACTGTCGTGGAAAGCCCACGTTCAGGATCTTGTTCAAAGACTTAATGCTGCCATTTTTACTATTCGAAAGGTATCTGAAGTGAGTGATCGTCCGACACGAAAATTAGTCTACTTTCCTCACTTTCATTCGCTCAAGTCGTATGGTATTGTATATTGGGGTAACCCTCCCCATTCTACAAGGATATTTTTGGCTCAGAAAGGGGCGGTTCTGGCAATAAGTGGTGTACGTTCACGAACCTCTTGTCGACCCCTGTTCACGAGTCTGGGTATTTTTGACATTGGCCTCTCAATATACATATTCCTTACAGTAATTTCTTGTTAACATTATTAGCTTATTCTCAAGAATAAGTAACTTTTACACAGTTAATACTCGACAGAAATCAAATCTGCATTTGGATCGGACCTCCTTAACTCTTGCGCAGAAAGGTGTACAGTATACTGCTGCATCAATTTTCAATAATCTACCACTCGAATTCAAAAATCTTAGCAGTAATCCACGCGCATTCAAATCAAAACTGTAGAGTTTCCTCATTGGTCGCTCCTTCTATTTTCTCAAAGAGTTCCTTGAAAAATTAAGCTGATTCTTGTTGTATTGTTGATTGCGTTTACTTAAAATTATGGACAGATTTTTTTTCGGGTTCATAAACATTTTATTTTTAATTGTTATTACTTGTATGTTGTAATTTCACACGTTCCCTGAGTTTGTAGATTTGCTCCTCAATTTGGTCCTACGGAACTTGATGTGTAAATAAAAATAAATAAATAAATATTGGACTCAGAAGATTTTCTCGACTGCAATGCTTTTAAATTTCAATAGAACATTTTTTTCCTGTGTGCATGGCCACGTTGCACCTTGGACCATGTTTCCACATTTGGAAGAGCCATACTTTCGTGTAGCAGATTTTCAGAATTCAGAAAAAAAAGACTGCAGCACATAACGAGTGGATGCCATCATTTAAAAATGGAATGAGAAAATATATCAAATGTATGTTTCAGGGCTGAAAAACATAGATTGAGATGTCCCTGATGAATCAGTTTGAGCCGGCCGGAGTGGCCGTCCGGTTCTAGGCACTACAGTCTGGAACCGAGCAGCCGCTCCGGTCGCAGGCTCGAATCCTGCCTCGGGCATGGATGTGTGTGATGTCCTTAGGTTAGTTAGGTTTAATTAGTTCTAATTTCTAGGTGACTGATGACCTGAGAAGTTAAGTCGCATAGTGCTCAGAGCAACTTGAATCAGTTTGTCAGGTGGTATGCAACGCCTGCTTGACGTTCGAGGTCAGTGAGCTCTGCTGACCGACCCATTCCGCTCTTACTGCTCCTCTGCTGACAACACAACTCTCCACATCTACTTTTATTCTGGAGGGTCCGACTCTCGTAACATCTAGCGGTCAATTCCGCGTTACATACGAGTGTCTGGATATTTTCGATCGCTTAGTTTATCCTTAAATCTTTTCGCAGGTCGCTAAGTACTCTCATTCTCAAACATTGGGTAATTTGCTGCCAAGACTACACTGCCTCAAGAAGCACGCTCAGTTCAGTATTTTGGTCGGTTGGTTGATTCGGGGGAGGGGACCAAACAGCGAGGTCATTGGTCCCATCGTATTGTGGAATTATGGGGAAAGAAGTCGGCCATGTCCTTTCAAAGGAACCATCCCAGTATTTGCTTGAGGTGATTTCAGGAAATCACGGATGGCCGTACGCGGGTCTGAACCGTCGTCCTCCAGAATGCAAGTCCGGTGTGCTTACCACTGCGCCACCATGCTCGATTCCAGTATTTTAATACTTGTGTTATTGTGTTAATCCTTTGAATCCCAAAAATATGAAACAAACACAATTTTAAAATTTTTCGGGAAGTAACAATTTTCATCATAGTAAGCAATGAATATAAGAAGAAACTGCCAGAGAGTAAACAAACAATTGTTTTAAGGATGTCCTTTCACTTTAGAAGCACTAGGGCCTACACTTTTCAACCGCCCATCATTCCATGTCATATATCTGAAAGCAAGATGCGGTACCACATCTCGAAACATCCGTTGAAAGGGTACAGTACCGCCCGACATTGAAAATAGGTACAACATACTTCATTATTCTTGTCAGAACTACATATTTTTTGTAAAAATAACTCAATTTCAATTAATACAGCGAAGCCGGATACCAGTGTGGGAAAGAATGGCAATTTATTTATTTAATTGATCAGATGTGCACTCCCACAAAATAAATCCTTACATCCAGTTTGGTGAGATCTGTGAAATGAATGAATGTATGGTCGTCTGCTAATCGCAGATAGTGATTGTGAATATATGATCATCTTTGAGACGATCCTTTGACCACCTTTGGTGGAACCAAAGAGATGTAATTTTACCGGAGCTCTGAGCGGATGAAATGTGGCTGACCAATACGGTAATAAGGTGCTCCCCCACTTCGGCAGAGGTGCGAGAGGACCTGAAGAACGGCCATGTTTCAGCACTCTGCCGCTGGATCTAGTGTTGGTAAGACCTGTCTTTGGTGTGCTCCGTAAAGACAAAAGAGTGGAGACATGGTATGCATGTGAAACTGAAACTATTTCAGGAACTTTTATGGGGAGAAATAAATGTCAGGCAGGTAATATTAAGGGGATCGTAGTAATCTTCAGAAGTGACCAACGGTCACAATGAAACCACGTGTAGCAATAAGTTGAAATACTTCCGAGTGCTTAAGATAAGCTGAATTACTAGCGTGTGTACTGTAAGTTGGAAATATTTAAGAAATGGCGTGTGCAGGAATTGAAATTAGAGACGAGTACTTCCACGTGGTGAGTACTGTGTGAGTCTCAATCTGTGTATGAGACAAAGGATAAAGAGAAGTACTCGTCCATGGTATCAGTTGAGGACTCGCGTGAATATGTTCTTAATATTATTTTGCGTGTTATGTTTCCGTGTGACGTTTGACTCAAACTATAATACTCTGAGAGAGAAGCAAGGTGAGTCAGCCGTCTATCCAGCAACGCCACTTGGCTTGCATTGCACAGGAAGACGTGCATATATCCTCCAGAGTTCATGGTAGGAAAGAAAAATTACGAAGTGGGGCAGTGTCGTGTGAAACTGGGATAAATACTAATTGAAGTGGGAAAGCTGAAAGTGATGTGATTATAACGTTGTGACTATTCTTTGTATTGTATGTTGCCAGTGTGATGTATTTCATGAAATTTAAGTATGTGTGGTTGGCATGGGAGTGTAACAAGATCGTTTCAGAGGCAGTGGGTTATGCATGTTCCTTTTTGTACCGCTCAGTCTGGAGGAAATTTTCGTAATGATGGGTGTGAGAGTCGAAGTGTGACACATAGAAAAAGATCCACCATCCTATCCAGAAAGTGCACTGTAGCGTTAAATAATTACGGGACCATAAGATAGAGAATCACCAATGTAAAGCCATGCCCACTGGGCGGAATTTCTAATGTGTTATTGTTGTAGGTTATAGAATTTGTGTGTTTAGATTATAGAATTTATCGGAATAAATAAGATAGTGAAAATAAAAAGATTGGTGGCCTTTTCCTTCGAATAGCATGTTGTCACGACACCCAGAATTTATAATGTGTGCGCCATTCATATTCAGTGCGATGGCCACGCGTTGATCAAAGCCGTTAAAAAAGAAAGAAAATGTGGTATTGCCAGTGCGTAGTGAACAGTCAGAGTTGTGTAAATTACTAATAGTCAGATGTGCGTTTCCGTACCCGTTGCGTAATATTCAAACAGGAGAATAACTGGTAACTTAATTGTGAGTACTAGAGTTCATGTTACTCGATAAATAAGGATGAGTCCACTCGCTTGGCAGACCACTCATCTTGCAGGCCTGACTGCTTGATGCCACAGTATGAGCAAGGCATGTGGGTGCCTCTCACCATGAACTCATAATGTCTAAAACAAGCTGTAGTCCTAAATAACAAGCAAAAATGGGCCTAAAATTTAACTAATTTTTTATAAAAACTATGTACTACCCCAGTGGTTTCATTTCGAAACCACACATAATGGCTGTATTACAAACTCAGATTTACAGTGCAAAAGCAACCAGGCACCATCCGAACAGGCCTTGAAGCCCCAACGGTACCGACTGGCCGCCGTGTCATTCTCAGCCCTTAGGCGTCACCGGATTCGGATAAAGAGGAGTATGTGGTCAGCACATCTCTCTTCCGGCGGTTGTCAGCTCCTCAATTGGCCTCACAAGGGCTGAGTGCTCCCCGCTTCGGCAGACCCGGACGGTGACCTAGCCAAACCCGACAGTGCTTAACTTTGCTGATATCGTTACAGTAACTTTAAATATACTTACATCCACTGTCAGCAATCTCCTTAATATGGCCGCTATATAAAAAAGAAACGCATGTCACAATCTTCTACAATCCCGTACCTCCATATCTGCGCCGACTGCTACACTGCACCACATTCGTATAAGTACCGCAGTGCACCACTAGATGTCTCTGTCTTGCAACAGCATCATTAGTTTCCTGCTGAAGGCACTCGTACTTCAGAAAATGAATAAAACGGTGATTTCAGACAGAAACTACTAGAACACAAAGGGTTAAACCTGCAACGTAAGATTATGACAGCATTTAAATCTTTTAAATTCACTCAGTGATGATATGAAATACTGAAAAGCAAATGTTTGTTGCGCTTGGAAGGCATTAGATAGTTGCACTGCGCAGCAAAATAAGGGAAAAAATTTATAGTACAATATATGGAAATAGGAGTATATGCATTTCCGGCGTTACAAGGTGAAAATCGTTTGTGAGTACGACTCGGTTCTCGCCTGGCGTTCGTCGCACTATACTAGTTCCCAGCTATGCAGGCACTAGCGCAGGCGAGCCGCCAGCCAGCTGCTAGTCCGTTGCGGCCGTAGAGCGGCCTCGAAGCCGCCAGTACCGGCATCGCTTTGATGGCAGCTCGCAGCCCGGGGCCACCGCCACCGCCACCGTCCTCTCCTTTGCCGCGTTTAATATTCCCTCTGCAGGGAAATACACTCGCCGCCGCCGCCGCGTATATATTTATAAATCCTGTCAGGGAAGATATACACCGTCTGAGGGCGCGGCCATACGGCGGCCGCCGGCGCCGACTCGCAGTCGGCGCTCGGAGATGAGATTCTGAAGACATTCATCACGCCGCACGCCGCCCGGCGCAACACCACGGCACGCGCGGGCAGCCGCGGCAGCTTGCTCCGCCCACCACCAGGGGCGCTGGAGTCGGCGCAGGGTCTCGCCTTGCGGGCGCCGCGAATTTGTGTCCTTAAGTCTCTGTGCTCTCACCGTACGTCAGCCCAAAATCCTACTATACCACTGATAAAGAGCACAGAAATCAGTCGTAAATGTTTACTGCGAAACCAGTCTTCGGTCACAGTGAGACAGTATTCGGTGCAGCAACTGTAAGTTAAAAAAATCAGCATATAATCTACACACTAGCAACAAGACTGTCCATGTCAAAGGTTGAACTCAACCTCTGACATGGATAGTCCAGTTGGGACTAAGTGTATACAGGGTGGTCCATTGATAGTGACCGGGCCAAATATCTCACGAAATAAGCATCAAACGAAAAAACTACAAAGAACGAAACTCGTCTAGCTTGAAGGGAGAAACCAGATGACACTATGGTTGGCCCGCTAGATGCCGCTGCCATAGGTCAAACGGATATCAACTGCGTTTTTTTAAATAGGAACCCCCAGTTTTTATTACAGATTCGTGTAGTACGTAAAGAAATATGAATGTTTTAGTTGGACCACTTTTTTCGCTTTGTGACAGATGGCGCTGTAATAGTCAAAAACATATGGCTTACAATTTTAGACCAACAGTTGGTAACAGGTAGATTTTTTAAATTAAAATACAGAACGTAGGAACGTTTGAACATTTTATTTCGGTTGTTCCAATGTGATACATGTACCTTTGAGAACTTCTCATTTATGAGAACGCATGCTGTTACAGCGTGATTACCTGTCAATACCACATTAATGCAATAAATGCTCACAATGATGTCCGTCAACCTCAATGCATTTGGCAATACGTGTAACGACATTCCTCTCAACAGCGAGTAGTTCGCCTTCCGTAATGTTCGCACATGCATTGACAATGCGCTGACGCATGTTGTCAGGCGTTGTCGGTGGATCACGATAGCAAATATCCTTCAACTTTCCCCACAGAAAAGAAATCCGGGGACGTCAGATCCGGTGAACGTCCGGGCCATGGTATGATGCTTCGACGAACAATCCACCTGTCATGAAATATGCTATTCAATACCGCTTCAACCACACGCGAGCTATGTGCCGGACTTCCAAGATGTTGCAAGTACATCGCTATTCTGTCATGCAGTGAAACATCTTGTAGTAACATCGGTAGAACATTACGGAGGAAATCAGCATACACTGCATCATTTAGATTGCCATCGATAAAATGGGGGCCAATTATCCTTCCTCCCATAATGCCGCACCATACATTAATCCGCCAAGGTCGCTGATGTTTCACTTGTCGCAGCCATCGTGGATTTTCCGTTGCCCAACAGTGCAAATTATGCCGGTTTACGTTACCGCTGTTGGTGAATGACGCTTCGTCGCTAAATAGAACGCGTGCAAAAAATCTGTCATCGTCCCGTAATTTCTCTTGTGCCCAGTTGCACAACTGTACACGACGTTCAAACTCGTCGCCATGCAATTCCTGCTGCATAGAAATATGGTACGGGTGCAATCGATGTTGATGTAGCATTCTCAACACCGACGTTTCTTGAGATTCCAGACTCTCGCATTAGCCGAGACAGCAGCTAAAACACCTACTTGGGCATCATTATTTGTTGCAAGTCATGGTTGACATTTCACATGTGGCTGAACACTTCCTATTTCCTTAAATAACGTAACTATCCGGCGAACGGTCCGCGTACTTGAATGATGTCGTCCAGGATACCAAACAGCATACATAGCCCACGCCCGTTGGGCATTTTGATCACAATAGCCATACATCAACACGATATCGACCTTTTCCGCAATTGGTAAACGGTCAATTTTAACACGGGTAATGTATCACGAAACAAATACCGTCCGCACTGGCGGAATGTTACGTGATACCACGTACTTATACGTTTGTGACTATTACAGCGCCATCTATCACAAACGGAAAAAAGTGGTCCAACTAAAACATTCATATTTCTTTACGAATATGTAATAAAAAATGTGGGTTTCTATTTTAAAAACGCAGTTGATATCCGTTTGACGTATGGCAGCGCCATCTAGCGGGCCAACCATAGTGCCATCTGATTTCCCCCTTCAAGCTAGACAAGTTTCGTTCTTTGTAGTTTTTTCGTTTGACGCTTATTTCGTGAGATATTTGGCCCGGTCACGATCACTGGACCACCCTGTATACACTGTTCAACAAAATTAATGTGTCCACTTGTCAAAAGTCTGAATAACCAACTTTTGCAGTGCGATACGTGCAGGAAGAGAGTCGGTGAGCTTTTGGAAGGTACCGGCAGGGATGAGGAGCCATGCCAACTCCATTTCCATGACCAGCTGCACTAGGTTCCTCGGTTGAGGATTCATGCCGCAAACATCCCCATCGAGGTGGTGCTTCAGATTCACGATTGAGTTTAAATCTGGGGAGTTTAGTGGCCAGGGGAGGACGGTAAATTCCTCGTCGTGGTCTTTGAACCTTGCACGTACACTGCGAACTGTATGACACGTTGCATTGCCCTGCTGGTACACTACTGGCCATCAAAATTGCTACACGAAGAAGAAATGCAGATGATAAATGGGTATTCATTGGACAAATATATTATACTAGAACTGACATGTGATTACATTTTCACACAATTTGGGTGCATAGATCCTAAGAAATCAGTACCCAGAACAACCACCTCTTGCCGTATTAACGGCCTTGATACGCCTGGGCGTTGAGTCAAACAGAGCTTGGATGGCGTGTACAGGTACAGCTACCCATGCAGCTTCAACACGATACCACAGGTCATCAAGAGTAGTGACTGGCGTATTGTGACGAGCCAGTTGCTCGGCCACCATTGACCAGACGTTTTCAGTTGGTGAGAGATCTGGAGAATGTGCTGGCCAGGGCAGCAGTCGAACATTTTCTGTATCCAGAAAGGCCCGTGCAGGACCTGCAACATGCGGTCGTGCATTATCCTGCTGAAATGTAAGATTTCGCAGGGATCGAATGAAGGGTAGAGCCACGGGTCGTAACACATCTGAAATGTAACGTCCACTGTTCAAAGTGCCGTCAATGCGAACAAGAGGTGAGCGAGACGTGCAACCAATGCCACTCCATACCATCACGCCGGGTGATACGCGAGTATAGCGATGACGAATAAACGCTTCCAATATGCGTTCACCGCGATGTCGCCAAACACGGATGCGACCATCATGATGCTGTAAACAGAACCTGGATTCATCCGAAAAAATGACGTTTTGCCATTCGTGCACCCGGGTTCGTTGCTCAGTATACCATCGCAGGCGGTCCTGTCTGTGATGCAGAGTCAAGGATAACCGCAGCCATGGTCTCCGATCTGCACTTTCGAACTGTTCGTGCAGATGGTTGTTGTCTTGCAAACGTCCCCATCTGTTGATTCAGGGATAGAGTCGTGGCTGCACGATCCGTTACAGCCATGCGGATAAGATACCTGTCATCTCGACTGCTAGTGATACGAGGCCATTGGGATCGAGCACGTCGTTCCGTATTACCCTCCGGAACCCAGCGATTCCATATTGTGCTAACAGTCATTGAATCTCGACCAACGCGAGCAGCAGTGTCGCGATACGATAAACCGCAATCGCGATAGGCTACAATCCAACCTTTATCAAAGTCGGAAACGTGATGGTACGCATTTCTTCTCCTTACACGAGGCATCACAACAACGTTTCACCAGGCAACGTCGGTCAACTGCTGTTTGTGTATGAGAAATCGGTTGTAAACTTTTCTCATATCAGCACGTTGAAGGTGTCGCCACCGGCGCCAACCTTGTGTGAATGCTCTGAAAAGCTAATCATTTGCATATCACAGCATCTTCTGTGGTGTAGCAATTTTAATGGCCAGTAGTGTAGATACCATCGCGCCGAGGAAATACGAAGATGGTCCCCAAGGATTGATGCATACTTGTATTGATCCCTTGTGCCTTTCAGGACGACGTGATATCATCCAGAGAATGTCACAAAAACATTCCCCAGACTATTACCCTCCCTCCTCGGGCATGGACCCATCCGAAGGTACTTACAGGGTGTTTCTCTCAAACATTTCACGCCGTATACTCCAATGGTCAAGTGTCTGACGGAGCATAAAACGAGGTCCGTCTGAAAAGGCCTCTTGTTCCCACTCAGTGGAGGTCCAACTGCTGTACTGGCATGCAAAGTCCAGCCTTCTTCGCCAACGAACAACAGTCAGCATGGCTGCATGAACCAGGCATCTTGTTAGGAAGCCCACACGCAGCAAGGTTCGCTGAATGGTCGTTGAGGAGACACTGTTAGTAGCTCCTTGGCTCACCTGGACAGTCAGTTGCCCAACATCTGCACGTCGCCCGCACACATCTCCACAGCCGTCATTCGCCCCTGTCATCTATGGCCTGTGGTGCACCACAGATGCCCCGGCGCCGGTTTTGGATAGCGCCATTTTGTCATAAACTGTATACTTTAACCATGGCGGCACTCGAACAGTTTACAAACTTAGCCGTTTCGGAAATCCTTCCACCCTTGGCCCAAGAGCCAATGATCATGGTCTATTAGACGTCAGATGAATCGTTCCGTTTACACATTAAAACAACGACTGCACTGTTTTCGGAGTCCTCACCGAGCGAGGTGGCGCAGTGGTTAGAAACTGGACTCGCATTCGGGAGGACGACGGTTCAATCCCGCGTCCGGCCATCCTGATTTAGGTTTTCCGTGATTTTCCTAAATCGCTCCAGGCAAATGCCGGGATGGTTCCTTTCAAAGGGCACGGCTGACTTCCTTCCCCGTCCTGCCCTAATCCGATGAGACCGATGACCTCGCTGTCTGGTCTCCTTCCCCGAACCAACCATCCAACCAACCGAGTCCTCCCAATACGTTTTAAACACCCTCTGCTGTTCGTGCTGCGACCTGCCGTTTGTGAGTGGTTATTGCTCACTGGCGTCCAACATAGATGGTGGTCACATTATTTGTAATGTTCGGAAAGTTACTGTGCAGTTACAACATACGTTGGAAATGATGTCCATTGGAGCTATACAAGTCTGAGCACTGTTCATTTTATTGAAGAACACTTTCTGGGGATCTGATAGTGATGTACTTCTCACGTACGGAGTCTCAGTTTTTAAGTCTCAAAGCGTACATGGGCGTTTGCGATACACTACACTTTGCTGCTCCTCAAAGAAAAATTGTTGAGTAAGATCCGGCGAGCGAGGGGGCCATAGGTGTTTTGAGATGACACGTCACCCAAAA
Organism: Schistocerca cancellata; assembly: GCF_023864275.1. NCBI lineage: Eukaryota > Metazoa > Arthropoda > Insecta > Orthoptera > Acrididae > Schistocerca > Schistocerca cancellata. The sequence goes on from NC_064628.1 coordinate 373,951,008, forward strand.
AACTCTTCCAGGAGACACACACACACACACACACACACACACACACACACACACACACACACACACACAACGATAAACCTAAAGATTATGGCCACCTCCTTAATAACTTGTTTGTTCGTCTTAGGAGCGAAGTATACCACGGATTCTACGTATCAGGACCAAATGGTTCAAATGGCTCCAAGCACTATGGGACTTACCTTCTGCGGTCATCAGTCCCCGAGACTTAGAACTACTTAAACGTAACTAACCTAAGGACACCACACACATCCATGCCCGAGGCAGGATTCGAACCTGCGACCGTAGCAGCAGCGTGGTTCCAGACTGAAGCGCCTAGAGTCGCTCGGCCACATCGGCCGGCTACGTATCAGGGATCAGACAGTTTTTTGGTAGGTCTGTGGAGGTTTATGGTATTAGACGTCTACGCACAGGTCATATAATTCGCGTAAGTAACGGGCCGATGATTTGCGTACGTGGTGATCGCCCTGATAGCGACCCAGATGGGTTTCATAGGATTTACATCCGGCGAATTCGGTCGCGGAGACATCAACGTGAGTTCACTATAATGCTCCTCAAACCACTGCAGCACGGTTCTGGCTCCGAGACACGGACAGTTATACTGCTGTAAAGACGACATCGCCGACGCGGAAAACATCTAGCATGAAGGGATGCAGGTGGTTCGCAGGTGAAATTATGTCTTTGATTACTACCAGAGGTTCCATGTAAGCTCAAAAATGGTTCAAATGGCTCTGAGCACTATGGGACTTAACATCTGAGGTCATCAGCCCCTTAGAACTTAGAACTACTTAAATCTAACTAACCTAAGGATATCACACACATCCATGCCCGAGGCAGGATTAGAACCTGAGAACGTATCAGTCGCCCTGTTCTGGACTGAAGCGCCCACAACCGCTCGGCCACAGCGGCCGGCTCCATGTAAGCGCAGGAGAATGTCTCCCATAGCATAACACTGCTCTCACCAGTCTGAGTCCGCGGCGCGCTGCACGTTTCTAGCCGCCGTTCACCTCTATGACGGCGTTTGTGGAGACGACCATCGACCTAGTGTAGCAAAAATGTGATTCGTCCGGAGAGCCGAGACGTTTCCATTGATCGACGCTCGAATCCCGCTGGTCCCGTGCCCACTGCAGTGTTCTTGGATCAACACGTGAACACGTAGGGGTGGTCTGTTCAAAAAAAAAAATGGTTCTGAGCACTATGGGACTTAACATCTATGGTCATCAGTCCCCTAGAACTTAGAACTACTTAAACCTAACTAACCTAAGGACATCACACAACACCCAGTCATCACAAGGCAGAGAAAATCACTGACCCCGCCGGGAATCGAACCCGGGAACCCGGGCGCGGTAAGCGAGAACGCTACCGCACGACCACGAGCTGCGGACGGTGGTCTGTTGCGGAGCCCCATGTACGATAAACAGTGTGCTCCGAAACATTTGAGCGTGCTCCAGCATTGTACTCTTTCGGCAGAGATGCCACAGATTATGATCCATCCTGCTTTACAGAGCGGGCAAGCCTCCGAAACGCACGTTCTATGAAGAGTCGTGGACGTCCAGCCATTTAGCGCCAAGTGGTAGTTTCACTGCCCTTCTACCTCCTTCTGTAGATGCTCACGACGACAGCACGTAAACGTTCTACCAGCTTCACCGTTTTCGAGATACTCCAGCAAAGGCTCTGGGTGATAATAATCTGCCCTTTGTTAAAGTCCCTTATCTCAATGTATTTCCCCATTTGTAGCCCACGTCTTCTCTAAGGTAATTTCCCATCCGTGTCTGCTCCACACACATACTTTTGCTACCGCGTCACGTGCCCGCAACGCTACCAGGCGGATTCCAACGTCGCGCTGGGCGGTGGTCAGAATGTTTTGGCTTATCAGTGCATTGCTGTTAGTTGGGTGCACAATACTGCCATTAGCAACTGATTTTATCTTTCTTTAGCTGTCCAATGAAACTGTGGATCATTAAACAATAACTTCACCGTTCACGGTTTCTTCAGAAAATATGGTCCATTAATGCCGGGTCTGGATATTGCTGCCCACACTGTGATATTCCCTCCACGCAGTGGCGTTTCAAGCACAGCACGGGGATTCCCCGTTGACGATAATCATATGTTTTGCGTGTTAACATGAGCAGAGAGGTGGAAACAGGCTTCGCCTGTGTAGAAGGTGAGGTCAAGAATATATGTGATATTCCTCTCGATAAACTATGTAACTCACTTGCAATAACGGATTAATTATTTACGATCCACGTCTTTCAATTCAAGCCCTGCTGTCACTTTATACCAGAAAAATTTCAATGTTTACCTAACCGCTTTATGCGCGGCTGCAGGTGTGACATCTTTTTCTCGCGCCGACTTGGACCATGATTTTGCTGGTCTCTGATGCACATAGTCAGAAATTTCCTACTACTTCTGTTCGTTTAATACTGGTGGTCTTCCAGTTCATCCGGTACCTAAGACTCAGCCAGTCTCTCTAAATTTCTCAGTAAGTCGACAGACGTCATTACAATGAGGTGCAGCTGTTCCCAACAATTTTTCAGTTCACTACCTCCTGCTCTAAATTTGTGTAACCCCGTCAGAACACATGTTCAACAAAGAAAATACGTTCCTCAGTTGAAAGTGCCATAATTTAAAAACAAATGTAACATCGAAACTCTATACGCATCACTTCCAATAGCTTTCACCAATTGAACCAACCAGTTAAATATAATTGCGTAGGCTTCCGCGGCCAGAGTCAGTCCACATAAAAGTCGTCTGGGTATGGTATCGCGTCATAATGTATAAAACTACTGCTGCTGGAGAAAAATCAACGTTTCGGCAACGGCTGCAGCTGCCTTCTTCTAGACCCAGATACTAATCCACCGGGCGGATTCGTGCTGGCGACCGGCACGCCTTCCCACCCCGAAAGCAGTGCGTTAGACCGCACGGCTAACCGGGCGGGCTAATCCTAGGTTACTAAACCCTTGTAACATTTACGATTGCAGTAGGGTATAAAACAGGGCATTTTGTACTTAATTTGGTATGTAACATACCATTCGAGATCTAATGATGGTAATTTAACTTATTCACAAGTTATTCACAAGTTCCTTTGAATGAAATGGGGAGTAGTATACTTTACGATGGGTTGGTAGCAATGCAACGTTCTCCCCCCTTTAGTGTTGTCGGTTTAAGAAGCTCCACTGTAATCTGCACACGTGGTCCACGGTCTAATGCACGGCGACTTCCCGAATACACTGTAGTAGTGCTTAGGCTGCGGTCACAGTGGCTCCAGTGTCGATGGATTCCGCCGACGACTGACATCGGCCGGAGACAGTCGATCTTTTCAGATCAGTACGCTAATACGTGCACCGTCCCACTATAGCCGATATTATCTCCCGAATGTACAAACTTCGGACGACAATCAGTGAAATTCAGATCATTTTGTTTTCCCTTCGGTCAAATCGACCGACGTTCTCACACACGAAATATGGTGTGTGAGAAACTGATAAGTTTAGCCCAAGAAATAGTGAGTTTGTGGCATCCTGAGGATGAAAATATGATAATCTGGTTATAGTTCTGAATCTAAGGACTGAAATCGCAGATTTATTCGAAACCTCAAATAGGCAAAAATATTTATTGAAAATTTTAGGCACACTAACATCAAAAAATAATTTGTTCGAAAGGAATTGATGGCGTATCTTATACGCTTATGCTTACTGAACCGGATCTTTTTGTTGTAAGTTGTCATTAGTTGTCTACAAATTGTTATTACTGCTTACTGGTGTCTTGTGCCAGTTCAAAAATGGTTCAAATGGCTCTGAGTACTATGCGACTTAACTTCTGAGGTCATCAGTCACCTAGAACTTAGAACTAATTAAACCTAACTAACCTAAGGACATCACACACATCCAAGCCCGAGGCAGGATTCGAACCTGCGACTGTAGCAGTCGCGCGGATCCGGACTGAGCGCCTAGAACCGCTAGACCACAGCGGCCGGCAGTCTTGTGCCAGTAGGGTAGTGATTCTGTTAATATGAAGTGGTTTGCAAATGTGGTGTACAGTATGTATTTCCAATTTTAAGTGCTCTAGGTTTTCAGAGTACCTTATGCTTGTCTTTCAGTCGTGTACTAAATGACAGCCATTGAAGATTAATTGACGTACGTCTGCACAGCTTTAAATAAATATAGTCAAACAGAGTGGTTATAACTTGCCTTAGACCACCACGAATTATCTCGAGTATGTAACAAAGCATTTCTCCCGTTATCTCATATATTCGTAAAACTTGTCTGGTTATTCCGATAACTGAGGACAGAGTGTATATTACTAGCCAATTTCTTTACAAGACAGGAAAGTTCATTCACATGCGTTCGCTGTCTCCTTAATAGCAGAAGCCACTATGCAACACTCGTCCCACAAGGATCCATCTTAGGGTCATTGCTTTTTCTTGTGTACATTAATGATCTCTCATCAGTTACACTGCCAGAAGCAGAGTTCGTTTTGTTTGCAGATGACACAAGTATTGCAATAAATAGTATGTCGAGTGTAGTTCTAGAAAGATCTGCTATTGATATTTTCATGGATATTAATAAATGGTTTAAACCCAACTCATTGACATTAAACTTCGAAAAGACTCACTATATGCAATTCAGAAACTGTAAGAGGCTTCCACGTAGCATATGCATAAAGTATGAAGAGCAGATAGAAGACGTTCACAGTCTTAAATTCCTGGAATTACAACATGATAATAAATTCAGTTGGGAGGAGCACACCACAGAACTGCAGAAACGCCTTAACAAATCAGTATTTGCAATTCGAGTGTTAGCAGACATAGGCGACATAAAAATGAAAAAGCTTGCATACTTTGCCTACTTTCATTCCATAATGTCATATGATATAATATTTTGGGGTAACTCTTAATGTCAAACAAAAGTTTTCCGAGTCCAAAAGCGTGTAATACGTATTATTCGTGGAGTAATTTCACGGACATCCTGTAGAAACCTCTTCAAAGAACTGGGTATAGTAACTACTGCCTCTCAGTATATTTACTCCTTAATGAAATTTGTCCTAAATAATATATCTCTTTTTCCAACAAACAGCTCAGTTCATACATACAATGCCAAGAACAAAAATGATCTGCACAAAGACTTAAAAGCACTTACTTTAGTTCAAAAAGGGGTCCACTACTCAGGAACACTCATCTTCAATCATTTGCCAGCAAACATAAAAAATTTAGTTACAAATAAAGATCAGTTTAAAAGGAGCCTGAAAGACTTACTAGTGGCCAACTCCTTCTACTCCATTGACGAATTTTTTAATAGAAACAAATGATGTATTGTATATATTCATACTATTAGTATTGTTATTTCAGCTTTAAAAAAAATTGACATGTTCCACATCGACGAGGATCTCCTCAGCACGGATCTATGGAACGAAGAACTAGTCTAATCTAATCTAAGCACAGAGGCGTCGTGGTATCCACCCCATCCTAAGAAGTTTAAATCTGACCTCCTTCATACATGGAATAGATTCTAACCTAACCTAACCTCATCTCCTTGAGCCTGTCAAAAACTGACGAAGGAGATCGGGCGCACTACGATCACGCTGTCGGCCAATGTTGACGGGCGACCTCTGGCGACAGTCTCCGACGACCGTTGTCAGTGCCACTGTGGACGCAGCCTTACAGCTTCACGCCAATATAACGTTTGTTGCATACTGTCTTAGTGATGCTGCAAGTTTAACGGCCAGCAGAGTACAACTACCGGCGGTGCACAGATTAAAAAGCAAACGAGGTGCCCTCTCGTTGAGAAGAAGTGAGAACAATTCCACAGTGAAGTCATTTCCCTCTGCGAATGGCCGCTCGTCGCATATCGGTCGCGAGCGTTAGCGGAACGACCTTGTACACCAGTAATTAGGCCGTTAGTGCGGTCTGCACAGCTGTGCGCAGGTAAGAAAACCAGTTAGTCGCGGCGCACAAGCAGGATCCGCATCTCGAGCGACTAATCGCCGAGCCCATGTCGTTCGCTGCGACTAGCAGCTAAGGAGTCTGGCTACCCGCGAGGGAATTAGTCGCGCGCAAACACCCCTCCCCATCCTACAGTTGTGGCGCGCGGCGATTTCGCCTAATTAAAGTGGGCGCCCGCGACGGCAGTCACACAGCGCCCTGCGAGCCACCTTCGACCGCGTTATCTGTTTGAATCAGCGCCAGGTATTAAAACAAACGGCCCGCGCGCCTGTAATGGATATAAGCTGCCCCGTAATCCGATTTGGAGCGCTCTCCAGCTGCCTGTGTTAACAGCTCCTCCGCTTCTACATCGGTCCTTTGCCCATCACGTCTGTAATCGCCAATCGAGGTGACGTAAGTGCCAGAGTCGCAATGGGAAGGATCTGGGTTCGATTGCCAGTACGGCTAACACCAGGTGTAGTGTCTGAGCTTCTGCTGCAGCACGTCAGGCAGTTGTCGGAATGGTTCTTTCATTGGTAATGTCGTGTAGGCGGTGATAGTTCCAAGGCCAAGCGGGAGAAGTCAACAGGGTGTAACGCAGAGTACTTCTTCGGCTGACAGGAGCTTTTGATACAATGTCAGTTGCTGTGTAGCAGTTAATATTTGGAGCATGTCCACTTGATCTCTAGATATGAAAATAATTATTTCAATGTATCACGTTTTTAAAGCGGACTAAAAAGTATAAAACAATGTCTCCTAGCCCCATACAAATTCCTAACCCCATGCAGATAGTCCTGAAAATTTGTGAGTGCGAATTTTTAACAACTATGGAAATAGTTGTAAGATTTAAAACGAGAAATGTGGGGCGCATGCAGTAGATAATAAGAGGGGTGTTCAATAAGTAATGCAACTTTATTTTTCTCGCCAATTTCGGTTGAGTATATACGGAATTTTTGTGGGAGATTGTGGAATATTCCCGCTTCAGCCTGAAGTTCTGACAGGTGGCGGCACCATACGTGGCATTCAAAACGGCGTCTGTTATGGAAGTGCGTTCCAAGCAGAGAGCTGTGATTGAGCTTCTTTTAGCGGAAAACTAGAGCAACGCAGATATTCATAGTCTCTTGCAGAACATCTCCGGACACCCAGCAGTGAACAAAAGCACAATGAGTCGTTGGGCGAGGCGTCTGTCATCATCGCAACAATGTCGCGCAAACTTTCCAAACTCCCGCGTGCCAGCTGGTTACACACAGCTGTGACACCTGCAGTGTTGGAATACGCGGACGCTCTTATTCCACGTGATCGGTACAATCAAATACCTCACTGCATAACTGGAATGGTACCATGCAGCCATACAGCACTCCTCCCCACCCCCCACCCCCCAGTAAGGTGGTCTAAGGCCTTCGTATTGAACGGAGATAATGTTGAAAAATAGGGTCTTGTACCCAAAAGAGTGGAGACTAATATGTTGTACTGAAATCCTGAATAAAACAACCTGCTTTCAGAAGAGAATGTGTTGCTTTACTTATTGAATGCCTCTCATAGTAAGATAGTAAACTATTTACTCATCAATTTGTGTAATATTAAAGAAGTGAACTGTTCATGCATCAATTACGTATTGCATGTGCTCCACGTTTGTTTTTGTTTTAAATCTTACAGGTATTTTCAGAGCTCTTAAGTATTCGCAATTGCAAATTATCAGGACTATCTGCGTGGGCTTAGCAACCTGCATGGGCTAGGAGAAATCATTTTAAAATTTTTTGTCCAGTTTCAAAACATGTTATACCAAAATTTAATTTTATTTTAACTATTATTTTCTGCTTTTTACTCTTGTGCATGTGATATTTTTCAGTCAATTTTAAACATTTTGATGCTATTAAAACACAGACATATAGTAAACGTCAGGTTTATTTCAGTTTATTTTACCTGACTCAACCAATATATTGCTTCTTCCCACATATGTCTCGTGAAAAGACCGTGAACATAAAAATTAGAGAAATCTTAGCTCACTCTGAGGCTTACCAGCAATCACTCTTTCTGCAAATCATTCGCGAGTGGAAGAGGAAGAGGGGAAAATGAGAGTGGTACACAAAGTATCCTCCGCCCCACACCAGACAAGAAAGCGAGCTAATATTGCATTGTCATCAATTTCTGAGCTATGTTTAAACCCTCAAATCTCTACCTCCTCGGGATATAACAGTGCTAAACAAAGTTCTCTCAGCTACATATCAGACAAGAGAGTGCTTTAATATTGCATTCCCATGCAGTTCCAGGCTCTGTTTAAAATTTCAAGACTGTAGCTCACCGGGAAGTTAGTTTAAAATCAAAATTTGTACCGAACAGACTGACAAGAAAACGAGCGAGTAAAAATATGGTAAAAAGTGATGATTTATTGGCTGAAGTAAGAACAATGTCGTGAAGTGCTGAATTTAATTGGAATACGGGCCACAACCAAGCAGAAAATTTAGAATCTCATCCCCAACTGTGGCACAAGCGATGGAATCACTCTCAAACTGTGGGACGCTCTTACAGTTTGTGCCTGAACATAAAACAGAGACTGAGAATGAGATACTAGAAGTCCTCAAGAGGCCTCAAACACTTCTTGACCGATCATTTACCTTATGCCCCTTACTGGCATCGAAGCAGATGAAGATGAACATGTAAATGTGTCTATTGATCGAAGAACGCACGTAAGAAAATACAGTCTGTGGATTTCCGCTGTATGCCGATGTTGCTGATACTGATCGGCAGCAAATGAATCTTCACGGAACTCTCGTTGTCAAGAAGATACTGCGTTGTGACACAGAATGGCACATCCTGAGCAATATTGCAGACACCATTTCAAGAGATGCTTGGGTGGCGTGTTACATTATAAATCAAGTCTCGCCTACTTCACTACGGGAGGTTGCGACATAAGAGCGGGGAAGTGCCAGAGCGAAGACAAATGAGGTCAGCGGTTGCAGCAGACAAACAACCAACACCGCATACATGGCGAGCTCACCAACGGCGTCAGTGTGGAATCGCAGTCGAGTGCCGTGACTCGGTACCCAAGAAACTAGGATCGAGGTGTGTATCACTCATGTGGGGGCCTGCGCTCCTCACTGGCAGAAATGGTACTCCCTCTGAACAAGGTAGCCGTCCCCTGGATACAGGGGGACAGCAGACAATGGAAGAAGGAGATGCAACCACAATGCCATCCGCAGCAATCATGGAACAGGCAGGGTGTGTCTACAGACCAGGGAGGAATGGAGTTAACTGCGGAATGTGGCAGAAAAGGACTTTTGTCATTATAACAGTGGTAGATATACGTTGAAGAGCCAAAGAAATTGGTACACCAGCCTAATACCATGTAGGGCCCCCTGTGAGTAAGCAGAAGTGCCGCAGCACAATGAGGCATGGACTCGACTAATGTCTGAAGTAATGCTGGAAGGAACTGAAACCACGAATACCGTAGGGCTGTCCAAGAAATCCATAAGAGTACGAGAAAGTGAATATCTCTTCTGAACAGCACGTTGCAAGGCATCCCATATACGCTCAATAATGCTAGTGTCTGGGGAGTTGGGTGGCCAGCGGAAATGTTTAAATTCATAAGCCTGGAGCCATACTGTAGCAATTCTGGACATGTGGAGTGTTGCATTGTCCTGCTGGAATTGGCCAATTCCGATGGAACGCACAGTGGACATGGATGGATGCAGCTAATCAGACAAGATCCTTATGTCCGTGTCACCTGTCAGAATCGTATCTGGACGTATCAGGGATCCCGTATCACTCCAACTGCACACGCCCCACACCATTACAGAGCTTCCACCACCTTCAACAGTCCTCTGCTGACATGCAGGCTCATGGATTCTCCATACCTGTACACGGCCATCCCCTCGATACAATTTGAAACGAGACTCGTCCGACCAGGAAACATGTTTCCAGTCATCAAAAGTCCAATATCGGTGTTGAGTGGCCCAGTCGTGCAGTCATAAAGGGTATAAGAGTGGCCCTTTGGTTCAGAAATCCCATTTCGATAATGTTACGTTGAACTGTTCGCATGCCGACACTTGCTGATGGCCCGGCATTGGAATCTGCAGCAAATTTGCGGAAGGGTTGCACTTCTGTCACCCTGAACGGTTCTTTTTAGTCGTATACGGTCCCGTTCTTGCAGGATCTTTTTCCGGCGGCAGCGATGTCGGGGATTTTATGTTTTACCGGATTTCTGGTATTCGCGGTAGTCTAGTGAAATGGTCGTACGGGAAAATCCCCACTTCACCGCTACCTCCGAGATGCTGTGTCCCATCGCTCGTGCGTCGACTATAACACCACGCTCAAACTCACTTAAATCAAAATGGAAAAAATTCAGAAACATCGTCCAGTACGCCTTAGATAAGTTCGTACCGACTAAGGTCCAAAGCGAGGGGAAAGATCCACCGTGGTATAACAATCATGTACGAAAGGTACTACGGAAACAAAGAAAGCTTCATCATAGGTTTAAGAGTAGTCGAATCATAGCTGATAAGGAAAAGCTGAACGAAGCGAAAAAGAGCGTAAAGAGAGCAATGAGAGAAGCATTCAACGAATTCGAACATAAAACATTGGCAAACAATCTAAACAAGAACCCTAAAAAGTTTTGGTCATATGTAAAATCGGTAAGCGGATCTAAATCCCCTATTCAGTCACTCGTTGACCACGATGGCACCGAAACAGAGGACGACCGAAGAAAGGCAGAAATACTGAATTCAGTGTTCCGAAACTGTTTCACTGCGGAAAATCGTAACACGGTCGCTGACTTCAGCCATCGCACGGACGCCAAAATGGAAAATATTGAAATAAACGATATCGGAATTGAAAAACAACTGCTATCACTTAGTAGCGGAAAAGCATCCGGACCAGACGAGATACCCTTAAGATTCTACAGTGATTATGCTAAAGAACTTGCCCCCTTTCTATCAGCAATTTATCGTAGATCGCTGGAAGAACGTAAAGTACCTAGCGACTGGAAGAAAGCGCAGGTCGTTCCCATTTTCAAGAAGGGTCATAAATCAGATGCGAATAATTATAGGCCTATTTCGCTTACGTCAATCTGTTGTAGAATAATGGAACATGTTTTGTGTTCTCGTATTATGACGTTCTTAGATAATACAAATCTCCTTCATCATAACCAACATGGATTCCGCAAACAGAGATCATGTGAAACTCAGCTCGCCCTATTTGCCCAAGAAATTCACAGTGCCGTAGACACTGGCGAGCAGATTGATGCCGTATTCCTGGACTTCAGGAAGGCATTTGATACGGTTCCGCACTTACGTTTAGTGAAAAAAATACGAGCTTACGGAATATCGGACCAGGTTTGTGATTGGATTCAGGATTTCCTAGAAGAAAGAACACAACATGTCATTCTTAACGGTTCAAAATCTGCAGATGTAGAGGTAATTTCGGGAGTACCGCAAGGAAGCGTGATAGGACCTTTATTGTTTACAATATACATAAATGACTTAGTTGACAACATCGGTAGCTCCGTGAGGCTATTTGCAGATGACACGGTTGTCTACAAGAAAGTAGCAACATCAGAAGACTCGTACGTACTCCAGGAAGACCTGCAGAGGATTAATGCATGGTGCGACAGCTGGCAGCTTTCCCTAAACGTAGATAAATGTAATATAATGCGCATACATAGGGGCAGAAATCCATTCCAGTACGATTATGCCATAGGTGGTAAATCATTGGAAGCGGTAACGACCGTAAAATACTTAGGAGTTACTATCCGGAGCGATCTGAAGTGGAATGATCACATAAAACAAATAGTGGGAAAAGCAGGCGCCAGGTTGAGATTCATAGGAAGAATTCTAAGAAAATGTGACTCATCGACGAAAGAAGTAGCTTACAAAACGCTTGTTCGTCCGATTCTTGAGTATTGCTCATCAGTATGGGACCCTTACCAGGTTGGATTAATAGAAGAGATAGACATGATCCAGCGAAAAGCAGCGCGATTCGTCATGGGGACATTTAGTCAGCGCGAGAGCGTTACGGAGATGCTGAACAAGCTCCAGTGGCGGACACTTCAAGAAAGGCGTTACGCAATACGGAGAGGTTTATTATCGAAATTACGAGAGAGCACATTCCGGGAAGAGATGGGCAACATATTACTACCGCCCACATATATCTCGCGTAATGATCACAACGAAAAGATCCGAGAAATTAGAGCAAATACGGAGACTTACAAGCAGTCGTTCTTCCCACGCACAATTCGTGAATGGAACAGGGAAGGGGGGATCAGATAGTGGTACAATAAGTACCCTCCGCCACACACCGTAAGGTGGCTCGCGGAGTATAGATGTAGATGTAGATGTAGAATCTTGATAACCTGCCATTGTAGCAACAATAACCGACCTAACAACTGCATTGTCTTATATAGGCGTTGCCGACCACAGCGCCATATTCTGCCTGTTTACATATCTCTGCATTTTAATTCATATGCCTATAGCAGTTTCTTTGGCGCTTTAGTGTATTTAGATTTGGTCGTATGTGCAGATTTTATTAATAGTAGAAATAGTTATACCGAAGGGAAGTAGTATTGTATTAGATGTTTAGAGACACACACCAAAGAAATTTTTGGATCACCTCTGTTCCGAGAGTTCCAGAACCTGTACAGATCATTGGAATAGAGATCAATATAAAAATCATTTCCGCCCTTTTTATCGCTCATCAAAAGTACACATTGCATGTTGTACCACCATACAGCATGACCTTCAGAAGTCATGGTCCAGATTGCTGTACACACAGGTACCTATAATACCCAGTAGCACGTCATTTTGCATTGATGCATGCCTGTATTCGTCATGGCATACTATCCACAGGTTCATCAAGGCACTGTTGGTCCTGATTGTCCCACTCCTCAACGGCGATTCGGCGTAGATCCCTCAGAATGGTTGGCGGGTCACGTCGTCCATAAACATCCCTTTTCAATCTATCCGAGGGATGTTCGACAGGGTTCATGTCTGCAGAACGTACTGGCCACTCTAGTCGAGGCGTCATTCACAAAACGTGCACGATGGGGGCGCCAATTGTCGTCGATGAAGACGAATGCCTCGCCAATATGCTGCCGATATGGTTGCACTATCAGTCAAATGATGGCATTCATGTATCGTACAGCCGTTACGGCGCCTTTCATGACCACCAGCGGCGTATGTCGGCCCCACATAATGCCACCCCAAAACAGCAGGGCACCTCCAACTTGCTGCACTCGCTGGACAGTGTGTCTAAGGCGTTCAGCCTGACCGGGTTGCCTCCAAACACGTCTCCGACGATTGTCTGGTTGAAGGCATATGCGACTCTCATCGGTGGAGAGAACGTGATGCCAATACTGAGCGGTCCATTCGGCACGTTGTTGGGCCCATCTGTACCGCGCTACATTGTGTCGCGGTTGCAAAGATGGTCATCGCCACGGACTTCGGGTATGAAGTTGCGCATCATGCAGCCTATTGCACACAGTTTGAGTCGTAGCGCGACATCCTGTCGCTGCCGAAAAGCGTTACTCAACATAGTGGCGTTGCTGTCAGGGTGTCTCCGAGCCATAATCCGTAGGTAGCGGTCATCCACTGCAGTAGTAGCCCTTGGGCGGCCTGAGCGAAGCATGTCATCAACAGTCCCTGTCTCTCCGTATTTCCTCCATGTCCGAACAACATCGCGTTGGTTCACTCCGAGACGCCTGGACACTTCCCTTGTTGAGAGCTCTGCCTAGCATTAAGTAACAATGTGGATGCGATCGAACCGCTGTTTTGACCGTCTTGGCCTGGTTGAACTACAGTCAACACGAGCCGTGTACCTCCTTCCTGGTGGAATGACTGGAACTTTGGCTGTAGGACCCCTCCGTCTAATAGGCGATGCTCGTGCATCGTTGTTTACATCTTTGGGCGGGTTTAGCGACACCTCTGAACAGCCAAAGGGACTGTGTCTGTGATACAATATCCACAGTCAACGTCTATCTTCAGGAGTTCAGGGAACTGGGGTGATGCAAAACTTTTTTATGTGTGTATATGAATGAATATTGTATAATACGTTGATGCCTTACACCAAAAATGCTGTTCATATTAATAATCTGTGTTAGAATGTTTACAGCCTGTGTTTAAATTTTAGGTAACAGACCACAATCTAATAAGCAAATAAATATCACATCTGCAATGGCCAACCGAGGTGATGTAAGGATGAGTTATGTTCGATTGCCAGTATAGCTACCACTATCTGTGGCACCTGAGCTTTATCTGTCTAACCTCAGGAATCTGCTGGGACATTTCCTTCACTGGTAATGTCATGTGTAACACCTCCGTTTTATTTTTTTAGCCGACCTGATCTGATCGAATAGCAGCCCAATAATTATTATTAATGTGACCGTGTACCTAATGGGGCTGGCGATCGGAATTGACTGCTACAGAGTTGTTACTTTCCAATTTGTCCTTCTCAAATGCTGTAATAATGAAATGTCTGGTAACAAGAAGAACATCAACACAGTTTCACTAATCAAGAACCTATATTCGTCTCAAAAACACAAAAAGGAGGAGACAGCCACTGCCTTCGTCATACATATTTAATTACGGCTAATCTCAGCACAGGCTTCTTCATTATTTATTATCGTCACACGCTAATCCAATCACTGCAATCCAACACTGCAATCCAAAATGATGCCGGCGCGGTAGACGCGAAACCAAAATATCGGCACTAGAAATATCACTGATCACTCTCGTAATTATACTTCTTCACTTTCCCAGTATTATTCTAGCACAAAGGGGTTAAACCGCGTCGATGGTCACTCCCTTTGTCGGTAAAGCCTTGCATTACAACAACTGGCCTCCACACAGCTCAGCCCGCAACATGGGACTGACTCAACTCACACTTGCTCTCGCAACACAACACAATCGATTGTTTGCCCTGTCGACCTGTGCCGAGTGCAAACTTATAGTAAGGGCCTACAGACCCCTTACATCCCCGCCCTCGAAAACGCCTCTGGCGTAAAAGAATCGGCAAGGGAATTAGACATTACTACATCTGAACAAAACACACAGTGTAAATAATTAATGAAATTACAATTCACCAAATAATCCCTCGACTCTGGTAGTGGGCTGCCTCCACAATAATATTCTACAAAAGGTTATTACATCTCAAAAACATGGCATCGTCCAAATTACATTTTTTTATCAAGCAGCAATAATCCTCTATGGTCCATATTGAGTGTAACACACAACATACAATCAAAAATTATTATGTGAACACATGACATATGAATTATTATATTACAAATCAGTTGTTATAGGTTTTACACCCACTCTCAGGTAATCGTCGATATGAAATATGCAATTCTAATTATAATACATCAGCAAATACAATGCAAATAAACATTTTCCCTTTTCAAATGTCCGTTTAACAACTAAATGTTCTAAACATGTCCTACCCAACTACATCAAGGAGCTTGAACACTCTCATTTCAGACATTCGCCCTAATCGAGTCCCCCTTCCTCATCTGGGTTATCTCTGTTCTCGTGTGAGTAGTACCTTTTTATGTTTTCCACATGCTCCTTACCATGCACTCTCTTTGTCCGTGCGTATTCCAACTCCACCGTGTTAGGATGACCAATTTTTATAATCCTGTATGGTCCCTTATAAACGTGGTTGAATTTGTGTATTTCAGAGTTTATTTTCTTTGATTTTGCATGAACCTTTACTAGTACCAAGTCTCCCACTCGGTAGTTATCGGTTTCACTAGCTTGTCGTGTCTTTCCTGTCTTTCCTGTCTTTTCCCAGCCTTCTCCTTCATACTTAATTCCACTAGCTCCAATTTCCTTTCCCAGGTCAATGAACTTCCTGGTGGGTAGACTAGCAACTCGCGAAAGATACTGTCGGGTTCTTGATTGAGCAATACTTCACATGGTGCAAACCCTGTAGAATCATGCGGGAGGTGATTCCTGACCCACTCAAACTCTCCCAGATATTCTTTCCACGAACGATGTTTCCTATGACTGTACGTTCGGCATAAACGGTTCAATTCCTTCATTGTTCGTGCTGCAGGGTTAGAAGCTGGCCTATATTTAGAAATGGCAATTTGCTCTATTTTCTGTTCATTTAGCATCTCTGTCCACTCCTTTGACCTAAATTGTGACCCATTAGCACTCAAAATTCGCTTAGGAATACACACCTTTTGAAAATAGTCTTTTTCAAAATGGTTAATGATGGCTCTACTAGTGGCTTTCTTCATTGGATAAAATTTTATGTATTTGGAAACCAGTTCTTCCACTACTAAGATTTGTGTGTAATTCCCTCGTGAGGCGGGAAGTGGCCCAAAGAGATCCACTGCAACTATGTCCTTAATTGCTGTTGGTACAATTGGATGCATATATCCTTTGTGCTGTACTGTAGTCGTTTTAGATTTTTGACAAGTATCACAAGTACTCAGTATCTTACGTATACGCCTTCCCATGTTGTTGAATGCAGAATCTAACTTCAACTTTTCCAGACACTTCTTCGGTCCATAATGCGCATCACTATAGTGCGTATACCAAATTAATTTTTCTACCACATGCTCAGGCACACAGAGTTTCCAGTTCTCCTCACTCTCCTTGTTTCTTTTATAAAGTATCCCATTATGAATATAATAAAATGTGCGAATTCTTTCCTCTCCTGCACACCTGTATTTGTTTTTAATTGTCTTTAATTTCTCGTCCTTGTTCCGTTCCCTGCGCACATTCTTTAGGAACTTCCTTATGAATTCTTCATACTGTACTCCTTTCATCAGGTTAATTCTAACTCCTTCTCCTTCTGGCCTGTCCACCAACATTCCTCTCGAGTCAGCTCGTAATCTTGACAAGGCATCAGGTATTATATGTGTTGCTCCTGGTTCATAAATTATCTCGAAGTCATAGTCCTGTAATGCCAGGGCCCATCGCGTTAGTCTGCTATGCCTCAACTTGCTTGTGGTCAGTCACTACTTTCACATGCCTCCCGGCCAAATAATACCGGAAACGCTTAAACACCCACACAAATGCCAATGCCTCCCTTTCAGTAATCGAATATTTCCTCTCCCAAGCATTTAAATTTCTGCTACCGAACGCTATTGTTCTTACACTCTCACCATTTCCGCTCCTCTCCATTTGGTACAAATGTATTCCTAGTCCATAGCCAGAGCTGTCTGCTCCTAAATAAAAATCCTTAGAAAAATCCGGGTGGTACTATATGTCTGCACTATATAGTGCTTCCTTGATATTCTCAAACTCGGTTTGGCACTCTACACTCCAATGCCACGTCATCCTCGCCTTGGTCAATTCTCTCATACTTGGGGCATTAAGTACGGATCCTTTTACAAATTTTCTATAAAACTCACAAACCCCAAAGAATGCTCGCAACTGCTTCTTACTATGGGGGGTCGGAAAACTTCTAATAGCCTCCATTTTACTAGGATCAGGATAGATACCCTCCTCTGATATTATATGGCCCAGGAATTTTATCTTTGATTTGCCAAATTCCGACTTGTCCAGGTTTACAGTTACTCCTGCGGTTTCAAAAGCTGCCAAGACTGCATCCAATCTATTCAAATGTTCTTCCCATGATTCACTTGCTATCAAGAGGTCATCCACATAGACGGTGACCTTTTTAAGTAACTCCTCGCCCAGTATCTTATCCATCGCTCTTATGAATTCAGACACTGACACATTTAGCCCAAACGGCAACACTCTAAATTGATAGCACCTCCCTCCATAAGTAAATGCTGTATACTGGCGGGACTCTGTAGCCAATGGTATTTACCAGTAACCAGCAGTTAAGTCGATACTACTAAGCACCTTTGCTCCTCGGAATTTTTGAATCAGTTCTTCTATAGTCTCAGGTTTGTCCCGCTCTGGCTCGATGATCTTGTTCACTGTTCGTGCATCCAAAACTATCCTCACCTTTCCATCCTTCTTATCAACAACAAATAGGGGGTTGTTATATTGACTGTTGGCCCTTTCTATAACACCAAGGTCCATCATCCTCTGTATCTCTTCATCCACTGCTCTTCTTTTCGCCTGGGGAATGGAATACTGTTTTATATTGAACGGATTATGGTTCTTTATCTTTAGCTTACACTCCACCCCTTTCATGATACCTGGCCGTTGAGAAAATACCTTACAACGCCTGTATAATACTGTGGCTAATTTCCTCTTAATCCCCTCATCTAGGTGTGTCATCTCCTCCAACTTTTTACTGATCTTTTTCCTCTTTACGCCGATCCTCTTGTGCTAATCCCTCAAAGTATACCGACACTTCTCCTAGTTCCTCTTCCCCATATTCTATTGTGGGTTCCTCTTCATAACACAAACTTATCCTTTTAAATTCTTCCTCTTCTTTAATTGCACTCCCCTCAGCGAACTTTAACCTCTTCTCTTCTCCCTTTCTTCCTTTGACCTTGATAGTACCTTCATCAAAACTCACTACTGCATCAAATTCATTCAACCAATCTATTCTTAAAATAGTTGATGTGTTCAGTCCAGCCACCACCAAAAATGTTGCTTCGTATTCTTCTCCCTCTATCTCGAAGGCAATCAACATTTGTTCTTTAATAGGTTTACTCCTTGCACCCAACGCATTCACAATTCTCACTCCACTCACTGGGAAACTAGGCAAGCTAATGTTTGCTTTCAGTACCTGTTCATATAACCTCTTGGATATTGCACATGCTTCACTTCCTGTATCAACTAATGCCTCAATATTCAGTCCACATAGCTTGATCCCTATCATGGGTAGTATGGGTTCTTTGGGAATCCTACTTCTTTCCTCCAGTAGATCCCCTCTTAGATCTCCACCATTGTCGTGTCTTAGTAGGTTTACCCTGGTCCTTGTAGCTCTCACTCCTGACCGGACCTCATCTGGAGTGTCATTCAGTTTTCAGGTCTCTCCGCCTCTTCTATATGCACTGTGTCATTCATTCGCCTATGCCTTCCTCTCTCATGATCTCTTGGTTCTTCACTCCTTCTCCAATCATTTCTCCATTGCCGTTCACCTCCATGGTTCCTGTACCTATAGCCACCACATCTTCCTCTATAATTAGACGAATTATTAAAATGATTCCTTTGGTCACTACTTCCCTCTCGGTTTTGATCATTAGCTTGATTGTGTTCCCTTGATCGAACAGATTCCAACTGTTCCAGTATCTCCATTAAGGCCTCCTTATCTTTAGTTAGGCTCCCGGATACCGTATCTTGCATTTTCTGGCTCAATCTTCTTTTTATCGCTGACATCATTACGTCATCACTCAGGGGTTGTTCCAAGGTCTCGTTCAATTCCCACAAATGTTCGGCAAACTCTCTCAACGTTCCTCTCCATGTATTAAGTGACTTACGGTGTAGTAGGTCCTCAATCGCTGCACACTGGTGACTTTTGGACCAGTATTTCTTCAAGAATTCCCCTTCAAACTGATCATAACTAGTCGTCCCTTCCTTCTTCCTGACTCCCCAAGTGAAGGCTTCACCTTCCATCCTATCTATTGCAAACTGAATCTTTTCTGCGTCTTTTAAATGTGCTGGGAAAACTCCTTTTAACCATTTCATGAATATCATTGGGTGCAACCCTCCTTTCGGTTTGAACTTCTGCCCTGTATTATTTTGAACGTACCGATTATCACTGCCCACCAAGGTAACAATTCTACCTTCCCCAACGGTTAAAGTGGCACTGCTAATTCGTTTATCAATTTCTTCTGTCTTGCTCTCCAATTTTTGCATTCCCTGTTGCAATTGCCTGACCTCCATCGCCACCCTCTTGTTATCCTCTTCTCGTTGCTCAGCTATAGCATTCCTCAGATTGACAGCCAGTTGGTTTTGCCTATCTCCTATTCCCTTAACCACATCATTGCATTGTTTCTGCATCTGCGTCACCTCGGTGATTCGATGATTGCAATTTGTTTCCACTTCGGTGATCATTTCTCCCAATTCGGCTTTAGTTTCTTCAATATCGTCTTCTATCCTTTTTGTTAACTTTCCTTCCATCTTCTCCACGTCCCCCTGGACTTGGTCTATGCTCTTCTGTAGCTTCCCCTCTCTCTCGTCGATGTCCATCTTCAGTCGTTCTTGTAACTCCTGCATTTCATTCTTCAGATTACATTCCATCTTCATTTGTGATGTTTTGAGCTCCTGTGTTAGTTTCCTTAATTGACTTTTCTAAGCTTTCACTAGCTTCTTGCAAACCTTTCTCTATTGATTTGCGGAATATTTCTTCCCTTTCTCTAGCTTCCTGTAAACCTTTCTCTACTGATGCGTGGTACATTTCTCCCCTTTCTCTAGTTTCTTTTAGCAAGTCTGCCAACATCGACCGCATATCTGCATCCTCTGAAACTGACTTATTTCTCGTTGTTTGTCCCAGTGTCTCGGGGTAACTAGTTGAACGTGCTAATGGGCTTTCTAATGTCAATCCATAATCACTGATTCCTGAATCATCTCTGTCTTCCTGTCCTCTCCCTTTCCTTTCAACTACTGCCTCACAAACCTGCTTATCTTCAGTAGACATGATTGGTTTATTTTTAATGCACAGGCAAGTAATATAAAATAACCTCTAGTAACCCAAAACACTCCTAATTACCACGAAACTAATCAAACAGTAACTGCAGTATCTTCAGTTAATCCCAAAATTGACACAATATGTACGAATACTGAACATAACGACTCTCAAAACCTAATAATTTCAAATATCAATTTTCACATACACAGTTTATGCAAAATATATTAAACAAGGGAAATCACACCCTTCATTAAATCTATAAATGTAAAATCCCCAAAAACAATGAGCATATCTGTATAATCACCATTTAGACTGCGCAGCATGCATCAATAAGTATGCTATATTTCAGAGTATGTTTCGCAAATTTTTCGGAAATTACTGTAATTGGGCACTTTTCCTAATGTAAAAATCAGTTTAAAATTGTTTATTTACCGTGAAGACTGCACACTGCAGTTTAATGTTATGCCAGCCAGCCGTCTTCACTCACCAACTGACGTTACCACGAGTCGCGATGTTTTGACGTTTGAAGTGGGCGTGGCGCTGTACTGTCGCCGGAGCCATGTGAAGTTGCGCTGAAGATCTGCGGCGAGTCGTCGTAGTTCTCAGCCGGCCGCTCCGTGGCGCTACAGGCGGGCGTAGTTTGTAGTTCGGCCGCTAGATGCCGGGTTGGCGCTCGGTGTCTCGAAGCCGCGCTGAAGATCCGTGGCGAGGCGTCGTAGTTCTCAGCCGGCCGCTCCGTGGCGCTGCAGGCGGGCGTAGTTTGTAGTACAGCCGCTAGATGCTGGGTTGGTGCTTGGTGTCTCGAAGTCGCGCTGAAGATCCGTCAGTGTAGTGCGTCTGTGCCTGACCTACTCCTTGCACAGGTAGTTGGGATAACGTGTGAAAGCACCTCGTGCATCAAAGCTCTTTGGCGCCGCTGCTACACGGGTCTGCATGACGTCACTCAACAATTGCGTCACCTGCATAACAGGTAATGGGTCCACATGATGCTGCCCGATTTTCACTATTCAAAGAGAAATTTCAGTCATAATACTACCACTAAACACTTCTTTAAAGCTTTCGTGACTAATTCTTGGCTAGTTTTGCTATTGTAATGTTCACACGTGTCTTTCTTTGGTGTTCACTTTTCACAGTTTTTCGCGCGAATTTACGCATTTGCACTTTATAACACAGTTTATCGACACTATTATTCTTATCTAATATGGCGAGAAAAAACAGTTTAGTCACAACCGTAAGATTCTATTACTTTGTATTGTTCAATAATGCACTGTTTCTTGTCGCGATTTTAAAGTTTATACTCTGTCTCGATCCGAAATTGAAAAAATATTTTCTCGCGTTAAGCAAGGTAAAATTGCCTATTGTTCTTTACGATTCGTCCTAAAATTGCACTTGTCCTTTCACGGTAAGCCAAGGTGTAACACCTCCGTTTTATTTTTTTAGCCGACCTGATCTGATGGAATAGCAGCCCAATAATTATTATGAATGTGACCGTGTACCTAATGGGGCTGGCGATCGGAATTGACTGCTACGAAGTTGTTACTTTCCAGTTTGTCCTTCTCAAATGCTGTAATAATGAAATGTCTGGTAACAAGAAGAACATCAACACAGTTTCACTAATCAAGAACCTATATTCCTCTCAAAAACACAAAAAGGAGGAGACAGCCACTGCCTTCGTCATACATATTTAATTACGGCTAATCTCAGCACAGGCTTCTTCGTTATTCATTATCGTCACACGCTAATCCAATCACTGCAATCCAACACTGCAATCCAACACTGCAATCCAAAATGATGCCGGCGCGGTAGACGCGAAACCAAAATATCGGCACTAGAAATATCACTGATCACTCTCGTAATTATACTTCTTCACTTTCCCAGTATTATTCTAGCACAAAGGGGTTAAACCGTGGCGATGGCCACTCCCTTTGTCGGTAAAGCCTTGCATTACAACAACTGGCCTCCACACAGCTCGGCCCGCAACATGGGACTGACTCAACTCACACTCGCTCTCGCAACACAACACAATCGATTGTTTGCCCTATCGACCCGTGCCGAGTGCAAACTTATAGTAAGGGCCTACAGACCCCTTACACATGGTGGTGGGTGTTGCTAGCTCTGTGGACAAGGAGAAAATTTCTCTTGGTAACATATAGATGACGTTAATATCAATGGAGTTTTGTTTTTCTTGATGCAAAGAATTGTAAGTCTATGTAGATGATCTTGTTGTGGACTAATAGACCATGTTTTATGCTCACATCATATTATGACCTTTAAGGAGTATGAAAGCCTTCTCTACAAAAACCAACATGCATTCCGCAAACAGAGATCTCGTGAAACTCAGCTCTTTCTGTTCGTTCATGAGATCCAGAGCATCTTAGTCAACAGCACCCAGGCTGGTGCCGTGTTCCTTGACTTTCAGAGGGCGCTGGATAGAGTACCACATTGCCATTCACTCAAAAGAAAACACGAGGTTACCAAGCATCATGTCTGATTTGTGATTCGATTCATGAGTACCTAGAACAAAGAACTCAAAATGTTGTTCGTAAGGAGGCGTAATTGTAGGATGCAAAGCTAACATTAGGAGTATCCGAAAGGAGTCTTATGGAGTCATGACTGCTTACAATGTACAGAGTGTTAGGGGTATAAATGCAGATATGTCTATTGATGAGTGAGGAAAGTTTTCTGAACAACACTAAATCTATATTTACTTCATTTGCAGACTGATAATTATAGCTGTTACAAGTAGCATGGCCAGCTGAAGTGGCCGAGCGGTTCTAGGCGCTACAGTCTGGAACCGCGCGACCGCTACGGTCGCAGGTTCGAATCCTGCCTCGGGCATGGATGTTTGTGATATCCTTAGGTTAGTTAGGTTTAAGTAGTTCTACGTTCTAGGGGACTGATGACCTCAGATGTTAAGTCCCATAGCGCGTAGAGCCATTTGAGCCAAGTAGCATGTTTTTAGGTTGGTTAGTACCTCCAAGTATACATGGCACAAGCAAGCCATTAATGTTTATTTTCATCTGGGGAGCACGCCAGGTATTGAAATGTGAGCACGTGGAATCAAAATGGGTAGTCAATACTAACAGGCATAGTCCATTTCTGGTGCAGGTTACGACGGTGCAGAAAACATCAGGTGGTAAATTATGTGATGTGTCTGCAGGAAGGGTGTTAGACGGAGCAAAAAATAAAAAAACTAATTCACAGAAGTGGGTACCTAGTAAGGTACCAATGACCACAATATCTGTACCTATACCCCTAATATCCTGTCTATAAATAATCCAATGCTTAAAGGTTAACTCAGTGAGGCTGCTCGTGGACGAAGCTATTGTTTATATCTACATCTATATCTACATGATTGCTCTGAAATTCACATTCAGGTGTTTGTCAGAGCGTTCATCGAAGCACCTTCACACTATTCCTCTATCGCTCCGCTCTTGAATCGCATTTGATGAAACGAACACTTAAATCATTCTATAAGACCGTTGATTTGTCTTATTTTAACACAATGATCATTTCTCCCTATATAAGTGGACGTTAAAGAAATATTTTCGAATTCAGAAGAGAAATCTGGTGGCTGAACTTTCGGGAAAAGATGTCGCCACAACGAAAAATGCCTTTGTTTTAATGACTGCCGTCTCAAATTGCGTATCACATTCATGACGATCTCTCCCCTATTTCGTGATAATACAGAACGATCTGCCTTTCTTTAAACCTTTTGATAACCATCGTCAATCCTGTCTGGTAAGTAACCCATATTGCGCAGCAACACTCCAGATGAGGATGGACAAATGTAGTGTAGGCAGGCTCTTTAGCAGATATGTTGCATCTTCTAAGTGTTCTACTAATAAAAGGCAGTCTTTGGCTCACATTTCTCACAATATTATCAATATGACCTTCCAAAATTAAACTGCATGTTATAGTAACCTCTAGGTGTTAAGCAGTATTGTCAGCCTTGTTGTTTTTGTGATTTATTGTGTGCCTGAAATTTAGTTGATTCCCTTTAGTACTCATGTGAATGCCCTCACATTTTTGAGTGTTCAAAGTCAATTGGCACTTTTTGCACCACACAGATATCTCATTTAAGTCATTTTGCAATTAACTTGATCTTCTGATGATTTTAGGGGACAGTAAATGACAGCATCAGCTGCAAACAATCTAAGAGAGTTGCTCAGATTGTTTCCTAAATCGCTTATATAGATGAGAAACGGTAGAGGGCCTCTGGCACTTCCTTGGGAAAGCCGGGCATCAGTTCTGTTTTACTCAAGGACTTTGTGTCTGTTGTTACAAACAGTGACCTTTCTGACAGGAAAACACAAATCCAGATACACAACTGCAATGATGGTCCATATTTATGCACTTTGCTTACAAGCCGCTAAGAGAGTTCTTGTACAGTCTGTATTGTTGCCAGATTTCCCCCTATACCCCTTCTCTCTCCCCTCCCTCTCCCCCTTCCCTTTGCCCATGACGACATGTGCTGTTGGTAAGTTTTTCCTCCCCCACACCTCGGACATAGGTCAATCGCCTTTTGCATAAAATCTGGGAAATTCAAAAAATGGTGGAAAATTTAAAACAGTCACTATTTTTTCCACCCCTCTAAGATCATTATGGAAGTCAGACAGTTGTCCTAAATGTAAAACGGCAATAAATTCAAAAAATCCAAACCTCCAGTTCACTGTCTTAGACTATGGTGTCATCGAGACTGTCCTGATATCTCCATTCTCCAGGTCACCATCCTGGATCAACATCTTGGATCGATATCTTGGGTTCTATACTAAGCACAAGTAGCCTGCTTCTGCCAATACGACAATGCTCCACCTTGGATTTTTTTAAATTTCCCACCATTTTATAATTAGGACGATTGCCCTACCTACACAATAATGTCAGATGGTTGGGGAAAATTGATTATTTTGAAATTTTCACCACTTTTTGAATTTCACATCGTTTTATAATAGGGCAATTAGCCTACATCGAGGTGGGGGCGGAGGGGGGTAGGATCTGGCATCAATGCACAACATCACAGAGGAGGGGGAAAGGGGATGGGAAAATCTGGTAACAGTGCAGTCTATCCCATAACTCTCTTAGTTCTACTACTTTCACTTGTAGGAAATGGTGTCAAAAACCTTCTGGAAACCTAGAAAAATGGAATCAATTTGGTATTCTTTGTTGATTACTTTGTGTAAACGAAGAACCAGTTGTGTTTCACAAGAGTGATGTTTTCTGAATCCATGCTGATTATGTTTCAATAGATCGTTTTATTTGAGGCTGTTCATAAAAGTTCAGACACAGTAAATGTTCCAAAATCCTACTGCAAATCGACGTCAGTGATATGTTTCTGTAATTAAGCGGATTACTCCTATTTCCTTTCTTGCGTGTCAGTGTGATCTGTGCAACTTTCTAGTTATCAGGCACGGATATATCGTCGAGCGAGCGCTTGCTTGCTAAGTATGGAGCTATTACATCAGCATACCCTGAAAGATACCTAGCTGGTATACACTTTGGACCGGAAGGTTTTCCTTCATTAAGTGATTAAAGTTGCTCCTCTACACTGTAGGTGTCTACTTTTAAGTTAGTTTCCTTGGCAGCCATTCTTGATTGGAATTTTGGAATTTTTACTTCGTTTTCTATGTCGAAGGAATTTCGGAAAAGCGTTTTTAGTAACTCCGCTTTAGTGACACTGTCATCGGTAATATTATCATTGCTATCACACAGTGAAGTTGTTGACTGGTTCTTGCCGCTGGTGTACTTTACATACGACCTGAGTCTCTTTGGATTTTCTGTCTGATTTCGAAACAGCGCTTCTTTGTGAAAACTATTAAAAGCATCTCGGATTGAACTCGGAGCTAAATTTGGAACATCTACAGGAATATTTCAACGGCAAAACTTTAGAGCTATGCAGAATGATCTGCAGAGGATCGAAAATTGGCACAGGAACTGGCAGTTCGCCGTGAACGTAAATAAATGTAACGTATTACGCATAAACAGGCGAATTCGATTATTGACGACAAGTCGCTGGAAACAGAAACTACCAAATAATACCCAGGAGTTTCTGCCCGGAGGGATCTAAAGTTGAAGGGTCACATAGGGTTAATTGTAGGAACGCAGATGACAGCCAGGTTGATTCATTGGAAGAGCCTTAAGGCAATTTAATACGTACACGAAAGAAGTGATTTACAAAAAAACTCGTTAGATCGATTCTTATTATTCGCCGATCCGTGGTCCTTATCATGTTGAGTTAATAAAAGAAGTAGTGAAGATCCAACGAAGAGTGGCGCATTTCGTTGTAGAATATTCTAGTGAACGTGGAAGTGTTACTGACTAGGAAAACTCCCCATCGCAGCCCCCTCAGATTTAGTGGTAAGATGGCCCAGTTGGCAGACCGTCAAAAACTGAACACAGATCAAGCATGAAAATAGGAATAAGGTGTATTGAACTGTGAAAATAAAAAAAAGTATAACCAGTGAACGGACCAAAAACAAGAGGTGGAAGATAGAGAAAACTGAAAGAGACACGGCGTCATAGTTAAGAGATCACCGGGTTAGACTGCAAATCGGGTGAGCTGTGTTCGAAGCTCGCTCGTCCAATTATTTTTTTTTCTCTGTTCTCCGTATTCAGATTTGTCTCTGTGTCGTGGTGTAACATCCGTTTGCAGTAGCGAGGTGTAAGGAAGAGACCTATAGTGACACTTGATTCTCCACAACTACTGTATTAGCAGCCGAAAGGAAGTGGCTTTCGAATGGGAACTGCAAATGTTTGATGACAAGGCGACAAGTCTACCGTATCCTCCACTGGAAAACACGTTGAAGCAAACCAAGCGCTGTATCATGTGTGAGATACAGAGGCGAGCGAGTGCGCCGGGACTTACCCCAGTTCACTGCTAGTCGGTCCACATCACCTTAACGCGTCTGCATGTAGCGCACAAGTATTGCACCACAATTTAGTATGAAATTAAAAATCAAAATTTATGTTTAGAACTCTGTTAAATTATAGTTAGTGTAATAATGTTCTAAATACCAAGTCTTGATGTTCTAAACTTAATAGTTTACGGAAAATGCCGTTTTAAGAGAAAAATCAGAGGCGCTAAACAATGACGCTAGGAAGCCAGAATTTGGTCAGAAGGTACAGTTAGAAGTTATAAATAAGTGATGCTGGTTTCCAAACCCATAAAACGAAAATTAACGCCAGAATACACGTTTTTCGGAAAAATCGGAGGCGCTAAATAATGGACTTAGAAACTTGAAAATTTGTTTTATGCTTCAGTACACCCCAAAAATAATAACAGAGAGTCCACGTTAATCTACCTCTTATAGTTTTTGAGTAATTAAATAAAAACTAATTTATTATTAAAATGTACCTAAGTGATGTAGATTAACTACTTGAAATTTTAATCATAGAGGATTTTGGTTAACCCACATGATCAAATATATCTAATAATAGAGCTACACCAAGTTTAAGAGTTGTAACATAAATAGCAACTGATATGTCTTAGCAAAGGTATGGTTCAGAGGTAGCAATCTACCGTTAGTTCCACTAAATAAATTCTATTAAGCAAAGTTTTCATTCTAGCGAGCTGAAACTTTCTACGTGCTTTCAAACTGCGTATCTGCATACCCGCAAAAATTAAGAAGTTTCTGAAGTAATTGGTAACTATATTATTAAAGATTATGTGCCCGAGATAGCGGTCGTTTGTAGACTGCTGCTTTATGCAAATAGACAGAGACAACAGATGTTTTCTCGGCAGTCCGCACCGGCACCTTATTAATACAGCCCCTGAAGCAGTAGGAAGTAAGTACCCAATTAGCGTTGAGATGTCGGAACGAGAGGATGTCCGTACAGCGAAGGGTGTGGCGGATCGCCGTCCGGCAAAGCCCGCTTTGTCAGCGGCCCCATCCGGCCCCCCACCTACGATGACCGTGGCAACGAATATGGATACGGAAATGGAATACGAATCGGACGCACTGCAAGTTCCGCTGCCCGATTCGGACGACGAGTCGACGGCAAGAAATGACGTTCCCGCCGCCGCCAGGACGACGAAACGGCGAGCGACCACTGCCACAGGAACCACCCGCGCCCCTCCTAAGGGTAAAAAGGCGAAACAGGCCGATGTCGTCGTCGATGACGAAGGGTTTCAACTCGTCAAACGGCCAGCCAGGAAGGCTCAACTCTTCTCAGCTCCGCCGGTTCAGACGGCAAACGCCTATGAAGAGCTCGCCGAAGGTGTGGAGATGCCTGCTCGGAAGAGAGAACCCAAAACGCCGCCCATTGTGGTCCAACACAAGGAGGACTACGACGGCCTCTACAGGATGCTCCTTCGCCTTGTCGGCCAAGATAACGTCGTTATCAAGCCGGCTGGCACCAACCTCTATAAGGTCACCTTAAAAACGGCAGAAGATTACAGAAAAGTTACGGCTACATTCGGGGAACAAGAGAAGCCGTTCTACACTTACCCCTCTGTAACGGACAAGACACTCAAGATCGTCTTTCGAGGGCTCCCTCGAAACTGCAGCCTGGATCACATCCGACGGCAACTGGAGGATTTGGGCTATGGATTTGGTCTCCGGTCGATAACCCGCCTGCCCTCTCGACGAACCCGAAAGGAGACTCCGCTGGTCCTCGTGGTCACCTGTGAAATCCCACACAGCCGCGGGCTATGGCAGGTCACGAAGATCGCGGCGACACCTGTCACTACGGAAAAACTGCGCTCGAAGAGGGCGAACCGCAATGCTACAACTGTCAAATGGTTGGCCATGTGCTGTGTTAAGTGTGCAGGGGAGCACGCCAGTCGAGACTGCACACGGCAGCGGACAGATGGCCCGCCCAAATACGCTGGATGTTGTGGGGAACATGTGGCCTCCTACCGCGGCTGTTCCAGCTTCCGACGGGCTGCGGAACGGAGCCGTGGTCAACGACCTGGCTCAATAAAGCGACCTGCACCAGTCAGACCTGGCGTCAGTTTTGCTGCTGCTACTACCTCTGGCTCCTCACCGCAGCCCTCCGTACCACTGTTGCAACAGCTGCCAACGCCGAGATGGACCGCTGTCCACGGGCCACAGCGCGAATACCAGCGCGGCGCTCTCAACAGCAGCGGGGTGAAGACCAGGGCCAACACGACCACTCCCAACAGGGACGTCAGGCTGGCGTCGAGGCAAGCCCGGCTCAACAGTCCCGGGCTGCAACTGTACCATCCCAGGTGGCCGATTCCAGCATGGACGAAATGAAGCTCCTCCTGCAAGAACTTCGGGAGCTTCTCAAAGATATCCCGCGGCAACTCATTGCCGCTGTCAGTGCAGCCATTCAGGCAATCTCCACCGGACCACTGGCCTCCCAGCATGGCCCGTAGTCAACGAGGCGTCACAGTCTGCGTGTGGAATGCCCAGGGCATCCGCAGCCAAGATGGCGAATTTCGACAGCTGCTGCGTGATGAGGCCATCGACATTTACCTGGTTCCCGAGACTTTTCTCAAGCCTAGTGTCCATGTCAGAGCTGCCAACTATGTGTGTTACCGTACCGACAGACCAACTCATGGCGGTGGCACAGCGGTCTACGTCCGGACTTCCCTGGTGCACCATCAAGTTCCACTTCCGCCGTTACAGTGATGGAGGCCAGTGCTGTAGCTGTCGACACTTTGCATGGGCTCATCACGTTTGCTGCTGTCTACCGTCCGCCTGGCCGACAGTTACTCCTACGGGACGTTGAAGTTTTGCTGGCATTACCTGGAAAGGTCTTTGCTGGCGTTGACTTTAACGTAAAGCACACCGAATGGCATTCCTGTGTCACCAACAACCACAGACGCAAACTTCTCCGAGCAGCAGCCCAGCAGTGGAACGTCATCATCCTCGGACCTCACGAACCCACCCACTTTCCCAACAACGGTGGACCTCCGGGCGTGCTTGACATTGCGGTGGCCAAGGGGGTGCCCTACGTTATATCCGCCAGCACCCGCAATGCCTTATCTTCGGACCACGTCCCAGTTATATTTGACATCGATGTCGATGTCCAGCCAGTGAAGCAGAGAGGCATCCCGAGCGGGAACACCAACTGGAACCGGTATCAGGAGCTGTTGGAAGAGGGTCTCCGTGATGCACCTGACGCAGACGATGGGACTGATGGCTGTGCCCGATTCCTCCAAGACTGTGCTCTACAAGCGGTGCTCCGGGCCACACCGCGGCCGCGATCTGACCCACCTGACCGATCCCCGCAACTACCACCACATCTCATGGAGGCGATAACTGCCAAAAACCGCCTCTTTCGTGAATGGCAGCTGACGCGCAAAGCAGCGACGAAGAGGGCTCTCAAAAGGATGAGGAGGGACATAAAAGTTGCCGTTGCAAACCACCGCCATCAGGAATGGTCCAACCGCCTGGCCACTCTTCGGGTTGACGATGGTACCGCCTGGAAAGCCACACAGCTCTTCCTCCGCCGGCGTCAGAAGATTCCGCCGCTACAAGTTGGTCGAAACATCGTCAGCAGCCCAGTGGACAAAGCAAACGCCATTGCTGATATTTTTGAACAAAATTTCCAACCCATCATGGGCCCCATGGATCAGGATCACGTTCGACTCGTTGCCCACCGTCTCCCAGTGTTCCTTGATGCCCCTACAGGTGACGAATGTATCGAAGAGGTGGATGCTCCTGAAGTCTCCGATCAACTTCGGCAGCTCAACAAACGAAGGGGGGAGGCCCTGACCAGCCTACAAATGAAATGCTGTGACGGATGCCACCAACAGCCACTGAACACCTGGCTCGCCTTTTCAACAGCATCCTCCACACTGGCTGCTATCCTCAGGAGTGGAAATACGCCGAGGTAGTCCCCATCCGGAAGCCTGGGAAGGACCCTCGTCTACCGAGCAGCTACAGGCCCATCAGTTTACTACCAGCAGTCAGCAAAGTCTTTGAACGGCTGTATCTCTGCCACCTCCTGCGTCACATCAGGAAATAACGTCTCCTACCAGACGAACAATGTGGTTTTCGCCCTGGACACGCAACAACGCACCAACTGCTTCGACTCGTTGAAGAGGCCCTTGATGGCATCGAACGACGGGAGTATTTCGGGGCCATCTCCCTGTATGTTTCACGGGCGTTCGATTCTGTATGGCATGAGGGGCTTCTCTTCAAGCTCCTGGACCTCGGTGTGCTCCTGCCGCATGTCCGTCTCTTAAAATCTTACCTCGCCGACAGAAGCTTTCATGTACGCACGGAGGACCTGTCGACACGCCACCAGGTCAGGGCTGGAGTTCCCCAAGGCTCCGTCCTCGACCCCATACTGTACATCCTGTATACCGCAGACATGCCGTGAGTGGAGAGGGTCCATCTCGCCCTCTACGCGGATGATACGGCGATGTACACGCGAAGCATGAATGCGGCTCTGCTCCAACGACGCATGCAGGCAGCTGCTGACACACTTAGTCAGTGGGCCTGGAGGTGGCGCCTCAGCTTCAATGAGGCTAAGACGCAAGCCCTCCTCATCACCAAGAAGCATATCCCGGTCGACCTACCGCAGATCACCATCAGGGGAACCGCCGTACCTTGAGGCAATACAGCCAAGTATCTGGGTGTGACGCTGGATAGAGGGCTCACATGGAGACACCATATCGCCGACATCGTCAAAAAGGTCAGGGGTAGAATGACTCAACTCTACCCCTTCGTAATTCCGACACCTGCGCTCCCGCCAGAACTGGGTGTTGCACTTTATCTTACACTCATACACTCGCTCATCGACTACGCCGCTGTGGCTTGGGGCGATGCTGCAGCGACCCAGAGGCTTCAGAACCGGATTCTCCGTCTGGCATTGCACCTCCCTCGGGACTTTCCATCGGACGACCTTAACCAAGTCTCCAACATCCGAATTGTTCGAGACAGGTTTCGTCAGACTGCACGGCTCTTTTACGAGAAGAACGCGCGGTCCGACAATCCGCTCCTTCGAGCACTGGGCCACCGGGTTCAGCGTCTTAATGCAACCAGATTGTCCCACCTGCTTCGCGACCACTGAGTTGCCAGCACGTCCAGAACACCGTCCCAGCAGACTGACAGGATATAAAACAAGAAGTAAGGACACATCACACGCACCGTCAGTTTGGAGGAATAGCCTTCCGGCTTAGACTCCACCGACCCACAGGGGCTCATCTGTCACTGTCAGGTAGCAGCAGCAGCAGTAGGAAGTCGCCACGCACGCACACTTGCGCTGTGGCTGCCGAAGTGTGCGGACGCTCTGTGCTGAAGCTGCCGAGGCTAACCTTTCGCTCGTGATTTTGTAGCGATCGGTTGCGCGGGTTCACGCATTTGGCTACTCGCCTTGCGTGTTCTCGCTAACCAGCGTTTTCTCTCTTTCTTCCAGAGTCGACATCAGCCTGCAAGGGCCTTTAGGGACTCGTGCGGCAAAATCCACGTGGCGTGACCCCACTCTCTGAGAAAGCCAAAACTGTCGTGTCTTTCTAAAGAGGCAAAGTTGTCGTGTTGGGGATTACGACATGGAGGAGGAGCCGGAACGAGATGATCGCTCCGGCGAGACGCAGGGTGTGGCAGATAGCGGTCTAAGGCACGGCAGCGTCTGGCCCCTCACGACCGACGAGGACGACGAGTGAGAGTGTTAGTCGCGGCCGCCGGACGGATGCGGAAATTTCCGCGAACGGACGGCGCCGCGCCCGCACACTCTCTGTGCCGAGACGACGCATCGAGCCGACGATCCCCCTGACAAAGGAGGAATTTGCCGGCGCATGCAACGCCTGGCCATGGGCACCGATGCGGACAGGGTGGAGGTACTGACGAGACTCCGATCCCTGGTACCTGTGGGTCGCGACAGGCAATTATCTGTCGCAGTTGCCACGACAGCTGCCGCACCAGCAGTCGCACCAGGCGTGATGGCTACAGAAGCCGCCACGTCCTCACCAAAGTCCAGGCTGGCAACACCTGACGAACCTGCCGAGGTCGAGCAAACCTCACGGAAGCGCCCAGCCGCGGCCGTAGAGGACACTCCCTCCCCCCCCCCCCCCAGGCAAGTTCCGGTCGAGCCAGGCGGAAGAAGAGGAGGGTACGTCGCAGGACGACGACCGCATCGCCGAGGAATCCTGACGAAGGAGGCTTCATCGCGCCCTCCCGGCGCCATACAGCGAGAGCCAGGTCGTTTGGACCGGTGACGCCGGAACAGTTCAAGACTGCAAACCGGTTTGCAAATCTTCCGGGAGTAGCCGAGACCGACGGGGACGGGACCACACCGACTGCGGCGACGAAACCCCCCGCTGCCCGCCGCTGATTACCATCCAGTGGAGTGAAGGCTATAGCGAGCTCAGAGGGAAGCTCTACTCCGTCGCAAAACCGCGGAAGATGATCGCGGAGACCGACACTTACAAGGTCAGAACAGAGTGCATAGAGGACCATTCGAAACTCGGGCAACTCTGTGAGACCGAGAAGTGGAACTGCTTCACGCAGAGCACGGAGCAGCTGAATCAGCTGAAGGTCGTTATTCATCACCTGCTGCTGAAGATGGAACCGGCGTTCCTACAGCTGCAGCTGGAGGAACTCGGCTTCCAGACCCGCCACGTCGGCCTGATGAAGTCGCCCAGGACCCACAGGGACATGCCCTTGTTCATTGTGGTTTTAGTTGACAATGTCGACAACCGGAAGATTTTCCAGGTTGAAAACAATGCCGACTTGGACGTGAAAGTCGAGCCACTCCGCGCAAAAGGCAGACGAGCCCAGTGCTTCAACTGCCAGCGCATGGACCACATGGCAAAGTTTTGCAGGATGCCTGTGCGCTGCTGCAAGTGCACCGAGGAGCACCCGTCGCGGGACTGCCCCAAGAAGAAGGAAGACCGACCGACATGCTGCAACTGTAACGGGGACCACGTCACCTGTTACCGGGGATGCGCCGCATTCAAGAGCGGGAAGCGCGCCAGCCGCGTAAACCCGAGCCGCAGATTCGCGGAAGTTGCTAAGGGGAAGCCGGCCGCCCCCTCAGAGAGGCCACGGCCGCTCGCAGGGGAGGCCGCACCGGCACCGCAGCCGTCGCAGCTGGCCTCGCCCGCGGCACCGCCTGCGGTCGGGGATGTCGGCTAGCCGGCGCCCGCAGCTGTAAGGAGGGTTGCCGCCCGCGCAGGGCGTTCCAGGCACGCCGCTCCGCTGCCGACTACGGGAAATGTCGCGAAGGAGTCAAACCTTCCCGAAACGGCGAAGGAAGACACCACCGAGCTGGCCGCGCTTCTGCGGTCGCTCAACCAGCTGATGACTCAGCGACCAGTGCTCGTGGGAGCAGTGACGGCGGCCCTCCAGGCCACCGTCGGGAGAAGCCAACATTAAAATGGATAACGACCATATTTATGGGTTAACCATCTGCACGTTCAACGCTCGGGGTCTCCACCCCCAGCAGGGCGAGTTTCGCCAATTACTACGGGACGAGGCGGTCGACATCTGCCTTGTGCAGGAGACCTTCCTCAAACCCGGGGTCGACGTGCGAGCAGCAAATTTTTGCTGCTACCGAGATGACAGAGCCACCCACGGGGGCGGCACTGCCATCTAAGTGAAGAAGTCACTGCGCCGTCACCGGGTTCAACTGCCGGCGCTCAATTCGCTGGAGGCCGCAGGAGTGACAGTCAGCACCACCGCCGGAAAGATTCTTTTCGTGTCGGTGTACCGGCAACCTAGCAGACCGCTAGACGAAGCCGACTTCGACGTCCTGCTGTCGCTGGAGGGGTGAGCTTTCATTGGCGGGAATTTCAATGCGAAACACACCGAATGAAACTCGCGAACTGTTAGCCGCAGCGGGCGCCGCCTCTCCCGCGTTGTTCACCGCAACGGCGCGATCGCCGTGGGGCCGTTCGACCCCGCGATCTTCCCTGCATGGGGACAACCGGACGTGCTCGATATTGCTCTTCTGAAGGGCATCGGGCATTTCGCGACCGCCGAGACGCGTAACGTCCTCTCCTCCGACCACGTACCGGTCATTTTTGGCCTCGACGTGGCCGGAGCTTCTCTTCCAGAGAGCCGTCCGAGCTATCGCAGGCTCGACGCCGAGCGCTTTCAGACGAAAGCCTTCGAACTGCTCGAGGACGCGCCAAACCCCGCTGTGGCAGGGGCAGACGCCGCCCTAGCATTCTTCACCCGAAGAATACTCCGAGCAGTGCAGGAAGCCACGCCGAGACATCGCCGAGGACCACGAGACTTCTCGCGACAGCTACCGCGCCCTATCCTGGACGCGATCACCGAGAAGAACCGACTGTTTCGTGAATGGCAGCCCACTCGCCAAACAGACACGAAGCCCCGCTGAAACCGCATGAGACGGGAAATTAAGGCAGCAGTCGAGCAACGCCGGAACCAGGAATGGGAAGACCCTGTGTCTACCCTCAATCCTGAGGATGGCAGTGCATGGAGGCTGGTAAAGTCCTTCCTACGCCGGCTACAGCGAATACCGCCTTTACAGGTCGGGAACGACTTCGCCAGCGACCCCGAAGCGAAAGCCAGCTTCCTGGCTGACGCATTTGCAGCGAACTTCACACCGGTGGCCGACATCATCGACGACGATCACACACGGCGGGTCCACGAGCAGCTACCAACCTTCCGCGCCGCAAGGGAGGAAGGCGACGTTATCGAGCCGACAACGGAGGAGGAAGTTGCTGTGCAGCTTCGCTCGCTGAACCCCAGGAAGGCTGGAGGCAGCGATGGCGTCACAAGCCTCCTGCTGAAGAACCTTCCGCCGGGCTTACACCGGCAATTTGCCGATGTTTTCAACGAGATTCTCTGATCAGGTGTCTACCCCTCTGCGTGGAAACACGTGGAGGTCGTGGCCATTCTGAAATCCGGCAAGGACCCACGCCAGGCATCGAGCTACCGACCCATCAGCCTGCTCCCGTTCCTCTCGAAAGTTTTCGAGAGGCTGTACGCGAGAAGACTGATGCGACACGTCACCCAGGAGGACATCATCCCGGACGAGCAGTTCGGGTTTCGAGAAGAACATGCCACTTCCCACCAGCTCTTGCGGGTGGTAGAACCTGCGATGAGGGCACTGGAAACAAGGGGCAGTGTTCCGCGACGTCTCCCGAGCGTTTGACTCGGTGTGGCACGACGGTCACGACTTCAAACTTTTTGAACAAGGGATACCAACGTCCCACTTGACGGTGCTGCGGTCGTATCTGTCTGAACGAACCTTCCACGTGAGGGCTGACGACGGTACGTCCACTGACCGGCAGATACGTGCAGGGGCGCCGCAGGGGTCGGTTCTCGGCCCCTTGCTGTACTCCCTGTACACAGCCGACGCGCCGAAAGTGGCAGGAGTCGAACTGGCGCTGTACGCTGATGATACGGTCCTGTTCACTCGTAGCATGAACGCCTAAGTGCTGAGAAACCGCCTCCAACGCGGATGCGGCCCCTTGGGCTCATGGGCAACAAAGTGGCGGCTGAAATTCAACGCCACAAAGAGCTAGGCAGTCGTCTTCACCCGAAGACTTCTGCCGCCAGGACTTACGCCTGTCGAAATCCTGGGAGAACCTATCCCATGGAGTGGGACGGCGAAATATATAGGGGTTACCCTAGACCTCAGGCTCACCTGTAAGCATCACATCCGTGATGTGAAAGGGAGAACAATACGACGCCTTCGCGCCCTGTATCCGCTGCTAAACCCGCAGTCGTCATTGCCACCGCAACACGGCATCACGTTTTACCTAACATTGGTTGGCCCACTGTTAGAGTATGCGGCCGTGGTCTGGGGGAAAGCCGCAGATGCTCACATACAGCAGCTGCAGCGGATACAGAACCGAGCCCTGAAGACTGCTATGCATCTTTCGAGGCGCTTCTCGACGCGCCAACTCCACGAGGACACCATAATCCTGCCTCTCCGAGACGGGTTTCGCGCCATCGCCAGGAAGTTCTATGAGAAGACGGGACGCTCCCGCAACCGGCTCATCCGTGGACTGGGCCAACAAACTTATCACAGGCCAACCACGCGTTGGCCTGACCTGCTGAGAGATTAAGTCTTACTAATCCCTCAACAGAGTGTGTCTTTCTCTTTTTCAGGTTACACCAGCTAGGACCAATCAACAAGAGTGGTAGTATATCTTTCTCTCTCTTACAGGAACCGCAGGAATGACAAATTTTGTCTAAACTGCACCACCTCGAGCCAAGGATAGGCTCGTCTCTTCAGCGTCAGCGTCAGTAGGAAGTAGTGATAGGCAAACTGAAACACACAACTGTTTCGAAACAAATGAAACAGTACAATGCAATGTTTCGAAACGCTGTTCGAAGCAATGAAACAGTTTGAGTTTTGTAATCGTATACACCTACACATTATATCATCTTGAATGTCTACTGTATAAATATTGTCATAAAAACACGAATAAGGTGCGAGAGAGCCAGTCATATCGCAGTGAGGATGAAACTTTCACTTAGGCGTCTCGGTAGTTTCGTATTTCCTTTAGCAAATGTGCTGCTTTCGTCATGTGAGTTTCATGATTTCCAGTTGGCTAAGGACAGACTTTGTATGTTTGACACAACAGATTTTGTCGAACTCGTTTCCCTGTATTCTAATGCCTAATTAGATAGGTCTTGTGAGTGCGAGTGCTCTTGAAAATGTATATCATGATATATAATTTATTGAGATAGCATTCTGAGAAGCGAGGCACTGAATTAACATGTGCCACTCACACTTTTCTTACAGTTAAAGTTTCCATTCTTTGTCACACAGAGCAGGATGCAAAGTAACTGATGCACACAGATGAAAAAAATTACCTTAACAGACTGGAGCGAATAGCACAATGGTCAAGTATGGCAGTTTTTCATCAGACATTCACAAGTTAGCTAGATACAGCTCATAATATGTACATTTGATGGAACTGGAAAACATGTTAAAACATTTCAAGGTAACTGAAATGCAGAGATCGGTATGTTTCCTTGAAGTATAAAATCCAGACTAAAATTTAAAACAATTCATACAGTGTAATGCCTTTGTGATATCGATATCACAGTCTTTTAGACTGTGACCGATATCATGACAGATCTGGCTCTACACCACTTACAATTCTTGCTAAAGAAATTTGTTTGATGTACAGGTATACGTAGTTCCCCCAAGTACTCACAGCAAGCAGATATATTATCATTCTGTTATAAACTTTCCCAGGAAATCAGAGATGAAGTCAAGTTGTTGTTGAAATGCAATTTTTACCACAGTATCCGAACGGCAAAAACAAAAGTATCAGAGTATCATTGTTGATTTGCCTGAGAATTACTTATGATATGCAAGTATAAGATGGCTATAGTGTAATAACCAAACATAGCAAATTTACAAAAATAAGCACACAAACATATACATACATAAATCAGATAATTATACTCAAACACATAAATAAATGACATACACAAAGAAATTAAACTAACTGAATGGTGAGCAAAAATGTAAGTGTCTTCTGTGTGCAACAAATTTGAGAAAAATGTTCTTGTAAGGTAGCTAAATGTAAGATTTAGTGGACTAAACAAATTACAATCAAATACAAATTCAGTGCACATTGCCTAGAAAATAACAAAATCAATTGAAATTTTACTGTTTCATTTCTGAGTAGATCTATTGTACTTATTCTAAGCTATAGTTTAGAAATATCACTTTTTATATTTTTTTCGTTTGAAAGACGGGATCGTCTGTCTGTTATTGTTTGCCCCTGCTTTGAAAATATGCGCTCACATGGAACAGAGGTGGCTATAATACAAAGACGCCATTTCGTTATTTCAAACAGTGTAGGAAACAGCACATGATTTTCTTTCCACCACAGCAAAGGATCTTGTGATCTGTGTATCAGTGGGATCTTCGTATATTTATCAAGCTCGACTATACTTGCAGCACAAGGATTGTCTACACTTCGGATCAAGCCTCCTACAGCTTGGTCAAATGTTGCCACTGCCAGAGCTGAATGTGGTTAGCACAACTGGTTTGGCTGCTAGTGGATTATCTGTAGAACACCGAATTGATTTCTGTCGTATTGCACAGCACTTCTTAATTATGGCATCTTTTGTTTCTTTTAATCAATGGCCAGTTTTGGGAAAGCCATGGTCTCTGAAGCGAGGATCCAATAACGTTACTTCACAAGCAATTGCTTTATCCGCAAACCTTTGAACGAGGCACGTACAGATTCCATCCTCAAGTTTAAAATTACAGTATTAATGGCTTCATTGCTGTAATCTGAGTTTTTCAGTCTCAGACAATGACTTTGTAAGCCTTTGCTTTATAAGACAACTTTTGACAAGGTTACATTTCTTTAGCTGCTAGTATACTGTTGTGACTTGCTCAAAAGGAGATGGTATTTCACAAGATTTTTCAATAACTGACCAGTCCCCATTGGACAATTTTGTTCGTGAATCCACACTAAGGATGGCGAGGGTGCTTTGCAAAGGCTCTTTGATGTTCAAACGCCTATCAGACATTTCAAACGTGGAATTCCATCTCGTAGGACAATCTTGTTTCGATCTTAAAATAGGGGAGCCCTTTTGCTTCTGAATATTGTGTAATTTGTCAAGTGCGTGGGGACTGCTTTTGAAAAATTTCACTATTGACTTCACCTTTGCCCTTGTGTCCGTAATTGGTTCACGGCTTGCTTGCACAATTAAATTCAGTGTACGTGCAAAACAAGGTACATGGTACCATTTGCACGTCATCACTGCCTTCACCATATTAGAAGCATTATCTGTAATGTAAGCTACAATTTTATTGGTAATACCCCAAGGTGAAGCCACATTTTGTAATCCACTGGAAACGTTTTCAGTTGTATGCTTGTCGTGGAATTTAAAACTGGATAACAAATATGACTACAGACTGCAGTTTTCATCAATAAAGTGAGCACTCAATGCAATATAATTCTCATTTTTCACAGATGTCCATCCAGCAGATGTAGGATGCAGCTTGCACTGCAGACCTTACTTGCACTAGTGTGTTGTCGAACACTTGAGAGTGTAAACTGTTGGAAAGTGTTTTACTACTGTGAGGTACATAGTTTTCATTTAATAAATAAGTCATTTTTCTGAACTCTACAGTCTCAACTGCATTAAATGGAAGATATTCTTTAACAACAAGTCTTAAAACCTGTTCGTCTATTTTGGCTCGTTTAGTTGAAGGTACTGGTCTTGATGTAAATCCAGTAATCTTTGGTTGTCTACCACACCTACTCAGCACTGAACCGGTGGAAGTGTTGGGCATTTCTTGCACAAATTGTTCATCTTGACGCACAGGCACAGAAATGGCAGATTCCTGAACAGTTGCTGTAGAAGCTGAATTTTCTCAGGATTGATCTTCATAAAATAATCCCATACCGGGCTTCGTAAAGCCATAGCTGAAGACAGAAAAACCAACACGAACGGAACTGGAGGCGGGAGAAACTGCAGAAGCAAGGGATACGCTACTGGGATTCTCACATTCCGTTAGTATGGATAATATACCCGTCCAGCTAATTTCCAAGCACACAAAAGGAATCTTCGTGGAGAATAGGCACATTGACTATAGACTCACAAATAACGCCACATAATTCGAATAAGTAACAAAATATAAGAGAAAAAAATTTTGTTCCGCAAGATGTTCCGAACCGTTATTACAAATTTATTTATTTATGTATTTATTTATATCCCATAAATCCAATACTGCGAGGCATTCGCATGGATGTAGGACGTGTCAGAATTATTACAAATAACACAAAAGGAATACATAAAAGTACCTCTTGCAAGAGGATATCTGGTATAAGACAAAATACACATTAATAGATATAGAAAAAATTACATTAAAAATATGGTAGATGTTAATAGCTAAATGAAAGACACAGTAATGTTAACAGTGATTGTGAGTATCGTAATGCAAAATAGCACATCAAATTAGTAAATGAAAAAAATCTGTTACAGTTAAATCGACTGAAATATTCTTCTACCGAATAGAAGGAATTTTCTAATAAATACTGTTTGAGCTGTTGTTTAAATTTGGGAAGCTCGTGGATAAGTAACTTCAGTGATAGTGGGAGAGCATTGAACACCTTGCAGCTTATGTAATGGACCCCTTTTTGTACAATAGTAAGGTTTCTTTATTCATAATGGAGGTCCATCTTCCTCCTGGTATTGTGGGTATGGTATGAATCATTGGTTTTCTACGATTGTCCATTTTTACCAGTGAAACATAACAGGGAGTAGATATATTGGCATGCAGTTGTCAGTATCCCTAATTTTCTGAAAAGGTTCCTACAAGAATGTCTACGCTGGACTCCGCTCATTATCCTAATAACTCTCTTTTGGGCAATGAATATTTTTTTGGATAGTGGCTGATTACCCCAGAAAACTACAGCAATAATGCATGGAAATAACTAAAATAAGCAGTTTTTGTGGTGTCTCCGTCACATACAGTGGAAATAATACGAACAGCGAATGTTGTTGAGCTGAGTTTTTTGTGGAGGTGCAAAATATGTTCAGACCATTTTAGACTGTTGTCAATGTGTACACCCAGAAACTTGGTTGACTCAACTTGTAGTAACACACTACTATTCAATGTAATACTTAATTGATCCTCAACTTTTTTCCTTACTTGTAAATGCACAAACTGGGTGTTATTAACATTTAGTGATAACCCATTATTTACAAACCAATTACATACTTCACTGAAGACAATATTGGCCGATTCCTCAAGACTGAGGCTGGGAGTTTTATTGATGAGGATAGAGGTGTCATCGCAAAAAGAGTAAAGTGAGTTTTAAAGCTAGTATCTACCATGCTTCTCAGCCCTTCCCGTTCACCATTACACCTTCAATAATCCGTCAATCAGATTGTTTGCAATTATACATACATCCAATTCATGTATATGTCTAAAAACTGCCACTCTACGCCTTTTTTATTCAGAATGTTGTAGGTTTACTTGCGTTTTTTAATATTATTACTGTACATGAGCAGAGAAGCGTATGTTATAAGAGATGTGTAATTTCACTAAATGTTTTTCCCACTTTTATTATTTTGAATGCGAATAGTGTGCGTTATTTTATTGTTTGTTAGTGTTTATGAAGTATATATTACGCCATTTCGGAATAGGGCAGTCAATTAGAAACGACGCTTTATTTTCGGAAATTTTAAGCTTCATGCTGTTGTTTGTCAAAAAGATTTCGACACTCTTGAAACTGTTTTATGAAGCGGTATGTTAAATGTGTTTCAGTATCTGTGCCGTCCCCGAATCTCGTCCGAGACAGAGCGGAATAAAACACACTATTTCAATAAAACTAGTCCGTTCAAAGCACAAGCGGACTGAAACAGCGTTATTTTGAAACAACGATACTGTTTCTGCGCCTGGCTCGAGATCACATATGGTCCCGTTATCCGATACAGATCGGAATGAAACACCTCTGTTTCGAAACAGTGGAACATAGTCGTTTCGAAACAATGAAACAGTTCCACGTATCGATACGATGTATCGACACATAGAAACAGTGGCCAAGGCTAGTAGGAAGGTTCACTTCGCTTTCAGACACTGTGAGGTCCACGCCTGTTAAACGTCTGGTCGCGCTCTGCCTCGGATGACGTCAGAGCCGAGCTGTGACAAGCGCGTATTTGGCAGTGAAAACGGATAGTGGACTCGCGAGGGCTGTACACCGTGTCCTGGATCGTTTAGAATTCGGTAAAATAACTGTTAGTGGGCCGTCTGTGTGAAATTCAATTCCGCGTGGCAAGTGGTAAATTTATTTCCACTTTTATGGCGAGCGTTAAATTCTGAATATTTATTGCGAACTTTCAATTGAGTGACGTTAGTCAGGGCGAAAAACAATCTGGTAGAAGTTACCGTAGAGGTCACCTCTGAACTGCTAAAGGTGCTGTTAGATTAGAAAGACTTGTTTTCAATTGAACATAACGCAATTTTAAGTGTTGTTTGTGAGAAACTTTAATTAAATTAAATCTTGATTGGAACTTTAAGCTTTTACTGAAGTCATAGCCCTGATCCCGCAAAGAAATTGGGAAATAGACACTTTTCTTTCAGTGGGCTGGACCGGAATGTGGCCGTGTAGACTGGAAACTAAG
The DNA here is from genome assembly GCF_023864275.1 of Schistocerca cancellata. NCBI lineage: Eukaryota > Metazoa > Arthropoda > Insecta > Orthoptera > Acrididae > Schistocerca > Schistocerca cancellata. The sequence goes on from NC_064628.1 coordinate 373,994,430, forward strand.
GTCAGTATATTTCCCTTCGCTTTCTGGCTGACCACCAAATTAGTTGCCAGGCTCACGTGATTAAAGACGGCATCAAAACTTTAAACCAGTGAAGTAACTTACTCGCCGCCCCAGAACGAATGGTGTGACACACACGGCGTTAGCGACAATGCGTGTGTCATATGATAGTAATCTCTTGTCGACGCACTTAGCTTGTACAGCTGGTGAGTAAGTGAAATATGCCTCCTTCCCCGACTTAGGCTTACGTATGAATGTGAATGTGACCGCTCCCAAAGAAATGATGGAAACATAATAATTTGTCAGATAAGCTGCAACAAATGAACGCAAGTTTCATAATCAAACAGTTTTCCCTGTGCTCTGTCAAAACATATGTTTTTGAAGTTGCGTTCAGTTTGCGACGAAATCTATTCTTACAACGTGACTCATATTCTAGAACCAATGTATAGTGTGACAACTGCCAAGACTGCAGAAAGGAAACAAACATTTCAATTAGCAGACGGACACTTTATAATGTTGTGAAAAAAATTAAGATAAATGGGACGGGGGAGTTTTGACCCCACATCGTCCACTTAGCAGCTCAACACCGTGACCAAGTAAGTACCATGCCGTTGCTCTTCCAGTGCGTTCCATGTTGCACATGTTAACGTGGACCGTGCGCTGTTCTTATTTTGCTTTTGTTCACACTTCAGTAGACCTTCTTTCCGATTTCATGCTTGATCTGTGTTCAGTTTTTTACGAGCTGTCCGTCGAGCCGTCTTACCACTAAATCTGGGGGGTGGGGGGGGGGGGGGAGAGTTCTCCTTGTGGGGGGTTGGGGTTCTTTGGGGAAGAGACCAAACTGCACGGTCATAGATCTCATCGGATTATGGAAGGACGGGGAAGGAAGTCGGCCGTGCCCTTTCAAACTTTCAAAGGAACCATCCTGGCATTTGCCTGGAGTGATTTAGGGAAATCACGGAAAACCTAAGTCAGGATGGCCGGACGCGGGTTTGAACCGTCGTCCTCCCGAATGCGAGTCCAGTGTGCTAGCCACTGTGCCACCTCGCTCGGTTTTTCCTTGTGAAATGCTCAACAAAATCCAGTGGCAAACGTTGCAAGACAGGTTTTATGCATTACCTGTTGCGTCCGTTTCGAGAAGAGTTAAGGAACATATTACTAGGCCTATAACTTTGCTTCCACCGTTTTTTTCTCGAAGTTCGGGGCTTTATTGTGAAAAACGTACAAAAAAATTATGATTCACAGTATTGTCCATTGCTGGCCACTACATTCTCCCATCTTTCGGATAGAAGACGAATCCCGTGGCGGGAGAACTCGGCGTCTTTCGTGGCGATCCATGAATCGATTCAATTTTGCACTTGTTCATATGATCGGAAGTGCTGGTCAGCCAGACTGTATGCCACTGATCGAAAAAGGTGGTAGTCAGAGAGAGATACGTATGGAGAATACAGCGGGAGGCATAGGACTTCTCATTTCAACGTTTCCATGTATGTTTTGACAGGTTTTGAGACATGGGTTCGAGCACTGACCTGCTGCAAAATTACCTTTACGTGTCTATCTCTGTATTGTGACCGTTTGTGTTTCAGTGCTGGGCTCGAACGAATCAATTGCTTTCGATAATGATGTCCTGTGACTGTCTTCGTCTGTTTCAGTAGCTACGAAAACGTTCTGTCTTCCCCCACCATGCCGGTCTTCGAGATCAAAATCATCGTTCTTAAGGCGTTGAAAACATTCTCTGCACGTTCTTCCACTATTAGTCTTACCCACTAATGGTCTTACCCAGCATTTTAAGAGCCACATCCCCAGATTTCTTCGTGTTAAATTAAAACTTCCCGCAAATTGCGAGAAATAGGTACGTAAGGTGACGTACTTAGTCGAGAATGATCTTATGACGCAATCACAAATCGACTAATATTTTTATGGCATTATGTTTATAGATGTCCACGCTTATTATATCACACTTATCACCAACCACCTGAACCCCACTTTCCTCTAATTCCGTCTATTACAAAACGGCGGAAGCAAAGTTGTAGACCTTATACTTCCATCCATATACACCGACCGTTTAAAAAGTTCCGAGACTGTCTTTATTCCTGACGTACAAGTGCCGTCAGGGCAGCAACTACGGTGGCAGCTTGAACTAATAACTTTAAATAACAGATGTGCATTCAATCAGCAAGCTGTGAGCAGGAAGTGTAAAGGTGCATCTACACATCTACACCTGTGTGACTTCCCGTGCGCACTAGGTGCAAGCAACCGTTGCATTAAGAGGCAAGGAGGCGCATGCGCTGGTGCAGGGTTGCGCATACCTCTGAATTGTCCGTACAGGGGCGTAGGAGTCTCCCCATACCAGACGGCGACACGCGTGCCTCGACTTTTCGAGTGGGGCAAGCGCATTTGCACGGTGACTAGCCGCAAGGCCCGCAAGTGTAAACGCACCTTCACGTAGTGGACACGCGGCAGCAGTGTGTCAACGATGTTTTCACAAATTGCGACGGAGCAACGTCCGTAAACCATGTGTTCAAAACATTCTCCAGAATGTTTCGAAGAAGAGAAAAGTGTCTGCAAACTTTGCCCCACACACCTCCACACCTGGACTCCCGAACAAAAACAACGGCGCGTGGACGCCTGCCATGACCTGACTGAAATACAAAACTCATCCTCATCGGAAGACTGCAAAATGCAAAATCATCTCAACATGAACCTAATGCAAAATGAAATGTGCAGAAAGTGCCATGAACGGCCAATGCTTCTGACAGTCGCTTATGATTTTATAAACGTTCTTTGCGTTGTACTCAAGTGTGTGGTGTTACGGCAAGAAAAAAGGAATAAAAGTGAGATAGTATTAATGCTTTCATCCTTCTTTACCTCCTCTGCACTACTACCGATGACGTGTCACTGAGCACATTTGTACTGTGCATGCAGTACACGTGAGGTGCCTAGTTGTTTATACTGCCCTGTGTGGAATACATAAGTTCTTGTACACTTCACTAACCTGCTGTCTTCTTGATGATGATGTCCCCAGCGCAGAAAACAGCACACAGGTCGTGGATTCTTTTTCTTGAGGCTGAAATTAACTTCGCAAGCAACTGCTGCTACGAATAAACTATAACTCATTTGGGATGCCACTCGCGTTTTTATTGATATAGACACGAGAAACTATTCTTGATCACAACGTATTGAACATATCTTTACACAGTCATTATATCTGGCTAAAATACCATGAAATACATCCTGCCACAGACAATATGTCTGTCTACTGGAACCTTCAGAACTGGAGAATAAAATTACATGAATCAAATACTTCTATTACAGACAACATGTCTGTACCTAGCGACGGTCGGAACTGTAGTAAATAAAATTGCATGAAACAAATACTGCTATAACAGACAACATGTCTGTCTACTGGAACGGTCAGAACTGGAGAGACGGACTGCCCGAGACACTTCGCACGCCAAGCCAGCAAGGCGTGACCCGAACGCCACCGAAGTTCATCGGCTGTAATATCGTCAGTCTTTCGTTTTAGTAATACTTTGATTTTAATAATTTTGAAACGACTGATTGATAGCTGGCTGTTGAGAGATGTTTATTTAAAAAAATGAAGTAATTTGGATGACAGGTTTAATTAATAATAGCAAAAAAAGTTTAACGTTTTGGCGCCCTACCGCCGAACACAGCAGCCAATCACAGAGCAGCAGCATCATGCAGGCGGTCTTTCTCACGGGAATGGTATCGAATCTAACATCTGTCACCGGTACCTTATCACACATTGCGTCATCTCTATGCTTCTTGCATCTCCACTGCCCTGGGAATAGCTTCCTGGAGCCTAATATGATGGATGAATAAGCCAGAAATATTACAGTGTGTGGCGGAGTGAGGGGTGGGGATTGAGGGGGGGAGGGGAGGGGGCGAGGACGGAAACTGTGTAGAACACCTGAAGCATTAAAACCATCTCAAATTTTTCGTATTTCCCTATTCTTTATTAATCCGGTCTCGAAAGTTTCAAGACTGATGTGGCATGTGGACATATAGTACCAGCGCAAGCTGACGAGGGCTGCAGCTCGTCTTCATCATATTAAGGCAATGCACGTATATACTTCGAGCAGAACTTTATTAGGACACGAATCAGTGAAAATGTTAATTGTGTTATTGTATGTTCCAAAAGGAATACTGTGGCCATTTACTTGCAATCGCTATGCTGTTATTAGGATCCTGCACCTGGTCCATAAGTACCGATGTTGCATCATAAATCAGTTAAGATGCTAAATTTCAATCAGAAGTTTTGAACGACGCTCTTGAAAGCAATTTGTTAAGTATAATTTTATTTCGTAATCTTCCTACAACTTATTCAATTTCATGTTGCTGAATATTTGCTGTTCAACTGTGATATGTTACTGTGATCACTACCCTTAGCACAAATTTGTGTTCCTTCGTTTGATATGTCATTACAAAAGCGTAGCTGTATTTATTAATATGTGAGAAATTTCAGTACCGAAATCATGATACATAAAGTGATAAAGGATTTCATGGTTCTGAATAATCGTAACTAAAGTGTTTCAGGAGGGAACATACACCAAGCCATCCTGTCTAAATTTCACGTGATTAATTACTATTCATTAACTATCTGCTTTTGTGTTAAGATCAGAATTGAGATTAAAGCTACACGTTTCTAACGTATAAGGATGCACCGAACAAACATTGAATTTCCAAGTTGTTTGCGCATTGTTTATTGCATTTCTGGCTAAAATCCTTTATTTGTAAGCCAATAAAATTTACGCTAATAACTGTCATTGGAAAACAGTGTGTTTTCTTACGGACTGGCAATTATTTTGAAGCATTGTAACTAACAATCATACAGAACCCATTTTCATGCCTGGAAGAATCTTCTGCGCTGGAAGAACCTCATCCATTTCATTAGACAAAATACAATCATGGTCATTTCCAAATAAAACAGGTATTTGTTGAAAAGATCAGCACCTGTTGCACAAAAGAAATTTTATTTCTTGGTTGGTTTCAGGCACTTAGTACCCTTCTTCAGAAGTTTAGCATTATCGCATTAGTAGCGAGCGTCAAAAATAAGCAGGTGTACGCGGCATATTACTATAGTCGCAACAAAAGTTGTCATAAAATAAATACGGTAGAAGAAAATTGAACAAGTGCAGGCATCATGGACGTCTGGACTTGTATGGTTTCCTTCTACAGGTCCACACATCACGCAGGATGTCTGCACTTGTCGTTTGGTTTCCCTGGATCGTTTTTGTTTTATGACAAGTATACTGCAACTGCAGTAATATGCTGCATACACCTGTTTATTTTTGACGCTCGCTAATAATGCGATAATTCTAAACTCCTGAAGAAGAGCACTATATGCCTGAAACTAGTCGAGAAATAAAATTTCTTTTGTGCAACTGGTTGCTGATTTTTTTTTTTTTGTTTTTTTTTTGTTTTTTTTTTCAATAAATGCTCGTACAACTGCTAAGGATGGATAAAGTACTAAAACAGATATATTTGACGAAGCGAAGCGTAGCTGCGTTAATTTCATCGTGTCGCAAGTAGATACGTGCATTGTAATATTTCATAGCCAAGGTTACTTTTAGATTTATCGTAATGTACGCTTCCGTCCATCATAATCGCAACACCGTGAAGACAGCATACGACATATCTCAAATTGACGTGAACTATGCTACATGCTTGGTACGTAAATGATTAGCATTTTGATCGCAACAGGACTAGGCAGGAGTAACGCCATGTGAATTCCGTATATTCCGTGAGGTGGCGTAGTAGATTTCTCATTCAGAAATCACACTTGAACCTTGTTTCTTTGTGAGATCGTGTCAGGCCTCATGCAAGAAAGAGTATAGCATTCGTTAGAAATCGACAGCGGCAGGACCGTGGCATATCGAGACTGTATGTTATCGTTCTGCAACACAGCTGCTCACGCTGACCGGGTTTCCACAATCGTCACGTGAATATGTAATCAATAGATTCAGGAGGGTTATAATAAAGCCATACAAGACATCAGTCGTTCCATTCCACTACCACCCGAGACGACAAAAATTTTGTTCCATTGTCCTTGCAAGATAGTACAGCCACGTCACGTCCTGTGAGTCAGGAAATGAATTTGTTTCCAACAAGTCACGTATTCACATGGAAGTGTATAGCCCATGACCTAGACATTGTAAAATGAGCGCTAACAGTGTTAGAACGTCTGTATCACACTGGTGTGTAAAACTTAAGGACGAAAATAATATTCACATGTTGTGTAACTATCATGCAAAACAGCTCGATTGATCGTGCACCGCCGGCCACTGCCAGTAACTCGTCTCCTACCTTCCAAACTTTACAGAAGCTCTCCTGCGAACTTTTCAGAACTAGCACTCCTGAAAGAAAGGATATTGGGAAGACATGGCATAACCACAGCCTGGGGGTTGTTTCCAGAATCAGATTTTCACTCTGCTGCGTAGTGTGCGCTGATATGAAACTTCCTGGCAGATTAAAACTGTGTGCCAGACCGAGACTGGAACTCGGGACCTTTGCCTTTCGAGGGCAAGTGTTCTACCAACTGAGCCACCCAAGCAGGAAGCAGGAAGTTTCATATCAGCGCACACTCCGCTGCAGACTGAAAATCTCATTCTGGAAACAAGCCCCAGGCTGTGGCTAAGCCATGTCTCCGTAATATCTTTTCTTTCAGGAGTGCTAGTTCTGCAAGTTTCGCAGGAGAGCTTCTGTAAAGTTTGGAAGATAGGAGACGAGGTACTGGCAGAAGTAAAGCTGTGAGGACGGGGTGTGAGTCGTGCTTGGGTGGCTCAGTTGGTAGAGCACTTGCCCACGTAAGGCAAGGTCCCGAGTTCGAGTCTCGGTCCGGCACACAGTTTTAATCTGCCAGGAAGTTTCATATCAACGCACACTCCGCTCCAGAGTGAAAATCTCATTCTGAAAACAACCCCCAGGCTGTGGCTAAGCCATGTTCCGCAATGTCCTTTCTTTAAGGAGGGCTAGTTCTGCAAGGTTCGCAGGAGAGCTTCCGTAAAGTTTGGAAGGTAGGAGACGAGTTACTGGCAGAAGTAAAGCTGTGAGGACTGGGCGTGAGTCGTACTTGGGTGGCTCAGTTGGTAGAGCACTTGCCCGCGAAAGACAAAGGTCCCGAGTTCGAGTCTCGTTCCGGCACACAGTTTTAATCTGCCAGGAAGTTTCAACTATCCGACTGGTACCATGTGCCACAATCAACTTGCACGACTAAGAGACCAAATAAAAAAGTTAAATATCTTAACGTAAATTTCGTAGATTTAACTATAGGGCCACAATAAAACAAAAAAATTGAAAAATATCAATTAAAAAAAAAGTTTCATAATTGGCTATAACGTCACACATCTGGGCTGGCGTGTGTCTAGGCCAGTTGGCTCCAGGTTGCTCTTATTTGTGAGGAACTGTAGACAGCTATTTACTTTCGCTCTGTGTTTACAATCCACGGAATTTGCTAGCCAGAATAAATGAAATCGACAATAATAATGTTTAAATTCCACGTGTTCCTCGTTAGACCACTCGGCCAAAGTGCTAACGCAAAGGCAAATTTGAATGTGTGCAAAAAAATTGAATCTTTTAACAGTGATACGTAGTGAAACAAAGCACCAAAACTGATACAACCATCAACAGACGCACGTTTGTTGCACGTGTTTCCTCTTCTGGCATGGGGAGACTTGCGCCTGCGCACAATGGTTCAAATGGCTCTGAGCACTATGGGACTCAACTGCTGTGGTCATAAGTCCCCTACAACTTAGAACTACTTAAACCTAACTAACCTAAGGGCATCACACACATCCATGCCCGAGGCAGGATTCGAACCTGCGACCGTAGCGGTCGTGCGGTTCCAGACTGTAGCGCCTTGAACCGCTCGGCCACTCCGGCTGCGCACAATGGCCCTTGCGCATAATTCAGAGGAATGCGTGACTTCGCACCGCTGCATGCGCCGCCTCGCCCATTCGTGCAAAGGCCGCATAAACGCAGTGTGCACGGAAAGTTTCGCAGGTGTAAACGCACCCTAAATTGCACGCCACCATAGTATACAGGATCTGACGATGCTGCTCTCTGCAACGTTTCGGTTTACGCTTTGTATCGCCTCAGAATCACGTCAGCTCGCGCTGCACTTCCGACTGCCTTACGTTAATCGACTTTCTCTGTGGTACTTCATTTGATGACTGTGTATGCGCAGACTCTATTAACGATTCTCTGCTTTCTATTACGGACTTGCATCCACCCTGCGTGCGGACTTGTTCTAGCGGAATGTAGGATAACCTCGCTCGTTACGGTCGTGGTTACTGCTTATGACAGTTCTTTCCCGTCTCTAACAGCATTACAGTTTCGTCAATAAACCCAAAATTTCGTATTTATTTTCTCTGAACACTATTTTCCGGTCGGTTTCCTTTACTGCTAGTTCAATTGAATATTTCGCCCATAAGGGGCAGCATATGAGGGCTGCGACTGTTGACTAATACAAATAAAACAGTTTCTGTGTCAGTCACTTGCTTATTTTGCCACTACACGTTTCGGTGGTTCACACCATTATCTTCAGGTGGAAAAATTTTTGTTTACACGGCTGGCGTTGGTGGAGAATACAGACGTCTTTTCACAGCCGCAGACCGGTAGAGTTGTAAAATGTCTGCGTACTGTTGCCTGATGAATGTCCTCTCCACTGCACATTACATTTACTAATGCGCAGTGGAGGTGACGACTGTGAAAAGATGTTTGTACTATCCACCAACACCAGCCTTGTAAACAAACAATTCTCCACCTGAAGATGATGGTGTGAACCACAGAAACGCGAAGTGTCAAAATAATCAAGCGACTGACGTGGAAACTGTTTTATTTGTTTGTTCAATGTACAGAGTGAAAAACATCAGGGAAAGACTGCAACCTCGTCTCGTACCCTTCACACTGATGGCCGCCCAGGCATGCACGTCTGTCGACTCATGACTGGAACCTGGTTTCTGTAGAAGTTGCAGATAGCTTCTCACTTTCTGCATTTTATCCCTGATTACTTCAAAATTTCGAAGAGTGTATTCGCATCAACATTGTCCAAGGTAATGTGGGTTCGCTTTTTTTTTTAAGCTATCATCTACAGCAACCTAAACTGACCTTTCGCAGTTGCTCTTCTCTTTCCAAAACATTTATTACGTCCAACCCTGTCGTCGAATATAGGGTGTCTAGGAATCCTTCGTCTCCGTTCACTAGACAATCAAATCAGACAAATAATATTAATGAGTTTTATTACAAAAAGAAAAGATACAGTACTTAACATCGCACTTACACAGATGTGTGGCAACCAAAGGGCCACGTCTGGAACCGCGCGACTGCTACGGTCGCAGGTTCGAATCCTGCCTCGGGCATGGATGTGTGTGATGTCCTTAGGTTAGTTAGGTTTAAGTAGTTCTAAGTTCTAGGGGACTGATGACCACAGATGTTAAGTCCCATAGTGCTCAGAGCCATGTGAACCATTTTTGAACCAAAGAGCCACACACAACATAAACAATCTTCTTCAGTATAAACAGTTCCAAGTCGGAGTTACATAGACTGTACAAGCGAAGTTCCGAGAGTTGACGCTTCTATCCGAGTCACTAGTCTTGAAGTTACTATTGAACTTGGGCATCGCCGGTCGGTCGCAGCGCTTATTTCCTCTTCACATAGGGGCTGCTGCTGTTGCGTTGTCATCCTGGAGAAGGGTTGGTCAGTGTGCGATTGGCTGACGTCTTCTCACACCCATCTCTTCTCTGTCGTTCCCAACTGGCGTGCCGGTGCTTGACTTTACGCCGTAACAACATTCTCTTCAATGTACACAAACAAAGCTCCGCCCATTCTGGCCTCAGAGGTGCCAGTCAGAACCGACCGACTACCGTGACCTTCTCAGCCAATGGTGTCATTTTGATGTGGTATGAAGGGGTCTAGGGGTAGCGTCTTTGATTCATAATCAAAACGTCTTCGGTCCCCGCCACTGCCTAAATTTTGATAAATAATCAGCATTGGCGGCCGAAGACTTCCGGCATAAAAAGTCAGCCTCATTCTGCCAACGGCCTTGTCAAAGAGGGCGGAGGAGCGGATAGAGGTTCAGGGCACTCTCTTGTCCTAGGGGTGGGAAATTGCCCCTAAAGGCGGAAGAATCAGCAATGATCAACGACATGAGGATGCAGAAGGCAATAGAAACCACTGCATTAAAGACACGAAACGTGTATCCACAGGACATGTGGCCTGTATTTGAAGAAGTGTCATGATGATCTCTCCATTGGCAAAAGATTCCGGAATAGTTCCCCATTCGGATCTCCGGGAGGGGACTGCCAAGGGGGAGGTTACCATGAGAAGAAGATTGAATAATCAACGAAAGGATGACGTTCTACGAGTCGGGGCGTGGAATGTCAGAAGCTTGAACGTGGTAGAGAAACTAGAAAATCTGAAAAGGGAAATGCAAAGGCTCAATCTAGATATAGTAGGGGTCAGTGAAGTGAAGTGGAAGGAAGACCAGGATTTCTGGTCAGATGAGTATCGGGAAATAACAACAGCAGCAGAAAATGGTATAACAGGTGTAGGATTCGTTATGAATAGGAAGGTAGGGCAGAGGGTGTGTTACTGTGAACAGTTCAGTGACCGGGCTGTTCTAATCAGAATCGACAGCAGACCAACACCTACAACGACAGTCCAGGTATACATGCCGACGTCGCAAGCTGAAGATGAACAGATAGAGAAAGTGTATGAGGATATTGAAAGGGTAATGCAGTATGTAAAGGGGGACGAAAATCTAATAGTCATGAGCGACTGGAATGCAGTTGTAGGGGAAGGAGTAGAAGAAAAGGTTACAGGAGAATATGGGCTTGGGACAAGGAATGAAAGAGGAGAAAGACTAATTGAGTTCTGTAACAAGTTTCAGCTAATAATAGCGAATACCCTGTTCAAGAATCACAAGAGAAGGAGGTATACTTGGAAAAGGCCGGGAGATACGGGAAGATTTCAATTAGATTACATCATGGTCAGACAGAGATTCCGAAATCAGATACTGGATTTTAAGGCGTACCCAGGAGCAGATATAGACTCAGATCACAATATAGTGGTGATGAAGAGTAGGCTGAAGTTCAAGACATTAGTCAGGAAGAATCAATACGCCAAGAAGTGGGATACGGAAGTACTAAGGAATGACGAGATACGTTTGAAGTTCTCTAACGCTATAGATACAGCAATAAGGAATAGCGCAGTAGGCAGTACAGTTGAAGAGGAATGGACATCTCTAAAAAGGGCCATCACAGAAGTTGGGAAGGAAAACATAGGTACAAAGAAGGTAGCTGCGAAGAAACCATGGGTAACAAGAAATACTTCAGTTGATTGATGAAAGGAGGAAGTACAAACATGTTCCGGGAAAATCAGGAATACAGAAATACAAGTCGCTGAGGAATGAAATAAATAGGAAGTGCAGGGAAGCTAAGACGAAATGGCTGCAGGAAAAATGTGAAGACATCGAAAAAGATATGATTGTCGGAAGGACAGACTCAGCATACAGGAAAGTCAAAACAACCTTTGGTGACATTAAAAGCAACGGTGGTAGCATTAAGAATGCAACGGGAATTGCACTGTTAAATGCAGAGGTGAGAGCAGATAGGTGGAAACAATACATTGAAAGCCTCTATGAGGGTGAAGATTTGTCTGATGTGATAGAAGAAGAAACAGGAGTCGATTTAGAATAGATAGGGGATCCAGTAATTGAATCGGAATTTAAAAGAGCTTTGGAGGACTTACGGTCAAATAAGGCAGAAGGGATAGATAACATTCCATCAGAATTTCTAAAATCATTGGGGGAAGTGGCAACAAAACGACTATTCACGTTGGTGTGTAGAATATATGAGTCTGGCGATATACCATCTGACTTTCGGAAAAGCATCATCCACACGATTCCGAAGACAGCAAGAGCTGACAAGTGCGAGAATTATCGCACAATCAGCTTAACAGCTCATGCATCGAAGATGCTTACAAGAATAATATACAGAAGAATGGAAAAGAAAATTGAGAATGCGCTAGGTGACGATCAAGTTTGGCTTTAGGAAAAGTAAGGAACGAGAGAGGATATTCTGACGTTACGTCTAATAATGGAAGCAAGGCTAAAGAAAAATCAAGACACTTTCATAGGATTTGTCGACCTGGAAAAAGCGTTCGACAATATAAAATGGGGCAAGCTGTTCGAGATTCTGAAAAAAGTAGGGATAAGTTATAGGGAGAGACGGGTCATGTACGATATGTACAACAACCAAGAGGGAATAATAAGAGTGGACGATCAAGAACGAAGTGCTCGTATTAAGAAGGGTGTAAGACAAGGCTGTAGCCTTTCGCCCCTACTCTTCAATCTGTACATCGAGGAAGCAATGATGGAAATAAAAGAAAGGTTCAGTAGTGGAATTAAAATACAAGGTGAAAGGATATCAATGATACGATTCGCTGATGACATTGCTATCATGAGTGAAAGTGAAGAAGAATTAAATTATCTGCTGAACGTAATGAACAATCTAATGAGTACACAGTATGGTTTGAGAGTGAATCGGAGAAAGACGAAGGTAATGAAAAGTAGTAGAAATGAGAACAGCGACAAACTTAACGTCAGGATTCATGGTCACGAAGTCAATGAAGTTAAGGAATTCTGCTACCTAGGCAGTAAAATAACCAATGACGGACGGAGCAAGGAGGACATCAAAAGCAGACTCGCTATGGCAAAAAAGGCATTTCTGGCCAAGAGAAGTCTACTAACATCAAATACCGGCCTTAATTTGAGGAAGAAATTTCTGAGGGTGTACGTCTGGAGTACAGCATTGTATGGTAGTGAAACATGGACTGTGGGAAAACCGGAACAGAAGAGAATCGAAGCATTTGAGATGTGGTGCTATAGACGAATGTTGAAAATTGGGTGGACTGATAAGGTAAGGAATGAGGAGGTTCTACGCAGAATCGGAGACGAAAGGAATATGTGGAAAACACTAATAAGGAGAAGGGACAGGATGATAGGACATCTGCTAAGACATGAGGGAATGACTTCCATGGTACTAGAGGGAGCTGTAGAGGGCAAAAACTGTAGAGGAAGACAGAGATTGGAATACGTCAAGCAAATAATTGAGGACGTAGGTTGCAAGTGCTACTCTGAGATGAAGAGGTTAGCACAGGAAAGGAATTCGTTGCGGGCCGCATCAGACCAGTCAGTAGACTGATGACCAAACAAACATGAAGGGGCATGGGCTTCAGCTGTCCAGCCATTGTAGGCTTCATAGACCTTGGAGCTGCTATCTCTCACTCATGTAGTTCCTCAATTGGTATCACAAGGCTGAGTGGAGCCGTTGCAGTCTTCCAACCAGGGAAAAATCCCTGGCAGTACAGGGAGTACAACCTGGGTCTTTTGCACGGCAGTCAACGATACTGCCAGCTCAGCTACAAGGATATCTGGAAATCTGTGGTAAGGTCTTATGGGACCAAACTGCTGAGGTCATCGGTCCCTAAGCTTACAACTATTTAATCTAACTTAAACTAACTTAACGCTAAGGACGACACAGACACCCATGCCCGAGGGAGGACTCGAACCTCAGATGGGGGCAGCCGCGCAGACCATGACAAGACGCCCCAGACAGCGCAGCTACCTCGTGCAGCCAGTTACAAGGCGGAGTGTTCCTATACACAAAGTAAAGAAAAAAATGCCGCACTTGGCAGCTAGCAAGCGCTTCCTCATCCCAATTCAACACAAAAGTGTATCTAGCAAAACCTAGTCCCGCCAATGGGTTTAATAGAAATGCGAGTTAAAAAACGAGGCCCTGGCAATGCTGTAAATGCGAGCAGCATGGCCTACAGCAGGTAGCATAAACTCTACGCTGGCTGAATTGCCGCAGCATTGCCAACCCGAACAGGCAATAGCTAAAGCGTGTGGCGTGGAACACAGGTCGGAGGTGTACCATTAGCTCAGTGGGACCAGGCAGTGCCATGGGAAACAGATACGCAGGCTTTCCGATTTTCAAGTCATGTTTGAGCCAAACTATTTTTTCAGTTAACATTATACCCCATTTACACCTCCACAATGGGGTATCACGGGTATTTCTTGCTGTTGTCGTTGCCTTCATTCCATCATTAAGACACAACATGAATCTCTTACAAACGTAAACGACCACTTCGTTTCACCCGCGACACAAAAACAGAGCCAATGCAAAACAATAGGGAATACAGTACCCAGTGAGTTACAAAAAACAAAACAGACAGACTACACTAGATTGCACATTATGCTATACACAACAATTCCATTATGTATGTTTGACACCCAGACTTGTCTTCACAGAACCAGTACGTAGACATACGAGCAACGTTCACTTTAGATAAGATGTTCAAAATCACCATCTTGCGTTTGTAAACAATTCCCCACTCGAACACACCTGCATCCACATTCACCATTACGAAGCGGCATGCAGGTGAGCTATTAGGTCATGTACGTCCTTGGGCGGAGTACTATAAATTTGTTCCTTTCAGGGTCCCGACAAACAAATATCTAGTGCATTATGATCTGGGGAACGTGGAGGCCAGTACACTGGACCTCCACGAGCAATCCATTTCCCTGGAAACGCACATGTATTCCAGTGTGTGGCGATGGAACATCATACTGAAACAATAGCTGTCGCCGAACATCAAGTGGAACGTTCTTATCGGGATGGCGCCTTTGAGGGTACCGTGCAGCATAAGCCGAGCAACAGCAGCAGCTTGGTTTTCGGATGCACTCAGCACCAAAAGCATATCGACCTATCCACAACTGTGTACACCATCGGAAGGCCGCCCAATACGAACTTGACAAGACTGGTTATGGTTGTTTACAGTAAAGTTAGTGACACATGCACTCAGATTAATGGATCCTACTGTTATGTTATAGGCTATTGTCATGTTACAAAATGATGTCCTACCTATAAACAACGAGATCTAGGGGACAGACGCCAAAAAGATAAACAAGGAACTTGACGAGCATTTGTACATGGTGAATTTTGGTTTGATGTCCCAGCAGTCTACTCGTTGAGTTGCAAAGGCTCCTAATGTAATATGGGCTGATATACATTCCTCTGTACATTCCAATACGCTACACGATGTGACAGTGTTGCCAGTTCCTCGTTTTTATACATTTGTTCGAAATACATCAGATCTGATTTTGCTAGATAAGCTTTTGTTTGAATCTAGATGAGTAATCAAACTCTCATCTCCAAGTGTGGCATTTTTTTCTTCACCCCGTATAGCCTAGTACACAGTCCTTGCAACTTCCATCATACCCTTCTTTGTTAAGAACGATCTGAGCTCCTATAGCTGCTCCTTGTTTTTCGCCACAAGTTCCTTTAATTTCCGTATATAAAATACTAATATTTTCTGTAGCCCTGCATGCTTTATAGCTTTGCATTTCTGCTCTAACGATTCCAGTTTTCTAGTTTTACTCTTTATGTTAATCAAATATTTTAGACTTACGTATTTCCTTTTGCAAGAACATGTACCGTATTTTTATATTTCCTCCTTTCATTAATTAATACGAAATAGCAGTGCTCGTGCTATTAAGAAGTACAATCCAGTGTTCCTTAATAACATAGGCACTGCTATTTCGTATCTATTCGCCAATACCAGGCCCTCAGGTCTCAGTAAATATGTCCTTCCTCGACGGGAATATACGTAACGTACGAATGCAGGTTGTGACAAAGGGCGGCGACATATGGAAGTTTTGGTGTGCCCATGATTCATGTACCAAGATAACCAAAGCAGTGCCATGGGAAACAGATATTCAGGCTTTCCGATTCTCAAGTCTTGTTTGAGCCAAACTATTTTTTCAGTTAACCAAAGCAGTTAAGGCGACCGCTCGCATAAAGCGGGAAATCCTGGTTCGAGACACTGCCGCCATTCCAGTAGATAGTCGAAGCTAGTTCAAACTCGCAACTGCCAATACATTTCCTGTATTCATTAATTACATTTCGTATCCTGTGTATTACACAAGGATTTCAACGGGCCTCTTCTTTTTCCCTAGTCGGGTCTCTACTGTTCTCTTAACTGTTTCATCTCTGAAAGCTACCTGTTTTTCTTATATAGCATTTCTTTTGCCTGTTTGAGTCAGTCTTTGCCTAACTCTTTTTGTAATTTGCAACAACAGCCTTGTTGTTTCATCGTATCCTTGTTCCATATCCCTTATTTCCTAAATTTCTGCAATTTGTTCAGCCTTCCTCTGAAATTTGTAATTAATCAATTACGGTCAGGATCCACATCTGCTCCCAGAAATATTTTGAAATTTGTTATGTGGTATCTGAATCTCTCTTTTATCATTACATTGTAAGTCCGAAAACGCGTGATGTCTCCTTCTTTCATAATTCTTACACTAAGCACAGGGTCTGGTATAAAAAAGGAGCGATTTGGATATAGCGAACCAGGCTAAGGATTATATTAAAAACATTTTCAATCACAACAACTAAAGCTTTGCCTATTGCCGTTTCATGCAGTGTTCATATTTTAAAAATGATGTCTTGTAGGTCGCCACCATTGTTACGTTGACACTCAATACAGTTCGCGATGTAAATCTTTTAAGGCACGTTCAAGTGTCTGTACAGCAATGTTTCTGATTTCTGCGCGAATTGTGTCTCTCCGTTTCGCAATCGTGTGTAGCCGTCTAGCATACACCCTGTGTTTCAGGAACCCGCAAAGGAACTAATCACAGACCGATAAGTCGGGAGATCTGGGAATCCACAACATGTGGAATGATGTGGTTACCAAACAATCTGCACAATATTTCCACTGAAATTTGAGCACTATGGGACGTAGCACCATTTTTCTCAAGCTAATAGCCATTTGCAGGAAAATGTTCCAGTTCAGGTGCGAGGAATGTGTCAACCATGGCAGCATACCGCTAAGATGTGACTGTGTTTGCTCGTCCAAGTTCATCCTCAAAAAAGGAAGGATTGTTCCCGTTCAACAGACAGTGCACCACACTGTGACTTTCTGGCTGTGTAAGAGGCGTTGATGGAATTCGTGAGGATTATCCTCGCACCATCAATGGTAGTTTGGTTTGTTGACAGAACCACTGAGATGACAACGTGCCTCGTCGCTCTTCCATAGAAAATATAAGAACCCTTCAATGTCTCTAATTTTAGTCAACAGTTCAACAGACAGAGCCATTCGGTTTTCATAATGAGTGTCATTTAACTGTTGCACAATCTTGTACGGTTGCAAATTCAATAAGGCACTCCGTAAAATTCTGTGCACACTACGGCTGGATATTCTCACAACTGCTGCATTTTATCTCACAGAACGCTTTGGACTGTTGATTACAACATTTTGCACCTGCTGTATTCGTTCCTGGGGACGACAACTTCTGGGCCTTCCTGGTGATTTCAGCCTAAGTGCACTTTCTGTTGCTTCAATGTTTTTCAACCATAACGTGACTGCATGTTACACGATCATTCCATCTAAGTTTGAAATGACGACGGTGGGTCCGCCTAGCATCAGCAATACAGTCACCGCTGTTTCAAAAGGCCTTCACATCCACAGTACCTTTACAGCCACAGCACGTTCAGTCCCCCGACAGTGCTCCATATCAGAAAATTGCATACCTACCTGACGCATATTACAAACATTCAGTGTTGTCAACAATATCATTCCACTTGTAGAGACTAATTAAACCAGCCCCTTTTTCTGCCACACCCCGTATTGGCTTTGTCAGAGATTCTGCCAGTAAGCTTCCCCCTTCATATTTTTTCCCTGCTCCACGTTCTCCTACTATTGCTTCTTCTCTGAAGACCATTAAAAAGTGGCTTCGTGTCTTCAACTATAGTGGGTAAACACCACCACCAACGAAAAAGAGCTGGGAGGTCATTCGGGGATATTTTCTGAGTATTCTGATATAAGGGTCCTGTGGACTCATTACAGAGTAACGAAATAATTACGATTTATTAGATTTGATGCACCTGTTACCTTTGTTTCACTGAAAATACATTCACAACAGTAAAAAAAGCTTGTAAGAGGTAGCAACCAAAAGGTACCATATAAAACACAGAGCAATGCGACAATCCTAGTCGAAATATGAATACTTTTACCACAGTCCATCTATTGCATACACCAACTCTTCGTCGGTAAATCTCTTTACGCTGCTGTGTTTCACTTTTAACGTACAAATAACCATTCCAGAAAAACAATTCCAGAAAAACCAACCCGAGACAGAACCGAGCAGACCGAACGGAAGCTTGAGGACCAAGAATAAAGCGAGTATTTCTGTCGTCAAGAGCAAATACTGTGAGTGAATGGAACAAGTTTGTTTCAAAATTAGACACGCAACGCATACCGTCGACATTTACAGTGCTGTGAACATATTTTGAATGAAACACGGATGCAAACGGGAGTAAGAAAGCAAACGAAAACTAAGTAGTCGATAATAGAGTTATAAAACTAGCGTAGGCTACCGTAGGTTAGCAATCAGTAAGCGTAGACTACGGTAGCTTTCCTAGCAGCTTTGGTCAGTTACGGCAGTAACCGAGTCACCTGTACGTTAGGTGTGTTGCATACATATCGGGCGTTATCTCATTTCGATTTCTTTTGTTTGCGTATGCGATCAGTGTCTGACTAGATTCCCCTAAAAATCGGAAGTGGTGAACCGTCCAGAAACTGACCGAGGATATATAAATGGATGAGTAATCTGCGGAACATTTTTATCCTACATAGTTCCCCTGCTGTCTGTTACTTAAAAATAAACAGAATTTACAGCAAAATTCAAGTTTTATTCCAAATTGTTGATTTGTAACGCAAAACAGAGGGATGTCTTAGTAAAAATAATAAAAACAATACAGATTTATGATATAATTCCACAAAACACACTTTCCTCAAAAAACAATTTAAAAATTCGAAGCAAAAACATATCAGACATTGCTGCAATGCTTCGTCGAGCTTATTTATAAAAAAATTTCCTGTGATTCATAAATAATTTTCGCACTTGTCAATAGTAACAAGAAACCTTTGCCTTTCTTCATTTATGAAAAACAATGTGGTTGGTTGGGTGTTTG
This sequence comes from Schistocerca cancellata, assembly GCF_023864275.1. Classification (NCBI taxonomy): domain Eukaryota; kingdom Metazoa; phylum Arthropoda; class Insecta; order Orthoptera; family Acrididae; genus Schistocerca; species Schistocerca cancellata. The sequence goes on from NC_064628.1 coordinate 374,013,485, forward strand.
GGGAAGGGGACCAAACAGTGAGGTCTTCGGTGTTGTCGGGCTAGGGAAGGGTGGAGAAGGAAGTCGGCCGTGCTCTTTGAAAGGAACCATCCCGGCATTTACGTGAAGCGATTTAGAGAAATCACGGGAAACCTAAATCAGGATGGCCGGACGCGGGTTTGAACCGTCGACCTCCTGAATGCGAGTCCAGTGTGCTAACGACTGCGCCACCTCGCTCGGTGAAGAACTTTCTGTTGAGTACAAAATGACAACAGTAATTATATATATATATATATATATATATATATATATATATATATATATATATATATATATATATATTCGGGTATGTCCGAAAGAGCAGACATCATAATATATAATTAAGGGAATCAGGTGAGATATCATGCACAATTAACATGTGGTAACGTATTTTATTCAGATATCGGGTACAATTGTGATCTGTGTGTGCTACAGTCTCAACTCTTTACTAAAAGTTTACATGGCGTTTACGTAGAGCGAGTCACCATGGGGCTACTATAATAGTGAAAAAGTCATTCTCATTGCCCTCTAATATGGAGTGTGATCACCTCGGACGGCCAGTACAGTTGCACACCTGCGTGGCATGGACAGTATGAGGTTACCAATCAGCTCTTGAGGGATATTTGACCATTCTTCCATGAATGCAATATCCAGCTCTGCAACCGTTGTGCGAGGTGCCGGTCTGGCTGCAATGCTTCTTCCAAGTGCATCCCAGACATGCTCAATCGGGTTTAAGTCCGGTGAACAATCTGGCCACTCCATTCGTTCAATTCCCTCAGCTTCAAGCATGTTGTCCACCAGTGAAGCTCTGTGGAGACGAGTTTCATCGTCCACCAGAAAGAACCCATTTCCTATAGTACCAGCGAAAGGCACAGTAAAAGGTCGAAGGATCTCGTCCTTATACCTCTGAGCGGTCAAAGCGCCATTCTGAACGGCATAGGGGCCCGTACGCCCGCCAGTACCGACTCCTGCCCACATCATTCGTCCACCACCATGATATGGTGATGTTTCTTGCGCATAACCAGGATTGTTCCGAGTTCCACGTTCTCTCCAGATGAGAGAACGACGATCGTCCGGCTGAACACAAAATCTTAACTCATCTGTGAGCAGCACCCGGCGCCATGCGTTACGACTCCAGTTCTGAAGTTCCTCCGCCCAGTTTTTGCGGGCTAAACGGTGTCGTGGTTTTAATGGGACGTACACCATAGGTCTCCGTGCGTGGAGGCCACATTCCCGAAGGCGATTTCGGACTGTTTGTGTCGATACTACACGTCCTGTTACTGCCTGAAGGGTGCGTTGCAGCTGAGTTGCATTCAGCCTCCTGTCTCGAGGGGCCGTTAACCAGAGATAACGGTCATCTCTTGCTGATGTTACCCGTGGACGAACTTGACCTTGCCTTCTTCTAACGGTTCCTGTTGTCTGAAATCGCGCCCAGATCCTCGAAATTACACTTTGGGACACTCCAATAGCTGCAGCCACCTCCCTCTGTGTCTGTCCCGCTTCCAACCGTCCTATGGCTCTCCATGCCATAGCTTCTGGTAAGCCACGTTGTTGTTGCACTGCACTACGTGCTCACTACACTATCTGAACCCAATTGCTTGTGTAATTCGTTTGGTAGAGTTCAAATGGTTCAAATGGCTCTAAGCACTATAGGACTTAACATCTGAGGTCATCAGTCCCCTGGACTTCGAACTACTTAAACGTAACTAACCTAAGGACATCACACACATCCATGCCCGAGGCAGGATTCGAACCTGCGACCGTAGCAGCAGCGCAGTTCCGGACTGAAGCGCCTAGAACCGCTTGGCCACAGCGGTCGGCTTTTGGTAGAGAAAACACAAGTCAATACCAACCCCCTCTGGAACAACTTTCCGTTATTACCACTATCTCGGTGACCGTAATGTCGTCTCCACTCCGTAGAACCGACAGAAAGACGTCGAACCATCGTAGTTCATTCTGCCGATGACAGTGCTTCAGAACCTAGATATCTCAACTGATCCCTTAATTCTTTCAACGAGTATATATATAAGGCGAGATAGCTTATCTCAACAGTGCAGATGCACACTAGGTTTTCGAACGCTTACGGGAATCGGCGAAACGCTGTGTGTGATTGGATTGAAGAGTTCCTAGATAACAGAACGCAGCATCTCATTCTCAATGGAGAGAAGTCTTCCGAAGTAAGAGTGATTTTAGGTGTGCCGCAGGTGAGTGTCGTAGGACCGTTGCTATTCACAATATACATAAATGACCTTGTGGATGACATCGGAAGCTCACTGAGGCTTTTTGCGGATGATGCTGTGGTATATCGAGAGGTTGTAACAATGGAAAATTGGACTGAAATGCAGGAGGATCTGCAGCGAATTGACGCATGGTGCAGAGAATGGCAATTGAATCTCAATGTAGACAAGTGTAATGCGTTACGAATACATAGAAAGAAAGATCCCTTATCATATATCTACAATATAGCAGGTCAGCAACTGGAAGCAGTTAATTCCATAAATTATCTGGGAGTACGCATTAGGAGTGATTTAAAATAGAATGATCATATCAGGTTGATCTTCGGTGAAGCAGATGCCAGACTGAGATTCATTGGAAGAATCCTAAGGAAATGCAATCCGAAAACAAAAGAAGTAGGTTACATTACGCTTGTTCGCCCACTGCTTGAATACTGCTCAGCAGATAGGGTTGATAGAAGAGATAGAGAAGATCCAACGGAGAGCAGCGCGCTTCGTTACAGGATCATTTAGTAATCGCTAAAGCGTTACGGAGATGATAGATAAACTCCAGTGGAAGACTCTGCAGGAGAGACGCTCAGTAGCTCGGTACGGTCTTTTGTTGAAGTTTCGAGAACATACCTTCACTGAGGAGTCAAGCAGCATATTGCTCCCTCCTACGTATATCTCGCGAAGAGACCATGAGGATAAAATCAGAGAGATTAGAGCCCACACAGAGGCATACCGACAATCCTTCTTTCCACAAACAAAACAAGACTGGAATAGAAGGGAGAGCCCATAGAGGTACTCAAGGTACCCTCCGCCACACACCGTCAGGTGGCTTGCGGAGTATGGATGTAGATGTAGAACGCTCGCTAGTAATGAGAATAATGAGCGAGTGGCACAAGATTAGTAGTGTGTGGAAAAGTTGAGAATTCGGGTCTGACGAGGGGCGTGCTAGGGTACTCCGTGCAGTTCTGATTACCACTGCGTCCGGATGGCACAGTGGTAACCGCGGCTGTCTAGTAAGCAAGAGACTTCGGTTCGAATCCCAGTCTGGCACAAATTTTCAGCTTCCCCTCTGTTTTAGATGTATACCCACTTCCAGCCCATGTCTGTAGTTCCTCTGTGTGTAACAATAATTATATTGATTTTTTATTATGTTCATGCATGTCAAGTGTACTTTCATCAAAAGTAATTGGTTTGATTGCATAAAACTGCAGAAGTTACGCAATGAATTAAATTTTATTACCTATAAAATTCGATTTAAATTTTGTAAGGATAAAAATCCACATGGACTGACAATGAACGATGTGTAATTCTAATTATGTGCAAAACAGACAAAAAACAAAGAAAAGTTGTCGGCTCCTACTTCCTCACACATTTATTTATGTTTTTTCCTTACCAATACTACCCGTAATCCAGAATTCATTACGTCATTATGTACCATACTAAAACTAGCGAAACGTAGTTATGATAGAGCACAACTCAACTTGGTAACGAGCCACCAGAGACTGCGGTTCGTTATACCAAAACATTTATAAAATATCCTTGAGCGACAGCCGAGATTTTGTCGGTGGAGTTCGGGTTCACCGCGTTTAAAGGCAGAGAGAACACTCCTCACAGCCACTTACGTAGCTGTGTTTCCTTATAGCACACTTGGCTGTGGCGTGCTTGTCCTCACGTGCTTAGTCCCTGAACGTTACACGTGTTCCCGCAGCGGACAGCGCGCACCCGCAAACCTGTAGCGGCCCCGCTGCAAGGCCTAATCCCAGCGCCGCAGCAGCTGCGCCCGTGGCCGCCTGCTGAATAATGAGTGGCTGTGTTAGCAAGTGGCCGCCAAGTGCCGCTCTGGCCGCCGCACTCAATTATTTACTCGTTTGACAACAGGCGGCAGGTCGGCGGCGGGTCGCGCTGGACGCTCCCGCGCTCTGGCGCCCGACCGTCCAACTAATCCGGCTGCCGTTGGCGCCAGCTGGCGCTCAGTCACACGGCGCTGGTGGTAATACGCACAAAGGTGCTCACTGTTTCAACAAGGCCGGACGAACGAATACGTGATGTAGCGTCTCAGTTAGTACATGACTTTTCAATATTAAATAAAAAAAAAGATTTGACGGCTGACGTCATCATCCGCCGCTGATCGCATGACACCGAAAGCCGAAACATCTTCCCGATACACAACCGTGCGCTCGAATATCCGTGCTTTTTCTGCTTGTTATCAGATATTATTCTAAGTCTTAGGTCTCCTTACTTCTGTAGTTTGTTGTAAATTGTTCCGTTTCGTTGGTTCTTTTGTTAAAATTTACAATTTTATGACGAATGAAAAAGATTAATTGAAGAAGAGAGGCAGCAGTCTGAATTGTACGACATGAGCGATAAGATGCCCTGAGACTCTGCTAGGAAAAGAGCATTATAGAATAAAGAAAGAATGTCTGAGGTCTGATTTCTAAACATCTTATACCTACCCATACTTGCGTTGTAATTATCATGCGCCAGAAATGTATTTTCGGTAGAATTTTTCAATTACGAGCCGTCTACTACATTTATAAAGTGAGCTTTTAGACATATCGGTATTGAATATTTTACAAGGAAATGGACTGCAGTATGGCTGCTGCGTGAAGTGAAGAAAGTACTGCTGGTAGAATGAGATTGATTAATAAGTCTAATTTATTTGTATGTTGTCAGACATTTGTAATGTTCGATAAAGAAATGAACTGAACCCTCACAAGCTGCAACAGTGTTAACATGCTTCTTTTGTGAAATTTATATTAACTAATGTATTATAGTTGCATGTTTAAATACATATTTGTGGCAGGCTTACATTGTTAAGTAGCTCTGTGGATTGCGTGTGGACCAGATTTGAAAGTATCAGTGGTCAATATTTTATGTGGTTTCACTAGCTAGCCCCAGTATAAATAAGGCACCTGAGCTGTTAAAACCCAAATACAAAATGTAAATAATACCTATAAATCTTGAAGGGAAAGATATTGAGGGAGATGTGCCTATTGCACAAAAATTTGCACTGGCTTGGAAACTTAACTTAGCCTTAAACTAACCAATGTTTTACGGGGTGTGATGGCAGTTCATTATACTGTGTTCCTTTTCGTAATTCTGGATGCAATTGGACGTGTCAAATGAAAACCTTAGTGTTTCTACATTCTAAAATACTTAATGCGGATTCCTCTTCCTCGAGCCCCTTGTAGTGTAAGTTAAATTCCCCATCCGAACGATGTAATGACATCATTTTTCGGCCTAACACTCTTTCTTCGCGCTGTTTCGCACTTTCGTCTCCTTCCTCTATATACAATCTATCTTTGCAAGCTGCAAACTATGAGTACGATAAATGTCATTTTCGTACAAATGTGTAATCCAGCACCCACGTACATAAGCTACCACATTGTATATGTGCACCTCCCGCGTAAAAACTTTTGAGAGAACTGTTGCCAACTCTCCTAATTAGAAGTAGCTAAATGTGTGTACAAAAAGAGCCAGGAAAAAGCTGAAATAAAACAATGTTTATTAATGAGCAGTTTCATTTTGCGATAGTTGTACCGTTTAATAGATTAGCGTGAATTTATATTTATTTTCTTAATTTGGAATCTGCTGGACATTGTAGTAATACAAACAATTAATTGTGCATATATAACATTATTTCAGTTTTTAAAACCTCGATATTTTTAAGCAAAATGTATTTAAATAAACATCTTGATGTCAGTTCTTTTGCACAACTTTCTTTTTCTTGCAATAAAAATATAAATAACGTTTTTTTCTGGCGACAAATTTCACAACACATGCATTGTAGTATTACATTATTTCTTACACTTAGCAAACTACTGCAATGAATGGAAGTTCTCTGTCCCTCTTCTCAGTTCAGTCGCTAGCACATTGTTTATTGCAACTGTAAAACGCATCACTTCTGATGCAGAAATCAGTCTGCTTTGCTTACAACAGCCTCCTTCAACACTGTGAAGTACTGATACCTTGCTGATGTCAGCTAAGCTGTAACAGAATTTCCAGAAACGCTCCCAGCTGTTTGTATTTTGTAGTTATGTCTTGTATATGCGTATGCTGACAAGCCCGGAACACACACCAACAGAGCTTTAGTTTGCTTTCCCATGTCAAAACAAAACCAAATGTTTGTGAAAAAAGCCATACTTCCAAACCCCAGCTTACCAAATAAATGGTACTTATTTAAAACAAGCCAGAATTAGTCCTAAATAACCTGATTTGGCAACACTGATTGAGAATCATCTTGCGGAGACGGCAGTTCCTGCGAAAAAACAGCTGAGGACAGCCATGCGAGTTGAGATCACGTGACCTGAATTGATTTGACGTGATGGACGATGTGAGGACACCCTGACGTGACTGTGATGTCACAGCCCAAATAAAATAGCCTTTAATCGTCAGTTCCAGAGTTACATCTTGTGTAGAGAGGACCAATGTGAGCATACTCCAGGTAAAATGACTGAGACTTCACTAATTTCCACTATATCTACCCATTTCCCCGTTTAAATTTTCTAATCTACCTGCCCAGTAAGGAATCTGACATTCCACACCCCAGTCCGTAGAACACCAGTTTTGTTTCTCCTGATAACAAAGTCCTCCTGAGTAGTCTCCGCCTGGCAATTAAAGTACATACGCAGACAAATGTGTTCTGGTACTGGCACTCATACAGGAATGTTCCTGCCGCTGTTTCAGTTACTTTCATATTCAAAGGAAGAAGTTCATTTTTCTCGCAGTGAATTATAATTTTTCTCACAAATTACAACATATTGCCGTAAAAGAGGTATGGTGCAATATTCACGTTTTAGAAGCAGTCACACTACGTTGCAAGCACGCACATCTTCCTAAGTTTCCTCCATGTGGAGCCTTTGCCATAGAGCCATCTCACTCACACACCATCTCGGAATAGCATAGTGGTGGGGGAAGCCGGAGCACTGAGCAGACTCGTCTGCACTCACGGAGTGCAGGTACAAATCTTCGCTAGGCCTGGTCTCCTGCTCCCTCCCACTGAAAACCTCTTGCAGCTAACCTGGCTTTACAGCACCCTTCTTGCTTTTATTGCAATACTAAGTGACTGCTTAAAGGTTTTACATTCTTCAAAAGCTTTATAAAACTCCAAGTTTTCAGTGTTATTAGGGGTTAGTACTCTTTCAGAGATAGAAGTGTTTTCAACTTCTATTGCCATGACAAATTTTGGTTTATTACTGCATTGTGCAAGATCGAGTTCATAGTCTGTGTATCTGACAGATGTCCTAACGTTTCGTGCATGTATTGCTAGTCCTGCTGATTCGACAACTGTGTCCATTTCTCTTTCAATTGCTCTATTTTAGGTGCGAAAATATCGTCTTGATGTTAAAAGCTTCAAGTTCATCTAGAAAAACTTAATGTGAGCATTCTTGTTTTTTGGGCTGTTGTAAAGTCCCCTTCGAAAAATTATGAATGTCTGTGCTAGTAAACTTCTACGTTATTTGATACAAAGACAGCTGAGTAAAACTGAATGTACTCAGACAGTTCTCTCTTTACTTATTCTGATGATCACTAAACTGACACACAATATTTTTTAGCGCAACGCTATCTGACTCTCAAAAAGCCCTACAAAAGAATGGGCCTGACTAACAATAACCTATACCTTTCATGAATCACTTACTTCACAAAAATCTTCGTTACTCGATCTACTGATGATGATGATGTTTGGTTCGTGGGGCGCTCAACTGCGTGGTTATCAGCGCCCGTACAATTTCCCAACCTTTTGCTCAGTCCAATTTCGCCACTTTCCCGGATGATGATGAAATTATGAGGACAACACAAACACCCAGTCATCTCGAGGCAGGTGAAAATCCCTGACCCCGCCGGGAATCGAACCCGGGACTCGATCTACTGCAATACAGCGAGCGCCAATACTGCCAGCTAAAAAAAAGATTCTAACTACTGAAGGCACTAACTACTGATAGGCATAGTTAGCAACTGAAAGATTTTGATAGAGAACAAACAATGTATTTACCTTAATAATGTTCAAAAGTCATCATATATCAATTCATGACATCCATCTTTACAAATTTTCTTTTTCTGGCGGACACACGTCCAGATCGTCCGCTTATAGTAACCTCTCAAAACTCTAGCATCTCTCTCTCCACATCCACCACTGATAGCGGCTCACCTCCAACTGCCTAACGCTACGCGCTGTTCACATCCAACTACCCAACACTACACAAGCGAATATTCCAACAATGAGTCCAACCAGCCACAGACTGCACACAGCACAGAGCGCTACGTGACGTTACCAACATAAAAACATAAACAGCCTACTTACACTGTTGTCTCAATTTAAACACTTCACTTCATATGCAACCAATTTTCAATCTCATCATGAATATTTCTTATTTGTAAACAGATTTGTCTTTCGTCTTCAGAAAATAAATGGGTAGGAAATGGGAAAAATCTGCCTTAAATGACAAAAATACCTTGCTTCTCTTAACGACATGAGATTCAGTTCACGAAAGGCAACATGAGTTATATCGAAGATATTCTCTGTTATCTTTGTATTTTTTGCTTGAGATTTGCCATGCTTTTTGTAATAGATACATCCAAGGAACCAATATTTACGTAATCATTCCAGTCGCTGATACATTCAGTGCTACTTCTTTTTAGTCCGTCTCTGAAATATGTGACAGTTTGATGTGCTCACTTCCCATTCCGTATTTTAGATGAGTTTTCTGTCATACATTTTTTACACTCTTCTTTAGAAAACTTCATTCAATACAGCTGTCATTCGCTTCTGCTTATGACGACAGTTTCCAATTTATCAGTGTTTTTGAAAACTGAAATATCTGCATTTCCTGACTGAATATAGTCTTTATCTAATATTTGAGTGACAGAAAATAAATTATAGATTATATTTGGCACATCTAACGAGATTGGTACATCAGCTTATTGTGGAATTATGGGAAAAGGAAGAGATGCTAGACCAGTGGAACATGGCCATTATATGCCCGATTCATAAGAAGAAGGACAAATCAAACTGTGAAAATCATCGCAATATTGCTTTAGTCAGCGAGCTGTACAAAGTATTAGCCAAAGTCATTGCTATGAGACTTGCACCAATTACAGAAGAAATAATCGGAGACTACCAGTGCGGTTTTCGACGGGGCAGATCAACAACTTACAGATCTTAATTATAAGGCAAATAATGGAAAAGTGTTATGAATATAATGTGGATGTATACCAGCTTTTTGTAGACTTTAAACAGGCCTATGATAGTCTTAAAAGGAAAAAGCTATATGACGCCTTAATGGAGATGGAATTCCCAAATAAACTTATCAGACTGGTACAAATGACACTTACCAGCACAAAATGCCAGGTAAAAGTAGGAGGAAAACTTTCTAAAGAATTTGAGATCAACCAAGGGTTAAGACAGGGTGATGTATTACCTACGCTACTCTTCAACGTAGTGTTGGAGAGAGTGTTGCGAAACGAAGAGATTGGTAATCATGGCGGCACTCTTCTTAACTGTGCGAACCAAAATCTAGCTTATTCCGATGATGTGTGTATGCTGTCTAGAAGTTTGAAGGAAATGGAAGAAGGATTTGGCAGACTGGAAAAGGACGCAGAACAGTTGGGACTTAGAGTAAACAACACAAAAATACTGTATCTCTTTGCTTCCAGGAAAAATGCTTTTGTTAAAAAGAAATATATTAAGTTGAACAGAGGCAATTATGAGAGATGTGAGAAGTTCCAATACCTAGAAGTGCTGGTTATGGATAGCAGAATAAGAGAAGAAATAAAATCTAGGATTGCTGCAGGAAATAGAGCTTACTGAGTCCTGATCAAGATCCTTCAGTCATGTAGCCTGAGGAGAAAATCGAAGGTGACTGTCTCTGTCGAGCAGTCATAAGACCGGTGGTAATGTATCACTCAGAAACATTGACAATGACTGTAGCAGAAGAAGAGCTCTTGAGAAAATGGAAGAGGAAAATATTAAGAAAGATCTTTGGAGCCATGAATGAGGCGGGGCAGTGGGGGATAGGGAGAAACAAGGAATTGGAAGAGCTGTATACGGGGGTTATCCAGAAAGTAAGTTCCGATCGGTCGCTAAATGGAAACAACAGTGAAAACCAGAAACACTTTATTTACAAGAGTTAGCTACACTTTCCAGATACTTCTCTACACAGTCGCCGCTCCGACTTAGAGATTTGTCGGAGCGTTATACCAAATTTGCAACACCATCGTCATAAAAGGCAGCTGCCTTTGCTTTCCGATGATTCTCTACGCTGGTCTAGAGCACGTAGCCTGCGTCCAAGTGTTGTCTTCATATCCAGCGTTTCATGTGCACAGAGATGATACTCAGGACGAGCCAATTAGGGCTGTGTTGTGGGTGATCGAACACTTCCCATCGAAGAGGCTGCAGGAGCGTCTTCACTGCCAAGCCGGCCGGTGTGGCCGTGCGTTTCTAGGCGCTTCAGTCTGGAACCGCGTGACCGCTACGGTCGCAGGTTCGAATCCTGCCTCGGGCATGGATGTGTGTGATGTCCTTAGGTTAGTTAGGTTTAAGTAGTTCTAAGTTCTAGGGGACTGATGACCTCCGAAGTTAAGTCCCATAGTGCTCAGAGCCATTTGAACCATTTTTCTTCACTGCCTCTGCAGAGTGCTACTGAGAATTGCCATGAAGAAGGAAGTGCGTGACAGTTCTATTAGATGGGCTGCATTCATCAAGGCGAAGCCTCTCAGCGGTCCCTCCTACTTGGAGGGAGACATCGTTGCTCTAGGCACCTTTACTCTCTCGCAGTGCACTCACAGCTGTTAAGAGCGTCTTGATGTGGTCTCGACGGTCATACTAGATACGCTACCCAACACATCTGTGCAAAGCTTCATCTCGTTTTCACTGTGGTGTCCATTTTACGACCGGTCGGAACTTACTTTCTGGACAAGCGTCGTAGAATCCCTGACTTAGTGACTGAAATTAAGTGTAACAGATTGAGATGGCTGGGCCATGTAGAGCGAATATTGGGGGATCTAACTGTAAAAAAGGTTTACACAGGAAATCCAGGTGGCAAAGGCAGAAAAGGGAGATCCCGGAAACGATGACTGGAGGATGTGGAAAATAATTTGAGAAAGACTGGAGTCAGGAAATGGAGGAAACGAGCTGAAAATCGTCAGGATTGGGCTGTGATCATCAGAGAGGCCAAGGCCCTACATGGGCTGTAGCGCCAAGGAGTAAGCAAGTAAGTATTTGGCACATACGAAACATGTTCTAGACCTATGTGTCTACCATACTACTGTCACCTATTTAAAGCAAAGGGTCGTCAAACCTTTTTTCTCAAGAACCAAAACTGACATTTTAGGGCGGAACCTCTAGCTGCATATGTACTGATCTTATTAATATTTCATAACCTACTAAAATACATATTTTATGAACCTTTAATAGATTAGCTGTAGCAAGGGTACGATAATTTCGCCACCAGTCCCCAAGTACTAAAAGAAGCTCCTACTTTTCTTTTAGCGATTATACTTTGATAGTGGGTCTGCGAAATGGATGTTGGATTCCATATTTTCTTTTCACCGACTTTGGTTTTAATTGGATTGCCTCTTTCGCCATATAAAATCCACTTGTTGGCCACTCAGATATCTTCGTTGATGGGGAGAAAAATTTGTTCCTCCTTTTGTCTTATGATTGCCCACTGCGTGTGCGATGTCTCGTGAAGGCGTGGACAAGTCAATTTTCAAGCCCAGGCAAAATGACAGCCTAAAATTTAAGGTGCGTGACAGAAATCACAATGGCTTCTGCACGACTATAAAGCGCGCAAAGTTGACATTCGGCGCGCTGGCTGATGGGAGCGACTGTAAATGGGAAATGCCTCTGCAGTCGCTCCCATCAGCCACCTCGCCGAGTGTCAACTTTGTTTGCACGTACAATAGACAATGCCGAACGATTCCTTGTGGGTTTATAATACAGTTTGCCCAGGTTAAACACACAATAATATAAAATGTAACAAAAAAATGGTTGAAATGGCTCTGAGCACTATAGGACTTAATATCTGACGTCATCAGTCCCCTAGAACTTAGAACTACTTAAACCTAACTAACCTAAGGACATCACACACATCCATACCCGAGGCAGGATTCGAACCTGCGACCGTAGCGGTCGCGCGGTTCCAGACTGTAGCGCCTAGAACCGCTCGGTCACTCCGGCCGGACAAAATGTAACAACTTCAGACCTAGTTGAGATATTTATTGGCGGTTTGTTTCTACAAGCGTGGTAACTCAAATGTCTTCTGTGTTTGCAGCAGTTGATACCGCGTGCGCATGCGCGTAACTGCGTTATTCGTGTAAATACTCGTCAGTAGCCATGTGGCGTCCACAGTTTGTGTGCTTTCTACCGCGGAGCTATGGTCACTTACATTGGTACAGCGTCATTTCCGGCCTCGGTATGGACTGCGAGCAATTGATGAAGTTCCCACTAACTCAGTAATCAAAAAATGGGACAAGCTGGGAGTTTGCTTTCGACGTCGAGCACGAAGCCAAGCACGCGGTTCCAAAGGCTACTGTCGAATTAACCCGTATGTAGAGTCCTCGTTAGACAGCCCAACGAACAAGCAGGCAGTTACAGCTGCCTCGTTCGGAAGTACACTGTGTCGTCCATAAAAGACTGCACTTGTGGGTGTACAAACTGCAGCTTCCTCACAAAATCAGGTCTGAGGATAGCCCGCGACGGAAGCTCCTTGCGGAGACAGTCCTGGGAAAAATAGATGGAAACGAGCTATTTCTCGATATAGTCTGTTTATAGGACGAGGCTACATTCCACATTTCCGGCACAGTAAACACGTCGTGATAGAGTGCGAAAGTGACTCTCCGAAAGTGAATGCGTGGTGAAGATTGTTGAAGGACGGGGCTATAGGCCCATTCTTCGTGGAGCCCACAGTTAATGCAACAACATACGTAGACATAGAGCTGTATGCTGTGTCACAACTTCTTCGTGACGTGATATTTCAACACGATGGCACACCATGCAATTGCGCAAACATTGTGATGGATTTCTTGGATCATGAGTTCCCACATCCTTGGATTGGGAGAGGTAGTCCATCAACTGCTTGTCCCCCTAGAAGCCACTTGATTTTTTTTCTGGGGGTTTATCTAGAATCAACTGTGCGAGACGCCAGATTGTTACCTACCAGTTCTGCACCGTCTCATACGTGCAGCTGTCGCAAATGTTACGCCTGCCATGGTGCAATACACTTGGAGGAAAGTGGAATACAGATTAGATGTCTGTCGCACCACTAACGGTGTGCATATCGAAATGTATTAGGTGTGTAAAAAACGTTTCTAATTACCTGACTTGTAGAAACATACCCTCAACGAATATTTCAATTACTTATCATGTTATCATATACCCTGTACATAGTACAGTAAACTAGTCGCTTCTTAATTCGTTATGACAAGAAAATCTTTTCAGAGCTTAGTGGCTCTGATCACCGGTGTACATTTATTACAGTGACCCCCTATTACTGCACAAAGCACAGTAGGTACGTCACAGGATAAATATTGACTCCATACGGTCCCTTACATACACACAAGGAAACATTAATGAAACTCGTTAGCGTAATCAGAAGCATAGGCATCTCACGAGAAGATTATGACACAACGTCCGGTAACTGTTGCGGAATGAATAACTCTGCTCCCCAAATCGAGTAATCACTAACATGGAACTTTTTTATATCATAATATGGCATTGTCTTGTATATGTACATAATCAGTTTAAATAAAACTTTCTTAAACTTTGCATGTGACATGATTAGCTTTTATTGCGGTAAAAGTAAAGGTAGCTCAAAATATCTTTAGAGCCCCCTCCTTGAGGTTTTTCTGTAACCGCCACTGGTTGAACATAAGGTGGACAACAGTATTACTAGTGCAAAAGCTGGAATATATTTCCTGGATTTTAGTTTCCTGGCAACAACCTGTGAAGCCCTGCCCACAAATAGCATGGGAGCCCATTTATTACCAGTGTAGGTTTGTACAATGTGAGATGGATAAAGAAGTGCTGTTATCCTCTGCCTCTTCTTTTTGCAGAGTATGTTGTCAATTAGGGTAGAACTATAACCACTGATGTACGATATTTCATTAATTATTTTCAATTCATATTCAGAATCTGATTTTTTGTACATTCAGTGGTATATGTGAATACTGTGTTCAAAATGTGTCATGCATACAGTTTATTGTAGAAAAGTAATACATTAAAACGTCATACTTAACGTGGAGTTTTACTGCCTGAACAGCAAAAATGATGTAAGCGACAAACTTTTTTCCTTTCATCATTTTTTGGCGGTCATCAACGAGGAAAAGTTTCGTAAAGGCTTGAAATTATGTGTAGAGTTTGTTGCAAGTCTAAGTGCTCTCATTCTCAAATACCAGATGACTATAGTATGGATAATCTCATGTCATGGGCTACATTTCTTTTTCATCCCCACCTCTTTGTGTGTGGAGTGGTTCTTACCCCCCACTGTGGTTCTTTCCAGAGTAAATGATATGTGCAACAAGTTTGGTTGAAATCGATCCACGGGTTAGGAAGAGATGTGGACATACATACATAAACTTTTATATATTGTGATAGCTGAGAGACCTGGCGTTGTCTAAGCATTTATTTATTCATTCAATCTGCCTCGCCTCTCTGCCCATCTCCTCCTTCTCCCTCTCTCTGTCCATCACCTCTTGCACTCTCTCTCTACCCATCCCCTCTCTCTTCATCAACCTCTCATCTCTCCTCTCTCTATTCATCTCTGTGTTCCTGTCCACTGCCTCCACAACTCCACCTTTGTGTCCATATTCACCAGCCCCTCACTTGGTCCACCTCCTCCATCCCCACTCTCTGTCCGTCTCCTCCTAACCCTCTCTCTGTTGATCTGCTCCTCCCCCATATACTCATCTGCTCCTACGCCCTCTGTCCATCTCCTCTTCCCCCTCTGATTCCATCTCCTCCTTCCCCTCTCTTTGTCAACTTACTTCTCCTCCTCTCTCTACCCAACTTCTCCTATTCCCCTTTCATGTCTGTGTCCCCTCTTTCCCTGTTCATCTCCTCCACTTTCCTTCCTCTATTCATTGCCTCACATCCTTTCTCTTTGTCCATGTCCAACTCCCCTATCTATGTCCATCTCTGCCTGTTTCCAACTTCCCCTCGCTGTCTGTCCACCTCATCCTCTCCCTATCTCGCCATGTTATCACACTCACATCAATAGGGGGCTGGTGGTTCTTACACCTACAGTATCTGTTTCCAGATTGTAACCAATATGTGTACCAAATTTGGTTGAAACCGTTCCAGGTAGTTAGGATGAGCTTTTTATCCATGGCTTTGTTCACACATGCACATATTACATGTTTTTTAGACGTATTCTACATATTTCACGTGTATTTGTATGCATATTTCATCTCTACGCCCAATGAATTTCACCTTGCAGTTTCATTTCCAGCTACATTAATGTTTATGACGTCATATCTCCTTAACTACGCGCTGTACAATGACATAATTTTGCAGGTACGTCCAGTGGTATATACGCCTACAGTCTGCGCAACGGGTTGGGCATACAGTTAGTATTAATGAAGTAATAAATCAAAATTTCAAGCATGAAGCGACAGTTCCTCACGCACATTAGTGTTTATGATTTCATATTTCCTGAACTATGTGTCACAGAATGATATATTTTTGTAGGTAAATTCGGCGGCATATGTGGATACCATATAAGAAGTGTGTTGCGAATGGAGTTAGTAGTGGAAAAGTAATACATTAAAATGTCATGCTTGATATGGTAGTTCTTCACACTTCTCAGTATTTGACCTTATATCTCCTGAACTATCTGTCGTACAATGATATATTTTTGTAGGATATACAGGACCATATGTGAATGCTGTCTGCGAAATGTGTTGCGAATAGAGTTAGTGACAAGAAGTAATAAGTCAAAACGTCATGCATGATGTGGCAGTTTCACGCGCATCTCTGTATTTGACGTCATATCTCCAAAACTATGTGTCTTACAATGACACAGTATTTTGTAGGTACATTCACCAGCAAATGTGGATACTGTCTGTGAGAAGTGTTGCAAATACAGTTAGTTACAACTAAGTAGTAAATTTAAAAGTCGTGCATGATGTGGCAGTTTTATATATATGATATAAATTTTTTCATCCATTCAGCGGTATATGTGGCTACTGTCAGTGAAATGTACTGTGAATAGAGTTAGTAATAAAGCACTAATAAATTAAAATGTCATGCTTGATGTGGCAGTTTTATTTCATGAACGTCAAAAATGTAGTAAGCGACAAACTGTTTTCCTTTCGTCATTTTCTGAGGGTCGGCAGCGAGGAAAAGTTTCGTAAAAGCTTGAAATTACGTGTAACGTTTGTTGCAAGTCTAAGTGTTCTTCTCCTCAAATACCGTATGACTAAAGTAGGGTAATCTCACGTCGTGGCCTACATTGCTTTTTTACGTCCACCCCTCTGATAGATGGGTAGTTCTCACCTCCCACAGTGATTCTCTCCGGACAGTAAATGATACGTGTACCAAGTTTGGTTGAGGTCGATTCACTGGTTTAGGAAGAGATGTAGACATACATACATACATACATACACTTTTATAATTTGTACTAGCTGATAACCTGGCTTTCCTGGTATTTATTCATTCCATTTTTCTGTTAGACCATCTCCTCCTTCCCCCTCTCTCTGTCCATCGCCTCTTGCCCCCTCTCTCTACCCATCCCCTCTCTCTTCATCAACCTCACCTCTCTCCACCCTCTGTCCACCTCCCGTCCCTGCCCAGCACCTCTACCTCCTCATCTCTCTGCCCATCTTCTCCATCACCTCACTCTGTCCATCTCCACCACCCACACTCTCTGTCCCTCTCCTCCTGGCCGTCTTTCTCTTGACCTGCTTCTCACCCCCCCTGCCCATCTACTCCTTCCCCCTCCATTCATCATTTCTTCTCCCACCGTCCATCTCCTTCTCCTCCCTCTAATTCCATCTCCTCCTTCCCCTCGCTTAGTGAGTCTGCTCCCCCCTCTCTCTCTTGCCATCTCCTCCTTCCCTCTCCATGTTCATCTATTCCCCTGTCCTGTCTGTGTCGTCTCCTCCTCTCCCCTCCCTCTGTCCATCTCTACCTCTTCCCTTCCTCTGTCCGTTTTCCCCTCCTCCTCTGTTTGTTAATCTCCTCGTCCCCCACCTCTCCATGTGTCTCCTCCTTCCCCTTTCTCTATCCATCTCCTCCTCTTTCCTTTCTCTATCCATCTCCTCCATTCTCTCTCACGTTAACATACACTACTGGCCATTAACATTGCTACACGAAGAAGAAATGCAGATGATAAATGGGTATTCATTGGACAAATATATTATACTAGAACTGACATGTGATTACATTTTCACACAATTTGGGTGCATAGATCCTAAGAAATCAGTACCCAGAACAACCACCTCTGGCCTTGATAACGGCCATGATACGCCTGGGCATTGAGTTAAACAGAGCTTGGATGGCGTGTACAGGTACAGCTGCCCATGCAGCTTCAACACGATACCACAGTTCATCAAGAGTAGTGAATGGCGTATTGTGACGAGTGACCAGACGTTTTCAATTGGTGAGAGATCTGGAGACTGTGCTGGCCAGGACAGCAGTCGAACATTTTCTGTATCCAGAAAGGCCCATATAGGACCTGCAATATGCGGTCGTGCATTTTCCTGCTGAAATGTAGGGTTTCGCAGTGATCGAATGAAGGGTAGAGCCACAGGTCGTAACACATCTGAAATGTAACGTCCACTGTTCAAAGTGCCTTCAGTGCGAACAAGAGGTGACCGAGACGTGCAACCAATGGCACCCCATACCATCACGCTAGGTGATACGCCAGTATGGCGATGACGAATACACGCTTCCAATGTGAGTTCACCGCGATGTCGCCAAACACGGATACGACCATCGTGATGCTGTAAACAGAACCTGGATTCATCAGAAAAATAACGTATTGCCATTCGTGCACCCAGGTTCGGCGTTGAGTACACCATCGCAGGCGCTCCTGTCTGTGATGCAGTGTCAAGGGTAACCGCAGCCATGGTCTCCGAGCTGATAGTCCATGCTGCTGCAAACGTCGTCGAACTGTTCGCGCAGATGGTTGTTGTCTTGCAAACGTCCCCATCTTTTGACTCAGGGATCGAGACGTGGCTGCACGATTCGTTACAGCCATTCGGATAAGATGCCTGTCATCTCGACTGCTAGTGATACGAGGCCGTTGGGATCCAGCACGGCGTTCCGTATTACCCTCCTGAACCCACCGATTCGGTATTCTGCTAACAGTCATTGGATCTCGACCAACGCGAGCAGCAATGTCGCGATACGGTAAACCGCAATTGCGATAGGCTACAATCCGACCTTTATCAAAGTCGTAAACGTGATGGTACGCATTTCTCCCCATTACACGAGGCATCGCAACAACGTTTCATCAGGCAACGCCGGTCAACTGCTGTTTGTGTATGAGAAATCGGTTGGAAATAGCACACTGGACTCGCATTCGGGAGGACGACGGTTCAATCCCGTCTCCGGCCATCCTGATTTAGGTTTTCCGTGATTTCCCTAAATCGCTTCAGGCAAATGCCGGGATGGTTCCTTTGAAAGGGCACGGCCGATTTCCTTCCCCATCCTTCCCTCACCCGAGCTTGCGCTCCGTCTCTAATGACCTCGTTGTCGACGGGACGTTAAACACTAATCTCCTCCTCCTCCTCGGTTGGAAACTTTCCTCATGTCAGCACGTTGTAGGTGTCGCCACCGGCGCCAACCTTGTATGAATGCTCTGAAAAGCTAATCATTTGCATATCACAGCATCTTCTTCCTGTCGGTTAAATTTCACGTCTGTAGCACGTCATCTTTGTGGTGTAGCAATTTTAATGCCCAGTAATGTACACTCCTGGAAATTGAAATAAGAACACCGTGAATTCATTGTCCCAGGAAGGGGAAACTTTATTTACACATTCCTGGGGTCAGATACATCACATGATCACACTGACAGAACCACAGGCACATAGACACAGGCAACAGAGCATGCACAATGTCGGCACTAGTACAGTGTATATCCACCTTTCGCAGCAATGCAGGCTGCTATTCTCCCATGGAGACGATCTTAGAGATGCTGGATGTAGTCCTGTGGAACGGCTTGCCATGCCATTTCCACCTGGCGCCTCAGTTGGACCAGCGTTCGTGCTGGACGTGCAGACCGCGTGAGACGACGCTTCATCCAGACCCAAACATGCTCAATGGGGGACAGATCCGGAGATCTTGCTGGCCAGGGTAGTTGACTTACACCTTCTAGAGCACGTTGGGTGGCACGGGATACATGCGGACGTGCATTGTCCTGTTGGAACAGCAAGTTCCCTTGCCGGTCTAGGAATGGTAGAACGATGGGTTCGATGACGGTTTGGATGTACCGTGCACTATTCAGTGTCCCCTCGACGATCACCAGTGGTGTACGGCCAGTGTAGGAGATCGCTCCCCACACCATGATGCCGGGTGTTGGCCCTGTGTGCCTCGGTCGTATGCAGTCCTGATTGTGGCGCTCACCTGCACGGCGCCAAACACGCATACGACCATCATTGGCACCAAGGCAGAAGCGACTCTCATCGCTGAAGACGACACGTCTCCATTCGTCCCTCCATTCACGCCTGTCGCGACACCACTGGAGGCGGGCTGCACGATGTTGGGGCGTGAGCGGAAGACGGCCTAACGGTGTGCGGGACCGTAGCCCAGCTTCATGGAGACGGTTGCGAATGGTCCTCGCCGATACCCCAGGAGCAACAGTGTCCCTAATTTGCTGGGAAGTGGCGGTGCGGTCCCCTACGGCACTGCGTAGGATCCTACGGTCTTGGCGTGCATCCGTGCGTCGCTGCGGTCCGGTCCCAGGTCGACGGGCACGTGCACCTTCCACCGACCACTGGCGACAACATCGATGTACTGTGGAGACCTCACGCCCCACGTGTTGAGCAAATCGGCGGTACGTCCACCCGGCCTCCCGCATGCCCACTATACGCCCTCGCTCAAAGTCCGTCAACTGCACATACGGTTCACGTCCACGCTGTCGCGGCATGCTACCAGTGTTAAAGACTGCGATGGAGCTCCGTATGCCACGGCAAACTGGCTGACACTGACGGCGGCGGTGCACAAATGCTGCGCAGCTAGCGCCATTCGACGGCCAACACCGCGGTTCCTGGTGTGTCCGCTGTGCCGTGCGTGTGATCATTGCTTGTACAGCCCTCTCGCAGTGTCCGGAGCAAGTATGGTGGGTCTGACACACCGGTGTCAATGTGTTCTTTTTTCCATTTCCAGGAGTGTATTTACCTCTGTAGGAGACTGGTGTTTCTTACACCTACAGTGTTTCTTCCAGACTGTAATTAATTCGTGTACGAGAATTGGTTAAAATCGTTCCAGGTGTTTAATGTGGGTTTTTTACCCATTGCTCACATACGCAAACGTTAAATATATTTTGCTCATCCCTGAACTACATACTGTACAAGTATATAATTTTGCAGATACATTCAGTGGTGTGTGCGCCTACAGTCTGCGAAATGTGTTGGGAACAGAGTTTGTAATAAAGAAGTAATTAATTTAAATGACATACATCTATATATACTTTTATAATTTATACTATCTGAGAAACCAGGCATTGCCTGGGAATTTACTTATTCTATTCTTCTATTAGACCATCTCTTCTCCCTCCTCTCTCTGTCCATCTCCCCCTCCTCTCTCTCCATCTCCACTTGCCTTCTCTCCATCTACTCCTTTTCCTCTCTGTCCACCTCCTATTCCCTCCTGTCTCTACCCATCACCTTGTAACCTCCCCCTCACTTATAGACCATAATGACAGTGAAAAATTAAACCGCGTGTACCTAATGGAAATTTGGGAAAAGCGATAGTCACCGAAGTTAATCTGTCGGTAAAGAGGGAGGAAAGGGTTACATCTAAATGAAAGGAAAAATGCAAATGAAACTGGTGGAAATTAATTTTGAAAAAGGGTAAAGTTAATAAAGAAAGTAAATGTGCGGTCGTTACGTTAACAATTAACTAGCGGTAATTAGATATTTGAGATTTGGGGGAAATTATGGTCGCCAGTCCTAAGGACAATTACTATAGTAACTGAAAAAGAAAGGTTGTTACACATATAATTAGCACTACAAGCGTGGCAACTGAAGGTTGACACGTGTAGTGTGAAAACTGAAAGTTTGTCAGAAGTAATAAATTTCGCTACACCCTGACTTAATTTAGCAAAAGAATTAATAAAACCGGAAAATCGAAAGTTAATTTAGTGACTGAAGTTAATAGTGAACTTTCTTTCTGAAGTACATTGAAATTCAGTAAAATACGATTAGTCTTGGACTACCTCAACAATCATTTCAAAAGCTACTTGAATCTACGCAATTTAGAAATAAGAGATTTAACTTTAACTTGAATTAAATGATTCTGAACAATTAACAATAGTAAAATTTAGCACATACCAAGCTGAGCTACAGTCACAGGTAAGCTAAAATACGGTAACAAAACTCGCACTCTTAATTTATGCTTGTGTAATCTAAATATTGTAGCTAGCTATGAATACCATAACTGAACTTTGAAATTAAAGCAGTGAAATCGAATGATGCTAGCATTTCAATTTCAATGACACTCGGGTTCATTCCGGAAAAGGAAGGGACTCTGCTTGGTAATGCAATTGGGACAATGAGCAACAAAGGTTCATGCTACATTGCTGTAATTTAGTTATGAACATGGAACAGTTTGAAATGCTGAGATCTTCCATACAGTTCTAAAACTTTACGTGCTTCCAGTCTTCCTTGTTGGTCCATTGAAGATTTGAAGCCGTCGATCGAGGAGGTGGCGACAGTCCCTCATTGTCGGCCGTCGCTGTTGCAGAAGCTGGATGTTGGCGCGCCTTCTTCTCGACACGGTCACCAGGCGAAACGGGCTCTTGATGTGCGCCAGCTAATGCTTCCCGTCCGCGACACCGTGTCAGAAACTATCATAGCAAGTCGAGCGCAATTACATGCTGCCCAACCCCGAAAGCGCGGCAACTCGCGGGAGCGTCACACAACACACCTGCTCCACTGCACCACCCCAGCCAGACTCCCTCTCTGCCCGTGCTCCACGCGACCGAGTTAACCCTACCAAAGATCCTAAACACTTTGGTTCTCCACACGACCTATCGATGTATTCGTTCGATAGCATAGTTTCCCCTAGGCCAGACCCAGCGTAGAAATACAAATAATATTGTAAGTTTGTTACTTCAATTTGCTATGATGAAAGCGGTACTGATGGACAATAAAAGCGGGTTAAAAGCTGTGAGCTGTCTGGGGAAGTTAACCGTGCACTACTGCGCAACTGTTTCACCAGGTAACTAGTCTAGGAAATTAACCACAACCAACAGATTCAGTTTTCACCCAAAGAAATTACGTTCATAGCACAATCCTGTCCGTCATGTAATTACCACACACTGGTATACTAAATTCATACTAACTCTCTGTGAAATCTTCCCAAAAAGAATAGCTGAGAGCTACTTTGATGATTACACCACATGCTTCACGTGGTCAACTTGGTTTACACAAAGCGTATAACTCCACAATAATTTTGATAATTAAAATAAATTAGATCGAAAAGCAATTTACAAAAGAAAAACCTCGAACTGGTTACTAACGTCTTACTATTAACGTGATGGGTCAAACAGTTATACAAGCACGTGGTACTGGTCTCGCAAAGTACACCCCACGTGGGTTGAACATAAAGAAAAGTTGCTATATTGAAAAATATTGTCAAGACGAGACGTTATAATCACACAAGCATTCGCATTTAAGATTGATCTTAGTTAGAGTTACTGATCAACACGTGGTTCCACTTTACTCACAAAGTAGTGACAAAGCAACTACCGGAAAATAATCTGAACTTCACACGAGAATTACACTGCGCTGCAATTTAAGATAACATTAGATATTTTAGAGCTAAACCTGAAATAAAGGTGATTAAATTTTCAGTTAGGCTGAACTTAAGAAATCCATTGTCCTACGGACTTAGCAGACACGCGCTTAGCCGGAGATCTTACCACTTCAGACGCTCGCCACGGACCGACTGCTTGGTCCCTTCCTGAGGGGTGGCTCACAAATACAAACGGAAGTGGCCAGAGGGGCAGCTTCCTATACCAACATGACAACGGACGGACAGGACCATACTAAGGATAGAAACCTCTTTGCTTTTAGAAAGCGTAGCTACCTGTTCCGACGTTGGTCCTACTGTTCTCTAGCAGACAGCCTTGCCTGCTACCCTCAAGCATGCAACTAGAAATACATTTGCTCATTCATCCTCTCACACAGAAGGGAAGGGGGATGACAGTATCTTATCATATACAGTATATAAAAGAAAGTGGATGTAGGTTCCGTATGAGCCTGTGTGACATGAATTACATATAAACTGTGTTTTAAAGTGTAGTAGTGTGATAGATCGTTCTTGTTTATGTGTAAAAGTAACACGTTCCACTACTCAGTCTCCTCCCAGATAGTCAGAAACGCAACAGTAAATTTAGAAGAGGAATTTATGCCGTAAATGACAACAGGAGCTCCAACGTTAGGCGGGTTATGGAGCCCCTCAGGAAAATAGCGGGTAGGTCGGGGAAGAATGCCAGTGTGCACTCGGTGTGCTTGCCGGGGGGTCTCGTCCGTAATGTGGAGGAGGCCCTTCCGGCAGCTATTGAACGCACTGGGTGTGACCAGCTGCAGATAGTAGCACATGTCGGAACGAATGACGCCTGCCGCTTGGGTTCTGAGGCCATCCTTGGTTCCTTCCGGCGGCTGGCTGATTTGGTGAAGACAACCAGCATCGCACGCGGAGTGCAAGCTGAGCTTAATATCTGCAGCATAGTGCCCAGAGTCGATCGCGGTCCTCTGGTTTGGAGCCGTGTGGAGGGTCTAAACCAGAGGCTCAGACGACTCTGCGACTATAATGGTTGCAAATTCATCGACCTCCGTTATTGGGTAGAGAACTGTAGGGCCCCCCTAGACAGGTCAGGCGTGCACTACACACCGGAAGCAGCTACTAGGGTAGCAGAGTACGTGTGGCGTGCACACGGGGGTTTTTTAGGTTAGAGGGACCCCCCCTTGGGCGAAACGATAAAATACCTGACGGCTTACCAGAGAGGACATTATCATCGTTGATAAAGAACGTCCGTCCTCAGAGACCAAAAACAGGAAAAGTTAACGTAATATTGGTAAACTGCAGGAGTATCCAGGGCAAGGTTCCTGAATTAGTATCTCTTATTGAAGGAAATAGTGCGCATATAGTATTAGGAACGGAAAGTTGGTTAAAACCGGAAGTGAACAGTAACGAAATCCTAGACACAGAATGGAATATATACCGCAAGGATAGGATAAACGCCAATGGTGGAGGAGTATTTATAGCAGTAAAGAATTCAATAATATCCAGTGAAGTTATTAGCGAATGCGAATGTGAAATAATCTGGGTTAAGCTAAGTATCAAAGGTGGGTCAGATATGATAGTCGGATGCTTCTATAGACCACCTGCATCAGCAACCGTAGTAGTTGAGCGCCTCAGAGAGAACCTGCAGAACGTCGTGAAGAAGTTTCGTGATCATACTATTGTAATAGGGGGAGACTTCAATCTACCAGGTATAGAATGGGATAGTCACACAATCAGAACTGGAGCCAGGGACAGAGACTCTTGTGACATTATCCTGACTGCCTTGTCCGAGAATTACTTCGAACAGATAGTTAGAGAACCAACTCGTGAAGCTAACGTTTTAGACCTCATAGCAACAAATAGACCGGAACTTTTCGACTCCGTGAATGTAGAAGAGGGTATCAGTGATCATAAGTCAGTGGTTGCATCAATGACTACAAGTGTAATAAGAAATGCCAAGAAAGGAAGGAAAATATATTTGCTTAACAAGAGTGATAGGGCACAAATCGCAGAATATCTGAGTGACCACCATCAAACGTTCATTTCTGAGGAAGAGGATGTGGAACAAAAATGGAAAAAATTCAGAAACATCGTCCAGTACGCCTTAGATAAGTTCGTACCGACTAAGGTCCAAAGCGAGGGGAAAGATCCACCGTGGTATAACAATCATGTACGAAAGGTACTACGGAAACAAAGAAAGCTTCATCATAGGTTTAAGAGTAGTCGAATCATAGCTGATAAGGAAAAGCTGAGCGAAGCGAAAAAGAGCGTAAAGAGAGCAATGAGAGAAGCATTCAACGAATTCGAACATAAAACATTGGCAAACAATCTAAACAAGAACCCTAAAAAGTTTTGGTCATATGTAAAATCGGTAAGCGGATCTAAATCCCCTATTCAGTCACTCGTTGACCACGATGGCACCGAAACAGAGGACGACCGAAGAAAGGCAGAAATACTGAATTCAGTGTTCCGAAACTGTTTCACTGCGGAAAATCGTAACACGGTCCCTGACTTCAGCCGTCGCACGGACGCCAAAATGGAAAATATTGAAATAAACGATATCGGAATTGAAAAACAACTGCTATCACTTAGTAGCGGAAAAGCATCCGGACCAGACGAGATACCCTTAAGATTCTACAGTGATTATGCTAAAGAACTTGCCCCCTTTCTATCAGCAATTTATCGTAGATCGCTGGAAGAACGTAAAGTACCTAGCGACTGGAAGAAAGCGCAGGTCGTTCCCATTTTCAAGAAGGGTCATAAATCAGATGCGAATAATTATAGGCCTATTTCGCTTACGTCAATCTGTTTTAGAATAATGGAACATGTTTTGTGTTCTCGTATTATGACGTTCTTAGATAATACAAATCTCCTTCATCATAACCAACATGGATTCCGCAAACAGAGATCATGTGAAACTCAGCTCGCCCTATTTGCCCAAGAAATTCACAGTGCCGTAGACACTGGCGAGCAGATTGATGCCGTATTCCTGGACTTCAGGAAGGCATTTGATACGGTTCCGCACTTACGTTTAGTGAAAAAAATACGAGCTTACGGAATATCGGACCAGGTTTGTGATTGGATTCAGGATTTCCTAGAAGAAAGAACACAACATGTCATTCTTAACGGTTCAAAATCTGCAGATGTAGAGGTAATTTCGGGAGTACCGCAAGGAAGCGTGATAGGACCTTTATTGTTTACAATATACATAAATGACTTAGTTGACAACATCGGTAGCTCCGTGAGGCTATTTGCAGATGACACGGTTGTCTACAAGAAAGTAGCAACATCAGAAGACTCGTACGTACTCCAGGAAGACCTGCAGAGGATTAATGCATGGTGCGACAGCTGGCAGCTTTCCCTAAACGTAGATAAATGTAATATAATGCGCATACATAGGGGCAGAAATCCATTCCAGTACGATTATGCCATAGGTGGTAAATCATTGGAAGCGGTAACGACCGTAAAATACTTAGGAGTTACTATCCGGAGCGATCTGACGTGGAATGATCACATAAAACAAATAGTGGGAAAAGCAGGCGCCAGGTTGAGATTCATAGGAAGAATTCTAAGAAAATGTGACTCATCGACGAAAGAAGTAGCTTACAAAACGCTTGTTCGTCCGATTCTTGAGTATTGCTCATCAGTATGGGACCCTTACCAGGTTGGATTAATAGAAGAGATAGACATGATCCAGCGAAAAGCAGCGCGATTCGTCATGGGGACATTTAGTCAGCGCGAGAGCGTTACGGAGATGCTGAACAAGCTCCAGTGGCGGACACTTCAAGAAAGGCGTTACGCAATACGGAGAGGTTTATTATCGAAATTACGAGAGAGCACATTCCGGGAAGAGATGGGCAACATATTACTACCGCCCACATATATCTCGCGTAATGATCACAACGAAAAGATCCGAGAAATTAGAACAAATACGGAGACTTACAAGCAGTCGTTCTTCCCACGCACAATTCGTGAATGGAACAGGGAAGGGGGGATCAGATAGTGGTACAATAAGTACCCTCCGCCACACACCGTAAGGTGGCTCGCGGAGTATAGATGTAGATGTAGATGTAGAAATTAACATGAAAGGAATCCAACAGAGACCTTTCAATATTCACAAAAAAAACCAACATAAATGCATAAATATATATATATATATATATATATACAAACAGTAAAACAATTACAATATATAAAGAGACAGAAATGTCATATCTTCAGGTGACAAAATAAGGAAAAAAATTTGCAGTGCAATAGATGGAAATACACTCCTGGAAATTGAAATAAGAACACCGTGAATTCATCGTCCCAGGAAGGGGAAACTTTATTGACACATTCCTGGGGTCAGATACATCACATGATCACACTGACAGAACCACAGGCACATAGACACAGGCAACAGAGCATGAACAATGTCGGCACTAGTACAGTGTATATCCACCTTTCGCAGCAATGCAGGCTGCTATTCTCCCATGGAGACGATCGTAGAGATGCTGGATGTAGTCCTGTGGAACGGCTTGCCGTGCCATTTCCACCTGGCGCCTCAGTTGGACCAGCGTTCGTGCTGGACGTGCAGACCGCGTGAGACGACGCTTCATCCAGTCCCAAACATGCTCAATGGGGGACAGATCCGGAGATCTTGCTGGCCAGGGTAGTTGACTTACACCTTCTAGAGCACGTTGGGTGGCACGGGATACATGCGGACGTGCATTGTCCTGTTGGAACAGCAAGTTCCCTTGCCGGTCTAGGAATGGTAGAACGATGGGTTCGATGACGGTTTGGATGTACCGTGCACTATTCAGTGTCCCCTCGACGATCACCAGTGGTGTACGGCCAGTGTAGGAGATCGCTCCCCACACCATGATGCCGGGTGTTGGCCCTGTGTGCCTCGGTCGTATGCAGTCCTGATTGTGGCGCTCACCTGCACGGCGCCAAACACGCATACGACCATCATTGGCACCAAGGCAGAAGCGACTCTCATCGCTGAAGACGACACGTCTCCATTCGTCCCTCCATTCACGCCTGTCGCGACACCACTGGAGGCGGGCTGCACGATGTTGGGGCGTGAGCGGAAGACGGCCTAACGGTGTGCGGGACCGTAGCCCAGCTTCATGGAGACGGTTGCGAATGGTCCTCGCCGATACCCCAGGAGCAACAGTATCCCTAATTTGCTGGGAAGTGGCGGTGCGGTCCCCTACGGCACTGCGTAGGATCCTACGGTCTTGGCGTGCATCCGTGCGTCGCTGCGGTCCGGTCCCAGGTCGACGGGCACGTGCACCTTCCGCCGACCACTGGCGACAACATCGATGTACTGTGGAGACCTCACGCCCCACGTGTTGAGCAATTCGGCGGTACGTCCACCCGGCCTCCCGCATGCCCACTATACGCCCTCGCTCAAAGTCCGTCAACTGCACATACGGTTCACGTCCACGCTGTCGCGGCATGCTACCAGTGTTAAAGACTGCGATGGAGCTCCGTATGCCACGGCAAACTGGCTGACACTGACGGCGGCGGTGCACAAATGCTGCGCAGCTAGCGCCATTCGACGGCCAACACCGCGGTTCCTGGTGTGTCCGCTGTGCCGTGCGTGTGATCATTGCTTGTACAGCCCTCTCGCAGTGTCCGGAGCAAGTATGGTGGGTCTGACACACCGGTGTCAATGTGTTCTTTTTTCCATTTCCAGGAGTGTAGGAGGATATGCATTTTCGGCGTTACAACCTCCTTATTCATCACCTCACCTCCCTCCTCTCTCTATCCATCTCCCCCACTGTCCATCAGCTCCACCTCTCCCTCTCTCTGTCCATCTTCACCAGCCCCTGTCTCTGTTCACCTCCTCCGCCTCCTCCTGGCCATCTCATTGTCCATATCCTCCTCTGTCATCTCACTTTCCACCTCCCCCTCTTCCCTTTCTCGGCCCATCTCCTCCTCTTGCTCTTTGTGTTCATCTCCTCCTCCTCCATCTCTCTGAATGTCTCTTCTTTCTCCTGTCTCTGTCCATCTCTTCCTCTTTGCTTTCTCTGTCCATCTCTTCCTCTCTCTCTTCTCTCTGTCCATTTCCCCATAACCCTTCACTGTCTGTCTCCTCCTCCTCCTCCTATCTGTGCTTATCTCCTTCGTCCCCCTCGCTGTCTATCTATCTTCACGTTATCACCCTCACCCCACAGGAGGGTGGTGGTTCTTACCCCCACAGTATTTCTTTCCAAATTTGATTAAAATAGCGCCAGGGGCTTAAGGTGAGTTTTTTACCCGTGGCTTTCCTCCCATACACACACATCAAATTTATTTTACACATATTTAACATATTTCACGTTTATTTGAACACCTAGATATCTAGCAAATACCGCCCAGCAGTTCATTTTCATGCAGCTTCATTTTTATGATTTCGTATCTTCTGAACTATATGCCGTACAATGATAGAATTTTCCGTGTATATCCAATGGTATATGTGCCTATAGTCCGCGAAATGTCTTGTGAATGGAGTTAACAATAAAGAAATCACAAATTAAGACGTCATGCATGATGCGACAGTTTATCACGCACCTCAGTGCTTACGACGTCATATTTCCTGAACTATGAGTCGCACAACGATATATTTTTCCAGGTACATTCAGCGGAATATGTGTATGCCGTCTGCGAAATGTATTGCCAATAAAGTTAGCAGCAAAGAAGCTCTCCTGCGAACCTTGCAAGACTAGCGCTTCTGGAAGAAAGGTAGGAGACGAGGTACTGGCGGAAGTAAAGCTGTGAGGACAGGTCTGGAGTCGTGCTTGGGTAGCTCAGCTGGTTGACTCCTTGCCCGTGTGAGGTAAAGGTCCCAAGTTCGAATCTCGGTCCGACACACACTTTTAATCTACCAGGAAGTTTCATATCAGCGCACACTCCGCTGCAGAGGGAAAATTTCATTCAAGAAGTAATATGTTAAAATGTCATGCATGGTGCATCTGTTTTTTCTAGCATCTTAGTATTTGAGGTCATCTCTCCTGAACTATGTGTCGTTCAAAATGTTCAAATGTGTGTGAAATCTTATGGGACTTAGCTGCTAAGGTCATCAGTCCCTAAACTTACGCACTACTTAACCTAAATTATCCTAAGGACAAACACACACACCCATGCCCGACGGAGGACTCGAACCTCCTGCGGGACCAGCCGCACAGTCCATGACTGCAGCGCCTAAGACCGCTCGGATAATCCGGCGCGGCTATGTGTCGTACAATGACATATTTTTGTAGGTACATTCAACGGCAGATGTGGGTGCCGCCTGCGAAAAGTGTTGCAAATACATTTAGTAGCAAGGAAGTAATAAATTTAAATGTGTTGCATGAATCGATAGGATTTACGCATTCATTGTTTATGACTACGTGCTCGTGATCTACGTGTTGTACCATAATGTTATTTTTCTGCTAAATTCAGAGATATATGTGAATACTGTCTGCAAAATGTGTCACTAATATAGTTACAAGTAAAGAAGTAATAAATCAAAACGTCATACTTCATTGGTAGTTTTATTGTACTAACAGCGAGAGTGTAGTGAGTGATAAACTTTTTTTACTTTTTCTGTGGTTAATGAGCGAGAAAAGGTTTCGTAAGGATTTCACAATTGTGTTAAGTCTGTTGCATGTCGCTAAGCGTTCTCATTCTCAAATACTGAATGACTAAAATATGGCTATTCTCGCGTCGTCGGCTACACTGCTTTTCCACCCTACCTCCGCCCCTTTGGTGGGTGGGTGGTTCTTACCCCCACAGTGGTTCTTCCCAGACAGTAAATGATGTGTGCACCAAGTTTGATTGAAATTGGTCTAGTGGTTTAGGAGATGCGGAGTATACACATACGACATACATACACAAATACTCTGATGAGCCAAAACATTATGACCACTTGCTTAATAGCTTGTTTGTCCGTCTGTGGAACGAAATACATCACGGATTCTGTGTATCAAGGATCCAACAGTTTGTTGGTAGGTTTGTAGAGGTACGTGGCATTAGATGTCCGTGCACAAGTCATGCTATTCGCGTAAATGACGGGCCGCTGGTTTGCGTTCACGAAGATAGAGCCAGATAGTGACCCAGATGGGTTCCAAAGGATTTACATCAGGTGAATTTGGTCCCTGAAATATGAACTTGAGTTCACTATAATGCTCCTCAAACCACTGTCTCGCTCCGGGACATGGACAATTATAAACATGACATCGCCGTCAAGGAAGATATCACGCAAGAAGGGATGTAGGTGGTTTGCAGCTGTGAGCATGTCTCCCATTACTAGTAAAGGTCCCAAGCAAGCTCAGGGGAACGTCTCCCACAGCATAACACTGCTCCCTCATACGCTTGCGTCCGAGCGTGCTGACCGAGCTAGGTGGCGCAGTGGTTAGCACACTGGAGTCGCATTCGGGTGGATGGCGGTTCAGTCCCACGTCCGGCCATCCTGATTTAGGTTTCCCGTGATTTCCCTAAATTGTTTCAGGCAAATGACTGGATGGTTCCTTTGAAAGGACAAGGCCGACTTTCCCCATCGTTCCCTAATCCGATGAGACCGATGACCTCGCTGTTCGGTCTCTCCGCCAAATCAACCCAACCCGAGCGCGCTGCACGTTTCGAGCCGCCGTTCACCTCGATGACGACGTTTCTGAAGATAACCCACCGAACTAGTACAGCAAAAATGTGATTCACCTGAAGAGCCGACACGTTCCCATTGATCTACGGTGGACTCCCGAGGGTCCTCTTCCCACTGCAATCGTAATTCATGATGCCGATGGGTCGACATGTGAACATGTAGGGGTGGTCTGCTGCGGAGCTCCATCTTCAACCACGTGCAATGAACGGTGTGCTCCAAAACACTTGTGCAGCACGCACCAGCATTGTGGTATTTCGGCAGAGATGCCAAAGATCACATCTGTCCTGTTCTACAGAGCAGACAAGCCTCCGAAACACACGTTCTGTAGGAATTGCGAATGTCCAAACATTTAGCATCTAGCGGTAATTTCATTGTCCTTCTACGACAGTACCTCGTCAACATTCACGAAGCTTCACCGGTTTGGAGATATTCGTTCACAGGCTCTGAGTAATAATGACCTGCCCTTTGTCAGTGTCGCATATTTCAAAGGATTTCCCCACTTGCATCTCATATATTTGCAAGTGTGATCCCCACGTCCATATCTGCTCCGCTTACATGCTTCTGTTACCGCATCACGCGTCCACAACGTCACCAGGTGACATCCGACGTCGCGTTAGACAGTGGTCATTAATGTTTTGGCTTATAAGTGTACGTACATCCAACTTTATAACTTCTATGGATGGATACAGCTGAGAACCACAGTCCCCATGAATACTTTCATGACCACAGATCTAAAGTTTCTAATTCAACTTTTCCCACTCCAGTACTTTCTAATTCAGTATCAATACCAGTCCATTCTTCCATACATTGATTTAGTTTCAAATAATTTATTAACCTGTTCTTTCTTAATTTTATGTATATTCCTCATGGATGATACCAAAGTCAAATATTTACCGAACGCGGTATTTTTTCTTCACTTAGCCAGTAATTTATTTATTTTCACTACCGATTTCGGCTTATGAACCCACTGCGTAATAAATATCTTTTAAATTTGCCAAATATCTAAATCGGCAGAATCTCAACAATCTGTGAATTGGTTTACAAAATGTTCTAAGTGTTCTGAAAGTGTTGACATTTATTTTGAGGATATAATGCGAGAAATATGCACATTTCCCACCTTATATGCACAAAATAAAACTGTCAGATCACTAGAACAGTTCGTAGACCAACACTAATTGAGACACAGATTCCGAACATGCTGCCACTTTGGATATTTGACGAATTTAAAAGATACTTACCAGAATTATGGAAACATCCCCCAGGCTGTGGCTAAGCCATGTCTCCGCAATATCCTTTCTTTCAGGAGTGCTAGTTCTGCAAGGTTCGCAGGAGAGCTTCTGTAAAGTTTGGAAGGTAGGAGACGAGATACTGGCAGAAGTAAAGCTGTGAGACCGGGCGTGAGTCGTGCTTCGGTAGCTCAGATGGTAGAGCGCTTGCCCGCGAAAGGCAAAGGTCCCGAGTTCGAGTCTCGGTCGGGCACACAGTTTTAATCTGCCAGGAAGTTTCACCATCAACATTTGTCTTAAAACTGTGTGCCGGACTGAGACTCAAACTCGGGACCTTTGCCTTTCGCGTGCCAGTGTTCTGACAGGAGAGCTTCTGTGAAGTCTGGAATGTAGGAGACGAGCTACTGGCGGAATTAAAGCTGTGAGGAAGGGTCGTCCGTCGTGCTTGGGTGGCTCAGATGGTAGAGCACTTGCCCGAGATAGGGAAAGATCCCGAGATTCGTGCTGCTGTAAAAAGAGCGATGCGCGAAGCATTCAATCACTACCAGCGTCATACATTAGCAAAAGATCTTTCTGAAAACCCAAGGAAATTCTGGTCTTACGTAAAATCGGTAAGCGGGTCGAAGGCTTCCATCCAGTCACTCACTGATTAGTCTGGCCTGGCAACGGAAGACAGCAAAGCGAAAGCTGAAATTTTAAATTTAGCATTTGAGAAACCTTTCACGCAGGAGGATCGTACAAACATATCGCCGTTTGAGTCTCGTACATATCCAGTATGGAGGACATAGTGATAGACATCCCTGGGGTTGTGAAGCAGCTGAATGGGTTGAAAATAAATAAATCGCCAGGTCCTGATGGGATTACAATTCGGTTTTACAGAGAGTACTTAGCTTGCATTTATCGCCGAATCTCTTGCCCATCGTTAAGTCCCGAGCGACTGGAAAAAAGCGCAGGTGACTCCTGTATATAAGAAGGGTAGAAGGACGGATCCTCAAAATTACAGACCAATATCCTTAACATCAGTTTGTTGCAGGATTCTCGAACACATTCTCAGTTCGAATATAATGAATTTCCTTGAGACAGAGAAGTTGCTGTCAATGCATCAGCACGGCTTTAGAATGCATCGTCCTGCTAGACGCAACTCGCCCTTTTTTCACATGATATCTTGCGAACGATGGATGAAAGGTATCAGACGGATGCCATATTCCTTGACTTCCGGAAAGCGTTAGACTCGGTGCTCCACTGCAGACTCCTAACTAAGGTACGAGCATATGGGATTGGTTCCCAAGATTGTGAGTGGCTCGAAGACTTCTTAAGTAATAGAACCAAATACGTTGCCCTCGATGGTGAGTGTTCATCGGAGGTGAGGGTATCATCTGGAGTACCCCAGGGAAGTGTGGTAGGTCCGCTGTTGTTTTCTATCTACATAAATGAACTTTTGGATAGGGTGGATAGCAATGTGCGGCTGTTTGCTGCTGATGCTGTGGTGTACGGGAAGGTGTCGTCGTTGAATGACTGTAGGAGGATACAAGATGACTTGGACAGGATTTGTGATTGGTGTAAAGAATGGCAGCTAACTCTAAATATAGATAAATGTAAATTAATGCAGATGAATAGGAAAAAGAATCCTGTAATGTTTGAATACTCCATTAGTAGTGTAGCGCTTGACACAGTCACGTCGATTAAATATTTGGGCGTAACATTGCAGAGCGATATCGAGTGGGACAAGCATTTAATGGCATTTGTGGGGAAGGCGGATAGTCGTCTTCGGTACATTGGTAGAATTTTAGGAAGATGTGGTTCATCTATAAAGGAGACCGCTTATAAAACACTAATACGACCTATTCTTGAGTACTGCTCGAGCGTTTGGGATCCTTATCAGGTCGGATTGAGGGAGGACATAAAAGCAATTCAGAGGCGGGCTGCTAGATTTGTTACTGGTAGGTTTGATCATCACGCGAGTGTTACGGAAATGCTTCAGGAACTCGGGTGGGAGTCTCAAGAGGAAAGGAGGCGTTCTTTTCGTGAATCGCTACTGAGGAAATTTAGAGAACCAGCATTTGAGGCTGACTGCACTACAATTTTACTGCCGCCAACTTACATTTCGCGGAAAGACCACAAAGATAAGATAAGAGAGATTAGGGCTCGTACAGAGGCATATAGGCAGTCATTTTTCCCTCGTTCTGTTTGGGAGTGGAACAGGGAGAGAAGATGCTAGTTGTGGTACGCGGTACCCTCTACCACGCACCGTATAGTGGATTGTTGAGTATGTATGTAGATGTAGATCATGCCTACTGAGAAAAATAAATTCATGAAGTTTAAGAATGCTAACCATCAGGAGCGATTCCCATTTGTTGTGTATGCTGACTCCAAGTGCCTTCACACTCCTGTGACCCACAGTGAAGATGACCCCACAACGTCACATACTACTTCACAGAAAAACACATAGCCGGCCAGAGTGGCCGTGCGGTTCTAGGCGCTACAGTCTGGAGCAGAGCGACCGCTACTGTGGCAGGTTCGAATCCTGCCTCGGGTATGGATGTGTGTGATGTCCTTAGGTTAGTTAGGTTTAATTATTTCTAAGTTCTAGGCGACTGATGACCTCAGAAGTTAAGTCGCATAGTGCTCAGAGCCATTTGAACCAGAAAAACACATACAAAGCCGGCCGGAGTGGCCGAGCGGTTAAAGGCGCTACAGTCTGGAACCGCACGACCGCTACGGTCGCAGGTTCGAATCCTGCCTCGGGCATGGATGTGTGTGATGTCCTTAGGTTAGTTAGATTTAAGTAGTTCTAAGTTCTAGGGGACTTATGACCACAGCAGTTGAGTCCCATAGTGCTCAGAGCCATTTGAACCATTTGAAACACATACAACATGTGACAATCCAGCAAGTGGTATCATCCTATGATTCTAGCTATAACCGCTGCGAATATTATGTCAGGGATAATCCTGCTGTTTCGTTGCTCACTGAGCTCGAAAAACTTGCATGGCAGATTGAAAAGCATTTCTGTGATCAAATCGCAGGAGTGTAAAGATCTGTATGATAAGGAAGTTGACTGTCATATTTGTGGGCTGCCATTAGATAGGAAAGCGGAAACTTCTCATAGAGACCACTGTCATCTTACAGGGAAGTTCAATGGTGCAGCTCACAACACATGCAATTTGAAGTATCGACTATCACGACACATGCATGTTTTCTTCCATAGTTAAATTGAGTATGACAGTCAGTTTCTTGTCGAGGACTTGGCCAATTTTGGTATGGAGAAAGAGCAGGTCAATGGCCTGATGTGTTCGTCGAGAAATATATTTCTTTCTACAAACGAATGGCGCCAAGAATACCACTTCACTTCGTTGACTCACTCTGATATATGCAATCACCACTCCAGAAATTTATTTGAAACTCTACTGCTGGAGGATATGCATATCACTCGAGGAGAAGTGTCCACTTGTAACTAAGAAGGGGTATTTTCCATATCATTATCTAGATAGTATGCCACAACTCAAGGAAACCGGAATACCAGACATAACTGCTTTCTCCAGCAACCCTACTGGCGATACCATAGCAGATGCAGAGTATGAGCGTATTCTGAACATTTGGATGGAATTCAATATTCATGATTTAGGAGACTACACAAGACTTTACATGGACATGGATGTGCGTTTGTTTGTGGACGTTTACGAGAAATTCCGGCGTCTATGCATTACCACATATTCCTTGGATCCCGCCTTTTACTGCAGAGCACCTGCGTTGTCTTGGGATGCTATGCTCAAGAAAACGAAGTGCAACATCTAACGATTAACTGATGCTGATATGCTTCTTTTCTTTGAGTAAGGGATGCATGGGAAACTTTGCCAACATGTACATAGGCACGCCAAGGCAAATAACCCACTTATAGGTGAGAGGTTCAGTGTAGCCAACAATTCAAGCTACATCTTATATCTTTATGTCAATAATTTATACGGGCACACCATGCAACAATAGTTGCCGATTGGCGAGTTTCGATGGCTGTCCAATGATGAATGCATTGGATTAGGTGAAACTTTCCATAGTAGGGATGTGGTGGCTGATTCTGATGTAGGGTATGTGGTGGAGGCAGGACTCACATACCCTATTAATTAACATGATGCGAGCGCCAATTTGCCACTGTGTCCGGAGCAACTAGTTCTGCAAGGAGACTCCACCCCAGAACTAATGACAACGCTGGAGAATAAGCTAAAAACTAAACTCCGCCCGAACAGGACATAAAAGCCCAATGGTGCCGACCGGCTGCTGTGTTATTCTCAGCCCCCAGGCGTTACCGGATGCGGATATGGAGGGGCATTTGGTCAGCACACCGCTCTCCGGGCCTTTTCCGAGACCGGAGCCGCTACTTCTCCATCAAGTAGCTCCTCAGTTTGCCTCACAATGGCTGAGTGCACCCCGCTTTCCAACAGCGCTCGGCAGACTGGATGTTCACCCATCCAAATCCAATCCCAGCCCGACAGCGCTTAACTTCGGTGATCTGACGGCAACTGGTGTTACCACTACAGCAATGCCGTTGGCCCCTGGAGAATAAGCAGACATACATTTTTTGTTATCGTAATCTCCTGCAGTGTCTCAGATTGGTGATAAAACTGTTTAGAATCACCCAGACTATCTTCTTCAATCAATCCCCCTGGCTGAAGGAGTATATTGATTGGAATACGACACTGATGGCTTCTGTGGCGTGTGACTTTGAAAAAGATTTTATTAAATTAATGAACAAGTTATTCTGGCAGAACAATGGAGAATTTGACAGAACATCGCAATATTTTGATTACAGCCAAATGGGATGGGCGTTATGGCATAACAAAATGTATTGCCAGACCAAATTTTAGATGGGGCACAATATTCAATGATAACTTTGTTGCTGTGGAGATGTTGAAGGTTACAGTACGCTTCAATAAACTTACCTATGTGGGGATGTGCACATTAGACCGATCCAAATTTCTCATGTAGCACTTTCATTATCAGTTTGCGAAATCTCATTTCGCTGATTCTAATTTTTCTCAGCTAGCTTGATTTATTGCTGGAAGAACAGCGATCCATATGAAGTAATAAGGTGCCACAATGAAGATTTCGACGTTTCTTTATACACACCTGATAATCCTTGTAGAATTGTTCCACACAACAAGAACGTTATCAATCTAACGAAAGACGAGCGAATGGATCACCGTTTGTTGAATTCGTAGGTCTGCAAGCAAAAATGTATTCATGTCACACATTGCAGTGTGTCACCCAGAGGTGGTCTAGTGGTCTAGGGGTGTGCGACGTGAGCCATCAAGAGCCCTCTCTATCGAAGACTATTTGTAGTGTCTGTACACTGGTGTTCGCGGTGCTCCACCGCAGCCACAACATATGGTGCGACAAACTAGCATAGAATCAAGAGGACATGAGGAGTGCACTGTACTGCAATATATAATCGGCCTGTCGCCTCATGACGATAAAAGAAGCATTTGTGATGATCGGACTGAAACTCTTCCATACTCATAATATTCACCTGTTGAGAGAGAGGGGTGGAAGAGACTCTGATTCAGTGAGAGGGAAGAATGAGACTGGTTGTAAATGTTGCACAACAGTGTGGCCATTTTATCACAGTGTAAGAATTCTCTGTGTGTGTGTGTATGTCTGTGTGTGTGTGTGTGTGTGTGTGTGTGTGTGTGTGTGTGTGACAGAGAGAGAGAGAGAGAGAGAGAGAGAGAGAGAGAGTCATCTAAATATTTATTTATTTATGCACACCATGTGTGTGAGGAATGTGTGCTGTGTATACACGTAAATATGTATTTCTAAACAAAGTCTGTACACCAGGGGCATCAACAAAACTGTACCTGTAAAATATCTGCAGACAAAGTGTGTTGACAAAAATTGTACGTCATGAAAACAGATTAGTTTTTAAGTTTCTCCTGCCGCTAGTCATCCAAGTTTGACTAGCGTTTTTAAGTGTAGATGTATGCTTACTTTTTAGTCCATCGAAATTATTACTGTTGAACCAGCGCTATTATGTGAGCTATCAAACTGACCGTTCAGATAAAACAATTGTCAACCAGTGCTATTGTTAGGTGGACTGTGGATTTATATAGTTTTTGGTGCAAGAAAACAAAAGTATCTGTGCATTAAAGGAATATTACGTTACATATTTTTTCTTAAGAACCAAATTGTCTAACTGTATCTAAAAATGTATCTTTGCATTACAAATATTATTATGTAATTTTTTTTAAGTTTCAAATTGTATCTATCATCTGATATGAATTTTTTAAGAAATGTATTTGTGAGAACTGAATGTAAATGAATTCGTTACCATACATATTTCTTGTCATTATTTACAAAAAAAACTATCTCCATTGCTATATATAAAGGATGTGCAAGATACTAACGACATTAGTTTTAAATCTGAAGGTGAAGTTTAACTTGGACGATAACAAAAAATGTAGAATGGTTGTAAGGGATTATGCCTATCAAGCAGCATGATATCACCAGAACTTGAAGAAAACCACAGATGTAGTATATGGGCAAAACTATATACTATCAAGGTGGAAGCAGGGTGAAAAGAAATCATAAACAGGTTGTGAGATAAAAATTCATTTATTTTTCATTCAACTTAAAAGGGTTTCATAAGTAGACACAACACAGTTTTCACACATCTTCTTCTGCTTCTTGATTCGATGGAGAGCAGGACACCTGTGGGATTCCAGGTCTTGAATGGCAGCAAAATTGAAGATTCAATGCAACCATGTGATCTCCACGCCTTTGACGTAAATGATGGTATCCGTGTGGCCAAATAATTGAAGAGACATCACCATATCATTCCAGTGAATTGCATGGTAGAAACGTGTTAACCACATTGCACAGCTGTGTTTTAGTACATTTCACGTCCTTGAAAGACCTCAGCGATGCAGTGTTTGCTGAGGATGTCTCTACTACACCAGCATCTTATGTGTATGCTGTGAATGCAACTTCTTTAGATATAAACTGTCTAAGTTCATCATGATTGAAACCCTGACCGTCTGAAATGATGTTCACATATTGAGATGCCATTGTGAAGTGTTCTAAGTATGGCTCAATACCTGTGTATTTATACAGCTCATTGCACAACACCGGCAATAGTTAATGATACCTTCATGTACGTCTAGAGCACACACTGGAGAGTGTTCTGGGAAATTTGCCGAAGATTCAGGTTTAGTTCGTCCATCCATAGGCCCAGATTTAGCTATCTCGCTCCGTTTTGAGCGGTCTGTTATGACGACTGGCGCCAGCTCCTTGAATTTCCGTGAGTTTAGTAGACATCCTCTTCTTTGCAGTAAGAAGCACGAAACCTTGCATACCTGTCATATGTTAGACTGTATACACTTTCATCCCATCGCAGGTGAAAATTATCATATGGGCAGAATTAGGCATTCAGGTAGTCTCTGGCATTAGTTAATCTGCAATCATTTGCTATATTACCTCTTCTAATGGTCTAAAATGAAATTATGATGAACCTGGGCGTCTCCAGTTGAGCAGATGTTTTAATATACCACATTTGTCTGCTTGCAGTCGGTAGTACTGGATACTCGCAAACCTCCCATGAATGGAAAGATAACTGTAGTAATACACTGGCATCCAGAACTTTTAAAAGTTTTTGAGCTGTTATCTGTTGCACTTCGTACCAGAAGAAGTTCTACATCTACATATATATTCCTCTAGCCACCCAGCGATGTGTGGCGGAGGGCACAATTCGCGCCAAAGTCATATTCCGTCCCCCCACCCCCACCCCACCTCCCACCCTCTGTTCCACTCGCTGATCGCGCGAGGGAAAAACGACTGTCTGAACGCCTCAGTACAAGCTCTTATTTCCCTTATCTTTGAATCGTGATCATTGCGCGATTTGAAAGTTGATGGTAATAACATATGCTCTACATCCT
This sequence comes from Schistocerca cancellata, assembly GCF_023864275.1. Lineage (NCBI taxonomy): Eukaryota > Metazoa > Arthropoda > Insecta > Orthoptera > Acrididae > Schistocerca > Schistocerca cancellata. The sequence continues at coordinate 374,054,431 of NC_064628.1, forward strand.
CGGTGAAGATCGGATTTCGGAATTTAGTGAGCATACCCTTTTGTTTAGCGCGCCGTCTATCTGCAAGTGTGTCCCACTTCAAACTTTCTATGAGATTTGTAACGCTCTTGCGATGGATAAATGTACCAGTCACGAATCTTTCCGCTCTTCTTTGGACCTTCTCGATTTCTTGAATCAGACCCAACTGGTATGGGTCCCATACAGACGAAGAATACTCAAAGACTGGACGAACTAACGTATTGTAAGCTATTTTCTTTGCTGAAGGACTGCATCGCTTCAGTATTCTACCAATAAACCGCAATCTAGAGTTCGCCTTACCCCTTACTTTTGTAATCTGATCATTCCATTTGAGGCCGGCCGGAGTGGCCGTGCGGTTCTAGGCGCTACAGTCTGGAGCGGAGCGACCGCTACGGTCGCAGGTTCGAATCCTGCCTCGGGCATGGATGTGTGTGATGTCCTTAGGTTAGTTAGGTTTAATTAGTTCTAAGTTCTAGGCGACTGATGACCTCAGAAGTTAAGTCGCATAGTGCTCAGAGCCATTTGAACCATTCCATTTGAGATCATTTCGAATAGTCACACCCAGATACTTGATGGACGCTACCGCTTCCAAAGACTGGGCACTTATTTTGTACTCGTACATTAATGGGGATTTTCGCCTTGTTATACGCAGTAGGTTACACTGACTAATATTGAGAGATAACTGCCAGTCATTACACCAGGCATTTATTTTCTGCAAATCCTCATTGATTTGTTCACAACTTTCGTGTGATACTACTTTCCTGTAGACTACAGCTTCATCGGCAAACGGTCTAAGGCCGCTGTCGATACCATCAACCAGATCGTTTATGTAAAAAAGCAGAGGACATGTACCTTGCCCTGGGGCACACCTGAAGTAACGCTTGTTTCTGTTGAAGTCATCTCGTTCAGGACGACATACTGCTCTCTGTCTGTTAGAAAATTTCTATCCAACCGCATATGTCACCGGATAGACCGTAAGCGTGCACTTTTTGTAGCGAGCGAATGTGCGGAACTGAGTCGAACGCCTTTCGAAAGTCGAGAAATATGGCATCAACCTGGGAACCAGTATCTAGAGCCTGTTGTATATCATGCACAAAGAGGGCCAGCTGTGTCTCTCATGACCGCTGTTTCCTAAAACCGTGCTGGTTTCTGCATATGAGCTTCTCGGAGTCTAGAAAGGTCATTATGTCTGAGCACAAAATATGTTCCATCATTCTACAACAAATCGATGTCAGTAAAATTGGTCGGTAATTATGTTCATCCGATTTTCTACCCTTATTATAGATTGCTATGACCTGGGCCTTCTTCCAGTCCCGTTTTCCTGTTTACCATTTACAACAATTCGCAGTATGTCCTAAAAGAATATCAGAAACAGTTGTAGATGTATAAATGCAGTAAATCTCCCATACTCTGCCACTGTTCTACCCATAAATCGTTCAAATCCGAGGAGAATCAGAAACATACGTTTTATGAGCTGATGTTATGCCTACATTGCATGTATGGTCAATCTCGACCCCGTTAATTTCATATTGTATCTCATGTAACAGGAATGCGGTAGCATTGTGTGTAAGGTTCTATGCCACTGTAGCAGTGCCACCCCTTTTTGTAAATGATCGATCGAAATATATGAAACTCCTGCACAGGAGGTTTAAAGCATCTTGTTGCTGAATGAGCATCCTAATTTCATCGTTCTTGTTGATCGTGGTTAAGGCATAATGTTTATGCGAGAAGTACTGTTGGCATATAATGCCATTTCCATCGGGCTAGTTATATCGAACTGCATCATTGCGAAGTTTCAACCTAGTGACTTAAGAAACTCGTAGTCTGCACTTGGTATCACCTTGCCGTTCTATTGGAAGGTGCCGCTCTTTGCGTTGTACACATTGATTTTATACCTTATGTCATACTGTCTTCGTTGATAGTATGAGGACGCTAGGAAGCTGCTGTAAGTCCCAGCTGGTTGAATGTCATCACCGCTTCCAGACAGGCCCCAGCTGGTTGATGAGTGCCGCCACCGCTTCTGGGCTTCAGCATGTTCGAGGTCACTGCTGGCTCCACTTTAGATGTAGTCATACAATGATTTCCTCGAAACGAAAGTCAGTGAGTTGGTTATCCTAATCCACAATATGCAGCTCCAGATAGTCCAACGTCTGAACTGTTACTGCAAGGTAAATAGCGTTTGAATGTTTCTCAATGATCTTATACGCTGTTCCAACTGATGGGGAGAATCCATAAATTGTGTGAATCAATCTATTATTGAGGCAAGAGTTTTTTGCAATGGTACACTCGGTACAGATTGTACTGACAGAGTCTGACTGGTCGGATCTATAAAATTTATTAGCGTCCTTCTTCAAAATATGTCCTTCTGTGAAATCCAGTAGCCATCCTACTGAACATTTCTGGTTAAAGTCAAAGTCAGATTTAAGTGTACTGATGTTTGCTTGTAACAATCCCTTTTCCAGGCCATTTTAAAACATCGTTTACATCATCAGTATTAAAACAAACGGTAACACACTTGAACATATATTTATTTGTAAGCAGTCTATCCAGTAGAATAGCTAATAATTTTTTTTTTATTTAACAAGAGAACTACTCCTTTCTTGTATGGTTTCAAGTATAGTCCTTTTCCAATGGCTACTGCTTCTGTCACGTGGTTATGTCTCCTTGCCTCCTATAGCTGCTCCCGGGGGTTCTGTGCGTTCTTGACTGTTCTGGCAACAGCTGCAGCACCATCAGCCAGTGAACTCATCGCTAAGAGACCTTAGAGGGCAGGAATGAGGAAGGAGATAATTCCGCCTGATGTCTTGGGTATCGGTAGAACCTGGGTGCATAAGCAGTCCTTCATGCTTCAGGACGCTTTTAACTGCTTACTTCGCTGTCAGGATACAGTTTTTTAAGCACCTTTGCCCTGGCTTCTTCTTCTCATCATCGTTATCTTATACTTTGGTTCATAGCTTCCTTGAAATTCACACCCAAGCCAAATTAATTTAGCCACACATGGTTTTATCAACTACAAATGCTACAATGCACTGCTCTATATCAATATCCTTTCTCACATGTATTGCCTTGGCTTTATCAGCTACAATTCGCTCTGCAGCTTGACGTCCTGGGAGATCTTTATGTTTTGCATATGAAATGTCGTTGTTCCAAACATGCCTCATCTTCTTCTACTTTTTCTTCTTCTTTTGCTTGTGCCGTTGTCCCACAGTTGTCGCAGGGTCGGCATAGTTCAGTCTGAGTTGGCATGGTTAATGGAAGGGGTGGCCGGATGCCCTTCCTGTCGCCACTCCGTACCCGCTGGCGCGGAATCAGTGCACCCCAGGTGCCTGCATAGAGTGTAAACCATGAAAGAATGAGAACGTGTTTCAGATGTCTGAGAGTCGTGTAACTGAGGCGGGACGCGGCGACCAGCCCAGTATTCACATAGTGGGATGTGGAAAACGGCCTAAAAACTACATTCAGGCTGGCCAGCACATTAGCCCTTCGTCGTTAATCCGCTGGGCGTATTCGATCCGGGGCCGGCACACTACCCGAGTCCAGGAAGCAGCGCATTAGCCCTCTCGGCTAACCTCATCATGCAAACACGCCGCCGAGTCCAGGAAGCAGCGCATTAGCGCTCTCGGCTAACCTCATCATGCAAACACGCCTCATCATGCAAGTTAACCCCATTATCCCCACGAAGTGAACGTCTTTGACGCTTTGAACCAGGTCCATAGCAATAATACCGCGGAATGTGCAGTTCGACTGGAAGTTTGTCGAGAAACCAATACCTCCTTTAATGTGTCTCCTGTTGCACATATTATAATACTGCGATGGCTGCGCTCCATGAATCCCATCAAATACCAAATCGTCAGCGTCAATCCAACTGCTCTGTGCTGCAGGGAAACCAAGCCATTTAACAAGTGCTCTATTCCCTCGACGTTTTATGATGCACTCTATGAGAAACACACATGGTTCTGAGCTCTTCTGCATTTCCTCTGTGTAAAAGCATATTGAAATTTCAGTGTCACTACTATCCTTTAAGATGTAAGTTCTGGGATTTTTTTTCTGCACTCTGGAGACAGTGAATATCTCACTAGACGAGTTTGGGATGGATGACTTATCAGGTGCTGAAACTTCCGGACAGATTAAAACTGTGTGCCAGACTTAGACTCGAACACGGAACCTTTGCCTTTTTGCTCTACCGACTGAGTCACCCAAGCACGACTCACGCCCCGTCCTCGCAGCTTTTAATTCCGCCAGTACCTCGTCTCCTACCTTTCAAACTACACAGAAGTCTCCTGTCAGAGCACTTGCCCCAAAAAGGCAAAGTTCACGAGTTTGAGTCTGCGTCTGGCACACAGTTTTAATCTGCCAGTAAGTTTCATACTAGCGCACACTCCGCTGCGGAGCGAAATTTTCATTCTCAGATGCTGCCTTGTGTTTTGAGATACATACTAAACCACCCACCTTAAATTTCTGTTTACGTGTAGCAAACATATTAATACGATAGTATACCGTTTCCGTGAGCCCATTGTCACGAACATTGATTGGCCTCATTTTTATTGTGCTGTATTTGGTTCGATTACACTGTGCAGTTATTTCTGGGAGATACCCGTCTATTTGTATGAATGACGAAGATTAAAACATATCCACACTTGAGCTTTCATTATTATGTTCAGATGTTCCACGATACTCACCTTCAAGTGAGTGAATATTGAGTAGTGATGTATTCCATACTGCTGCATCACGGTCTTGAAATATCTATTGTAAAACTCTCCACCATGAACAGTTTGAAGATTGTCCAGGCATCGATTCATCCCTGTCTGCAACAAACGCTCAAACAACTCTGTGATATCTCTCCCAAGTTTTATTTTAACAAGTACAGCCCAGGGAAATTTAGAGTATGTGTCAATGACCATTAAAACATATTTGAATCCATTGTTAGTATGTGAATATGTTCTCATACCTACAATATCAGCCTGCTGTAAGTTATCCAAACCTTCGATCATAACAAGCCCAAGAGGATATGTTTACGTGCTGGTTTGTGCAGTTCTCAAACTACTGTCTCCATACTTATTTGATGATACCTGTCTCTAAGCCCGGAAATAATTGAAACAAACTCATTCAAATAAGCAGTATTAGCAGCAGCAGCTGATTCCATCAGAAGTGGTAGTCGATCTATTAGCTCATTGAGATCGTCATAGCATATACACTGCGGGGGTCGATTACTGACTGTTTTATGCTGGATGTTAATTCCACCACCAATGCTATACTGAGCATCTAATATGGGTTTTGTAATGGTTTCCCGCTTTCCTATGTGCACTGCCGCAGTATTTCACCATACATTTCCTGATCTTTGGGTGAATAATTCACAGTTTTTGTGGAATTTAGGAAAATGAGGTTCATTAGACCAATTGTTCTTTGAAATTCCCTATCGCCTATCTCTATTGTTTTTTTCTTTTAAACTTACAGGCTGCGTGCCCAACGTGTATGGTTTTTCACCACTGACGTCAAATTTTTTATCTATCCTATCATCACTTCGATGGTTAATGAAATCAGCAACGCCATGATCGTTGTGTAATTTTGCTGAGAGTTCATCGAGAGATTCAGTAACTGGGTTAAAGTTTTTTCTCAGTGTCTGCTCTCAATCCAAATGTCCTAATCTTAGCCGCCGTAGCTTCTCTCGTACAGTCTTCGATGCCATGGTGACCTTATGTTCAGTCAACATTCTGTTATGTACTAACAAGGAAAAATCACCATCTCACCCCTCTCAGATTTAGTGACAAGATGGACCAGTGGATAGCCCATCAAGAACAGAACACAGATAAAGCATGAAAACGCGAAGAATGGGACTCCATCCAGGTGTGTTAGCAGTGGCATGAGAACATTTGTCTTGCCACAGTTGGATGGACCTACAATTACCGCCCATATATTGTCGGGCAGGAGTATCCCAATCTTCTTCTTCTTCTCCTTCTTCTTCTGGTCTTCTTCCACACCATCACAGGATCAGTCACAGCAGTGTCCTAAAGCTTCACCCATCCCACCACGATACCGACTACATCAGGTTTTGGTGTGCGATAGTCTTTTATAGAAAAATGAACACTTGTAATAATAATAATAATAATAATAATAATCAAACAACGGAAAATCCAAGATGGAATGTAACAATGTTATGAGAAAGAAAGTTGCTATTCACCATATAGCGGAGATGCTGAGTTGCAGATACGCACAGCAGAAAGACTTCACAATTAAAGATTTTTGCCATTGGCCTTCGTCAACAACAGGCACACATACGCACAAACACACATTCACACAAACGCAACTCACACACACGACTGCAGTCTCAGGCAACTCCGCTATATGGTGAGTAGCAACTTTCCTTCTCATAATGTTGTTAATAATAATAATAGTAATACATGTAGCCACAATAGCACAATCATCTTACTGACAGGGCTTACAGTGGCTGCACCTTATATTATATGATGGCGTAGTTAAATAAGAAAAACAACAAAGATTTACGATAATATTTTTTTATTTACATGTCAGCAATGGTAGACAACAGTAAAAATTCACTGATTCAATCTTCACAATGGTATATTATTTGGCAAATAAGGGTTTCTTGAATACTTAAAATTCAAGGTGTATTTCTTTCAGACTGATGGGTGTTCCTTTAGCCTCTTCCTTTGACGCTGTATCGATGCAATATTCTAAATTATCCGCATGCACACTATACGTATGGAGACAATTTGCAATGTCCTCATACGTAGTTTGAATACGTGGCAGCCCACGTTTCAGTCTTTTCAACACAAGGGATAGCACTACTCATAGGCCGAACAAGTTTGTAATGGTAGAGTGCTATAAATAAATGGACCGATCTACAGATATCACGATGAGGGCCGCGCTGTCGTACAATGATGTTATCGATAGCGTCAGGCGATCACAGTAAGGGTCTGGGTGTGGACGAGATGGACAATACTCGGTGGTCATGTGTTTACTGATGATGAATCTCTAACACAAGACGCCAGTCACTGTCCACCGATTCTCCTATACCAATATTTAAGGACTTTGGACCGCCAACTTTAAATTATAAGTTGAAGTGAAATGCAGTAGAGCACTCGGAGGAATCGACAGCTTCTCATCCACCACATCAACACTTTGTTCTTGCACTAGCACAGGAATGTTCTGGGATGGTGCATATGTCAGAGACCAACACTGACCTGCACTGTGTGACGCAGGGGCCCCCCACTCAATGCTTCTGAAAGTCAGGGACTGGCTGGGTTTCTTTATCAATCAGCAGGATGGATAATAGGAGCTTGTTGTCCTGCTCCAAAGTCCTGACCAGGTGTTCTACAGGATACTACGATGCTACTGCCACCGCCTAGTTGGAGGTCGCTGGCCCTGACATGCCTGAGGTCATTCTGGGTTCTGACAGGTGGGAGGCTGCTTGCTTGGCCACAATGGAGGAGGACGCTGAACAAGGAAGAAGAAGGAGAAACAATAAGCAACCACAGACAAAGACATGAAGTTGAGAAAAGACGTGGAACGAAACCACTTGTACTCACTTTTATTCTCCTTCTGCGAGGCAGAGGCTGGGGAGGATCTCTGTTGCTGTTGGTGCTTCGTAGTTCTCCCTCTGACTGACGAAGTCATCAGCATACGACTGGATGCATCATTCCTATGTCTTCCAACCAATTTTTAGATAGGGAGGGGGGCCAGGTGAATGCTGAATTCCTTTTGTTTCCCAGGAAACAAAACCTGTTTCAGTCGATCACCATAAGCGCCAAGGCGACAACTTCTGGTTCATTCTATCTAGGGTAGAGGAATCGGAGGAGGTTGTAACTTGCACCATGGATTGACCAGTCATTACAAAAAAACATAAACAGCTCCAGCACAGGTAGTAGTAGTCTCTATGAGTTACGAAATGCATCCCACTGCATCTTCAATATCTGTTGAAAAGTATTCATCCATTATCACCTCCTCCCACTCCTTGTGTAGCGGGCCTTGGACGCAGTCCTCAGCTGTATGCTTACTGGTAATACATTTATTAAACTCCTTTCTGTCCAACACCAACGTCTCAACAGTTAAACACATTAAGACAATACCTTTTCAGGAGAACACTACACACTCAGATACTGTAGTAACATAGTTCCGAACTGAGCTAAAATATCCAGCAAAATGCATATCATTGTTGAATGTATTCCAATCTCTGTCTTCCTATACAGTTTTAGTCCTCTACAGCTTCCTGAAGTACCAATGAAGTCATTCCCTCGTGTCCTGTCCCTTCTCCTTGTCAGTGTTTTTCACATATTCCTTTCCTCTCCGATTCTGCACAGAATCTCCTCATGCCTAATCTTATCAGTCATTCAATCATCTAATTTTCATCATTTGTCTGTAGTGCCACATCTCAAAAGCTTCGATTGTCTTCTGTTCCAATTTTCCCACAGTCCATGTTTCACTACCATACAACGCTGTGCTCCAAATATACATTCTGAAAAATTAAATCTTCAAATTAAGGCATATGTCTGATATAGTAGACTTTTCCGTTGCTAGTCTGCTTTTGATGTCCTCCTTGCTCTGTCCGTCATTGGTTATTTTACTGCCTAGCTAGCAGAATTCCTTAACTTCATCTACTTTGTGACCATCAATCCTGTTTTTAAGTTTCTCGCTGTTCTCATTACTTTCGTCTTCCTTCGATTTACTCTCAATCCACATTCTGTACTCAGTAGGTTGTTCATTCCATTCAGCAGAACACAAATCGTTCTTCACTTTCACTCAGGATAGCAATTTCGTCAGATAACTGTATCACTGATATCCTGTCACCTTGAATTTTAATACCACTCTTGAACCGTTCTTCTATTTCCATCATTGCTTCTTTGATGTACAGATTGAACGGTACGGGCGGAAGACTACATCCCTGTCTTACACCCTTTTCAAGCCAAGTGCTTCGTTCTAGATCGTCCACTAATATTATTCCCTCTTGGCTTTTGTACATATTGTATATTACCTGTCTCTCCCAATACCTTAGTCCTATTTTTCTCAGAATTCCTAACATCTTGCATCATTTTCCATTATCGAACGCTTTTTCCAGGTCGATAAATCCTATGAACGTGTCTTGATTTTTCTTTAGTCTTGCTTCCATTATCAACTGCAACCTCATAATTGCCTCTCCGGTGCCTTTACCTTTCCTAAAGCCAAATTGATTGGCATCTAACACGTGAACAGTCGATTTGTTGCCAGTTCCCACAATCACTTTAGAAATTCAGCTGGAATATTATCTATCCATTCTGCCTTATTTGATCTTACAGTAAGTCCTCCATAGCTCTTTTACGTTCAGATTCTAGTACCAGGATCCCTATCTGTTCTACAGCGATCCTGCTTCTTCCTCTAAATGCATACCATACCACAATAGCTCTCTTTTTTTCTCATCATCATATGAGTGTTCCGTAGTGATATCCTTCCTGTCTGACAGCTCAACACAGACTGAGGGATTTAGGGATGTGAGCCAATTGCAACATTGGTGCCACCTGGCGATGACACATGAAACTAGTCTAAGTAGTGGTCTGACATGTGTGCTCTCGGCACTCCATGACCAGCTGGCAGGCATGGAAGACAGTGGGCCGAGCACCCAGCCAGCTGACACACTTGTGGGCAACCCAAAACAGCAGCTAATACACCATACTTCTTTCCATTCCTCAGTGTTTGCATCAAGGAAATTGGGGGGCCCTGTCTCCCACAAACTGATTAAATAAATAATATGAAAACTGAATTGAATAATATCTTATTAACATTGATTTGAATTTTGTGTCATGACATCCTCCCTCTCCAGCACAGACCGAGCCTTTTCTCCATCAATTCACAAGTGAAGTAGGGGAGGGGAAGTGGGGGAGGGAAGGGTGGAAGCAGGAAAGGGACCTGGAGGGCAGATGGATTTCCCAGGAGGGGACAAGTGGCTCAGCACTGAACAAATGTCCCTTTTCCCAGAGGGCTTGAGGTGGAGGAAGGGAAAGGGAGGGGTGAGGGGCAGTGGTGTGTGGAGGACAATCCAGCACCCTCAAAGACACTATCTTACATCCTTCCAGCAGCTCAGCACACACTGGGAATTGGGGAAGGGGAGGGAGAAGTGGGATAGGGGAGGGCTGTAAGATGTCCCAGGAGAGGTGCAAGTGACTCAGATCTGAACAACTGTCCTTTTTCTGAGAGAGGTGGGGAAAGAAGATGGGCAAAGGGGAGAATGCAGGGAAATCAGTTAGCAGAACAATGGTTGAGGTACTCCAGGTGCAAGGAGGAGCAGAGGTTACACGAAAAAGCACTTAGCAGACAGTAGGTTCATGTACACACAGCAGGTTTTGATATGACATTCATATCAAAAATGTTCCCATACCCCCTTCGCTGCACTACTTGTGTCAGGGGAAGAAGTTTCTACGGAAATATCACCACATGAAAGCAAAAGGCATGATTAACAAAAACCTTGGGTTCCAGCAAGCAGGTTCTGTTTGTGGTCAGACCTACATTTGGAAAAGACGATGCTTGTTTAGAAGGTGCTGCAATTTGTGAACAACAACAAAATTTGATTAAAGAAGAACAAAAAGCACGTGCAGATCATACAGTCTACACAAAAACAAAAAACAAAATCAGTGCAGATCATATAGTCTATGTGAACGAAGCTGTGGGCGCTAAGCTAATGACTTCATGAACCAAAACTGATAGTGAAAATAAATAAATGCAGCCTAAGTGAAGAAAAAATGGCCCATTCGTTCAATAAATTTAACGTGTTGCATGGTGGCCTCATCACAGTACTATAGGTTTCAATGCAATGAGTGCCAGAATAGTGCATACTCTGAATATAATTCATTTGACTTTCATGCCTAATCTCTTGTCGATAGAGGGGCACAAGGTATTTTTTGTCATTTAAGCATGATTTTCCCATTTACTACCTGTTTATTTTCTGCACCAGAAAGATAAAGCTGCTTCCAACTTATAAACTTTTCTTGATCGAATCACATTTATGTTGGATTAAATAATGAAACAATGGTTAACCCTCTAAGTTTGTAACTTCCTGCCTCTGTATGACTGGGTTTTACAGTTGCCTCATTTCTGTCTGATGCTGCAAGTAGACATTCCATGGAAAAATGATCCTTTTCATTACAATTGCTGCATGAATAAATTGCCTGTACATTTTGATAATCAGTTGGAACTCTCAACTTCTGAACCGTCATGTTTCACTCCTCTTTTGTGGAAAACATTCTTTATTGTTCCGAACAAAGTACTATAAGTCTGATTTACATTCAGAATTATAAAAATATGGATAAAGTGAAAAGTTAAGGTATCCAGAAATTTGATGGTAAGAATTTTCATCGATGAAAATATCTGCTACCAACCTTTTTTTATGTAAAAGTTCTCGATTTCGTGAAGCGGAAAACGAGGACAAATAAAGCTGGTGAGAATGAAATAGTTGGGATGACTTAAACGTGAACGTGATGGGCATTCTACCTTTTCTGATGGAATTTGGCCAATAACAGTGTGCTATAATATGCACAAATGCAGCTGAATGAACCAAAAGTTGTTTTTATTGAGGGTCCCTAACAGACACAATTGGACACCACATTAGTCAGGTTGAGTGTTTGGTACAATCTGTTACAGACACTGACAAAATGGTTAAAATTTTGGGAAGTCTGCCAGAAAAATTTGGAGCTTTCTCCACTGCATGGGATTCATCTGCTAAAGATTAATAAACGTTCGGAGTTTTGACTTCAGTGTTATTGAAAGAGGAACAAGAACTTTTACAACGTGATGAAATGTCAACAGGCTTCCCAAAAACTTAGGTGAACAATGATATTCCTGGCTGTGGACGCCAGTATTTTATTTTGTTAGAAGCTCGCCTGGATGCAGCTTGATACACGTGAAGTAGCATATGGTACAAAAGTGGAGTGAGGTACAAGCGACAGATGGTACAGTATGTACCAGTCCCGTAGGAGAGTCCGCCAGTTGTACTGAATTTGCTTCTGATTGGTCGGTACGTTCGGGTGCTAGGGGCCAAAACGCCTAACTTCTCTTATTAATTATTAGTATACTTTTCGTCGTATTTAACCCAGTTTTTAGTATGACGATCTCTCATGCTTACCCAACAAGTCTATCGTTTTTGTTTATCAAATTTCAGTAATTTTGAGAAACGTAAGAGTGACGATATTACAACCGAAGTGTTTCGGCCATCTTCGGGTCGCTTTGGTGCGCCTGGGAGACGAAGTACTTTGGCTGTGCTACTCACTCTGTTTCGGGCGTTCTGCAGGAACGGACATGTCGTACTCTACATCGGAAGTTGGATGGAAAAGTTATCGTACAATTAAGAAAGCTATGTCGAGTGTTGTAAAAGCCAGTGTAAACTGTCTGAATATTTAAATAATAACCAAACAGGATACATCAATGAGAAGTGTCGCGTACCAACATTATCAGTACTACCGGTCTCCCCCTCTGTAAATACAGAGAATAACCTTGGCAAGTGACATCCCATATAAAAAGCACAATCACAGGTTCGAGATGACAGCATAGCAGCCTCCGCCGAAGAAGAACCCACGACCGACGAGCTGTCTTCTGTGCTGGGGACACAACTTTAAAAGACGATAGGTTGGTGGAAAGAACGGTTAGAGGCTCTTATTCAATCTCTCCAGATCTCTCCAGCTTCTAGATCTGACTTCCAAAGGACACATAATTTACAGGACAAAACAAGTAAGACAAAAATAAAAGAATAACAAATTTTCTAACATGGCCAATTAAAAATTTCGTCTCAAAATTGGCCATTTTAAATCTATGTGCAGAAAAATTTTAGCAAAAATCGTTACAAAAACCGATAATTGTGAACACCAAACTCTGAGTGCAGAACAACCGAATGATTCTGTTCTGACATAAAATTTTCACTGTGCAGTGGAGTGTCTGCTGATATCACACTTCCTGACAGATTAATACTGTGTGCCAGACCGAGACTCGAACTTGCTTGCAGATGGCAAACATCCTGGGTTCGAGTCCCTGTCCTGTATACAGGTTTAATCTGCTGGAAAGTTTCATATAAACTCAATTGCAAGGTGAAAAATTCATTCTGGAAACATCCCACAGACTGCGCTAAGCCATGTCTACGCATTATCCTTTAATCCAGGAGTGCTAGTCTTGCAAGGTGCACAGGAAACCTTCTGTGAAGTTAGAAAGGTAGAAGATGAGGTATTGACGGGGGTAAAGCTGTGAGGCGTTGTTGTGAGTTGTGCTTGACTAGCTTAGTCCGTAGAGCACATGCCCAAAAAAGGCGAAGGTCTCGAGTTCGAGTCTCGGCCGAACACACAGTTTTAATCTGCTAGGAAGTTTCGCTTCTGCTCTAGGTTGCAAAAATATTTGTTTAACTGATAGTGCTGCGTCAAAACGTATGACATCACACAAACAGTGGTTTAATATCTTTAAATCAATTCAATCTGATGACTGCTATGTTCAAATTGCAGACAACTCGATTTTTAAAGCATAAGATATTGGATCAATTGAAGTATTGTCGTTTTTTGAGGGAAAATGACAACCTTGCACTTTGGAAAATCCGTTATACGTTCCTAAGCTAAAGATTTTCAGTGGGAATAGTCACGACAAGATACTGAAAGTTCGCATTTCAAGTCTAGCTGCGGTAGGAATTAAGATGAACTATAGTTATCAAATGTTGTCTAAATGTTCAGATGTAAAACAGACGAGTCCTGATTCTTTGAATTCCACAATCATCTGGCATGAGAGACTTGGACACATCAATTTCAAATTTCTGAAGAATGTGGCTGATATGAATTTAGTTCCTGGTTTAAAAACGAAAGGAAGATGAAGTCTTCATTGTGAATCATGTCAGTATGTTAAGACGAACAGAAAATTGTTGAATTTAACTTTGGATTCAAGATGATAATTTGTTGGCGACTTTATTCATGTAGATTTGAGTAGGTGGATGAGAAAACAGTCTCTTGGAGGTGCACATTTGTACACAGTTTTCAAAGATGATTACGCTTCACACAAATTTCCGTATTTTCTTAAAACTGAACATGATACTTTCCCGGTGTTTTTGGAATTTTGGAGACTGACTGAAAGGCAAACTGGAAACAAAATCAGAATTCTGAGAAGTGAAAAAGGAACTGAATTCATAAATAAGCAATTTGAAGAGTCCCTACAGACCACAGCAGAATGGCTGAACTGATCGAGAAAACTACTGTTGATTGAGCACGCACTTTGTTATTGTGCACACACTTGTCTCTCGAATTAAGGGCGTAAGCAGTAAGTTGTGCTGCGTATATCTTAAATCGACGGCCATGTAAAGCAAGTAGTAATATTACGTCGCAAGAAAATTGGTTTGGAGAACATCCATGTTTAAAATACATGAGGAAGCTTTGATCAGCAGCATACATACACGTTCCTGATCAGTTTTGGTCCAAATGGGACAGAAAATCGAAGAAACCGATCATGTTTGGATATAATGAATGTAGTACCAACTATCATCACAACAATCCTACGTCGAAGAAAATTAAAATCTCCTGCAATGCCTCTTTCAGTGAAGAAGAATACCATGACTTAGACTTGGAACAGATGTACGCTGCATTTTACCTAAGGGATCAGGCTGCACAGGAATCTGAAGAGGATGGTAATAGTGGAGAAGTCCGAGAAAATGAAAGGATGAATCTGAGATTTCGGTCTAATCTTCAAACTCCTGCTCACTTTTGGGACCAAGATACAGTCTGTTGTGCCAATATTTGTGAACCTCAAACTTTTGAAGAAGCAATTGCCTCTCAAGAGTAATCAAAGTGCAAGCAAGCATGGGAGAGGAAATAGCATTTTTAAGAAGAATAAAATTTTGGATCTGGTACCATTACCAAACAATCAAAACTTGGCTGGATGTCTTACCATTATCATTATTATCAACAAGTATGTGTTGTTTGCTAGCCATCGCTGGATAGACTGTGTCAGAACTGATATGTGCAAATAATATGTAACAATAGAAAAAGTTTGAATAGATAAAGCGTTTTACTAAGTATACATTTAATCTTCTATTGACATTTGAGTTCTCTGAAAGATTCACTAGTTTTGGAGAAAGTTCAACAAATCCATTCACTTTCTTCACAGTAAAATAATTCCTGGACAACCAGGGTGGATATAGTTTTAAGTCTCTTGAAATTTTTTTCTTGAACCTCTCCAGTGATAGGACTGCACTTCTATGGGAAGTAATCTGAACATTGTCAGGGCAATGTTCTGAAAACTATCCCTTGTTTTGGGCAGTCTACAGATTGGTTTGTTTATGCTATCTTTGTTACGGGTGTTATGGTCATGTTTGTCATGTGTCTTGGTGAAAAAATCTAGATTTTCCTTTATGTGAAGAAGGCACAAAAAATAGCTTTAGATACTCATTTTTCCCAATTTTGTGAATAATGGTCTGCAGTGCTCCTGTCTCCTACTAGATGATGTTATGGTCCTTATTGCTTTTTTTCTTCCTTGCAGCCTATAGAGTGACGCTGTAGAAACAGGCCATACCCAGTACAGCTGTGAAACAATGAATAATACACTATTAGGAGATACTAATCGGTTATCAGGTTTCAATTCCCTGAGGAGGTAGATCACTCGTGACAGTTGTCATACACATGTGCACTGTGGTCTTGCCAAGTGATCTTGCTGTCCACCATGAACCTCTGAAGTTTCACGACCACTACACAGTTTTGGTATCTTTTGTCGCCGAGGCTGCATATCAGTTTCTGCACTTTTTCCTCATAGATTTTCATTTTGTTTACAACAAACCATTCTTTTGTCACATTAATAAAGGCATCTGTTTCTTTTCGAACCTTTCTGGCATTGATGTCTTTTGAGTACAAAGATGTGCCATCCACAAATTGCAAGAACTGTTCATGAGAGCTTAAGTCATTAACAAAAACTAGGAATACGAACGGGCTCATTACCTATCCCTGTGGCACGTCGGATCCCAACTTTTGTTCACATGATAGCGCTTCTTGGACTGATACGATCTGCCTGCTGTTTTCCAGATAAGATTTTATGATTGCTAAAACAGTATCTCCAACTCGGTACTGACTGAGCTTATTTAGAAGATCTTATGAGAAATACAGTCAAACATCTTACTAAGGTCACAAAACGTCAGTGTTGAGATCCTTTTTCTTCAAAACTGTGCTTTATCATAATAACCACATCTAGTGCTGCTGTTGTTGTAGATTTGCCTTTCCAAACATTCTGTGCATCTGAGAAGAGTTCATTAATTTTGAAGTAAACTGAGATTTGGTCTTTCGCTGCAGTCTCAATGACTTAAGCAAAGATTGGAATTGTTGAGATTGGTCTGAAGCTTACGACCATGACTGGGTCACGCTTTGTATGAACTGATACTGTCCTTCCAAAATTCAGAAAGTCCGGAAATACACCAGCGGAGAGCCACTTATTAATTACCATAATCCATGATTCATCACTATTATGTATAGCTTTCTTGAGGCCTTTAGTGGGCATCCTATATATATCCTGTCTGCCAGAAAACTTACAAGATTTTACAATCCTTACCATTTCATTTTTTCCTCATTTCCTCCAGTTCATGAAGGTGCACCTGTTTCTGTTTCCAACAACAGCTGCAGGGTCTATATTCAAAGCAGGAATTGGACTTACAGTGTTTCTCGCAATGTCAATAGAAAAGTTATAGAAGCTTAATGCAGAGGTGCGTTTTCTCCTGTGTTCATTGATCAGGTCCCAGACTGCCTTGCACAAGCTGTGATTCCCTTCAACGAACCTATAACTGCTTTTCTTTTTGACTTCTTCTACATGCTTTCTATTAAGTCATTTTGCCTGTAAAAATTTGCTGTAAAACATTTCCTTTGCACAGGGGAAGTCTAAGTGGGTCTACCATGTGAAGCAGAATTCTGATGGAGCAACTGATCGCTTTGAAGCTAGAATATGTGCAAAAGGGCATTTGCAAGGGGAAGGCATCGTTTGTAAAGAGTTTTTCTCTCATATGGTCCGATATAACTCGACCGAGGTCTTATTAGCAACAGCAGCTTCGCAAGTTATGGAAATTAGCCAGTTTGAACTTAATAATGCATTCGTCAATGGGAATGTGAAAGAAGTTTACATGGAGAAACTAAAAGAATTTGTTTTAAGAGACTCAAATATCGTTTGCAATTTGAGTTTGTATCTACTCGATCACCACATTGTTGGAAACAAAAATTGTACAGTTTCTGACAACTGAGCAACTGAACGTAGAAAGACGCTGTTTCCACACTGTAACATGCGATAAAGACCTGCCACTTCATGTGGATGAAGGCTTGCTGATCTATAAGTCACTAAAATACTGGAAAACATTTTGACAATACTGGTGTAACGCTGTTGTTAATTTTGGGCGTTACTGGGTGAAAAGTAACTCCACTGCAGCTCTGTGTGAGGCAAGCAGGCAAGCACAAGACACTGATATGTAATTTCACAAGTGAGGCTGTTTGTACACCACAAGACAGCCAGGCCAAGCTGCGAAATCATGGTGACATTGCAGAAAGGCCACGCCACTACAAATCAGCCTACACTGTATTTCTGCACCATTGAGACATTACCTGTAAGTAATGTATTGGCACAGCAATTAATTACCATAAAAACCCTCTGATTCTAGCACAATTATACGCAGTTTGGGAGTGCACTCCACAACACTGGGTCCACAGAAGTCTCCATCACGTTACAGGCCAACCAGCAACTGGCGCTGGTCTGGGCAAGCAACTCACCAGTCCTGTTCATGGCTCTAAGTCTACAGTTGTGGACTTAGAATGACATGATGGATAAGCCAACCCCAGGCTCCATGGTAGCAGCCTAATTCCTACCTTGGAGGATAGTGGTTCGCAGTCAGGGCAGTACTGCCAGCATGCGTGTGCAGAGGGCGAGCTTCTAACCTGGTACTGGTAGACTCCTACGAGAATTCAGCGGACGTCACCATCACAGGCACTGCTCACTCAGGGCCACATAGTGCTAACTCAGACATGCATTGCTGAGTGGGGTACACGGTTTCAGCCAAGCAAGACGTCAAGAGACCTTCCTGCCGCCATGGCCTTCCAACATCAGTGGCACCACAGGTAGAACACACGAATGCAGGGGGCATATTTTGGGGCATTGCAGCACTTCAACATTGTTGCTCAAGGCTACATTAAATACGTTTTATCTTGCAGTGGAGTTTTGCTGACCAGCACCACCAACTCCACAACATGCCTCTCTACACCATAGCAGCCCCATTCTCCCTGGGTCACCGTAGAGTGGTGTTAGAAGTATTTTGGTATCATCGGACCTGGTCTGGCAGCTGTTGCCAGTACAGTAGACCTCCACACATCAGGGCTTCGCTACCACAGCACACAGTTTCGTCAAACTGAGGGGTCAGTAGATAGGTGGTTTTGCGGTTGTTTTCCCTGTTTTATGTGTAAAGGGCATGGCGTCTAAGAGATGAAGAGGGATTTGAGGGTTACGTTTGTGCAGCCATGGAACCAGCTGATCTTCCACAATTCCATTATAATACAAAGGGACAATATTTACAAGATGCGAGATGTGGTCAGTCTAATTTGTCAAGGCATTTTGGACATTGTACAGAGTTAATACCAGTAGCTTGTGTTAACTGTTGTTGGTACGGACGTATAGCTAGTCAGTGCATAGAGTCAAGATGGCCGATGATAAGGCTTCAGCTCTCGACTGTGATACGAGTGCGTCTACAGAGCGGCAAGTTAAGTGTTTATCCTATTCTATGTTTTCCACGTAATATATTTATAAAATTTCGTGTGTGTTTCTCTGTTTAAGAAGGTTAATCTCGCGTTTTTGTAAGTGTAAATCTATTCAGTCTTTAGCGTAATAGTTGCTGACTGAACAGGCAGCTACATAGTTCTTTAACGCATCAGTGTACATTGGTGACACATAAAAAGGGTAGCAAGTCGCATATCTAGGATTGTCTGCTTTTATAGTTCACTTCTTCAGTTAGTCTTGCTAGGATGAGTAGGATGTGTGCATGCTGTGTGCGGACGTAGAAAGAACTGGCCACAGTTCGCGAACAGCTGAATGTGCTGTTGGCTATGGTCTGTCACCTTCAGGCTGCTGCCTCAGGGTGTAGTGGTGGCGGAGAATCTGGCGTGTCGCATGAAACACCTCAGGTGTCACTTGTTTTCTACATCTACATCTACATCTATACTCCGCGAGCCACCTTACGGTGTGTGGCGGAGGGTACTTATTGTACCACTATCTGATCCCCCCTTCCCTGTTCCATTCACGAATTGTGCGTGGGAAGAACGACTGCTTGTAAGTCTCCGTATTTGCTCTAATTTCTCGGATCTTTTCGTTGTGATCATTACGCGAGATATATGTGGGCGGTAGTAATATGTTGCCCATCTCTTCCCGGAATGTGCTCTCTCGTAATTTCGATAATAAACCTCTCCGTATTGCGTAACGCCTTTCTTGAAGTGTCCGCCACTGGAGCTTGTTCAGCATCTCCGTAACGCTCTCGCGCTGACTAAATGTCCCCATGACGAATCGCGCTGCTTTTCGCTGGATCATGTCTATCTCTTCTATTAATCCAACCTGGTAAGGGTCCCATACTGATGAGCAATACTCAAGAATCGGACGAACAAGCGTTTTGTAAGCTACTTCTTTCGTCGATGAGTCACATTTTCTTAGAATTCTTCCTATGAATCTCAACCTGGCGCCTGCTTTTCCCACTATTTGTTTTATGTGATCATTCCACTTCAGATCGCTCCGGATAGTAACTCCTAAGTATTTTACGGTCGTTACCGCTTCCAATGATTTACCACCTATGGCATAATCGTACTGGAATGGATTTCTGCCCCTATGTATGCGCATTATATTACATTTATCTACGTTTAGGGAAAGCTGCCAGCTGTCGCACCATGCATTAATCCTCTGCAGGTCTTCCTGGAGTACGTACGAGTCTTCTGATGTTGCTACTTTCTTGTAGACAACCGTGTCATCTGCAAATAGCCTCACGGAGCTACCGATGTTGTCAACTAAGTCATTTATGTATATTGTAAACAATAAAGGTCCTATCACGCTTCCTTGCGGTACTCCCGAAATTACCTCTACATCTGCAGATTTTGAACGGTTAAGAATGACATGTTGAGTTCTTTCTTCTAGGAAATCCTGAATCCAATCACAAACCTGGTCCGATAGCCCATGGGTTCTGCATCCGAGGCACCTCGTCGAGTACACGATTCAGTGGTTCAGCCCTCACAGTAGGGTGATTAGCGGGTGGTAACGAGTTGCTCGAGGAGGCCATTGTGGAGATTGACCGCCTGGCGTCGCACATTCATTCTGTGAGTGGACAGGTGGCAACTCCCTGATTCCGAGCAGGCACATGGGGGGAGGTGTTTACTGATTATTGGGAGCTCCAGTGTTAGGCACATTATGGATTCCCTTAGGCAGATAGCTTTCAGAGCTGGAAAGAAAGCCAAGACTCAATATGTCTGCCGAGAGGCCTCATTGGAGATGTGAAGGCGGTCTTGCCGGTGGCTATCGAGCGTGCAGGGTGCAGTCATCTCCAAGTCGTGGCTCATGCCAGCACCAACGACGCCTGTTGCATGGGTTCTGAGGCGATCCTCAGTTTGTACAGGCGGCTGGCAGAGGTGGTGAAGACTGCTGCCCTCTCCCGAGGGATGCAAGCAGAGCTCGCAATTTGCAGGATCGTTTCCAGAGTTGATCGAGGTTATTTGTTTTGGAGCCGAGTGGGAGATCTCAACCAAGGGCTTCCTCGACTCTGTGATGGTCTTGGCTGCAGATTTCTGGAGCTGCGTTATCGTGTGGGGATTTGTAGGACTCCCTTTGATATGTCAGGGGTGCACTACAGTAAGGAAGCGGCTACTCGGGTAGCAGAGAACTTGTGGAGTGCACATGAGCGTTTTTTAGGCAAGACGGTAGTTTGAGGTGGTCTGGTGAACACTCGCCAGTCGATTCACAGCAAGACAAGTTCAACGGCGTTCAGAATAAAGGCACTTCGACTGCCAAAATCTTATCAGTAAACTGTCTAAGTGTTCGTAATAGAGTTTCCGAGTTTGCTGCCCACCAGGAAAATTATCGCACCGAAATTATTCTTGACACTGAGAGCTAGCTGAAAACCGAACTGGAAAGCTCTGAGATATTTAGCGAGATGTGGAACGTATATCGGAAAGACAGATTTAAGGCCAGAGGAGGAGGTGTTTTCATTGCAATTGACAAAAATATTGTCTCTATTGAGTTCGAAGTTGAGTGTGACAGTGAAGTCGTCTGGTCGCGTATAACAGGTGTATGTGAAACTAAGTCAAATGTTGCATGTTTTTACCGGCCACCCGATTCCACTATGGCAGCTCTAGAGTCATTCAAGAAAAGTCTACGGTCAATAGCGCGTAAATACTCAGACCACGCTCACTAGTTGGAGGCGACTTTAACCTGCCGAGTATAGATTGGGATGTCTATGGATTCACAGCTGGGGGTGCAGACAGTCAGTCATGCAAAATACTTTTGAACACGTTTTCTGAAAATTGTCTTGAGCAGCTAGCTCTGCAGCTCAAATACGATGGAAATATGTTAGACCTTGTAGCTACAAATAGGCCGGATCTCATCGATAATATCAGTACAGAAAGGGAATCAGCGATCATGATGTCTTTATAGCGACTTTCATTACGAAAGTTAATACAACAGTCTTGAAAGCTAGGAGAGTGTTTCTGCTAAATAGAGCAGATAAGCAGTTATTAACATCTATCTTACTTATACCGTGAAATGGCATCACTTCGTACCAGTAAGATGGGTGTAAAGGAATTATGGGCAAAGTTTAAGCGGACTGTAAATCGTGGTCTGGAGAGTAGATAATGGATGGAAAACACCCACTATGGTTTAATTACAAAATTCGTAAGATGCTGATGAAGCAGAGACTGTTGCACTCTAGGTTCAAAAGGGGATGCACAAACGACGACAAGCAAAAGAGAGTAGAGGTTTGTCCGTCTGAAAAGATCTATGCGCGAAGCATACAACTACACCGTCACACCTAAGCAAAAGGTCTGGCAAAGAACCCGAAAAAATTCTGGTCGTGTGTAAAATCACTAAGCGAGTCTAAGGCTTCCATTCAGTCCCTTGTTGACCAGCCTGGCGTGGCAGTAGAAGATAGCAAAATGAAAGCCGAACTTTTAAATTTCATATTCAAGAAATCGTTCACACAGGAGTACCATACGAACATACTGTCTTTTGACCGTCGGACAGATTCCCATATGGACGACATAGAAATAAGAGGCGTAGAGAGGCAAAGATTTGAAAGCAAATAAATCACCAGGTCCGGATGGAATCCCAGTTCGATTTTACAAAGAGTACTCTACGGCACTGGCCCCTTGGCTAGCTTGCATTTGTCGTGAATCTCTCGCCCTGCACGAAGTCCCAAGGCACTGGAAAAAAGCACAGGTGGATCTAGTATATAAGAAAGGTAAAAGAATGTGTAACCCAGCAAGTATCACGAGATGACGTTCGTTGCAGTAAAGCACGCAGCCGTCAAGTACGGCGGCTGCAGAATGGCTCTTTTTTTTCCGCTATGCTTACAGCACAGCTGACGCTGTCTGCCATGAGAACTGCATAGCGTAACATACAGTCGATACGAAGATTCGTACCCTCTACGAATCTAAATAATCCATGCTAGTTGTTATTCGATTTTGCTCAAATCTGGTACACAGCATTTTGCTATTAATGGAATGATGCTGTCAGAATTTCAGATTTTTATTTATTATACACTCCTGGAAATGGAAAAAAGAACACATTGACACCGGTGTGTCAGACCCACCATACTTGCTCCGGACACTGCGAGAGGGCTGTACAAGCAATGATCACACGCATGGCACAGCGGACACACCAGGAACCGCGGTGTTGGCCGTCGAATGGCGCTAGCTGCGCAGCATTTGTGCACCGCCGCCGTCAGTGTCAGCCAGTTTGCCGTGGCATACGGAGCTCCACCGCAGTCTTTAACACTGATAGCATGCCGCGACAGCGTGGACGTGAACCGTATGTGCAGTTGACGGACTTTGAGCGAGGGCGTATAGTGGGCATGCGGAAGGCCGGGTGGACGTACCGCCGAATTGCTCAACACGTGGGGCGTGAGGTCTCCACAGTACATCGATGTTGTCGCCAGTGGTCGGCGGAAGGTGCACGTGCCCGTCGACCTGGGACCGGACCGCAGCGACGCACGGATGCACGCCAAGACCGTAGGATCCTACGCAGTGCCGTAGGGGACCGCACCGCCACTTCCCAGCAAATTAGGGACACTGTTGCTCCTGGGGTATCGGCGAGGACCATTCGCAACCGTCTCCATGAAGCTGGGCTACGGTCCCGTACACCGTTAGGCCGTCTTCCGCTCACGCCCCAACATCGTGCAGCCCGCCTCCAGTGGTGTCGCGACAGGCGTGAATGGAGGGACGAATGGAGGCGTGTCGTCTTCAGCGATGAGAGTCGCTTCTGCCTTGGTGCCAATGATGGTCGTATGCGTGTTTGGCGCCGTGCAGGTGAGCGCCACAATCAGGACTGCATACGACCGAGGCACACAGGGCCAACACCCGGCATCATGGTGTGGGGAGCGATCTCCTACACTGGCCGTACACCACTGGTGATCGTCGAGGGGACACTGAATAGTGCACGGTACATCCAAACCGTCATCGAACCCATCGTTCTACCATTCCTAGACCGGCAAGGGAACTTGCTGTTCCAACAGGACAGTGCACGTCCGCATGTATCCCGTGCCACCCAACGTGCTCTAGAAGGTGTAAGTCAACTACCCTGGCCAGCAAGATCTCCGGATCTGTCCCCCATTGAGCATGTTTGGGACTGGATGAAGCGTCGTCTCACGCGGTCTGCACGTCCAGCACGAACGCTGGTCCAACTGAGGCGCCAGGTGGAAATGGCATGGCAAGCCGTTCCACAGGACTACATCCAGCATCTCTACGATCGTCTCCATGGGAGAATAGCAGCCTGCATTGCTGCGAAAGGTGGATATACATTGTACTAGTGCCGACATTGTGCATGCTCTGTTGCCTGTATCTATGTGCCTGTGGTTCTGTCAGTGTGATCATGTGATGTATCTGACCCCAGGAATGTGTCAATAAAGTTTCCCCTTCCTGGGACAATGAATTCACGGTGTTCTTATTTCAATTTCCAGGAGTGTAGTTCTGAAGATAAAAAGAATTATCTTAAACTCTTAAAACCGACGCTTTTTTTTAAACCAAGTTAGGAACAACAAAAGATTGACTTTCATTGTCATTTGAAGCCATTCCAAAGTCATCAGTGCATGAGAACCAATTAATTAGAATTTTCTTTTTTAAACTTTAGTCACTGTGCATTACGTAATACAAAAATAGGTCAAAATTATTATTTGATTATATTTTGCCATGTAAGTACGTGAGAATGATTGAGAGGGTGTATTTGGGACATACGTTAAAATTTAATATTTCATTTTATGTAAAACCTTGTACAAACGAACCATGAGAAAGTTATGTTGCAACAACGATTCCAGTGACGTTATGTCGGTGTGTGCTTGCTTTTGTATAAAAATAATCAGAATGAAAGTTAGAGGCGGAATAAGTTTATTTATCAATTTGAAGAGTATTTCGCACATAGTTTATTTTGATTAATCAAAATACAAGAATTTGAAGTTTTGCTGACTTTAATTACTATCAAATTAGTGATTGGATAAGGCAAGATTTTCCTCGAGAATGATTTGGAAGGAATGTTCTGCTTGGTCGTTTAGATCAACAGCCAATCAGAATTAATCTGTTCCCACGTGGAACGAGGAGAGTACCTCGGGAAGAGTCGTTTGCTAGGCGATCTGCAGATAACACGATGTCAGATCTGTAGTGTCGCGGAATAGTAAAGAGTTGGAAACGTGGAATATTGTCAAAGTTTCGTTGCCCATGCTGAGAGCCAGTGGCAGTAGGTTAGCCAAGAGCGAAGAGGATTGCACATATATCGGAATGTGTCATCATGCAGGGGCAATGGCCTGGTTACGCACAACAGGCAAGAGAGAATTGCTTAGCACGCGGGTTTGTGTTAGACGGAGACTTTCGTATAGTGCAAGACAGAGGTATAGCGTCAGCTGTACTGCATTTCACAACTTCGCGTAAGTCTGCCGCAACAACACGTAGCTCTGTCGCAAGAACATCTAAGGGGCGAGTACGACAGATGAATCAGCAGTATAAGTGGAACAAATGCGGTCATTACAAACGAGCATGACATCAGGACGTCGCTCGTGCTTCCTTTAAATACGCCAACTTGGATAGCAACAAGACACTCGCAGTTAGACTTGCAGTTAGATGTGTACTGGGTCGCTGTGTAGCGCTCAGCTCGGTGATCGACATGTTAATCTTAATTAAGGAGATGTTGCAGTAAGGGCGGCCCATCCAGCAGCAGACGTGAGGGGACAGTACCAGCTCTGGCCCTCTCTGCTGCCACTGTCAATCATCAACCCAGGATTAGCAGACATCGCAGCAGACTTGCTCGCTGCCAATGCGATGCTGGGGGATTGCAGTCCGTTCCGCCCATCCACCGCAGACGAGCCACCAGGAGGAGCAGGGAAGAAGACGGGGTGGGATAGAGTACACTCCACACTATGAGAACGCCTCTCGTGCCGTCAGCGCCGGGACTCAAACCAAGAGCCTCTACACGCAACAATCTGCTGTCCGCTGCCGAGCCGGCCATTGCCCAGCCGGGCACCGCCAGCCACACACAGCTGAAGTAAGGACATTCCTCTGCTACGTTACAGCACGCAGCGCTGCACTAGCAAGACTGCGTGGCCTGGATCTGGTGTCTTCACTACGAGTCAGCGAGGACTCGGGGAAGGTCGTTGATATCACCAAGCCACATTGTACTTGGCAGGAATAAAGGTGTTATGAATTAATAATGTTTCTTTGGCGTTTCTGACGCTTCTACAGCCATTTCCTAGCATCCTGACAACTGGCCGTCCAGTCCACCGTAGGCGACCGGGACCACCGGGGCACCTACAGATTTGGTGTCAGAAGTCCTCGCGCCCACCACCTACAGATTTGGTGTTGTGGTAAGTGCATGAGGCGATTTTTGTTAATAACTATGGATGCACGGTCTTTGTTGGGAGTGCACTTTGTGAGACCTGCGGAAACAGCAGATTTATCTGAGTTTAAGAGAAATAGTTGGGAAACGTACTTGGTACCAGTCAGATGTACTGTGTGTAATTTAATGGGGCTTGGGGAGCCATGCACAAAGTTTGTGCCAGTAGAATGTTCAATTTGTAGATGGTTTGGTTATGCAGCACACAATTGTAGAGAGTGTTGCTGGGCAATAACAAGGCGGAAGGATTAATTTTGTTTAGTTGTGTATTGTGAGTCTTGTTTATCTTCTTGTGTGCAGTGCTTAACTGTGACTAAGGAGTTGAGTATCTAGTGTAGTTATTGTTCCGAGGAGCAAATTCAGTATAGAGTAAGTTGTTGGTAATTTGGACAAATCATGCTGGAAACAAGATCCGTTAGTACTGAAGTGATTATAGCTGCTTTGACGGAGCAAGTCTCAAAATTGTTAGAAGTGTATGCGCAGCATAAGTTACGTCATGTAGAATTAATGACGCAAATGGAGACCTTGTGTTCGGCTCAAGAGTTGCAAACGGGTTCAAGTGGGTGTAAGTCAGTAGCAATGTCCAACCTTGCAATATATCCTTCAGTAGCTAACCTGATCACGCCTTTCTCGGGTAAAACAACAGAGGATGTCACAGCGTTCATTAATGATGTTTTGGCAACAGCTGCAATGAGCAATTGGTTGGACGTAACTACGTTACGTATGGTAAATTTGCGACTTGCAGGGGAAGCCAAGACGTTCGTGCTGTACCATGAGACGCTTAGTGAGGCGAGCACGTTTGAAGAATTGGCAGATGGGTTATGACAAAGATATCGTAAGCAGAATAGTGCAAGAATTTTTAGGGAGAAGTTAGCTAACTTGACACAGAAGGTCAATGAGACAGTGGAGTCTTTTTCAGATAGGATACAGAAAATTAATTCACAGACCTATGAATTATTGGGTAATCCTGATGCGGATTGTGTGTTACTACAAGAGGCAGAAAACAGAGCCCTTGATGTATTCCTCAGGGGAATTCCTGCAGAATTTTCTCGTAGGGTTACGATGGGGAATCCTGGGGATTTAGCTGCAGCACTGCGTATTGCAACGCATCTGCAGGAGATAGACATTGCAACAAGGGTTCGCAATGATAAACGCATCTTTGCGTCGGAGAGGAATTGTTACCGTTGTGGGAGGAAAGGTCACGTGAAGGCACAATGCAGACAGCCGCAGTGCTGTGCTTGTAAAAGCTACGGTCACAAGGCGAATGAGTGTCGTTGTAAGCAGAATAGTAACTGAATAAACAGGAAAAAGCGTTAAACGGGAACGGGAGTGTTTCGTCCGTCGGAAGACATTCCAGGAAAGCAGAAGCACGGTGAAAACTAGTACAGAGACGGATTGTTGCTTGATGGGTGTTGTAAGGAATAACAGATGTCAGTTTTTGATTGATACAGGGGCACATGTATCTGTTGCTAGTCTAGACCTCGTGGGTAGGAAAAGACTAGGTCTCCTAGGTATAGATTACGTGAAGTAGGGAATAATGAGTTGCAATCATTGGGTACAACACAGCTCGTTTTTAAGATTGGAACTGTAGAGTTCGGAGAGCAAATGGAAGTGTTGCCAACTGTGGGACAAGGGTATTCTGTGATTCTCGGACTGAACTTGCTCGATAAACACCATGCCAAAATTAATCTTTCACAGCATACAGTTGAACTTAGTGGAAACTTGTTTTCAATGGGTACAACAGCTGTAAATGTTTCTACGTCGCGAGGTGCATCCGTTGCTAAGATGTCACCAATTGAACCGCGTACAAGGGCATTAAAGATGATTACGCATGTCAAAGTTCCTTCGGGTGCAGGGAAGTTAGTTTGGTTGTCAGTAGGTACCGATGTACCACAGCAGAGATTATGTGTGGTGGAGCCATTGCAGAGCAATGAAGCATTGGATGAAATTCATTGTTTTATTAGGAGGGGCGTTGCGCGCGTAACGGATGTAAATGGGGAACTGATGATTCTGGTCAGTGTAGATAATTTTGGGGCAGATGAAGTGGATCTCCCAAAGGGTTTAGTGGTAGCGAGTTTGGAAATACTCGACGATGAGGATATAGATGAATCCCAAGGTGATTATAACGTCAAGCAAACCGTCAAGGCATCTGTACTACGTGATAAGATTCGTCATTTGGAGAATGGTGATCGGAAAGCTATGGAAGCTTTGTTATTAGAGTATTTAGATTTGTTTAGTTCAGAAGGTCCATTACCAGCAACTCCTATTACACAGCACCGTATACAGACTGGCGATAGTCCGCCGGTCTATAGAAAACCATACAGGATAGCGAAACACCTACAACCACTAGTGGAAAAATTTATTAATCAACAGCTAAGGGACGGTATTATAGAGAACAGTGAAAGCCCGTGGTCTGCCAACATAGTGGTAGTTCCTAAGAAGTCATTGGACGGTACTAAGAAGTATAGGTTTTCTTGTGACTATCGTTTTTTGAACGCACGAACTGTAACAGATGCGTATCCAATACCGAACATCACGGAAACATTGGAAAACCTGGGTCGGTGTAAATATTTTTCGACACTAGATCTAAAGAGTGGGTACCATCAGATAGAAGAAAGTCACGAGGATAGACCGAAGACAGCCTTTACAACAAGCCTTGGTCACTTTCAGTATCGCAGAATGCCATTTGGGTTGAAAACCGCTCCTGCTACTTTCCAGCGTCTGTTAGATGGTGTGCTTCGGGGACTGATACCGAAGATTGCTATGGTATACCTCGATGATATTGTTACTTTTTCGCGTAGTATAGAAGAGCATGTGGAACGACTGAACGAAGTATTTAGTAGGCTAAGAGCGGCAAATCTGACGCTTAATGTCGAGAAATGTCAGTTTGCTCAGACGCAAGTGACTTATCTTGGGCATATTATCAGTCAGGATGGGGTAAGAACGGATCCTCGTCTAACGCCGGCTGTGCGTTGTTTTCCAGTACCACAGACCACTAAACGAGTTCAGCAATATGTCGGTTTATGTAATTACTACAGACGATATGTCAAGGGGTTCGCGGAAATTGCACATCCATTAACGAGATTGTTAAAGAAAGGTGTTAAGTTTGAATGGACAGCACAGTGTCAGGAGGCATTCGAGAAGCTCAAACAGATACTAACATCAGACCCAGTGTTGATACTTCCTGATTTCGAACAAGAGTTCATACTATCTTGTGATGCTAGTAATATTGCTGTAGGTTGTATTCTTTCTCAGAGGGTTAATGGACAGGAACACCCAGTGGCTTATGCTTCCAGGCAACTGAATAAGGCAGAGAAGAATTATTCTACTAGAGAGAAAGAAATGTTAGCAGTGATTTACGGTATCTCGTATTTTCGCTGTTATTTATATGGGCGTAAGTTCAAGGTGATTACAGATCACGCAGCATTGAAGTGGTTGTTGGGGTTGAAAGATCCTTCAAGTCGTCTAACGAAATGGGCACTGAAACTAAGTGAATTTGACTATGAGGTAATTCACAAACCAGGGGTAAAACATACGAACGCAGATGCGCTTAGTAGAAAAATAGCAGCTGTACAAGTTGTGGGCATAAGTGAGAAGGAGTGGATAAAGGCGCAAGCCACTGACAGAGAGTGTCAATTGTTCCGAACGCGACCGCAGTTTGAAATGCAGGATGGGTTGCTTTGCAGGAAGACGAAGTGCGGACTACGCGTCGTAGTACCGGAGTCGCTGAGGGAAGAAGTGTTGAAACAAGCGCACGACCATGTATTGTCGGGTCATGGTGGTAAAAGGACGACTGATAGACGATTAGCTGAAAGGTTTTGGTGGAAGACACGTCGCAATGATGTAGAGCAGTATGTGCAAAATTGTATACCGTGTGCGCAAAGAGCAGATTTAAGTCATCAGAAAATTCAGTTACAGAGACTACCTGAAGCGGATCGTCCGTTCGCATTCATTGAATTATACGTAATCGGGGCATTTAATAAGACCCAAGCGGGTAATCGATACGTATTAACAATATTAGATCATTTTTCCCGATACCTGGTAATGGTAGCTCTTTCAGATCAGAAGGCAAGCACTGTTGCGCAAGCCTTAGTAAATAACTGGTTACTGAAGTATGGTGTGCCTGATACTATAATTACAGATCAGGGTAGTAACTTTATGTCAGAGCTGATGAAGCAGTTATGCCGTTTATTGAAAGTTAAGAAATTGCGGACCAAGTCCATTTCATCCTCAGTCGAATGGACGAACAGAACGGGTTCATAGGACGTTAGTTAAGATGATTAGTCATTACGTAAATTCAGAACACACGGATTGGGACGTGTATTTAAATCTGTTGACAAGCGCATATAATGCGGAAGTTCATACAGGAACGGGGCTCTCTCCGTATGAGGTAATTTATGGTCGGAAAATGTCATCACCATTGGATGTGCTCAAACCTCAGGTAGGTTCACAGTATGAGTGAAGATTTTCGCCCAAGAAATTGAGAGAGATTTGGCAAAGAGTACAGCGTGCTAATACTGAAGCTTTGGAGAAACAAGAGAGTATTGGGCAAAGAACAGGTAAACTGCCGCAATACAGAATTGGTCAATGGATATTGTTGGTTAATCCTTATGTTCCGAAGGTTAAAACGAAGAAGTTTTTGACGAAATATTCTGGACCGTATCATGTAAATGAAATAGTGTCTCCAGTGAACGTAAAGTTGCAGTTACCAACCAAGTCGTCAGCAGTTCATGTGAGTAGGATTAAGCCTTTTAAGGGTGCAGTGGATGCGTTACCGCAGGTTCCTCCAGTAGTAATAAAGGGTGTGAAGCTAAAAGAACAGCAGAGAAACGTTCCTTACGCACTTAGGTCTAGGGATAAGTAGATTAAGTGTCCTCTGGGAGGAATATGTATTTATTGTTATTAGGTAATAGGGTATGTGTAGTTTTTACTTGTCATTTGTGTGTTTTAGACGTGGAAAGGAAGGGAGCGATTGACATGGCTTCCTTTTCCTTCAGGTGCCGTGCCAGGACGTGGCCCGGGAAACTTTTCGTCAGTCTGGTACTGCTACACTGTTGCAGAGCAGTTGGGAAGTGGGTGCAAGTGCAAACTCGGGAAGTGTTGGTAGTGTCAAGAGGGAGGAGTGCTCATGTGGTAATGTCTATGGAAGATTTGACAGATTGTTTCAGGGGAAGAGTTTTTATTTGTCCAGTAAAGGAGGTGGCAACCCACAATCATTTGTGTGAGATGCAGTCGTTCTTGGGGAATATGGGAACCTTAGAATGCGAAAAGAAGGTGTTACTTCCGAGACCGAAATTTCAGAAAGTTGAGGAACATTGGATTTACTCTGTGTTCGAACTAGAGACCGTAGTTGCCACTTGTTACAGAAATGGTAGACTGACAGATATATCAAAGCTTGAATTGCAGGGCAGTGGGTTATTGGTTAATGGCACTGGATGTGAAATAGTGGGGAAGCATTTTCACCTACCAGCTACTTTCATGAGTACAACAATGATTAACGTGACACAGCCTATCTTGTATTATCCAGAGGAACCGCCACACATATTGCCTCGCCAGAACCTAACGTTTATTAATGAGTCCTTGGATCCCACATTGCTACAATCTTTAGATAGCATGATTATCTCAGAAAAAGAGCAGATCTCAGTTAATCAACTACTGCAGCACGTGCAGCAATATCAGGAGAAACGTAAGCAAAACACAATTATATTTGGTGTGTCAACGACTAGCATAATCTTAGTTCTAGTGTTTATTTGTGCAACTTACTTTTGTATACGGAAAAAGATATCTCGTTCTGAAATAACAACCGTACATCAAACACCTATGGGATGGATCGGGAATAGTGGAACGTAATATAAACAGATAACCAATGATAAGATTGGAATCAGCATTAAGTGTAAATAGATTATTAGCGGATAAGAAAAGTTTGACAGTATTGAAGGAGTAGTTGGAAGACACCTGTAGAGCATAAGGAAGTATGGCGTGCACAACCAGTAAGTCCAGAATTGTAAAATTCGGGACGAATTTTCTTAAAGGAGGGGGATGTGTAGTGTCGCAGAATAGTAAAGAGTTTGAAACGTGGAATATTGTCAAAGTTTCGTTGCCTATGCCGAGAGCCAGAGCCAGTAGGTTAGCCAAGAGCTAAGAGGATTGCACATATATCGGAATGTGTCGTCACGCAGGGGCAATGGCCTGGTTACGCACAATAGGCGAGAGAGAATTGCTTAGCATGCGGGTTTGTGTTAGATGGAGACTTTCGTATAGTGCAGGACAGAGGTATAGCGACAGCTGTACTGCATTTCACAACTTCGCGTAAGTCTGCCGCAACAACACGTAACTCTGTCGCAAGAACACCTAAGGGGCGAGTACGACAGATAAATCAGCAGTATAAGTGGAACGAATGCGGTCATTACAAATGAGCATGACGTCAGGACGTCGCTCGTGTTTCCTTTAAATACGCCAGCTTTGATAGCAACAAGACACACGCACTCGCATTCGCAGTTAGACTTGCAGTTAGATGTGTACTGGGACGCTGCGTAGCGCTCAGCTCGGTGATCGACATGTTAATCTTTATTAAGGAGATGTTGCAGTAAGGGTGGCCCATTCAGCAGCAGACGTGAGGGGCCAGTACCAGCTCTGGTCCTCTCTGCTGCCGCTGTCAATCATCAACCCAGAATTAGCAGACATTGCGGCAGACTCGCTCGCCGCCAATGCTAACCACATCAGTGATCCGTCGTCGAGATCGTGCGGGGCCTAGGCCCTGTGCATCCGCCGTCACAACCGGGTGAGCCGACGACGCTGGGGGACTGCAGCCTGTTCCGCCTGTCCACCACGGACGAGCCACCAGGAGGAGCAGGGAAGAAGACGGGGTGGGATAGAGTACACTCCGCACTACGAGAACGCCTCTCGTGCCGTCAGCGCCGGGACTCAAACCCAGAGCCTCTACGCGCAACGATCTGCTGTCCACCGCCGAGCCGGCCGACCGCCCAGACGGGCGCCGCCAGCAACGCGCGGCCGAAGTAAGAACATTCCTCCGCTACGTCACAGCACGCATCGCTGCGCTAGCAAGACTGTGTGGCCCGGATCTGGTGTCTTCGCTACGAGTCAGCGAGAACTCGGGGAATGTCGTTGATATCACCAAGCCACATTGTACTCGGCAGGAATAAAGGTGTTATGAATTAATAATGTTTCTTTGGCGTTTCTGACGCTTCTACAGCCATTTCCTAGCATCCTGACAACTGGCCATCCAGTCCACCGAAGGCGACCGGGACCACCGGGGCGCTTACAGGTTTGGTGTCAGAAGTGGTCGCGCCCACCACCTTCAGATCACTCCTTAAAAATACTCTGTAAGATGAGGAAATAGTGAGCTAATTTCAGTTCGAACATATCGTGACTGAAGCGACTGAAGTTACGAACATCTTAATGAAAGTTCGGTGTTTCTAAATTAAATAGTTTGAGAGCTATGAGCTTGTGTGTGAACTTTCTGGTCGTCGTAACAACTCCACATGGCGTGTTTCGTGCTCTGGACGGAATATTTTGGCGAGCACCTCTTACAAAGAAGACCACTGAAACGACCAAATGTTTAACTCACGTATAGTTGTGGGTCTGTGACTGTAGAATGTGAAAATTACTCAGGTGGGACTTACTAAAATTCTGGCTGCTTTTCAGTTGAAAATTTGTTATACAGACAGTGAACTTTGAATGATGACGTTTTACCATGTTAAATACGGACTTGGTAGCCATTTGATATGTTTCAATATGAATAAAAGGCAGAGTTAATCAAATTTTAAACGCTTTTCTGCAAGCAGACTGAAGATCCCAAACGCCCGATTTTTTAATCATGAACTTTGAAGAACTGACTTTCAACTAGAGTTACTCGGCCTCTGTGAGATTGGTATTAGGTGGTGGTTTCATCAACGCTGCTTTACGCTGCCTAGCACGTATCTGCTACCACAGAGTGAAGGGACATCGGCAAGAATCCTATCGAGTTACATGGACTGCACGATAGCATTAACAAAAAAGCATACAACCGACCCCGGCCCGCCGCAAATGGACATGCAAAATTACAGGCCAATATCCATAACTACTGTTTGCTGCAGAATTCACACATTCTCTGTTCGAATTTAATAAACTTTTTTGAGGCTAAGCAGCTTATGTCCACAAATCAGCATGGTTTTAGAAAGCATCGTTTGTGCGAAACTCAGCTTGCCCTTTTCTCATATTAGTTACTATGAACGAAGAGCAACAGGCAGATTCCATATTTCTAGATTTCCGGAAGGCATTTGACACAGTGCCCCATGGTAGGCTGTTAACAAAGACATGGGAATATGATGTGTGAGAATATGATGTGTGAGTAATTAGAAGGCTTCTAAAATAATAGAACCCAATATGTTATCCTCGATGGCGAGTTTTCATCAGAGGCAAGGGTATATAGTCAGGAGGGCCCCATGGAAGTGTGGTAGGACCGCTGTTGTTCTCTGTATACATAAGTTATTTGGGGTCGCCAGCAGTCTGCAGTTACTGGTGATGCCGTAGTGTATGGCAGGGGTCTCCAAACTTTTTGTCTGCGGGCCACATTGACTCCTCCACGAAGTCATAAGGGCCAAGATCTACAAAGTGGGATTAAAGCACCCTAGCACTCCATGATCACCGGAATGTAAGGGTAAAGGAAAGATGAAATCGCAAAAATCTAAGGTTGTGGGAATAGCCAGCACTGAAACGAACTACGATTTTTATTTAATTACATAATTTTGATTGGTGGACGTACCTGACCGAAATTTTGGCGTATTTTATTCTGGCGAATTTCACCGACAAAAAGTATGTCACTGCACATTCTTCACGAAAACGTCCTGCACAGTTAACGAAATCTCAAAATCATTGTTAGCAACACTATTACAGGAAGACGTAACAGAGGTAGAGTATGTCAACGCACTGTCATTTCAAGCGGCGCAACAATAAGTTTAGTTATGTAGTCTTGTAGCGAGTAGCAGAGCCAGAGCATATATTTGATAGTTGTGTTGCGTGATTGTGTCTATGTTGCGAGTGTCTTACGAGTTTTTTAGTGTTTTATGCGCTGTACTAATAAGTGAGACGACGAAGTGTGGGACACTTCAAAGTTTGAATTCGAAGAGACAAGGAAAATCTGAAAATCGAAATACGTATAGCACGACTTGAGTATTTTTTCACTGTATTTTTAGTGGAACTACAGTGTAATTGTGAGTGTTTAATTTAGTAATTAAAGTACCTTAAAAATAAATTCATTGCATTTTGTTTAGGCAGACTACTCCCTGGTTTTATTAGTATTAAATAGCACAATTTTATTTTCAGATTACAATCTTTTGTTAAGTTCTGTACAAATGTGGAAAAGAAACGAAAGGTTGACAGTGAATGTAGAATTTTTGAAGAGCATTGGGGATGTCAATAGTTCGTGGAGGAGTCAGGCAACAAACCAATGTGTATTATTTGCAATGGAGCAATATCAGTCTTCAAAGAATACAATATCAAACGTCATTATGAGACTAAGCACTCTCAGAATTACTCCAAGTTTACAGGATGCGAATGATTAGAAATGTATGAGTCTCTGAAACGCCAGCTAAAAACCCAGCAGTCGCTGTTTAAGAAAGTAAATGCTGAACAACATGCAACAACTCGTGCTAGTTTTCGTGCGGCTCATTTAGTAGCGAAGCAGTGTAAGCCATTTACCGACGGTGAATTAATTAAGAACTGCATTATTGCAACAGCAGAAGAAATGTGTCCAGAAAAAGTTAATTTATTTAAAACCATAAGTTTGTCGACAAACACTGTGGCTCGAAGAATAGATGACATTGCACAAAATATATCAGCACAACTGCGTGACAAAAATCAAGACTCAGACTGGTTCTCTTTGGCCGTGGATGAGTCAACAGATGTATCAGATACTGCTCAAGTACTACTTTTTATTCGAGAGATTGACAAAAATTATTAAGTGTATGAAGAGCTCCTTGATGTTCACAGTATTAACGGGATATTTAAAAAGGAGTTGAAAGGACAGTTCAGAAAAACAATCTTCAGTGGAAGAAATTAAAATGTATTACAACTGATGGTGGCGAAAACATGTGGGAAAAATAAAGGTGTTGTTGTTCTCCTTTCTAAGGCCATAGAAAATGACGGTGGCTCAAAACCATTAGTAGTGCATTGTATTATTCACCAACAGTCTTTGTGTGCAAAACATTTAGATATGTCAGAAGTTATAAAGCCAGTTATTTCAGTTGTTAATTATATCAGATCCCATGCACTCAGTCATCGCCAGTTCCGCGAGTTTCTTGAAGATATTGAGGAAAGCGACTTGCCATATTATACTACAGTGCGCTGGCTTAGCTGCGCTAATGTTCTGACCCGTTTATTTGAACTCCGAACAGTAACTGAAATTTTTTTGAACGAAAGGAGTCGCCCTCTGGCTGAGTTCCGGAACGGTGAGTGGTTATGGAAGCTAACATTTTATACAGACTTAACTAAACATATGAGTGACCTTAATTTAAAATTGCAAGGTGAAAACCAGCTTCTGACTGATTTATACACGCATGTTAAGTCCTTTGGACAAAAGATTGCTTTGTTTCAATCTCAGTTGAACAAAGTATGCTTCACACATTTTAATATATGACAAACATTCAGTCAGCAAACTGAGATTCCGTTTCCTGTAACTTTCGCAATTGAAGCTTTGGTTGCTTTAAAAATTAATTTTGAATCGCATGTTTCAGATATCGATGCAAATTCAAACGATATCAAGATATTTCAAAATCCCTTTGACGTCGATATAGAAGCGTTACCCCCAGAACTTCAGTTTCAAATTATTGATTTGCAATGTAGTGACTTTTTTAAAGAAAAACATTCAAAGTCAACATCACTGGGATTTTATAAGTGTCTTCCATCCACACAGTTTCAAAATTTACATAAATTTGCCCGTGACTTTTTTTCCGCTTTTGGGACTACTTATTTGTGCGAAAAAACTTTCTCCAAAATGAAAAATGCAAAAAGTATTTACAGATCAAAATTAAGTGATGAGCATTTGAAGTCGCTGATGATTATCTCTACCAGTAAACTTGATCCACAACTAGAGGTAATTATGAAAGGGAAGTTACAGCTACATAAAAGTCACTAATTATTACTAAGATGTTAAATATCTTTATGTGAATACTTTAACACTGTGAGTTTTCAAGATATTAATTAATTACAGTTGTTTTTATACATCAGTTACAACTAAAATATCCAATATCATTATGTACACCAGGTGTTGTATTTTCTTTAAATTGTCTTTCAATAAAAATATTTTATATAATTTACTTGTTATGTGTATTTTACAACGTAATCAAAAGAAAGTGAAACCTCGCTTAAGAAGCATCTTCCGTAATGACTGATCACTAAGGCTAGTCGCCGAAGTGGCGTCCATTTAAAAGACTTGCACCAGACTAGCGAGTAGATTAAAATGCAAATAATTTTTTTAATTAAAATGTTTTCGCCAAACTACTCTGTTAATCGTTCTTTTTTTTCACTATCGCACGGAGAATGGTCTGTCTATTTATTGTGGATAGCCACAAGTTTAACCATGACCTTCTGCTTCGTAAAGATAAAGCTCCGACAATGTCGCGGTGTATTGGTTGCGATAGGCCTCTTGACTCAATTGTTGGCAGTATAGGTACCACCTCAAATATTTGGCGGGCCGGATACCGGGGATGTCCGGCCAGCTAACGCGAGCCGGTTTGCCAGCCCTCGTGGGCCGGTTTCGGCCTGCGGGCCGTAGTTTGGCGACCCCTCGTGTATGGTAAGGTGTCAATGTTGAGTGACTGTAGGAAGATACAAGATGACTTGGGCAAAATTTCCAGTTGATGTGATGAATAACAGCTACCCTTAAGTGTGGAAAAATGTAAGTTAATGCCTATGAGTAGGAAGAACAAACCTGTAATGTTCGGATACAGTATTACTAGTGTCCAGCTTGACACACTCAAGTCGTTTAAATATCTGGATGTAACGTTGCAAAGTGATATGAGGTGAAACGAGCATGTGAAAACTGTGGTAGGGAAGGAAAATGGTCGACTTTAGTCTACAGGAAGAATTTTAGGAAAGAGTGGTTAACATGTAAAAGAGACTTCATATAGGACGCTGATGTGACCTGTTCTTGAGTACTGTTCGAGTGTTTGTTATCCATACCAGGTTGGATTGAAGGAAGACATGGAAGCAATTCAGAGATGGGCAGCTAGATTTCTTACTAGTAGGTTCGAACAAAACTTAAGTGTTATGGAGATGCTTTGTGAACACAAATGGGAATCCCTGGAAGGAGGGCGGCGTTCTTTCGGGAAATACTGTTTACAGAATTTAGAGAACCGGCATTTTAAGCTGTACGCAAACGATTCTGCTCCCACCAACATACCTCGTGGGTAAGGACCTCGAAGGTAAGATACTAGAAATTAGGGCTCATACGGAGGCGTATAGTCAGTCGTTTTTCCCTCGCTCTGCCTGCGAGAGAGGAAATGACAAATAGTGGTACAAAATACCCTTCGCCATACACCTTACGGTGGCTTGCTAAGTATCTATGTAGATGTAGATGTATCTAAGATGTAAGTGTGTATTTGTCCTATGGCCTGTTGCGAGAGTATTTTGTGTCTGTTAGTGTGCATTGAAGATTAAGGTTTTGCAACAGAAGAGTGCAGTCAGGAGGCACTTCAAGCATTGGATAATGAAATAGCGCAGTTGAGAGCAGAGAGTAGAGAGCAGAGAGTAGAGAGTTGGGCAATAGACTTGCAGCTGGGGATGAAAAACTGGAATTAGTCAAGCAACCTACTTCTTTATTAGACCCAGCCACAACCAGTTTGATCACACCCTTCTCTGGAAAGATGACTGATGACATAATGTCTCTTTTGGATGACCCGCAGTGTGCAACCAATATTAGGATGTGGTCAAGGGATCAGTTATTATAGATGACAAAGTTATGGTTGGCAGGGGAAGCCAAGACGTATGTCAGTTGTACAGAGGGACTAAGAAGTGCACAGACATTTGATGAACTGAAAAAAGGGCTGCTACAAAGGTATGAGAAACAAAACAGTGTGATGTTTTTTTCTCGAGCAGTTCGGTAATCTGTCAAATAAGCTTAATTAGTCGGTAGAGAATTTTACAGACAAAGTACGGAAACTGTATGTACTGACGTATGAATTAGGGGAGAGCGACAAGGCAAAAAGAGTCATACTCCATAACAGATGGCACTCGACGCATTTTAAGGAGCTTACCCTCTGATATGTCAAGGAGAGTGAGAAGGGGTACCCCAAAGGATTTATACTCTGTGGTCAGATTAGTCACAGTGTTTGAAGAAACTGATGTAGTAAAAGGGATGTGGGTTAAGAGGAGTGTTCTCCAACAATGTGAAGTGCTATAGATGTGGGACGGCGGGACATGTGCAGAGGCAATTTCTTAATGTAGATTATACCCTGAAAGATATATTCTCATTGGTCAGTTAGAGTTTCTATCATTTTCAACAGCTCACCCCAATGGGCCATACCGCTGCTGTTTGTTGTTGTTGTTCACACAGCCCTTCTCTGTTCCTTGAAGACAGTATGTATATTCCCAACACTTACATACTGCCAAAACATGGTCCCAAAACTGAGAATTGAATATACTTGTCCTATATATGACACATTGAGATATGAAATGTTGCACTCTGGAACAAGGATTCGAAGGTATTCTCCTTGACGATATATACACGTATTCCATTCATTTCAACTGGGAGCCTACATTCGTTCCAAAGTATATGGTTTCATTCACACATTTTACTACAGCAACACTGACATTTAATGTAGCACCATTGCATTTTTTATTCAGCTGGAAGTCCAAACAGTTTTTCTTCCTTACATTTCTTTGGAAAATAAGTGTTAATAATAATAATAAATTATCTCTGACACTAGTACGGGGTGACCCAGAAGTCTGTTAACATTTGAAAATGCACTAATTCGCGGAATAACGTGGGCATAGAGGCAAAACTTGTCACACATGTCTGAAGTGACGTGGGGTTTAATTGAAACCAAAAA
Organism: Schistocerca cancellata; assembly: GCF_023864275.1. Lineage (NCBI taxonomy): Eukaryota > Metazoa > Arthropoda > Insecta > Orthoptera > Acrididae > Schistocerca > Schistocerca cancellata. Next base: position 374,094,570 of record NC_064628.1, read on the forward strand.
GAGTGGAAATACCAGCCAACAAAAACACTGGGCAGCAACAAGTTAGTGACATCACATGAGAATCGTCAGTATGATGGGTGTGGGGTACATCCATATGTTACAGATTCGCATCATCCCCAGCCTGTCTGATAAACACCTGCTGGAAGGTATGACTTTTATGCAGGAAGACACTCTGTCTCATATTGGTACACATACGGAAGATCTCTTTCGCAAATTGTTTGCTGAGGATTGCATGCTGAGCTGCCACTTCTGTCATGCTTGGCCACCCACACCCCTAAATCCATGTGTTTATTGGTTGTGGGGATACCCGAGGTCACATGTCTGCCACAATTGTCCGCCCTCACTAAGGATGCTAAAAGACAACATTCAACAGAAATTTCTAACCATGCCTACTGATGTGCTGTACAGTGCTGTTCACAACATAATCCTTCGACTGCAAGTGTTGGTGATAAATGACGTCTGGTATGCTGAGCATCTGTTACAAAAACAGCATGTTTCCTTAAAACGAGTTGTTATACTAATTATTGTTTTTATATCATATGAAGTACCATCTGTTGGTAATTTTCTGCACTCTTTTGGTTTCAATGAAACCCCATGTCATTTGAAGCACATATGTCAACTTTTACTCCTCTATTGGGGTATTGAAGTTTCAAATGTCAACGAACTTTGGGGTCATCCTGTATATTGAATATGATGTTACCAATAATAATAAAACATTTATGCCCAAACTAATTGATATAGTATTAAATGAAATTATTTGGCTGTAGCCGGCCGCGGTGGCCGAGCGGTTCTAGGCGGTTCAGTCCGGAGCCACGGGGCTGCTACGGTCGCAGGTTAGAATCCTGCCTCTGGCATGGATGTGTGTGATGTCCTTAGATTAGTTAGGTTTAAGTAGTTCTAAGTCTAGGGGACTGATGACCTCATGTCCTTAGGTTAGTTAGGTTTACGTAGTTCTCAGTCTAGGGGACTGATGACCTCAGATATTAAGTCCCATAGTGCTTAGAGCCATTTGAACCATTTTTTGAATTTGGCTGTTGGCTGTTAAAACATTATTTATTAGGACTGTAATTTCGATGTGTGGTCATTTCCAAGCATTGAGGGACATTGTAACACAGTCAGTAACATAAAATTGTGACATGCTGTGTAATATCAGGTGCATGATGTTACATACTTTTTTATACAAATTAAGTCTGCCCTGAATTATAAATAGTTACATACACTGAGAGATGGGATTAAAATCTATGATGCTTAAAATTCATTAAGCAATTTATTTTTTAACAGAAAGAATTTTAATTTTATTTTGAATAACTTTGTTTCACATATTCTTATATTGACTGTGAATTTGTTAAACAATATTTGCCCAACCATATGTGGGCTATGGTCTGTTATTCATAATATAGCTCTATATCTACTGTTTTAGTCATGAACAACACTGTATTTATGTGCTCCTCATTGCTTTGGTACAAGAAAGTCATCAATCTATACAAATAAAAAGAATGTATTAATTAGATATTTACGTTTTATAACCGTTTAAACGTCTGTGAGTGTTGCACCAGCTGACATTTCAGTGAGCCAAAAGGTATTTCCCGAAGCAAGCTGGCTGGCATGAGCAGTTATGGTGAAGTGAATGCACAACAACTTAATGGCTGTGGAAATGCTGCTATGCAGACATTATAATAATACATATAATAATAATTCATTTATTGCTGTCAAATAGCCACACAAGTTCAAAGTACAATCATAAGAAAACAACAAATTAAAAATTAAATACATTGTAGTTTGCATAGTCACTTATTGACCACATCTTTTTTTAGGGTTCTGTATGGTAAAAAACTAAACTCTGCCTGAACAGGCCTTGAGGGCCCAATGGTACCGACCGGCCACCATGTCACCCTCAGCCCACAGGCATCACTGTATGCGGATATGGAGGGCCATATGGTTAGCAGACCACTCTCCCAACCGTATGTCTTTACGAGACCAGATCCGCTGCTTCTCAATCAAGTAGCTCCTCAGCTTGTCTCACAAGGGCTGAGCGCACCCCACTTATCAACAGCGCTTGGGAGACTGGACAGTCACCCATCCAAGTGCTAGCATAACCCAACAGTGCATAAATTCAGAGACGGAACCGTTGTTGCCACTGTGGCAAGGCCGTTGGCTCTTTTACATGGTAACATCTGGACATTTGGTGACACACTTTACACTCATACGTTGCACTTGGCTCATGAAATTTAATGTTGCTGTATATAAAGCAGTAGAAACCATGGACTTCCATCTTTCAAATAACTTCCGGGAATTCAGCCAGGTAACACTTTCAGCGACCGGCGATATTTCGGCGGGAGAACACCCAGCCATTTTCAATGCAAACTGCAACGGATAGGCGGCGTACATGCAAATTTAAAACCTCGGTTCTCGGACTGAGGCAGGAAAGATAACGCACACACTGAACACTAGAGCCACCAAACATGACCAAAGTCAGAGCTATCGATAGTAAGATAATGAATTCGCAGGTCCCTCTGTTTTTTGACAAGGGAGAGAGCCGGATTCCAAACAGAGTTTAAACAGAAACCTCCATCCCTGTTAACGAGGTTGCTCGCTAATTTTATCTCAATTGCCTCCCTAATGCCAATATCTTGGTGTTATTATATAACATGGGGTGACCAGTATCCAAGCAATGTTCAGCAATAGCAGATCCATTTGGCTGCTGTAATCGTGTGTGCCATTTATGCTCAGTACATCGGTCCTCCACAGTCCTGATAATTTGACCAACATATGCCATGCCGTAGCTACAAGGAATACGACGATATACACCCGCCTTACGCAGTCCAAGATCATCCTTAACGGAACTCAAAAGTGCTCTAATTTTAGATGGAGGTCGGAAAACACATTTCACATCGTATTTCCGTAAAATACAACCGATCTTGTTGGAAGTGTTTCCTATGTAAGGCAAAAAGGCAGTAGACTTAGGTGTTGACTCAGAATTATCATCAATCACCCGATGTACAGTTGGTCGATAGCGCAACCCACGTTCAATCTGTCTGTCACTATAACCATTTGAGGAAATGTAACTTCAAGATGGGACAGCTCAGCTGCCCTGTGTATCAAGGTACGAGGTACCCCTTCACGCTGAGCCAGATGGTGACAACTATTAACCTGTAAGTACAAGTCGATGTGAGTACCTTTCCTGTAAACTGCTTGTCCCAATGATCCATTATCCTTCCTCCTAACCAACACGTCAAGAAAGGGAAGGCAACCATCCTCTTCCACGTCCATCGTAAAACGAATGTTCGAGTGGTTCGAGTTCAGATGTTCTAGAAATACATTCAAATTCTCCCTACCATGAGGCCAAACAACGAAGGTATCGTCAACGTATCTAAAGAATCAGGCAGGTTTCAAAGGCGCCGACTCCAATGCACGTTCCTCGAAGTCTTCCATAAACAAATTTGCGATCACAGGAGACAACGGACTACCCATCGCAACTCCATCGGTCTGCTCGTAATACTGGTCATTAAATAAAAAGTAAGTGGATGTCAACACATGCCGAAAGAGATTAGTTAATTCAGCACCAAACCTGGCCTCAATTAACAGTAACGAATCGGACAGAGGAACATGAGTGAAGAGAGAGACCACATCGAAACTCACTAAAATATCAGAGTCATTTAACTCACTAAAATATCAGAGTCATTTAACCTTAGTCATTGTAAACCACATAAAAAATCGGCTGAGTTCCTGAGATGATGTTCACACTGACCTACTTGTGGACTCAACAGAGAAGCAAGATGCTTGGCTCCACGATATGTCGGAGTGCCGATGTTACTCACTGTAGGACGGAAAGGAACCCTTTCCTTGTGAACCTTCGGAAGGCCATGTAACCTAGGGGGAACAGCACTATAGGTGTTAAGACTCTTGATAGTGTCCTACGATAAACCACTTGTCTTCAGGTGGAAACGTACTCACACCGACTTGTACCGTGTGATCAAAAAGTCAGTATAGATTTGAAAACTGAATAAATTACGGAATAATGTAGATAGAGAGGTACAAATTGACACACATGCTTGGAATGACATGGAGTTTCATTAGAACCACAAAAATACAAAAGTTCAAAAAATGTCCGACAGATGGCGCTTCATCTGTTCAGAATAGCAATGATTAGCATAACAAAGTAAGACAAAGCAAAGATGATGTTCTTTACAGGAAATGCTCAATATGTCCACCATCATTCCTCAACAATAGCTGCAGTCGAGGAATAATCTTGTGAACAGTGATGTAAAGCATGTCAGTAGTCATGGTAAGGCATTGGCGTCGGATGTTGTCTTTCAGCATCCCAAGAGATATCGGTCGATCACGATACACTTGCGACTTCAGGTAACCCCAAAGCCAATAAACGCAGGGACTGTGGTCTGGGGACCTGGGAGGCCAAGCATGACGAAAGTGGCGGCTGAGCACACGATCATCACCAAACGACGCGCGCAAGAAATCTTCATGCGTCTAGCATTACTTTGTTTTTTTTTTTTTTTTTAGTTCTAATAAACCCCATGTCATTCCAAGATTGTGTGTCAATGTTTACCTCTCTATCTACATTATTACTTGGTTTATTAAAATTTCAAATTTATACTGAATTTTTGATCACCCAGTACTTACAGGCTAATAGTTGTCACCATCCGGCTCAGCGTGATGGGGTACCCCGTACCTTGCTACACAGGGCACATGTCGTTTCTGACGCTGAGACTTTGCCAGCTGCGCTGTCCCATCTTGAAGTTACATTTCCTCAAAATAGTTATAGTGATAGACTGATTGAACGTGGGTTGCGCTATCGACCAACTGTACATCGGGTGATTGATGATAATTCTGAATCAACACCTAAGTCTACTGCCTTTTTGCCTTACGTAGGAAACACGTCCAACAAGATCGGTCGTATTTTATGGAAATACGACGTCAAATGTATTTTCTGACCTCCATCTAAAATTAGAGCACTTTTGGGTTCCGTTAAGGATGATCTTGGACTGCGTAAGGCGGGTGTATATCGTCGTATTCCTTGTAGCTGTGGCATTGCATATATTGGTCAAACTATCAGGGCCGTGGGGGACCGATGTACGGAGCATAAACGGCACTCACGATTACAGCAGCCAAATAGATCTGCTATTGCCGAACATTGCTTGGATACTGGTCACCCCATGTTATATAGTAACACCGAGATATTGGCATGCACGTCCAGCTATTGGGACACTGTTATTAGGGAGGCAGTTGAGATTAAATTAGCGAGCAACCTCGTTAACAGGGATGGAGGTTTCTGTTTAAACTCTGTTTGGAATCCGGCTCTCTCCCTTGTCAAAAAACAGAGGGACAGAGTCAATGCTACCTCATCTGCGAATTCATTATCTCACTATCGATAGCTCTGCCTTTGGGCATCTTTGGTGGCACTAGTGTTCAGTGTGGGTGTTATCTTTCCTGCTTCAGTCCGAGAACCGAGGTTTTAAATTTGCATGTACGCCGCCAGTCTGTTGCAGCTTGCCTTGAAAATGGCGGGGTGTTCTCCCGCCGAAATATCGTCGGTCGCTGAAAGTGTTTCCTGGCTGGATTCCCGGAAGTTATTTGAAAGTTGTATACACCAGGAGAAACTCAGGTCTCACATGGACTTCCAGTCTGGTAATCAAATATCTCATTTCAAAGTTTTCCTTCATCCATATTCACTGCCCTTACGCCCTAAAATTCTGAAGGGATGTATTACCTTTTTTCCTTTCGATGATTATAATAGTTTTTTTCTGAAGTGCTGGTGTTTATCTACATTCACATCTATACTCTGCAAACCACTATGAGTTGCATGACGAAGGGTACATCCCACTCTACCAGTTATTAGGGTTTCTTCCCATTCTACTCACGTATGGAACATGGGAAGAATGATTGTTTGAATGCCTCTGTGTTTTGTTAGTAACTTTATTCTAATCGTAGCCTCCTGATCCCCAAGTGAGTGATATACAGAGGGTTGTAGTATATCCCTAGAGTCATCATTTAAAGCTGATTTTTGAAACTTTTTTGAGCATAGTTTACACCTATCTTCTAGAAACTTCCTGCACAGTTCCTTCAGTACCTCTGTCACACTCTCCCATGTATCGAACACACCTGTGACAATTCGTGCTGCCCTTCTCTGTATACATTCAATACCCGCATTACTTCTATTTGGTTCGGTTCCCACACACTTGAACAATTTTCTAGAACTAGTGACACAAGTGATTTGTAAGCAATCTGCTTTTAAACTGATTGCAGTTCCTCAGTATTCTCCCATTTAACCAGAGTGTACAACCTGCTCTACCCACAACTCTGCCTGTGTGATCATTCTATTTCATATACAAAGTGTTACACCCAGGCATTTGCATGAGTTGACCGATTCCAGCAGTGACTCATTGATATCATAGTCATAGGACACTACATTTTTTTCATTTTGTGAAGTACATAATTTTACATTTCTGTACATTTAAAGCAAGTTGTCAATCTTTGCACCACTTTGGAACCTTATCAAGATCTGCCTGAATATTTATGCAGCTTCTCTCAGACAGTACTTTATCATAGATAACTGTATCATCTGCAAAAAGTCTGAAGTTACTACTAATATTGTCTGCAAGGTCAGTAATATACAACACGAACAGCAAGGGTCCTAACACACTTCCCTGGAACACACCCAAAGTTCCTTCTACGTCTCACAACTGCTTCCTCCCTATAAAAAAGTTCTTAGTTCAGTCACAAACTTCACTTGATACTCCATATTATCTTACTTTTGACAATAAGTGAAGGTGTGGTACTGGGTCAAACGCTTTTCAGAAATCAAGAAATATGGCGTCTATCTGACTACCTTGATCCAAAGATTTCAGTATATCATGTGAGAAAATTACAATTGGGGTTTCACATGATCGATGTTTTTGGAAGCCTTGCTGGTTGGCGTGAAGGAGGTCAGTCTGTTCAAGGCACCTCATTATGTTTGAGCTCAGATTATGTTATAAGATTCTATAACAAAGTGATGTCAAGGATATTGGACGGTGGCTTTGTGGATCACTTCTACTACACTTCTTGTAAGCAGGTGTGACCTGTGCTTTTTACCAACTACTGGGCACGGTTTTTTGTTCGAGGGATCTATGATAGGGTATAGTTAGAACAGGAGTTAATTCAGCTGCAAATTCCGTATAGAATCTCATAGGGACTCCATTAGGCACCTGGAGCTTTGTTTAGTTTTAAAGATTTTTGGCTGTTTCTCAGCACCACTGACATTAACACTTGTTTGATTCATCTTTTCAGTGGTACAATTCTCTGGGGGTTTTCTTTGCAAAGGAACATTTGAAAACGGAAATAAGCATTTCAGCTTTTGCTTTGCTATCCTTACTTTCAGCTCCTATCTCATTCGCTAAGAACAGGATACTAACTTTTGTGCCACTAACAGCCTTTACAAACGACAATAATTTGTTTTGGTTTTGTGAAATATCATTTCATAACATTCTGTTATGGTTTTTGTATGTACATCCTTTTGACTGGAGGTCGTGGGGACCACGGCCGATCACTACTGTAAGAAAATGAAACGCTTGCACCTGTCCTTATGATCTTATTTATTGTGTAGCTACCAGTTTCGGCGTTCCAATGCGCCCCCTTCAGGCCTTAGTTGATGCTGAAGGGGTTATTGCGATCCACATAAGTGGCCAACGTAACTGATTTACGCAGACTATTTATAACTGTGATGTCAGCACTCCAACAATCAAGTCTGCTACTGTGGTCACTAAGGTCATCATGCATTGCTCTCTTAATAGACAAATGCTTTTCATTCAGTAGGTCTCGATCTACGTCCCTACACTTTTTTTACGCTTATTGTGCAGTACTCTGTTTCTTTAGAAGTTACTTTACAATAATTGCATTCAATGGAGTGCCACTTCCATTATGAACTGTTCTACTGGGTACATATCTATCCAGTGTGTGGTCAACTATTCTTTTAATATTGAGACATAGTTCCTCTACATGCTCCTGCCTATGATGAAAGTTTGACCTTCCTCATTCAGATATGACAGTACCGATTTTTGATCCAGTTTGCTGATCATATATACCTCTCTGCTTGTTTTAATTGCCTTTGTATATTGGTAATCATTGTTGCCACAACCGCATCTTGGTTACTGATACCAGTTTCTATGTGGACATCCTCAAAGAGATAAGGTCTATTTGTTACCATTAGATCAAACATATTTTCATTGTGAGTGGATTCCTAATTCTGCTTGTTTTAATTGCCTATGTATATTGGTAATCATTGTTGCCACAACTGCATCATGGTCACTGATACCAATTTCAATGTGGACATTCTCAAAGAGATAAGGTCTATTTGTTACCATTAGATCAAACGTATTTTCATTGTGAGTGGATTCCTAATTATCTGTTCTAGGTTGTTTCGAGAGAAGGCATTTAGTAATGTGTCTTATCATGCCCACCTCTAACGAGTCTGTAATTTTCCTTGTGAATTGTTGGATGATTAAAGTTTCCACAGATGACTACATTATGATTGGGAAACTTATGTACAAGTGAGCTGAGGTTTTCTCTGAGGTTTTTGGTTACATCAGGAGAGGAATCTGGTGGGCAATAGAAGGATTCAGTTGCAATTGTGTTTCCACTGCTGGTACTGTGTATTGTCCAAACAATCTCACAAGAAGTTTCAGTTTCAGTCTTGGTGGATTTGAGTTTCTTGTCTACGCCTCCATTTCTCATTTGCCTATCCTTTTGATAGGCTATCAATTTCAGGTTTCAACGAGCTCGCTGCACTTAGTTTTGTGTGAGATACACTGCTTTTTAGGAGCACTTCAAGTTCTGGCGCTTTGTAGCGAACGATTCAGCGGTTAACCATTAGGATTTTAATACTCTCACCTGTGGGAGGCATTTATTTCGACCTTACACTGGCACTTTTGGGTTTCCTACAGTATCGTTATCTGGACTGGATGGAGAGTCGCCTAATCTAAAAAAACACTTGTGTGCACTCACAGTCAGCTACTTGAGTATCAGCTTCTGAGGTATACCATAAACCTGACTCATTTAGGGGGACCTTACAGATCTCAACCCTATGGCGCAAGTCCAAGGAATCACAGCCCCACTCAAAGCCTCTGGTTCAGTCCTTCATTTCAGGACCAAGTTCTGGGAGCAAGGCTACAAACTATTAGCTTCCTTGAAACTTCATGCATAATGGTGGTCTTCTAAATATCCTCTGCCAACCACTGGAATCACCAAAGTGTGACTTCAGAGCACAGAAGATAGGCATCATTTGTTTCAACATGCACCACAATTTACAGTTGTATGTACCCTGTTCCCTCAATAACTGCTGGAATAGCCCCTTCAACATGTTGAGTGAGACCCGCAGGCATACACACTGAGTGCACCTGGTGTCCTTTCCTGTCCTTTGCTGCCATTTTCCTAAGGGGTACCACCATTCGCCATACGTTCGAACTGCTGATGATTAATAAACCATACATACCCTTTTGTGTTTGCTTCCCTTTAATACCGAACACATCAGGTTTTCCCAAAACAGGCCAAGTTAATACCACTAACTCAGTTTCAGTTTCAATGAAACAGCACCTCAAACGTCTTGCTTAGGGGGTCAATACAATATCCTCAGTCCTCCCGGCGCCCCATCCACCCTGCACAGGATGCCTAGATATACCACTGACATACCACTCGCAGCCAGGTGGATGAGTAATGACTGATTCTGTACTTTCTGGAGAAGAGACAGGATCCACAGAAAAAGATAGTATCTGAAGTACCTCTACTACCAGTATCACAGATACACAATGCTGAGGATCTCTTCCAACACACCGATTTGCAGCGACTGCCAATCGTTTGACAGTAGTCAGGGTGATTTCTAGCTGCTTATGAACATCAACCAACTCATCTCACGTTCGAGAACACCATTCACAGCGGAAGTGCATTTTGGCTGGTGCAATATATTACAGTGCAGTGAACAAAAGACTTTAAATTAAGCCCACTGATTATCTTTTAATCTGTTGAGCTAACAAATAGTTAATCCCCTACTAGAATTCAAGCAAATACACAAAATCAGATTTCTGTTATGCAATACAAAAACCTGTTATAAAAATTACTAGTCTCCTAAAATGTTTTGGGGTTAATTGGAGTTGTTCGCAAATTCGAAAACAGAGTTAATTTATGATAGATGTAGATAATATAAAGGGTTATTCTTCTTTAAGGGAAAACTAGATGTAACACAATAAGTTAGCTCCAATATCTGCTACAGTAACTAAATCAAAATTTTCTACAAATTACTCATAGATTATGCAAAGGAGAATGGTAGCTTCCCAAAATTCTCAAAAACACACCTTTATTTGCCTTGATATACAAGGAAACTCAGGGTTGATATAGTCTTTGGTAGTAGCTATGTACCACAAACGCTGATTTGCTACAAAATAGGTTATTTATACTTACTCGTACCAGTAAGTTTTGAAAGAGTCCGAAAATTCTAAAAATAATATATTTCTCATGTAATTATACAATGAAATTAGAAACGATTGTTTTGAACGATGATAGGCCTCCTGTTCTCAAAAATTTTTAAAGAGTACAATTAAGTTTAAGCCTAAAATTGACATTTGGGAATATGGGGTACCATAGAGATTTCCACTCTATTTATTAGTGAGCACAATACACATAAGTATCGCTATGAGTGTACAGAGCATTCTAACTCTCCTTGCCTCCTGTTGCAGCAGTCTTCCTACTTCCTACTCTCTAGTCAGGGACGTTATGCTACCACTGAGCCCTCCCCCCCCCCCTCCCTCACCACTACCTACAGTTTGGAGCACATGAGGAGAGACTGCTGGGCCATCATATATCAGAAGATGTAGATGGATGTGTGACAGTGGATGTGGTGGAAGACACATCACAGTCAGTGAGGTGCACCAGGGGTGCAGGACGTGCCCGAAACATGACTTCGGCAGTACAACTAACGGGTTGCTGCTGGCAGCAGTAGCAGATAAGGATGTATTCACAGTAGCATCTCTAATGGTTGCTGGCTCAACGGCAGTATTTGAAGAGGGAGGCATGTTGGTGGCGTTGCCTTCCATTGTTACATCCACAGGAGGTGTTGTGGGGCCTGTGTCAGTATAAGTTGTGGCAGTGTTGGTGAATGTATAATTGCTCACATTTAAATACTTGCTGTTTCTATGAAACTGTAAAACAGAGTTAATGTATAAATGGAAATAACCTTTGATGTGTGAATTACTAGCTTTTTTGTATGTCATCCTACTGTTAATGTTCTTATAGTTCTATTAAAATTGTAATGTTTAAGTGACAAGTAAATTCAATTATAAATTTTCGTGTACATGTATTTTAAATTGTAATGTTTATTGACAAGTCCAATGTCATTTTGATGATGTACTACAAGGACGCTAATAAATTTAATTGAATTGAATTGTACCGTCTGTTGAAAAAACGGGAAGAGAGTTCTGCGATGTCAACTTCTGGTGGGACAGGAGTGGTGTGCGTGAAACCGTGTGTGACAGTGCTTGCACATGACAGCCTGTCCATGTAGGTAGCGGTAACCAAAAGGTGGGCATAGTGTAATGTGACTAATATGTCATCAAGAAGAAAGTCATGGAGATTCACATGCACTAGGAAATCGACTAACAGGTACTTAGGAGGCAGTGGGGCAGAGAGTATCTGTTGTGACAGCTACACTAAGGCCATGCCAGTTTAAGCTGATTCGCCAACACTGTTGTTTGTTTTCTAGCAATTTTGGTATCACAAATTTTTGTATGTCGTCTCAACACTCAGTATGTTCCTGTAAATGGAGGTTATAGGGTGGGTTTCACTGCGTCTGTACTTAGCATCATATGAGAACATGTGGCCAGATATTTATGAATAAAAATTTGTTGTGTCATATGATGGGAGGGAGGGCACACAGATGTTTTATATACATGTGCACATGCGTGTGACTAAGTCTGGTAAGTCCTGGTCTGTGGGGTCCATTTCATGCACTACAAATTCAGTTGGTAGGGTAAGGGGTTCTCTGTATAGTAGTTTGGCGAGTGACATGTCAAGGTCTACATCTACGTGGTTACTCTGCTGTTCACAATAAAGTGCCTGGCAGAGGTTCAAAGAAGCTTCAAGCTGTCTCTCTACCGTTCCACTCTCGAACAGCGCATGGGAAGAAGGAGCACTTAAATTTTTCTGTGCGAGCCCTTATTTCTCTTATTTTATCATGATGATCATTTCTTCCTTTGTAGGTTGGTGCCAACAGAATGTTTTCGCAATTGGAGGAGAAAACTTGTGATTGAAATTTCATGAGAAGATCCCGTCGCAACAAAAAACGCCCTTGTTTTAATGGTTGCCACTCCAATTCACATATCATGTCTGTGGCACTATCTCCCCTATTTCGCGACAACACAAAACGAGCTGCCCTTCATTGTACTTTCTCGATGTCATCTGTCAGTTCCACCTGATGCGGATCCACACAGCACAGCAATACTCCAGAATAGGGCGGACAAGCGTGGTGTAAGTAGTCTCTTTGGTAGACCTGCTGCACCTTCTAAGTGCTCTGCCAATGAATCGCAGTCTTTGTTTTGCTCTACCCACAACATTATCTATGTGATCGTTTCAATTTAGGTTATTTGTTTAGTTGAATTTACAGCCTTCAGGTTTGTGTGACTTCTCGCATAAATGAAATTTAGTGGATTTCTTTTAGTACTCATGTGAATAACTTCACACTTTTCTTTATTCAGGATCAATTGCCACTTTTCGCACCATACAGACATCTTATCTAAATCATTTTGCAATTCGGTTTGGTCATCTGATGACTTTACAAAAAGGTAAATGACAGCATCATTTGCAAACAATCTAAGACAGCTACTCAGCTTGTCTCCTATGTCGTTAATATAGATCAGGAACAATAGAGGGCCTAACACTTTCTTGGGGAACGCCGGATATTACTTCTGTTTTACTCGATGGCTTTCCAACTATTACTACGAACTGTGGCCTTTCTGACAGGAAATCACGAATCCAGTTGCACAACTGACTCTATATTCCATAAGCACGCAGTTTGATTAGAAGACGCTTGTGAGGAACGGTGTCGAAAGCCTTCTGGAAATCTAAAAATATGTAATCAATTTTTACATCCCCTGTCGATAGCGCTCATTACTTCATGAGTATGAAGAGCTACTTGTGTTTCGCATGAAAGACATTTTCTGAATCCGTACTGGTTATGTGTCAATAAATCGTTTTCTTCGAGGTAATTCATAATGTTGAACACAATATCTGCTCCAAAACCCTGCTTCAAATCGACGTTAGTCATATGGGCCTGTAATTCAACGGATTACTCCTGCTTCCCTTTTTGGGTATTGGTGTGACTTGAGCAATTTTCCAGTCTTTAGTACGGATCTTTCTATGAGCGAGTGGTTGTATATAATTGCTAAATACGGAGCTATTGTATCAGCATACTCTGAGAGGAAACTTAAGTATACAATCTTGTATTTATTAAGTGATTTAAGCTGCTTTGCGACACCGAGGATATTTACTTCTATGTTTCTCATCTTGGCAGTTGTTCTTGATTGGAATGCAGGAATATTTACTTCGTCTTCTTCGGTGAAGGAGTTCCGGAAAACAAGTTTCATAACTCTGGTTTAGCGGCACTGTAATCAGTGACTTTACCATTGTTATCGCTCAGTGCAGGTATTGATTGCGTCTTGCCACTGGTGTGCTTTATGTATGAGCAGAATTTCTTTGGGTTTTCTGCCAGATTTCGAGACATTTTCATGTGTTGTGCGAATGCCCAGAAAACCCATGGAAGGGCCTCCACCCACGATTCTGAGTGGCACATGAGAAGAAGTTTCATCGTCTGATGCCATCGCTCCATGAGGCCATTGGATTGGAGGTGGTAGGCGGTTGTGTGGAACCGATCGCATCCACATAGGTGGCATAAGTCGAACAGTTGGGATTTGAACTGCTGACACTGGTCCGACGTTAAGGAGGCTGGGCAGCCGAATCTGACAATCCAATTGTTGATGAAAGTTTTTGTTACACTCTCTGCTAATATGTCGGAAACGGAGATGGCCTCGACCCATTGTGTCAAGCGATTTAGCATTGACAGAATGTAATGGTAACCACGCGTTTTGAGGAGTGGCCCTATGATGTTAATGTAGATGTGCTAGAACCACCGTTTTGGAATCGGGATTTTACCAAAGGGGGAGGGGCGGAGAGGGGCTGTGCGTAGCGTCCAGTTTTTGCCTGCTGGCATGGAATGCAAATCCTGGCCCACATGGCACAATCCTTTTTTATTATTATGCCAGACAAATTGTTCCATGATGAGGCATACGTAGGGCACATGCTGGGATGTGCAAGGTTGTGGAGAAGGTCAAAAATTGTCTGCAGTACGGCTCTGGGACGACTGGTTGGATCTGTGCATCTGAAACATCACACCAGATTTATTTGGTAGAGCCAGGTAGCGTGCATTGTTGCAATTGGAGTCCGGTGTCTGATTTGTTAAACGAGCTGCAGAGATCGGCGTCCTTTGCTTGTGCATCTGCAATCCTGTCAAAATCCATCTCGGCTGAGGTAGCTACGATACGGGAAGGATAATCTCCCACAATATTATCGGCACCTTTGCCTGTCACACATTGGTAGTGAACTATGGTACAAAATCTAGGTGACGGAATATCCTGCGTGCAAAATCCGCTGACGGGTTGCGGAATGCGTCTGCCAATGGGCGATGGTCTGCATATATGGCGAGGGGTCTCCCCTCAACATCATCTTGAAAGTGACAAACTGCTTCATATATGGATATATGGCTAGCAGTTTTCTGGGTATCCATAAGTTAGTGAGAGAAAAACCTGAGTAGCTGAATGATTCCACCAGTCTCTTGCTATAAAGCAGCCCCGATCGCGTGATCGCTAGCATCAGACACGATAATTAGATGTGAATCGGGTGATAGGTGGGTGAGGGTCGTGGCATGTAATGGATATTCGTTTATTTTGTCAAAGGCCATGTGCATTTGGGGTGTCCAATTGAGACGTCGTTTAACAGACGTATTCTTGCCAAGCAATGCTAGTGTGAGTGGTAGTAAAGTCTCGACGGCGTGTGATAACTGGTTCCTGCAGAAATTATGAGCCCCAAAAACATACGCAGCTCTTTTTAGTTGTTGGGAGGTGTGAGGAGGCGTATCTATTCAGTCTTCTCAGGAGTAGGATGCACTTCAGATGCGTCAATGTAGTTTCTGACAAAGGTCGCACAGGCTTGCGAATGCTAGCACTCGTCACTGTTTATCATGACCCCTGAAAGGCCAGCTTATCAAACAAGATACGCGGGTGGTCTTTGTGGTATTGCTCATTTTTCAGATAGATTATGACGTCATCAAGGAAAGCGTAAGGAAAAGGCAAATTAAACGGTATTCTGTCAATAAATATTTGCCATGTCTGTGCTGCACTTTTTAGTACATGCAGCATGTGGAGGAACTCAAACAGACCGAATGGCGTAATTATCGCAGTTTTCAGTACGTCTTTGGTCACCTTCAGAATCTGCAGGTACGCTGTTTTGTAGTCGACAACACTAAAAATACTTGCATCGGTCAAGGCGTGGGAAAAACAGTGCAAGTTCAGAACAGGGTAGCTGTCAATGACTTCACAGGCGTTGAGGTAGCAGTAGTCGCCACATAGGCCCCAAGTACCATTATTTTTAGGAACTAGTTTAACGCCGGCCGGAGTGGCCGAGCGGTTAAAGGCGCTACAGTCTGGAACCGCACGACCGCTACGGTCGCAGATTCGAATCCTGCCTCGGGCATGGATGTGTGTGATGTCCTTAGGTTACTTAGGTTTAAGTAGTTCTAAGTTCTAGGGGACTTATGACCACAGCAGTTGAGTCCCATAGTGCTCAGAGCCATTTTTGAACTAGTTTAACGGGGAGGTCCAAGCACTGTGTGATGAGCTGATTATGCCAGCACACAAAAGTTCCTCCACCATAGCTTTAGGCCCTTTAAGTTTGTGGGGAGCTAGACGTTCGGGGTGGCGATGGACAGGAGGACCTAGTGTGGTCTCAATTTGGCGGACTGTACCGCCCTGCACAGCGCTTATTATATGTAGTCTAATGAGGGACCTTGGAATGCCTCCAGGATACGGGGCGCAATGTGATTTGCCGTTGCTGTTAACATCACATGGCATCATCTCAGGAATGCTCGCAAGTGGGCATTGTGATACCTCAACAAACTGAGAAGTGGCCGTAGTATCGGCATCAATAATCACTGTCGAGATGACAAAGGCCGTCGAGGCACTGCTGAGCTGCATGCAGTGACGCAGTGGCGTCCACTATTCATCTCCATACTTGTTCATTGTTGAGGCATGTGACCTCACTGTCGTGATGTAATGGTGAATACTCGGCTGCCTTTAAGCATAGCTGGTTGAAAAGAGGTTCACTTTGTAGTGTCAGGTCGAGTGGTGTGTCGAGCAGTAGCAGCAAAACCAAGGGCATTACTATGCCAGCAGATAGTGTGTAGCTGACAACACCACTCATCGGATGCTGGCCATCCCATCGTAATAGGAGGACGCAATTTAAATATGGCAGTAGTTCTAGTGTTGGAGGGAATTGGGTTCCAGGACTGGTTCAGCTGACTCTGCCACTAGGAATGTCCAAGGTATTTGTGTATCTGTTCTGAGGTTGAGTGTGATGTGGGCAGTTCCAGCAACTGTGATTACAATGTCCATGGTTGCGAACAGTTGCAGTGGCGACAGCGACAGTGTAGCAGGCATGAGAGCCAGCAGTAGAGCGTTCACATCAGCCATGGTATCAACGAGGAAATATGTGTGTAGGTGCCTGTCATGTTCGAGTAATTGGCAACCACTACCTATTGAAATGCTTCAACAGTGCTGTTTTGTCATGGTGTGCAGAGGTGTTTTGTTAGTGAAGAGCAGCCAAGTGCACCTACATCATGTAGCCATTCTAATTTGGGTACGAGCAGGGTTGTCTGCAGCACTGTGTGTCCTGCCCAAATCTGGTGTGAAACTAGCAGCAGCGTAGTTGTGTGTTGGTGTGGAAGCAGGCGATGCACTTGGACAGCGCAGCTTTTGTTTATACACAGAGTTGGGGTGGTGGTCAGCTGGGGGGCGGGGAGGGGGAGCCACAATCTCACCTGTCATGGTACGCGACTGTTGTATGCTGCAGCCGTAATAGGCAATTGGGGTGGTAGAGGCAGGGGCACAGCTGGGTTCGTGTTGATCCGGCCATCGTTGGGCAGTCTGTGGCTGTACAGGATGTCAGAACAGCTCATTTGGGATTGCGCAAAATAGGTTTCAGTGCAGGCGTACTTGGTGTCAACTGCAGCACAATTCTGTTGACAGTTGATTAGAACGCGATGCTGTGATAGTGCCTGCATTCTGCCAATGAGGCGAAGATTAAACTTTAGAGATGCCTCCTCGTGTGCTAGCATCACTGTCTGGGTGTTTTCTGGCAGTTTTAAGAGCCAAAGTGTCCATACCTTTTGATCAGGCGGTAGTGTTTCATCGGTTAAAGTTCGTAGGCGGAGACAGAACGTAGATGGCCTGCTGTTGCCCAAAGTAATCTCATGGATGAACAGATGTAGCTGCTGTTCAAGCATGTGTGTTAGTCATCGTAGCAGCAGTGTCTTAGCAGTTTCATATTTGTGGGAAGCTGGAACGTTCAACAGCAAAGGGCAACCCACATCGTGGGAAAATGTGCACGGAACAATGTTAGTTTCAGACAGTTGTAGATGGTATGATGGTCATCAGTGGTTTAATTTCGAGCCACGTGATGAGGCGATTCATAACGCAGCGTGGGTGGCGTCAGCGTCACGTGGCAATGTGCGTTGAACTCAGGTGGTTGTTTGAAGAATGGCTGTGCATGAGTGAAGTTCCAGGCTGACACAGTAGGTACGGCTTTTCCACTATCAGTCTGAGACAGCGGAAAATGTATATGAGTATGCACATGAGGTAGTGACACCATAAAGAAGGAAGGCGTGGTCCATTTATTATCCAGTGGAGTTAGCGCAGACGTGCAGTCACTGACGACATGGCTGCCGCAGGTGTGACGTCACTCGAACTGGGAGGCAGCAGTATCGAACCAAGCCGAGGCAAGGTCATGAAAAACGCGTTCTCGTAGTCCATAAGTGGTTTTGGTGCTGGGTGTGGGTGATGCAAATGTGAAACACGGTGCTGGACTGGAAACGAGCCAATTGTGATGCCTGGTATGGCTGGTGCGGCTGGGATATGAGTGACATCATAGCCTGTCTCACAGTACTCGCGTTTAGTCGCAACGGTCGGAACGAGGTTTGAAAAATCAGATTGCACAGGAACAGAAAGAACACGTAAAGTTTGATCCTGCAGTCTGCTGGCAGATAGGTGATGAAACATAGCGACAGAGTGCTACAACACAGACCTTTGTTGTTCAACCGTAATGGTAGTGTGGAAAACATCATATCGTTCAGGTCATTAAAGCGAGTATCATAATGCTCATAATCACTAGTACTGGAACAATTGATGTTTTATCCTGTGCAGATGTTGAAGGTACTTAGATTAACATTTGTTATGGAAGTAGGTGGCCATTGTTTTTATCGTGTTCTCTGCAGCACTCTTGTCTGAAGTACCAGGAATAGATCCACTCGGTCTCCAATCTGGAATGTTTATTGTGAAGTCATCGGTAAATTCGACACTCGTCATGGCACAGTTCACTGCTTGATATTGGCAGTGATGCGAGGTTGGTCCGAAGATAGTGTGAACAATGAAGGAGTTGTTATTATGTCGCTCGGCAATGTAGCATCGTCGAAGCCTTGGTGGATATTTAGAAATTTTGCACACAGAATGTTCTTGGAATTCATGAGCACTAGTTGAGAGATAATGTTGACAATGAAGAAACAATGGGGTTGTACTGTTTGTAACTGTAGCATTCTTGACAGCGAAAAGAATATGACAGATTTTCAACTTAGCAACAAAACCGCGGCGCGATGTGGAAATTCGGGGTCACTGCTGTGGGAGATGGGGTACCAGACATGTGAAAGCAGAATACTGACACACCATACAGACACGATTTCCGCACTATTTATTACAGAGCACAATATACATGACTAGTGTAATCATTACAAGCGCACAGAGCATACTAATTCTCCTCACCTCCCAGGACAGTGATCTACTTTTTCTCGTGTCAGAGATGTTACACCACCACAGATGATAATAGTACGAGCTTATCGCAGCACTCGTATTCTCTATAGGTATTCAGTGAGAAAGTTTAATGATGCTGGAGGGTGTAGAAATCTGGATCACATAGTTTTGGACACAATGACTGCTTTCTTTATATACGTCGCCTTTATCCCTTCTAATGTTGTTATTTTTGTGTGCCATATGTCAGTACCAGCAAGATATTGATTCCTAATAGTGCGTTTGGTGTCAGCGATGTGATGTGCTGTATTTCATAAATAGCCATTATTATTTGTGTTGCCTTCTCAGTTATGTACTATGTGAAACTTTTTGCACTCGATTGTTTCATGATGTCTAGTTGCGATTATTTTTTGTTTTTTTTTTGTTTTTTGTTTTTTATTTTCTTTCCTGTATGAAGATCTCTTCTCATGCAATTAGTTTATCTGTATTTCTGAGTACCATCATTTCTGTTTTTGCCACATTTATTTCGAGGTCATGTTTGATGCACCAATCTTCAATATCGTTTATTATTCCTTGTAGCTTTGTAAAGCCTCTTGAGCTTATTACAGTATCATCTATGTATGACTATCAGGTTCATCCTCCCTTTGGGATAGTCTTACAATTTCTTCCACTGAAAGAATAAATAACAACGGACTTAAATCGGCTCCCTGAAGTACTCTTCTTGTTGGAGTATCAACTCTTATATTAGAGAGAGGTTGTCTGAGACACTTATTTCGTTCTAGTGAAGTATTGCACTTATGATTCATGTTCATATTTTGCTTTTGCTGAGGGTTTCCTCTAGTTCTTCTGTCAATAACATTTTGTTTATAAGGTCAAAGGCTTTTCTGATTTCTATAAATACTACCTAAAACTTTTCTCTCTGTTCAAGGACTTCCCATACGCTATTCAGCAGGAGTTTTATTGCTGTCACAGTTGATCTCCCTTTCCTAAAACCCAAATGGATTTTTGGGAGGTGTTCATCGATTCTTTTATTTAGTCATTCCATTACTATTTTTGTGAATGTTTTAAAAGGTAAAATTTCTAATGCTGTGCCACTGTATTTTTTGGGGTCCTTGGGTCTCCTTTCCCCTTATATAGAACTTTTATTATTGATTCTCTGCACTGTCCTGGAATGGAGGTTGCTTTGTGCACTTGTAAAGTTTTGTCCACACTGTTGTTTGTATTTGGACTTTGTCTTTTATACATTTGTTATACAGGATGTCAAAGCCCATAGCTTCTTTGTTCTTGGTGCTGTTAATGGTATCTTTGACCTCTTCTATAGCCAATGGCCCCATTCCATGACACTCTCTCCTGTTTGCACTCTAGTTTGAGTTGCCTCCCATTCTTTCATATCATTGTAAAGTCTTTCAACTCGTTTCCTGGAGGTAGCACAATGTATGATAATAATAATAATAATAATAATAATAATAATTTTGTTGTCACTCGGCCATTACAGCAATAGACAATGTCAAGCATGTACAGTTGATAATGTAAGAGAGACAGTAGGCCATTATTAGGATTATAGTGTAATGTTACAATTGGTAAATTTTTTATGTTGTAGAATGGGTGGGCTAGTAACCAGTCATACAGCGTTTGTTGGAATGCTTGTTATGTTAAAACTTGTACAATTTGTCGAAGCTTATTAAATAATTTGTATCCCATGAGTTCATAGCTGTTAAGTGTTTTTGACAGTCTGTGGTGTGGAGTGTACATATATCTATTGCTTCTTCTGTTCAAACAACAAACAATGTAAATTACTTAGGTGTTTTGCTTCTGGTAACTTCTTCTTTGTATAAAGTAAAAATTTTGAGTGTGTATTTGGGTGTTTGTGTATAACATTATCACAATCAAGTTTTCTTCTTCAAAAAAACAAAGGTTCACAGTTTGCATTATGTGAAGAACCAGTAATTACTCTAATAACTTTCTCCTGTATTATTAAGATGTCATGCATACAACTAGTGGTACCCTATAAAATAATATCATATGTTATTATGCTTTGGTAAAATGAAAAATAGGATGTTTAATACATATTTCTGGTAAACAATCCCCAAGTTTCCTTAACAAATAGATTACTCTTGACAACTTACAACTAATCTAATTTATCATCTAAATATACCCCTAAAACCTTAAACATAACTTGGATCATGTGATGGAAGCTTGTCTTTTAAACTAAACACATTTGTTGTGTTTTGTTTTCACTTTGCAAGGATCCATTTGCCTTAAGCGAACAGGATGCTTGACCAATTGTCTTTGCAACACAAGTTTTAAAACTATTAATCTTAGCTAATACTTGGTTTAAGAATCATAAAAGAAGGCTGTATGAGTGGAAGAGACTTGTAAACACCAGAAGGTTTCAAATTGATTATATAATGGTTAGACAGAGGTTTAGGAACCAGATTTTAAACTGTAGGGCATTTCCAGGGACAGGTGTGTACCCTGACCAAAATTTACTGGTTATGAACTGTAGATTAAAATGGAAGAAATTAAGAAAAGGTAGAAAATTAAGGAGATGGGACCTGAATAAGTTGAAAGAATCAGAGGTTGTTGAGAGTTTCAGAGGAAGCATTAGGCAATGGTTGACAAAAACATGGGAAAGGAATACAGTAGAACACGAATATGTAGCTTTGAGAGATGAAATAGTGAAGGCAGCAGTGGATCAAATAGAAAAATTACAAGGCCTAGTAAAAAACCTTGAATAATGGAAGATATACTGAATTTAATTGATAAAAGGAGGAAATTTAGAAGTGCAGCAAATGAAGTAGGCCAAAGAGAATACAAATGTTTAAAAACAGAGATTGACAAGAGGTATAAAATTGCTAAGCAGGAACGGCTAGAGAACAAATGTTAGTATTTAGAAGCATATTTCACTAGTGCAGAAATAGATTCCACCTGCAGGAAAATTAAAGAGGCCTTGGGGAAAAGACAAGCAGTTGTATGAATATCAAGAGCTCAGGTGGTAAACCAGGCCTAAGCAGAGAAGGAAAAGCAGAAAGGTGGAAGGAGTATACAGAGTGCCTACACAAGAGAAGAATTTGAAAGCAATATTACAGAAAGGCAAATGAATATAGATGAAGATGAGATTGGAGATATGATACTGCAAGGAGAAATTGACAAAGCTCTGAAAGATTTGTGTCGAAACAAGGCCCCAGGGGTAGATGACATTCTGTCAGAACTAATGATAGACTTGGGAGAACCAGCCATGGCAAAACTCTTCCATCCGTAAGCAAGATGTATGAGCCAGGCGAAATATCCTCAGACTTCAACAAGGATGTAGTAATTCCAATTCCATCGAAAGCAGTTGCTGATAGGTATGAAAATTACTGAACAACCTGTTTAATAAGACATGGTTGCAAAATACCAACACGAATTCTTCCCATTCTTCATGGGAAAACTGGTAGAAACTGACATCAGGGAAGAACAGTTTGGATTCCACAGAAATTTAGGTACACCTGAGACAACACTCACGCTGCAACTTATCTTAAAAGATAGGATAGCATTTGTAGATTTAGAGAAAGTTTTTGACAGTGTTGACTGGAATACTCCCTTTGAAATTTTTAAGGTAGCAGGGGTAAGATACAAGGAGCAAAAGACTATTTACAATGTGAAGAGAAAGCAGATGGCAGTTATAACAGTGGAGGGGAATGAAAGGGAAGAGATGATTGAAAAGGGAGTGAGACAGGGTTGTAGCCTATCCTTGATATTATTCAATATGTACACTGAACAAGCAGTAAAGGAAACAAAAAATGAAGTTGGAATTAAAATTCAGGAAGAAGAAATGAAAACTTTGAGGTTTGGAGATGACACTGTAATTCTGTCAGAGACAGCAAAGGACTTGGAAGGGCAGATGTACAGAACGAATGAAGTCTTGAAAGGAGGATATAAGATGAACATCAACAAAAACAAAACAAAGATACTGGATAATGGAATATAGTGGAATTAAATCAGGTGATGCTGAGGGAATCAGACTAGAAAATCAGACACTTAAAGTAGTAGATGAGTTTAGCTATTTGGGCAGCAAAATAACTGATGATGGCCAAAGTAGAGAGAATATAAAATGTAGAATGACAATAGCCAGAAAACTGTTCCTGAAGAAGAGAAATCTGTTAACATCAAATATAGATTTAAGTGTTAGGAAGTCTGTTCTGAAAATATTTTTCTGGAGTATAGCTATATATGGAACTGAAACAAGGTCGATAAATAGTTTACATTCGAAGAGAATAGAAGCTTTTGAAATGTGGTGCTACAGAAGAATGTTGAAGATTTGATAGGTAGGCCACATAACTGATGGGGAGGTACTAAACAGAACTAGGGATACAAGAAATTTGTGGCACAACTTGACCAAAAAATTGATCGTTTCATAGGGCACATTTTGAGATTTCAAGAGATCACCAGTTTAGTATTGTCTGGAAGAGTGGAAGTTAAAAATCGAAGAAGGAGACATAGATATGAATACCCTAAGCAGATTCAGAAGGATGTAAGTTGCAGTAGTTACTCAGAGACGATGAGGCTTGTACAGGATGCAGCAGAATGGAGAGCTGCATCAAACCAGGCTTTTGACTGAAGACCACAACAATAACAACAATATCATCAATACTGCGAAGAAAAGTAGTATCATTTGCATATAGCTCTGTACTGGATTTAATAAATGATGACGGATCATTAATCATTATTAGGAACAGGAAAGGGCCCAGTACAGGACCTTGTGGAACATCTACCTTATCTTCTTCTATACTGTACATTTCTTTCCCAACACAGACAACTTGATTATGATTCTGTAGATAATATTTTAATAATTTAAGGCTGCCAACTCTGATACTATAGAAGTCAATTTTGCCAAGAAGTTGTGTATGCCCTTCACTCTCAAAAGCCCAGCTTAGATCAGAAAAAGTGGCTTGAGCAAAGCCTTTGTCTTCAAACACTAGAAGAAGATATTTGAATACAGAGTGTACAGCATGAACCATTGACAAGTTTCTCCTAAAGCCATATTGTGATCCACTAATTGTTCCTATATTTTCAAAGTAATCATATAACTGTTGGTAAATAATACATTCAAATACTTTAGAAAATGCTGGAGCTATGGAAATTGGCCTGTAACTTGAAAGGTGAGCCTGTATCTCCCTTTTCGTATACTGAAACTGCTCTAGACACTTTCAGCTCACCAGGAAAATATCCCTCAGATATACAATTGCTTATACTCTCTTATTAAGTGGTACGCAACACAGTTGATTACTTTCTTTAGCACACTGCAAGATATGTTACATACATCTATAATAAAAACACATAAGAAATTCCTGAAAATGTCACTGAAACTTTAGAAAATCTAGATGTTTGGTTCCATCTAAATGACCTAAAGCTTAATATTTCAAAAACACAACTGATACAATTTAAGACAAAACAGTCTCGAATAAATGATATTCACATTACACACAGAAACCAGGAGCTAAATTAAGCAGAGCATGTTAAATTCTTAGGAATGCAATTGGACAGAAACCTATCATGATGCTCCTACATAGATTATCTAAGAAAATAAATTAAACAGCCTAGCGTTTGCTATGACAATCTTAGACAATGTCATTAGTATAGACACAAAAAAGTAGTATACCATAGTTACTATGAGTCAGTAGTGAGATATGGTATTGTCTTCTGGGGGAATGTTAACAACATAACAAAAATATTAACTTTGCAGAAAAAAATTATCAGAAACATATGCAGTGCATAGCCAAGAGATTCTTGTCGTCCATTATTAAGAGATCTTAAGATACTAAGCGTTCCCTCATTGTATCTGTAAGAAATAATTCTTTTCCCAAGTAATAAGCCTTAACTCTTTTTGTCAAATCGTTTCCAGTGTAGTTACGAAACTAGAAACAAAGAAAGCTTCATGCTGCCTACACACAGGCTTAATCTTTTTGCACAGACTCCACAATATATGGGAATGAAAATATACAATAAACTGAAAGACACAAATTTTAGAAAGGTCCAAACTGGGGCAGTAAAAAGAGAATTGTATAGCACCCTGGTGCAGAAATGTTAATCTGAGCAGGATAAAAACAATAACAATAACTAATATTCAGATTTTATTGTTATTATATAAAAATATTGTATTCCATGTATAATTTATCATAGTTATAAGCTGACGAGTCTCCTGCACATAAAATCAATGATTTTACTTGTATTCTACAAGACAATAAAATTCTGATTCTAAACTGTTTGATGATTCCAATTTTTTATTACTTTTATAACGCAACTAAGTGAGATCACAGTGAAGGTAAATATACTTGTGTTTGTTGATGATCTACAAAAAATTTTTGAAAGTAACTCTGATGAACTGATATCAGGTTTGGTGTTATTCTTTCGTTCTTCTTCAACTGATTTAATAAAGAAGCATCATTGAGTTTTTGGGAGCAGATATCAATCTTTTGTTTCTTGCATTTTTGCAACAACTTTTATTAGTTTATTTGCAGCTTTGCACTTATTGGAGGAATTCTCCATACTGCAGCAATTGTGTGCTTTTTTGGCTTCCACAAACGCTTTTTTATACTTATTAATACATGCAACATAGGCTAATCTGGAACAGTCAGTCTTCAGACTATTAAATCTATTGTACAACAACATAAACTGATATTTCATATTTGTCAGCTGCTTAGTGTAGCATGGATTTTGTTTGCTTGGAACCTTGGTTTTGAAACCTTTGTCAATTAATTTGCATTTATTTATGAATATGCTGTCATTAAAATGAATCAAAAGTGCTTTAAAAATCCTATCAAATACTACCTCTGCTGACAGATCATTACTTAAAATATATTGTGTGTCATCATAACATTCGCCAAACCAGTCTCTGTTAGCAAGACTCTTACAAAGCCTTTTTCATCAGTGACGGGCCTGGTGATGACAACTTTTGAGACAGGCCCTGTTACATTATTGTTGTTCTTTAAATTAAAGAGACAGAATTACGACCAGAAAATGGAAACACTGTCATATCACATGATTCTTCAGTTAAATGGACAGAACTATTGTCAAGACAGGCTTGGTCTCTTGTTGGCTATTCTTAACAGAGTGTAAATTATACTGTATTAGTCGCTTTTTTCAGTTCTGTAACACTGCATTTACATACTGTTATATTAAAATCGGCATTGAGATCTCCACCTATTACAATGTATAATGCATCCATCTTGTCCTTCTAAAGCCATCTAACAACACACCCATTTCTTTAAAAATACACAGATGATAACCTTAGGTGATTTGTAGACGGATGTTATTGCTAATTTAAAACTGTCCATAACTATACCAGCACCTTCAAAGTTTTTCGAAAAAGATATTTTGATCCACTTTAATAACAGAGCCATGGAGTGACTGAATAACATAACTTGCCACACCATCTCTTAGTGCAATTTTCTGCAGTAACTGTTGACTATACTATAATTACCAAATTTAACAACTGTAAGTTCACTCTCAGTAACACAATTTTCACTCAACCAAAAAATATCAACTTATTCTCAAGTTCAAAACTATTTACACTAAACTGTGTATCATTTACTCCTTGAATGTTCAAATAGCATTTTCTTATATCGAAACTGTTATTCTTTTTAAGTTTAACATTTTGTTGAGGGGCTATAAAATCTTTTACACTACTATTACTTATCTTATATGGGCTTCTTCTACCTGCTGCCACCTTCAATAAAAAAATCATTTAGATAGAGAGGAGGAATTGTTTTTCATTTACCCACAACATTTGTCACTGTTTCGTCTACCTTGGCTCTCTTCCTTCTGTTTGATGGTATTGCTGTTGCTGTTACTGTTGCTGCTACACTGCTGTTGTTGGCGCTGCTTCTGCCACTGTTGTTGATGTTTTTACTGGAGTTAGCGCAAATGCTGCTAGTTTTGTCAGTGCTGGAATAATTGTTGACACTAATATTGATGATGTAGCCATTGGAGTCTCGTGTATCCCCATATGTATCTTCATATGTCTCTAAGGTGGATGGTGATGTATCAGCTGCCAGATTTTGAAAGGGATGTTCTTCATTTGGATCCACTGATGTTGCTGCAGGTGAGTCTGATGTTTGGTGATATTGTTGCTGTCAGTACTGTCCTTGGCATAGCTGCTTTAACAGTTTTGTAACAATATTCACAATTTGTTTGGCTATCAGTTGATTATGTGTCTGTTGAGATGCAAGATGTGAGTAGTATGAAACCTGTGACCAATGGAGTAGGTCATTTGAGCCCCCGCCCCTCCAGCCTATTAAAATAACAAAACCATGTTGGTTTATACTGGCACAGTCTGCAAATTTTACTAGCTTCCATACTTCTGACAATGGGGCACTTGGTTCCATAACACTGCTTGCTTTCAGCAGTGTTGACTGGCTAATAATTTTAGTAAGTCCACGCCCAAGGCCGTCTGATAACACTAGTATTTTACTTACATGTTTTGTAACGCTAGTGCAGCGCTGTTTCGAAGTTTGTTCACGGTGGTTAACTAACAGATTTTTACCACTGTGCACTTGGGCTCTGTTGAGATGTGAAACTGAAACACTTTTCACATTTTTTTTATCTTATCACTGCATGATTCACTGTTGCCATTACTGGTTGGGTGCTTATATTGGTAATATTTATATTTTAAAGTACGTATCTCTTGGAAAAGCACTGTAATGATTACATCTTTATGGTTCTTTTTCTCCAGTTTCTGAGCCAGCTCACCAAATTTTGCACAAAGCCACACTATTCTTTTCTAATGTATGCTAACATAGTTGAAGTGATTCTGCAATTTAAGAACATTATATCTTGATACCATGTTTCTTACAGGAGTAGGCATTTGTGTTCAGAGATTTTCATGGTTCGTTGTAAAATTGTTTATTGGGTGTAGATGTGTTCTTTTATAGACACTTTCGACATCACTGCTGCTTCTGTTTGCTACTTTTTCGATAACATAACATGCTTTGGACACGTTTTCACAGCATACATTGTCGTCTTTGCGAGATGAACACTTTTGTGTGTTTTCCATATGTTCATTTTCAGATCCTACACATTCCTGAACTACAGTTGGCGCTCTCTTGAGTTTCTGTTGAGCTGTTTGCATAGTCATACGACTTTCTTCGTTTTTGTTATGTTGCAGGATACTGGTAATCCCATTTTCTATTATTTGTTATTTTATATATTCCATATTCCATTAATCCATATTGTGATAAATCACGAGGATGTGGAACGAGTCATAATTGCATAACACAGATATAATACATGTATATAAAATGACAAAAATGCCCCATAAAATGATTAGTAAACTTGACAGTTAAAAACAAATCAAAGGTATAGCTCAAGTAATATAAAACAATTACTGAAAAAGAAAATATAGTACTTTGTTCACCTTAAACAGTTAAGATGAGTTATTGCAAAATACATTTAAACAAAGTTTTAAGAACATAAACACCAATCACAATATAATTTACAAAAAACATTCATTGCTTATCTGCAGGTACTCTTCAACAGAGTAGAAGGACTTTCCCATTAGGTATTCTCTTAATTTATGTTTAAAAGTAGGTAAGACATTAATGTGAACTTTAATATCTGAAGGAAGAAAGTTGAAAATTTTTGTGGTAGAATAATGAACACCTCTTTTCACAAGACTTAAACGTTTCAGATCCCTGTGTAAATTATTTTCTGGCCTAGTATCATGATCATGACATTCACTATTAGTTTTATAAGAGACTGGTTATTAGAAACATAAATCATCAAAGAAAATATGTATTGAGACGTGACTGTTAATATTTGTGACTTACGGATTAGATTTCTGCAAAAATATTGTAGATAAACACCACTCATGATTCTCTCAGCTCTTTTCTGTGCAGTAAATATTTTTTGGATAAAGGATGGTTATCCCAAAAAGGATGGTAACATGACAGAATGTAAATAACCAAAGTAGGCAGCTTTGATAGCGTCCACGCCACCAATGGGCGTGATTACACACAGAGCATAACTTGCCACACCAAGCCTTCTATGTAGGTCTAGGATATGAACAGACCAGTTCAACTTGCCATCAATTAGAATGCCCAAGAACTTAGATGATACATTGAGTAATATATTTAGTTTACTGCAGTGTAACTGGCACACTTCATTTTCTTGCTGAGACGTATGAAATTGCATAAACTGAGTTTTTCAATACTTACAGTAAGTCCATTGCACTTAAACCAGTGTAGGATGTCGACAATTACAGCATTATATTTATTTTACAGGTCATTGTTTGTTCGACTTTCAAGCTGAATAGGGGTGTCATCAGCAAAAAGAGTAAATTTACACTCAGGGTCTGTACTAAGTGAGAGATCATTGATGAAGATAAGAAAAAGTAAAGGTCCCAAAATGGACCCTTGAGGCACTCCACACTTTAATATGTCCCAATCAGATGAGACGGGACTATTATCAGCACCATTAATTATCAATTTCTGTTTTCTTTTTGTAGATATGATTCTATCCACCAACCAAAGCTACCTCTCAAGGTATAAGAATTTTCCTCCTGTAAGAGAATGTTGTGGTCAAAGGCCTTTGACAAGTCACACAAGATTCCAATAGGCGACATTTTAGTATTTATTGACCTTAAAATTTCATTTGTGAGACAAAAAATAGCCTGGTCATAAATCGGTAGCTAAGGTAGAATATTCAAAATTTCTAGGTATATGCATTGATGAGGGGTTGAACTGGAAAAAACACACTGAAGATCTGCTGAAACGTTTGAGTTCAGCTACTTATGCTATTAGGGTCATTGCAAAGTTTGGCAATATACATCTCAGTAAACTAGCTTACCATGCCTATTTTCATTCTCTGCTTTCGTATGGCGTCATATTCTGGGGTAACTTATCATTGAGTAAAAGAGTGTTCATTGCACAAAAGCGTGTAATCAGAATAATTGCTGGAGCTCATCCAAGATCATCCGACAGACACTTATTTAAAGAGCTACAGATCTTAACTGTAGCCTCAAAATATATATATTCACTTATGAAATTTGTTTATTAACAATCCGAATGAATTCAACAGTAATAGCAGTGTACATGGCTACAACACTAGGAGAAAGGATGATCTTCACTGCTAAAGGTTAAATCTAACTTTGGCTCAGAAGGGGGTAAATTATGCTGCCACAAAAGTCTTTGGTCACTTACCTAATATAATAAAAAGTCTGACAGATAGCCATATAGCATTTAAAAGGAAATTAAAAGAATTTCTTAATGGCAACTCCTTCTACTCATTAGATGAATTTTTGGATACAGTAAGTGGGTAATTTCTCAAACCCCAACAAAAAAAAAATTTTTTAAGTGTCATGTAATATTTTGTGTAATGTAATATCTTGTATATACACCTTTTATTAACCTGACACGTTCCACATCATTACAAAGTGTCATATTCATGATTTATGGAACAAGTACTAATCTAATCTCTGCTTTGTTGATCTATGTTTTTGGAAACCAAACTGGTTTCTGTTGAGTATTTTGTGGTTGTTAAGGTATTCTACAATTCTTTTATACATTAGTTTCTTCAATACTTCTGAGAAACTACTTAGTAGTGATATTGGACAGTAGTTAGATAAATTGCTTTTGCCATTTCACAATGGCAAGCTTTAATCTCTCTGGGACAACACCTTGCTGAATAGACTCATTAAAGATGTGACACAGGACTTGACATATGTGATCACTATAATGCTTTAGAATTTTAGGTGAAATGTTGCCAGAACCAGTGGAATATTTATTTTTTAAGACCTTGATGGTATTTTTAACAGTTTTAACAGTAATAGTGACAGGGGCAATACATATTGGGTCAAATGTGTTGGAATTAACTCTTTGTAATAAACGCATAGCAACATTTAAGGAAGCCCTGCCACCTACAAGTTCTGCTGCAGTTAAGAAGTGATTGTTGAATATGTTGGATATTATTACAGTATTATGGCTAACCTCATCATTACAACTTATCTCTATCGTATTAATATTCTTGTTACTCTTTCCACACTCTCTCTTTATAACATTCCAAACTGTTCTTATTTTGTTCTTGGATTTATCAATTTCAGACTTAATACACGAGTTCCTGAATTTGTTTATCACCCTTTTTAAAATTTTACAATATAGTTTACAATGTGACCTTTCGAGGGGATAATTTGACACTCTTAGTGAGAAATGTAGCTCCCTCTTAGTCCTACAAGAAATTTTAATGCCTTTAGTAATCCAAGGTTTACTGGAAAAAACATTATTGTTCTTTCTGGCAGTTGTTTTCGGAAGGCCATTTCAAATACAGAAGTAAATTCATTTTAAAGAGATTAAATTTAACATTAACATCTGATGTACTATACACTGAATCCCAATCTATCTGTGTCAAATGGTAATTAAAGGCAGACATAGTTTCAGTGTTTATATGTCTACAGGGTCTATAGGTGTGGGAGACTTTGTTGCACAAACTAACGTTGTTGATTTTAAGAAGTTGTCCATCACGGTCAGACAGGCCATAAATTACTTTTCTTACATGAGTACTGTTAACTCTACTCTTGTCAATGAAAATATTATTTAAAAGGCTCTCACAATTTTGTGTAACTCTAGTGGACCAGTTAGCCATAGCAGTCCAGTTGTAAGAATTCATTCAATGGGTTAGCTCAGACTTAAGGTGGTTATTAGTTAAGACTTGACATTAAAGTCAGCTGCAACTATTAAATTTCTGGTTTTGGAGAACAGTTTGGCCAAAAGAGATTCTAACTAATTCATAAAGATGCAAAACTCCCCTGTTGGAGCTCTGTAAATTGCAAGTGCAGTATGTAACATGTCCTCTGCAGGAATTTCAGTCCCACAAACTTCAGAATGTTGAACTACACGATACTTATTTAAATCCAATCTTTATAAATGATTTTACTGTCTATATACATTACCGCATCAAGTTCATACAGTTCTTTCTGTGGATCATTTTGTATTGTGCTTCGCATTAAGTCGCAAAGAACAGAATACTTTCCGCATTTTACATGAATAGTTTCACATATTCAGCACCTTTTTTTACGTTTGTCATGTTCGATACACCGCTTGAATAAGTATAAACATTACCAGCCGCCATATTGTCTTTTCCTCTAGCTTATTTCCTTCCCTTTCCCAGAAAGTTCTTTTCTTTTAAGTTCTTCTTGTAGTTTTATAATTTTCCAATGGAAGTTCTGAGAGCGTAGGGTTTTCCACTACTTCTTTCTCTCGTCTCCACTATTGCAAGTCGAACCATTGTTGTTTCGCTCTTTTATTCACGCGGTTGGCGGCTTATCTTAGGAGTTCTCCTACAGCCTGTGTTGCTGCTACCTCTAGTCGCGCTTTCTCTGTTAGCTTTTCAGTTTATTTTATGTTGTCTAATTTTGCTTCCACTTTCCCAATGCGTGTATTCTCTTGGCCTGTAAGCTCACTGGTGCTGGCCATGGAGTAGAAACATCTCTGGAGTGAGCATTCAGAAGCGCAGAATTGATTTTGTGTTGTCAACACACGTTGCCACAATGGTCACGTGATCTCGGGACGCCATAGATTTGTCCAACATTTGTCCTATAAATTTTGAATGTTGTCATATCGCTAATAAAGACAGACTCCCTTCGTAAGTGTTATGGATTTAGTATAGACGTTTTGCAGGCGCCATAGCAGTTTACGTCTGATATTTGAAATAAATTGTGCTCTTAGCTTTGCAGAGCAAAATGAACGAGCATGACGTCACAGAAGCTTCACATCAGCATGTATTTACAATGTCTTTCATGTCACATCTCGTCAAGTCGCTTAACACAGTCCTGAACGGCAAAATTGGGGTTTTGAGTCACCATCCATAATATGCATAAAATGTTAGAGTATATAGTATCAGAACTTAGGAGCTAACAACGACTAAGTTTGTTAATGGCCGTAGCAAACTTTATAACCTATGTTCTTGAGCAGTTATGTTTGGTAAATTACTGAGAAGTGAGACAACGTTTCAAAACATCGACAATTATTTGCTAGGGAAAATGTGTACATTCATACACATCAAAGAAAGCTTCAAACGAATTAATGAAGCCTGTTAAACTTAACCATTATGTTTCTTCTTACGTAATTAATAACGTCATAAACAACTGTATTTTACTCCTTCATTAAAGCTGACGTTTTTGCTTAAAATGTCATATGGTGGAATTTGCTTCGTCTACTTATGTTCTTATACATATACATTCTGAGCGTCAGCGCTGTTGTGTTATCGTAAAACCTAAATAACTTTTCGCCTTCAGATATACGACCTCGGTTGTGTAAGCAAATTGAAAGTGGAAAACAAAGCGCGATTGTAAAATAAAGATTATGAAGATACAACAGGACAAAATCCATTATTATAAGGAGAAGGAGCGCGGTGAAAATAGGTTAACTTAAGATGTTAACAGACTGGTACCGTTAAAATTTTCTTCCCAAGAAACCTTGACGTACCGTGAAATGACGTGACGTTCCGTTGACGACCTGTGCGAATGCCTCCATTCGAAAGGTATTGTAGAATGTTTTGATGTTATAGGTTCGTTTGAGCAGTTACCAGAAAGCGCCAGACAACAGGCTGTAGTGCGCATGCGCAACTACGATGACGTAAGCAGCCTGTGCTTGGTGCTTGCTCTGCTCATATGCTTTTCGTCGTATTTCTGGTGGGGCATCACGTGACCATGTGTAGCCGTGCAGCATGTTGTTGAGAGGACATACTGAATTGTACTTAGAGCAATTGTTTTATCATATCCCACACAGATAAAGCATGAAAATAAGGAAGCAGTTCTTTGCAAAATATCATTTCAAAATTAGACTCCACAGCTCGAAGTACCATAAAATTTTGCTAAGGGGTGACTCTGACAGATTTTTTTTTTTTTTAATTCGTACTCTGCAATATTGTTATGTAGCATTTCCAACTGGTTTACATCTACACAGCACCGCAAAAAGCTACTAGGATGGAATACAAATTACTTGCAACGAAAAAAGAGACAGTTTCTTGTGTAGCTTACACCGGAATAAAGGACAATAAATTTCATGACTATTTCAAAATGTGAAAAAATTAACATGGTGGTCTGTGAGGCAAAGAAACTGTACAACTGACAGTTTATATTCTATTCTAGCAATAAATATGAAGCCGTGTGGGGAGTTAAAACGATAAAACATGGTATGCTGCCAGTCTAAAATTTAGCATGGAATGGCATTCTATAAATTTAAGACGTAAACACAAATTAAGAAATAACTTCAGGCCCAGAAGTAGTACTAGACAAGTGCCTTGTGATCGAAAAACACTTTCACAGAAGGCAGATCTATAAAATTCTGCTACAGCTGTCATTATATTTGAAACAAAATATTTAGTTCAAAACTATTGAGCAAATTTGCCTACTTAGCTTCAAGCCAATGTTTACGTATGTTCGTACGTATATAGAATTAAGAGATCTTACAGTGTCATAAAAGGAACAGGGCATCAGAGACTACTCCAGCAGCATCGGAATCTCATAAACCATACTAAAATGCTTCATTCCGCTCTAATTGCACATTTCTATGTCCAGATGGACTCTGAAGTACCTGATATTCAGCGTTTCATGTGGTTCTCGTGATACTAATTTTCTTGGAGGTCCAGTACTGTATTCTCATGTTTGGTTCTTTATTATGGTATAATGGTATTATGGTATAACGTCATTCGTCCCAGAAGATGAAAATTTGCACTTTAAACTGAACAAGGCTGAAAGTAGCCAACAGCGCGGAATGAAACACTTCGTTTCAACTAAACTAACTGCCTCAGCGGAAAAAAAATTAACTGAAGCAAATTTCTCTATAAAACTGGCAGAAATAGCTTCGAAACTTCCTGGCAGATTAAAACTGTGAGCCTGACCGAGAATCGAACTCGGGACTTTTGCCTTTCGCGGGCAAGTGCTCTCCCACCGAAGCACGACTCACGCCCGGTACTCACAGCTTTACTTCTGCCAGAGCCTCGTCTCCTACCTTCCAAACTTTACAGAAGCTCTCCTGGTAGAGCACTTGCCCGCGAAAGGCAAAGGTCCCGAGTTCGAGTCTCGGTCGGGCACACAGTTCTAATCTGCCAGGAAGTTTCATATCAGCGCACACTCCGCTGCAGAGTGAAAATCTCATTCTGGAAACATCCCCCAGGCTGTGGCTAAGCCATGTCTCCGCAATATCCTATCTTTCAGGAATGCTAGTTCTGCAAGGTTCGCAGGAGAGCTTCTGTAAAGTTTGGAAGGTAGGAGACGAGGTACTGGCAGAAGTAAAGCTGTGAGTACCGGGCATGAGTCGTGCTTCGGTAGCTCAGTTGGTAGAGCACTTGCCCGCGAAAGGCAAAGGTCCCGAGTTCGAGTCTCGGTCGGGCACACAGTTTTAATCTGCCAGGAAGTTTCATATCAGCGCACACTCCGCTGCAGAGTGAAAATCTCATTCTGGAAGAAATAGCTTCATTAAGACATTAATGGTTGATTGCTAATAATGTGGAAATAATATAAAATCAGAAAATTGAAACTACTAACTTATTTTGGTCTTTCATGGTTATGAGAACGTATATTAATACACATGATGGCTCCCAGCCACAGAAATCTGTTTTGTTTTCATTTGACGAGGGAGCTGTAAACGAAGACACGGCCACGGGTCACGTGGGGAAGGACCCCCCACTATAACTCAGCTTGCTCTGCGCATGCGCGGATCTGGCAGCTTGGGCGCGCCAGGAAAATTTCTCCGGGTAGCTTCTGGCTGCTTGCTGCTACTGCTCATACACCAAACAGCCACGCTCCAAGTAGCCAGAAGCGGGAGGAAGGCACTGCTCATACGCGAATTCAGCTCTGCGCATGCGCACGAGCCCGATGGCAACTGCTCATACGAACCTATATGTGACAAGACGTGACGTCATCTGATGGCGGACGTGAATTGGCGCTAAACAATCGACGTCGTCCCTAGATCACGTGACAATTCCAGCTTAATGTTGACAACATGCGCAGGACGCAATGCTCACTCCAGAGATATTTCTGCTCTATAGTGCTGGCATGTATCTCGCAAGTCTCATTCAAGACTATCGACCTTGGTTACGAGTTGATTTGTTCGATAGTCAACCTGCGTGTTTACAAAGTTCTGAATTTGAAGAGTGTTACTAAACACGTGCGAAATGGAAACATCGAAAAAAGCTCGGCAAGAAGTTTTATTAACAGCTCAGCAAATATCCCTTGCTAAAGTTTTAGCATCAAATGATAAAGCAATACGTGACAAAGGCATTAAAAGATTAAGCAAATGGATAACTGCCAGATCAGGTAGCAAATTAGGTGAGACCAGGTCGTTCATATGATGACATTCGTTAACATTCATGTTACTTAGCTTTCTTTCAGTACGATCAATATGCATTCTTGAAATATAACTTGTATGTGTAATTTACGTTCTACATATAGTTTCCGTCCATTTTAATGCTAGTGGTGTTTTATTTATTGTTTCAATGTGACTTTTGACGTCCATTGCAGAATTTACCAAACAGGATTTGATGACTATATGGAAAGGTTTATTTTACTGCATGTGGATGGCTGACAAACCTTTGTACCAGGTAACACACTTTTATGTATGGTTATAGGTTTGTTATATAACGAACATCATACCATATAACTTTTCATATATATGTGTGCCCAAGCACTCGATATAACCCAACATGCCATTTACACTGATTTGTTTACAGGAGGAGTTAGCAGAACGAATTGCAAATTTAATTCATTGTTTTAAGAAATTGGAACAGGGATTACTTTATGCTGAGTGCTTCCTTCTAACATTGAGGCGGGAATGGTTTGGAATCGACCAACACCGTTTGGATAAATTCATGATGGTAAAGTTTGTAAATACTTTCTAATGTTAGTGGCTGTGATTTTCTGGATAGTAAATTATGCGAGCTGATACATTTTGTTCATATTAGAAATAACATCCAAAAGTAAATCATAGCAGGGAAGCAATTAGTTACATAAGTTGGTCATAATTTAAAGTTTCTTTGTATGGAGTATATGATCATTTAACAATTAAGATGTAGGAACGTGGACTGACTGCATTTACTCCCCATCCACCATCGACAAAGAGTAGTAGCTAGGCGCTACAGTCTCGAACCGCGTGACCGCTACGGTCGCAGGTTCGAATCCTGCCTCGGGCATGGATGTGTGTAATGTCCTTAGGTTAGTTAGGTTTAACTAGTTCTAAGTTCTAGGGGACTGATGACCTCAGAAGTTAAGTTCCATAGTGTTCAGAGCCAGTAGTAGCTGCATGTGTAAACCCACAGCCACACCAACACTGAAAATATCACAAATTAAAATTTTCTGTATTTCGCCATATGTAGATTATTACAGAACTCTAATATTTATTCGAGGGATATCCATGAAATTTTGAGTGCCACTATTAGCTGATAAATACTAGTACAACACAAGTCTGAATAATTGTTGTCATTAGCACTTGCTTCTGTGAGTTAGTCAGATTTGTAGTGCCAAATGGCCTTCTTGTTTTTATTAACACCACCAGTTTTATTTTTAAGTGACAGCAGTAAGGCATATGAAATATAAATATGCACTGTAGAATAATCAAAGGCAAAAGTACATGTGAATGACAGACCCTGTGTCAAAATTAAAACGACTTGCATGTGTAGGCTCTAATCAAATAATATTCTGAAAAGGAAAGTTGCTACTCATCATATAGCTTTTTTGTGTGTGTGTGTGTGTGTGTGTGTGTGTGTGTGTGTGTGTGTGTGTGTGTGTTTCTCCTCTCTAATATTGACAAAGGCTTTAATGGCTGAAAGCTATATTTGTGACAGTCTTTCTGTTGTGCATATCTGCGACTCAGCATCTCTGTAGTGTGGTGAGTAGCAGATTTCCTTTTCATGATATGTGTAGGCTCTAGTTAGCTGCACACCATAATATGGGAGGTGCTGTCATTACATCTCAGCAAGCCACTGTAGAGTGCACTGTGAAGAGTACATTGCACTTTCCTATTGTAGTCATAAGTACAGCATCCCAACATGTCTTAATCAGTCACAAATTGTTATAATGGTTATTTTGTAGGATATACAATTGAGGCAATAGAATCAGTTTAGTCACCTGACATGATTGTCATTGAAGGGGAGTTGGAACGCATTATCCCGACAATGTTAAATTTATTGACTTGGCCTCCCTGTATTTCAGGAACCACTGTAGCCATTGACATGAAACTTTTACAGGACATTAAACTGTATGTTCTGAGTCTTCTGAACTACAATAATTGCATTTCAGCACTGCTTTCAGAAATACAATTTTTTAATTACACAGTTAAAATTTTGTGTACTGTTTTGTATGTTATCCTAAGTAATTTTAATTATACATAACATTATGTTCTTTTAGTTCAGTAGACTCAGGATTTGTATGTTATTACTCCCTGAAAATTTGAATATTCTACTCGAAGTGGTTTCTGAGATTTAGGGGAAAATGCAAGAGAAAATGTAAATTTTCAGGGACGGCTTCTAAAGTTTCTAAAGACTATAACTCACTTAATATATGCTTATTTTTTATTTTTAGTCACTCAGAAGCACCCTGCACCATACTGTCAATCTTCCTCTTTAACATTTTTCCATGTTTTTTTCTTCTTTCTGGACTCCTTAGTGGCCAACGGTGCTGCATACTCTGCTTTATCAATGTGAATCTTGTCCATATGTTGAAGTTCTCTGTTGCAGTTTGCTCCAGGATTAATTCCCATATGCTGTTAGCACTTTCACCCTACCAATGTTGCCATCATTAAAAACAATAATAGCATCACTGACACCCCACTTTAGCATCTTCATTCCATCAAACACAGTTTTTGGCAAGCGAGTCCATATAAGATTATTGAAGGACTCGGGATTTGCGTCTGACCATGCAGACACTTCTTCAGTGATTCAGGATTTGCCAGGTCTTGGTTAATAGGTTTTATGATATCCATGACTGCTGCTTGGATGGAATGTTTCAGTTCTGGGCGTTGCGGTAATTGCACCATGAATCAGTTCCATGAAGTCAAAGGTGGTGTACTGGTTTTTCATCTGTTGGCAGTCTGTGGAAGAAGGTAGTCCATACTGCCTGCTTCATTTTCAATAATTCCCCAGTATTATTTGTAACTACTATGCCATAATACTGCTGTAGTTCATTAATCATTTTGTCTGTAAGCCTGCCTCTCATGGTTTTACCATCAGAAAGTTTGTCTCCCAAACTTTGTTTCAGCTTCCTCAACCTGGTGCCCATCCTCTTCTGGACATGACGAACACTGTTAACCTTTATAACACAGCAATCCACAGCCTTCTATATAAAAAATTACCAATAAATTAGATCTTGAAGTAATGCATGTAAAAAATTTAACGTTTTCAAATGGTGTAGATTATATTAAAAAAAAAAATACTTCCCATTTGAGTTTGTAAGTGATATATATCGTTTTATTTGGAAAATTGCAAATTTTATAATGAGATAAAAATCCGAAAATGTGAAAAAAATATTTTTCCCATTGTAACTCCCCTTAAACTATTCTAGCAGGATTACATGGAAAGTCCCTATATTAAAGATCACTGAGCATGAAAGTTAGCACTCCAGTATTGGTGAACTGACTGTCTACAATTTTAGTCATTGCATAGTTGTCAATGTCATTGATATTCTCCTATAATATGAACAAGGGGTGCTTTCAATCTCTCAAGCAGAGCTAACTTCTAGACCAAGGGCAGTGCCAGGCAGTGCATTATTCATCCGTTGTGCAGAGGTTGACAGTGTCAATTTTGTTTATCCATTGAAAGGACAGTTGTGTAATTAACCTTTGAGCAGTGACAAAACAGGTGATGTCAAGCACTGAAATTGAAACTTTTTTATATTCACTGTAGGCCTACATTGTTCGTGATTTCATTCAATTTTTGGGACAGCAGCTTGACAGTTTGTTTACTTGTATGTAGTGGCACGTGAGGTCACAGTTAAGTTAAAAGATGACAGTTTGGTTGTGAGCTGGCGAAACCAACAAATGTGATATAAAAAGAAGATATTTGTTAAAATCGACGTTATAGTGACAGATTGTTTGTAGAATCACCCAAGATCTATCGTGAAAGGCGATTGGTTGAGATTTGATGAAGAGAACAAATGTGTTGTTATGCTGGGAAGTCTGCCTCCATTTATCGAACAATTAATGTTGTTGAAACTTCCTGGCCAAAACCACAGCTTACTTTCATCAATGTTCGCATGTTAAAAACATCTCCGTATTTTGTGTCAATATTTCAGTTATATTTTATGTGCCGCCAATTTATTTTTAATGTTACAGCAGCTATCTTTTAAGTTTACCAGTTTTTCTTTTTCTCTCCTCTTCTCTCTCTCTCTCTCTCTTTTATATATATATATTTTATTTTTTTTTTAAATCAGTTGCGGAAAAGCTCTATAATGTGCCCACATGCCATGTGCCAATCTTGCTCCATTAAATAGGCTACATAAGTAATAACACTATGTCTGATCAGTAGTGTTATTCTCGAACAGTACTGATAGAAAGTTGCACAAGTCTCTTATTTGTGGTCTCCTTTGCAGCTTTATTACACCTTCCTAGATTCTTCTCAGCATTAGAAGTTACACACACACACACACTCACACACTTATACATACAGGGAGGAAGAGGATAGAGAGACATTGAAAGAATACTATGGACAAAAATTCATATTTGTAAAAGTATGATTTAAGTGAGAGGACCATGGTGAAGTAGTTGGGAGTAAGAGGCTGAATGATAGCAGTAGTGAGGGAAGTAGACAAAGGCAGATTATGTGGTTGCTGGAGAGGGAGTACTGGACGTTACAGGGAGCCATTTCATTTGCAGGGCCAAGGAATATGTTAAGAATAAGAAGATCTTACTTGGACAGTTCAAAGAAACAAGTACTAGGAGATGGGGATCTGTACGTTACCACTTCTGAAGCTCATGTTCAAATCATCAGAGTTGTTCTCAGCTGTGTTCTTGGACAGTGTATTGTAAACCTTACTCGTGTCTTCAGTGTAACAGTGCCTATTCATTCAGCTGGACCTCTGGTCATGTCCACCTAAACGGCTGTGTGAAAGTTGTTCAGCTGGTATGTAATGTGGCTGCTTTCAGAGGTAATACTGCTTATTATGGTGTTAAAAACCTATTACAGGACTGGAATAAGTTATAGAGGTTGGGTGCATAGGACAAACAGTCAAAGCTCTGGCGGATAATGTGATGTAGTTGTTCAGAGCATGTATATTAAGTAATAAAGGAACCAGTCCTTTATAGTTGGTCTGTAGGAATATTAGGGATCTTGGAGGATACACTTCTGGACCAGGTTTTGGGGGAACACATTCCATATAATGTACTGTGTAAGAAATTGCTCATCGCTGCAGATGAACAGTCTGCAAGAGGCAAGGCTGTGCTGGAGACACTTTTTGGTGCAAAAGCATTGACTGATATTTGAGTGGAGTTACAATCATTTCATGTATGCAGTGGCTTTTATGAGCTCGTTGGAGGGGGCGGGGGGGGGGTTGACCTCAAGGAATATGGAGTGTTTAGCTAAGGACAACAAGGCAAAATTAATGGTAAATATGAAAATGCTGCAGTGAATGCGAGCCTTGGTCCTGCTTCTATACCATGAAGATATTGGAGGCTGAACCAGGTGAATAAAGGGTTGAGAATTTGAGTGTGTAGAAATGTTTCTTCTAGTTGGCATATAAACTGATCTGTGTTCCAAAGTACTGAGCCAGTGCTCATGCCATGACATCGATTTGTTTTTATATATACCCTTCGGAAGAGAAGTAGTTGTGAGTTATACAGTCTTTCATAATTATAAGAAGTGTGATGGAAAGTTTGTAATCAGCAAGACATGGGAAGGTAGTCTTTGGTTTCAGGAAAGCCATGAGCATGGGGAATGTTGACGTATATGGAGGCACTGAAAGCAGTAACAACTCAGAGGCCAGGTAGTTATAGGATAGGTATTGTGGAGAGCATTGGAGGATATGGTTAGTGGCCCTAATGTAGAAAGTTGGGTGCAAACAATATTGGAGTTGGTCATCTAGACACACAAATTTCTTGTGTGATGTCACAGTAAACAGACACAGTGGGGTGTCCACAGTGTTTTATAATTGTAGATTTTAGGATTCTGGGGATTGGAGATCACATGAGACTACATAGCAACATTGATGGAACCATTGTCTGTTGGAGAATCACATGTGAAGTATCTTTAAAGTTTGTGGATGCATGCACATTCATCTTTAAAGATATCTGTGTTGTTGGGGCATGGTATGGAGGTTTTCAGTGGATAGGAGGGCAGTTATAGTCTGTCCGTAAACTGAAAAGTGAGCAGTGCTTGTTGTGGAAGGAAGAGGCCTTTCCCAGAAGAATGCTTCAACTGCCATACAGGTTAGCTAAAAAAGAGTTTCTCGTCAAGAAGTACAGTGTAACGTGTGCTGATTTACGTATATTCTGTTCGTGTTCATTTCTCTGGACTGTAGTTGTATTAGTTATTAATTCCTTTACTCAGTATAGTGTTAACACATTTAGTGGAAAATAAAACACTTCTAGGCATGTATGTGGACCCTCTGTTTTAAAAGGTGCACTGCAGAAGGGCCGGTGTAACTGTGTGAAACGGGTTGTAGTTGCTCCATGATATGTAGATGGGTAGAGGGAGTGGGCACTTGCTTGCTCATACATCAGTTTGCAGACAGATTATACCAACAATCCAACTATTACCTCCCCCTTATTACTCAGTATTGCCACAGACTGTAACAGCTGCATTACATCCTATGCTCAGGCTTTGAGTACTGTTTTTCTTACTTTCAGATGAGGATTGTGCTCCCCAAAATCCTTCCCACTTCTCCCAAATTGTTATTGTCACCCTCACAATGTATGAAACATCCTAAACCATGGCACTCCTATCTCAAATGCCATGTCACATGGATGATATGCAGGTGAAAGACCAATGCGCAAGAACTGTCCCTTGCACTCACTCAGCACACCCTCACTTCAGTTATCACTATAGTCTGCCCTTCAACAACTCTGCCTTTCTCTAGGTGGCTTTTTGTTTTCACTTCTGACTCACTCACCTCATCTGCACTGCTCTTTGGATTTCCTCTCGATCCTATACTGCTCCTTCTACATTCAGTCTTTCTCCTATGTGTGTTAAAAAAAAAAAAAAATCAAGCTGAGCTACAGTGTTTCAGGTCTTGTTTAAATGCCTATTTACTGCTCGACTGACTAGTTACATTTGTTTATTCCATTGTTTTTATCCCAAAAGTTTCATATCTCTGCAAACCCATACACTCGGAAATAGCCATTTAAGTACTAATTTAAAGCATTAGAAAGTAGCAAAATATAATAAATTACAAACAGCATTCCTATTAAGTCGCTGTAATAGGAATCGGCAGTGCCAAACAAAATGTGGAAGTTTGCTGTGGCTTCCTTTTCGCTTGTGACTTTTAAAACTATTTACGCATTTAATGTGAATCATATTACAGTGTTATATAATGTGTTTGTTGGACTTGAATTATATGATGGTGCTCATGTAAGACCCACCAAGTTGGTAATTGACAAGGCAATTCCTTTTTTTTGGGGGGGGGGGGGGGGGGGGAGAGAAATCCCATACCTTGCTGAGTTTATACCCCTGTCTGT
The DNA here is from genome assembly GCF_023864275.1 of Schistocerca cancellata. Taxonomy (NCBI): domain Eukaryota; kingdom Metazoa; phylum Arthropoda; class Insecta; order Orthoptera; family Acrididae; genus Schistocerca; species Schistocerca cancellata. Next base: position 374,138,305 of record NC_064628.1, read on the forward strand.
GTTAAATAAATTCAGTACCTACACTTATTATCAAAAAATTTAACCATATAAGGTGTATCAAATGAAATTTGTAACTGAATTGGAAATTTATTGAAAATTGTGCACTTCACAAAATAAAAAGAATAATATAGTGGAAGCCTGTAATACCAAGTCACATTGATAATCAGACAACTCATAAAAACACCTGAGCATAAAAATTTGTAGGCATATGAAAATGGCTGACTTTTGTCCATATGCAGTATACTACGGAAATGCAGTCAGTCTACAGAGGAGGTTGCTTACAAAAAACTAGTGCGACTTGTTGTATAATACTTCTCAAGTGTTTAGGACATGTACCAAGTATGACTAACAAAGGATATTCATCATACACAAAAAAAGGCAGCACAAATACTCATCTGATAGAGGAGCTGTTCAGTTGCAGACAGACACAACAAAAAGACAGCTATACATTTGACCTTTTGGCCAAAAGGTCTCTTTCTAAAATAGAAAACACACATTCACGCAAGCACAACTCATACACACTGACCACTGTCACCAGCCACTGAGGCCAGGTTGCAACTGTGCTTAATGGAGGTAAGATGGAAGCTGGGGAGGATGAAGACACACTGTGGGGACACAGTACGGCTTCTAGATGAAGTTGAAAGGTTTAAGGGGAATGGAAAAGGAGAAAAGTAGAGGGAAAAAAGAGTAGTGGGTGTGTTGGTGTAATAGAAAGCTGTGTAGTGCTACAGTGGGAGCAGGGAAGATGGTAAATGGGTGAAGAACAAAAACAAGCAAAGGTTGAGGCCAGGGTGGTTGCAGGAAAGTAGGATGTTTTGCAGGGAGTGTTCCATCTGCACATTTCAGAAAAGTGGAGTGTTGATGGGAAGGGTCCAGATGGAGCAGTTTGTGAAGCAGCCATTGAAGTGAAGCACGTTGTGTTGGGCGTCATGTTCAGAAACTGAATTGCCCAGATGTCTCTTGGCCATAGTTTGTCGATGGCCTTTCATGCGGTAAGACAGCTTGATGGTTGTCATGCCCACATAGAAAGCAGCACAGTTGCTGCATAGTTTGAAAATCACATGACAGCTTTCACAGGTAGCCCTACCTTTGCTGGGATAGGTGATGCTTGTGACTAGAATGGGGTAGTTGGTGGCGGGAGGATGTATGGTACAGGATGATTGCTGCTTAGTTTGTAAATCACATGATTGCTTGCACAAGTAGCTTAGCCTTTGATGAGATAGGTGATGCCTGTGACCAGAATGGAGTAGTTGTTTGTGGGAGGATGTATGGGACAGGTCTTGTATCTAGGTCTATTGCAGGGATATGAACCAGCAAGGGGTTGGGAGCAGAGCTGGAGTATGGATGGACAAGAGTATTACGTAGGTCCTGTGGGCGGCGGAATACCACTATGTGAGGGGTGGGAAGAATAGTGGGTAGGATATTCCTCATTTCAGGGCATGATGAGAGGTAATCGACACCCTAGTGGAGAATGTGATTCAGTTGTTCCAGTCCTGTGGTACTGAGTCAGAAGGGGAGTGCTCCTTTGTGGTCGAATAGTGGGAATGTGGAAGACAGTAGGTGACTGGAAAGACAAGGCACAGGAGAAAAGTTTCTATGCAAGGTTAAGAGGATAATTTCAGTTTGCAGAGGCCTCGGTGAGACCTTCGGTATATTTGGATAGAACCTGTTGGTCCATACAGGTGTGACAGTCACTGATGGCTAGGCTGTATAGAACGGACATGCTGGTACAGAATGGGTGGCAGATGTCAAAGTGGAGGTATTGCTGGTGGTTGGTCAGTTTGATGTGGATTGAGGAACTGATGTAGCTATCTTTGAGATGGAGGTCAACGTGGAGGATGGTAGCTCATTGAGTTGAGGAGAATGAGGTGAAGCAAACGGGGGAGAAGTTTTGAAGTTCTGGAGGAATGTGGACAGGGTATCCTTATGCTCAGTGCAGATCACAAAGCTGTCATCAGTGAATCTGAAATAGGTGAGAGATTTTGGATTCTGAATAGTTAGGAAGGATTCGTCTCGGTGGCCCATACCATGCAGGTGTCCATTGCCATACCACGGATTTGTTTGTAGATAATGGCTTCAAAGTTGAAGTAATTGTGGGGGTCATGGTGATCAGGAAGGAAATTGTAGGTTTGGAGTCTGTTGGGCGTTTGGAAAGGTAGTATTCAGTAGCAGCAAGGCCATGGGCGTAAGAGATGATAGTGTAGAGAGAGATGCCATCAATAGTGACAAGGATGGTGTCATGGTGTAAAGGAACAGGAACTGTGGAGATTTGGTGGAGGAAGTGGTTGCTGTCTTTTATACAGGGTGGTCAGAAACAGCCTGAAAAGCTTGTGTAAGGGTATTTGGCAGAGGGAAGATTGTGCTGAGAAATAATTGTCAAGAAAAAAATTCGAAACATTGCACTTTTTCAGAGTTATGTAGTGCGAAAGTTAGCCAATCAAGTTGATGTGTGTGTAAATTCAAGCACTTGCATCCGCCAATGCACCAACATCTGTGGGTCCTTGAGGTACCTCTTGTTGAAATGCTCATTACTAGTTAATATGTGCCTTTTTCAGAAGTTATTAATTAAAACCAGGTGAGCAAAAGTTACAATTATCCAGTTTGGGGAGAACTAATTTGGCAAGACTGCCTCTGGCAGGCTGCTTCAATTTGCACCTGTGATGGGCTGATTGGTTAACTTCAGTGCTAAATAACTCAGAAACTGCACATGGTCACCGACTTCTTTCTTAACTCTTATTTCTCTGCACAATGCCCCCCCTACAACACCCTTACAAGATTTCCAGTCTGTTTCTGACCTTCCTGTATTGTAGGTTAGATTACAGGTAATGGGCTGAAAGTGTTTGGCCATGAGAGCAGAGTTGCTCTCAGTGGGGACACAGTAACCGGCCACAGTGGGGCTTCTGAGTTGTTGGGTTTACAGACTTTAGGAAGCATGTAGAAGGTAGGAATGTGGGGGGTGATAAGGGTGAGGAGAGAGATAGTTTCAGAGGAGAGGTTCTAGGATGGCCATAAGGATTTGAGGAGAGACTGAAGGCCATGTGGGATTTCTGGAATATGGTCACTGTGGAAGGGTTTATAGGTGGATAAATCTGACAGCTGGTGGAGTCCTGCCATGTAGTCCCTCTGGTTCAGAACACAGTGGTGAAGCCTTTGTTGGCAGGTGGGATTGTAAGGTTGTGATCAGTTTTTAGGTGGTTGATTGCAGTTCTTTCTGTGGATGTAACGTTAGGTTCCATGTTGAAGGATTTGGAGACTGGCAAGGTTTGTGATTAAGAATTTCTGGAACGTTAACAGGGGGTGATTAGGGGGGCAGTTGGGGGTGAATCATAGTTGGATGGAGAAGTGAATTGAATCAGGCATGGTTCACCATTAGCTTTGGGTTGAATCTGATTGGTAGGGTTGTTGGTGAAAAAGGGTTTCCATTGTAGGGACCAGGAGAAGGAGAGAAGGTCTTTAACAAGTCCAGTGCGATTGAATTTTGTAGTGGGACTGATACTTCTGTTGGGCTAAGGGTTTTGGAGGAAAGGTTTATGACTGTGTTTCAATTCCATTTTGGTTCTGGATTCTGTATGGTGGTAGGAAGGAGTTTCTGAGGCAGTGGTAAATGTAGTAGGTCTGCAAGGCAGGGTTTATTGGCAATAAGGGAATGTTCGAGAGGTTCAGAGGCTGTCGTAGAGGTGGTGAAAGAAACAGCTGGACCACCTAGTTGCTGAACACATGCTGCCCAACCTGTTGTGCTCCACTTCAATGGATACTTGACAGCCTGCACCATTGGGGTCCATCCTATTAATGGCAGCTTTTCTGTACTGTGCTGGTGCATAGTCTCCCTGCAATATATCCTTCATCCACACCCACAGATTGTTTCTCCCATTAGGCACAAGTGCTTGCAGTCCTGTTCAATGGCCGTGTGTATGTGTTCTACACATGCACTTGAGGTAAACATGCCCAAGAATCCACATATTTTTCTGTCAGAAGCACATGCATACTGATATTTGTCTTCAGGCATCGTCATCCACACTGGAGAGACCATAGCATTTAGGGTGCCTGTGCATGTGATTCTGAGTTATTTCATACATGGAATATTTACAAGCAGACCTGTCAGCCATAGATCATTTTTCGTCTTAATTGGCGTGGTTGCAAAATCTGCACATGCAATGATTTAGTTGACAGATATATGACATACCTTTGCATAGTGAGGGATCAATCACTGGCTTACTAAAAACATATCAATTGGAGAGTATGAAGCAGCAAGAAATTTTCGTCATCCATCTTCTGATTGATTTGATCTCCTCAGCACTGCTCTCTCTCTCTCTCTCTCTCTCTCTCTCTCTCTCCCCCCTCCCCCCTCTCTCCCCCCCCTCCCTCCCTCTCCGTCTCTCTCTCTCTCCCTCTCCGTCTCTCTCTCTCTCTCTCTCTCTCTCTCCCTCTCCGTCTCTCTCTCTCTCTCTCCCCCTCTCCGTCTCTCTCTCTCTCTCTCTCTCTCTCTCTCTCTCTCTCTCTCTCTCTCTCTCTCTCTCTCTCTCTCTCTCTCTCTCTCTCTCCCCCTCTCCGTCTCTCTCTCTCCCTCTCCATCCCTCTCTCTCCCTCTCCGTCTCTCTCTCTCCCTCTCCGTCTCTCTCTCTCCCTCTCCGTCTCTCTCTCTCCCTCTCCGTCTCTCTCTCTCTCTCCCTCTCCGTCTCTCTCTCTCTCTCTCTCCCTCTCCGTCTCTCTCTCTCTCTCTCCCTCTCCGTCTCTCTCTCTCTCCCTCTCCGTCTCTCTCTCTCTCTCTCCCCTCTCCGTCTCTCTCTCTCTCTCTCTCCCTCTCCGTCTCTCTCTCTCTCTCTCCCTCTCCGTCTCTCTCTCTCTCTCTCCCTCTCCGTCTCTCTCTCTCTCTCCCTCTCCGTCTCTCTCTCCCTCTCCGTCTCTCTCTCCCTCTCCGCGTCTCTCTCTCCCTCTCCGTCTCCCTCTCCCTCTCCGTCTCTCTCTCCCTCTCCGTCTGTCTGTCTCTCTCTCTCTCTCTCTCTCTCTCTCTCTCTCCTCTCTCTCTCTCTCTCTCTCTCCTCTCTCTCTCTCTCTCTCTCTCTCTCCCTCTCCGTCTCTCCCTCTCTCTCTCTCTCTCTCTCTCTCTCCCTCTCTCCCCTCTCCGTCTCTCCCTCTCCGTCTCTCTCTCTCTCCCTCTCTGTCTCTCTCTCCCCTCTCCCTCTCTCCTGTGCCAACCTTTTCATCACAAGATAATGCTTATGCCCCTCAATTATTTGTTGGGTATATTCCAATTTCTGCCTTCACCTCTAGTTACTAACCTCTACAGCTCCCTTTAATACAAAGGAAGTGATTCCCTGATGTCTTAACACATGTCCTATCATCCTGTCCCTTCTTCTTGTCAGTGTTTTCCACATGGTTTCTTTCTTTGCTGATTCTGCAGAGAAACTCCTCATTCCTTATCTTTTCAGTCCACCTATTTTTCAACATTCTTCTGTAGCAGCACATTGTTACACTTCGACACTCTTCTTTTCCAGTGTTCCCGCAAGTCCATGATTTAACCATACAATGACATGCCCCAAACATACATTCTCAGAAATTTCTTCTTCTTGAAATACTAGTAAATGTCTCTTCAGCAGCAGTGGCTGTGCTGATCTGGTTTTTATATCCTTGCTTTGTCCATCATGGATTATTTTGCTTCCAAGGTAGCAGACTTTATTAACTTCCTGTACTTCGTGATCACCACTTTCGATGCTAAATTTATCACTAATATAATTTCTGCTACTCCTGTTTAGTTTCATCTTTCTTCGTTGTACTCGTAATCCATATTCTGTGTTCATTAGCTTGTTCATTCCATTTAACAGATTTTGTAATTCTTCATCTTTTCCACTAAGAACAGTAGTATTATCAATGAATCTTATCATTGATATTGTTTCATGCTGAACTTTTTGCTCACTCCAAAATCTATTTTGTATTTCTTTCATTGCTTCTGAGATACGCAGATTGAGCATTATAGGTGAAAGATTGGATCTCTATTTTATGCCCTTCTTAATCTATTTAATTCTTGGGCTTCCATCCTCATTGTTACCTCATATTTCTTGTACATCATTCCCAATAGCTTACAACTATTTCTCTGAGAATTTCGAACATCTTGCACCATACAATTACAGTTTTGTTAGCAGTAGGCATTGTAAGACATCCTGTGAAACATTAGTAATGCCTCCTCTGACAACAACCTAGAACAGATAGTTCTGAACCCTACTCATAATGGAAGTATATTGGATCATATGGCAACAAGTAGACCTGACCTATTTAAGACTGTTCACATTGAAAACTGGCATCAGTGATCGTGACAGTAATCATGTGCAGTAATCATGATGCGGTTGTGGGCAACAGTAATTACCAAAGTACAAAAGACGACTAAAGCAAGCCGAAAGATATATAAGACTCTCACAATTAAAGCTTTTGGCCATTAAGGCCTTCGTCAACAGTAGACACACACACACACACACACACACACACACACACACACACGAACTGCAGTCTCAGGCAACTGAAACCACACTGTGAGCAGCAGCAGCACCAGTGCGTAATGGGGAGTGACGACTGGGTGAGGGTAAGGAGGCGGCTCGGGTGGAGAGGGGGAGGAATAGTATGGTGGGGGTGGCGGACAGTGAAGTGCTGCAGGTTAGACGAAGGGCAGGGGAGAGGTGGGGCGGGAGGGGCGCGGGAGGTAGTAGAAAAGTAGAGAAATAAAAAGACTGGGTATGGTGGAATGACAGCTGTGTAGTGCTGGAATGGGAACAGGGGAAGGGGCTGGATGGGTGAGGACAGTGACTAACGAAGGTTGAGGCCAAGAGGCAGTGTTACAGGAACATAAGGATGTATTGCAGGGAAAGTTTCCCACCTGCGCTATTCAGAAAAGAGGGACTGTTTCATCACTGCAGATGTGACGGCCATGGGTTGCTATTCTGTACGGAAGGGAATTCTTGGTATGGAACAGGTAGCAGTTGTCAAAGTGGGGAGGTATTGCTGGTGGTTAGTGGTTTGCAGAGTATTGATGTAGAACATAGGTACAGTGTAGACTTTCATGGCCACAATTTACAATCTTGGGTGATTTTATTTGTATGGTCCTTAAACCATAGTTTAGGTATGTTTGTGTGCTTAATGTTTTGTCCTCCAGAAGGACACAAAAGCAATTATCATCTGGGCAACACAGATAAATTGGCAATAGCAGTTGATGCACTGGGACCAAGGGAACCACTAAATTTGATTTTCTGTTGCTGGTGCTTTACCAAGGTCTATTCATTATAACGCTAGGAAGTAGTATAGAGAAGGTATAGAAATTCAAAACACAAATATGCCTTCAACACAAAAGCAGGACTGAAATTAGACAAGTTGTCATCGGTAGTCCTAAATAAGCCAAACAGACCAACTCTTTAGCAGAATAAGTTGTATATCGCACATTGGTGCGAATCTGCATTCTTAAGCAGTGGCCGGATGACGTCACACCCAAACTATTACATGGTTTCATATAGATGGTTTGACTTTGAGCTTCTTTGTGTTAGTACACCATCTAACAAACTTTATCATCTCTGAGGTTGTCTCCAGCATTAGCTGTTGTTAGCATTAGCTGTTGTTGGGCACCGTAACGTGCCTTAGACCACATCCTAATGCCCATCCGACTAAAATCACAAATAACATCTAGCACATTTTAAACTGTCAAACACTTCTCTAGGTCAACAAATCCTATGAAAGCATCTTAATTTATCTTAAGTATTGTTTCCATTATAAAGTGTAATATCCAAACTGCCTCACCTATTCAAACCAGTTTTCATCTTACAGATCCTTAGTTTTATTTCCCATTTTCTGTATATTATTCTTGTCAATAACTTTGGTGCAAGAGCTGTTAAGCTGATTGTGAGATAGATCTTGCTCTTACCTGCTCTTGCTATTTTTGGGATTGTGTGACTGATACTTTTCCAAAAGTCTGGTGGTATATCTCCATGCTCATAGATTATATACATCAACATGAATAGTCACATGGTTGTCAGTCCCCAAAAATTTTAGACCTATGTCTTCCAAATCCACTCCCATTTCTTGTGCCAACATGTGACTAGACAGTTCCTCCCCCTTGTAGAGGCCCTCAAGTTTCTCATTACACATATCTGCTCTCTCTTCTGCTTTTAACTGAAGAATTCCTATTGCACTTCTGATGTTGACACCCTTCCTTTTAATTTAATCTGTGCTGATGACGTCTTTTTCAGTTTTCTTCACATTTTTTGGGAGCTGTTTCACATCTCTTCCTTGAATTTCCTGTTTACTTTGTTCGTAAGTTACTTATATTTGTGTATTCCTGTCTTTTGTGAACATTTCTGCGCTTCTTTCTTTTGCTGTTGAAGTGAAGTACTTTATCTATTGCCCAAGGTTTCTTTATAGTTACCTTCCTCATACCTATACTTTTTGTTCCAAGGTCTCTGATTGCACCGGTAAGAGATGTCCATTCCATTTTAACTAAATTGTATGGTGTGGTTATTCCTTACACATTATCTACTGCCTTAAAGAACTTCAAATCGACATGTTTATTCTTCTACTTCTTTACACATTGATACTTTGTGACAACTCTCTTAAATTCCAGTTTACTCTGGCAATCGAAGACCAGTGTGTTTTCATATTTAGCATACAACCGATAGCCTATTTTCACCACTGGACCCAAAGATTATTTCGTGGGACATGTACATTCTTGTTTTTCCATTATAATTAACACCATGCTGAAATTTCCCCCAGTCAGAAGAATCATTGCCTCATAATTACAGTAGGTTCTTTAGCAAGATGTTGCCAAGATTCAATGACGACCAACTGGCAAAGTGTGCGAAAGCCCCAGAAAAAAAAAATTATTTTGCCCTAAACAATCTACTTTTATTATTTTGATTGTTGTCGGCATTACTTAAGATTAAAAAAAAGTTACTGACAGCATTTATTTATCACATATAGAACTGTTCCAATTCTAAACAGCTTGACTTTGCTTTTACAGGAGTATACTTAATGGTGTTTCTGTCTGTAGGCCCATATAACCTGCAATGTTATCTTACAAATAACAGCAGATAAACAGCTGCATTCATTTTGTCAGTTCAAATAATGAATATTGTGTTTCCCACCTTATATGTAGTTCAAACAAAAGTTAATGTAGCATATGATAGTCATTCCATAAGTCATGGTAACTATGGTATATCTTGTGATAATGCAACAACATGAGAATTCCATGATGTGCATTGAAGCGGTATAGCAGTGTGTATGTGAATGCCAACACAAAATAGGGTTCCAGTTCAGGAAGTCTTGATAAAGGTTGAAATGAAACACACGCATTGGAATGCTGTGTAAATTTATGCTGCACAAGTACAAATGGAACAAAAATGAATGAAAATTAACTACTGTGCTTCAAGATAGTTCCCCAGTGCATATACAAACATTTTTCCTGTGTTGAATGCCATTGGCATTCCCATCAGTGTGTTGCCAAAATGCATTGAGAATATTTGTCCTGTTGCAAAGTGCGTCCCATGCAATGGTTTCCTCAGTTGTGGAATGAGGTCAAAGTCGCGTGGACTGAGGTCTGATGAGTAGAGAGGGTGTGGGAGGACTATCTTGTAACACGGCCAACCTCACAATAAATGTCTCAGGTGATGATACTGAGCCATATTCACATGTGGTCAAAATGTGTTGGCTGATTTCAGTAATATTTTACGTGAGCTTTCAAATGTATTTATTGTGCTTACAGTGATGCCATACTTCTGCGCGATATACCATAGTTGCCATGACTTATGAAATGATGCATGTATATCCTCATCAGTCATTTAAGATTCAGTGCCAGAAAAAGCCTCCTCTAGACTTTTCCATATATTGTGATCTTCAACTACACACAGCCATGTTTCTCTTTCCATTAGGTTATCTTGGTGTTTTATAGAGTCTTTCTGCATTTAGCAAAGAACTTCCTTTGTCCAGCTATTATCCAGTTGCCCACAGTGGGGTGCACATAAGAAGGGAGCAGCACAATGCATTCGGAGTGGACAAGACAGAGCTTTGTGGTGTCACCAGTGTCCTCTTTGTCTCTACCTTGAGCTCATGCTCCAGCCATTGCCTACCTTGGTAACTGGCAACGCAAGAGTGAGCATTACACCAGGTCACAGTTTCTGCTTCTGACTCTGCCTAACAGAATTTATGTACTCAGAGAACTGTCGCTGTTGGTTCTTAATGTAATACTTATCCTGTTTCCCTTATGACACCCATAATGAATGCTGAAGTTACTAAGTAACATCACAACACCTGGACTAAAACAAAAATCAATGCTCAATGTCCTACATTCACACCGATGTATCTGCTACAGGCATACACACCAGAATGACACTATTGGCTGGAGTGTCATGCGATGCACTGCTCCTTGCCACTGAGCATTTCCCACGACCCGTCATCTTACGACCAAGCGAGGTAGCACAGTGGTTAGCCCACTGGACTCACATTCGGGAGGATGATGGTTCAAACCCGTCTGGCCATCCAGATTTGGATTTTCCTTTATTTCCGTAAATCGCTTAAGTCAAATGCCAGGATGGTTCCTTTGAAGGGGCACAATGATTTCCTTTTACCCCCTTCCGAAATCAGAGCTTGTTCTCCATCTCTAATGACCTGATTGTCGATGGGATGTTGAACACTAATCTCCTCCTCCTGCGTCGTCTTATGTGCATAGCACTATAAATACATGTACTGCTCACCTTTATCTCATTTTTATTAGACAGTAGTCCATGTCTCTCTGGCATAAGACAAACTGGTAGTATGCATTAATTTTTTAAGCTTTCCATTTCACACACATTGGAAGCTTAGTTTTTAAAACTCTGTTTAGTTTACAGGAAGAACTCTTGGTCACTTTTACTCTGACATTTATTTATTCCCCAGGTCACCAACTCATTATTTTTAACAGCCTTAAATACCAAAACTCCGCTACTGACTCCGTGACTTCATTGTTAAATTACACTGTTTTCTTTTCAGTGTGTTGGTTATACACTATTTTAGTTCTATTGCCAGTTCGACTTTTTATATATTTCTGTTGATAGTGGTTTCTGAGGTATGTGGTCTGGATATTTATTTACTTGTTTTATAGCTATATGCTAATGAAATAAAAGTAATGAATTCTTCTGAAATTGTTTCAGCTTGTTCGTCGATGCATACGTCAACTGTTTGCATACTGCTCGTCGCACTCATGGCCCAGTGAAACTTGTGAAGGTATTTCAGGCTTGTTGGAACGGGGCATCACATCGTCTGCTGAGTCATCCCCATCGCTGGGTTTGTTATTTCATATGGCTGACATAATACTCGAAGAACTGGCAAAAGTGGAAAGCCCTGAAAAGGGCCTTCATGCTGTTCTCTTGCCCTTTGCTGCATTAATTGCTTGCAGTAAAGATGGACGGATTCGGCAGCATGTTTCAGAAAGGGTGTTTCATCACTTGATCCAGCAGTCTCCACTTGGTATTGAATTTCAAGAAAAATTTGAAGCCTGGAAACAGGTTTGTTAAATCTTTATCATGATTTACTACCACCTCTGTGTGTGTGTGTGTGTGTGTGTGTGTGTGTGTGTGTGTGTGTGTGTGAGTGAGAGAGAGAGAGAGAGAGAGAGAGAGAGAGAGAGAGAGAGAGTGAGTGGGTTCTCAGTGTGATTGTTTCAAAGATGATGGTAAAATCCTTTTGGTGCTTCTTTTATACTTTTTTCCTAATGACATTTCCATCAACATAATATGAAACTAAAATTCTCAGTATGCAGCATTTTGCACTTTCTGAACTTGTCATAAAATGTAGTTGAAGACAATGATATATTTTATGGAAGTTATTGAAGTGCTGAAGTGTTTGCTCAGTTTAGTTCCAGGCCTCAATGATAAAACAGTTAATTCCTCAACAAATTATGAGAATAAAAATTAAGGTTGCAGTCATGTAAATAAGGATTTTTGTCATGTAGTTGAGGGACTAAATAAAGGTACTAAGTCATCAATGAAACTCTCACTATCTTGAGTGGGTCAGCAGAGTTTTACAGGTCATCACAAAATTACTGCTTGTTAGTACGAGACAAATTGAAAGTGTTTGCTGGACTTGGAAAAAGCCTTTTGTGGACGATGCACTAATCAAGCTATTGAGTGTGCCTCTAGCACCAATACAGTGTTTGTTGTGAGTTTGTCCCCTCTCTTTCCAATCTCTACAAAGGTTCTCTCAAAATACTGTAAGATTAAAACCTGTGAAACACATACACAGGATATAGTATGGGGTTAGGCGTATCGACATTTTCAGGGTTGTTACTGAGAATGAATGCTTTTAACATATGCATATTTGCTAGTTTCACAGCATTGTGGGAAAGCCTCTGCAGTCTTGAAAAGGAAAGGAGAGGAACCTATGAGAAGCTGGAGCTCAGAGTTGGTGTATGAGGTGTTCTTGCACTAGGTAATCATTAGCGCATTACTCTAAAAAGGCAGAGATCTGAGTCTAATCCCAATCTGGCTCTCATTTAAAAACTTGTCATGAATCAACGCAGCATCTTCTTTGCATAGAATGATAATTCACTACCAGAAAGTGTTGCTTCTTTAAATATGGGATACTTGGTCATCTTTACTGTATTACATCACCGTGCAGTGTTTAACAATTATAATAGTCAGTGCAAGATGATCCTTGACAGCTACACACTGCAACTATCAGGAACAATTTATGCCAATCCCCCTGTGGGTCCGAAGGTTAGAATAGGCTTGAGGTATCCCTGCCTGTTGTAGGAGGTGACTAAAAGGAGTCTGTCACTTTTCGGCCCTATAAGTTCAGGTTCCATTTTAGAGTTTGACCTGCCACTTTTCAAATTCTACAGAAGTAGGGCCATATGAGGAAGGACGCCTTACGTGGAGCATGAGTTATCAATTTAGATTCAATCTCCTGAACCTCTTGTCATCGCTTAGCGTCTCCACCTGCAATTCAACTGTTTGGGCAAGGACACTTCCGAGGTATGTCATCTTCTTCCATTGTCTCCTGTCCTCTTTCGCCCCATGACAGTATTGGATTTCTCTGTGCCCAATGTTCAGCACAGTAGCCAGTCTGTTGTGGTGGGGCCATCATGTACCCATTTGGTGGTTGGCCCCCTGACAACACAGGGATTGCACTGCTGATGCCTGAGCTGTAAATTCTCCACGTATGCCAAGGAGTAAATGCCTGTCTTCCTGGAGCATCAGGACTCCCAGCAACAGTCATCATGCCAGGTGGCCTTTGCTGTGGCTGGGTGGCACCCGTGAGGAGAGCCTGTGATCCGAGTGGGTGGCATCAGGGTGGATGACCCGCATTGAAGTGGACTAAGTCATCTCTTGCTGGTGACCGTACGGTGCCAGCAGTCTCTAAGATGGGCAGGACTGAGTTCAATGCTGACAGATATGACCCTAAATCATTTCCCTCCCTCGCTACACCATGGTAGGAACGTAGGGCTACAGAAAGAAGAGAGCCATATTCACCTCGGTATGGGGACTCCTTTCTACCTATGAAGCCTCAATCTTTTGTTGAACATCTTGAGGATAAGTTTGGGGAAGTGACAGCACTGTCCAAGATTAGAAGCGGTGCAGTCTTGATTCAGACAGCATCCCCAGCCCAGTCCCGGTCGTTACTCGCTTGTGACCGGCTGGGTGATATTCCTGTTTCCGTCATTTCCCATGAAAGCCTCAACATGGTCCAGGGGATTATTTTCCATCGCAACTTCCTCTTTCAGTCTGATGAAGAACTCGGTGCCAATCTAGAACAGTGTGGTGTTCATTTCATCCGTCGCGCTTACAGGGGACCCAAAGACGACAGGGTTGCTACCAGTGCCTTCATCGTGGCCTTTGAGGGTGATGCATTGCCTGAAAAGGTCAAGGTGATGGTTTAGTGCTGTGACGTTAAACCATACGTCCCTCCTCCCCCTATGCGGTGCGTTAAGTGCTGGAAATTCGGGCACATATCTTCCCGCTGCACTTCCAATGCCACATGTCGAGACTGCAGACGTCCACTACATACAGATACTCCCTGTGCGCCTCCTCCCACGTGTATCAACTGCAGAGAGCAGCACTCCCCCTGCTTGCAAGACTGCATAGTACTCCAAAAGGAGTGGAAAATTATGGAGTGCAAGACCCTGGACCGGTCGACTTACCAAGAGGCTAAACATAAATTTGAACGATGACACCCCATTCAGTTGACATCCACATATGCTGCAGCTACATTACCATCGCCATTACAAGTACCAGTCATACCACACACTGTGCCACGAACAGTGGGTCCTCCGGGCCTCCAGAATACATCTTCCCCCTTGGTGGTAGGGGGAAAATCTCCTTCCATTGCTCCAAAAGAACTTACTTCGGGAGCAAGCCCCCTCCCCCCCAAATGCAGGGGACATCGGTCCCCTCCCCTCAGTCGGAGAAGCAGCAGCCTCCTCTGGCTCCTCTCGTGCAGAAGGGGTCCTTTGGGACCCTCTCTCCCAAGGTCTCCACTAATGCCACAGCAGACACTCACCAGTGGCTAAAGGAGCCAAAAGCTGCTTGATGAAGAGCTTCAGTCTTTCTCCTTGCATGAAGCTACTTCAGAGAAGTCCGCCCAGCAAGCCCCTAAAGAGAAGCGAGAGGGCAAGCAAACAAACAAGTTTGCTAAGAAGAAGGACCATCCGATGGCCCCAACGCCATCACTCCCTACTAATTCCGCACCTGTGGATGAGGTGGAAATCTCAGCATCCCCTGAGGACCTGGAACTCACAGATGCCTCATCCACAATAGGAATGGATACAAATACTCACTCGGTGGCAGTAGGTGACCCTGAGGCGTAACATACCTCCTTGCACGCTTCATGCCATCCCAGCCTCACAATAACGTCATCCTCCAGTGGAATTGCTGCAGTTTTTCCACCACCTGGCTGAGCTATGGCAACTGTTAAGCTTTACACCTACTTTCAGCATTGCCCTCCAGGAAACCTGGTTCCTGGCAATGTGGACCCCTGCCCTTCGTGATATTACAAGAACAGACGTGACTATGATAGTGTCAGGTGGAGTTGCATCTATGTCCTGAACTCAGTATGTAGTGAACCTGTGCCCCTCCAAACCCCTCTTGAAGCTGTAGCTGTCAAGATAAGGACGACCCAGGAAATAACTTTCTGCAACTTATATCTTCCTCCAGATGGTGCAGTACCCCTGAACGCATTGGCTGCCCTGATTCATCAACTCCCTAAAACTTTCCTACTTTTGGGAGATTTTAATGCCCATAACCCCTTGTAGGGTGACACTGTGCTTACTGGCTGAGGTAGAGATGTCGAAACTTTCCTTTCTCGACTCGACCTCTGCCTCTTAAATATTGGGGCCCCACACATTTCAGTATCTTATGTCACTTATTCAGCCATTGATTTATCCCTCTGCAGCCCAGGACTTCTCCCGTCTGTCCACTGGAGAGCCCACGATGACTTGAGTTATAGTGACCACTTTCCCAACTTCCTGTCAATCCCCGAGCACCATTCGCCCAGACATCTACCAAGATGGGCTTTGAACAAGGCAGACTGGGAAGCTTTCACCTCTGCTGTCACTGTTGAATCTCCCCCACATGGTACCATCTATGTGGTAGTTGAGCAGGTCACTAGAATGAGCGTTTCTGCAGCAGAAAACACGATCCCTTGTTCTGTAGTGTGCCCCTGGCGAAAATCAGTACCTTGGTGGTCACCGGAAATCACTGAGGCCATTAAAGAGCATCGGTAAGCTCAACACTGACATAAGCGGCACCCTTCTCTAGCTTGCACATTGCGCCGACACAGCTCCTGGGCCTGATCAGATCTACAGTCAGATGATCAAACCTCTCTCGTCCGACTACAAGCGACATCTCATCATCTTCAACCAGATCTGGTGCGATGGCGTCTTTCCATCACTATGGCCGTAGGACACCATCATTCCAGTGCTCAAAACCCCTAAAAACCCACTTGATATGGGTAGCTATTGGCCCATCAGCCTCACCAATGTTCTTTGTAAGCTCTTAGAACGTAAGGTAAGTTGGTGGTTGTGTTGGATCCTGGAGTCATATGGCCTACTGGCTCCATGCCAGAGCGGTTTCCACCAGGGTTGCTCTACCACTGATAATCTAGTTTCCCTTGCGTCTGCCATCCGAACAGCTTTTTTCAGCCGCCAACTCTTGGTTTCCATCTTTTTTGGTTTACCAAAAGCTTAAAACACGACCTGGCGATGTCATATCCTTGCCACATTATATGAGTAAGTTCTCTGGGGCTCGCTCCCAATTTTTATCTACAATTTCTTATTGCTCCGTACTTTCCGTGTCCAAGTTGGTGCCTCCCATAGTTCCCTCCATATCCAGCAGAATGAGGTCCCTCAGGGCTCTGTATTGAGTATGTCTCTATTTTTAGTGGGCATTAATGGTCTAGCAGCAGCTCTCAGGGTGTCCGTCTCACCTTCTCTGTATGCAGATGACTTCTGCATTTTGTACTGCTCCTCCAGTACTGGTGTTGCTGAGCGGCGCCTGCAGGGAGCCATCCACAAGGCGCAGGCATGGGCTCTAGCGCATGGCTTCAAATTTTCAGCCATGAAGTCGTGTATCATGCAATTCTGTCAGTATTGTACCCTTCATCCGGCAACAGAACTTTACCTTAATGATTATCCACTTACTGTAGTGAAGACCTATTGATTCTTAGGACTGGTTTTTGACACCCGATTGACGTGGCTTCCTCATCTTCATCAGCTGAAGCAGAAGTGCTGGCAGCACCTCAATGCCCTCCCTGAGCAACACCAACTGGGGTGCAGATCGCTCTACACTGCTGCAGCTCTACAGAACCCTTGTTCAATCCCGCCTTGACTACGGGAGTCTGGTTTATGGCTCAGCGGTGCCCTCAACATTGCGTTTACTTGACCCAGAGCACCACTGCGGTGTTCAACTGGCAACGGGAGGTTAGGTCTGCACAACTGCTCGCCAGTTACATTGCAAACATTCATAGTTCTCCTGAGGGTCCAAATTACTGTCTCCTTTTCGCATCCATGGTGGTTAATTTTCTGCATTGGAGGCCCAGGTCAGGGCTTAATAGTGGAGTTTTTGCCTTTACCACCTATACTCGAAGTCCATTCACATACAACTCCTTGGTGTACACCTAGGCCAAAGCTTTGCCTGGACCTTTCACATGGTCCAAAGGACTCAGTAACCCAGCAGCTCTCTTTTGTCACTTCCTCTCAATTCTTGACATGTACTGGGGACAGGAAGTGGTTTACACTGACAGCTCAGTGGCTGATGATCACGTTGGCTTAGCGTATGTTCATGGAGGACATATTGAACAGCACTCCATGCCAGATGGCTGCAGTGTTTTCACTGCAGGGCTGGTGGCCATTTCTCGTGCTCTTGAGTACATCCGCTCATGCCTCTCTACACTGACTCCTTGAGCAGCCTACAAGCTATCAACCAGTGCTACCCCCGCCATCCTTTGGTAGCGACCATCCAGGAGTCCATCTATGCCCTGGAATGGTCCATTCGTTCCATGGTGTTTGTGTGGACCCCAGGCCACGTCGGAATCACAGGAAATGAACTTGCCGACAGGCTGTCCAAACAGATTACATGGAAACTGCTTCTGTAGATCGGCATCCCTGTAACTGACCTGCGATCATTATTATGCTGCAAGGTTTTTCAGCTTTGGGAGATGGAATGGCATAATCTCAGTACACACAACAAATTACGTGCCCTTAAGGAGACCATGAATGTGTGGAAGACCTCCATGCAGGCCTCTCACAGGGACTCTGTGGTTCTCTGCATTGACCATATGTGGCTAACACATCGCTACCTCCTCCATCGCGAGGACCCACCTTGATGTCACTGTGGCTCACATATGACTGTTGTCCACATCTTGCTGGACTGCCCACTTTTAGCCGCTCTGCAGTGGACTTTTAACCTTCCCAGCACCATACCTTCGATAATGAGAAACAATGCCTCAACAACTGATTTAGTTTTACATTTTATTTGTGGGTTTTTTTTTTTTTTTTACCATCTAAGGGTGGGCATTTAGCCTTCTCTCTGATGTCACCACCCTCCCTCCATTTGAACTCTGTCACACTTTCTTTGCATATGTTTGTTTTGGTGGTTGTCTTTTCCCTACATGTGTTCATCTCAAAATGGCTCTGAGCACTATGGGACTTAACATCTGAGGTCATCAGTCCCCTAGAACTTAGAACTACTTAAACCTAACTAACCTAAGGACATCACACACATCCATGCCCGAGGCAGGATTCGAACCTGCGAGCGTAGCGGTCGCGCGGTTCCAGACTGAAGTGCCTAGAATCACTCAGCCACACCGGCCGGCTGTTCATCTCACCTTGTCTTTTTGGCGTGGACATTTTAATGTGTTGCAGAGTGGTTGGCTCATCCTCTTTTATTATTGTGATCAGCCAGCCCAGACCATATGCTCTATGGTTTTAATACCATCTTCTACTTTTTCTTGTGTTGTATGTTTCCGTTTTTTTGTTTGTTCCATTCGTTTTCTTTTTAGGTATGGTGTTGGGTATTTTTGTACCTTGAGCCTTGCTTGTGTCAGGAAAAAAGGACTGATGACCCTGTAGTTTGGTCCCTTTATACTCAAACCAACCAACCAACTTATGCCGACGTGTTCCACCATTACCTTTCATTTCCTTCAAATGCATTTGCAAATGGTATCTATTAAGAAAGACTGTTGTAAACTTCTGTATAAACTTTTGTTTTTCTTATTTTACTGGCCTGGTGATTTTGTAGGATTTCTATGAGTGGAACTAGTATATTTGTGTCACACTCTATTGTTCTTGGAATTTTAAAATTCGACTTCTTTGTGTTGCTTAAAGCCTCTTGTGTCCACTGCTGACTCTGAGTAAGTATCTCTGTGACACACTCACACTGACTAAAAGGGGCCATGATCAAATGTGCAGGTCTTCCTTTAATCTCTTCTATCTACTGTATTAATTTTAGCCTGTTTAGTAAGTCAAGTACTGGTCAGACACGAAGATTTTGTAAAGTATCTCTGTCATAGGTAAATACTTATTTACAATTCTTCCATTGAATGGCTGGCAACTGTTTGAGCTACTGGTTTTATTTGATTATTACTTGTTGTATCACTCTGCTTACATACTCTTAAATGTTTTATGATTTTAGTTGATTTATCATGAACGGTGTAATCAAACAATAGTGTGTCTTTGCAGTTGTCTTTCATAGGTATCTACAAACACCTGTACATATGTAGATTGTTCTGACCCTCTGAATTTGAAACCACATTCAGCAAGTAATAAGGGCCAACAATGAAAATGTCTCTCGGCCGATAATAAGACATTCTGGTTTTTCAAACAATGCATGGAAGTAGAAATGGTTTTGAATGATATATGTGACTATAAATACCAACTATATTTTTATCTTCTTGTGCCTGGCTTTATATCTATTACTAATGGTTTCTACTAGCCACATTATATGAAAGGAAGAGCGTACTGTCGTACCACTTTCATTTCTCCCCTTTCCTGTTCCATTCACTAATGATGTGTTAGAAGATTAACAGTTGGTAAACTATCCATATGAGCTTAGAGTTCTCCGATTTCACCCTTGTAGTCATTTTATGAGATACATGTGATGGCGCAGAAATAATGCAGGAATTTCAAACTACTATGATTAGGATTATTTGGGTCATTATAAAATGTATTTACACAAATGCAGCCTGTAAGTTAACCAATTTAAGAATTGCAATTATTTTTTAAAAATGATATCAGAAAGACGGTGTCCTCTTTTGTGTACACACATTAAAAGTATTTCCTTAAAGTTCTGCTTAACTTTTGTCAAAGTGTCCTGTGAAACAGCAGAAATTTCTTCACATATTACAACCTTTAGAACATTGAGTCAACAAGGTTTGCAGCCATATATTTTGTATTTCAAATGACCCCCATAAGAAATAGTCAGAAACCAACAGACGTGGCGTGCCGGACAGTGGAGACCCCAAAATGTGAGATCAAATATTGAGGAAACATTTCTCATACAACTGTCATGAATGAATTAGTCATTTGGACTGTGGCTCCATCTTTTTGGAACTACATTTCTGCCATGTTGATCCCCAAAGCCTCAAGTTGTGCCCGCAAAAAATTGTGTAGTATTGCGACATAACATTCATAATTTAATGTTTCACTCATGCCACTGTATTCTTCAAAACAATTGCATGATTACAGGCTGTTTGAAATATCTATAATCATACCTTTATTGTAAATTCCAAAAGTTGCATAACAATAGCTTACTCTTCCACAAACAGTAGCTATAACTCAGTTTTTAGGCAGCACTGTTGCCCAAATACTAGTGTCTTCAGTGGAAATTTAGCATTGTTTCCAGTGTCAGTGCAAGGTTTCTATTCAATTTTCTTCCTTCCCTTGCCATACAGTTTGTCTGTTAAGATTCTTGTAAGTGGCAGTGTGTGTGTCGCATTGATATTAAACATACCCTGTGATAGGCAGTCATAATTATATTTTGCAAAAGAGCAGATAACAAATATCAGAATTGCTGGAAGTTGGGAGTGTCTTCATGTACTACATTGTCATAGCATATACTTGAAACAAACATAGTGGTTGATGGTTTCCATAGGTAACTTAATTTGTGTGATTAAATCTTGTCCTTCACCTTGCAGTATCTGGACAGTTTTACATTTGGGATCTTCCTGTATTATCATCTAGAGTAAAAATTAATTAGTGTGGAAAAAGTAATTCAATTTTTAACACTATTACTGCAAGTTCGTGTATAGTACAACGCTCTATTGCAATCTAGCATTACCCTCTGGGATGATTTTTTGAAGTTTGACCGTGTGCTAACGTAATAGGAAGAGGGTATCAAACAGTATTTTCATTTCTATGGCAAGTAATAGAAAGACTAACAGACTTATTTTTGGAGGTAATGAAAGTAATAAAATGCATACAAATAAAATAACCTATGGTCACCAACCTAATTAGGCATAATACTTCGAAACATTAAGTTTAAAGAAAAGAAAAATGAACATGGGTTGCTGAAGTGACTTTCGTTAATGCTCCTTTTCAATAGTACAATGGACACACACAACTAACGAACGAACTACATAGTGGCTAGCAGTAGATAGCTTTTACACAAAGCAGCAAACATAGAGAACTACAGGGTGGTGCATGAAATGTGTTACCAATTGTTTCTTTCACAATTTATGAGTCACATTAGATATCCCGTTGGGATCTCTACAGCAGTTTCAGCAGAGCTTGGAAAAACAAATGAGTTATGAAATGACGTGTCATTCATGATAATGCTCTATAAATTCTTCTTGTCGACATATTTCCTTCATTTCAGAGCCAAGCCCTTCCATAGCACAGGGGGTTCACTATGTCTTTTAATTTACATCGTACAATTTCCCTAATTATGAACCAGTATTCAAAGCACAATTTCTCTTTTACGAGCACACATATTTTTTAAAGTTTCATTATTTTTAAATATTATTAAGTTTTTACAATAGATATACTTTACAAACTTCCACTTCCCTCTGACAATTCAAAGATCTTAATCAGTAAAGAACAACTATTTTATAGTTACATACAAATAATTACATTGTTTAAACTACTTACAATTGATACTGGTGTTACAAGGTGGGGGAGGGGAACTTGTACGTACGCAAATGGGGGATGGAGTGACAGCCTGCATTCACATATTTACTTCTGTTGGCCAGGTATAATATCTTGATGAAGAAAACGTAGCCATATAATAATTAATGAAACAGTTGTGTTTGTTGTGTCATTTCAGGCTGGATTTCCAGGGAACAGTTGGCGTGACATGGTACCAGTGGATGTCAGTGATAATGAAGGTGATGAACCAGATGAAGAACAGGATGAAAATGAAATTTCTTCTTCAGTGACTGGAGAGAAGCTTCTTGACCCTAGAGCTGGGAAGGTTGATATAGTGTTGCCAACTATAGACTTTGATGCTGTTGAAATTGCTTCATTACTTAAGTCACAAATGCAGAAGGCTGCTAATGTGAAACAGAGGAAGGCATTGAATGTTCTTGTATCACAGTAAGTGCACAGATGAAATTCTAGTTATGATACCCGTTTTTTCCTGCTTTGCTGTTCATGTACAACAGGCTACACAAACTTTTATAAAACTTGAAATAATCTAATTACCATGAAAGATAATAAACTACAAGTATTTGATTACATTGTACAATATAGCTTACAAATTTGATCAAATTGTTTGTGTACTCTGTTTAATTATACAGGCCAGTATGACCAAAGATGATGCCCACTGATTTCTATTACTTGTTTATAATTCTTTATTTCTTCCAGAAGCTGACGGTATAGTTGTAATTGTATGAACTATTAGTGGACACTCTGATCACAAGCCTTACACTATATAGACAATAATAATCACACCACTAACTTCATTTGTTGCACTTCCCAATTCATGAGCCAAAATTTAGGAAAGATAGCTCAATGATTAAAACAGTTGGGTCCAAGTCCTCAGATGGCCTTTATCAGATATTATATTGCTTATGAGCAACAGAATTAGTAGGGTATAATGGTTGTTTTCAAGCAGATAACAGAAGCTATGCATCTTAGGATGGACACAGAATGAGCCTGCTCCACAATGGTTCAGCCATTGGCTACAATTCGGGGCGACTGCTCAGAGCAGATTTCAAGATGAGCATATCTCTCTCCTACCTGAACTGCTCTACAAGTGCCATAATATCCTTTAAATGTGCCTCAAACCATTCTGACAGCTCAGGGGTAAGGGACAGGCGCAGTGTGTTGTTGAAAGTGCAGATACTTGTGCGGTGTTGTAGGCAAACAAATAGATGGACATGATTCACAGTAGTTTCCTGTATTTCTCCCTCCATGAAGGCAGGTGTATCTGGGGTCCAGTTTCTTCACACACAAATGACCTTCACAGTGGAATATGTCCACTGTTTGTTTGACCAGTGTCTGCCAAGTAAAATGAACTGCCTCCTCTGTTTTTCAAAGTATTCTTACCACTTAATAAGTTGTAAGGTGCACTGTAACTCATTAATCCAGTTGAAATTTTGAGCATAAAAAGTAGTTTTCCCGTGTCCATAAAATCTTTGTCCCTTGTGGCATGCAGTTAGCAGAGATACACCTGTTGTACAGTGGCTTCTGTATGCTACAATGAGGAGGTGAATTTTTGCTTGGTGTGGCTGTTCACAGTTTGTGGTTATTCAGTATTGAATTAGCAAGTGATTTCCTACACTGTGACCTGTCTATCCACTGATACGACTTATGATAGTGGTGGCCCCTGACATCAGCATGTTGTCTCCTGTGGCAGTTGACTGATTTGTTTTGTCCCAAACTGAAGTGCACCTTTGACAGTTTGATACTTGAAATTCCGAGTGCCTACGTGCCTTACATGTAATGTTACATGCTCAGTCACCCACAATGAGCTGTGTGTTTACCATGTGCATTGACCACATTGAAGTTGACTGTCACACTTATGCCCAGTCAAGAGACATCCCAGTCATAGGGAACTGCAAACGGTTCCATTTTGCAGGGTGGGAGGAGTGCTCTCTCTCTCTCTCTCTCTCTCTCTCTCTCTCTCTCTCTCTCTCTCTCTTTAATACAGCAGCTCTCTCTCTCTCTCTCTCTCTCTCTCTCTCTCTCTCTCTCTCTCTCTGTCTGTCTGTCTGTTTTCTTCTTCCTGGTCATCTTGCGGTAGCAGAAAGTGTTTCTGCTGAGTATACTGTTTCCAATCTTGCTTTAAAGATATTTTATTTGTTGACTGGTAGTACTGCAAATTTATATTCGGTATGCAACTACACTGAAAATAGTGTGTATTCATACATCACCACAAAAAATAAAGCAACTTATGATATTGTCTCTGCTTTGTGATTGGTTCTAAAATTATGAATTTTGTATTCACTTACACAATCCTAGTTAACATCTTTCATTTGTGCTCTGTATAAGGTGCGTAATTTTTTTATCTTTTGAAACTAGTAGAATCTTTCAAGCATTTTTACTAACTTTTCCAATTCTCTTGACAGATTTGTTACTCTTTCTAATGGAAAGTATCCACTTGGGTTTAAGAAACCACCAGGATCCACAGATCGCCTCAGTCGTGCTGACCACCAGGAAGAACTCTGGCAAGCAGCAGAAGATCTAATTGGATTTGAAGAAGATCTGCTGCAAAAGGACCCTAATGATGGTGTTGATAACAGTAGTTCACAGCCACTCAAGAAAAGGAAGCGTCCTGATGCTGATGCTGAAACAGTTCAAAGCAAAAGAAAGAAGCATAAATTGTCTGAGGAAAATTCAGAGCACCCACATGATTTGCAGAAAAGCAGTGGTGACCTAAAGAAACCAAAGAAAGGTACCCACAACTTGAATAAAGGAAAGAAGTCTTCTACAGTTGTTAAAAAAGCTGGAGAGGAAAACCAGGGGAATGAATTAACATTGGAGGGTAATGATAATGTGACATTTAACAATATTGTTGCAGACTCAAAAAGATCTAACAGAATAGTACTGTCTCAGAAAAGAAATGAGAATGATTATTTACCAAGTAAACAAGTTAATGCTGGAGTGCCGTTATCTGACAAACTTCTGAAAGGGAAGAAGAAAAGGAAACTTAAAGCTGCTCCTGTTGAACTGCTCACACGTACAGCTAGTAATGCCAGTCAACCAAGGAAAACTAAACAGAGTAAACAGAATAGTAAAGCATTCAATGTAGCACAGAATGATGAGAACCACTTCCAACATTCTGATCTGGATTTAGTTAGTGGTGCAACAGACTGTAATCAAATTAATAATGTGCGTACAACAAATACTGTTACAGGCGGTAGCAACTTTTTACTTGCTGCTAGGCAGAGTCCAGAAACACGTGCAAAAAAGAAACTAAATGGCTCAATCCATGGAGAAGAAATGGGTTTGTGCATAGGAAATACCCTCCAGTCTCTCAGAAATAATGTAAATGTAACTAAGATGGCCACAAGGAAGAGCCTGCCTTTACAGCAGACCTCTTCACCATACATCCCAAAGAAACGGAACAGTGTTTCATCGTGGATTGTAACAGAAGTATCACAAGTAAGTCAACTACGTCTGAAACATTAATAAAATTATGTGGAACTTCTTTCACAGTCGATCTCTTCCAACTAATTTGTGAAAATGAAATTAAGGTCTGTGTATCTACTTTATTGTTTTTTATCTTATAGGTTTATAATGTTGTAGTTTTATATGGTTTATTTAGACCAATAGACTTTACTTGTGTAATTTTTTTATGTAAAAAATTATTACTAATGAGTTTTTCACCTCAACAGCCATTTAGTATGAACGCAACTACAAAAGAACTTCCAGAATCAACCACTTGCACAGCTACAAATTCTTTGCCAGGAACTGCACCAGAAATCATGAAGAGTTCTGTTAGAACACCGAAGAAAGAAAAGAAAGCAGAAAATGAATATAGTACCAGTCCAAATGAAAATTCTTTGCTAACAACCACACTGGATTCCAACAGCAGTTGTGCCAAAACACCAAAAAGTGCAAAGAAAGTGAACATAGTTCTCAATAAGAACATAGCACATGGTAAAAATTCTCAACTAGTCTAATTTTACTGTATGCAAAAGTGAAAAAAAATTCTATGTTTACTGATTAGAAATTACATCAGGACATGAACATAAGGTTTATTTTTCACAGGTAACGATCTGAGACATTTTTGACTGCAAGTAGTTTGGGGGGGGGGGGGGGGGGCTAGAAACAGCTTAGCCATAGATAGAGACTGCTTTGTTTATGGATTTGTGGCAAAAAATAGAATGTTTGCTTCACCTTTGTGATATTGAATCTGGATTACAGTGAAAGGCCATTTTGTACATGACACTAGTATTATAGCAAAAGAAATTTAAATTATAGAGTTTTAATAATGAGCTGCAGGCAGTTAGAAAGAACTAAAACGTGGAAAAAATTCACATGCATGTAAAGAGAAAGGTGTAGTGGTGGTAGTGGAAATAGTAGTAGTAGTATTAGTATGTCAGAAACAGAGAAAATTCTGACAAAAAATACAGAGATATGCTAAGAAACTGAGAACAGAAAAGGAAAGAAGTATCATATATTAAAAAAATGAGATTTATATTGGGGGGCCAGTAGCCATCTCTGTAGCTTGGAAGTACTTGTTGAGGAATTGGATGGGATCTACATTTTTTCAAATCATTAATAATGGGAGGCCCTGCTATTGTAAGGCATTCCATGTTCAGCAACAGAATGTTGTTAGGTGGTATTAGTAATTTACACAAAGCACTTTGATGCAGAGACTGTAAATATCTAAAGAGATTATCTGTAATAAGTGTTTTTCTATTACCCATTTCTGCATGTTAAACTATGAAACTGTTTGTTTTTAAGACACCCTTGCATTTGAATACAAAAATACATTTCTTCTCTTCCATATCATATTCTACAACTGCGAAGACCAGCCATCTTGCCAGTTGGTGGAATGTTCATTGGAGAATAGGTCCAAGAGTGGCCCTTGGATGTTAGGAGATTTTCTCCAATGCTTGGGTCATCTACAAAGAAAAAGGGAAGATTAGAATTTGATGTGCTGTCAACAGTGAGACTGTTAGAGACAAAGTACATCTTCAGATTGGCAATGATGAGGAAGGAAATGGGCTGTATACATTTTAGAGGACACACCCCGTCAATCACCTTTGATTTAGGAAAACCACAGAACACTGTTTTTTAATGGTTGGATGAGGATTTGAACTGTGGTCTTCCAAAATGCACTCCCTTAATCACTGTTACCTCACGTAATGAGCATCCACGAGTTGAGTATTTAGGATTTCCTCTGACATGTTAAACTGAAACTTGGTAAATCCTATTCATTTCCTTGTTGTGTACAAAACATCATAAATAGGACTAGCATGTAGTGTGTGAAAGAGTAACTTTCGTACCACTTTCCTTAATTCTTTATCTTCACATGTAAGGATATTGGAGTGGGGAAGGGGGGGGGGGATGTTACTGCCAGTGTACAACCCAAACACATGCACGACAATACAGGCAAGACAGGGCACTTGAGCAAAAACTACTTGTGTAATGGTTGCCCCTTGCCATTGGATACATGAAAGCATCAGCCACAAAGTTAATTTTAATCGAAGTTTAGGAATTCTAGAGTAGAGTCACAAAGACAAAGGTTCTTGACGACGGTTGTCCTTGAAAGTAGGGCTAGAACTATTTGAAGTGTTACAGGAAGTAGTAAATGTCTTAAACATAGGATGAATGATTCCAGACAGTCAGTTGTATGTGTTGTTAAAACAAGAAAATTGTAAAACTATAGATTTTGTATGCATGTCTTAAAAAGATGGTAGAAAGCAAAAGTGTGGAAAAGGAAGCCCTTTGTAATATAGA
This sequence comes from Schistocerca cancellata, assembly GCF_023864275.1. NCBI lineage: Eukaryota > Metazoa > Arthropoda > Insecta > Orthoptera > Acrididae > Schistocerca > Schistocerca cancellata. Next base: position 374,165,651 of record NC_064628.1, read on the forward strand.
AACTTTTTAAAGCAATGCAATGAAAGCATTTGTATTGGATAACTGGCCAAATGAATGTAATTATTTGAAAAGTTACTAAATCCATTAACTTGCACTAGTGTTCATTGGTAGAGAAAAACTGTAATTATTTTTCTGTGTGCTAATGATTTTATCTGTGGTTTGATGAATAGATGATTCAAATGTGCTATTAACTGCAAGTAAAATACTGTCACTTCATTACAGAAAGTTTCTCATTGAAATAACTGCATAGTTGGCTATCTTGACAACACATTTTTATTCTTTGTTTTCTTCAGTCCAATATGAATTTACCAAAGCTTTGTTAACATCAAAGTGATTTTCCTCAATCAAAGGCAAATGAAGACCTGAATTGCTGCAACTGTTAATTATTACAGTACCCTCTGATATTCTTTCACAGTAAGGCATACCACAATATGTCCTTGTAGTGAATACAAAGTGAAATTTTAATCATCATTGTCCACACAGTACTAACACTTTAAATAGCCTTTTTGTTTAACAGGAAGAAATAAAGAAAATTAATTGGTATTTCAGGCTACACTGCAGAAAGTTGTGATACGCATATAGATGGCTAGCTTTGTTACAGTTTACCATGTCTATAGGAATACTCATGCTATAGTGGTCACTTTCCAGTGAGTAAAAATGGCACTCATATTAAATTGCTTGTATTCTAAAGAGATTGGAAATGGTATAGACACATGGCTAGATGCAGTGAGATCCTGAAAGAAGTGAGATTCAAGCAACATGAAGGATAAGGGTCAGTGCTGTTGTTCTCAGTATTGGGTTAAGTTTAGTCATATGGGGGGAGAGGAGATGGATACGTGCTGTGTTATGAAACATAATCATTCCTTGACAGGAATAGTTTTATTAAACTGGGGCACAGTTGGAGATAAAACTTTTTGGCAGTTCTGAGAAGTTGCAGAAGCAGAGTGTCGAACTAAGGGAACTGCTTTGTTAGAGCTGTGGCTGATCTCATTTGAGTCTAGACATTAGAATCCCTTGGTTAAGCTGGATTCATGTAAGAAGAGGAAAACTGTTGATGGCAGAGCACAGAGTAATTCCATAAGGGAAAAAACTATTAAATTTTTGAAATTATGCACAGTTTGTTGCTGTAGCCTTGCTGGACCATATGGAGGATTAGGACTTAAATATGGCTTACACATCAGCAAAAGCTTGAGGATAAAAAGTTAACCAGTTGTGAAACTTTGTTCATTCATTGTTCTTTCGTGGCAGTCTATCATGCTATTTTGCTGTATTGATTCATTTCTGTATTTTGCATTTCATTCTGCAATCCCTTTTTAAGATATTAATGTTAACTCATTCATTGTCACTAGCTTGGCAAACAGCATTTCTTAGAGCCATTGATTTGGATCAGGCATTTTCTTCAATTCTTTACCAATTTGTCAGCAGGGTAAATGAGAGAACAACAATTTAATACACGAGCTTTCCAAAGTGCAAGTCTCCAGTTGATTTGACGATCAAGCCCATATGTAGATATGCACTCTAGCATTTTTTGACTGTGGTGCCGTGAACCACACCACCACCCAAGATGGAGATCTGACAGCTGCCCAATAACTGGCATTGGCCACCAGACAGCACCTCTACTGTCACAGCTGCCTTTTAGTTATGGATATGGAGTCTGCTTGTGATTAGTTTGCCATGTTAGCAACTGCTAAGTTCTCTCTCAGAACTTATGGCTCTAAGCTCTATTGCTGTTGTAACAACACAGCCGTGTCTACGAGCTGATTCTAGTGTGATTTGTTTGGTAATTTCATGTTGCATTCCTTGGTCTGATTGTAGATAATTTACATACATACAGGAAAATGGTTGACTTTTTGTTTAATGCTTCATTCAGGTTTTCATTGCTCTTAACTTTCAGATATAAAGTTAAATGAAACAGCAGATTATTGAGAAAATAACAATAAGATTCCTTCATATTATAAAGTTAGTAGTTGCTGGACTTTCCTTCCTTCTTATGAGGAACACACGACATTGTGTTGCACTGAATGGAATATTTACATTTCTTCAAACAGTATATTCAGTGTTTATGTGTGCTGAATTAGAACTGTGTTCTACCTGGTCATAGGAGATTGCAGCTTTGATTCAGTCTCTAAGGAGGAACAAAAGGAAGTTGTACATTTTTAAATTCCAGACCAACACTTAATTTTAACTTGTGATATAACATTGTTTCACATAGCCTGTTATAAAAAGCATAAGAGTGGATGTATTTCATTGTAACTTCCAAAATAATATTCTTGTACTTAACTGATTAAATTGGACTTTGTGGAGAAAAGGGTAACAAGCAATATTAATTTAAGTGCTTTAATAAAGAAAACATTTATTAATGAAATATACATCACTTTATCTTGTTCCAGATTTCCGTGATTACCCCAAAGCTGTCAAACAGAGTCCCAGTATTCCTTTTGATGCCAACAAGAAACCAGTTCAGGGAGTGCTTAAAGCAGGTCATTTACCAAGTCCTATCAATCCTTTCTATAGAAAGTCACAAAGACTTAAATTGTAACTGCTGAAATTGTTTGCACTTAACAATGTATTTCTTGTAATTGTAAATACTTTTGTAAAGGACCTCAATGTAATAAAGCAATATTTTTATTATTTTAATTAATTTGTTGGTTCTTTATGGGAGACAGTAGTTATAAATTTCTGAGAACAATTATATAGTTCACAAACAGTTCCTTTCACCTATTAAACAACCATTTCGGCTAGTTCTAATAACTTTTCCTTTGTTTCCATTTCCGTTTTTCTCACATCACTGATCATTTTTAGCCGCTTCCCATCGGTTTTAACGTCATTATTTCTTCGTCAGACAATTGTTAGCCTCATTTTCATAACCTGCCACCACAAAACCACTCCTTTTAATACATTTACACGTAGTTTTTTTCGAAATTTTCCCGAATTTCTCCACCCTTTAACGTGTTTTGGCGGCAACACAACCACCTAACCTTTATGCACATCGTTGTCTACCTACACAACTTCACCACAGGATCAACATAGCCCAGCTCTAACCAACACTTTTTCGCCTTTTTTCACACCAGATCTCCAGTTGCTTTCTAGTTCACCTTTATCTCTCCCCATATATTTTATATTTTCATTTCAGCCTCATGTTACACTTTCCACCTTCTAATACCATGTCACCCTCACGACGACCCCATTAAGTTTTATTTACATTCCCTTCGCAAACATGCCTTTGCCCTAGCCAGATTACACTCCCATATTTTATTTTCTCAGGCTTGTATGACATTTGGCATTACCCCCAAAGGCCTCACACTTAAAGTTCCCATCTCTGGACTCGCATTCGGAAGGACGACGGTTCAATCCCGCGTCCGGCCATCCTGATTTAGGTTTTCCGTGATTTCCCTAAATCACTCCAGGCAAATGCCGGGATGGTTCCTCTGAAAGGGCACGGCCGACTTCCTTCCCCATCCTTCCCTAATCCGATGAGACCGATGACCATGCTGTCTGGTCTCCTTCCCCAAACCAACCAACCAACCCATCTCTGGCTGAAACCCTTCTTGCCATCAGTCCCTATACCAGTTCCAAACTGAACAATCCATTGCCCTCACCCACCTAATCCTTCACCTACACATCAAATATTGAAGTCTTTCCGCTCACGGGATTGGAATGACTCCTTACCCTCTCCCTTAAAACCCACATCCTTTCGTCTTTCCCTCTCCTTCCCTCTTTCCTGATGAAGCAACTGTTTGTTGCGAAAGCTTGAATTTTGTGTGTATGTTTGTGTTTGTGTGTCTGTCGACCTGCCAGCGCTTTTGTTTGGTAAGTCTCATCATCTTTGTTTTTAAATATATATATATATATATATATATATATATATATGTAAACGGATAGATAAAAACCTACTCACCAAGTGGTGGCAGGAGAACACACACAAAAAGGTTTCATTGTTATATGAGAACAATTGCAGTGTGATTTACAGTTGTTGGCATCTGATGTTTAAGGTCCATTGTTGTTGCAATAAGTACTGTCTGCAGGCAGCCACCACAATGTCCCTCTCTGCAATGATAGAAAATTGTCGAAAAGCCTACCTCCTACAGAAATCCTGTAGAAAAAAAAAAAAAAAAATCTTAAATTCACATATCAGACAATGGAAACTACAGGTAGGAAAATCAACAATGTAGCAAAAGACAGATTTCTACTTACCATAAAGAAGACACATTAAGTTGCAGAACAGGCACAATTAAAAGACGCTTACATAAAGCTTTCGGACACAGCCTTCATCATTAAAAGACAGAGACACACCATTCATGTGTGCTTGCTTGTGTATGAATGGTGTATGTCTCACTTTTTGAAGTGCAGATGAAAGCTGTGGTCAAAAGCTTTCTGTAAGTGCTTTTTAACTGCAACTGTCTGCAACTTAACGTGTCTTAAAATGTAAGTATCAATCTGTCTTCTTTTTGTACATTGTTAAATCTTATGGTATACATTTTTATAACGTCTCTAAGCATGTCAAAAATCTGTTTTTTGTTTTAATTTTGGTCAGAGTTTTACATTTTTTATTGAAATGTGCAAAATGAGTGTGTTCAGAACAGTTTCCACATAAGATCTGGCAGGCACAATGCTTTGCACTGTTGAAATGGCAACACAACACGGGCTGACGATGGCACTACTGCTCCCAGTGATGTATTGGTGGCGAGAGCTATCCAGCTGAATATTTGACTAATGCAAGCTACCGTATATCAAACTATAAGGTAAAGTTACTGAAAGAAGTGTTCAACTTCATAACTTGAACTCCAGTTTGTAGGGCCATACAGGGATACAGCTGAATCTCTAGATTTCAAGATACACAATTGATTGCAAAAGTAACAACGAACTAATAGTTCTGACATTTTACAGTGTGAAGGGTGTTCAAAGGAAAAGATACAAAACAACACTAGGGTGTAATTGAGGTTTTTATTCAAAAGTAATCACCAGATGCCTGAGTATAACTATCCCACTGTTTCACAAGCAGAAGGAATTCCTGTGGCCCTGACAGGAGCCAGTCCTCCACTGTGTCCTTCAGTTTGCTGTCCAACATGAAGCACTTCTCTTTGAGATGTTTTAGCAGCCAAACACGTTGAACTCACAGGGCAGATGCTCAAGCTGCTCCCACTTGAACTTGACCATTACATTTGCTGTGACCGCAGAAATGTGTGGAAACACATTATCATTGAGAAGAATCAGTCCCTCTGTAAGCAGCCCAGGCTGTTTGCTCTTGATGGACTTTTGTAGGCTACGGTGTGTGTCTCAGTACACATCACTGTTACTGATTTTTCCGTGCTCGAGGAATTCGATGAGTATCAGACTTCAAATGTCGAAAAGGACAGTGAGCATCATCTTGCCTGCTGAGAGCACAGCTTTGAATTTTTTAGGGAGAAGTGACAACACATATTTTCACTGCATGCTGCCTCGCTTTGTCTCTTGCTCAGGAGTGATGGCACCAGCTCTCAAAACCAGTGATAATCCGCTCCAGGAAAGCAGAGTCTTTGTGATACCGGAGCAGGTATTGCACTGCTAGCCCTGTATGCAGTTCCTTTTGCGGTTCACTGAGCCGCTTCAGAATCCACCGCACACACTTCCGGTAACCAAACCTGTTGTGCACAATTGTCCACACTGTCCCAATACTGGCCTCCACCATCACTGCCAACATACCGTATTTACTCAAATCTAAGCCGCACCTGAAAAATGAGACTCGAAATAAAGGGAAAAAAATTCCCGAATCTAAGCCGCACCTGAAATTTGAGACTCGAAATTCAAGGGGAGAGAAAAGTTTTAAGCCGCACCTCCAAATTGAAACAAAGTTGGTCCATTGTAATATGAGACACAATTTAGGTCGAATGAATGACGATACAGCTACAGTAGTTGAGTTCGAGTCGTAAGCTTAGCAGTTAAGCTTTACCACGTAGCCATTGCTATGCGTCAGGCGCTCCGTCCGTATTTATACGGGTACCCTTCCTTTTTCACGTGCTTCGTCTGGTTTGAGTCGATTGCTTATTTTGCTTTGATCTGATAAGTGTCGTTTTCTTTGTTATAGGTGTTTGCGTCACTCTAAGCTTAAAATGCATTACTGCATTGTGTCATGCATTGTTTGTCGCATTCTGATAGTGCGTGTTTATGGCCTGTCGCGGCTCCCGGCATGGCTTGCTTTTGTGCGCGCTACCGCCGCGTACAATTAAAAAAAAAAAGAGGAATCGTCTCATTAGCGAAACAATGGCAATAGACTGCTATTTGTTGTCACTTACACTGCTGCTTTCTTTGATAATGATCAACAAGAACCAAATAATAGACTGCGTATGATAGAACATGTTCTGAACGAGAGTTAGGCGAAAATTTTTCTCCGTTTGAAAATCTTTGCGGCCGCTTCTTTATTGCATCAAATTCTGCACAGAAATTAGAGTCATCTTAGATTTAAAAATCTAGTCACTTGCCATGCTTCATTTCTGACTGTATCACTATTAGGCATAAGAATAATACGAATATAAACATGACACGATACGTATGTTCTTCCGCGTTTGCTGTTGTCTCACTCTAGTTTCGTAGTTTATTAGGCAGATAGGATTTAAATGAGATAGCAGCAAACACGAAAGAATACATGGCAAAATGTTTATATTCGTATTATTCTTATGGTGAAGAAAATACTGTATGTGATTCAAATTTCATCAGGTTCCTATTAGCAACCATCTCTTCTCACAGATAGGAAAAAATTCAGAACGTAGAGTTGGCCATATTGACAAACATCCCAAACAGTCTTGCCAGTCAGATTTTCGTAGTACACTGAAATTGTGCTACATTCGAAGATGAACAATACGGAATTTCTATTTACTTCGTTGGATTATGTATGAAAATGCAGTGGTCGAAACTCGCGGCGGAGAAAAAAAGCTCGTCTTCCACTTTTTTTTTTAATTTATTTACTGACGCAGAGGTTTTGGCGCCAATATTTATCTTTGTGCTTACAAAGCATGTCTGCGTAGCGCTACATATATTCGACGGCAGAAGTTAGTTGTGGCGGCACGTACCAACATTTTTCATAACTTCCGCTTCCTTTGCACTCGATTCTAAGCCGCAGATGGTTTTTTGGATTACAAAAACCGGAAAAAAAGTGCGGCTTAGATTCGAGTAAATACGGTATGCATTTTGACACACCAAACACTTTCTACCAGGTAATTCACCTTGTCGATGAGTTCGACCATGATTACTGTGTGTGCTTGGCCTGGTCTCAGGTTGTCACTTCACAAAAATGGGCACTCTACTTTCTCACTGACCTTTTGGACACACTTTCTCCCCCCCCCCCCCCCCCCCCTACACAGTCACCATCAGTTGAAGAATATCGGCTGGTTTAACCCCTTCCACAGTCAAAAATCTGATGACGCTTCACTGCTCCTCAGTCATTGAATTTTGCAATGAAAACACTATCTGCTTCCCTCCTGCATCACGTGCCTGTGCATATGCACAACCACACTAAATTTGCTCCCCTAGATGTGTCGCTCTGTTATACCAAAGTACTGTCAGTTATGAAGAAAATGAAAGAGAAAAGGTTATGAAAAAGATTTGCCTGGAGGAGGAGAAGCAGGAGGAAATGTGAGCAAAGGTAAAACAAATGAAAGGAATGGTATACAATGAAGGAAAATGGTGCAGAATTTAAATAAAGGCTAAGGAAAGTATGTGATTTGAACATTCTGGTTCTTATTGAAGGAAAGATACAATGACAGAAATCTAAAGTGGAACATCTGGACTAAATGCTGTTGAACTGATACTAAAGTATTTCTGTGCCTGTAGTATACCATATGTTCATCAAACTATCGTTCTTATGTGAGCTTATTTTCAATATGGAAAAGCCACTCCCGTAGATGAAGACTGGTGTGAGTGCATGGTGGCTGTTGGGTACATCTTAACATTACTGGAAGTTTTCAGATGGCGATTCTAACCCTATGTACACATGCAGTTAAGACCACCTTAACAACATTGAAATATGTCAAATCATTAGCATGGTGGACATAGCAGCATCATACCTATCACCCAAGACAGTTGGCTCTAGTGCAATGACTGCAGAACATTCCCTGGACTCGTAACAACTGTATTCCAGAAGAACTACACCACACATGGACAATCTTCTGTCACCTTTAGGCCTGATACACATACTGAGCTCTTGGGCTACTTCGTCATGTGACACCACAGCAGTGCACATAGCACATGTTGTCAACCTGTGTTCATGACGTTAATGTTTATAGATAAAACCACTGACATGAATGGCACCCCTTTTGCAACAAGCCAAGCCGATAAATTATACCTCAAAACATGCATTTTATGTTCACGCATTGTGAAGATTGTTTCTTTACTTAAGACGTTTTATGGTACCTGCCTTAAAAACTTCCATTGCGAAATTCTAATTGCACTATGTTCATGACATGACAATAATTGTAAACCTCCAAATATGGGATACAAGGCATCTTGAAATGGCGCCAGGGAAAATGAAATGCTCTCAAAGCCAACTGGTTGCAGCTAATTCACTGTAAGTTACCCTCAGTTTCAACAGTTGTAGTGTTCTAATATTTCCTAGGCAGAGTGCAATGCGAGTGCCTTGCTTTATGTCATACGAATTTCTTCCATGTGTCAGATTGAAACCAATTGTGGGGTGAATCCTGTGGGTCCCCAGTTGCTCATTTGCGGACTACTTCATGAGAAGATTGTAGGATTGTTCAGTTGACTCTAACAAGTAGACTCATGACAACACCTGAAATTTGAGCAGAACTTACAGGTAAAATGACACCATGAACAGAGTACAGCAAAGTGTGTTATCTCTAGTTGCCATGTGACGTTTATCATTGACATCATACCTCAGTAACAGAGACTTGCATGGCCTGCAGGCAGAATCATGTGGGACATTGCACTGCATACTGTGATGTTAGTTCAGCCATGAGTCTCATTTCTATTTGTAGTAGTCAGATTGCATGTGCATGTGTACGCACATAAATTTCTTTTAGTGTCAAAATTTGTGCATCATGGTCTGAAAGGCCATGTACCCTTTTACTAACAAGATACCTTTCCTGATAGTGAAAAATGAACAGAAATGTCTATAGTTGTGCTACTGATCCCCTGCACTCAGTCTGGAATATCTGCATCAGATGATATGAATTTAGGTCTTCCAACATTCTTTTCCTTGTACAATCACTTTCACAGTTGATATTAAATGTCACCATACTACTAATTTTTGGTATTTTCTACAAAGTGATCCAAAAACACTAGCTTGAGCAAAAATGTCCTGAAATAACAGTTAGGAGTCCTATAGATAACTATAATTAAAGTTTAGTTTCACTAACTTTAGCTGCCCCTGCACAACAATCAATGATTTGTTTACTACAGTGCTTTGATACATCAACAGATTCAAGTGGAACCATTTTTCACATACATGGCCACTCCCACCCTCCATAAGCAGCTGCTTGAAAAATAGCCAGTAAATATGTATTCCAGTATAAGCAGCCTCTGAATTGCCACCATAAGTGGTGCTCTGGTATGTCAATAATGTCAGAATCAGCATCTATAAGCAGTTCACTAACTTCATCTCTAATACCCTTTATATTTTGATGAAATATGCCAATTCCTTCAGTTTTGATACCTTGCCTTTTTTGAATGGGGGTCCTTTGTTAGAGAGGCATCCATAAAGCAGGAATACCAATCAGCTGACTTCAGTCTAAAACCAGTTATGACAGGAACTTTCTCATCAGTGATATCAGTGCACCCCAATACCCTTATCACCTCTAAGTTTTGCCAACTTCCCTTTCCCACACCTATTGAGGTCCAGCCCATGCCTGATGAAACACATTCTATCAATAGGCTCAACTGGTACCATAGCAATGTAAGCCATACCCTCCATCATCAGTGCCTTGTCAAGCCCCACGTTAATACACCTAACAGCTGTATTAAGAAGAGTCTTACTTTGATGCTGAAACAGCTGCATTAGGTGAACATTTGTTCCACCAGTTTGAGTAGCTATCTTCTAGAGGTCACCTCATATGTCATACTATGTGGCACTATCAAGACTATTCCCAGCTCCACCCACAATTCCATTAGATTAGTTGAAAACCATCAGTCACAAAATGTTTTAAAACCACATACAACAGGCCATGATTTTGATACTATCGCAAAATTGACTTCACTATGATTAAACAGAACAATCATTAAGGTAGTAGCCTCTATAAATATTGCACTATCCTACTACATCTACAAACTAGTGGTCACTTTCAAGAGGACAATTACAGCAGCAAGTATTATATGGATTACACTTATGGTTTGCAGGCCAGCATTGTGTAATGATGACACACCGATGACATCAGCTAAGTGATTGTTTATCGAACTTTATAAACGATGGAAGCTTTTCTCTTGTAGACAAGTGACAGAAGGGATTTTCTAATAAACAATTAATTTGGGCTGAAGTTATTTGTACAACTTATTGTTGTTACCTTTTCACGTGACTGAAACACCAAGCAATTCTGAATAATACTTTCTCGAATTTTTAAAAGCTTTAAACCAAAACTAATTTCATAGTTGATGACACATCTTAGTACCTGTGACCATTTTGTTATAATAAACAAGCAAGCACCATCTGGATCGCAACTTATTGTTTACTTACAACTGGCTTTGGTCTGCACCGCAGCTCATCTTCAGGTATGATGCTGCAAGCCCCAGTTCACACGATATTGACAAACTACACTTTGTGGTGCCAGACCTGAAGGTGATCTGCTGTGCCAATTGAAACCAGTTGTCAGTAAATAAAAGGTTTTGATTCAGATGGTGTTAATTTATCAAAACTAATTTCTTTTATTAAATGAATTTCCATAACAAATATTACACATATTTTAGTGAATACTTTATCTTTTGACACTGCATCCATTCCTACAGCATTTACATGTACCTCACATCTGTTTGCTGTAGTACAGAATTTTTTAGTCTGTGTTTTCTTCCTCTTTTGCTATATACAAATATGTGTGGCATCGATAGGTCGTATCAACCACAATTAACACCATCTTTGGATTCTTATTGCTACGCCAATCCTCCATGTTAGTTTCAGGCTGTGTACATATTTGTGACTAACTACTACGAAATACATCTCTATGTGGAATTTAATGGAGATAGTCACTGCATTCGACCGATAATCATATCTTGTTCCCTTACTGGGACCCCCGACATTTCTACGTCTTCCACGACTTCCGAGCCAGGTGTTGTAAATCAACAGGTTATGCACACGACGCCATGACTACCTCACCCAACGCTTTGTTTGAAGATTTGGAGGCTCAACTACGACAACCAGGCCACTCCAAACCTTTGCCAACTGCCGGCTCTCTACTAATCGACAGTGATTTGCAATCTCCAACAAAGTTACCCTCAAACTTTGTTGTTCTACAATGGTCGAGTGCTACACTGTTAACTCAAACAATGGACTCAGGTTTCGTGTCACCGGACTGTGCTCGCCAACATGTGAAATGTGATGTGGATAATTTTCAAAACTATGTACTTACCGATTGATCGTGTAATGTTCAAAGTGATCTACATTTGCACACATACTTTGACTCTCAATGGGCCGCAACGTCAGTTACAGTCGTGCCGTATGCAATGCCGCCATTTGTGCAAAACGCACACGCTATCAACCACTATCAATCTATTCCGGTTTTGCCTCACTCACAAACTGACAATGGGCATTTTCATGCACCAGATTCCCCTTGCTCACCCACCAGACCTGTTGCTCAGTTTTTCGACCACTTGGGCTCGAGTACATCTTACGGCGCTTCACCTTCCAGGAACGTTTTAACACAACAATGTGATCTTCAGCAAGTTTCACCAGTAATTTATAGTCCGACCACACGGGGTGTGTTCCCAATGTGCACAGAAAACGCACACTGTTGTCGTACAAAGTACCAACCCGTCCCCCTATCTCCCCCCCCCCCCCCACACACACTCACACACACACACACACACACACACACACACACACACACACACACACACGCACGGGGGGGCCCTGATTCCGACCATTCAGCCACTCGCCTCTCCCACTGTTCTACCTGTGTCTGTCGTGCCGTCCTTCTGCGTCATTTCCGATGTGGACAGTTTCAAATCTGTAACTCTAACCTCCGGTCCAGTTTATGGGACCGCCACACGTGTTACGCAACTGCTCGTTCCCACAGTACCGTCTACGCATGCCGCGGCATGTTTTCACAACACATCAAGGACAATGAAACCCGCTGTTTCTTCGGACATGCTTACCAATGTCACACCTACGCCTGTGGTGCCGGGCTGCAGTACGGCCCCTCCTACCATGGACCAGCAGGCCTTTCAAGATACACCGAAGCTACCTTTGGAGCCCCTCCTCCCCCCCCCCCCTCGCCCCCTGGCCGTCTGCCGAAGCTGCCCCCTTTTATATGCTTGTGGAGCATCTGTTCAAGTTACATCATTTGTCCGACGACAACTTTAAATTCCTATGTCTCGTCACACACCTCCGTGATCACACGGAATTAATTTGTGATCTACTCCTCTTGCCACCACCTCCACCGAAGTACGAGTTCGCAAAGAAAACAATATTAGACCAACTTGCCTGCTCACCACAAGAATTAATCATCAAGGTCTTGTATGAGGAGCACCTTGGGGTCTGAATTCCATCACAACTCTGGCACTGCCTTCAATTACTTGTGAGTGAACATACGGTGCCAGTTGTTAATCTGTGGGGGGTATGGTCTGCCAAGTGACCTACTCACCTACAGATTCACCTGCTACTGCTCTCCTTCGAGTCAATCGGCTCTCTTCTTCACATCGCAGACCAGCTGTATGCACTGCTACGACAACACCAACCAGCACACCACTCACCACTGGTTGGCACAACTGCTCCTGCTTACCAGCTGTCTGTGGGCAGAGGCAGAGCTCGCTCCACCTCCGTGCCGTCTACACCTCCTTCTCCATGTTTTCCGTGGACTTTCTACATTGCTGACATTGATGAACCAATTCACGGTATGGATTTTTTTGTCACATTACAAACTCTCTCCGAACATGGTTCAGGGCTCAGTGCTACATCATCCCACTAACACTCAGATACTGTGCTCCCGCAATTATGTTCCACGTTCTGTTTCTCTTGCGACATGTGAGTTAGTACGTGAATGCTCTGCCCTCGCGGGCAATATTGTGACCTGCGTCACTAACCTACTGTCAGAATACGACTTGGCGGCACAACTCTGCTGGGAAAACAATGAGCTGAAACAACGAATAGCACACACTTACAACGAGCTTGTCACGGCTCGTACCTCGCTGCTGAAACTGCAGTCCACAGTGCCGCCACCTAATTGTGTTTCTCCAGCAGACACCAGCTTGGACACTCAGCAAGTTGGTCCAAAAACATTAATTGCATGTGACGATTTGCATCCGGTAGACACCGCACCCCTGACGCGCTTGCCACGTTCAGTGCCACGTGTTTCAAACAATGGTTCTAATGACAGTCGCGCGCACGATACGACCACACCCACAGTGCAGGTAGCTGCCCCACGTGTTGATAAACATTCTCCCTCTCTCACGCGCCAGCCATGTGACTCGGCAGACATCGCTGTTCCGCACGCGACGCCAATGCCTCCTTCGCCCGCACTGGTTACCCACTGCAAGGCTGACAACACAGTCGCTGCACATCCCGACCCATTCCACACTGCGCGCGTAGCCGACCTCGCCAAACAAGCGCACCCCGCACTCACATAGTAGGCATGTGACTTTTGTGCTGCCTTTTCCCACTCGCACTAACAGTTACGCCTCAGTGAGCCCCACTTGTCCAAAAAACTGCACGTCAGGACATTACTCAGTCTCATGTGCAGTTCTCAGTTTCTTCTGTCACTGACAGAACAACACACATGATAGTTACTACTGTCAGCCCTCCTATTAGGCACAAGGTTAGACGCCTCAACTCCATTAAGTTGCACGCGGCCCAGCAGCAAATTAACAAACTTTTGGAGGCAGGTATCCTGCAACCGTTGAACAGCAACTGGTCTTCACCGATTCACCTCATCACCAAACATGACGGTTCTTTCTGAATGTGCGGTGACTACAGACCCTTAAATGCTCGTACCATCATGGACAATTACCCAGTGCTGAACATAAACGATTTCACTCATGTGTTATCGGGTGCCACAATATTCAGTGTTATTGCCTGTAAACTTGCCTATCACCAGATTCCTGTTGCACCAGAAGACATTCCAAAGACAGCTATTATCATGCCACTCGGTTTGTTCAAATACAACTTCATGCCAATCGGCGTGAAAAACGCAGCACAAACATGGCAACGTTTCATCAACTGAATCTTACGACAGTTCGAGTTTTGCTTTGCATGTCTGGATGACATACGCATTTTCAGCAAATCGGCTGAGGAACACGAAAATCATTTATCCAAGGTCCTCCTGGCCTTCTTCTGTCACATTTTTGGGTTACACCATCTCCACAGACAGAATACAGCCTCCCAAATCCTGCGTGCAGGCCATCACGTCACTGCCGCCTCCGGCTACTTAAAAAGAGCTCCGACGTTTCTTGGATACAATAAATTACTACTGTCAGCATCTGCCTTCTGCTGCCGCCCTGCAGGCCCCGCTGACAGACTAGCTGTTGGGCAAACAGACTTCAGGCCTTAAACCAGTTCGCTGGACTGAACCTATGCTGGTGGCTTTCAAGGCTCTAAAAACTTCCTTAGCTCACGCTGTTACACTCACCCATCCCAAACCGTTGGCCGAGTTGTTCATCACTACGGATGCCAGCGACATCACGGTGGGGGCAGTACTACAGCAACACAAAGGTGACATGGTTTCTCCTCTTCATTTCTTCTCTAAAAAACTGTCTACAGCTCAGAAGAAATATTCCGCTTTTAATAGGGAACTTCTGGCAGTCTATGAAGCTGTCAAACACTTTTGCCCTGACGTCGAGGGCCATTCTTTCTTCATCCTTACTGATCACAAATCACTAGCGGACGCTTTATGCAACCCTCCTGAGGACCCACCCCCTCGGCATTTCCGCCACTCTGATTTAGTCTCTCAATTCACAACAGACGTCTGCTACATCAAAGGCACAGAAAACATCCCCGCTGAGTTTTTCTCTTGGATCAATACTGTCTCGCAAATCATCGACTTATCCAACCTGGCCACTCTCCAGGTCTCTGACAAGGAATCTCAAGCTCTCCTCACACATCCCCAAACATCTCTTGTGTTTACCAAAGCTAAGTTCCCCGGCATTTTGGACGATGTGTGGTGTGATTCTTCAACCAGCACCCTGTGGCCATTGCTCCCGCCCACATTGCGCCAGCAAGCCTATGACGCCTTGCATAACCTCGCTCACCCTGGCGTCCGTGTCACCACACGGCTCGTATTCAAGCATTTCGTTTGGAAAAATATTAAGCGGGACTGTCAGACCTGGGCACGCAGCTGTGTCTACTGTCGACGCAACAAAATCGTCTGCCACACTTCCCCTCTACTAGGCAAGTTCCACATTCCGCAAGGAAGATTTTGTCATGTACATATCGACCTTATTGGGCCCCTACCACCATCGGAGGGTCACAGATATATTCTCTCCACAATCGACCACATGTCTCGCTTGGTTCAAGCTGTTCCTTTACCCAAAATCACCGCTGAAACCGTGGCCAAGGGTTTCGTCTCCTCATGGATTGCCAGGTTCGGTTGCCCACCCTCCATCACCACTGACCAAGGTCGGCAGTTTGAATCCTCCCTGTTCACCATTTTATGTAACATCTGCAGCATTAAAAAAAAATCATACAACAGCCTACCACCCGCAAAGTAACGGGTAAGTTGAATGGTGGCACTGCATCCTCAAAACTGCCATCAGGTGCCACGACTGCCTCTGGTCTGAGGCGCTTCCATGGATGTTACTCGGTCTGCGTTCAACCTTTAAACCAGTCTCACAGGGAACCATCTCTGAATTCATGTTCGCAGAGAACCCAGTCCTACCAGGGGAACTTATCCTGCCCTAAGCATCCAGGGATTTTCCCCCCTCCCAGATGTCATTAGTTGCGTGTGCACTCACTTCAAACATGAACAGCTACACCTGCCTATCATCCATTCCCTTCCAGACACTTGCTCCCACATTATGCTCAGGGATGATTCTATTAGACAACCCCTGCAATCACCCTACCTCAGCCCCTTTAAAGTACTCCAGCAGGGTGACACAACATTCGGCATTATGGTTAAAGATTGTCCTCAAACTGTTTCATTTCACAGGCTCAAACCTGCTATCGTGGACTCGGACACCCCACTGCATTCTCAGTCGGACCCTCCTGATGACTTTTCCACTGCGGCGACTGAAAATACTTTGTCTCACCTCACGGTGCTGTTTTCTCCAACCCATGATTCGTCGTCACCATTCGCAGGTTTTCCAGGCACGTCGCCATCCACCCCATTTCTGGGTTTCACCGCCACTTTACCGACTGTGGAGGCTCGCTCTCCCACATTCAACCTGTGCTGCAATGTGCCACCACACCATGTGGACGACGTGTCGATCGTCACCTTCGATGGCTGTGTGCTCGTGCTCCTAATAGACACAGTGGCCTCACCCAATAACAGGCAGTTAAGTGTCAGTGTAGTGCATAGCCTGTCCCTCCCCCGTGAGTGCGACCCGTCAGAAATACGAGTGTTCAGCTCCTCGGATGGCTCAGTCTGAATTCAGGGTGGGCACTCCTTCACCACGCCACAGGCCATTGCACACGCCTGCTCTCGTGCCAGCCGACGCATCATACGGCCCTGCTGGTTGACTGACTACGAGGTGGACCTGCCGCCAATCACTCCGCCTCCACACTCCGCGTTGACCAAGACAGAAATCCCGGTCCAGCGCCTGCTGCCTCGCATGACTACTACCGACACCGACACCCACATGACCTCCACTCAAGCCTCACAGGTGGTACTCCATACTGTGGGCGGGGGACTGCTGTGTGGTGTTGATAGGTTGTATCAACCAAGATTAACACCATCTTTGGACTCTTATTGCTCTTCCAAGCCTCCATGTTAGTTTTTAGTTCTGTTCTGTGTCTCAAGCTGTGTACACATTTATGACTAACTACGAAATATATCTCCATGTGGAATTTAATGGTGATAGTTATTGCATTCAACAGATAATCTTATCTCGTTCCCTTATACGTAATTGCAGTGCTTGTGAAACTTACTCCTGCATACTGCATGTTCATCCAATTTGTGTGTTGAAATTTATGCTATTTATTGCAGTGTGTTAGTGAAGTGCCCATCTTTTATAATGTCCGCCATTAAGTCAGTTGGCTGTTGCCAGTCAAAAAAGATTAGATGTGTTTTCATTGGTTAAGTATTTAGCTCACCGGAAAACTTTGATTCTGATAGATGCGTGTTAATGGTATTAGTTTATATATCATTATTTGTCATACTATGGAATTAAAAATCTATTGTGGGGCTTGCATACTTGTATGGTGACTATTAGTAACTGATTCATTCTGTGTGGATATAAAATTTTAGTTAATTTACAGAATAGTTACAATTTTATGATTTTAGTTACTTCAAAGTTTACATACATGAGAACTTGTGCATTATGTTAGAAACTATCAGCTTTCTTAATCTTTTATTAGGGCACAGTAATTTCTGGTAGGAGTAATATTGGGGGACTTCATGTTCTGTTGCAAGATATATGAACATAAAAGTTTCTTACCAGTTTTTCTAATGAGATATTATTAAAAAAAACAGCAGTTAGCTGTCTGTGTTCCAACAAGAAGTTGATGCAGTGTCAGAGTTAATTAAGCAAAAACTAATTGAAACAGTTAACTCTATTGTTTCAAATTGTCTTGCTCACAGTTCTTTCTAGTCAGAAAGTACACTTACTTGCAATGTCTTCATAACACTGAGTTCAGTGAGATGATGCCAGGCCGATACATACCTGCTCTCGTATGTTTCTCCACTAAATTCTCTGGAAGAAAATTTACAATGGGAACAGAGTCAGTAGTTTATACTACTACTACTACTACTACTACTACTACTACTACAAATAATAATAACAATAACAACACACATCAATTAAACAATCAGAGGAAAACGAAATCTTAAGGCAGCCACCAGAACAAGCACAAATAGAACACGAAGTGACACACATGTTAGATATAGGAGAAAAATTTCAGTTTACATATATAGAATACAAAGACACAAATACAGACATTAGACCATTCTTGCATAGACCACCAAATAACCCACAAGTCGAAACAACAATAACAACTATCAACACAATCATACACAACAAAATAAATGAAAATACAACTATGGAAGAGTTACAACTACTGGTTTATATAGGAGCACTCACTACACTAAATATACACACTAGGCAGAGATCAGAACCAACCAACACACAGAAGAAACCCACAAAACCAGAATGGCAACACAGGCTACAGATCAGAATAGAAAAACAGAAAAGACATCAGACAGCTAACACAATTTATAAGAAATGAAATATCAGACAAAAAATGAAAAAAGTTAGGTAAAATCTCACAACAAGAAACGATAGAGCAATTAGATGAAAAGAAGCAGAAATTACAAGCATTGGCCAAACGACTTAGAAGATACAAAAAAAGTGAAAATAGAAGGAAACAAAACCAAACATTCAACACAAACCAAAAGAAATTTTACCAGACAATAGATAATGCACACATTAAAATAGACAATCCACCAAGCATAACAGACATGGAACACTTCTGGAGCAACATATGGTCAAACCTGGTACTACATAACAGGCATGCACGGTGGATACAAGCAGAAACAGACACATACAAGATGACACCGCGGATGCCTGAAGTGATAATTTTGCAACATGAAGTCACCCAAGCAATTAATTCTACTCACAATTGGAAAGCCCCTGGAAAAGATTCTGGCTAAAGAAGTTCACCTCAACACATTCACATCTAACTAAATTATTTAACTGTTACATTGCAGACCCATACACAGTCCCTGATACACTTACACAAGGAATAACTTATCTGAAACCCAAAGATCAAGCAAACCCAGCAAAATATCGCCCCATAACTTGCCTACCAACAATATACAAAATATTAACTTCAGTCATTACACAGAAATGAATGACACATACAACACAGAACAAAATTATAAATGAAGAACAAAAAGGCTGCTGCAAAGGAGCACAAGGATGTAAAGAGCAACTGATAATAGGTGCCGAGGTGACATATCAAGCTGAAACTAAACAAAGGTCACTACACTACGCATAAATTGATTACCAAAAAGCTTTTGATAATGTATCCCACTCATGGTTACTACAGATATTGGAAATATACAAAGTAGATCCTAAACTGATACAGTTCCTAAATATGGTAATGAAAAATTGGAAAACCACACTTAATATCAAAACAAATTCAAATAATATCACATCACAGCCAATACAGATTAAGTGTGGAATATACCAAGGAGACTCATTAAGTCCTTTCTAGTTCTGCCTTGCTCTGAACCCACTATCCAACATGCTAAATAATACAAATTATGGATATAATATTACTGGAACATACCAACACAAAGTCACACATTTGCTATACATGGACGATCTAAAACTACTGGCAGCAACAAATCAACAACTCAACCAATTACTAAAGATAACAGAAGTATTCAGCAATGATATAAATATGGCTTCCGGAACAGACAAATGTAAGAAAAATAGCATAGTCAAGGGAAAACACACTAAACAAGAAGATTACTTATTGGATAACCACAGTGACTGCATAGAAGCGATGGAAAAAACAGATGCCTATAAATATCTAGGATACAGGCAAAAAATAGGAATAGATAATACAAATATTAAAGAAGAACTAAAAGAAAAATATAGACAAAGACTAACAAAAATACTGAAAACAGAATTGACAGCAAGAAACAAGACAAAAGCTATAAATACTTATGCTATACCAATATTAACCTATTCATTTGGAGTAGTGAAATGGAGTAACACAGAACTAGAAGCACTCAATACACTTACACGATCACAATGCCACAAATATAGAATACATCACATACATTCAGCAACAGAAAGATTCACATTAAGCAGAAAGGAAGGAGGAAGAGGATTTATCGACATAAAATACCTACATTATGGACAGGTAGACAATTTAAGAAAATTCTTTCTAGAACGAGCAGAAACTAGCACAATACACAAAGCAATCATTCATATAAATACATCGGTTACACCATTGCAATTTCATAACCATTTCTACAATCCTTTAGATCACATAACATCAACAGGTACAAAGAAAGTAAACTGGAAAAAGAAAACACTACATGGCAAGCACCCGTATCATCTAACACAGCGACACATCGATCAAGACGCGTCCAACACATGGCTAAGAAAAGGCAATATATACAGTGAGATGGAAGGACTCATGATTGCAATACAGGATCAAACAATAAACACCAGATATTACAGCAAGCATATTATTAAAGATCCCAATACCACAACAGATAACTGCAGACTTTGCAAAAACAAATAGAAACAGTAGATCACATCACAAGCGGATGTACAATACTAGCAAATACAGAATACACTAGAAAACATGACAATGTAGCAAAAATATATCACTTTTTCAAACCAACAGCTCAATTCATGGAATCAATACTAGAAATAAGAATAATCTTCACAAGGATTTAAAGTCACTTAGTCTTGTACAAAAAGGTGTGCATTATTCAGGAACACACATTTTCAATAACTTGCCAGCAGCCATAAAAAGCTTAACAACCAATGAAATTCAGTTTAAGAGAAGCCTAAAGGATTTATTGGTGGCCAACTCCTTCTACTTCATTGATGAATTTCTCAGTAAAACCAACTGATTTGTATATAAGTACAATATAACTTCTGCACAATTTCAGTGCAGTAATGTGTTCATTGAAAATTTGTGTGTGTGTGTGTGTGTGTGTGTGTGTGTGTAAGTACAATCTAACTTCTGCATCTTTTCAGTGCAGTAATGTGTTCATTGTAAATAAGTATTATAGTAGTTGTATTACATGTTTATTACCTTATAAATAAATAAAAAACTTTTTTAATTTTAAATTCAGTGCATTAGTATTTGTAAAATGACTCTTTCATAT
Source organism: Schistocerca cancellata (assembly GCF_023864275.1). NCBI lineage: Eukaryota > Metazoa > Arthropoda > Insecta > Orthoptera > Acrididae > Schistocerca > Schistocerca cancellata. The sequence continues at coordinate 374,186,785 of NC_064628.1, forward strand.
AGTGTTCATTAAAACAATGACGATCATTCCACTTGGGACCTGTGGAATGGTGCATTAGCTTATTTGTTTTAATTGTAAATATTTGTCATGTAGTGTTGTTTTTCTGACATGTTCCACATCCTGGAGGACCTCCTCACTAGGGATCAATTGGAATGAAAGTAAATCTAATCTAATCTAATCTAATCAACAACTTGCCATATAACATAAACTAATAAAACAACACATTCCCACATACAAGTATGCACCACAAAATGTACTGGAGAATGATGAATACAAATTATACTGGAACAGAGCCATTATAACAGATAAAACAACACCACATAACAAACCTGACATCATACTCACAAATAAAAAGAAGAAATTAACACAACTAATCGAAATATCCATACCCAATACAACAAATATACAGAAGAAAACAGGAGAAAAAATTGAAAAATACATCCAACTGGCTGAGGAAGTCAAGGACATGTGGCATCAGGATAAAGCTGACATTATACCAATTACACTATCAACTACAGGAGTCATACCACACAATATCCACCAGTACATCAACACAATACAGCTACATCCAAACGTATATATACAACTACAGAAATCTGTAATTATTGATACATGTTCAATTACCCAAAAGTTTCTAAATGCCATGTAACATATACTGTACAGTTAAAAGGAAGTCACACTTGATCAAGGTCTGCATCACTTTCCATTTTTAACCAGACATAACATCTGAGAAAGGAAGGAAATAATAATGATAATAGTAATAATATTGTGTGCCTCAACAGCCTGGCACAAATCTCTCTAGTGGACACCACTTTATCAAATTGCATCCCTCTGAGCCGAAGGCACCCAGAGTTCTCATGTGGTGAACCATCGAAGTACTAACCAGGCCCAACGTTGTTTACCTTTGGTGATCAGGTGAGAACCAACGTATCCAAAGTGGCAAGGCCATTGGGAGTAATTTATAGTGACTTCAGGTTAAGATATCTTTTATCAATTATGTATTCTTAGCAAACAAAATGGCATAGGTAACTGAAATTTGGAACCATTACTACAGCATTAAGATCAGTTAATAAAAACATCATTCCAGCCACTCTTTGAAACGAAAAGTGTTGTTTTACAAATCTGACAGAAATTTGTTCCTTTATGTGGCACAGAAAAACAGCAACTATATTTATTTCTAAGACTATTACCCTTGTAATCCTTGCAACATAGGTGTTACGAGCCAACTTAGCACATAATTCTGTGTAGTGTCACCACATACTGTCACAGGATGCACCATCTTGACTGTAGCATCATCTGAGTCCAAATGCCATGTGATTCCTTCACCAGGCTGTACCAATGACCTCATACTGGCTGCTATTGCTGACCGGTATCCTGTTCATACACAGTGGTGACCTGTGTCTGGCAACCTCCTGAATGCTTCTGTCACAAATTTTGGTCCTTCCTAGCTACCAGCCTGGGTTGATAAATGTATTTTGGGAGGAGAACATAAACACACAATTGGATTTACCTGCATTAATTTTAGCCCAATGGTTGTAGCTTAGAGAACAATCACACACCACTGCAAAATAGTTCCTAATTAAAAAATTCACAAGTTTTTAAATTCTTTGCGGACTTGTTAACTGCAAAATCAATAAATGAATGTAGCTAGAGTTGATTATATCCAGTGAGCTAGGTGAAATGAAGAATACCTTTGAAACTCAATAGCTTATTCATTAAAAACGTAACACTTTTTTAGTGGCACTAGTAATCTCAGAAACTCTAGCAGGCAGCCAGAAAGCAGCCTTGAAGCATCTCTCATAATTCGCAAATAATTGAACAAACTGTTAAATTCCCCTATGTGAACCAGTACTCTTCCCTATGAAGCCTTCAAAGTTGTTGTATAGACTCACTCACAGAAAAATTCTAAGTCGTGATGTGAACTAGACTCATGAAAAAATCCAAATCACAACTTTGGCATTATGCTGCTACTTACCATTCATAAATGCAAACTCACAAAATTTACAAACTTGCATTCTATAGGCAAAACTCTTCGACCTTTCAAGTCTAAAAAAAAAGTCACTTTCCACTCTCAAACACCTATGCCCAACTTACTATGCGTTACCACCACTACTTCTTTTAGCTTGGCTCCTACTGGTTGCTCCTATTATCTTTCTCCCAAGATGCCACTTGGTCTTATTGATGTGCATTACATTACAATCCAATACAACTTTTAACTTTTGAAAAATAAAGAAGAGAGCAAGATGGAAGGGGGCCACTATGTCGACGTGCACATGTTAAGGTATCCCTTCAGTGGTGCCTAGTGGTGACAGTGTGTGACATCGGGCTTTGTCCATTGATATGGACTACAAGCACATACCTGGGTGTGCGAGGTCGTGGATAGCTAGGAAAACTGTCGGACAGGAAAGGGCCGGGATAAGGGGACCCATAGATGTAGCACATAATACAGGAAGTGAAGAGCCTGGGAGGTGGTGGGACACCAGGATCAGTGCTGCGTTGGGGTCTTGTCACAGATTTTGAAGTTCGAGGATGTCTGCTTGTCTTCATACCAGCTCGTCCAAGTCCAAAGGAGAAGCGATGAAGTTCAGTCTGTAAAAGTAATCCACAACCATGTTGTCTGACCCCCAGGTGTACTGAATGCCAGTGGGATATTGCTAATCATGTCCATATGGCGGAGTCTCCTCAGAGGCAGGTCCTGTGCTGAGTTGCAAGTAGAATCAGCAAGTGGCTTATGGTCAGTAAAAGTCGTAATTGCATACTCTTCAATGTCCTCATGCAAGTATCTCATGACTTCATAAACTTCCCACTTACACTGGGAAGCCGTAAATTTTTTTTTTATGAACCAGAGTGGTTGGGTTGTATTGCCAACATGCTACTGAAGGACAGTGCACATCTAAGTGTCACTCATGTCAGCTGTGACAGAGATACATGAGTCTGGGACAGGGTACGCAAGTGTGACAGTGTTCAAAAATGCAGTCTTAAGAGTGTTGAAAGCTTGAATTGTTTTGTCCAACCACTGCTCCCTACATTTCCCAGAGGTGTTTATTCCAGCCAAAGCATCTATGAGTGGTCCTTGGATAGAAGAGGCATGGGATAAATATTTGCAGCAGAAATTTTTCATACTGAGAAAACAGTATAAATTGTGTTAAGTCATGGCTAGTGGAAGATCACAGATGAATTTGACGCAATCAGTAGTCAGGCGGATGCAGTCAGTGGTGACAGTGTGTCCAAGAAAGATTGTACTTGTGCTGCCCAATTGTGATTTGTCATAGTTAATTTCTGTGCCATTGTCATGTAGGGCAGCCCGAACCTGGTCCAGGTGGTGTTCATGGTCCTCAACAGCTGAGGAGAAACGAGGATGTTGTTGAGGTAGGTGTAGCAATATGGGAGATTGAACAAGATGAAGGAGAAGTCAATGAATCTATGGCATGTCTGGATCGCATTTTTCAGGCTGTAAGGCATAAAGTGGCAAGGCATAGAACAAATGGCATAATGCTTGCTGTTTTAGCAGGTCATCTTTGAACATAGGGATCTGCAGGTACACTCACAGCAATCAAGAATACTAAATACTCATGCCCCTTTAAGCAGTTGGGCAAAGTATGAGATGTGGGAGATAGTGCATTTGTTGATAATGGTGCAAGCATTTCTAATAGCCACCACATAACTGGAATTGTACAAGGTGAATAGGTGATGACCACTTACTGTTTAAGGGATATACAATACTCGTGTTTAAAAGGTCATTAACAGCCGATTTCTCATGGCGTCATTTTTTTGTTGTAGGTGGTGAGCCTTGTGGCACACAGGAGGGCCTTCTGTCATCATTATCGCAGGGCAGGTGGCATTAGTGGTTGCACCTAATTGTACGTCTTGTGCGTGCGAATAAGGAACACAGGTGTCCTCGTGTGGGATGGGGGCACAATCAGACATTACACTGGGGACGTGAATGTCACTAACCTTAGGGTGTTGATGCTGAGGCACCAATAGGTGCGTGTCGACTGCAGGAGTTGTGTCAGTAGCGTTTGTTGGCCACAGACTGGATAGGTTACAGATTGTGTAGTGAGTGTCCATCAGCTGTTTCAGCTTGACATTGTGAGTGCACGGGGCATCAGTCTTGAAGCTCTGAATCTTGACCTCAACCAGTGAGGAAGTAAAGTGAGCAGTCAGTGTAGAGCACTCAGAGAAGGCAAGCCGAAGTAGATCACTATTTTGTGAAGGGGTGGGGGTCAAAGCACCAAGTGAACCTCGGATGTGCGTGCCAGTAGCATGGTGCAGTAAGGCTGCCATTTGTAGATTTGGTGGTAGCCCGAAATGCTTGAGAGTACTGGTTCATCAGTGTCATCTATGTGGAATGTCCAAGTAAACTCCAACCCAGTGTAAGTTGGACCAGAAGTTCGGCTGCACCGTTAACATTGAAGTGAGATCTGTTGGCAATGCATAAGGAGGGTTTTGTCAGAATGGTGGGTGGGGGCATGCAAATGGTGGTGATGATGTTGGCATCTGCCCCCGTGTCACCAAGAAAGTGAAGACTCATAAGATCCAAGGCATAGAGTCTGGTGGCAGTGTTGCTGACTGCTGCTCACGACGGCGCCGTGCACACTCGTCGCGAGCTGTGCCGTCTAGACTGGCTAGCATGTAGAGTTTGCGTAGGTGCAGGCCAGCCAGCAGTTTCTCGTTGTGTCATTAAATGCTACCAGAGCAGGTAGGTAGGGTGGAGAGTGAGGCATTCATCACCCATGCCATCTGTTGTGGAATGCTGTTAAGTTGGTTGCATGTTTAGGCGGAGTGTCAGTGTTCAGGAATCCAATGCAAGTAGTGCCCATTGTCAGCAGCTGCCATGTGGCTGCAAATTGTTCTGATGTATCAAGTCTGTTCTGGTACATCCCCTGCCATCCAAGCATATCAGAGGAGGTGGGGTGGCATGTACAGTATTACCAACCTTGTCTACTGCCAGTGTACTTGCGACTGGGAGTAACCATCTAAGACAAATAATTCTGTGAGCCTGGTCTGTAAGTCGAGTTTACTTTCCAACAGGCAGCACATGCTTCCACATAAAGGAACAACTTTCCTCACTAAAAGCTCAGTGCCTAAACGAATCCAGTTTCTCTTCACCAATTACACTGACTGAATTGTATGAGGCCCTGAAACAAAGTAAACATGGTAAAGCACCTGGTCTGTATAATATACACCTGGAATTTCTGATTAACATGGGTAAGGGTGGAATAAAGGGCTGGTATACTTCTTCTCCAACATCCTACATAATGAGTCACTGCCCAACGAGCTAAAGAGAACAAAAATAGTGGCAATTTTGAAACTGGGTAAACCAGCTAACCACCCTCAAAGTTTCAGATCAGTTTCCTTTTTGAGCTGTTCTTATAAACTCTTGGAGAGGCTCATTTATGATAGAATTAGCGGCTTCAGTTGAGAACATATCCTAGCTGAGCAAGCTGGTTTCAGGCTACAGAGAAGTTGCTGCGACCAGATACAACTTTCATGGAAGCTAGTTTCCAAAACAGTGTGAAGATATCTGTCATGTTTGCAAACCTAAGCACAGCATATGACACAGCCTGGAGTGAAGAGATGATATACAAATTATTAAAAACAATCCTATGCTGAAACACTGTAACTCTCATCAACACTATGATAAACAATAGATATTTCTGCATTTACTTGGGAGAAAATGTGAGCAAGAAGAGGAAATTAAGTATTTAGGGGCACCGTCTTAGCCACCATATTATTCAACCTACATATCTCCGATCTCCCCAATACCAAGTCTACAAAATTCTGCTACAGAGACGATATCGCTCTTGCTTGTAGAATCAAAGATCTTGGACAAGCAGAGACAATTCTCACAGAAGATCTAGCCGTTATGAGCTCCTACCTCAGAAAGTGGTGACTTAAACCCAGTATAAGCAAAACTGAAGTATGTACATTCCACCTGAACAACAAACAAGCTAACACAGAGCTCAGAGTGAAACTTAATGAAAACACTCTTTGTCGTAACAAATATCCTAAATACATTGATGTCACCCTTGACTGCACACTTTCACATAAAAAGCAGCTTGAAAATACCATTTCCAAGACAAAAACTCAGAAGAATATTATTCAAAAATTGTGTGGAATGACATGGGAAGTTTCAGCAGATACCTTGTGCACATCAACCATTGTCCTGGTCTTCTCAGCAGCCAAGCATTGTGCTCCAGTGTAGCTGAACAGCTGCCACACACCAATCTCGTTGACGACCAGTTGAATCAAAGTATGTGGTTAATAACTGGGATGACCCAACAAACACCAATTTATTGACTTCCTTCACTGAGTAACATCCATCCACCTGCATTCCACAGAAGCGAGGCCTTGCTTAGGGAATACCACAAGCTACAGGAGAATCTACATCTACATTTATACTCCGCAAGCCACCCAACGGTGTGTGGCGGAGGGCACTTTACGTGCCACTGTCATTATTTCCCTTTCCTGTTCCAGTCGCGTATGGTTCGCGGGAAGAAAGACTGTCTGAAAGGCTCCGTGCGCGCTCGAATCTCTCTAATTTTACATTCGTGATCTCCTCGGGAGGTATAAGTAGGGGGAAGCAATATATTCAATACCTCATCCAGAAACGCACCCTCTCGAAACCTGGCGAGCAAGCTACACCGCGATGCAGAGCGCCTCTCTTGCAGAGTCTGCCACTTGAGTTTGTTAAACATCTCCGTAACGCTATCACGGTTACCAAATAACCCTGTGACGAAACGTGCCGCTCTCCTTTGGATCTTCTCTATCTCCTCCGTCAACCCGATCTGGTACGGATCCCACACTGATGAGCAATACTCAAGTATAGGTCGAACGAGTGTTTTGTAAGCCACCTCCTTTGTTGATGGACTACATTTTCTAAGGACTCTCCCAATGAATCTCAACCTGGTACCCGCCTTACCAACAATTAATTTTATATGATCATTCCACTTCAAATCGTTCCGCACGCATACTCCCAGATATTTTACAGAAGTAACTGCTACCAGTGTTTGTTCCGCTATCATATAATCATACAATAAAGGATCCTTCTTTCTATGTATTCGCAATACATTACATTTGTCTATGTTAAGGGTCAGTTGCCACTCCCTGCACCAAGTGCCTATCCGCTGCAGATCTTCCTGCATTTCGCTACAATTTTCTAATGCTGCAACTTCTCTGTATACTACAGCATCATCCGCGAAAAGCCGCATGGAACTTCCGACACTATCTACTAGGTCATTTATATATATTGTGAAAAGCAATGGTCCCATAACACTCCCCTGTGGCACGCCAGAGGTTACTTTAATGTCTGTAGACGTCTCTTCGTTGATAACAACATGCTGTGTTCTTTTTGCTAAAAACTCTTCAATCCAGCCACACAGCTGGTCTGATATTCCGTAGGCTCTTACTTTGTTTATCAGGCGACAGTGCGGAACTGTATCGAACGCCTTCCGGAAGTCAAGAAAAATAGCATCTACCTGGGAGCCTGTATCTAATATTTTCTGGGTCTCATGAACAAATAAAGCGAGTTGGGTTTCACACGATCGCTGTTTCTGGAATCCATGTTGATTCCTACATAGTAGATTCTGAGTTTCCAAAAACGATATGATACTCGAGCAAAACACATGTTCTAAAATTCTACAACAGATCGACGTCAGAGATATAGGTCTATAGTTTTGCGCATCTGCTCGACGACCCTTCTTGAAGACTGGGACTACCTGTGCTCTTTTCCAATCATTTGGAACCTTCTGTTCCTCTAGAGACTTGCGGTACACGGCTGTTAGAAGGGGGGCAAGTTCTTTCGCGTACTCTGTGTAGAATCGAATTGGTATCCCGTCAGGTCCAGTGGACTTTCCTCTGTTGAGTGATTCCAGTTGCTTTTCTATTCCTTGGACACTTATTTCGATGTCAGCCATTTTTTCGTTGGTGCGAGGATTTAGAGAAGGAACTGCAGTGCAGTCTTCCTCTGTGAAACAGCTTTGGAAAAAGGTGTTTAGTATTTCAGCTTTACGCTTGTCATCCTCTGTTTCAATGCCATCATCATCCCGGAGTGTCTGGACATGATGTTTCGAGCCATTTACTGATTTAACGTAAGACCAGAACTTCCTAGGATTTTCTGTTAAGTCGGTACCTAGTATTTTACTTTCGAATTCACTGAACGCTTCACGCATAGCCCTCCTTATGCTAACTTTGACATCGTTTAGCTTCTGTTTGTCTGAGAGGTTTTGGCTGAGTTTAAACTTGGAGTGAAGCTCTCTTTGCTTTCGCAGTAGTTTCCTAACTTTGTTGTTGTACCACGGTGGGTTTTTCCCGTCCCTCACAGTTTTACTCGGCACGTACCTGTCTAAAACGCATTTTACGATTGCCTTGAACTTTTTCCATAAACACTCAACATTGTCAGTGTTGGAACAGAAATTTTCGTTTTGATCTGTTAGGTAGTCTGAAATCTGCCTCCTATTACTCTTGCTAAACAGATAAACCTTCCTCCCTTTTTTTATATTCCTATTAACTTCCATATTCAGGGATGCTGCAACGGCCTTATGATCACTGATTCCCTGTTCTGCACTTACAGAGTCGAAAAGTTCTCTGGAATCTTCCATACAAGAAGACATACAAAGTCTATGACAAAACAGACTCCACTCAGAAACTCACCATAATGGCAAGCAGAACAGCTAGATGCCAGTAATATCGAGGTGAGAGACATACAGAATCAGAACTGTCCACTTATTGAAAATCCTGAAGAGCATGAGTCATTCTGAAAGTATAACTGTGACACTGCTGGCACAGAACTTGACAGGAAGCCCTGGGTCAAATTAAACAGAGCTTGCACTGGGCATGGTCGATGCATAGATGCACTATTCAAATGGGGTGCCACAGAGTCTCCAGTTTGTGACTGTGGGGCTCCAAACCAGACACTCAAGCACATTAGAGAGGAATGCCCCTTGCGTTCCTGTCAGGGGTGTTGGAGCAGCCTCATGAAAGCTGACGACACAGCTCTTATATGGATTAGGAACTAAGATATAGACATTTAGTTAGTTTTTGTATGTAGTTTTGTCTTGCGGTATTCTTGTTATATACATAAACTAATGTTATACACCTATATTTTTACACTGCATGAATAACTAAATAATCTTTCCAACAGGTCTGATGAATGCAAGAGAGGCTAGAGTTGTAGTTCACGCAGAAGTTTCACTAACCACAGTGCCCAGAAAAGTTATGTCAGGCATGACCTCTGGATCCACTGGTGCACATTGGCGGCACCAAAGCTGCAAGGACGATCTTGAACCGAGATGCTCCTTGTGAATAATACGATGCATTGCTTCAACTGGCAGATGCAACAGTCACTAATGAGGCCTGTGGAATTGTGGATATGGCATATGCATCAGATGTCGTCGACGAGAATGCCGTGTACGTCAAGGAGATTGTCCAACAGCGCAAACCACATTTTGGGGCTGTCCTTCTATAACTGAGGTAGCTTTGGGAACCTGCGCATTCAGATGTGTTCTATAGTTGGAGTTTGAGTCAACACGTGGTGAGACGTGGGCAGCATTGTAGAAGTATCCAGTGATTTATCCACAACAGCAGAAGAAAAATTTGGATTGAGTGTGCAAAGTGGAGAAAGAGGCTGATCTGCTGTGTCACCCGAGGTCGACGTGGGGAGGGAGAGGGAGCAAGGCAATGGCCACAGGTGATGCATGAAGCGGTAGGCACAGGTGCAAAGTCGCCTGATGTGGGTGAGGTGACTGGTCATCAGATAGTGAGGCAATGGATGTGCAAAAAAAACAATTTGATAGCATAGCTGAGCACTGTGACCCATTCAGAGAATAACTGCCTGCCATCTGCTGAGGGAAAATATCTGACATTGCAATTAGGCAGTGCGAGGTAATATCTGGTTTTGGAGAGAGTAAACCAGTCTGATGCAACCGGCGAAACTGAGAGGTTTATCTGAAAGACGCTTGTTCAATGTTCCGATGACGAACAAGGCTGAACTGAAGGCACACATCGTGCAACGCATTCTGAATGTGACCCTTGTGACACTGCAATCTGTTGTGGAACATGCTGTTTCTCGATTTCATCTTGTGACAGGAACGGTGGGCAGTATTTTGAACCTGTCTTGTGCTAGTCTCACTACAATGAAAAAACCGATTTCATTGTTGCTTTTTATGTGGTTTTTGGCTTCGGGATAGTTAAAAGCCGATTTTATTGTTGTTGTTACGCCGTTAATGCCCTCAGAACAATTGAAAACAGATTTCATTGTTGCTTTTTATTCGGTTTTTGCTAAGGCAATTGAAACCCGATGCCTTTTACGCGGTTTTTGCCTCAGCACAATTAAAAACCGATTTTTCCCATTCGATGTGCTCTGTAACATTGTCGTGGTGAGTGGTTTTACAAACGTAACACTGCCACGACTTCTAAATGCTAAACCTGTGCGGTCATGTACACTGCACATTACGGTAGGTTCAATATGCAACTCACATCATAGCCGTCGTATAGCGATTCATCCGTCATTTGTAGCTGAATCCTTTTACGTTATGACACTTACAGCACAATTTACTAGGAAAATTTTGGTGAAAATTATTTTGTTTCCATAACGGTCCCCCTTTCTTCGGTAATATTCCGTTGAAATTTGACTTCATTCTGTGGTGGTTCTTTTTATGTAGCGTTTTGGAACGGAACTTAAATCAATCACCATGTGTTATAAAGTGGTAGCATTAGGCCTAGTATGTTAGGCTATTATTAAGTACGGTTTTCCAATAGGATATACTTGTATTTTGAAAGCAATTGTGCCTCGTTTCCTTCAACCATCCGCTTAGCAAGAAACTACTACGAGTTGCCTCCCTCTTCAGATCCAGGGTACGCTCTTGTTGACGCCTTCTGTAGATCGTATGTAACTTGTGCCCATCTACAGCTATACTCAGCAAACCACTGCTTAATGCACGACGTAGGGTACCTCCCATTGTACTAATTGTTGGGGCGTTTTGCCGTTCAATTCACGTACGGAGAGTCGGAAGAATTACTGTTTCGCATCTCTGCGCGCTGTAATCAATTTAATCTTATCACGATACTTACGGGAGTGATATCGGTACGTACGAGTCATCATTTAAAGCTGACTCCGAAACTTCGAAAATAGTCTTTCCCGGGATAGTTTAGTTCTTACGGCATCTCCGTAACACACTCCCTCTGGTCAGGCAAACCTGTGACGTCACGTGCAGCCCTTGGAACTATCTCCTTAACGTAAAACGTTTTGCTTGTAGTAGGCCTAATAGGCCTTTGATACTGGTACTTCGTGAATTCATTCTGTATTGTTATTTACATAAATGAGGTAGATAAAAATGACCATTTGTGCCAAAACAGTCTCGCTTATTTGGCGTGTGTTACAATTGCTGCAATATTAAGGCCTGTCCACACGCAACGATCTGTCTGCGCACATCACCTCTGCGCAGACAGATCGTTGCGTGTGGACAGAAGATTTGCACCAACCTGAGGTGTGTGCAAACCTGGAAGTTGGAGTTGGAGGTTTGAGCGAAACCTCTCAAATCTGTGGGTTCAAACCACATCTGCGCAGACAAGTTGGAGCGTGTGCACAGGAGATCGCCGCAAATCTGGCGCGAAACAGCTTTTTGATCAGTCTAGTGTTTGTATTTTTGCGCATAGGGCATTAAAATGGTTGATACTCGTCAGTGTTCTCGAGAGTTTGTAAGTGAATTCATTGAAATGTATAGAAACCACCCATGTTTGTGGAAGATTAAAAGTAAAGAATATAGTGATCGAGACAAAAAGACAGCAGCATACAATGCTCTAATTGAAAAATTGCGGGCAGTTGACGCCTTGGCAAAAAGAGAAACGGTAATAAAAAATAAAAAATTCGTTGCGAACTGGCGAAATTATTTGCGGACGGATGTCGAAACCTTGTAACCCCTCATATTATGAGAAAAAATACTTGTATGATAAGGGCAATTCCTCCTCATGAACGGCTGGCGGTAACATTAAGATTCCTAGGAACAGGAAGGAGCTACAAGGATTTGGAATTTTCAACTGCAATATCGAAACAAGCGTTGAGTAAAATAATACCCAACACATGTGAAACTATTTACGCTGTCCTGAAGAATGAGTTCATGAAGGCAAGTCAAGTTAATTAGGTCTGTCAGCGAACTATTTACCGAAAAGAGTTATCCAAAGTTCAGAAATCTAGATCTGGTGTAAGAGTAGATCAAGTATGCCAGCCAATGTTATGGTATTTTGATCTGCTTGGCTTTCTTAGTGATCAAAAAACGCCAAGACCAAGCAGGAGTACAATTGAAGATGAAATTGGAGTGTCAATGTGCCAGGAAATGGAACACGAGGTAATGTAAAACTAAACAGGTTCGCCCTGCAACTCTCGCAGTAAATGTTCGTGAGAAAACTGCTTTCGCTTTAGCAGCCACTGTCTACACCATTTTGACCGCTTTCTCTGTTTCCTGCGGTTGGTCTGAATGTTTTTTGCAACACAAGTTGCGAACACAGACCACAACAGAACTTCCTCCATTTCTGTATTCCAAAATAAATGAATTAAATTTTTGACGTTTACGGGGAGCGTAGTCGCTTGCCACTGATATTTCTTTTCTACACCGACAGATGGCGGGCGAGTAGTAGACTGGGGTTTGTGTCGTGTGAACACACCTCATTTGCAGCGATCTTTTGCAAGTACGCATCTGCGCCGACGTCTGCGCAGACAGATCGTTGCGAGTGGACCGGGCTTTAGAAAGGCCCATTTCGTTTGATCTAGCAACCAGAGACAAAATATACGTAATCAAATCGAGAAACCACGCCCGTCTTGGGCACTATTAGTATTAACAGATTTTTTCAATATTAGACAACATTTTGATTTTTTATGTTGCAAAACGTTTGATGAGGTTAATAGATTCTTTCGTAGAAAGGAAAGCACGCCGTGTAAAGCTGTAGCAAGGTTAGAGAGGAAAAAGTGCTGGGACATAATGATTGAAGAAATCAGTCCCCTAAGTCCCCTAGAACTTAGAACTACTTAAACCTAACTGACCTAAGGACATCACACATATCCATGCCCGAGGCAGGATTCGAACCTGCGACCGCAACAGTCGCGCGGTTCCGGACTGAAGCGCGTAGAGCCGCTCGGCCACCCGTGGGCCGCAAAAAAAATGGGGGGGGGGGTTAGGATGTCAAACCGGCCGACTGGGGGCAGGAGAGACAAGACAGGACATATTAATTTCCACTGTCCTGAACATAGGTTTGATGTTTTCATTACAAAATATACACTTTTGGATTCCACAGAGCGAAATACAATGAGGTGCGATAGTATGAAGAGCCGTGGCACTGCACTTTGACGCACTAAGACCAAATAACATGTCTTACATTTCCTCGAACATATATGTTTTGTATATCAAACTCTTCTGAAAGATGTGCGCTACAAAATTAACATATTTTTGAAAAAACTTTTTTTTCATTTTTGGCGTCCTACATCAGACCCTCTTGTGGAAGGGTGGTTGGTGGTGGTGGGGAGGGGGGACTGTCGAGTTTTTGCCCTTGTTCAGTTCGGAAATATCGCAAACCATGAGTGACTGTATACATTGCGAAGTGCTGCCATAGATTCTAGTCCTAATCTATAATTTACGAAAATCTGCACTCTCATCAATGTTTACACCTTAGCAAGAACTCATTCTTTTGCTTGCTGCTGCTCAAAAAAGAATGATACACATTTATTCAGTCAGATTCAAAATGCTGGAGAAAGACATTATTACAACACACCACACTTTACAGTTACCGCACAAGCGACTTAGGATACTTGTTATGACAGCAAGAATTCCGCGGTTTTCGTATTGACGAATTACATAGCGTGTTGTTCCACTCGTTTCCGTTGCTATAGTTACCCAATGGAAACAATCCATGAGCTGAAACGCATGAATCTGCTGTACTACGATTGTCGCTGTTCCGTCCGTGCAAACTGTATCGTACCGGTATCCTGAGAGAATTCGCTTTTGTGAGAACAAGAACACGGAGTTTAACGTGTTAAAAAATGCAACGGTTCGCTTAAGGGGCGTATAAAGAAAAACGGATCTACCTATGAGACTGGTTTGCTTGAAACAGAAAAACAATGTACGAAAAAGATACTGAAGTTATGCTTGTAACGTCAGCTTCCTTAATTTACGGGAACTTGAAAGTGCATTATTCAATAGAGGACGAAACACTACGAACATTTGCCGTTATTCATGGTGGATACATTAATATCCTGATAGCTCATGGACCGAACGTAAGGCCAAAATATTTACCATGTATAGAAATGGGCACAAAACCAAAGCATATCACCGCTTATGTAACAGAAGTAAGTACGGACAATCATTACTGTGTACACCAGTTATTGCTATAGAATTTCTTATTGTATTACATGAATGAATAACTATTCTTTGGCGTTTTTGCGTTACGTATTTTTGTTTGCATTCTGGTTAGCAGTCACACGTTACAGGAAAATTACATGATTCCCTCATGTGGACTGCAGTTAGGTTTCTTCCAGTAAAAAGAACAGTAAATACCGCGTAATACAACAACAATAGCAGTATGTTGGGGCTATACTTCTCCATGTTGAACAATACTGTCACACGTTAAGTCAAACGTATCCAGTAACACAACGGATATAATCAGACACAAAACATTGCTGATGACATAATTTATTTCCTTTACCCGTACCCTATGTATTAAAACTACAATGGCACTGGCCCTGCTTGATGGTCTTGCACATGAATATAATTCATTAGCATACAATTGGGAATTAGAACTGTGTGTACATATGTGTGTGTGTGTGTGTGTGTGTGTGTGTATGCGTGTGTGTGTGTGTGTGTGTGTGTAAAAAAATAAGCATATATGGCAGTACTTGTGTAACAGGTGAAATGGGCATTCTTTGGCAACCGGTACCATCTGTTGGTGACATCGAACTTAGGAATCAACGTTTATGACCAAGAAGGTCAGATCTTCAAATTTACTCATCCATGCTGTGATGGCCCAAGGTCTCCAGGAACTTTTGCAAGGGGCATTGCATTGATAGGTGACCAGTTGCTCTGTGTTGGTAAGTACAAGCTCAGAAGATATAAACATTGATTGACTCATGAGTTGTGTCTCTTGAAGTTTGATAGATGTATGCATTGTGAAAGAGTGAATCATTATAGTTACGTTACCACTAAGGTCTGTCTTCAGATAGTATATTTCAGTCATGCTTTTAAACATGCCATTACAGTTATATCTAGTTGTGGACCATCATACAGAGTGACAGTATGTAGCCTTATCCTTTTGCATTCCAATTGATTTTTAGGAGTCTTCATCAACCACTCTTAATTTTGAGTCAAGTTCTATAAAAAATACTGCAGTCGATTAATAAAAGAGCGCATACCGAGCCAAATAGGAGAGGCACTGGTAATTCATATTAAAAACTTGTATCATCAGATGAAAGTCCCCCACAAATGAGAAATATCTGATGGATCGTAATTTTACATATCAATTGCAGTAATGCATTCTATGAGCTTTTTTTGTAGTATTTATGGCAGGGAGTATATTTAGAGATAATGTTACTAAAAGTATAATTTCACAAAACTGTCGTGTATTCACACTTATTCATCATGTTCCATAGAACCCATCTAGAAAGAGAAGCCTTAGACATAATGAATGAGTCAAAATATGCATTAACAAAAGACGAATGACATGCAGGAATGTATCTATATACAGTTTTAACCACAAACTATCACTATAGACCCTACAGCTTAATTGGACTCAGTGGGTAGGCGACACACTACCAACCAAATGTCTGAAAGTTCAGTACCCAATTAGAGAAGGTCTTGTATGTCATCTATGACTTACTTCACCTCTGGCATCTATTTGTTAAAAATTATTTGTGAAAACTGCTGAGTTGCATTATGGTTTAAAGTCCATTTAAACTAGAGCTTTGCACCAGAGTTCATAATCCTACTCTGAGCACTGGACAAGTAAAGAACCACATAAAGAATGGAACACATCCCAGGAATCCCCAGTTTTGTGTTGTCCCTAGTAGTATCGTAGGTGGTCAGTAGTAGTATCATAGACCATTTCAAGCCTGAAAAAGACATCTATTTAGCTTTGTTTTGATAGGAAAGCCATGTGCATAGCTATTTCTGGCAATGACAGGTTAACTATGTTATCTCCTACAACCTAAAAGGAAGTGACTATCATTCCATCTGTGTTTGAGAAGCCACGTAATGAATTACTGTGAGGTCTTCCCTACACGTATTGTAGAGTATTACGCGTATGAACTATGACAATGATTGTTAGCAAGTTTGAGTACTATTAGCCTAATTAAAATGTCTTTTTCCTTAGGTTGAGATGTCCCATCATCTAAATTAAATTTCATAGGCCCCTATTTGAGTTTTTACAAAAACAATGAATGGAGAATTTTTTTGGTACAAATCCTTTTTTTCTCATAATGTTTGCCTTTAAGTTTTATTCAATTTTGCATTTGTTCAAAATAAATTTGCAAGCATTTTTTCCACTCTGATGTCAGTCCCTCAAAAACACGGTTTTGTAAGGATTCAGCAGCTTCTCTCTGTAACACTCATGTGTTGACTGAACCTACCCGTATCAAATCTAGCAGTACTAGAGAATGAGTTGCACTAGTTCTGTTTACACAGTACTCTTTATTGAGAATTCTTGAACATATTCTCAGTTCAAATATAATAAATTTGCTTGCAATGGAAACACTTCTGTCCACAAATCAGCACGGATTTAGAAAGCATCGCTCATGCGAAACTCAGCTTGCTGCTTTCTCATGATATACTGCAAACTGTGGCAGAAGGGTAACAGGCAAATTCCATATTCCTAGATTTCTCAGAAGCATGTAACACAGTGACTAGGTTCCCAGATATGAGAGTGTCTTGAAGACTTCTTAAGTAATAGAACCCAGTTCATTGCCCTCCAAAGCGAGTGTCCATCAGAGACCAGGGTATTATCAGGTGTGCCCCAGGGAAGCGTGATCGGACCGCTCTTATTTTCTATATACATAATTGATATCCTAGACAGAGTGCTGCTGTTGAATGACTGCAGGAGGATAAAAGATGATATGGACAAAATTTCTAGTTGATGTGATGAATGGAAGCTATCTTCAAATGTAGAAAAATATGTTAATGTAGAGGAGTAGTAAAACAATCCCATATTCTTTGAATATAGCTCAGTAGTGTGCTTCCTGCACAGTCATGTCAATTGAATATCTAGGCACAATCTTGCAAAATGATGTGAAATGGAATGAGCACATAATGACAATAGTACAGTAGTAGGGAAGGCAAATGGTCAACTTTAGTTTAGGGACGAATTTTAGAGAAGTGTGGGTTGTCTGTAAAGAAGACAGCATGTAGAACACTGGTGCGGCCCATTCGTGAGTACTCTTGAGTGTTTGGAACCTGCGTCAGGTCAGATTAAAAGGCTACATTGAAGCAGTTTAGAAGACCGTGCTGCATTTGACCTGTAGACTGGATGATCACATGAGTGTTACAAAGATGCTTTGTGAACTCAAATGAGAATCCCTAGATAGAAGGCGATGTTCATTTCATGGAACACTACTGAGAAAATTTAGAGAACTAATATTTGAAGCTGACTGCAGAATGATTCTACTGCCGTCAATGGGCTTTTCGCACAAGGACCACAAAGATAAGATAAGAGAAATTATAACTCTTATACAGACATATAGAGTGTTGCTTTTCTCTCACATTCTTTGAAAGTTGAACAGAAAAGGAAATGACTACCAGTGGTGCAAGGTACCCTCACTGCCGTGCACCCTGTTGTGGCATGTGAAGTGTGTATGTAGATGTAGATCTAGGGATATGAAATCTCTTGGTTGCCCTCCCTCCACAGTCTGCAGGATATCACATGAGAAAAGGGCAAGATGAATTTTGCTTGAGTGCTGATTCTAAATCTGTGCTGATTTATTCATATTAGCTTTTCTGTATCAAGGAAATTTATTATATTAGAGCTTATAATATGCGCAAGAATTCTCCAGCTAGCTATTGTTAAGGATATTTTTAATTTTGCAGGTCTGTTCTTTTACCCCTCTTATCTACAGGAATCACCTGCACTTTTGTGTATCATCCAGCATTAACTTTTCTTCACCTGTGTAAAGCAGTGGTTGTGAGGTCTCATCTTACAAAAGAAACAAGTAATCATTTTATTGAATGTTATTTTGATTCAGATTCTTAGAATGACCAAACAGTTGATTCCTGCTTGGTTACCAGCTCATATAAATATATTCAAGTTTCATTACCTTCTAAAATGTTGTGTAGGGATTTTGCATAACTTTGGTCAAATTTTTTTGAACATATGCCTAAACAAGTTGACACTTACCTATTTTTAAGCTTCGGTCAAATTTTATGAAATCTATCATGCCTCTCATTTCATGGTAAGTCCCACGATGATCCTCCAATCATGTTGCACACGGCATCATTGTTGTTTTTGAAATAACAACTAATTCTGGTTGACCTTGGTGAAGTTCATATCTGACAGGAGACTAACTGTGATGAAATTCTGCAAACCAGTTCTCAACAGTCTTTTCTGAAGTTGATTGATTGCCATAAGTTGAATTTAGTGATTCAAGGCATTGTTGTCAAGCTAGGCCTTCACCAAAACCGTGGAAAAGCACTCAGTGAAAAACCTAACGGGTCATTACATGTCAAGTCACCCAGGCCTTGACACCAACCATGTCAGATTTTGATGAAACTTGGTACAATTACTTCTTTTATCATCCTGAAAGCACTTGTAAAATTTTTTTGTTCTATCTCTTATAGATTTTATTATATATAAATTTTTAAAGTTTTTAGATTTGGCGTAGTTTCAGCAGTCATAAATCATAAATTAAATGTGTCCTCACAACTAAAAAAATTTGTATATTAAAGAATACTCAAGATATCAGTATGAAATTTTGGAATAAGTTTGTGTATTATATCTAAATGTTAAAAAAATTACCATAAAGATATATTAAAATCTTCCAAATGAAAAAAAAAATTTACAAGTGTTTTTTTTTTTTAATTTTTTTTTAAGCCAACGGATGTTTAGTTTTACAAAAACAGCAATATCTAGAGTCTCAGACCTGATAGAAAGCTCAAATTTGTTTTAAAATACTCTTAATTGTATAGTCTATTAGATAAAAGAAAAATTATGTTGGCCTCTTAACCTGTTTAATAGTTATCTAATTTTTAAAATAATATTAATTATATTTTAAAAATAAAAAGTATCAAGTGACTTAGGCACCGAAAATAAGTTTTTGTCTTCTTGGAGTAACAATGTACGCTTGGATTTTGTTTTGTTACTCCTGTATTTTGAAGTAAAAAATTATTACAGTGTTAAATAGTCCTTGGATAGTATTTTATTAAGTTTATTCGAACTTTCAGTAAGTACTGTTACTTAGTTTACAGAGATTCTTTTCCAATATCCTATAAAAGTAACCAGAACAGTAATCAGACCAAAAGTGAAATCAGTATGTCAGATATTCAAACCTGTAGCGTAGGGTTATTTAAAAAATCTGACTGTTTCCAAACAAGATACACACCTTCAAAAAAGTTACAACTGGCATCTGAATTGAGTGAGGAAGAAAAAGATTTGATCCACTTATGATCTGGAATTAATCTGTGTGAATTTAAGACTATATGTTCACACCACAGCTACTACTTTTTAAATGTTTTTGAAAAGTATCAAACAACATGTGTAGACCCACTAAATAACACAAAAAGCCCATCAAAAAATCGTTGAGAAGTGTAGGCTTGGATCTTTCTAAACAATTACTGACAAAAAATATTGGCATAAAACCTGGACAAAAGCTTTGCTCAACATGCCATAACTTTTGTGAGGAAAAATTAAGAGCTGAAGTCAATGAAAGTGGAAAATATGATGAAGTCCTGGTTGAATTAGAATCATTGGAATCCAGAAATGAATCTCTTGTACAAACAAACATTGCTCTTAATAATTTAGGTTTAACACCAATAAAGCTTCATGGCTTGTCAGAACAAAATAAAGGGTCTTATTTTAAAAGGAAGGTTAGCAGTATTGAAAAGACTGCAAAAAAGGCAGTTTCAAAAGCGTTAAAATATGATGCACCAAGTTCTGATGATGACAAAGAAGATACAAGTGTGGTTGAGGAAGCAAAGGATTTTGATTTAATGATTTCTCTTATGAAAGAGAAGATTTCATCTGTTGGGAGGTCTAGAAAAATCCAGATTCTGACCTTGGCTCCAGATTCTTGGAGTCGAAATAAAGTGATGAAAGAATTTAATGTAAGTGAGTGCATGGTGCGACAAGCTAGAAAGCTAAAATCTGAAAAGGGTATTTTGGTAACTCCTGGTCCAAAAAAAGGTAAAACTCTTTCTGAAAATACAGTAAGACTTGTAACAGATTTTTATGAAAAGTATGAAAGTTCCAGAGTGCTACCTGGAACAAAAGACAAAGTAAGTGTTCAAAAAAATGTGTACATGCAAAAAAAGACTCATTTTGTGTAACTTGAGAGAACTCTATTATTCTTTCAAATGGGAGAATCCCGAGGTAGAAGTAGGATTTTCAAAATTTTGTTTCTTCAGACCTAAATGGTGTATCCTTGCTGGTGCTGCCAGCACACACACTGTATGTGTATGCAGTATCCACCAGAATGTTAAACTGTTACTGGATGCTGTGAAAATTGAAGAATCTTGTAAGGACCTATTAAGATGCTTGTGTGCAACACGGAAAACCAAAACTGCATGCTACATCATTGCGACAGCTGTCCTGCAAATACTGCACTAACTGAGTACTTAACTGAAAAACTAAGTGAAGATTATGATTTAGAAGAAGAAATTGTAATCAGTCAGTGGGTTAACACAGACAGGGCAGAAATGATCAAACAGTCTATCAGTGTTGAAGACTACATTTCTTTATTGGTTAGGTCATTGGAGAAGCTCATCCCGCACTCGTTTATAGCAAAATCCCAATAAGCAGCCTTTAAAAGATTGAAAGAAGACCCACCACCTAAAACAGCAATTATTGTTATGGATTTCAGTGAAAATTATTCCTTTGTTATATAAAATGAGATCCAAAGTTACCACTGGAATAGAGGTGGTTGTACTCTACACCAAGTTGGAGTTTTTCTAAGAAATGAGGAAAACAATGTTTTTGTTTCCAACCACTGTTTTATTAGTGATGACCAAGAACATGACACTGGTTTTGTTAACTTTGTACAAAAAGAAATTACAAAGTGGCTGTCATTACATCCTACTGACATTGACTCAGTTCACTACTTTACAGATGGTTGTGCTGGGCAGTACAAAAATAGAAACAGTTTTAAAAATTTGACTGAACGCTTGAGAGACTTTAATTTGAAGGCCCAACACACTTTTTTTGCAACAAGTCATGGGAAGTCAATTTGTGATGGCCTAGGAGGAACTATTAAAAGAATTTTAAGAAAAGTCAGTCTACAGCTTTCAGACTAAGAACAAATAATGACAGCAATCAATGTGTACAAGTTTTGTGAAAAAAAATATTGAAAACATTCATTTTCACTTTATTGACAAAAAAGAAACTGATTTGCTACGGTTAAAACTAGAAAAACGTTTTTCAGCAACCCAAACCATTCCTGGAACAAGAAGTTTTCATAACTTCAAACCACTTCCAACAAACAACCTTGAAATTAGAAGGGCTACAGATAGTGTAAAACCCTCCTTAGTCTTTTCTTTCCATTCTTGTTCTGACTGGGTTCGTGTTGAACCATCCATAAATAGCTATGTGGCTGCAAATTATGATGGTAACTGGTATTTTGGACTGGTAAAAACAATATTCAATGATGAAGAAGATGCAGAAATTCTATTTCTACACCCTTCAGGACCAGCTGCATCATTTTATTGGCCTGAAAGAGAAGATTCTTGCATAGTGCCTTTGGAGCACATTGTGTAGTAGACACTGGAAGAATGTATTACTTCAAAAAAGACTGTATCAAAAGAACTGAAAGCTCTTGGATGAAGTGGAAAAACAGTTTGAATCAGCATTAATGTTTATTAAAAAGACAAAACTACTCAAAAAATTCAATGTTTCAAGCAATCAGTTGGGTTATATATAAGTGTCATAAGTACACTATCTTTGTACATAATTCTAATGTAATCTACTATAATTAATAAACATGTTAAAAAGCCATCATTATTTTTGTTTTATCAAGTAGCCTATATGTTTAAGAGTAAATTAAAACAAATTTGAGCATTCTATCAGGTCTGAGACTCTAGATATTGCAATTCTTATAAAACAAAACATCCGTTAAAAAATAAAAAGAAAAAAATACATATATTTTTTTTCATAGAAAATATCAATATATTTTAATAGTATCATTTTTATCTTCAATTATGTATAATAAATAAACTTGCTGCAAAAATTCATGATGTTATCTAAAAGAGTTTTTAAGATAAGCAATTTTAAAGTTTTGAATACAAATTAAATTTACCATTTCCAAAGGTTCGGAAAACGCAAAACATAAAAACTTTAAAAATTTATTTAAAAAAACTATGAGATACAGCAGAAAAAATTCAGGTGTTGTCAGGAGGGTATTAGAACCATTTGAACCATATTTCATGAAAATCTAAGGAGGTGGGTGTAAAATTTATTTTTTATTGGGTGATTTGATATGGAATGACCCAACATGAAATTTTCACTTTTTCATAACACATTTGCTTAAACAGTAACTGTAAAGAAGCTACTTGATGCATTCCAGAGCTGCCATTATTTTAAACAATAAAAAGTGACACATTGAAAAACAACAGTAATGTCATATCCCAGTATCACGCTCTACATCTACATCTGTATTGTGCAAACCACCATGAGGTGCGTGGCAGAGGGTACATCCCATTGTACCAGTTACAGTTTATAATTGTTTCTTCCTGTTCCATTCACGTATGGACTGCGGAAAGAATGATTTTTTGAATGCCTCTGTGTGTGCTCTTATCTTCACAATCCCTATGTGAGTGATACATAGGTGGTTATACTATATTCCTAGAGTAAACATTTAGAGCTGGTTTCTGAAACTTTGTTAATAGACTATCTCAGGATAGTGTACCTCTGTCTTAAAGAGCCTTCCAATTCACTCTCTCACGAATTAAGGAAGCCAGTGACCATTTGTGCTGCCCTTCTCCATATATGTTCAGTATCCCCTGTTAGTCCTATCTGGTATGGGTCCCACACATCTGAGATGTATTCTAGAACTGGTCGTACAAGTGATTTGTGAGCAATTGCCATTGTATATTGATTGCAGTTCCCCAGTATTCTACCTATAAACCATAGCCTACCTACGACTGAACCTATGTGATCATTCCATTTCATATCCCTACAAAGTGTTACACCCAGGTATTTGTATGAGTAGGTCGATTCCAACAGTGACTCATTGATATTATATTCATAGGATACTATGTTTCGTTTCATGAAGTGCAAAATTTTACATTTCTGAGCATTTAGGGCAAGTTGCTAATCTCTGCACCATGTAGAAATCTTATCAAGATTTGATTGAATATTTATGCAGCTTCTTTCAGATAGCACTTCATTATAGATAATTACATCATCTGCAAAAAGCCTGATTTTACTATTAACATTGTCTGCAAGGCCGTTAATGTACAGTATGAACAACAAGGGTCCCAGCACACTTCCTTGGGGCACACACAAAGTTATTTCTACATCTGATGATGACTCTCCATCCAAGGTAACATGTTGTGTCCGCCCTATCAAAAAGTCCTCAATCGAGTCACAAATTTTACTGGATACCCCTTATGATCATACTTTTGGCAGTAGGCATATGTGCGGTACTGAGTCAAATGCATTTTGGAAATCAAGAAAGACTACATCTACCTGGTTGCCTCGATCCAAAGCTTTCAGTATGTCATGAGAAAAGTGCAAGTTGAGTTTCACACAGTTGATATATTCAAAATCCATGCTGGTTGGCATTGAGGAGGGTATTCCATTCAAGACACCTCGTTATGTTTGAGCTCAGAATATGTTCTAAGATTCTACAACAAATCAATGTCAAGGATATTGATTGATAATTTTGTGGATTACTTCTACTATCTGT
The DNA here is from genome assembly GCF_023864275.1 of Schistocerca cancellata. Classification (NCBI taxonomy): domain Eukaryota; kingdom Metazoa; phylum Arthropoda; class Insecta; order Orthoptera; family Acrididae; genus Schistocerca; species Schistocerca cancellata. Next base: position 374,210,864 of record NC_064628.1, read on the forward strand.
CTTGCAGAGAGGTGTGACCTGCACCTTTTTCCAAGAACTGGGCATGGATTTTTGTTCGAGAGACCTATGGTCGATTATAGTTAGAAGAGGGGTTAACTCAACCGCAAATTCGGTATAGAATCTGACAGGGATTCCATTGGGGGCTGGAGCCTTGTTCAGTTTTTATGATTTCAGCTGTTTCTCAATACCACTGACACTAATACTTATTTCTTTCATCTTTTCAGTGGAATGAGGATTAAATTGGGGCAATTCTTGTGTGTTTTCTTTTGTAAAGGAACATTTGAAAACATAGTTAAGCTTTTCAGCTTTTGCTTTACTACCCTGAATTTCAATTCCTGTTTCATTTGCTAGGGACTAGACACTAACGTTGGTACAACTAACAGCCTTTACATTTGACCAGAATTTCTTTGGGTTCTGAGAAAGATCACTTGACAATATTCTGCTACTGTAGTCCTTGAAGGCATCATGCATTGCTCTTTTGACAGCCAAATGCTGTTCATTCAATATCTCTTTCTCATTAATCCCATACTTTGTTTTGCATCCATTATGCAGAAATCTCTGTTTCTTTAGCATTTTCTTTACAGTGACTGTATACTATGGGGGTTCCCGCCCATTACGAACTGTTCTAGTGAGCACATATCTATCCAGTGCATGGTAAGTTAGTCTTTTAAAGTTGAGCCAGAGTTGCTGTACATGCTCCTGCCCTGTGCTGAAAGCTTCAAGTTCCTGATTGAGATGTGACACTACTGATTTTCTGTCTAGCTTGCTGAACATTAGATCTTTCTGCTTGGTTTAGTTGTACTTTGGTAATCATTGTTACTGCTTCTGCACCTGGTCACTAATACCAGTTTTGATGTGGACATCCTCAAAGATGTCAAGTCTGTTTGTTGCCATTGGATCTAATATATTTCCATCATGAGTGGGGTTCCTAACTACCTGTTTTAGGTAGTTTTCGGAGAAGGCATTTAGTAAAATTGCACAGGATGTCTTATCATGCCCATAACTAATGAAACTGTAATTTTCCCAGTTAATTGTTAGATGATTAAAGTCTCCACTGATGATTACATTATGATTGGGGAACTTATATACAAGTGAACTGAGGTTTTCTCTGAAGGTTTTGGTTACATCAGGAGATGAGTCTTGGGAGGGGGGGGGGGGGATCAATGGTCAATAGAAAGATCCAATGATCCATGACATTGAGTTTGTCCAAACAATCTCACGTGCAGCTTCAATTTCTATCTTGGCGGATCTGAGCTTCTTCTGTACTATGATAAACACACCATCTCCATTTACCATTTGCCTATTCTTTCAATATACGCTTAAATTTACCCCAAAAATCTCACTGCTATCAATTTCAGTGTTGAACCAGCTTTCTAGTGATCACACCTAAAAACTTAATGGTGACCCTTGTAAAAAGGACAAAGGAAGACCTTCCTCTAGTTCTCTCTGTAAATTAATGCAATGTGTTGTAATGAATTTCATCTTAGCCAATTGAAACAAGGAAAAGCAGTATCAGCTCACTAATGAAAGAAGTACCTTTGTGGCACAGAAGTCTTTATATACCACTTGGTGGCAGCCTCCTTGATTCTGACTGGCAGTGGTGGTGATTTTGATGGAATATTTTTGCATCACATAGAGTATGTATCTCATATCCATAAATGCTAACAGTAGTAACAAGGTAGCTTGTATGTTACTTTAATATTGTTTTTTATCTGTTTTATATGTCCTTGTTGTAAATAATTTGCTTTATATGTTACATGAAAAATTCTTTTACATAACTTTCTATATATGTAAAATGATAAATAATGTAATTTTGGTGTTGTTTGTCCAGTCACAACACAGATCTTTTAATATAACCTCACATTAACTTTATAGGTGGCACATAGACACTAGAATAGATGTGGCAATGATAAGTGGATTTAGTTGACCATCTCATCACACATTTGTAATATCTTTCTTGATGATTCAGCCAGCGCACTTTCATAAGCATCCGTTTCATTGACTTCCTTCTGGCTCTGCTGTGCCTGACTGTTGTAACCAGTTGACAAGTGGCCATTATGCCTGGTGTTCAGAAAACAGTTCTTCTCTTAAAATAAGGCTCCAAACAGCTGAAGCCCTGTCGTTCTTAGTAGCAAAACCTGTTTGCTTAACATGTACTTTAAAGTCTCCATGAAAGAGAAGATATATGTCATGAGTTTATTGAGAGGTTTTTTGTCAAGGGCTTTGTGTGGTAGTAGCTAAGGGACGTCTTCTTCTTCTTCTTTCGCTGGTGCATTGTCCCGCTGTTTCGTAGGATCAGATTTGGCAAGATTAAGTTTAAGAGGTGGCCAGATGCCCTTCCTGCCGCCACAACGTACCCCCCGGGATGGAATGAGTGTACCCCAGCTGTCTGCATCTAGTGTAATCCATGGAATAGTGCGAACATGTTCAGATGTCTGCGAGTCGTGTAACAGAGGTGGAACATGAAGAACAGCCCAGCATTCACCAAGCAAAATGTGGAAATTGATTGGCGACTCCATGTTGTCTTGTGCACTACGACCAGGTAACAGGTATACTTGAAAAAAGAGACAGCATTGGTCGTATATTTTTCTATTGCAAAATCGATTTTCTGTCACTGAGTGACCATCTTCAGTGCTATATTGTATAACAAATACAATATAGCACTGAAGATGGTCACTCAGTGACAGAAAATCGATTTTGCAATAGAAAAATATACGACCAATGCTGTCTCTTTTTTCAAGTATAAAATGTGGAAAACTGCTTAAAAACCACATCCAAGCCGGCCGGCACACCGGACAACGTCGATAATCTGCCGGGCGGATACGATCCAGGGCTGGTGTGCCTACCCGAGTCCAGGAAGCAGCACATTAGTGCTCTTGGCTAGCCTGGAGGGTCAGACAAGGGACAGTCCACATAAAATCAAAGGTTTGGACTCCATGCTGTCAGATATTTATTATTTTTGGTTTATCTTGTGTAATCATAGAGTGCAAAAATTACAGAATTTCAAACCCTTTTGATCCAGTGATCATTTGTTTCTAAAATTTCAAGAACCGAAACTGCTCATTTTTCTGATAGGACCATGAAATCAAAATTATTAATGCTAGAAAGCTGGAACTGATGCCATTGTAAAGTTTTTGGTATACTTTAGTTTAATATGTAAGTTGATAATGCTGTAACATTTGCTTATTTTTGCGTAAGTATGGCAAAATGTGCTTTGGAAAACGTAAAAACATCCATTTTGTTTTTCTAAAAAGAAGAAAAAATATGTTTTGTCATGTGTGTCTTTTCAAACAGTTGTTTCAGTTTCAAGATGGAGAAAGAGTGGTTTATTCAGATATAAAATAAAGAATGTTAAGTTACATAAAAGAACAATGAGGTAGCAGTAGCAAACTATATTCAGTCTTTTCCTGGAAAACCAAACCGAGGTATTTGTTTTACTAAAATTTGAATTACATGTTTATTAATCCTAAGTATAAACCTATAGGATTAATAATACTGTAAACCTCCCCTCATGAACCATGGACCTTGCCATTGGTGGAGAGGCTTGCATGCCTCAGCGACACAGATAGCCGTACAGTAGGTGCAACCACAATGGAGGGGTATATGTTGAGAGGCCAGACAAATGTGTGGTTCCTGAAGAGTGTCAGCAGCCTTTTCAGCAGTTGCAGGGGCAACAGTCTGGATGATTGACTGATCTGGCCTTGTTACATTAACCAAAAAAGCCTTGCTGTGCTGGTACTGTGAATAGCTGAAAGCAAGGGGAAACTGCAGCCGTAATTTTTCCCGAGGGAATGCAGCTTTACTGCATGGTTACATGATGATGGCGTCCTCTTGGGTAAAATATTCCGAAGGTAAAATAGTCCCCCATTCGGATCTCCAGGCGGGGACTACTCAAGTGGATGTTGTTGTCAGGAGAAAGAAAACTGGCATTCTACAGATCGGAGCGTGGAATGTCAGATCCCTTAATTGGGCAGATAGGTAAGAAAATTTAAAAAGCGAAATGGAAAGTTTAAAGTTAGATATAGTGGGGATTAGTGGAGTTCGGTGGCAGGAAACAAGATTTTTGGTCAGGTGAATACCTAGTTTTAAATACAAACTCAAAAAGGGGTAATGCAGGTGTTGGCATAATGACAAATAAAAAAATAGGAGTGCAGATAAGACACTACCAATGCATTATTGTAGCCAAGATAGACACAAAGCCCACATCTACCACAATAGTACAAGTTTTTATGCAAACTAGTTCCACGGATGATGAAAAAGACTGAAGAAATGTATGAGGCAATGAAAGAAAGAAGTCAGATAGTTAAGCGAAACTAAAATTTAATAATCATGGGGGTCTGGAATTCAATAGTAGAAAAAGGAAGAGAAGGAAAAGTAGTAGGTGAATATGGACTGGGAGTAAGGAATGAAACAGGAAGCTGGCTGGTAGAATTTTGCACAGAGCGTAACTTAATCATTGCTAACACTTGGTTTAAGAATCATGAAAGAAGTTTGTATACATGGAAGAGGCTTTGAGACACTGGAAGATTTCAGATAGATGAGGGCTAGTAGAAATTCTTGAGTAACAGAAGAGATATTGAATTTGATTGATCAAAGAAAAAAAATATAAAAATGCAATACATGAAGCAGGCGAAAAGGAATACAAAAGTCTCAAAAATGAGATCAACAGGAAGTGCAAAATCGCCAAGCAAGGATGGCTGGAGGATAAGTGTAAGGATGTAGAGGCATATATCACTGGGGGTAAGATAGATGCTGCATACATGAAAACCAGAGTGACCTTTGGAGAAAATAGAACCGCCGGTATGAATATCAAGAGAGAAGATGAAAAACCAGTCCTCAGCAAAGAAGGGAAAGCAGAAAGGTGGAAGGAGTATATAGAAGGTCTATATAAGGACGATGTACTTGAGGACAATATTATGGAAATGGAAGAGGATGTAGATGAAGATGAAATGGGAGATATATGATACTGTGTGAAGAATTTGACAGAGCGCTGAAAGATCAAAGTCGAAACAAGGACTTGGGAGTAGACTTCATTCCATTAGAACTACTGGGGAGTAGACAACATTCCATTAGAACTACTGATAGCCTTGGCAGAGCCAGCCTTTACAAAACAGTACCATCTGATGAGCAAGATGTATGAGACCGGCAAAATACCCTCAGACTCAAGAAGAATATAATAATTTCAACCCCAAAGAAAGCAGGTGACGACAGGTGTGAAAATTACTGAACTATCAGTTTAGTAACTCATGGCTCCAATATACTAACACAAATTCTGTATGGACAAATGGAAAAACTGGTAGGAGGTGACCTCAGGGAAAATCAGTTTGGATTCCATAGAAATGTTGGAACAGGCAAGGGAATTCTGACCCTATGACTTATCTTAGAAGATAGAGTAAGGAAAGGCAAATCTACATTTATAGCATATGTAGACTTAGAGAAAGCTTTTGGCACTGTTGACTGGAAAACTCTCTTTCAAATTCTGAAGGTGGCAGGGGTAAAATACAGGGAGCGAAGGCTATTTACAGTTTGTACAGAAATCAAATAGCAGTTATAAGAGTAGAGAAACACAAAAGGGAAGCAGTGATTGAAATGGGGGTGAGACAGGGTAGGCTATCCCCAACGTTATTCAATCTGTATACTGAGCAAGCAGTAAAAGAAACAAAAGAAAAATTTGGAGTAGGAATTAAAATCCATGGGGAAGAAATAAAAACTTTGAGGTTTGCTGATGACATTGTAATTCTGTCAGAGACAGCAAAGAACCTGGAAGAGCAGTTGAACAGAATGGACAGTTTCTTGAAAGAAGGATATAAGATGAACATCAACAAAAGCAAAACAAGGATAATGGAATGTAATCGAATTGAATCAGATCATGCTGAGGGGAATTAAAAAAAATGGCTCTGAGCACTATGGGACTCAACTGCAGAGGTCATTAGTCCCCTAGAACTTAGAACTAGTTAAACCTAACTAACCTAAGGACATCACAAATATCCATGCCCGAGGCAGGATTCGAACCTGCGACCGTAGCGGTCTTGCGGTTCCAGACTGCAGCGCCTTTAACCGCACGGCCACTTCGGCCGCAAGGGGAATTAGATTAGGAAATGAGACACTTAAAGTAGTAGATGAGTTCTGCTATTTGGGGAGCAAAATAACTGATGATGGTCGAAGTAGAGAGGTATACAATGTAGACTGACTATGGAAAGGAAAGTGTTTCTGAAGAAGAGAAATTTGTTGACATTGAGAATAGATTTAAGTGTCAGGAAGCCTTTTCTGAAAGTGTTTGTATGGATTGTAGCCATGTATGGAAGTGAACATGGATGATAAATAATTTAGACAAGAAGAGAATAGAAGCTATTGAAATATGGTCCTACAGAGGAATGCTGGAGATTAGATGGATAGATCACGTAACTAATGAGGAGGTACTGAATAGAAATGGGGAGAAGAGAAATTTGTGGCATAACTTGACTAGAAGAAGGGATCGATTGGTAGGACATCACCAATTTAGTATTGGAGGGCAGCGTGCAGAGGAGACCAGGAGATGAATACACTAAGCAGATTCAGAAGGGTGTAGGTTGCAGTAGGTACTTCGAGATGAAGAAGCTTGCATAGCACAGGGTCGCATGGAGAGCTGCATCAAACCAGTCTCTGGACTGAAGACCAAAACAACAGTATAAACCTGATAATATATTTCAGTAATAAAGATAGCTTGACATTAAAATACTGTAAAGAGCTTCTACTAACACACATATTTTGTACAGTTGTTACATTCCAATATGTTATTGAAAATAATAGCGATAAAAATACTCAGAACTTGATTAAAAGTTTTCATAATAATAACACACACAACTTTATTTAAGAAAATTTATTATTTTAATATTCAAATAAGGTAAATTTGAAAGAACAGTCAGTTTTCAGTAAGACATTCATCATAGAAAGCATTACATTATTTTCCATTTCTTTCTTTCTTTATTGCTTTTTTTTTCTTTTTTTACATTCCTAATTGCAGTTTGGAGACCAATAGTTACATAATTATCAATAAAATCATAAATATGAAACAACAGTTTTCAGTGCAGGCAATTGTTTTTGGAAGCATTAACATTTGTTTTCTGACTTCTTACACATAGTAGTTTAGATACAAGTAGGTGACACAACTTTATTACATTTTCCATACGATTTGTTTGTTTTATAGTCATTGCTTGCTGGACTGAACTTAGAGCGCAAACATTTAGTCTGTTTTATTGTTGTTACTGTTTTTGATGCACTCTGCCACACATTAGGGGTTTTGAATGCTCCTTACCACGTTCACCCAGATCTGGCACAGAAACAGCAGGTTTTGTGCATATCAATAGTGTGCAGTTTATAACCTTCAAGCTCCAATAGGAGTGGAGATACAGATAAAAATGTTTTTTCCAGCCCCTGGCATATAAGCTTCCTGCCTGACAGGCATGTTGTGTGGGAACAGTATTGACCTGCGAAATCAACCTGTGCTGCAGGGCAGCCTACATGTCAGGGGAAAGAAATAGTTTTCCAGGCCCCAACACATAGACTTCCTTGCATGATAGGCGTGTTGTGTTGGAGTGGGAGTGGCCTGCTTTATCGACTGTTTTGCATGGCGGCTTGTACGTCAGGGGCAAATAAATGATTTTCAACCCCCTGATGTGGCTCCTGCTTTGCATAACAGGTGTGTTGTGGGAGTAGTATTGGTCTGCTTTAATGAGATGGGGAAAGGTTGAGATGAATAGAGCGGGGCAGGGACGAACAGAACAAGGGGGACAAGGATATGGACAGAGAGAGAAGAGGAGGGGGAGAAATGTGAGGCAGGTGAAAGGTATAGGGGGATAGTGGGCTAGTGGAAGGTGTAGAGTGGGAGGCGGCAATGGAAAGAGAGGAGGAGGAGAATATGGTCAGAAGGAGGGGGGATGAAGATAAGGTCAGAGAGAGGGGGAGGAGGATATGGTCAGAGGGAGGGGGTGTGAATATATGGTCAGAGAGATGGAGTTAAGGAAAAGGAGAGACAGACAGAGATGGGATGACAAGGTGGACACCAAGAGGGGACAGATGTGATATGTTCAGTATATGTGTCGAACGCATACACAGAGGAAGCCCTGGGGAAAAAGCTAGTATGTAGTACAAATGGAAACTTCTGGAACATTGTGAAAACTTTCATGACTCACCTGTTGGTTTTTTATTTGCATATGTTGTGTGCCTGTATGAAACGCCTTGCATTGAACTATAATCCAAAATCATTTGTGGCCTCTTATCAGCCCTGTCACTGATTTCATCATGATGGTGGAGTGTGCTCATTAGTACAATATTATTATAATAGAAATTATGATAGAAATATAATTTTCCACAGGAGTGACATTTGTGGAGTAAAATGAAAATCTATGAACCTCCTTGTTGGTCATATTTTGTGCAAGCTCTGGCTTATATTTCCTTATAGTTTCCAACTTTGTTAATTTCCGTTTCAGTTGCCCCTAACTGTATGAGATAAAAAAAGTTGTCAGATATGGTATTCTGACCTTGCAACTCAGAAGTGAGATCAGTAATTACCCTCATTACCTGATTTTTTTCCTAGTGCCATTCTGCTCTTCTTTCCTTTATAAATTTGGGCTTTCAGTACATGTGAAAACTGCTGTCACAGCGTCCATATTTTGAGACCATATTTTGCAAGTTTACGTGGGATATACTGTTTGAATGAACAGCAACCTCTGAATGCTCCTCACTGCTTGTTGATAGTAACATTTTCTTAAAGATTGTAGAATTTAGGACGAGCTTCTATCCTCTTCTCCTAAACACTGCAAAATGCAGCAAGTTTATTAGTTTGTACCTTTTTCTCTACAGTGGATTTCTTAGCAAATCACGAGACACACAATATCTTACAGGATGATTCATTTGACATAATTGCTTGAAATATTTTGTGCCCAGTATCCTTGTCCCACAGAGGTTTTGTAGATTGCCATGTAATTGATTTGCACCCCACAAGGAATAAGACTCCTAGTACGCAAGAAAAACAGAATAATCGAGTTTTGCAAAACAGAAGCATCCATTTTTGTCCATTGTTGACTATAAACTTCCTGCCCTGGCATCTCCAATATATAATTTTGAAACACTGTACAAAATTCTACTTCAAATGAACTTTTTACATAATTTACTCTGCTGGCTTCATACCTGTTAACTCCTGCTGTACATTCAAAGCTGATAGGCAGCCATGTGCTAGTGGGTCTAACTGCCATTCTGTATTCCCATTATTAGAATGAAAAGACTATACAGTATTTTGTACAAGTTGTGGACTGCCATCGGAATACTTACTGTCAGTGGCATTACTAACATGATCTTTAAACTTGGAAAGTGATACTTAAGCTGCTGAGGAATTTATTAATTCTGCCACTCAACATCAGTCGGTGATTTAGTTACCATACTGTCACAATTCAAATTGATTAGCAACAATAAAGATTCAAATAATTGAGAAGTATTAAACAACTCCTTGGGAATGAGTAAAAAAGTAATCCCATTGTTGTAAACACAGAGGCTTTGTTGATTCGGCTATGAAGTTTTCTCGACACAGTCCTTGCGTAAAGTAAACTGAAAGCTTTTTATGCTTTGTTCATTGTTCAAAGTAAGTTGGAACATTAAAAATCATTATTACCATAAAGTGGAGATGCTGAGTCACAACAATGAGACTGTCACAAAAAGAGCTTTCAGCCGATAAGGCCTCCACTATATGGTAAGTAGCAACTGTCCTTTTGATAATATTGTTTCAGAAAACAAAAAACAAAAAAACAACATTAGAGTAACAGTAATCATATTTATGTTGGGAAATTGTTGCATATGTCTCCAATAAGGTTTGTGACCAAGCTACGTAAAATATTGCCAAGCATATACGTGTGTTGCTCATATATTCTCAGACAAAGTAACTGAAAATTTTGTAAAGTTATCCTGGTATTTACATAATGAGAAATGAAATTAATAACCATTTTTGGTCATATAGACCTGAATAGAACAACAGGGTTAATGAACTTTAACTGCATTTTGGTTAGAGTTTTAAGCAGTATTTTTTGTGGCATGTAGAATAAAAATAAATAAAATTAAAAAGCTGCACAAACAGTCATTTAAGCCATGTCACTTGCAGTTCCGTTTGGATGAAGAACTCTAATTTCTAAGATCGAGAGTCCTTTTCAAGAATGCAAGCATTGAGCCACCAACTTTTGAGAACTGGCTCTACTGGTTAAGACAAATGTAACGAATCCAGCATCAGTAATGCTTAAATCTTCTGTGAAAGAATGCTGTTTAGAATTTACCATCAAGGAGTATGGTTTAATTATAGCCAGAAGTATAAACACTGAAACTCAAGGAGTATGGTATTAGTCTCTTGGCTGATATTTAAGTTACTGAACTGGGACGATAACACTCACCTTGCTAGTATACTGTGTTGTGCATAGTTCAGAGTGGAAGCCAAGAATGGTTCCTTGAACAAAATCATACAGTTGCTTGAGTAACATATAATTTTCCAGTGCCTTTTTAAACTGGCTTTAGCAGCAAGCCGTTTGACAGAACTTTCTAATCTATTGCAAGCCTTTTCACCCTGTGCTGTGACATAATAGTGCCATTCTGCATCAATATTCTAATTAGTCTTATGAAGGCACGTGTTGAGGAGTTTTTTCCTGTTTTATATTTTGCAGCACAGTTGCCACAAAAGTAGAACGTACAAAATATGTTAAGACAGTTTTTGCTTCAGCACCAACTGAATGTTCCACCCCTATCAAACAACACTGTAAGTATGTAAATGTCTTTATATATGAATTATTTTTGTTGTTCTTAAATGGTAATGCAATGGTATGTCCAGTATCTTTGTAAAAGTGATCTATGGATTACGACTACTACTACTATTACTATTACTGAGATCAGGTTTGACTTCCAGATATTAAACTCAAGTGTATCATTTGTAAGTAGTCATAAATGAAATATTACTTCAGATTTTTGAGTTCATTGTTATCCTCGTAATATAGAACAAGAAGGTACAGTGGTCTTGACTGATGGTCCAGTGGTAGGACTGGATTTCATCTTAAAGCACAAATCAGTAACTTTCAGCAAAATTATAGGTTATGAGTACTTCTGCATCTTGTAAGTTATTTTGTATAACCACAAATCTGGTTTGCCTCACTTTGTACACTGAAACTGAACTAACAATGGAAGCTGAGGACTGTTATTTTTGAAAGTCGCTTGAATGATGAGTCATTTAATGTTGCAAGTAAGTAGCTGAACAAATTAATTCACGTGTGAGAAGTTACGAATATCTTTCATATAAGGGGCAGTCAAATGAAAACTGAGGAGCACCTGCCACAATGGAACCAGGGGATGGTTCCATACAAAAATAATAACCACACATGTAAGACATTTATCCCACTGGGAGACAAGACAGTCAATTCCTGTTTCGGAGACATGGTCGGCCACCAACAGATCCACAACTGGACACCCCCCCCCCCTCCTCCCCCTGCGGGACAAGAAATTAGAAGAGATTTTTCAAAATTTTCCCGAAGAGCGAGCCAATTGGTGAAGGGTGCCTTACATGGTGTATCATGTCCATCGTGCACCTTCGTGGGTGCGTTTTCCTCCACCCACAATGCAGTGTCGTTTCCTGCGCCGACGATGACCATGGAATTCTTTGCACGTCATATCCAGCATGGTAGCCAGTCTGTTGTGGTGGAGCCCCCTGACTATACAGGGATCGCTCTGCTGATGCCTGCACCATTAACTCCTCACATATGCCAAGGAGTAGATGCCCTGGGGCCTTGGGATGCCCGGCAATGGCCATCCTGCCAAGTGGCCTTTGCTGCGACTGGGTGGTGCCCGTGGGGAGGACCCCTGGACGGAGTGGATGGCATCAGGGCAGATGACGCGCAATGAAGCATACCACGTCATCACTTGCTGGTGATCAAGCACCAGCAGTCCCTAAGCGTTCCAAGTTTCAGTCCAGTGCAAGGAAGTATGATCCTAAATCGTTCCCCTCCCTGGCCACACCATCAGAGGAATGCCAGGCTAAGGATGGCAGCGAACCTTATTCGCCCCGGTACCTTGTATGTACAAGAGCTGAGGGGGACTCCTTTGTCTCGATGAAGCCTCACTTTTTTGTAGAGCATTTAGAGGACAAGTTTGGGGAGGTGGAGGGCTTGTCCAAAATGCGGTTAGGGTCAGTCTTGATAAAAATGGCACCCTCTGCCCAGGCACAAGCATTACTCACTTGTGACAAACTGGGGGATGTTTCCGTTACCAACATACCTCATAAGAGCTTGAATATGGTCCAGGGTATTATATTCTACCAGGACTTTCTTTTGCAGTCTGACAACAAGCTGCGCGTTAACTTAGAGTGACGAGAAGTTCATTTCGTCTGGCACATCCATCGGGGTCCGAGAGATTATCAGGTTGCCACTGGTGCCTTCATCTTGGCCTTCAAGGGTGACACATTACCTAAGAAGCTCAAGGTTATGGTCTACCCCTGTGATGTCAAGCCATATATCCCTCCTCCAATGTGGCGCTTTAAGTGCTGGAAGTTTGGCCATACATCTTCCCGCTGTACTTCCAGCATCACATGTCGAGATTGTGGACATCTATCCCATGCCAATACTCCATGTGCACCATCTCCTGCAATTGCAGAGAGCATCATTCCCCTTGCTCACCAAACTGCAGGATTTTACAGCGAGAAAGGAAAATTGTGGAATGCAAGATCCTGGACTGACTAACCTACATGGAGGCCAAGAGGAAATTTGAGCACCTACATCCTGTGGCTATGACCACCTCTTATGCTGCCACTACAAGAACAGCTGTAGCCCTATCAGTTCCGCGAATTCCTGTCGGCTCTCAGAACCAGAAGACGACACCTGCCCCCTTAATGGTGGGGGCACTTCCCTCCCTGTTGCTCCCACACCACCTACCTCGGGAGCACTGTCCTCCCAACCATTGGGGACACCAGTCTCAGCTGGAGAAACATCAGTCTTCTTCGGCTCCTCTCGCTAGGAAGGGGTCCCTTGGGTCACTCCTGTCCCGGGTTTCTGCTAGTGGGAAAGATGACACCCACCAGTGGCTAAAGTGACCAAAAGCAGCTGGTTTTAGGGCTTCATGATCATCCACAGGCCCGGAGACTGAATCAGTGAAGTCCTCCCAGTCAGAGAAACCAAAGGATCAGCGAGAGAAATCCAGAAAGAAGACCCCCACAATACCAAGGGAATTGCGGTGGCACTCACACCATCGCTGCCTACAAGCTCTGTGTCTGAGGATGAGGTGAAGATGGTGTCTGCTGATGACCTATATCTCGCCAGACCCTCAGACGAATGGATATAGCCAGTTCAGGAAATAAGTCGGTGGCAGCTGGTGATCCTGTGGCGTAGACTACCTCATTGAGTGTTTCGTGCCTTCCCAGTCTCGCGATCACGCCATCCTCCAGTGGAATTGCAGCAGTTTTTTCCACCACGGCAACTGCTAAGCTTTACACCTTTTTCCTGCATTGATCGCCAGGAAACCTGGTTCCTAGCAATGTGGACCCCTGCTGTTCGCGGCTACAGGGGATATTACAAGAACTGTAGTGAATATAATAGAGTGTTGGATGGAGTTTGCGTTTATGTCCTGAACTCAGTATGTAGTGAACCTGTGCCCCTTCAAACTCCTCTTGAAGCTGTAGCTGTCAGGATGCAAACCACGCAGAAAATATCTGCAACGAATATCTCCCTCCAGATGGTATGGTACCCCTGCACGTATTGGCTGCACTGATTGATTGACTCCCTAACCTTTCCTACAATTGGGAAATTTTAATGCCCATAACTCCTTGTGGGGTAGCACCGTGCTTACTGGCTGTGGCAGAGATGTCGAAAATTTACTGTTCCAACTCGACCTCTGCCTCTTAGACACTGGGGCCACCACACATTTCAGTGTGGCTCATGGTAGTTACTTGGCCATTGATTTATCAATTTGCAGCCCAGGACTTCTCCCATCTATCCACTGGAGAGCCCATGATGACCTGTGTGGTAGTGACCACTTCCCCATCTTCGTGTCACTCCCTGGTGTCATGCCCATGGATGTCTACCCAGATGGGCTTTAAACAAGGCAGACTGGGTAGCCTTCACCTCTGCTGTCGCCGTTGAATCTCCCCCATGTGGTGCCATCGATGTTCTGACTAAGCAGGTCACTACAACGATCATTTCTGCGGCGGAAAATGCGGTCTCTCTTTCTCTAGGGTGCCCCCAGCGAAAGACAGTCCCTTGGTGGGCGCCGGAAGTCGCTGAGGCAATTAAAGAGTGCCGGCGAGCTCTACTGCGACATAAGCGGCACCCTTCCGTAGAACACCTAATAGCCTTTAAGCGGCTTTGTGCCCGCGTTCACCTGCTTATATAACGACGGAAACAGGAGTGTTGGGAGAGGTACGTGTTGACCATTGGGTGCCATACGTCACCTTCCCAAGTCTGAATGAATATCAGACATCTTTTTTGGTACCAGACCCCAACAGGTGTCCCTACCGTTAACATCAATGGCGTGCTCTCTACCAATGCAAATGTGATTGCCGAGCACTTTGCTCGAGCCTCTGCGATGGAGAACTAACCCCCAGCCTTTCACACCTTCACATGGCAGATGGAAAGGAAAGTCCTCTCGTTCACTACATGCCACAGTGAACCCTATAACACCCCATTTACAGAGTGGGAGCTCCTCAGCACCCTTGCACATTGCTTCAACACAGCTCCTGGGCCTGATCGGATCCACAGTCAGATGATTAAACATCTGTCATCTGACTACAAGCGATATATCCTTGTCATCTTCAACTGGATCTCATGCAATGGCGTCTTTCCATTGCAATGGTGGGAGAGCACCATCATTCAGGTGCTAAATCCTGGTAAAAAGCCGCTTGATGTGGATAGCTATCAGCCCCACTAATGTTCTCTGTAAGCTGCTGGATTGTATGGTGTGACGATGGTTGGGTTGGGTCCTGGAGTCACATGGCCTACTGGCTCCATGTCAGAGCGGCTTCCACCGGGATCGCTCTACCACTGATAATCTTGTGTCCCTCGAGTCTGCCATCCAAACAGCCTTTTCCAGACGCCAGCATCTGGTTGCCATGTGTTTTGACTTACGTAGAGCCTACAACATGACCTGGCGACAGCATATCCTTGCTACATTGTGCGAGTGGGGATTCCGGGGCCCGCTCCCAAGTTTTATCCAAAAACTTCGTGTCGCTCCATACTTTCCGTGTCCAAGTTGGTGCCTCCCATAGTCCCTCCCGTATTCAGGAGTATGGCATTCTGGAGGGTTCCATATTGAGTGTATCTCTATTTTTAGTGGCCATCAATGGCCTAGCAGCAGCTGTAGTGTCGTCGGTCTCCCCTTCTCTATATGCAAATGACTTTTGCATTTCGCACTGCTCCTCCAGTACTGGTGCTGCTGAGCGGCACCTACAGGGAGCCATTCACAAGGCACAGTCATGTCGTGTGTCGTGCACTTCTGTCCCGGTAAAAAGCTGCTTGATGTGGATAGCTATCAGCCCCAACAACGTTCTCTGTAAGCTGCTGGCTTGTATGGTGTGTTGACGGTTGGGTTGGGTCCTAGAGTCACGTGGCCTACTTGTACTGTTCACCCTGAACCCGAACTTGATCTTAATGAGGACCCACTCACTGTAGTGGAGTCGTATTGATTCTTAGGACTGGTTTTCGATGTCCAATTGACTTGGCTACCTCACCTACATCAGCTTAATTGGGAGTGCTGGCAGCACCTCAATGCTCTCCACTGCCTGAGCAACACCAACTGGAGTGCAGATTGCTCTACACTGCTGCAGCTCTACAGAGCCCTTGTTCAATCCTGCCTTGACTATGGAAGTCTGGTTTACAGTTCCGTGGCACCCTCAGTGTTGCGTTTACTGAACTAGTGCACCATTGTGGTGTTTGCCTAGCGACGGGAGCTTTTAGAACGAGTCCGGTGACCAGTGTCCTGATGGAGGCCGGAGTCCCTTCATTGCAGAAGCGACGTGCACAACTCCTCACCAGTTATGTTGCACACACTTGTAGTTCTCCTGAGCATCCAAATTACCATCTCCTTTTCCCACCCACAGCAGTTCATCTACCTCATCGGCGGCCCTGGTCAGGGCTCACAATTGTGATTTGCGTGTGATCGCTTCTCTCTGAACTGGAGTCCTTCCCTTTACCACCTCTACTTGAGATCCATTCACATACACCTCCATGGTGTACACCTCAGCTGAAGCTTTGTCTGGACCTTTTGCGTGGCCCTAAGGACTCCATTAACCCCACCGCTCTCCGCTGTCACTTCCTCTTGATTCTTGACGTGTTCCGGGCTTCTGAAGTTGTTTACACTGATGGCTCAATGGCTGATGGTAATGTTGGCTTCGCCTATGTCCACAGAGGCCATATTGAACAGCATTCCTTGCCCGCTGGCTGCAGTGTTTTCACTGCAGAGCTTTTGGCCGTATCTCGTGCCCTTCAGTACATCCATTCGTGTTCTGGTGAGTTGTTTCTTCTGTGTTCTGACTCCCTGAGCAGCTTACAAGCTATCGACCAGTATTACCCTCGCCATCGTTTGGTAGCGAACATCCAGCAGTCCATCTCTGCTCTAGAACGGTCCAGTTCAGTGGTGTTTGTGTGGACCCCAGGACACGTCGGAATCCCAGGCAATGAACTTGCTGACAGCCTAGCCAGACAGGCTACGTGGAATCCGCTCCTGGAGATGGGCATTTCTGAAACTGACCTGTGTTCTGTCTTACGCCACAAGGTTTTTTCGGCTGTGGGAGACACAGTGGCACAACAGTATGCACAACAAATGGTGTGTCATTAAGGAGACTGTGAATGTGTGGAAATCTTCCCTGTGGGCTTCTCGCAGGGAATCTGTTTTCCTTTGTCGCCTCCACATTGGCCATACATGGCTCACACATGGTTACCTCCTCCATCATGAGGACCCACTTCGGTGTCACTGTGGCTTCCAAATGACAGTCGTTCACCTCTTGCTGGACTGCTCACTTTTAGCTGCTCTGTGGCGGACTTTTAACTTTCCCAGCACCCTAACTTCGGTGTTGGGCAACACTGCCTCAACAGCAACTTTAGTTTTACGTTTTATTTGTGAGGTTGAGTTTTATCATTTGATCTGAGTTTTAGCCCATGTCCTTTGTCCCTCTGTGTCCTCCACCCTAGGGCTTTTAGTGTGGAGGTTTTAATGTGTTGCAGAGTAGCTGGTTTCTCCTTTTTTTATTCTCATGGTCAGCCAGCTATGGTAATCTGCTTTCTTGTTTTTAATCTCCTCTCCCTGTTTCTTGTGTCTCTCGTGGTTTTCTTGTCCACTTTTGTCCATTGTAGTGCTTGTTGTCCTTCTGTCATTCTTCCGGTTCTTCCTTTCTTCTGTTATTGTGCCGTACATCTTCTTTGTTTTCTTCTTTCCCTTGGGTAATTGTTCTACTGGAAACGGTCCCTTCCCCCCCCCCCCCCCCCCTTTTGAACCAACCAACCATCCACAACTGGACCCACTTTTGCAAATCCTTGTCTGATTCAAACCGATGTCCACGCGTGTCTTTCTTCAGGTCAACAAAGATGTGAAAACTGCACAGTGAAAGATCTGGGGTAGGCGGAGGCTGTTGCAGTGTTTCCTAACCAAATCACCGAGGCATAGCCCTTGTCATAGTGCTGCACATTGATTCTGATCCCATTGTTGAGGAACTCAATTAGCAGAGTTGCACAACAATGCCTGCCCCCACAATGCCAATCAGCAAATCCATTATCATGCAACTCTGCTTGTTGAGTTCCTCAAACATGGAACCACAATGAATGTGCAGGCGCCGTGAGTACACTTTGTAAAAGCTGTGATGCGCCATAAAGTCGAAATGCCCAAGAATGCTGTCAGATGAAGTCATCGTGTTGCACAATAATGCCCGCTCCACCCTGCCAATCAGACAAAAGCTACACTTTAGTGATTTGGTTGGGAAACACTACAACATCCTCCCTACAGCCCAGATATTTCATTATGTGGTTTTCACATCTTTGGTGACCTGAAGAAAGACACGCATGGTGTCAGTTTCAGTTGGACGAGGAAGTGCAAGAGTGAGTAGGGTTGTGGATCCATCAGTACAGACCACATTCTACGAAACAAGAATTGGCCGTCTCGTCTCCCAGTGCGATAAATGTCTTAACGGTAGTAATAATTACTTTTGAATGGAACCATTCCACGGTCTCATTGTGGCAGGTGTTCGGTTTTCATTTGACTGCTCCTTATACATGGTTCAGCAATAACATTAGTATCCAGTTGCAAATGACGCACCCCTCCTCCCACCCTCTCAAACTGCCAGTTACCAGTTTGCCATCATGCACTGAAGTAAAGAACATGCTTCTAGTGATCCTTCCCATCCCCTCAGAAAATAGTATTCCAGTGCCCATCTAATCTACACAATACCCTACAACATCCTTACATTACAACTATCCCCAAGAGTTGCCACATAAGTCATATGGAAGATACAATGTAAGACCTGCCCACTGCACCCACATGCACATATTGCTACAGTCCAATCTTATCTTATCCTGTCAGGGGCTGAACCACATTTGAAAGCAGTCATGTAATATACTAGCTCTACCATAATTTTTGTGAAGTCCCTCCCACTCTCTGTGTCATTGTGCACTGAACATAACTCCCTCCGCCTGAGGCCAGAACAAGCTCACTGGAGACACATTGCTATCGCATGCACCTACTGCCTCTCCCTCCCAGCTGTCGGTCATCTTTCCCCATCACTATCTCCCACTCCCCACCTTGTTTCTCCCCTCGCCCACTCCACCTGCCACAACCTGTCAGCCCAGTTGAGCTTACATTATTTACGTTCCTCCAAGGACTTTCCATTAGCGTAGGTAATATAGACAAAATGTAGATTTCTTTCTAAAATTCATCTTTACTAATGAAAACCATTTAAAAAAATGTAGTCAAGTAAAATACATGGAAATTGCAGTACTTATTTGTGTTCAACACAGGGAACAGTTCGGGCTATATCTACATATTTTGCTATCCAGATGAGGAGAGTTGTCAGGTACTGGAAGTGGTAAGGCTCTTTAAGGCACATGATCAGGCAGTGATCTCATTAGACAGTGGCAGAAAAACGATGATTTCCACTGATAACTCTGGTGTTGTTACAATATGGGCAATTGACGACAGCATGAGCCATCTTGCTACTATTCCTAGCTTCAGGTAGGTTTAATTGTAGTTTGAACCATGTTAAAAATAGGCCAGTAGTAATTTTGCAAAAAATACATAATGAAAACTGTCAAAAATGTATGAATTTTAACACAACACCTGTGTTGTGACAAATTCAATAGCACTCAGGTGCAAATGACATTGATACAGATTGAATTGCAGTGTCTTTACAGCATTTTGTAATCTTCCTCTAGTTTCAAAATAAGGTGCCATATTTTGACCATTTCGGGCAGCAGTCAGTACATGCCACAGTCCATCTGCAATGATATTACATTTAAGTTCTCCTATTGTTGTAAATTGGTAGTTGAAACTGTATGGCACAAGGGGCTCACTAGGGCAGGCTGCTCCAGCTCAAGTGCCCACTCGTGGGCAGTAGGGCACTCAGGTGGGCATGGGTGGCAAACTGCTGCCATGCGGACACTCAGGGAGCCTGGCTATGTCCTGTATGATAGCGCTGCTGTAACTGAGCACCTGTAAGCAGGGGTGTCCAATGACTCGCATATGCACAGAAAGTGTACAGTAAAGCTACCTGACAGGTAGCCAGTACTAACTGTGCCAGTCTGCATGTGAGTTGTAAGCTACTCATGAGGACCACGCCACATGGGATAGTGTAGGAACTGCCTGTCCTAGATATCAGCTGACTTACAAATTGAATGCCTGTATTTATAAAAATGCCAGCATCATTATTGTTCCATGTCCCAGTTTTACTTCAGTTCCCAACATTCAAACACTGGTCTGTCAAATGTTATGCCCAAGAAAAGCGCAACATTGAAATGGAAATGCTTCAAAAGAAATTTAAAGCAATAACACCTCCTAATAATGGCGAGGAACAACATTGCTTAAAGTGTATCATCTCAAAGTGTGGGTGAGTGGACAACAAAACAGAAATAAATGATAAACTCATGGAGCATTCATGGTGATAAAAAGAGTATGAAGCAGTCAACTTATCCAAGGGCAGAGACATGTGAGGTGACGCAGCATCTGTTCTGTTTTTGTGAAGTCTTTCAAGATTTGTTGGGGAAAGAGTGTTTATACACTAGGTCATCTGTTTAGAGATGAATGAAAACTATAAAATGTTGTTGTTGTTGTGGTCTTCAGTCCTGAGACTGGTTTGATGCAGCTCTCCATGCTACTCTATCCTGTGCAAGCTTCTTCATCTCCCAGTACCTACTGCAACCTACATCCTTCTGAATCTGCTTAGTGTATTCATCTCTTGGTCTCCCCCTACAATTTTTACCCTCCACGCTGCCCTCCAATACTAAATTGGTGATCCCTTGATGCCTCAGAACATGTCCTACCAACCGATTCCATCTTCTGGTCAAGTTGTGCCACAAACTTCTCTTCTCCCCAATCCTATTCAATACTTCCTCATTAGTTATGTGATCTACCCATCTAATCTTCAGCATTCTTCTGTAGCACCACATTTCGAAAGCTTCTATTCTCTTCTTGTCCAACCTATTTACCGTCCATGTTTCACTTCCATACATGGCTACACTCCATACAAATACTTTCAGAAATGACTTCCTGACACTTAAATCTATGTTACCCACAGTAATATTAGCATTGCAAAATAACATGGGTGATCATGAAATACCTTGCTAAACTGTGAAGAACATTGCAGGACTGAGGACCTCACAGTAGTGAATAACCGTCTTTCAAATTTGGCAAATGCTTTCCCAAAGATGTTGCTCAGATTCAGGCAGATGGTAGAATTTGTCCTTAACAGTGGTGATCTGGTAGAGATGACTAACAAAGCTGTTAACAGGTGAACACTGCTTTATGACAAGTGTGATGGTAATGTACATGGGTGCTGCACAGGAGCTTCACTCATCAGCACTTGAAACTGCGTTAACATATTTGGAGCACCAACCTGCAGCCTCTGTAATTACATCTGCATACTTAAAAGAAAGTGGGGATTACACTGCTTTCAAGAGACCCTAAGCAGACAAAAAGAAAAAAAAAAAACTTAACGAGATTTTAAAGTCTCAACAGTTTTGTGTTTTTAATTACAGTGTCAAAAGCTTGTTTGTAAGGTTGTGTGTATGTTGGTACCAATTGCTTATTACATTTTTTGTGGTTGTTTATTGTTATTATTACATTCATATATACATAATTTTTTCATAGAATTAAGGGTTTTAAGGGTTTTCTGTTACAAATAAGTATGTACCTAATATATGTAGTACCAATTTTGCTTCTTTTTTAATTTTTTTCCCCCATTGCAGTTATCTGAGATTGTTCCGGCCATGACTGTCTTGGAATACTAGGATTCCGTTGTAGTAATATTACAGCATTTTGATTCCTCCGTTCTTACCTAAGTTGAAGATGCTTTTAAATTGCTGCTCAGCCCCGTACAAATGTATTACACTGAAGTGCTGAAGAAACTGGTATAGGCATGCATTTTCAAATAGAGAGACATGTAAACAGGCAGAATAGGGCACTGCAGTCAGCAAAGCCTATGTAAGACAACAGGTGTCCGGCGCAGTTGTTATATCAGTTACTGCTGCTACAATGGCAGGATGTCAATATTTGAGTGAGTCTGAACGTGGTGTTATAGTCAGTGCACGAAAAATGGGACACAGCATCTCCAAGGTAGTCTGGATGTGGGGATTTTCCTGTATGACCATTTCAAAAGTGTACTGTGAATATCAGGAATCCAGTAAAATATAAAATCTCCGACATTGCTGTGGCCAGAAAAAGTTCCTGCAAGAACAGGACCAACGACAAATGAGGAGAATCCTTCAATGTGACAGAAGTGCAACCCTTCCGCAAATTGCTGCAGATTTCAATGCTGGGCCATCAACAAGAGTCAGCATGCGAACTATTCAATGAAACATCATCAATATGGCCTTTCTGAGCTGAAGGCCCACTCATGTACCCTTTATGACTGCACGACACAAAGCTTTATACCTCGCTTGGGCCCATCAACACCGACATTGGACTGTTGATGACTGGAAACATGTTGCCTGGTTGGACGAGTCTCACTTCAAATTGTATAGATCAGAAGGCCGTGTACGGGTATGGAGGCAACCTCATGAATTCATGGATTTTTTCAAGCTGGTGGAGGCTCTGTAATGTTGTGGGCCATGTGCAGTTGGAGTGATATGGGACCCCTGATAAGTCCAGATATGACTCTGACAGGTGACATGTACGTAAACATCCTGTCTGATTACCTGCATCCATTCTTGTCCATTGTGCATTCAGACAGACTTAGGCAATTCCAGCAGGACAATGCAACACCCCACATATCCAGAATTGCTACAGAGTGACTCAAGGACCACTTTTTTGAGTTTAAACACTTTTGCTGGCCACCAAGCTCCCTACACATGAACATTATTGAGCATATTTGGGATGCCTTGAAACATGCTGTTCAGAAGAGATCTCCACCCCCTCGTACTCTTACCGATTTATGGACGGCCCTGCAGAATTTATGGTGGCAGTTCCCTCCAGCACTACTTAGACATTAATCGAGTCCATGACATGTTGTGTTGCGGCACTTTTGCATGCTCCCTCGGGCATTACACAATATTAGGCAGGTGTACCAGTTTTTTTGGCTCTTCAGTGTATAATATAGATCTGTTCCTCTTACCTGATGGATCTGGCTGAAAGCTCAGGAAATTCTATATTTGAATCATCCTTTTTTATGGTCTGATAAATTCATTTTCTAAAAAATTGTTAGCTAGTAACAATCTATCTCTTTTTGAAAGATTATCTATTGCTAACTGTAAGTATATGCTTTCAGTTCAGTTTGCACGTCTTTGGTGAACTGTGACAGTGTTGTAATTGCGGGGTATCTCTCTGGCCACCTCCGCCTATTTGAGAGCCCGTCTGGTCAGCTTCTTTATGATGTGACAGCTCATGCACGTCCTGTCACAGCTCTCGACTTTACACCTGAAGCTGGATTATTGTTATCTGTATCAGAAGATTCTTTTATTAGAATCTGGCAGTTGGAACCCGGTGATAAATTGGTAAGTATTGCAAATATCGGATTGCTAAAATTTTGATTAGGTCAGTAAGACATGCATCTATGAGTACGTCATCAAAAAATCTGTATAGCATTGTCTCATCATTAACATTATTTTAGCCGTAGGTACACTGTGCAGACTCTCCACCCTATGAGATTAAAAAGTAACAACTTTGACAAAATGAAATGCTAATGAATAACACATTCATAGTATATACTGGGCTTGTTAAAACCAATGTCTTAAGCATAAGTAATCAAGTGTCTGATCCATTTTATAAGGAACTACAAAAGCTGATGGACATGATAAATAAAATTGACTTTATTTGTAAAAACAGTAATTAAAATGCAATGGTTTGACATAAATCTTTCCATAAGTTGTAGGGACAGAAGGAGAATCTTGCTTTGGCAATATGGGTACCATCTAAGAGCGTTTTGTATGTTCAGTAAATGCAAAATTATGAGATGAGTTTTTTGGGAAAAAACATATTTATAAATTCACCTAACAAGGTAGTGACATAGATTAATAATTGATTCTGTGGTAACTAATGAGGAACTTTGTCCCACAGCTACCAGTACTCAACTGGGAAAGAAGATGTACCATAATGTTAGGCAATTATTTAATAATCTCAGAGATATTTAAGTTACCTACATAGAAGAAAATGAAAGCAAAGATAGAGCACAAACATCAGAGTGTTACTAAACATATATTTTACAAACTGACAGCAATTTACACCAAAGTAGACTAACAGAAAAATTCTGTCAGCAGGTAACATAGAACAGGAATGGCTTAACACTGAAAAAGATATTGAAGTAGTTAGTTCCATAGATTATATTCAGAATAAACTACATGATGTCCTGCCTAATACTACTTAAGTCTTGCTACCTGCGTAACGACATCATAGACCCTCGTTTTTCTCCTTATCTCTTTGAACATGATCCTGTTTCTCAGATTCACTCCAAGCATTGCTCTCTCTGTATTGCCATTTGACAGACCCGGAACCAAATTGCACTGCTTTTTGTAAGTTTCATTGTTTTGAGCCCATATGTTGTTACTGGCAGAATGCGTGTGTCAGACTTCCCTTTTTGAATTTATAGGGATAGCCACTTTACGGATGATATCTGCAAAGCGAAGGTGGATGAAATGTTTTCCATCTATGTTGATACCTTTCTGTCCCCAGGACAGACACTTGAACACATCCTTCAGAGCCAGGGTGAATAATTTAAGTTATAATTGCGTCTGCTGTCTGACACCTCTCCTCTAAAGAACTTCTACACTGGTCCAGTCTTCCTTTATTTTCACATGTAGAATGGCATTCTCATAAATGTAGCAATTAAGAGGGTATATCTGTAGTCAATGTGAGCTCTGTCCATTGCCCTCAACATTGTGTAGGTCTTGACCATCTACAGAATTCCTCTATGGTGTAGAAGGATTTGTTAAGGAGAAACACCTGAAATCTACATGTGAAAACACTTCTGCTATCTATCAGTCATTTTATTTCCATGTGTCAGCTTTATAACTGCATATTTCACCCATTTCTGTGCCAAAGTTAGATTCATTAAAGGGCAATGCAGATTATTTTTCCTTCAAGTATTCTATTTGTGAATTTGTCTGTTGCTCTCAAACCCAAATAAATTGTTGGTAACAAATTTCTTAAATGAATAAATGTACTGTGTGCTAATGGTTAATATTCACAGCTTTTTTACAGAGATGCCTGCAAGATATGTGTGTATGAACTCCACGTGTAATTCTATGTACTTTCTTTTGTGCAGGTCCTAAAAACCACTAAGAGTAAAATAGGTCCTATATTGGAAGATATCACTTTTGAACTTGATATGGAGGCAAACTCTGTTTCTTCCATCTTTTATACATGTGTTAGGGAGAGAAAACAATGTCAAAAACCTGACACAAATAGAGAAGAGTGTTAACACTACATTGAATACAAATATGAGTTGTAATAATATAAATGCAAGAAAACAGTGTAGACAGATTCTACATAAATCATCGCACACTGTTCTAGACTGCCATTGGGGAAATTGATTCTTAGTGGTCCTCTACAGCAGTTGTAGCATTCTTCCATTTTCAGTTTATGGACAGACTGTATCATCTCAGAATGACCTACAAGGTCCTCTTCTGTAAGTAGAAAAAATAACTTCACTGAGTACATGTTTCTAAACTGGAGTTATTCTAAGTTTATTGAGTACTTATTTGCGATGTTAAGTGAGTTTTGTGTAAAAGTATGTTCCAATAAACAATGGCTGAGAAGTACTCAGTTAGTAAGTATGATGTCAGTGGCCTACATAGTGTTGGTGGGAACAGAATTAGATTGGTAAATGTGGCAGCTTGCTGCTGTCAGTCATTGACAGCTTACTGTAAACCCATGGAACCATGTTATAGTCACTTGGTGTTGAATTAATGAATGAACAGAAATTTACTGCCCTTCTCTTAACTTAATCGTGTTGCTGGTATACTGCACAAATCTCTTCCAGTCAGGAATTGAGGGACTGTGCTGAGTGGAGCCACTTACCACAAATCCACAGTATATCTTGTAAGGTAGGTGTCAATATGTCAAATGTAATGGGATTGACCATGTTTAAATGAAGAACACTGCTTCTGTCACAGTGGGAGTCAATCTACACCTCTGGACCTCATTGGGAGACCTGAGACAACAGTGATGCATTTGACACCCTCAAGCTGTGAAAAGTATTCCAGCATTGAAAGTGGAGCAAGTGAAATCAACATTGTCGAATGCATATTGTTAGTGTGTTACCATTTAAGCAGGCTCTTCAGTGTGGTAGACAGTTGACAGCTCCAACCATTGAGATATTTTTACATAATATCTCATTTAACAACTGCAAATAAAGACTCAATAATAATTGCACTACATAAACATGACCTCAGCAAAATTATTTTGTGTACTCACATGAGAGAACTGAACAGGAAATGTGGAGGTCTGTGTGTAAACTGAAAAGTGAGAGGCATTTGTGGTGGGGGAAGTTAACTTTCCCAGAAGAACACTACAGTTGCTGTACAGGATGACTAAGAGTCAATTTCCCTCTAACATTGTAGAACAATATACAAGGATCCACATATATTCTGTCCATAAGCATGTCTTGCATTAGTATTATTAGTAATTCATGTTTGTATTCCACCACTTTGTGGAGAATAACTCCCCCCCCCCCCCCCCTCCCAAGCATCTCTGCAGACTTCATTGACAGTGATTCATAAGAGAAGCTACAGAGGGGATGGTATACGTTTGGGAAATGAGATAGTCAAGAAGAACGTAAGAAAGTTACTTTTAAATGTCCCCCCACCCCATGCTCAAACCCAACCAGTCAGGATTTTTAGTATGTTGTTCATTACACTCCTCCTACTACTGTACAACAATTTGTGACTACATGAATTTTTTTCTAAATTTTCTTTTATTGAATGGACTATAATTAAAATATCTTCAGGAGGCAATGTTCCAGTACTGCCAGTAGATACATTTAGAAGTAAAAAAACTAATTCTAGCTTTCAGAACTGTCATTTCCTTCATCAAGAGGGATAGTTTGCTAAAAATTAGAAAACAGTTGTGTTCCTCTCGTCCTACCTTTCCTCCTTGATAGAGAAAACAATAGTTCTGAAAGTTAGGAATAGTTCTTTTGACATTTTAAATATGTCTATCAACAGTACTGGAATTTCATCACCTGGATGTAAATACTGGTCAGGCATTCTGTCTTTTTGTAATTTATAGTTTTATCAAATGCATTTTCCTTTGATACTGTGTGATTGTAAGTTACACAGCTTCCACCATATGTGTGGCATTACTAAAATTTGCTCGAGAATCGGGCAAGGAAAAACAAACACTATATGGGTGTGAAGTGTGGGTATGAACTAATTGGGACATTTCTTATATGCAAGCAAGTGAAATGGTATTTGTCATATGTAAATTTCAGTGGTAGAGGAGTCCATGCACCAAAAACCTGAAATATTGATGTGTTGACGACACCCTCCCCCCCCCCCCCCCCCCCCCCCCCCAAAAAAAGACAACTTGCTACCTTTCAGAATAAATATCTCCCTCCCTCTCTCTATCTCTCTCTCTCTCTCTCTCTCTCTCTCTCTCTCTCTCTCTCTCTCTCTCTCTCTCACCCACACACACACACACACACACAACACACAACACACAACACACACCACACACACACCACAGTGCTGGCCACACAATGCCAGGATTGCAGTTCAGCAGGTAGACTGGGATGGGTGGCAGTTGTGTCAGAGGGGTGGGTAGAGGGGAAAAGAGAGGCAGGAGGCAACAAGCAACAGCAGCTCGAAAGGAGACAGCCAGTTTGTTGCCTAGGAATGCAGGAGTTAGGTGCGGTAGATGCAGGGACTAAGCATGGGTGCCAGAGCTGGTGGGGAATGGCTAACAGTGAAGATGATGTGAAGACATAAATTGGGAGAGGATGATAGACTAGAGGGAGGGAAAACGTTGGTGGAGGGTGCGGAGTGGGTTAGTGAAAATCGAGGCCGGGCGTGTTATAGGACTGAAGGTTGTGTTGCAAGGATAACTTCCATCTTTGTACTTCAGAAAAGCTGGTAGTGGAAGGAAGGATACATGTGGCCTGGTTGGCGAAGCAGCCACTGAAATCGAACATTACATTCAGTTGCATGTTGTGCCAGCGGGTGGTCAACTTTGTTCTTGGCCACAATTTGACAGTGGCCATTTATTCTGGTGGACAGCTGGTTGGTTGTCATACTGATTTAAAAAGCTGTGCAGTGATTGCAGCAGAGTTGGTACATGGCATGATTGCTTTCACATGTGACCCTGCCTCTGATGGGATAGGACAGACCCGTGGCAGGACTGGAATAGGAAGTGCTGGCTGGGTAGACTGGGCATGTCTTGCACCTGGGTCTCCCACAGAGATATGATCCCTGTGGCAAGCGGTTAGGAGTCGGAATGGTGTAGGGATGGACTAGGCTGCCATGTAGATTGGGTGGGTGATGGAACATCGCTTTAGGAGGGATGGGAAGGATCTTGCATAGTGTATCCCTCGTTTCAGGGCATGATGATAGATGAAGCCCTGGTGAAGGATATGGTTCAATTTTTCCAATCCAGCATGATATTGGGTGATGGGGGCAGTCCTTTGTAGGAGGTTGTTTAGAATGGTGGGAGGATTAGAGTGTGTGTTTATGTGGCACTGAAAATAAGTGTAGAATGCTGTCAGATCTGCTGATTTGTTGTAAATTCATATTACATTAATGCGAGTTCAGCACTAAGTTTAGTATGATTTTTGAGGAATGAAAGTTTAGGTTGAGGTATCACATCACCACGTGGCACCATAATGGATGAAATAATAATTTTCTCAAAAAGGGAGCAGCACATCTGTTTTCTGTAGAACTTAGTAGAGTGAAGTTACAATGAAATGAACAAAAATGTCTTGTGAAAGAGGTGGTTGAAATTCACAGGTATGAAAGTTTCAGTGCTCAATGGATGCATTCTTGCTTTAAGCAGAATGTCCCTTGTGCTGTTTGTAATCTATAAATTTATTTAAAAGTAAACGAACTCATTTGCATACACAGTACTCCGTTAAACACATGGAGAATAAGGAGCTACAGTACTACGAATTTTGTTTTGTGTCTCTTTCAAGATATAACTATGCAAATTTAGATTGGTTGTACTACACACACAACTTTTACTTCATGGAATTTTTATCATTTCTTTCATATTCCACCAGAAAGATGTCTTATTTATGAATACAGGTTAATTGACTAATTGTATCCTGACAATAGTCTTTTGATTACAGCTGTTATTTACTTAAATTCATAAATGTTTGCTTTGTGGATGAAGTCGAACAACACACATTCAGCCACTGTAAATGGTTTTTTGCAAGTCTGCAATAAAAGCAACATAGAGCAGCAAAGATGTGACTGCCAGGCACCACTGCCAAGTCAGCAGTAGTTCATGTTGCTAATAGTGCCCTCTAAACCACTGCCAACGTAGTGCAGCAACCAGGCTGAGTGCCATAGCACAAGGTCCACTGTGAGCCATCATTTGAGAGCGTTCATACAAAACTAAACTGCTACATTTACGCCAGCATATGTGTACTATAACTGCTCATAGATTCCTCATTTCTCTCCTCTTTTCTTGTAGTGATATACAGAAAGCAGTTATGTTGGGAATAGTAGGTAAGAGGCTGAGGGATGACTCTATGAAATGTGTGACATGTATTCAGAGTAACCTGCCAGGTTGTGCACCTTATGAAGTGAAGTGAGTCACATGACATGGTATGTTGGACTTGTCGATAAAGAGTACAGTACAACAGGTAGTGCAGCTGTAGCACTTGACTGAACTGTGATAAGCCTTGGATTCCAAACAAATATAGTCAGGTGTAGGCTAAATTTTGTAAAGGTGGAGTTGTCACAACATTAAATATGTGAATGTGGCTAGATGTTCACAGAGTGCCTGTGTTGTCTGTGGAGCTGCTTTTTTATTTTCATTTCTGCATCACACTCCATCTGGTCCTATCTTTAATTCCTTTCTTTTGTAAGGTGCATCAAAGACAAATGCAAATCATACATTAATTGCATTCAGAAGGTAGGAGTGCAGGGAGTGGTAGGAGTGATGAGAGAGAGAGAGAGAGAGAGAGAGAGAGAGAGAATTTTTTTTTTTTGGGGGGGGGGGGGGGAGTGTATTTCTGAGATGAGTCTAAGGATTTGAGGAGAGACTTGAGATCCTGTTGGATTTCTGGAATAGGGTCACTCTGGCTGGGTTTGCTGGTGGACAAATCTGACAGTTGGTGGAGTCCCTAAGTCAGGTAATCCCTTGGTACGAAACGACAGTGGTGGAGCCTTTGTTGACTGGTTATAAGGTTGGGATCAGTTTTTAGGCAGTGAATTGTAGTTTTTTCTATAGATGTGAGGTTAGTTTCTATGTTGGGGATTTGCAGAAGTTTGAGGTTAAGAAATTCTGGAATGTTAACAGGTGTCGATTTAGGGGCAGTTGGCATGGATCATGGGTGGATGCAGGAGTGAACTGAGCCAGGCAGGATTCAACATTGGCTTTTTGTTGAGTCTGATTGGTAGGGTTGGTGGTGAAAAAGTGTTTCTGCTGTAGGGATCAGGAGAATGAGAGAAGGCCTTTAACAAGTCCAGTATGATTGAATTTGGAAGTGGGGCAAAAAGTATGGTCTCTGGAATGGCTGATATCAATGTGGGACTAAGGCTTATTGAGAAAAAGTTTCATAACTGTGTTTCAGGTCTGTTTAGGTTCTGGATTCTGTGTGGTGGTGGGAGGGAGTTTCTGAAGATGTGGTAAATGTAGTAGGTCTGCGAGGCAGGGTTTATCAGCTATGAGGGAGGGGATGTGGGAGAAATGAGAATCGATTACTCTTAATCGAGAATGATGACGCCTTCCAATGATAGGCATACTGTCATGTGACGAATGGTGGTGCCCTCTATGCGCTCTATAAATGCGAAAGTACTTGGAGCCTCAGTGGCAGTAGCCGGACGACCTCAGAAGATGTCTCCCGCAGATGGAGACAAAACGTTAGGTGGAAATTTTATACGTTGACCATAGCCTCTCAGCCCGGAAGTTTTAACTGAAGGTATTTGAGGATCATTCCAAAGTAGAAGAGCAAAGACCAAGCATCACTTAGCTGGGTAACAGGCACTGTTTCCACATAGGCACTGAGCACCTAGTAAACTGCCAGTGCAGCAGAATACACTTGTAGAGGTGAGTTAGGTAGTGGACATGGTGGGAGAGATCACTTCCAGCCATCTGCACATCCGGCAGGGTTACTATAGCAAGAACACCGGGCTACCGAATTCTGTTTCTCTCATTATCACTTCACTAACTCTACTTACATGACACCGCAAAAAAAACTACACTGCTTCGTATAAGATAAAATTACTATCTTCTGCACTTTGGTGCCATGAGGTTCTGCAGTATCTCAACCTGTACATCAGTTTTTCAATAACCCAGAAAAACTAATGCTAACCCCTGTGTCAATGTATCGCTAGTGCACGGTGAAGTTCTGATGAGACTACAGATAAGACACCACCCCA
This sequence comes from Schistocerca cancellata, assembly GCF_023864275.1. NCBI lineage: Eukaryota > Metazoa > Arthropoda > Insecta > Orthoptera > Acrididae > Schistocerca > Schistocerca cancellata. The sequence goes on from NC_064628.1 coordinate 374,242,078, forward strand.
CACTTCCACCAGAAGGCATTGTGAATGCGGTTATTGACTGATCTTCAGCTCTACCACAATAATAAAAGGAAAATCTTAGTCAAGCAAAGTGTAATGTGACAGTAAAAAAGTAATGAATTTTCTAACTATGCGATACAGGGCAGGGATCAAAGCTACAAATTTCAGTGGTGCAATAAACCGTTAAAAACACCTAGATCTCTGTTTTTATGTCTAAAAATGTATTGCAAGCAGCGTATTACCAAAAACAAACAAACTTTTAAGCAGTCACAACTTTCTGTGTAATTGTAATTAAATTATTTCGGTTGTATATTTCTTTAAACATTTAGTAATACTTTTGTTAACACTGCACCAAAGCTACTCGACATTCTAATTAAAATTACTCTTCATCAATAAAATAATATTTCCTCTAGCAGGACATGCATACATACAAAAAAAAAAAAAATAATACATACAAATAGTTTTCTTTCTCTAGATTCCTACTTAATTTACAAAGGAAATATATCTAAAATTTATTCAGAGGCCTTATGTGTACAAGGAGAAAAAAATATCGACATCTTCTGGAAAAAAGAACACAGTTCATATAATTCAAAACCTCGAAAAAAGTAACACCTCATAGACTGTGACCATATGTCTACATCATACTCTGCAAGCCATCAAATGGTTTTTGGTGGAGGGTACTTTCAGTACCACTAACTGATACCGCCAACCCTGTTCCACTCGCGAATAGTACGTAGGAAGAATGATTGTCAGTAAGCCTCTGTATTTGCTCTAATTTCTCGAATTTTGTCTTCGTGGTCAATATGCGAGATGTATGTGGGGGAAGTAATATGTTGTCTGACTCCTCCTAAAAAGTACTGTCCCAAAATTTTAATAGTAAATCTCTTCGTGACGTACAATGCTTCTCTTGTAACATCCGCCAGTGGAGTTTGTTTCGCATCTTCGTAATCCTCTCCCCCTGCGGGTTCGGGGGTTAGAATAGGCCCGCGGTATTCCTGCCTGTCGTAAGAGGCGACTAAAATGAGTCTCCCATGTTTCGGCCTTATGTGATGGTCCCCTCTCGGGTTTGACCTCCATCTTTCTAAATTATTCCGAAGAGCGAGCCAATTGGGGAAGGGCGCCTTACGTGGTGCACTGTATCCGTCGTGCATTGAGACCTTTAGATGGCTCTTTCGTCGTTGCAATGGTGTCCCGCTCTTGGGCGAGGATACGTCCCTGGGTGCGATTCCCACACTGCACTCTGCAGTGTTTCTTTTAACTGCGACGACGACCTTGGACACTTTTGCACCTAAGATCCAGCACGGTAGCCAGTCCGTTGTGGTGGGGCCGCCATGTACCCTCTTGGTTGTAGCACCCTGACAACACAGGGATCGCTCTACTGATGCCTGCGCCGTTAACTCCCCACGTATGCCAAGGAGTAGATGCCCGTCTCCCTGGGGCATCAGGACTCCCGGCAATGGACATCCTGCCAGGTGGCTATTGCTGCGGCTGGGTGGCGCCCGTGGGGAGGGCCCTTGGTCAGAGTAGGTGGCATCAGGGCGGATGACCCGCAATGAAGCGTGGTACATCATCTCTCGCTGGCGGCCAGCCACCAGCAGTCTCTAAGCGTTCTCGGGCTCAATTTAATGCTGAAAAGTACAATCCGAAAACGTTCCCCTCTCTGGCCACGCCGTGGGAGGAGCGTAAGTCTCAGGATGGAGGTAATAGTTATTCGCCCCGATTCTTAGTTTGTACGAGAGCTGATGGGGAGTCTTTTCTCTCCACAAAGCCTCAGTTCTTCGTCGAGCATTTAGAGGACAAGTTTGGGGAGGTGGAGGGCTTGTCAAAAATGCGCTCTGGATCGGTCCTGATCCAAACGGCATCCTCTGCCCAGTCACGACGGTTGCTTGCTTGTGACAAGTTGGGGGATGTTGCTGTTACGATCACGCCGCATAAGAGTTTAAATATGGTTCAGGGAGTTATTTACCATAAGGACCTTCTTTTGCAGTCTGGTGACGAGCTACGCGCCAACTTAGAGCGCAGGGGTGTACATTTCGTCCGGCGCGTTCATCGGGGTCCGAAGGAAAATCAGATAGCTACCAGTGCCTTCATCTTGGCCTTCGAGGGTGATACGTTACCGGAAAAGGTCAAAGTGATGGTCTACCGATGTGACGTCAGGCCCTATATTCCTCCCCCGATGCGGTGCTTCAAGTGCTGGAAGTTCGGCCATATGTCTTCCCGCTGCACTTCCAGCCTCACATGTCGAGATTGTGGACGCCCGTCTCATCCCGATACTCCATGTGCCCCGCCTCCCATCTGTGTCAACGGCGGGGAGCACCATTCACCTTGCTCGCCTGACTGCAAAGTCTTTCAGAAAGAGCGCAAAATTATGGAATATAAGACCCTGGACCGGCTGACCTATACTGAGGCCAAAAGGAAATATGACAGACTCCATCCTGTGAGAATGACATCTTCTTATGCAGCTGCTACGACAACTGTGCTAGCCCCATCAGTTTCGAGACTTCCAGCCAGCTCGATAAGCAGTAAGACTCCTCCTGCCCCCTTGCCTGTGGGGGGCTCTGCCCAACCGGTTGCTCCTGCACCACCTACCTCAGGAGCAACCTCCTCCCACCCGTCGGGGACGTCCGTCCCCGCTTCTCAGCCGGAGAAGCGTCTAACTTCTTCGGCTACTCTCGCCCGTAAGAGTTCCCTTGGGACCCTCCCTTCCCAGGGTTCCACCAGCGGGAAGGATGACGGCCGCCAGTGGCATAAGTCCTCACCAGCGGCCGGGCGTAGGGCTTCACGATCCTCCTCTGTCCCGGAGACTGAATCGGTGAAGCCTTCCCAGCCGGTGCAACCCAAGGTTCAGCGAGAGAAGTCCAAGAGAAAGACCTCTAAGGCCAAAGAACTTGCGGTGGCACCAACCCCACCGCACCTTTCGCACTCTGTGTCTGAGGATGAAGTCGAGATTCTAGCGTCCGCTGAGGACCTTGATCTCGCTGGTCCCTCAGACGCCATGGATGCCTCTCGTACGGGTACTGAATCGGTGGCAGTGAGTGAACAAGCGGCGTAAATTGCCTTCCCAGTCCTTTCACGCCTTTCTCAGCCATGGACAATATCATCCTCCAGTGGAACTGCGGCGGTTTTTTCCACCATCTAGCTGAGCTCCAACAACTTATCAGCCTTCACCCTTTCTTTTGCATTGCTCTTCAGGAAACTTGGTTTCCAGCAATGCGAACCCCCGCCCTCCGTGGCTATCGGGGTTATTATAAGAACCGGGCAGCATATGAAAGGGTGTCGGGTGGCGTCTGCCTCTATGTCCTTCACACTCTGCACAGCGAGTCTGTCCCTCTCCACACACCTTTAGAGGCTGTCGCTGTTCGGGTGTGGACGCCACAGGCTGTTACCGTCTGCAGTCTTTACCTTCCACCGGATGGTGATGTCTCGCAGCATGTCCTGGCTGCGCTGATAGCCCAATTGCCGCCACCTTTCTTGCTATTGGGCGACTTCAACGCCCATAACCCTCTGTGGGGTGGATCAGTGGCAACAGGTCGAGGCGCCATCGTTGAGCATTTATTGTCGCAGCTCGATCTCTCGATTTTAAATGATGGTGCCTTCACACACTTCAGTGTGGCGCATGGCACATACTCCGCCATTGACCTTTCAATATGTAGCCCTAGCCTCTTACCGTCTGTCCACTGGAGTGTGCATGACGACCTGTGTGGTAGTGACCACTTTCCGATCTTTCTGTCACTACCACAGCGTCACTCTTCTGGGCGCCCTAGCAGATGGGCTATGAATAAGGCTGACTGGGACTTGTTCTCCTCCACTGCCGCTCTTGAGTCTCTCTCTAATGACGACATTGATGCAGTGGTTCAATCGGTCACCACTGGCATCGTTACTGCCGCCGAATCTGCCATTCCCCGTTCTTCTGGGTCCCCTCGGCGGAAGGCTGTGCCTTGGTGGTCGCCTGAGATCGCTGAAGCGATTAAAGATCGCCGGCGGGCGCTCCAGCGTCACAAGCGACATCCCTCCTTAGACCACCTTATCGCCTTCAAACGGCTGCGTGCGCGGGCCCACCTCCTTATCCGCCAAGGCAAGAAGGAGTGCTGGGAGCGGTATGTGTCCACCATTGGCCTCCATGTCACTCCTTCGCAGGTCTGGGCCAAGATTTGACTCGTCTACGGCTATCGGACCCCTGCCAGCGTCCCTGCGCTCTCACTGAATGGAACAGTTTGTACTGACTCCGACGTCATTGCCAATCGCTTAGCAGAGCATTTTGGTATGAGTTCCGCTTCTGCGAATTACCCCCAGGCCTTCCGCTCCATTAAAGAGTGGATGGAACGTCGGAGCCTTTCGTTTCGCACCAACCACCCAGAATCTTACAATGCTCCATTCAGTGAGTGGGAATTTCGCAGTGCCCTAGCTGCTTGCCCTGATACCGCTCCTGGGCCAGATGGCATCCACTGTCAGATGCTGAAACACCTTTCAGTGGACTGCCAGCGGCGCCTTCTCGATCTTTACAACCGTCTTTGGGTCGAGGGGGTGTTTCCGTCGCAATGGCGGGAAGGCGTTGTCATCCCCGTTTTGAAACCTGGAAAGACCCCTCTGGAGGTGGACAGCTACCGCCCCATTAGCCTCACCAACGTTCTTTGTAAGCTTCTCGAACGGATGGTGAGCCGGCGCTTAAATTGGGTACTGGAGTCTCGGGGCCTTCTGGCTCCGTCTCAGGGTGGGTTCCGGAAAGGCCGCTCCGCCGCCGACAATCTGGTGAGCCTGGAGTCGGCCATCCGTACTGCCTTTGCCCGCCGTCAGCACCTGGTCGCTGTCTTTTTCGACATGCGGAAGGCGTACGATACGACATGGCGTCATCACATCCTTTCTACGCTTCATGGATGGGGTCTTCGGGGCCCTCTGCCGATCTTTATCCGCAATTTCCTGTCGTATTGTACCTTCCGCGTGCAAGTCGCAGCCTCCTATAGTTCCACCCACGTCCAGGAGAACGGTGTGCCACAGGGTTCTGTTTTAAGTGTCTGCCTGTTTTTAATAGCCATTAACGGGCTCGCTGCGGCCGTGGGAAATTCTGTCTCTGCTTCCCTGTATGCTGACGACTTCTGCCTTTATTACAGCTCTACTGGCATTGCAGCTGTTGAACGTCAGCTACAGGGCGCTATCCGTAAGGTGCAGTCTTGGGCTGTAGCGCATGGGTTTCAGTTTTCGGCAGCCAAGACCCACGTTATGCATTTCTGCCGGCACCGAACAGTCCATCCTGAGCCGCGGCTTTATCTTGCCGACGAACTCCTTGCTGTGGTGGAGACCCACAGGTTTTTGGGGGTGGTTTTCGATGCCCGGTTGACTTGGCTGCCTCATATCCGGCAGCTTAAACAGACGTGTTGGCGGCATCTAAACGCTCTGAGATGCTTGAGCCACACTCGCTGGGGCGCCGACCGCTCTACCCTGTTGCGGCTCTACCAGGCATTAATCCAGTCCCGTCTGGATTATGGGAGCCTGGATTATGGCTCAGCATCCCCATCTGCGTTACGGGTGCTGGACCCAATTCTCCACAGCGGGATACGCCTTGCCACTGGTGCTTTCCGCACCAGCCCTGTGGACAGCGTACTAGTGGAGGCAGGTGTACCTCCACTGCGGTTCCAGCGCCAACGTTTGCTGGCCGCTTATGCTGCCCATGTTCTAAGCTTGCCCGGGCATCCAAATTATCATGTCCTGTTCCCGCAGTCAGTCGTCCATCTGCCAGACCGTCAGCCCCGATCGGGTTGCCCGATCGCCGTACGCGTCAAGGAGCTTCTCTGCGGACTTGGGTTTTTCCCTGTTCCACCTCCTTTCCGGGCGCCTCTGCGTACACCCCCGTGGTGTGTTCCTCGCCCTTGCCTTCGGCTCGACTTGGCACAGGGCTCGAAGGACTTGGTCCCTCCAGAGGCCTTCCGCCGCCGCTTTTATTCCATCCTGGCCACGTATCAGGGCTCTGGAATTGTTTACACCGACGGTTCGATGGTTGCTGGTCGTGTCGGGTATGCGCTAACTCTAGGGGACCATTCCGAACAACGGTCCTTGGCGGCTGGCTGCAGCGTTTACACTGCTGAGCTAGTCGCCATCTTTCGAGCACTAGAGTATATCCGCTCCTGCTCAGGTGAGTCCTTCGTTATCTGTAGCGATTCCCTGAGCGGTTTACGAGCTCTCGACCAGTGTTTTCCTCGTTCTCGTCTGGTGATGGCTATCCATGAGTCCCTGCATACTCTTGCGCGTTGCGGCCGCTCTGTGGTCTTTGTGTGGACCCCCGGTCATGTCGGTATCCCGGGCAATGAACATGTTGACCGCCTGGCGAAAGAGGCCACAAGTAAACCATCTCTGGATGTTGGCCTCCCATAGGCTGATTTGCGGGCAGTCCTCCGCCGAAAAGTTTTTGCGCTTTGGGACACTGAATGGCGCGATCGGATTACACCCAATAAACTCCGTGCCATTAAGGAGACGACGACTGTGTGGCGGTCCTCCATGCGAGCCAACCGCAGGGACTCAGTCGTCCGCATTGGCCACTCCCGGCTAACACACAGTTATTTACTGCGCCGGGAGGACCCTCCTGTATGTCGCTGCGGAGCGGCTTTGACGGTGGCCCACATTCTGTTGGCCTGCCCCCTTTTAGCTGTGGTCAGGCAGACATTTGCGCTGCCTGATACGCTCCCTGCCGTTTTATCTGATGACCCTGTTATGGCTGCCTTAGTTTTACGTTTTATTAGGGCAGGGAGTTTTTATTCTTTCATCGGAGTGTCTCTGTTTTATTTTATTTTTTGTGTTGATTCTGGCCTTTGGCCTATGATTTTAAACTGATCTTTTAATGTGTTTCTAAGTGGTTGGCTTTTCCTTTTTTATTTCTATGGTCGGCCAACCACTGTCACACTCTGTGTGGTTTTAATTCGTTTTGTCTTGTCCTTGTCTCCGTTTCTCTTGTTCTGTATCGTCTGTGATCTATTCTGTTCCTCGTTTTTATTCTCTGTGGGTGTTCTTTGTATTTGGAAAAAGGGACCGATGACCGTAGCAGTCTGGTCCCTTTCATCCCCCAAACCAACCAACCTTCGTAATCCTCTCTCATCAGCTAAACGATCCTGTGACAAAATGCGCCGCTCTTCATTGGATATTCCCTATCTCCTCTATCAGTTCTATCTGATAGGGATCCCAAATAGATAAACAATACTCAAGAATCAGGCGAACAAGCACCTTAAAAGCCATTTCTTTCATGGATGAATTACATTTCCTTAAGATTCTTCCGATGATTCTGAGTCTGGTGTCTGCTTTTCCCACTATCTGTTTTGCGTGGTCCTTCTACTTAAGGTCACTCTGGATAGTTACATGTAGATATTTTATGGCAGACGCTGTCTCCAGCTGTTTGTCATCAATAGTGTAGCTGTACAGTAGGGGATTTCTTTTCCTATGTATGCGCAGTGTGTTTTCATTTATTTACGTTCAGGGTCAACTGCCAGAGTTTGCACCATTCAGTCAATTCTCTACAAGTCGCTTTGCAAATTTTTACTATCTTCTAACATTGCTACTTTGGTATAGACAACTGCATCATATGCAAATAGCCTTAAAGTGCATCCAATGCTTTCTACTAGATTGTTTATATATATTGTGAACAGCAATGGTCCTATCATACTTCCCTGTGGTACTCCACCATAGTGTTGGTGGAGGGGAGGTGGCAGTGGGGAATCGGGACTGCACCACACTCTTGACCTTGACACGCGACTGGCATTGATGTTTGAGTGGCAGTTTAAGAACAAAGGACAGTTGCCCAGTAGATGTTGACAGCTGATCAGGCCAAATGGCTCAACTGGATGATGCCTACCTTGGTACGTGGATGGGCACATATAAATAGCGTGCCTCAGTGACTTCTAGTTTTGCTGTTGGCAATGGAGGTGTCATGTGTGCACCCTATTTGTTGGACTGCTGCGAAGTCATCATAATACAGATAGCGGTCATTGCTCTAGTGAAGTCATCAGCCGTGAGGAAATTCCAGTACTAGTGCTGAAAGTGTATCAACTTTTGCACTGTGTTGGTATAGAGGAGTATTTGAATAAGCAGTGTGATGTGTAAAACACATGAAAGACCACAAAATCTTGAAGTTAGTGTATAAATACCAATGATGTCAACTGGAAAGATCAGTACAAAAGATGGCACAGTTGAAACAAAAATGATTAAAAAGCCAAAAACATTGAAGGGAAAGAATAAGAAGGATGGTACAAAATCCTTAACATATCACTTTACTTTCTACCTTGTTTAATATTGCAACAGTAGACCAGCCTAACCAGTTTATCACTAATCAGTGTTCATGAACTGACAGTTTTGCCAGCTGTGCAATACTTTGTTCATTCACTTGTGGTGGTTTCTTCAAAGGTGACACCATCTCAACATACCAGAGACTTCTCAGTGTTTTTGAAACAGTTTAATAGCATATAATTAGACTATCTACACACTAAACAGTGCAGTTGTTGTTGCAGTGAGTACACAAATAACTGAAATGTTATCTACCTCAATAAGTAAGATGGGAAGCAGAGGTAAATAAATTATATTATTTGCTACATGTGAAATTCATAACCTAGTTGATTATGAGACTATCAGTATCATGTTGTTGTTGTGGTCTTCAGTCCTGAGACTGGTTTGATGCAGCTCTCCATGGTACTCTATCCTGGGCAAGCTTCTTCATCTCCCAGTACTTAATGCAACCTACATCCTTCTGAATCTGCTTAGTGTATTCATCTCTTGGTCTCCATCTACGATTTTTACCCTCCACGCTGCCCTCCAATGCTAAATTTGTGATCCCTTGATACCTCAGAACGTGTCCTACTGACCGGTCCCTTCTTTTTGTCAAGTTGTGCCACAAACTCCTCTTGTCCCCAATTCTATTCAATACTTCATCATTTGTTATGTGGTCTACCCATCTAATCTTCAGCATTCTTCTGTAGCACCACATTTTGAAAGCTTCTATTCTCTTCTTGTCCGTACTATTTATTGTCCATGTTTCACTTCCATACATGGCTACACTCCATACAAATACTTTCAGAAATGACTTCCTGACACTTAAATCTATACTCAATGTTAACAAATTTCTCTTCTTCAGAAACTCTTTCCTTGCCATTGCCAGTCTACATTTTATATCTTCTCTATTTCGACCATCATCAGTTAATTTGCTCCCCAAATAGCAAAACTCCTTTACTACTTTAAGTGTCTCAGTTCCTAATCTAATACCCTCAGCATCACCCGACTTAATTCGACTACATTCCATTATCCTCGTTTTGCTTTCATTGATGTTCATCTTATATCCTCCTTTCAAGAAACTGTCCATTCCGTTCAACTGCTCTTCCAAGTCCTTTGCTGTCTCTGATAGAATTACAATGTCATCGGCGAACCTCAAAGTTTTTATTTCTTCTCCATGGATTTTAATACCTACTCCGATTTTTTCTTGTTTCTTTTACTGCTTGCTCAATATACAGATTGAATAACATCGGGGAGAGGCTAAAACCGTGTCTCACCCCCTTCCCGACCACTGCTTCCCTTTCATGCCCCTCGACTCTTATAACTGCCATCTGGTTTCTGTACAAATTGTAAATAGCCTTTCTCTCCCTGTATTTTACTCCTGCCACCTTTAGAATTTGAAAGAGAATACTCCAGTCAACATTGTCAAAAGCTTTCTCTAATTCTACAAATGCTAGAAATGTAGGTTTGCCTTTCCTTAATCTTTCTTCTAAGATAAGTCGTAAGGTCAGTATTGCGTCACGTGTTCCAATATTTCTACGGAATCCAAACTGACCTTCCCCGAGGTCAGCTTCTACCAGTTTTTCCATTCATCTGTAAAGAATTCATGTTAGTATTTTGCAGCTGTGACTTATTAAACTGATAGTTCGGTAAATTTCACATCTGTCAACACCTGCTATCTTTGGGATTGGAATTATTATATTCTTCTTGAAGTCTGAGGGTATTTCGCCTGTCTCATACATCTTGCTCACCAGATGGTAGAGTTTTGTCAGGACTGGTTCTCCCAAGCCCGTCAGTAGTTCTAATCGAATGTTGTCTACTCCCGGGGCCTTGTTTTGACTCAGGTCTTTCAGTGCTCTGACAAACTCTTCACGCAGTATCATATCTCCTATTTCATCTTCATCTACATTCTCTTCCATTTCCATAATATTGTCCTCAAGTACATCACCCTTGTATAGACCCTCTATATACTCCTTCCACCTTTCTGCTTTCCCTTCTTTGCTTAGAACTGGGTTTCCATCTGAGCTCTTGCTATTCATACAAGTGGTTCTCTTTTCTCCAAAGGTCTCTTTAATTTTCCTGTAGGCAGTATCGATCTTACCCCTAGTGAGATAAGCCTCTACATCCTTACATTTGTCCTCTAGCCATCCCTGCTTAGCCATTTTGCACTTCCTGTCGATCTCATTTTTGAGACATTTGTATTCCTTTTTGCCTGCTTCATTTACTGCATTTTTATATTTTCTCCTTTCATCAATTAAATTCAATACTTCTTCTGTTACCCAAGGATTTCTACTAGCCCTTGTCTTTTTACCTACTTGATCCTTCTCTACTTCATCTCTCAGAGCTACTCATTTTTCTTCTACTGTACTTCTTTCCGCCATTCCTGTCAATTGTTTCCTTATGCTCTCCCTGAAACTCTGTACAACCTCTGGTTCTTTCAGTTTATCCAGGTCCCATCTCCTTAAATTCCCACCTTTTTGCAGTTTCTTCAGTTTTAATCTACAGTTCATAACAGATAGATTGTGGTCAGAGTCCACATCTGCCTCTGGAAATGTCTTACAATTTAAAACCTGGTTCCTAAATCTCTGTCTTACCATTATATAATCTATCTGATACCTTCTAGTATCTCCAGGATTCTTCCATGTATACAACCTTCTTTCATGATTCTTGAACCAAGTGTTAGCTATGATTAAGTTATGCTCTGTGCAAAACTCTACCAGGCGGCTTCCTCTTTCATTTCTTAGCCCCAATCCATATTCACCTACTATGTTTCCTTCTATCCGTTTTCCTATTCTCGAATTCCAGTCACCCATGACTATTAAATTTTCGTCTCCCTTCACTACCTGAATAATTTCTTTTATCTCATCGTACATTCCATCAATTTCTTCATCATCTGCAGAGCTAGTTGGCATATAAACTTGTACTACTGTAGTAGGCGTTGGCTTCGTGTCTATCCTGGCCACAATAATGCGTTCACTATGCTGTTTGTAGTAGCTTACCCGCACTCCTATTTTTTTTTATTCATTATTAAACCTACTCCTGTATTATCCCTATTTGATTTTGTATTTATAACCCTGTATTCACCTGACCAAAAGTCTTGTTCCTCATGCCACCAAACTTCACTAATTCCCACTATTTCTAACTTTAACCTATCCATTTCCGTTTTTAAATTTTCTAACCTACCTGCCTGATTAAGGGATCTGACATTCCACGCACCGATCCGTAGAACGCCAGTTTTCTTTTTCCTGATAATGGTGTCCTCTTGAGTAGTCCCCGCCCGGAGATCCGAATGGGGGACTATTTTACCTCCGGAATATTTTACCCAGGAGGATGCCATCATCATTTAACCATACAGTAAAGCTGTATGCCCTCGGGAAAAATTACGGCTGTAGTTTCCCCTTGCTTTCAGCCGTTCGCAGTACCAGCACAGCAAGGCCGTTTTGGTTAGTGTTACAAGGCCAAATCAGTCAATCATCCAGACTGTTGCCCCTGCAACTAGTGAAGAGGCTGCTGCCCCTCTTCAGGAACCACACATTTGTCTGGCCTCTAAACAGATACCCCTCCGTTGTGGTTGCACCTATGGTACGGCCATCTGTATCACTGAGGCACGCAAGCCTCCCCACCAACGGCAAGGTCCATGGTTCATGGGGGGATCAGTATCATAACAAGAATTTGTTCCTCAAGAAGGTAGTATACATTAAGTACTCTGTTCATTGCTAGGTATGTACAACTATCAAAATCTAATCACTGGTGCACTTTCAAAATCCTTCATCTGAAATCTGCAGGAATGAATCATTAAGGCAGCAATAGAAATGATTGAAGAATGGTTGGAATCAGTTGCCATAGCTGATTAAAACTGACACTGTATAAATTCTTTAATATCTGTTGAATAACTACCCTTGATTGAATCTTCTTCACCAGCATCTGAATAATAAACTGCTCCCTTAATCAGTGCCAGAATTGAACAGAATAATGGCTGACATATAGACTAAGATTGACCTCCCAGCTGCTAGTGAAAGGACGGTTTTTTAAAAAAAATCTGTGCCCCACTGTTTAATGATTTTGCACACAACAAGAAAAAGAAAGAAAGAAGGAAAGAAAAAAAAAAAGAGAGTTGCTAACCTTATTTGGTTAGATTACTAATCAGCTCTGAATGACTTGTGCAAGCTCTCTCTGAAGATTATTTCTTATTTACATCTAGCATCAAAAAAATCTAAGTGATGTTTCAGACTTTATTTGTCATTAAATGTCCCTCATATGTTAAAGTATTTATTAAAATCCTAGTAGTTGACTTTCAAAGCATTCACAACAGATTACCAGAGTTTGGAGTGCTCCTAAAAAGCAGTGAAGCTCACATGATACAGAAAGCTGGAAACACCTAAGGGTGATAGCAGTGAGATTTTTCGGGAAAATTTAAGTATATATTGAAAGGATATGCTTACGGGAAATGGAGGTGGTGTATTTGTTGCATTAGACAAGAAAAATAAAATGCATCAGGTATACTGTCTCCCTAAATAAAGAGACTTATTTCCGACAGTACGTCCTGTCACGGTCGCCACTTTATAGTATAATAAAATAATGAAATAGATGATAATAATATGCGTGGCTTCTTAAAATGTATTGAATTAATGAGATTAATTTTTCGGCGTGAATGACAAGCACAATAAGCTGAGCTGTGCCTGGAAATAAGTCCGTATTAGTTCATATTATTTTGCAGGGCGGAGTAGTTTCTTTCTCCGCTGTAGATTTGTGCTTACCATTCTTTATAATACTATGTTTGGTCGCCGCGTTCACCTTTGAAGTCTTGACCGTGTTCCTATTAAGCTTATCGGATCTTCGTAATTTTCCAAAGTACACAGGTGGGCTTCAGTGGTTGTAATTATTGCACTATTTGAAATAACAACTCACACGACCTTTCTGTTAATAAAACAATACTGTATTTTTCTGAACGGTGCACATATAAAATCCACACTCCTCACTTATTCATAGCGACCCCAAAATGGCGGTCTACAATTACTCGCTAAAATATTGACGTGCTTCTCACTCTTTCACTAGCCGAGCGCGAATCCCTCCTTGCTCCTACCGGTACCAGAAAAAATCCTCTGTTTATTAACAACTGAAAGTCAAAAAATACATGACGGTAGGCATAGGCTCTATGATGGGCTACCGCTTCATCTTGTCTCTTTGCCTTTAAGGAAGACGAAAACATAAAGAAAATGCAAAAGGTTTATCACACAGGGTAGAAATGGAAGCCTTATTCAAGATGTTTGGGCAGGACTCAGTATCAGCGGGCAGGCATAAAATAGTAACTGGATCCTTCTATCGACCAGCAGACTCACCTCTTCATGTTACTAAAAACTTGTTTGCTTGTACATCAGTTCCCCAGTTATATTTAAATCATTGGAGACTTTAATCACCCAGCAATCAATTGGGAAAATTACAATTTTATTAATGGTGGGCATGGCAAGACATCTTGTGAAAATTTACTAAATGTCTTCTCAGAAAGCCACCTAGAACAATATTATGAAAAGGGTAGTTGCTATTCACTGTATAGTGGAGATACTGAGTCACAGGTAGTAACAACAAGAAGACTATCAGAAAATGAGTTTTCGGCAAACAAGACCTTTGTTGAAAATAGACAAAAAAACACACACACGTGCGCGTGCAAACACAACTCACACACAAATGACCATAGCCAGAGTCTGTCTTCAGTGGCCGGAGTCTGTGGTCAAGTGTGTGTGAGTTGCATTTGCATGAGTGTTTGTGTGTATGTTGTCTATTTTTAACAAAGGCCTTATTAGCCGAAAGCTCACTTTCTGACAGCCTTTTTGTTGTGCCTATCTGCAGCTCAGCAGCGCCATTTTTCCATTGCTTAACCATCTACAACAGATAGTCTAGAACCACACTCATGATGGGAATCTATTATATCTGATGGCAACAAACAGACCTTACCTTTTTGAGAATGTCCACATTGAAACTGGTATCAATGACCATGAGGTACTTGTAGCAACACTGATTAACACAGACAAAGGACAACTAAAACAAGTAGGAGGATTATGTTCAGTAAACTAGATAAAGAGGCAGTAGTAACATATCTCCATGAGCAACTTGAAACTTTCAGAACAGGGTATGAGAGTGTACAGGAACTATGGCTCATGTTTAAAAGAATAGTTGACCAATGTCTGGATAGGGGTGTACCCAGTAGAATACGTCATGATGGGGGAGGCCTCCTTGGTATACAGTCACCATAAAGAAACTTCTAAAAAAACAGAAACTACTTTATAATGGGTGTAAAACAAAGCATAGGGCTGTTTACTGAGAGATGCTGAATGACACACATTTGGCTGTCAAAAGACCAATGCATGAAGCTTTCAGTGATTACCATAACAGAATACTGTCGAACAACCTTTACAAAACCCAAAGGAATCCTAATTGTGTGTCAAGGCTGTAAGTGGCACCAAAATTAGTGCCTAATCACTCATATACAAGACAGGTACTAAAACTGGAGGTAGCAAAGCAAAATCAGAAATGCTGAATTCCATTTTCAAATGTTCCTTTACAAAGGAAAGCCCAGGAGTATTGCCCTAGTTTAATTCTCTTACCACTGAAAGATAATGAAATAGATATAAGTGCTAGGAGCTTTGACAAACAGCTGAAATCAGTAAAAATTAAACAAAGCCCCCAAAGATTGATGGAATCCCTAAGTTCTATACCCAATTTCCAGCTAAATTATTGGAAGAAAGCACAGGTCAAAACTGTCTGCAAGAAGGGTAGCAGAAGTGGTTCACAAAACTACCGTCCAATATCCTTGAAATAAATGTCTGGTAGAATCTTAAAACATAGCCTGAGGTGGAACATAATGAGATATATCTAACAGAATGACCTCCTCCAGTATGTATTTTGAAAACATCGATCGTGTAAACCCAACTCACATGCCAAACTGAAAGCCATGGATCAAGGCAGTCCGGGATATGCAGTTTTTCTCAATTTGCAAAAAGCATTTGACTCAATACCACACCTACATTTACTATCAAAAGTACAACTGCATAGACTGTCAAGTGAAATTTGACTGGATTGACAATTTCTCTGTGGGTAGGACACAGAGCATATTGTATTGGATGGAGATTTATTGACAGGTGTAAAAGCAACTCCAGATGTGCCCCAGGGACATGTATTGTGACCCTTGCCATTCATGCTGTATATTAATGACCTTGTGGACAATATTAATAGTAACATCAGACTTTTTGCAGATTATGCAGTTATCTATAATGAAGTACTGTCTGAAAGTAGCAGCAGAAATAGATTTGATAAGATTTCAAAGTGGTGCAATAATGGGTAACTTGCTTTAAATGTTCAGAAATGTGAAACTGTGCACTTCACAAAATGAAAAAAACATAGCATCCTATGACTATAACATCAGTGAGTCAAAATTGGAATTGGCCAACTCACAAATACCTGCGTGTAACACTTTGTAGGGAAACAAATAGGATTGCTCACATAGGCTCAGTCGTAGGTAAAGCAGGTAGCAGTCTTCAGTTTATTGCATACAAATCACTTGTGCAATGCATCGTAGAATGTTCCTCAAGTGTGTGGGACTATACAGGTAAGGGTAGAATGAACGGTCATGGTTTGTTTGACAGTGCGAGACTGTCATGAAGATGCTGAAAGAGCTAAATTGGCAGACTTTTGAAGACAATCCTGAGAAAGCCTACTTACAAAATTTCAAGAACTGGCTTAAGTGAAGCCTCTAGGAATATAATATAACCTTCTACTAACCACTCCTCCGGGGATTCTGAGGACATCATCAGATTAATTACAACACACACAGAGGCATTTACACAGTCATTTTTCCCACACTCCACAGGTGAATGGAAACCACTTCATGGTGGTTTGCAAAATGTAGAAAATTAGCATTTATGGGAATTGATTGTCTTCCCCTCAGGTTTTTATCAACTTGAAATTATAATACTTTTATAACATTATCAGCTAAGTGAATGATGAACATTTCAGAATCAGTCTAACAAAGAATAATGAAACATTTATTTTGTTAGTGTAATTCATATTTTCTAAGTTTTCAAAAACATAGCATGTTCACTCTGAAATCAATGTGGTACTGCTGATATTTGAAATTGAAATAACTAGTTCTATAGACTTTTGATCCTTTCAATTCTGTTAACAATGTACGTGGGTGCCTGCAAACAAAGTTGTTAATAAGTAGCCCATCTTCTTCTTCCCTAACAGTGTTTCCATCATAACAATATAATATGAGGTGTCTGAATGAATTGCGCAGAGATGCCAACTTTCAACAACAGCTACACATTGAAATCATGTTCAACTTTCATTGCAAAAGTAATCAAAGAATGTCTTAGATTACTTGTATTGGCACCTTATGTTAAGTGAAAACTGATAGTAAGTTCAGCTTTTGTTTCACGATATCTCGGTGATCATTTAATATGTTATGTCACTCATTTCCTCCATTTCTTTTCAAATTTGTTTAGTAGTGTCCTAAGTCTTATGAATTATATTATTCACAGTAATATATTACTTATATTGATCATTCACAACATTATAGCCATCCGTCCATCCATCATTAGAAGGAGCACACATAAGACATGCGGAGAGTACAGCATGTTACAAAATGGAGAACAATGTTTTAGTGTATTACAGTGTCCCAACGGGGAAATGTTCTGGCTAAATATTTTCTTTGTTAAATAATTAAGACTTGCCAGAATGAGATTTTCACTCTGCAGCGGAGTGTGCGCTGATATGAAACTTCCTGGCAGATTAAAACTGTGTGCCCGACCGAGACTCGAACTCGGGACCTTTGCCTTTCGCGGGCAAGTGCTCTACCAACTGAGCTACCGAAGCACGACTCACGCCCGGTACTCACAGCTTTACTTCTGCCAGTCCTGAGTCCAAAGTCCCGAGTTTGAGTCTCGGTCGGGCACACAGTTTTAATCTGCCAGGAAGTTTCAATTAAGACTTGCTTAGTAGCTGACATGTTGACTTCATAATCTTAAAAAAAATTTAAAATTTGGGCATTATAGAGTCACATGTGCATTTCTCCCTTCCAGAAGTAGGAGACATACAGCTCACTAGTCTAATTATTGTCAGGTTCAGTGCACATGTAAAGTGAGCACAAGCTTTTTATTAGAAGCTACAGAGTTAGCTTATTCTCAGTCCTTTTGTGAAAGAATAATTCGTACTAATATTATATGACATCTGCAAGGAAAAATTATTTACGAATATTGTCAGTGATGAAACTTCCTGGCAGATTAAAACTGTGTGCCCGACCGAGACTCGAACTCGGGACCTTTGCCTTTCGCGGGCAAGTGCTCTACCAACTGAGCTACCGAAGCACGACTCACGTCCGGTACTCACAGCCTTACTTCCGCCAGTACCTCGTCTCCTACCTTCCAAACTTTACAGAAGCTCTCCTGCGAACCTTGCAGAACTAGCACTCCTGAAAGAAAGGATACTGCGGAGACATGGCTTAGCCACAGCCTGGGGGATGTTTCCAGAATGAGATTTTCACTCTGCAGCGGAGTGTGCGCTGATATGAAACTTCCTGGCAGATTAAAACTGTGTGCCCGACCGAGACTCGAACTCGGGACCTTTGCCTTTCGCGGGCAAGTGCTCTACCAACTAAGCTACCGAAGCACGACTCACGCCCGGTACTCACAGCCTTACTTCCGCCAGTACCTCGTCTCCCACCTTCCAAAGGCAAAGGTCCCGAGTTCGAGTCTCGGTCGGGCACACAGTTTTAATCTGCCAGGAAGTTTCATATCAGCGCACACTCCGCTGCAGAGTGAAAATCTCATTCTGGATTGTCAGTGATCTTGCAAGATCTGAAAAACATATCAATTTTCCACCAATGAAGTTGGACCAATTGCTACAGGAAAAAGAAACACAGAACAGTCGGAAATAATGGATGTTCTACTTTCAGAAGCACAGGAGGAGATGTTCAACAGAATCCAAAAATATGAAATGATCAAAAGATATTTCTCAGAAAAAAGACATATAACAGAGGCAAATTTCTTACATTTCCTTCTACACATTTCATCTTTACATAAACTTTCCATTTTCCAGTAAACTCTTAGGAGAAGACTATGATTGAAGTAGTTCTGAGTTGCTTTTTTAAAACTACTGTTGGCTTTAGTGATTCAAGCTTTGCTTGCTGATGGACATTATTATCAACAATAACATAATCCCAAAGCACACACTATGGTTAGTTACGTTGCTGGAATTATCTTCATTAGTGTTCTGCCCAAAGTTAACTGCCCACATTTTCTTGTCTTCTACCATCCTCTTCAAGTTTATATAATTTGCACTTCCCTTTAAGTCATTTATCATCTTGTATCTCCTCCTTCCTCTCAAGCTCCTCCCACAAACTAATCCTCCCAAAGTGTCAGTTGGCAAGCATTTCCATCTCAACGAATGCCCCATCCAGTTGTTCTTTCTTTCTTATAACTTGCAGCAGTCTTCTCCTCTCACCAGCCTTTCCAAACACACTTTCCATCCAGCTTATCTGCTCCATTCTCCTCCACGTCCACATCTCCAAAACTTCTAGCCTTTTTTCACCCTCTCACTTCAGTTTCTGCCCCCATAGAGTGCCACACACTAGACAGAAACACATGGAAGCCTTTTCCTCACACCTTTATCAAGTTTGCCACATAATTAATAATTTTCTGCCATTAATATCATATTATCGGCAAATTTTATACATTCTTGTTCTCCTCCCGCTCTCTTCCTCCATCTAAGCCTTTCAAAATTGCTAGGATACACTGATGTACTTCTCTTAATTCTTTATTTCATTGCAGCTTTTAAAATATGTAATATGTACTAAGTATGTCAAGTATTTTTCCAGTTATTTTTCATGCAAGTGTCTCAACTGGAGGAAAAGTGATAAGTCATGGTAAATTTAATAAATGTGCTTTCTTTCTTCACAGGTTCAGCACAAGTCTACTGTACATGTAAAGGACAGACTCATAGTTGGCTGCCAGTTCTTGAACAGCAAGGGCACAGAGTTTTGCGTGTCATGTTATGATTCAGCAGAAATCCTTTGCTACAGAACATAACAATGATGATGATGATAATAATAATAATAATAATAATAATAATAATGTCCACACTACAACTACGGAATTTTTACTTATACAAAGGTCAGCAGGATAACATGAGAAACATCTTGCACCAAGTCTGAGAATAAATCATTCAATGAACATTTAGCATTTCATCAGGGGAAAAAAGGGCTGAGTCAGTAATGAAAATCACAGTTTCAGTAGATTCGTTGCAGTGATAATTAGGGTTTTTAAAAGGTAAATGTTATTTCATAGAGGTTACAGAACTAAAAACTTTTATTTGAACTGCAAAGCAGTGAATAGATTCAATGTTTTTATATCTGCAAGAAAGGAAGAAACATTGGGGTTTAATGTCCCTTCAACAGTGAGGTTATTAGGGTCACAAGCTTATTTGGGAAAAGGAATTGGCTATGCCTTTTTAAAGAAACCATCCCTGAATTTGTCATAAGCAATTTTAGAGAAACCTTGGAAAACTTAAGCCCTTGTGTCCTGAATATAAGCTCAATATCTTACCCCTGTGAAGCCTCACTTGGTTTGTGTGTGTGGTAGCTAAGAACATCTTAAGATATTGCCTAACATGTGCTTTTGGGAGACTGAATGCTTTATTCATCACCAGATTATATAATTTGTCACTCAAAGGAATAGGAGGAGACCAAAGAAATACGGAATACTGTACTGCTCTCTCCCAAGAATATTGTGCATGTAATGAAATCGTGGGAGGAAAAGTTAATTTAGTGTGCAACTTAGTAGCAGAAATGTTCCATCTTTCATGCAAGTTATGAGTGATTGAGACTGCTGTGAGTTTATATTAGCTGTGGATCATGAATGTTCAGTGGGCACTGACAAACTTGAGCCTTGATTTAAAGTGCCCTTGTTCATCCTGGAACCACTGTATTGTTCAATGCAATTACACAAGGTTAAACTGCATTCTATTGACAAAATTAACTTTGTATCCGTATTGCACTGAATATATCTGCACATCAGTGCAAAAGTCGACAGTATGTATTACGTGAATTGTTTGGAAACAAACATGTTTCATTCACTTACAGTACATGCTGTTAAAAATAGAAATGTCCATTTTTCTGTTTGCTCTGAAGTTTGCATTCAGTACTGCTCGGTTCTATCTCCCTTTTGTTTTTTCAGCAGTGTTAGTTGTACATTGACAGTTACATACAACAGTATGGACAGGTTTACTGATGAAGACTTGGCCAATATGCAAATTGTGTATATGGATTGAACGAATGCAATGAAGAAACGGCACAGCAGTGTTATTCTGTGCTGTTCCAGCAGCCACTGCAACCATATCACAGTACTGTTCATCTGAGGGTTGCTGCATTACTCTGTATTTTGGATTGTACACTGCATTAAAGGCATCTCACAAAAACAAAGGTAACTGGGGTAACAAATCAAGTAAATCATCATCATATTATTACTTTGGAAATGGAAACCACAAGTCCTTTACTAAAATATTTAGAAAATATCACTCAGCAATCTACAACATTTTGTTGGAGAAGTTCAAGTTGACTTTTACACATTCATATCACCACCAAGTACAAATATGAACAAGAAAGTGTCTTCTTACACCCAACTGATTTTTATGTGATTCATTTTGCTGGATGAAACTTGTTCTTGGTTGTGTTTTACTTTGTACGTGCAATGTTTTACATAGTTTATACAGTGCTGATATGTGATGAGCAAATATGGTATCAAACAAATGATTTTCACTATATTAATAGATGCCCTGTAGAGTACAAATGATTCTGGAACAACCAAATCAACTTCATATCACTAACTTAATAGGAACATACGGATTAAATTGAACAGAATTACTTTTAGACAAGAACAATGTGAGTAGTCTCTTCATAAATGGGTAAGGAAGTATGGTCCAGAAGTGGCTGCATAGCACCTAACAAAACTACTAATCATCAGCAACAATTGATTTTGTAATCACAACAACTGATACAATACATGAAAGCAGAACCGTTAGTACTGTGAAGTATTCACACTTAGGATATGTTTTTGTTCTCTCTTCCCCCTAATTATTTTTGATATTTGGGTGTTCAACATACTTCAACCATGTACTGTGCAAGTGTGCCATAGAAAGATTTTAGTTCAAGATTTGAAAGGCAATAACCACAGAATATCTGCAAAAATGTGTCTTACTGCTCAAGTGACCAGTGCTTGGATCATAAACACACAGATCAGAAAAATTGTTGTGCATTTGGTGCTGTATATTAGTGTGTCTGCTGAAATAATAGTGCTTATGGTTATACATAATTTGTCTATGTTTGTGTATAACAATTTGACTGTAAATTTATTTTCATTTGTTTTTGCTTATGTCTGTGTTGTGGCACACAATTTGATGCTTAGTGCTTATCTAGGTAAAAACAGTGATTCTTAATTGTGAAAATATTGTCTACTTTGTGTTTCTTTTTGTGCTTTATCTGTAAAACTACATATTTATTTAAATCAGTATTACAAAGGCATTTCTGTACTGTTGTAAAATATGATACAAGAACAAATAAAATTCATACTACTAGTACTTGTAAGGGATGTAGCGTAATCTCCACAATTGTAGCACACCACAGGAGAGCATTTTCATTTATGCTCACAATGTAAGTGGTAACTTCTCTGACCAACAATGGAGGAATTTACGTTTTGGAACTAGCACTGTGTACTAGCATCAGTTCTGTTCCGACTGCTCTCTTGGTCTTACACGTTTCCAGTTTAGTATTTGAATTTCTCCCTGTAGCGTATCTAGTATAATGTTTGTTGTAGGAAAGGTGCTTTGCTCTTAAACAATTCTTTCGCAGCACATAAATATGAAACTGCGTGAAGAAAACTGTTAATTTAAATTGGAAGTCTAATTGTATCACAGTGCCTCTGTTGTTAATCAACTGATGAGTCCTCAACATCATCATGATGATAAATACTCCAGATCACCTTGGTATGGCACCCTCTGAAAGTGTTACACACTTCTATTAAGAAGTATAATTGGTCAAGTGTAGTTCCCAGTGTTGACCAATTTCTTCTTCTAATACACAATAACTGCTACTTTTTGGCAAAAAAAAGGTGTAACGCTGCTGAAATATCCTGTAATTCTGTGAGACATAATGCAGCACCTGGCATATTCACTTTCATACTCCTGAAAGGAAAGTAGCCCTACAACATTTTGAAGATAGCTGTGTGTAGTGACTGTACACAGATCGTCAGATGGTACCTGTAAGGAAAGTATAACCTCACATTAATTGAAGTATGTGTAATTGGCATACATATGTATTAGTGATCACAGACCCTGAACATTGTGTGCTGACCTTGCATTGTTCCTTCATAGATGGCGATATTGTGCAATTTTGGATCCAGTTCTTATGGACACCGAGCTGCAGTTCATCCTCCCATCGCTGCCTTGGCCTTCCACTTGATTAAGTGTCTGGCTTCCTGGCAGCGTGCCCTGCCAGGCTTATTCTCTGCACTCTCATTTTCTGTACAGTGTTTGGTTGTTTCATTAGGTCATGCAGTTCCTGGTTCTATCTACACCTCCTGATGTTCTCTTTGCATATTGGTCAGGAGATCTTTCTCTATGTGGCAAAGATGCAATGAATAAAAAAATTCAAAATACACTTTCACCATGAGAAACACACAGAGGGCAGTTAATTAAATCAGATTGAGAACCAAATGTGACAAACTTTTCTTCCTGATGGCCCAGAACCTTTTGCCATTATATCATTTAAGGAATTACACTTGTCCCTCTAGACTTAAAATAAGGCTTGGGAGTGTAATATATTGAAAGAAAAATAAAGTAGAAAGGTATGAGAAAAAGTTGAATGTAAGGTAGGTTTCAAAAACTGTAATGGTAAATTCGTATTAGAGCAATGGTAGATATTGTCAAGGAATGACAAATATTGCTAATAGAAAAACATCCCTGACATTGTATTTTGGTACTATATAGCCTGTTACTAAAATAAACAACTGTCCTTGTAATATTTGAAATTATTTTCTTTATTGATCCTTATAAAAATTGGTGCCAAAGCCCAAAAGTAAATCGAGGAAATTAGAGCACAAGGACACTAAAGAGTATCAGACATCGATGAAGAACTCTGAAAAACTTAAATCTCACAGTACCACGACACTGAACTTGCATGTGGTAAGCTGTTGCAAGGCTCTGTTTGTAGGTTGCTTATGGAGAAAGTGACACTTTTTTGTTTATTTATTCATAACATTACAAATTTGCAATGTTATATGTATGATGTCTTGTCTGTGTGTGTGCGGAGTGGAGTGGAGTGGAGTGTAATGTTATATGATGATCATGATGATGATGATGTTGAGAGGGGAGAGAGGGTGAAACCCCATGCCGGCACATAGCATCAAGGTGGCGCCAAGCTTGACATCCCCGTCTGACAGATGGATTACCATCAACACGTAGGCCCTCACTTCACGAGACACTGCAGGAGCTTTGGTATTTAAACTATGACATTAGCACATGAAAATTTACGCCATCACCTCTCCTCTATTTGCTCGTCAGATACTGACAGTGAATACTTCCTCTACCACCAGGATTCAAACTGGTTTACCCCAAGGTTGAGCGGCACTGCACAAGTGTGCATTAGCAACCTCGGCCACGGGGGTGGGTGACAGTGCACAAGAATTAACGGCTTATACATTGCTGGCCATTAAACCTGCAACCTTGAGATGGGCAGAAAATAATGAAAGTTTACTTATTTTGCATATGCAGTATAGTATGAACAATACGTTATTAAATTTAAAGGTGATTTGGGGGTAAACAAAGTGTGAAATTTAGTACGCCAAGTTGCCACCTATGGCAGCAAAAATGGCAATAAACTGGCTATGCACTGAATTGAAATGAACTTGGCTGATATGTTTGGGTGCGTCATTGCATGCTGTTACAGCTCAGTGCCTGATCTCATTGCTGTTTTTGGGTAGTGAGTCAGTCTCTCTACAACACATCACCTGATGTTTTTAACAGGTGGGAGATCTGGAGAAAGTTGACTGGCTAGAGCAATATTGAACACCCACTGTATAGGCCTGGACAGAACAAGGAACATATGATCCTGTGTTACATTTTTGAAAGATAATGTCACAAAGATAGAGCACAGCCACTGGCCAGAAATATAATGGCTGATAGCCAAATTACCGGCTATGTAAACCAGGGATGATTGTGTCCATGTATCCAATGGTACCCAGTAGCATCAAGTTTGGTGCTGGGCTTGTACAATGATATTGAATGCAATCTGGCAACATTCATTCTCCTAGAAGCCTCCACAGACGGATACATCCTTGATGATCTGTACATAGAATTTCGACTCATCTGAAAAAATGACATAGTGTCAATCCTGTATTCATTGTTGTCTTTGGGCACACTTTTCTGTGGGACCATGTCAAGAGAAATATATTTGGTCTCCAAGCTGACAGCCTGTGGTGTTCCAATTGTCTTGCTGCTAACAAGAATTTTCTGACTCTTGTAAATGATGCAGCTGTAAGGTTCTGCGTAGTCAAGCAAATAACATATATGTCTTCTTGGACACTATTCACTCTGGCAGTTGAGATCCTGGATGACTATGGCCCCATGGATCTATCAGCTGCATACTTGAATAACAGTCATGGGATCCCATTGTGGAACTATACATCAGTCTTGATAAGCCATGATGCTCCTGCTGTTGAATTCTGATGCGTGCTAGTAGATAGTGTATCTGCAAAGTCATTCCACAGAGGTGAGCTCTGCATGTCTTGCCTTGCTGGGCGTAAGGTTGGCAGTACATTAATGTCACTATATAAACTAGGGGCCAGGGTTCACTGCTAGTGGCTACAGTTATATTGGGAGTGAAAATTATTACAATTAAAGCAATGAAATTAATTATTTTAATGCCAAATACTCTGTCTCACCAATATCACAGTAGGTGCTGAAAATGTTTTCCTCTTTCTTAAGGCGTAGTTCAGCACATTACTACATTTATTTGTGAACACCTTTACCAGTGTTTAACATGCACTTGAATACAGCAGATAATCAGTTATTGCTTTCTGTAGTTCATCTATTTATTGTCTATGGTTGGTTATGATGCACAGATCTGGTGAGCATGGGGGCCAGAGTTCCTTCATAATTACTCTGTCTCCAAAGATTCAATCTAAAAGTCATAGGGACTGGTGTGCCATAAGAACAGTAGTGTTGTCTTGTTGTAAAAATGAATGATCTTTCTCATTTTTATTCAACAGCATAATAAATGGATAAATTATCTGGGAACACTTTAACATTAGAAGTGACAGTAGTGCTGAAAGAAATTGGCCTTATAATTCGCACTCTCAATCTGTATATTGAGCAAGTAGTGAAGGTACCAAAGGAAAAATTTGGAGTAGGTATTAAAATCCATGGAGAAGAAATAAAAACTTTGAGGTTCGCCGATGACATTGTATTTCTGTCAGAGACAGCAAAGGACTTGGAAGAGCAGTTGAACTTAGTGTCTTGAAAGGAGGATATAAGATGAACATCAACGAAAGCAAAACGAGGATAATGGAATGTAGTCGAATTAAGTCGGGTGATGCTGAGGGAATTAGATTAGGAAATGAGACACTTAAAAAAGTAGTAAAGGGGTTTTGCTATTTGGGGAGCAAAATAACTGATGATGGTCGAAATAGAGAAGATATAAAATGTAGACTGGCAATGGCAAGGAAAGTATTTCTGAAGAAGAGAAATTTGTTAACATCGAGTATAGATTTAAGTGTCAGGAAGTTGTTTCTGAAAGTATTTGTATGGAGCGTAGCCACGTATGGAAGTGAAACATGGACGATAAATAGCTTAGACAAGAAGAGAATAGAAGCTTTCGAAATGTGGTGCTACAGAAGAATTCTGAAGACTAGATGGGTAGATCATATAACTAATGAGGAGGTATTGAATAGGATTGGGGAGAAGAGAAGTTTGTGGTACAACTTGACTAGAAGAAGGGATAGGTTGGTAGGACATGTTCTGAGGCATCAAGGGATCACCAATTTAGTATTGGAGGGAAGTGTGGAGGGTAAAAATCGTAGAGGGAGACCACGAGATGAATACACTAAACAGATTCAGAAGGATGTAGGTTGCAGTAGGTACTGGGAGATAAAGGAGCTTGCACAGGATAGAGTACCATGGAGAGCTGCATCAAACCAGTCTCAGGACTGAAGACCACAACTACAACAACAACAATTCGCACTCATGTTATGGCAACCCACATTCTGATTTTCTCTGCATGCAATGATGTTTCCCTTAAGGCATTTTGATTTTCTGGTGACCAAATCCATGAATTTTGGACATTGATGTAACCAGACAGGTGAAACCAAGCCTCAAGTGTAAAAGGCTCAATCTAAAACAGCAACTCCATGTAGGTTAACAAATCGCTGAAACCTTTCAAAATACCTGTATGCCATTCATTCTCCATTGTCCATATAATGTAATTATTGTACAGCAGTAATTTTATATGGATACATCCCTAGTTGTATGGTATGGTCTTATGTGCTGTCATAGAAGAGACTTAGCCTCTTGCGATAATCTCCTCACTGATTTTGTTGGACCCTGTGATGTCCAAAATGCCAAGATTCCCCTCTATTAAAATTGTGGGTCCACCAGTTCGTGGTGCTTCATGAACTGAACCTGTTGTCTGAAATCTGTGAATTAAACCATGTACAGTGTCACGATGTGGACACCTCAAAGCAGGAAAACGCAAATGTAAATTGTCGTCTCAAATGCTCTTTAAAGTTTCCTTCTGGACAGAAAACTTCGCCCATTAAAAATGCTCTCTCTGCAATAGTAAGCATTCTCGCTAAACTAAGCTTGCAGAAGAACTAGACAAAAGCTGCAATGCACACTCATCACTACTACGCCCACCCTACCACTGCAGGTCCATGGAACATGTGCAGTTGAGAGTTGAGTGTGTTGCCACCTTTATGTGGCCCACAAGGTGAGACATTCGAGGGTCTTGCCACTGTGGAGAGACGTTGCAGACACACGATATTTCTTCTCTTTTACATGACATATAACACGATTTTCTCGCAAACAAATAACATTTATACACAATTTCTGAATGAGAAATTCACTACATAATCATTCCTTATATATAGATATAATAGAAGGAAACATTCCATGAAGGAAAAATATACCTAAAAACAAAGATGATGTGACTTACCAAATGAAAGTGCTGGCAGGTCGACAGACACACAAACATACACACAAAATTCAAGCTTTCGCAACAAACTGTTGCCTCATGGACAGAAGTCTTATATATAGATATGTTTGTAAATCACATTACTCGTACTTATTTGTGTAGTTGCACAGAAACATTAATCCTGAGCGTATCTAAGAAGGCCAGTTTGGCTTTTTTTGCATGCCACTGCAATGGAACTGATGGTCAGTTGTGTAGTTTTGTAATGAACATAAGAGTTCTGTAATTGCTGAACAGTGCAACATATTTCCAATTAGTAATTTCAAACACAGTAAAACTCAATATTCTTGGGTCCAGAATGAATTGTCCTTTTGTGGTTTTAAACTTGTCAGTGTAAAACACACAAGTCAGATTTCTGAATTATGAGTATTAACTGAGACAGGAAGGTAAATCTATCATCATCTTTCATTCTCATGGAAATGCATACAATGCAGAAACAAGCCATTGTTGGTAACTGTGGTACAGACACATCTCAACTATAGGACACACAGATACTGAAAACATACTGCCAAATAATAATTGTTTTGTATCTTATCAGCTTATCCCTTTTTTTTTAGTCAAGTTGTGTCCTGAGGTTCTATTCTCTCCAATTTGATTCAGTGCCCCTTCATTAGACAAGACAAACTTGTGATGAAGCAAACTGGGATCTTCTTACTTCCTCTTTTGTTTTGCCATCTGCCTCCTGAAATTCATTTTATTTTCATTTTCCCTAATTACCATTGATGTACGTAAGTATAATCTGCATTTTCTTAAAAGAGAAAGGTTGGCCATCAGTCTTAAGGACTTAAAGACCAGGTCTAATTTTGTGCATGTCATCAATTTCCTGATTTATTTTGACTATTCCTAGTTAATATCTTTTGTTATAGGGTGAAATCAGTAATTGTTTAGTGACTTAGATTTTATTGTTGACTAATAAACAAATGTAAATTATCTACTAATTATTTTGGAGAAGAAGTACTAGGATTCTTGAAGTATTTATTTGTCTCTATTTGAAAACATATTAGCAAAGCCAGCCATTAATTATTTCCAAAATAATTACCAGGTTTGTCAAAAGTCCTGTTTGTATAACTGTATCTGTTAATTTCATCATTTAAACAAATAATTTGGCCTAACCCTTGTAGTAGAAGAAACTGTTAAAAAGAAGGAATTTTTCTATATATTCAGTTAATTGAATGAACTATGTTTTAATGGTAATTTCTATAAATTAAACATTGAACAGTGTATAGTTTCAGTACCTGTTATAATGTGGATGTATAAAGGTCCGATTTTTTATCCCGACAGTCAGTCCCCGGCCGATTTTCAGACAAGAAACTGTATTGGTTAGGTCAACAGCAATGCATGAATTTAACCGTGAAATAAGTCTAACACAAATAGGCCATGTGTCAAAATAATGACAATGTGTTCAGTAGTGCCACACGTACCCTATTATTCTGCAAGAACTGTGGGGTTAGGTTTTTACTGCTCGTAGATGTTCAATGGTAAACTACTGTAGCAGTATGCTGATGTTTGCCTGCAAACTATTAATGAGGCTTATCAAAAGTTAACCAATAGTGAACTGGCCATATTAACTTTGTAATATTGGGGGGTTGTGAACTGTGAAAGTAAATATCTGTGTAACACAACTGTGCAACTGTCGGCTATGTCATTTACAATAGTCAGTCTTGAACTACCACCCCCATTCCCCATTTTTCAGCCAGTATAAAAATGCAGTCTTGAACTACCACCCCCATTCCCCATTTTTCAGCCAGTATAAAAATGCAGTACGTTGATACCGAGGACTATCAACAAAGAAATAAAGCAGGTGAATGTCACAAACTGAGTAATATTCAACATTTTTCTGTTTCAAAAACTTCTACATTCTTCTTGTCTGTTCTGTTTATCATCCATGTTCAACTTGAATGTAAAGCTACACTCCATACAAATATTTTCAGAGAATATTACGTAACACTTACAACTTATATTTGATACTAGCTTCACTTGGTATTTTTTCCATTTGTTTCCTGAAAAGTGCACCTACCATATCAGTTGCATACCATCTAACTTATTCAGAGTATACTATTATAAACTACAATTGGTGTTTTGATTTGGGCTATACAGTATACAGTTGTCTGTATGAGAAATTCTGTTCTTTTAAATTTACTCTGCAACAATGGAATATTTGTCCTTTTGTTTTATTGTTATTTGTACACTAATCTTACCAAAAAGTTGAGCTTTTCAAAGTTGAATGTGAAGTAAGTTGAATGTGAAGTTAATTGATATGAGTGAAATTTGTGGTACGAGTATGAACTTGCCGCCTTTTTATTTTCCAGTTAGTATTTCCACTTAAGAACTTTTTTCGTTGGGTGTATCAGGAACCATGAGCAAATTTTGCATCCTTTTGGAAAGAAACTTCCTGGCACATTGAAATTGTGTGCCGGACTGGTCGCAGTTTGCGCTCCCCCCCCCCCCCCCCCCCCCCCCCCCCTTCACACACACGACACACACACACACACACCTTATGCACACAAGACTTGTCTCCAGCTGCTCTAGTCAATAGCAATAACACAAAAAATATCGTTAGGACAATTTTGAATAAAAAGCAGACTCATGCAGAACTGCCTTGTGTGATCTAAAAATACTGACTTTTCCCCTCCATTTACAAGGTCTGTTCAAAAAATTCTGGAACATTCATAATTTCACACCAATGGAGTATTGCAGCGAAATGCGGTTCACATCCCTGCACACGCCTGTGTTTAATGTGTAACTGCTAGAAGTTTAATTGTCGTATGTCTGTTAGTTACTGTTCAGTGCTGTATTGAATAGAACATTGTGTCACACAGTTTGCGAATTTCGAGATAGCAGTGGTAGAGGAAAATGTGTCTACAGTAAATTTTGTGGAAACTCATGGAAACCTTTACAGAGAGATGCCAGACAATGAAGTAAGCCTATGGTAATGACTGCTTCAGCCATACTCAGTGTTACGAATGGCTTACACAGTTTAAAAATGACCAGATGGGAGCTAAAGATAACCCTCGTTCAGGATGCCCTTGGACATCTGCCAACAAAATTGTGTGTGCCAGTCAAATACTGACTGTCTGAGAGATTGCAGAAGAATTTAACATCTCTGTTGGATCATGTCATGAAATTCTGTCACAGCATCTTGGAATGCATCGAGTTGATGCCAAGTTGGTCCCACAGCTCATTAGTCACGACCAGAAAGACATTCGCCTCACAGTCTGTGAAGAGCTTTTGGATTGTGCACATGAGAACAAGATGTTCCTTATGACAATCATAACTGGTGATGAGATGTGGGCCTACGGTTATGATGTTGACTAGGTTCGATCTTCACAATGAGTTGGGAAAAGTTCTCCAAGACCAAAAAAGAGCTCATCAGGTCAGGTCAAATGTCAAATCTACAGTGATAGTTTTCTTTGACTTCGAAGGATTAGTTAATACGAAATTTGTGCCACAGGGGTAAACTGTTAATAGATGGTACTATCGAGATGTGTTTGCGACACCTGCGAGAAAATGTGAGAAGGAAACGTCCTATAATGTGGTGAGACAATTCATGGCTCTTGCATCATAACAACACACCTGCACATTCATCCCTGTTGTAACTCTCATTAATTTCATTTTCTGTAGCTACTTGAATTTCTTCTATCTAATATGATGACATCTGTTTTGAGCTGCTCATCTAATGCACTGAAACCTATATTGCACAAGACAAATGGTGTGACTATAATAGCTGCCACACAATTTAGTGTCACTCTGAGTACTAAATGTAAACAACTTGGCATTTTGCGCATTAGCAATCAATGAAAGAGGTGAAGGAAGCGGCAAATTGGAAAATAAAAATTCAGAGAACTGACATGGATCGAACCTGAGAGATCCTCTGTACTATGCTTCAGGATGCAACAACTGAGCCACTGCGACAATTTTCTTCATTTGTTCATAAATATCACTTTAATTGATTTAATTATGTTTACGAATATTATGTTTGTCAACATATGTGCATTTGTTACAGCAGCATAAGTACATATTCAGTACTTAAAAATGTAATACAAACTGTGTAGTTACTGTGTTATTTCTGTAGGAGGTTTTCAGTTGTTATTGGTAGCGGAAACAAAAAATGTGTTTTGTAATGTCAGTAGGGCATGAATTCACGATTGCAGTTGAACTTGACTTGAGCCATAAATTTTGGCAGTGAAAGATGATCTTAACTTTCGATGATTTAGTCTGAGATTAACATTTATGCAAGACAGATTTCAGAGTTCAGCTTGATTCAAGATCATTTTCTGTGCTAATCTACAATCAACTGCTTCAAACAGCTAGCCTTTCGTGTACAGCTTTGTTTATCACACCTTCAACAATGGGAATCAACAATATAAGGAAAAGACAGATTGCTACTCATCGTAAATATGACACATTGATTTGCAGACAGGCACAGTGAAAAAACACACATTGTCTTTCGGCCAAAACCTTCTTTGGAAGAGGAAACACACAGATAGGACAGATACATTCATCCAAAGACTGTAATTTATTTATTAGCTCTTGTGTCAATTAATAGTTAAAGGTATGCCATTTACTAATGTGTAAGTCATTGTCCATTGCATGGATTACTTTTTGAATATGACTCCTGTCAAATGACGCCCCCTCTGCACAACGGCGACAGTTATAGCCACACCGCTGTCATCCTCAAAGAAGCAAGGGCCAATAATCGCAAAGGAAGCAACTCCACGCCACACTGTGACACGAGAACTGTGCAAGCTTGATGTGCATTTCATGCGGGTTTACATCACTCCATAACACATATTCTGTTTATTCACTGAACCACATAACTCGAAATGAGCTTCGACATCAGGCTGGTGTACAACATTTGTGGTTAAGCAGAATGTTTCACGTGAAACCCAATCGCGAGGCTTAATTTCCAGATCAATCTGCAGCTTATATGGGTGAAAATGGAGATCTTCGTGCAATATTCTCCTGAAGGACAGCTCAGACATATGCACAGTTTGTGTATGACAACGAGCAGATCATTTTGGGCTACGCAATAGTGGAGCACGAACATTTTACATGACTTTTGGTGTCTGCACAGTTCTTTCACTTCTTCCCCGTTTGCCATTGCAAACAGAACCTGTTGTAAGAAAGGCATGTACCCACCTCACAATGGTCCATCCATCTGGAACTTTCCCATGACGTCCCAGGTTGAAATGTTGCCAAAATAGACACTGGGTAGCAATAACAGAGTCTGTATTCTTTAATTAACTTTCAACAGCAAAGGCACGATGCTGTGCACTTGACCGCTCCATATCACTGTCACACTCGAAATGGCAGCTCAGTAGTACACGAATGCAGCTCGAGCTGGCATGCAGGCCTACAGTACATCATTGTACTATGCAAGTCAAATCACGCTATGAATGCAGCCGCACCCTGTACTTACATGATTAAGGCATCTAACATTGCACACTGAGGCTTATAAAATGTCAGTTTTTTTCCTTGTTTTTTTCTAATGACATCCTCCTGAGTAGTTCCCACTCAAGATATCAGAATACCAGGTGTACCTGTATGAAATGAGCATTTTTTTGTGAAGATGAAACACTAATTTTGAATTGAAAAGTAAAAACATTTTATTCAAAGTACTGGCCATTGCTTTCTATACATTTTGACCACCTTTCTGGCAATTTGTGGACACCACACCAATAGAAATGTTCGTCTTTTGAAGCAAACCAATCAGACAGCCAATTTTCGACTTTTTCGTAGGAATGGTAGTGTTCCTCAGCCAATGCATGTCCCACTGATGAAAACAAATGGTAGTCAGAAGGGGCCAAGTCTAGTGAATACTGCGGTTGGGGTAGCAGCTTCCAGCCAAGTGTTTTGATTGTATCCTGAACCAATTTTGCTTTGTGTGCAGGTGCATTGTCGTGTAAAAAAATTACTTTGCCATGTCTTCTGGCCCATTCTGGTCTTTTTTCGGTCAATGCATAGTTCAAATTGATCATTTGTTGTCGGTAGCGATTAGTATTCACAGTTTCACCGGGTTTTAGAAGCTCATGATACAACACACATTTCTGATCCCACCAAACACAGAGCATTGTCTTCTTGCCGAATCGATCTGGTTTTGCAGTCGATGTTGATGGTTGTCCTGGATTAACCCATAATTTTTTTAGGATTCTTACAATAAATCCATTTTTCATCGCCAGTAACAATTCGATGCAAAATTGATTTTCTTTCATGTCTTTGATGCAAAATTTGACAAATGGTTTTTTGGTTTTCCATCCGTCCTTCATTCAATTCATGTGGCACCCATTTTCCACACTTTTGGATCTTTCCCATAGCTTTCAAACGGTCAGAAATTGTTTGTTGTGCAACATTTAGCATTGATGCCATTTGCTTCTGACTCAAAGTATCATCTTCATCCAATATTGCTTGCAATTCAGCATCTTCGTACTTTTTGGTGGTCTATGTTCTTCATTTCTTACATCAAAATCATTATTTCTGAACCGTTGAAACCATCTTTTGCATGTTGCTTCTGATAGAGCATGATCACCATATGCCTCGACAGCACTTTTTTTCAAATGAAAACAAAATTAATGCTTTCCGTAAATAATCACTTTCTGATAGACAATTCGACATTGTTAACATGATGAAAACATATGTTGTTGTTTGTTACATGACTTGATGTATAGTGAATATCTTTGACAGATGTCATACCAACCAAACAAAAAAAAATTAAGGCTCATTCACAACAAATTTTCCCTATTGACACATTTGTATCTTAACGCTCATTTCATACCAGTACACCTGTTGTTGTTGTGGTCTTCAGTCCTGAGACTGGTTTGATGCAGCTCTCCATGCTACTCTATCCTGTGCAAGCTTCTTCATCTCCCAGTACCTAATGCAACCTACATCCTTCTGAATCTGCTTGGTGTATTCATCTCTTGGTCTCCCTCTACGATTTTTACCCTCCACGCTGCCCTCCAATACTAAATTGGTGATCCCTTGATGCCTCAGAACATGTCCTACCAACCGATCCCTTCTTCTAGTCAAGTTGTGCCACACACTTCTCTTCTCCCCAATCCTATTCAACACCTCCTCATTAGTTATGTGATCTACCCATCTAATCTTCAGCATTCTTCTGTAGCACCACATTTCGAAAGCTTCTATTCTCTTCTGGTCTAAACTATTTATTGTCCATGTTTCACTTCCATACATGGCTACACTCCATACAAATACTTTCAGAAACGACTTCCTGACACTTAAATCTATATTCGATGTTAACAAATTTCTCTTCTTCAGAAACGCTTTCCTTCCCATTGCCAGTCTACATTTTATATCCTCTCTACTTTGACTATCATCAGTTATTTGCTCCCCAAATACCAAAACTCCTTTATTACTTTAAGTGTCTTATTTCCTAATCTAATACCCTTAGCATCACCCGACTTGATTCGACTACATTCCATTGTCTTCGTTTTGCTTTTGTTGATGTTCATCTTATATTCTCCTTTAAAGACACTATCCATTCCATTCAACTGCTCTTCCAAGTCCTTTGCTGTCTCTGACAGAATTACAATGTCATCGGCGAACCTCAAAGTTTTTATTTCTTCTCCATGGATTTTAATACCTCTCTGAATTTTTCTTTTGTTTCCTTCACTGCTTGCTCAATATACAGATTGAATAACATTGGGGAGAGGCTACAACCCTGTCTCACTCCCTTCCCAACCACTACTTCCCTTTCATGTCCCTCGACTCTTATAACTGCCATTTGGTTTCTATACAAATTGTAAATAGCCTTTCGCTCCCTATATTTTACCCCTGCCACCTTCAGAATTTGAAAGAGCGTATTCCAGTCAACATTGTCAAAAGCTTTCTCTAAGTCTACAAATGCTAGAAATGTAGGTTTGCCTTTCCTTAATCTAGCTTCTAAGATAAGTCGTAGGGTCAGTATTGCCTCATGTGTTCCAATATTTCTACGGAATCCAAACTGATCTTCCCCTAGGTCGGCTTCTACTAGTTTTTCCATTCGTCTGTAAAGAATTCACGTTAGTATTTTGCAGCCGTGACTTATTAAACTGATAGTTCGGTAATTTTCACATCTGTCAACACCTGCTTTCTTTGGGATTGGAATTATATTCTTCTTGAAGTCTGAGGGTATTTCGCCTGTCTCATACATCTTGCTCACCAGATGGTAGAGTTTTGTCAGGACTGGCTCTCCCAAGGCCGTCAGTAGTTCTAATGGAATGTTGTCTACTCCTGGGGCCTTGTTTCGACTCAGGTCTTTCAGTGCTCTGTCAAACTCTACATGCAGTATCATATCTCCCATTTCATCTTCATCTACATCCTCTTCCATTTCCATAATATTGTCCTCAAGTACATCACCCTTGTATAGACCCTCTATATACTCCTTCTCCCTTTCTGCTTTCCCTTCTTTGCTTAGAACTGGGTTTCCATCTGAGCTCTTGCTATTCATACAAGTGGTTCTCTTTTCTCCAAAGGTCTCTTTAATTTTCCTATAGGCAGTATCTTACCCCTAGTGAGATAAGCCTCTACATCCTTACATTTATCCTCTAGCCATCCCTGCTTAGCCATTTTGCACTTCACCAGTACATCTGGTAGAGGACAATTTTACCTTTGGAATATTTTACACAGGAGGATGCTGTCATTATTAGACCATACAGCAGAGCTCCATATGCTCAGGAAATACAACATTTATAGTTTCCACTTGCTTTTAACTGCACCACAGCAATATTTATTTACATGGTCATTAACATAATTCTTTGGCCATTTTTGAATTAAGAACAAACTCAAAATGAGCAGATATGTGAATGACATACAATAGGAAATTCACGCAAATATCAAGGAAAAGTATCATATTACCTGGATCTGCACCCACTGGAAGTTTCATTTGGCCATGGCACAGTGAAACAAACTGTATGCCAATGGAGTTTGGGCATAAGGATAGGGAAGTATGAGAGAGTCTCTCTCTCTCTCTCTCTTTCTCTCTCTCCACCTCCCCCGTATTTCCTGGGATGCAACAAAGTCTCATAATTTTGCATATATTACTGGCATCGAACCCTTGAAATGTTTTGTCTTGTTTCCCATACAGCAATAACACTTCAAAGCACTCTTTGCAGGGAAACGTGAGGGAACCTAATTCAAGGACTGGATTTCACAGAGCTACTACAATCACACACTAAGACTTGGGACTTTCATCTTGAGAGTGGAGGAATCTCTGGAAGCTGGATGACTTGAGACCAATACAGATCATTCCGAAACAATGCAGTGCACTACAGCAGTGTAACAGGCGTTGTGTATGAAATATTGGATGCAGTGTGTTGCTTATCCTGTGATGAAGAGGCAGGTCCTGTTCCTCCCTCATCTCTCCCTCCTCCTCTGCAGCAGCCCATGAGATAGGAAACAATCACCTGGTTACACTACCGACATTTCTCATGAAAACTGCCAAGTTATATTGTGCCTATAATACACACATATCTGCAATAATATTTTGTTATTGTTTGAACTTGAGTGTGCTTTATCTTTCTGTTGTGATAAAAAAATAACAAATATGGGCTCAGGATTTAAACTTGCTCATAATTGGTTCTACCCGTTCTCTCAAAACTGCCTGTTCTCCAATGTCTTTTTTCAATGAATGCAGTACTCCAAATGAAAAGTCCTCAAAATGAAAAAGCTTAGTTCTCCCTTCAAAAATAAATTTAAAATTATTAGCTGCACAAACTATAAAAAATAAATACATCTCAAATTTTAATAAAAAATGACTTCAACATACATACTTCCATAAACACTATTTCCATCCAAAACAATCTCCACTTAGCAGAGTGTCCCTTTGTTGTTTTGTATGCAGATCAAGTCTCAAATTTAATTGCAAAAGTCCACATACTATTTATACAAATACAAACACAAAAAAATCATAAGATTATGAACCACGTCCTAGGAACTTTCATATAATGCACAATTTATTTCACACTCAATCACAGTCAAAGTTCATCTTTAGTTCCAGTTTTGATTCCAACTTCAATACTAAGTTGATCAAAAAGCTCAAAAAGACCAGAGAAGTACTGTCCATCTGGCTGTGTCTCTCGTGATGCTAGTTCACTGTACCACACACGGAGTTCATTAATTACTGAAATTAGCCGACTGTTTCCGCGATATTCTTTCCGACATGGTCCTCGTGCCAATGCAAGCACTGCGCCTGCGGCCTTCTCTACAGCATCATGGTGTGTTAAAACAGGCACTTCCTGAGATACTGCAGAACTGAAGTCATCTCGCCGAACCTGCACAGATAATACTGCAGTTGAAAACACTGAGGGGGGAGGAGAAAAAAAATGTGAAAGAAATATACTACGTTGAGTAAGCTTCATTGTGTAAATAATGACTGACTGATTGGGGAGATAAATACGACAAGCCTCCATTTTTTTTATCAAATAAGAAAATTACTAGTCTGAATTTCTTTATAAATTACAAAGAAAGCCATATACTTCAATAAGTCCCATTACATAAGTATGTCATCATCCTAATGAAGTGAGCAACCCATTTCTATTGCAATTGCTAGTGACTGCAAGTGTGGGAGGTTCGCTGTTTAATCGTGTTGTCTCCAGGGCTTCTATTACTTACCATTATGGCTGGAAACAAAAAAATATCCTATCTACAGTTCTTCTCACTCTTCCCAAAGTGTTATTCTACTGCCCACCAAATCTATGAAATATCCTAGCCCACACTCCCATCACACTACCCTCAACTCCTTGTCACATAGACCCTATGCCTCTGGAAGACCAAGGTGCAATTAGTGTTGGGAGCAATCGAAAGAAAATAATCGATTCAGTCTGTTGTCGGAAAACAACTGACTCATTCGGTTGTAGCTTTACGTATCAGTTGAATTATTCATTCGTTCTTTTGAGTGAAACAAGTCCACTGGAGCTACTGAATGACAACAGTCGACACAATCCTTTGGTGTTTTGCGTACTGACTGAGTTATTCATTCTTTCTTTTCCAGTGAAACCAATCAGTCGTTTTAGTTGTATCTGAGCGTCCCGCACACTCCACATCAGCATCCTACTGCTGCTGGCACAGGTCCTAGTAGCGCTAAGCCTTGCACCAGCCACTGTGCTATTTTCTCACGCCAGCTAGAACCCTGGTCCTGGCAGCAGCAGGAGGAGAGGCCATGGCAGCCCCCCAAAGACCGTCACCCCCCCCCCCCCCCCCCAAGTTTCTTCACAAGTTAAAATTTTGTTGAGGAAGTGCTCACCTTCTCTTTCATAACGTTCCTTTAGCTCTGTGCACATGATCAACTTTGTTTCTTTGTGTAGCCACATCAACTCCTTTGGGACCCATATTGCATGTTTTGCGGTACCTCAGCTTCTTACAGATAATAACAGCACCAGTACTAACTTGAACCTAATCAACTATCATTAACACAGTCACATGCTGGTTGGCACAAATGATGTCATCAATTCGACTTTCAAGTGAGGGAGTTGAAACTGCAACTGGTCGGCCAGAACAGTATTCATCAGTCACTGAGCTGTGAGCATTTTTGAACTGCTCTACCCACATGTACCCCCCCCCCCTCCCTCTCCCCTATGAACCATGGACCTTGCCATTGGTGGGGAGGCTTGCGTGCCTTAGCGATACAGATAGCCATACTGTAGGTGCAACCACAACAGAGGGGTATCTGTTGAGAGGCCAGACAAACGTATGGTTCCTGAAGAGGGGCAGCAGCCTTGTCAGTAGTTGCAGGGGCAACAGTCTGGATGATTGACTGATCTGGCCTTGTAACACTAACTAAAACAGCATTGCTGTGCTGGTACTGCGAACGGCTGAAAGCAAGGGGAAACTACAGCCATAATTTTTCCCAAGGGCATGCAGCTTTACTGATGGCGTCCTCTTGGGCAAAATATTCCGGAGGTAAAAATCCCCCATTCGGATCTCTGGGCGGGGACTACTCAGGAGGACATTGTTATCAGGAGAAAGAAAACTTGCATTCTACAGATTGGAGCATGGAATGTCAGACCCCTTAATCGGGCAGGTAGGTTAGAAAATTTAAAAAGGGAAATGGATAGGTTAAAGTTAGATATAGTGGGAATTAGTGAAGTTTGGTGGCAGGAGGAACAAGAGTTCCGGTCAGGTGAATTCGGGGTTATAAATACAAAATCAAATAGGGGTAATGCAGGAGTAGGTTTAATAATGAATAAAAAAATAGGAATGCGGGTAAGCTACTACAGCATAGTGAACACATTATTGTGGCCAAGATAGATACAAAGCCAATGCCTACGACAGTAGTACAAGTTTATATGCCAACTAGCTCCGCAGATGACAAAGATATTGATGAAATGTATGATGATATAAAAGAAATTATTCAGATCGTGAAGGGAGGCGAAAATTTAATAGTCATGGGTGACTGAAATTCAATAGTAGGAAAAGGGAGAGAAGGAAACGTAGTAGATGAATACGGATTGGGGGTAAGAAATGAATGAGGCAGCCGCCTAGTAGAATTTTGCACAGAGCATAACTTAATCATAGCTAACACTTGGTTCAAGAATCATGAAAGAAGGTTGTATACATGGAAGAACCCTGGAGATACTAGAAGGTATCAGATAGATTATATACTGTTAAGACAGAGATTCAGGAACCAGGTTTTAAATTGTAAGACATTTCCAGGGGCAGATGTGGACTCTGACCACAATCTATCTGTTATGAACTGTAGATTAAAACTGAAGAAACTGCAAAAAGGTGGGAATTTAAGGAGATGGGACCTGGATAAACTGAAAGAACCAGAGGTTGTACAGAGTTTCAGGGAGAGCATAAGGAAACAATTGACAGGAATGGCGGAAAGAAGTACAGTAGAAGAAAAATGAGTAGCTCTGAGAGATGAAATAGTGAAGGTAGCAGAGGATCAAGTAGGTAAAAAGATGAGGGCTAATAGAAATCCTTGCGTAACAGAAGAGATATTGAATTTAATTGATGAAAGGAGAAAATATAAAAATGCAGAATAATGAAGCAGGCAAAAAGGAATACAAACGTCTCAAAAATGAGATTGGTAGGAAGTGCAAAATGGCTAAGCAGGGATGGCTAGAGGACAAATGTAAGGATGTAGAGGCACATATCACTAGGGGTAAGATAGATACTGCCTACAGGAAAATTAAAGAGACCTTTGGAGAAAAGAGAACCACTTGTATTAATATCAAGAGCTCAGATGGAAACCCAGTTCTAAGCAAAGAAGGGAAAGCAGAAAGGTGGAAGGAGTATATAGAGGGTCTATACAAGGGCGATGTACGTGAGGACAATATTATGGAAATGGAAGAGAATGTAGATGAAGATGAAATAGGAGATATGATACTGCATGAAGAGTTTGACAGGGCACTGAAAGACCTAAGTCAAAACAAGGCCCCAGGAGTAGACAACATTCCATTAGAACTACTGACAGCCTTGGGAGAGCCAGGCCTAACAAAACTCTTTTTTTTTTTAGGGCGCTCAACTACTAAGGTCATTAGTGCCCAGTCACAAACGTTAGTGCACTAATAGCGTAGAAAAACGTAAGGGGACAACACCAGAAAGGACTTACTAAGGCGCAGATAAACAAAATAAAAGAGTTAGATCTCTTTGGACAAGTCCGTCAATGTAATAAAACTAAGGATACGAGCAGCTGCTCGAGCGTCATCTCAGCTAAAACTTCCTGTAAGGTAGACGGCAGACACAGGACAACAAGAGAGCGAATAAAACGGGGACAGGACAATAAAATATGGTGCACCGTCAATGGATGACCACAGGGGCACTGCGGGGTGGGGTCACCGGACAACAGATAGGAGTGGCTAAGTCGGCAATGCCCAATCCGCAACCTGCCAAAATGACCTCCTCTCAACGGGAAGAGCATGAGGAGGTCACCCAAGCTGTTGGGATCGGTTTGATGGCCCTAAGCTTATTTTCATGGAGAGAGGATTAAGCCTCCTGCCACAATGATGAAACGTGCCGACAAAGAACCCCACTAACATCAGTTGATGGGACACAAAAGGAAGCTGTCCGAGGCAGGAGGACAGCAGCCTTCACCGCAGCATCAGCAGCTTTGTTCCCAGGCACAGCAACGTGGCCAGGAATCCACATAAAAAGGACACGAGCGCCGGTATCAGCTAGCGACTGAAGGGACCATTGAATTTGTTGCACGAGAAGGTGGTCCGAATATGGGTCATGGAGACACTGAATGGCGCTCAAAGAATCAGAGCAGATGGCTTAGGGAGAATGATGATGGCGGCGGATATATTGAACAGCCTGATAGAGAGCAAACAACTCAGCTGTAAAGCTTGAACACTGGTCAAGGAGACGGTATTGAAAGGTATCATCCCCAACGACATAGGCACATCCGACACCAGCAGTAGTCTTGGAGCCATCTGTGTAAATAAAGATGTTATTAGCGAGCCTCGAACGAAGTTCGACAAACCTCGAGCGGTATATCGAATCTGTGGTCCTCTCCTTTTGGAGCGAGTTGAGTTCAAGGCGAACGCGAACCTGAGCCTGGAGCCAAGGTGGCGTCGGGCTCTCACCCACTCGAAAAGTCGTAGGGAGGGTAAAATCAAGTTGCTGAAGCAGGCGATGAAAGCGAACTCCAGAAAGCGAACTCCAGGAGGAAAGAGGGCAGAGACATACAGCCTGTATTGCCAGTCGAGAGAGTCGTCAAAGAAGGAGAAATACGATGGGTGGTCGGGCATTGACATCAGTCTGCAGGCGTACCAACGAAGCAACGTATCACGCCAGTAGTTTAGCGGTAATTCGGCAGCTTCAGCATACAGACTCTCAACAGGACTGGTGTAGAATGCTCCAGTCGCCAGATGTAACCCCCAATGGTGGATAGAGTTTAGATGGCATAAGATGGACGGCCGGGCAGAAGAGTAGACAAAGCACCCATAATCCAGCTTTGATTGGACAATGGACCGATATAAGCGAAGCAGGACCATTCGATCTGCTCCCCATGACGTACCGCTGAGAACACGGAGAACATATGGAGACCAGCAAAGTTTCCTGTCAAATGTAAGACCTAAAAATTTTGATGTCTCCAGGAATGGGAGAGCAACGGGACCGAGGTGTAAGGATGGTGGAAGAAACTGTTTGTAACGCCAGAAGTTCATACAGACCGTTTTCTCACCAGAAAAGCGGAAACCGTTAGACACACTCCAGGAATATAGACGGTTGAGACAACGCTGAAGACAGTGCTCCAGGAGACATGTTCTCTGAGCGCTGCAGTAGATCGTAAGTCATCCACGAAAAGGGGG
The DNA here is from genome assembly GCF_023864275.1 of Schistocerca cancellata. Taxonomy (NCBI): domain Eukaryota; kingdom Metazoa; phylum Arthropoda; class Insecta; order Orthoptera; family Acrididae; genus Schistocerca; species Schistocerca cancellata. The sequence goes on from NC_064628.1 coordinate 374,284,852, forward strand.
CCTGAGACAGCTGGAAGGCAATCAATTATTGGATTGATAGCTATGGCAAAGAGGGCCATGCTCAAAACGGAGCCCTGGGGCACCCCATTCTCCTGGCAAAAGGCATCTGACAAAAAAGAACCCACACGTACCCTGAACATTCGATCCATTGAAAATGCATTAATAAAAAGAGGGAGGTAACCGCGAAGACCCCAAGTGTGCATGGTGCGGAGAATGCCCGTACTCCAACAGGTGTCGTAGGCCTTCTCCAGATCGAAGAACACAGCCACCGTCTGGGGCTTACACAAAAAGTTGTTCATAATGAAGGTCGACAAGGTAACTAGGTGAACAGCAGAGAGGCACCTACGAAAGCCACATTGGACACTGGTAAGGAGGCGTCGAGATTCAAGGAGCCAAACCAATTGAGAATTTACCATGCGCTCCATCACCTTGCAGACGCAGCTGGTAAGGGAGATGGGGGCGATAACTGGAAGGAAGGTGTTTGTCCTTTCCTGGTTTGGGTATGGGAACAACAATTGCTTCACTCCAGCATGTGGAAACATGACCTTCAGTCCCGATGTGATTATAGGCGCGAAGAAGAAAGCCTTTACATGCAAGAGAAAGGTTCTTCAGCATCTGAATAAGGATACCTTTGGGCCCCGGAGCAGAGGATCGGCACCGGATGAGTGCACTTTCGAGTTCCCGCACGGTGAAGGTGGCATTGATTCAAAGACTGGAAAGAAGGTGGCTGTGCCTCCTCTGCGTGTTTTCGGGGGAGGAAGGCAGGGTGATAATGGGCAGAGCTCGAAACCTCTGCGAAAAAGCGGCCGAAGGCATTTGAGACATCCTCAGGATCCACGAGTACTTCATTCGCTACAGTCAGGCCAGAAATCGGGGAGTGGACCTTGGTGCCAGATAGCCGGCGCAGGGCACCCCAGACAACTGAAGGAGGAGTAAAACCGGTGAATGAGCTGGTGAAAGCCACCCAGAAAGCCGTTTTGCTTTCTTTAATAACACGATGACATTGTGCACGGGGTTGTTTGTAACTGATACAGTTCGCCATTGTAGGGTGGCGGTGGAAGGTGCGTAAAGCACGTCGCCGAGCACCAATAGCATCGCCGCATGCTGTAGTCCACCAGGGGACTGAGACTCAACGTGGAGAAGAGGAAGTACAAGGGATAGAATATTCAGCAGCGTGAGAATAACGTCTGTGAGGTATGCGACCTGACTATCGCAGCTGGAGAAGTTTTGATCATGGAAGGTCGCCAGGGAGGTGAAAAGCTCCCAGTCGGCTTTGGACATGTTCCAGCTAGTGGAATGTGGAGAAGGGGTGTGATGCAGGAGATGGATTATGCAGGGGAAATGGTCGCTCGAGTATGTGTCAGACAGAGCATACCACTCTAACCGACGTGCAAGTTGGATAGTGGATATTGAGAGTTCTAAGTGGGAATAGGTATGCGTTTCAACCGAAAGGAAGGTAGGTGCATCGGTATTTAAGCAGACTAGATTGAGGTGGTTGAAAAGGCCTGCCAACAGGGAGCCTCTCGGCGAGGATGCTGGAGAGCCCCAAAGGGGATGGTGAGCATTAAAGTCGCCAATCAACAAAAATGGTGTAGGAAGCTGAGCAGTCAGTTGTATCATGTCTGCCCTAATAAAGGCAGACGATGATGGAGTGTAAACAGTACAAATGGAAAATGTGAAAGTGGGGAGAGTAATTCGGACGACAACTGCCTGCAGATCTGTGTGCAATGCGATTGGATCTTAGTAGACATCATCCCGAACCAGCAACATGACCCCTCCATGAGCCGGAATACCTGCCACAGGGGGTAGGTCAAAACGCACGGAGGTATAGTGTGCCAGGTCAATACAATCGCATAACTTCGTTTCTTGGAGACCTACAACAAGTGGGCAGTACATTCGAAGGAGCAATTTTAGTTCATCTCGGTTGGACCAAATGCCACGAATATTCCATTGAAGAAATGCCATTATGAAAACGAAAAGAAAAAGAAGAAACAAGAAAGGGTCACCTCAATGGCCGCTGAGGGCCTGGCTTCGAGGGAGCACTGCTGCTGCAATCAATAGGTGGTGAGTCATGGTCCACCAACTCAACAGTTGCGCCTGCCACCTTCCTGAGCTGGTCAGGACCACCTTCCTAAGCTGGTCAGGAGGGGCAGCTTCCTCTGCCAGTGAAAGGCCAGATGATCGGCTACCAGCAATGCAGCCTGGCAAAACTGAAGATGGCCGGGAATGGTAACCGCTGGGTGGCGCAGGAGAAGAAACATGCCCCAGCAGAGATGGAGAACTCATTTTTCTATGAGCCTTCTTTGAAGAATTACGTTTTGTCGAAAGAACAGTTGATGGCTGTCAAGTTTGTGTACGCAAGAAATCTTCACATGTCGGTTCTTTTTTGACGGTCCTAGCATCTGATTTAGAGGTCCTCGTCTTAGCAGTATCAGATGATGATGTTTGAGCCTTAGGGTTGTTGGGAGGAAGAGGAGACGTTGATCAGGCGATCTTAGCACTGGCTGGACGACCGAATCGCTAAATGTTAGATCACATGTCTGTGTAGCTACCTCCCTGGTAGGCCGAGGAGAGGCGAGAATGGTACCGTATTGACCTGCTGGAAGCACAGTGGGCTTTCTGCTATTGAATAACTTGCGAGCAGCCGAGGTAGACACCTTCTCTTTCACTCGAATTTCCTGTATACTTTTCTCATCTTTGTAGATGGGGCAGTCACGAGAGGAGGCAGCATGGTCGCCCATACAATTGATGCAACGAGGGGACGGAGGCGGACAGTCACCCTCATGGGCGTCCCTGCCACAGGTGACGCATTTAGCAGCACGTGAACAAGACTGCCATGTATGGTTAAACCGCTGACATTGGTAACACCTAGTAGGGCTGGGTACATATGGCCGAACAGAAATGAGCTCATAACCCGCTTTAATTCGTGAAGGCAATTGCACATTGTCGAATGTCAGGAATATGGTTCGGATCGGTATGAGGTCCTTGTTGACCTTTTTCACAACCCGATGGACAGCCGTCACTCCCTGATCAGAGAGGAAAGACAGAATCTCCTCATCAGTTAGTCCGTCGAGTAACCTGGTATACACCACACCACGCGACGCAACGAATCCAAGGTGCGGTGGGCCTCCACCCGTACAGGAAGTCTGTGTAAGAGAGAGGGTCGAAGTAATTTTTGGGCCTGGAAGGTGCACTCTGTCTCCAACAGCAAGGTACCATTGCGCAACCGAGTACAAGATTTCACTGGTCTTGCAATCACATCTACACCCTTCTGAATGACGAAAGGGTTGACTGTTGAGAAATTGTGACTGTCATATCTTGTGACAACAAGAAACTTCAGTGCTGGTGGTACAATTTTCGAAGCAGGAGTTGCATCTAGCTTCCTTTTTTGGGCAGAAGACAGGGACGAAGAAGAAGAAGAAGAAGAAGAAGAGGAATCCATTGCGGATGAATCTCCCATGATTGCCAGTGTCTCCGATGGTGCACTCCTTCCTTGTGGGGGCCCTCACAGAGGGCACTCCCACCTTGGGTGATTGGTCACACCTCAGCTCATACCTCCTGAGAAACGGACGGAGGGACCAATTGGCACGTTCGGAAGGTAACAGCTCAGGCAATCACCCCTCCCTGGGCCTGGCCTTTACCAGCTGCTTTCTCAGCCTTGTGCTAAGGCGTAAGGAGTCAGCAACCCATTCCCTCTTTCATTTTCTGCCCAGTGGCACACAAACCCATCTTGTCTGTCACTCCCTCCTGAGTGAAGACGGACCAGTCAGATGTTATGTGTCAGAAGACACAGTGACAACCAGGTCACCAGGGGATTCCAATGGTACTAAAGGTGTTGCAGCCTCATCACTAATGCCCCGATGTCGCCACAGCTTTGAGCAGTAGCCAGAAGCCTGTCAACTGTGCCCAACACACCTTCCAACTGTTTACAGGCAGCAGCCAATTCTTTTCATGAATGCTCACAACAAGCAGTCCATATCTGTATATAAATACAAAGCAGTCAGGTGTAACAGAGAAAGTACAAACACAGCCCCATGAGGGTGAAAATTATCTGACTGTGGCACTACTGAGGTGAATGTATGCAAAATATAAACTAGGAGGATAAACAGACACTAAAATCTGCTCTGCAGAATTTTCACTATTGCCTAAAGTAAATACTAGTCCACTGAACACAAGTGAACAGCACACAGGCAGACAACAAACTCAGACTACCAACAAAACGAGTTCGGTGTTTTTTAGATGGCATTGAAGGTGATACTAATAATCACTATTACAAAATGAAATGAACAAACTGCTACATAGATAATAGCTCACTGATTACAAGTGGACAGCACACAGGCACACACTCCGCATATGGTTTTAAAAAGGATTTTTAATGTCATGTTATTGAAGTATTGTCAGCACATGGCAGTTTTTACAGATGGTTCAAAGGAAGTGGACAATGCAGTGTTCTGTTATCTTCCCAGCTTTAATCATTAAAATCTGCCTACTAACTCACTTCTCAGTGTACTACACAGAGCTCTGGGCGATCAAGAAGGCACTGGAGCACACGATACTTCTCACTGTGGAAGGTTTCTTGTCCATGCAGACTTTCTTAGTGCTCTGCAAGCTATTCAGCAAATGTTCCCAGCAGATAGGATAGTTCAGATGGTCAAAGGCATTAGTCATCTGCAACACAGGCAAAAAAAAGAGGTGGCCTCCTGCTGAGTGCCTGGGTAAACGTGGGTTGAGGGGAATGAGAAAACTGACAGAACAGCAAAAGCAGCCTGCCAGGGCAATACAACAATTCCTGTAACATCCTGTATGTGCCACAGGTGACAGAGTGTTGGGAGAGTGGGAAAGAGAATTGCTGGAAGTGGCCAACAAAAAGCTGCATCAGTCAAACCAATTACTCACTCACGGTACACTTCCTTTCGATATCTGAAAAGGGATGAAGTGTTCCTCACTCACCTTCATATTGGACACAGCCCAATGATGCATCCTTACCTCCTGTGCATGGAGATCCACTGGAATGCACTGTTTTTGGCATCCCACTCATGGTGTATCAATTTTTAATGTCCTGTGCTTTGTCTACTAATAGGAAGGATGTGTTTGGTCTACTGAGGAACTTGCTCTCAATTTTAGGTACAAGCAAATTGTTCGCATTTTGTGTGGTGTCAGACTGCTGTGCAATTTAAATGTGGCTTGCTCATCCTATTAGTTTTGTGATCAACCTGCCATCTACTGTTTTATTAATGTATGACAACAGTCTGAACAGATACACTGGTGATTGCATGTGAAATTTTTTATTACTGTGGCTGTAGTTATAAGACCTTTGCTTTTTGTTTTAACTGCTACTCATAAACCAGTACCACGATCTTGAGAAAGGGCACTACTGACCATGTTGTTTAGTGTCCAACAGTTTTGAATCAATCCATCAATGCATTCAAGGATAAAGCTCCTGACTAGCTGCTTTGTTCAGCAACAAACAAATAAAAACAACAAGGCAGGCAAAATTGATTTAGTAGAAACTTGTTAACGCAGGAACGATGACACTGAAATCAGTAGCCCACCAAGTTTGATTGTTTTCTTCTGATAGTAATTAGCACATTATTAGTATCTGCTGTTACCTTGACTCTGTCACTGTAATCAGATAGTGCTCAAGCGGTATTTCCTGACTGACAAATGTGCAGTAGTGATTTTTAACCATGAAAACTGGGATAAGCAAATCACTTCTTATAACATGTCAGTTTTAATTTTCTAAGTGGACTACAATAAACCATTTAATGATTTTTTCACAGTATAATTTGTTACTTGCCTCTCAGTTTGGCTTTCATAAATAACTATCTATACATAAAGCCATGTTTGATCCACAAGTCCTGGCAGAGCTAAAAAAGAAATACTGTCAGTATACTCTGTGACCTTGTTGAGGCCTCCGACTGTGTGCTTCACAAAGAAAATTTACTTGGAAAACTTGAAGTGTTATGGCATTTACAGCACCAATGTCATATGGATGGAATGTTACCTTCATAACAGGAAGCATAGTGTCACATTGATTATCCGAACCACATTAACAAAACTGAATTCTGAATTAGGGACAGGTTGAATAAGATAGGGAGGCACACATATATTTGGTCTAATGTACATAAATTACCTTAGTCTTTACAGGACTGCTAAAAGAAACCTTTTCCTGGTGGCAAAAGCATACCAACAAAGGACCTCAATCAAATTCAGACAAAGCCCAGACGACAACTCAACAAGCTTGTAACTGTTTCACAGCAGTCAAATTTTAATCTCACAAATACTCATTTTGTGCTGCTTTGAAGGAATAAAAGTCACTTGTATCAGTAATAGACATCAATGAGAATTCATGAAATGAAATACGATGTGTAAAATTCTTCAATGTTCAACTGTGTCACAAGCTAAAACAGAGTCAATACTTTGCTGAATTGATGTGGAAAAGTATCAGAGTTATAAAAAACTAGAATTTACACCAGAAGCAAAAAATGTTTGCTAGATGATTGTGAAAAAAGAATTTTATTTGTGTAAACTGGTAATGAGACAGGCAAACAATGGAAGTCACGTAATATAAATTAAATGAGTGCATCATGAAAAGAATAAAATGTTAAAGGAAAGGAAATAGCATTAACAAGTTTTTGATAACTTACTAATTTGCAGTGCGTAATTCTCTGTAAAATACCCAAAATTTTTAATCAAAAAATTCCAATGTGTCCAATAAATCTTCATTTTTAGGTTCACTAATCAAAGTCCTGGTCTCGAGCAGCAGAAACAGTTCTGTGCCAATGACAGTGTCCAAGAAATGTCCTCTCATTCAGCTTAATAAATGCAAAGGATGGCTGTACGAAGGTAACATTGTTTTTTTAGATTTTGACAGTGGCTGTACTCAGGTGTTGCTCACCTGCCCTTGTCACATCTTTAGAAATTTCGGGTTTCATGGGGACATCACTAAATGACTGTGGCAAAGGTGTCATACTTGCTGCTAATTTCATCTTTGCAGAGCTGCAGTTATCTGCTAACTTCATGGTTTCATATCCAGCTTTATAAATTACTATGTCATCTATCAAGAAATCAGTTTTGTTATTCTGTTGCAAATTAAGCTTTCCCACAGGCAGATTTAGCTACATCAGGGTTTAAGTACTCAAGACTCATGAATCCCCTTTAAAAAATACGAAAAAAGAAGAAAAAGGTGGAGGTTAGCCATTTTTCAAAAAATGTAAAAATTTTAAGTAGTAGCTTACATCTTGCGCAATATTTGGTATTTTTAATGGTAACTCCCACTGTGGGTTTATCATTCTGTAACTGAAGTTTTCTGTCTTGGCTGTTTTTGTCAAGTATTCACTTTATTGTATCTTGCACAATTGGCCAATTTTGGCCTTACAGTCCATTTTCAAGTGCTGTCGACAAGGAAACAGCTCAAAGATACAACAGGTATAAATTGAAAAACTTATACTTGTTATATACCTCTGATACGTTTCTTTGTAGACTGCACTGGAAAATGATAACTGGTTGGGTTAGTACTATATTTTTTGCTGTATGGCTGAACATATGTAAAGTGTGCCAGTTGAGTATGTGTGCCGAGAGAATTGATCAATAGCAGGAAACAGTTGTGGATTTCAAACTGCTTCCCTGGGCTGTAAAGTCATCAAGGCATCTATCGTGAGAGTTGTGGTGCCTCCAGAGCTTTTAGCATTGCCTGGGATCCTTGACACAGCAGTGCCTTCTGATAAGCCTGTCTTACATGGTTCTCATTCACCTTGGGTGAATGATGAACAGTGAAGCGTCATGATTTTCTGGGCAAAAAGTCAAAAGTGCGTACTGGCCATGTGGCTGACCCCTCATGCCTTAAAAACAGGTTTGATGTAGAGCCCACTGCTGAAAGAACATCTGTCTGTTGGTGCTGTGGCTAATTTCCCTGAATGGCTTGGTCAAGTGCAGAGGGTGAGTTCGCTAACTGATAGCTCTAATGTTAAGCGAGTAATGAAGCTCCTCGGGGAAATAAGCAGGCAGCTCATGAATGAAGGCCAGTGTCCACAACTCCATACGGTCTGTCCATCAGAGAGTGAAGCAACCCTGAATGACCTGGTCAAGTGCAGAGGATGGGTTCACTAGTCGAGAGCTCCACATTAACTAAGTAATAGAGAGCTCCTCAGGGAAATCACAGACAGCTCGAGAATGTGAAGGTCAGTGTCCACACTCCACATGGAATGTCTGCCAGAAGGTGAAGCAGGTTCTGCAGGCAACTAGTGAGTGGAATGAGTATAGCTGGCTGCAAGCTGTGGCCCATATTGGCACAAATGATGCCAGCTGCTTGTGTTTTGAGGCCGCCCTCAGTTCTTACATGCAGCTGGTTGAATTAATGAAGAAAGCTTGTGATATAGTTTTGTTGAATTTTCTGCTCTTTTTGTCAATCCAATCAATTTGCAAGCACTATATCTACATCTAACTACCTACTTCAGTCAAATGTCCTTTGCTCGTCACAAAGAGCCTTTTTGCACAAGTATCCAACAAAGTGATACAGTCTCCTAAAAGTATGACCAGCTGGGAAATCTGCATGTCATTTATCTGTATGGAATGCTGGGAGACATGACAGGGAGCTACACATATACCCTCCTCTAGAATTCAGCAATGGTGGTGCTCTTGGGCCTGTGTTTATTTCTGTGTTCTGCAATATATGGCAAGTGGAAATACTCATGTAGGCGTATAACTTATATATCCAAAGTGAGCAGATGGTTTTTGGATAATATAGTTACTCACATATAGTAGTTCTTCACCATGGAATTGGCAATTATTCTACTTGACTGTTTCTGACATTTCAGCTCTTACAGTGTGAGCTAGCTAAGAGTGATCCTGTATTATTCTTGATGACAGCCTGTGGAAAGCTTACTGTCTACACAGTTTTGCAGATTGGATGCCTTACATGCTCGGTTTCAATATCGCTGTTATCAAATGTGCTGAGATATTGTGTCTTGACCTTCTCATGTGTGATCATCGCTAATGTGGTTAGTAGAACGAGTCTGCTGATACCCTAGTGATGCAGTCACTATTTCAGGAACACTGCCTCTCCATCAGAGAGAGTGAGAGACAGAGAGAGACAGAGAGAGAGAGAGAGAGAGAGAGAAAGTGTGTGTGTGTGTGTGTGTGTGTGTGTGTGTGTGTGTGTGTGTGTGTGTGTGTGCGCGCGCGCGCACGTGCGTTGTCTAATTCAGAAGAAGGCCTTTTGGCCAAAAGCTTACTTGTTTAACAGTCCTTTTGTTGTGCTTATCTGTGACTCAACATCTCTGCTGTATGGTGAGTAGCAATCTATCCTTTTCATAATATTGTCATTATTCCATCCTGGATTTTCCATAGTGACTGGACTACATTGTTTTAGGAATTTCAAAATGAGTTGTTCTTTTTTTCCAGTTTAAATTCTCATCAACATGGACGCCTAAAAATTGTGAAGTTTCCACTCTAGTTATTATATCCTCGTCATTGGTGTGGTACCTCCAGATGTGCAAAGCACTAGTGTCATCCACAAAAAGAACTAATCCTGTATTACATGGAAGATTGTTTAAATATATGAGATATTATAGTGCACCTAAGAGAGCACCTTGTGGAACCCTGTAATCGATTCCTCCCCGGTTAGAAGAATCTCCCCTGCTTACACTAGTTGAATTATCAAGTACAACTTTCTGCATTGTTTTGGTCAGATATGACATCCCTTTTTTGCCTATACCATCAATGCCATGAAATCTTGGTTTATCTAGGAGAGTCTTGTGATTCACACAGTTATATGCCTTGATAGGTCACCAAAAATACATTTTGTTATTTAATGCCCACTCCTTTGCAAATGAATTCCACTTCATCCCCCACAGCACCTTTGTGAAAAGTTATTATGGAGCCATTGTTGGTCCTGTAACACAATACTTCATATGTTACCAGCCGAGCCCGATTTTAGGATAAACTAGTTTCGCTTAGGTCAAACTTGTTCATCCTCTTACTGATAGGATAAAACAGTTTAGCCTAGGTCGAACTGGTTTATCCTAGTCTGAACTAATTTTGCCTAGTCAGACCACATGTCAATACCTGTATGAACGGGGAATCCCTGAATCAACTTTGGCTCGCCCCTCGCACTTCTCAACTGCTCTTCGCTTGCACTGTTCTTTGTTTTGAATGGTATTTTGCACCGGCAAGTGTGTGTTTTAAGTTGCTGGTTGCATTTAAAAGATTTGATTATAATCCTAGTATAATTATTGTGAGGTGTTTCATCATGGATGAGCCTTCCTGCAGTAGACAAGCCTATCAAAAGCTGTGGAGGGAAAAGTTTCTGGAGGAAATTTTGCAGAGTGAAAACAAAAAGTCTTCTCATTATAATATGTTATCAGTAGATGAATATGCAGATTTGGTTAAACAAGCAGAAGAGGCAGAAAAGTTGGAAAAAGATCATTATTACAAGAAAGAAAACTGAAACGATTTGCTGTTTTGAAAATTGATGAAGTGAAAAAACTCATTGCATGGTGTGAAGCGAATATAAAATACTTTGTTCCGGCTGACGAACTTAATGATGTGATTGACAGAGCTCATGTAGCTGTGGGCCATGGCGGTCGCGATAAGATGTTAGCCGCGGCAGCAAAAAAATTTGCCAATATCACAAAGGAAATGCCTCTATTTATCAATGTGTGATGTTTGTCAACAAAAGAAGACAAAAAAGAAAAGAGGGCTAGTTTCAAAGCCAATTCTCCATTCGGAAATGAATAGCAGATGCCAAGTCAATTTGATTGATTTCCCAACACAACCAGATGGGAATTTAAAATTCATTCCAGTTTACCAAGGCCATCTCACAAAATATGTTCTCCTTCATGCATTAACATCAAAGAGGACTGAAGAAGTGGCTTATCATTTGAATGACACATTCCTAACTGTTGGGGCGCTGTGCATTCTTCCATCTGATAATGGCAGAGAATTTGTCAATAATGTTATAAGTGAACTCGAAAAGCTTTTGTCAGAACTGAAAATTGTGCATGGAAAACCAAGGCACAACCAAAGTCAGGGTTCTGTTGAACATGCCAACCAAGATATTGAAAATATGATAAGTCCTTGGTTAAAGGACAACAATTCGACGAAGTGGTCGGAAGGATTAAGGAACGTCCAATTCATGAAAAATTGAGCTTACCACACTGGCATAAAAAAATCACCTAACAAAGCATTATTCAGAATCAAACCTAGAGTAGGATTTTCCACTTCCTCGTTGCCTCAACAAATCATAAATGATATTTAGGACGAAGATGATCTAAAGAAGGCAATCGAAGATGACAGCAATACTGAACAGTACGAAGACAGTGATGATGATAACATTGTGAAAATTGACACAAAAGGCATTCAAAATGCTAGAAAAATAAAAAAAAAACAAGTTAAAAGCATGAAAGCTTCCTATGACAAATCTCATCCACCAGCTGACATTGGAGACAACATAACCATACCTATCCCAGATGTAGATAAAGGCAGAGGTGACCTTCGAAACATAATTGGAGTAATACTTCGAAAGACTGATAAGGGCCTCTACAAAGTTGGCACCAAACATGGCGTACTTCAAAAACATTATTTCAGGTATAATTTTATTAAAATTTTTCATAATTTTTTGTAATAAAATATCAAAAAATATTTGTTTTAACTTCTTTTTTATTTTTTTAGATCTGATTTTGATGTCTGCATTAAGAAGTTTTTAGATGTGGGAGATATTAACACGAATATTGAAATATCTTTAAGGATTGCAACCACAAAACGTTCTGCTGGATCAGGGCAAGGCTTCGTGAAATGCAGTTGCATGAAAAACTGTACAACAAACAAATGCAATTGTAAGAAAAAGTACACTGCAATTCAAAGTGCCAAAAATAAGTACATAACCAATTTGCAGATAAGGTGATCCCTGTGGATGGACATATGTAAGTTGATCGAGTGATAAATGTGAAAGTACGGATTAGTTAATAAATAACTTTAATGAATAATATTGACTATTTTATTTCTATTCCTTTATTCAGTTTACTTTGAAAAGCTTATACAAACTAGGTGAAATTAGTTCAGACCAGGACAGACCAGTTTATCCTAAAGCATGTAAATTCTAACTATGATAAACTATTCGACCTAGGCTAAACTGTTTTAGCCTATCAGTAAGAGGATGAACGAGTCTGACGTAGGTGAAACTAGTTCATCCTGAAATTGGGTTTGGCCGGTAAACATACACATCAATGAAATTTGTAATTAAATTCATGTGATTTAATGATTTCTCCTGAAGTAAAAGAAATAACAAAAATATTCTCACTAATAATTATCCACCTTCATAAACAAATATGGAAATAAATCTTAATTTCCTTTGTCATCATCATTAACCTCTTCCTAAACCAGGAAACTTACCTTATTGAAGCCTTCTGCAGGAACTTGAGCCTGGCTTGCTAGCAACTGGACAACCCTCCGGCACCAGCCTTGTTCTGAGAGATGAGCCTCCAAACCAGCTTGTTCATACTGCCTTATTCGTTCTTCTCTCTGTTTATCTTCAGCCATAAGAGCATCGGTACGTTCTTGCAGTAGATCTTCCAGCAGAGTTGCAACCTTCAGCTTAAGAAGAGCAGAAACAAAAAACAATTACAGTTAACATTAAGTTTGATATTAGCAAGCATCTACTGCAATCGTACCTTCAATATACCTGCAAAAATTATGAAGCTTTTATGTTTTTCATTAGTAAGTATCAACAGAATTTTCAAATACTAATGGTATTCTTTGAGAATATGAGCATTTCAAGAATCCAGTGAATTGCATAGGGACAGTGCTAAATGAATCCCTTACCCATCATGCTCACCTGTAACTATAAATTTATATCTCAAATCATCTAGCAGTTTGTAGCTGCTTTTAAACCACAACAGCAATAAATTAAAACACAATCTTTTTAAAACATTGAAGTTTTAACGGTTTTGGTACTTTTAACACATTGGCTTGCAAAGTGATTCCGTAATGTGCATCAATTATTAATAGAAACTGCCAAAAAAGAACACAAAATTGTGTGATGCTATCATTACTGTGCGCCAAAACTTGATTTGGATTACATAATTCATGTTTTTCAAAAATTCAAGCCTGCATAGCCAGTCATTGATTAATGAGTGCTTCAAATCTTCAGAAAAAGTCTGTGGTTCACTGAACTACAGCCTTAGTAGCAAATAACATTGGTATTATTTACATTGGTATTATTTATATTAGATATTTCCCAGCGGATCACTGTTGGATTCAGATGTCAACATGAAGGAGAACATGGCAAGGAGACAGAATGACCAGCCAGGGGATGAAATGGCAATAATGCTGCTATTCGAAGCAGAAAAAACAATTTCTAATTTTTGGAGCTGTTAGTTTCTTCTTCAGTGAGCCAAGAGGATTAGGAGGGGCAGGTCATTCAGCACAGAGGATGAGGGGAGACAAAGATTTTATAGTTTTTACAAGTGAATTCTGCATATGAAAGAACATTCTTGTAAGTAAATGTGTGTATAAAACTTCCCGGCAGATTAAAACTGTGTGCCGGACTAAGACTCGAACTCAGGACCTTTGCCTTTCATGTGCAGGTGATGTACCAACTGAGCTACCAAAGCATGACTCATGACCTGTCCTCACAGCTCTGATTCTGTCAATACTTCATCTCCTACCTTCCAAACTTCACAGAAGCTCTCCTGCAAACCTTGTAAGCCTAAAACTCCTGGAAGAAAGGATATTGTGGAGACAGCTTAGCCACAGCCTGGGGGATGTTTCCACAATGAAATTTTCACTCTGCAGTGGAGTGTGCAACTATATGGAACTTCCTGGCAGATTAAAACTGTGTGCTGGCCCTAGGCACAAACTTGGAACATTTGCCTTTTGCGGGCAAGTGCTCTACCATTAGAGATTATTCATATTATTACCAATTTTAAGCTTTCTTTAACAGAAAGCTCCAAGCCAACACCAACAACTATAGCTCAGGTGTACATGCTGATGTCACATGCAGAAGATGACAGAGTATAAGAGGAAACTGTATGTCTAAGTATGTAGAAGAAGATAAAAATAATCATGGGGGACTCAGACTATGTATAGGGGCAGTTACTAAGCAGAGAATTACTGGAAAGTGGTTATGGTTTCAGAAATAAGAATGAAAGAGAAGAAAGAGTACCTGAGTTCTGCAATAACAGCAGATAATCACGTTCAAAAATCACTATTCAACGAGGTACCTGAAAAAGGCCACAAGACACAGGAATGTAACAGAAATATTAGGCAGTCTGCGGTCTGTGTCTGATGCTATTGGAACCTGTGGTTTGTTTTATGCTAGAGTGTCAAATGGATTGTAAATACTTGTTGGGTGCTGAAAAAAGAAAACACAGGTGTGACATACTAAAAGAGCAGTTCTGGCAAAAGCATTCATAAAATAAATTTTTAAACTGAATTGACAGTGTTTCAGTGAATGGACAGCATGACATTAAAGAAAGTAGTGCTACTAAAGCTTCATCAGTAGATAATTCTGAAGAACTGTATGTTTTGTGCAAGAACTAGTGGCAGATGAAACTGTCCCACTAGTGGAAATAGCTAATAGTACTGTTAACTGCAGAGGAAACTGCAGCATGCCTAGATGAAAGAAAATCATCAAAGGAAGGTAACAGCCTTAAGTTGATGATCTTAGCAAGCCGGGAATCTGGCTAGATATTGCCAAAGATAATTTTAGGATAAGAGCAATTAAGGAAGGTTTACAAGACATAAGTGAAAAGAGTCACATTTCCTGTGGACAATGAGACAAGAAGGTTTTTTTACTGTTTTTCATTGCTTCCATCATCTTTCAAATGATGAAAAAGGTAAGCGAACATGGATTGTATATTCCCGGACAAAAGATACTGTGTATTGCTTTTGTTGAAAGTTGTTCAATTCAAGTGCTGGCGCTACCACAAGAAATGGTTTAAGAGACTTGTAAAGACTGATGAAAATTCTCTCTAACTATGAACTGTCCCACAATCATATTACTGAACTGTGCAAGTGGAAAGAGCTTTCGCAGAAAATTAAAATATCAAAATTAATTGATCATGCAACTGAAGATCAAATTGACCAGGAAGAAACAGGTCAAGATCAATTTTGTTAAGGTTATTTTCCAAAGTATGTTTTCTTGCCAAAATAAATCTTCCGTTACGAGGTGGCCATGAAATGTTGGGAAATCCAGGTAATGAAAACTTTTTAGGACAAGTAGAATTAATTGCCAAGTTCGATCCTGTATTAAATAATCATATTAATCATGTGGTTAAACCTGATGATAGAGATTTGGTGAGAAGATTCCTCGGCAGCGAAAAATGCCTTTGTTTTAGTGATGTCTGTCTCAAATCCTGTATCATTTCAGTGACACTCTCTCCCCTATTTCGTGATAATACAAAACGTGCTGCCCTCCTTTAAACTTTTTCGATGTACTCCTGCATTTGCTGTGTGGCAATTTTACAATGGATCCGCGAACAGGACAGTGCATGTGCATCAAATTCTGTGTGAATCTCGGAAAAAGTGCTACGGAGACCCATGCAATGATTCAACGAGTGTTTGGGGGACAGAGCATGAGCTGTACGCGTGTGTTTGAGTGGCTTGCTCAGTTCAGGGCCGGCTGTACAGACACCGAAGATGATGCTCACACTGGAAGGCCCGTTAGCCACACAACACCAGACATTGTTGCCAAACTTCAACAACTGGTTCATGCGGATCGACGTTGAACCATTCTAGACCTTGCAGATGAAGTGGGTATTGGTTATGGGACATGTCAATGCATGTTCACTGATGAATTGGACATGCATCGTGTCGCCACAAAATTTATGCCAAGGATCTTGACTGCCGATCAGTAGGCACAGCGTGTTGAAGTGTGCACGGACCTTCGTCAGAGCACATCTAATGATCCAACCTTCTTGTCACGGGTTATCACTGGTGACAAGAGCTGGGTTTATGGTTATGACCCAGAGACACAGCAACAATCATCCCAGTGGAAGAACCTGGGCTCTCCCAAGATCCAAAAAAGCGAGACAGGTGCGGACCAAAGTGAAGAGCATGATCATCGTTTTCTTTGATACCAAGGGAATTGTGCACAAAGAATTCATCCCACCCAACCAAACAGTGAATTCCATGTATTACTATGACATTTTGCGATGGTTCCGTGAAAACGTGTGGCGACGACAGCCTGAACTTTGGCATCAAGGGAACTGGCTGCTGCATCACGACAATGCGCCCTGTCACACGTCATTGCTCACCAGGACCTTCTTGGCAAAAAACAACGTGACAGTTGTACCCCACCCACTGTACTCGCCAGATTTAGCACCTTGGCGACTTCGTGCTACCCCCAAAACTGAAACTCAAGTTGAAAAGCCATCGATTCGACTCTCTAGAGATGATTCAAAAAGCATAGCTGGCAGTGATAAACACCCTCAAAGAACAGGACTTCCAGAAAACATTTGACCAGTGGCAGAAGCCATCGGACCAGTGTGCACATGTGGATGGGAACTACTTCGCAGGTGATGGTGACCATTAGTCCAAAGATAAGGTTTTCCACAGATGGCAGCACCAGTCCCGAAAATTTTGGATAGCACCTCTTATTCCGAAAGATGTAGGCAGTCTCCTTAGTAGACCTGTTACATTTTCTAAGTGTCCTGTCAATAAAACACAGTCTTTGGTTGGCCTTCCCCACAACATTTTCTACGTGTTTCTTCCAATTTAAGTTGTTCATAATTGTAATTCCTAGGTATTTAGTTGAATTTACAGCCTTTAGATTTGATTGATTAATACTGTAACCGAAGTTAAACAAATTCCTTTTAGCACTTGTGGATGACCTCACACTTTTCGTTATTTAGGGTCAACTGCCAATTTTCGCATCATTCGGATATCTTTTATATATAGTTTCGCAATTTGTTTTGATAATCTGATGAATTTATTAGTCAATAAACGACAGCATCATCTGCAAACAACCGAAGACGGCTGCTAAGAGTGTGTCCCAAACCAATTATATAGATAAGGAACAGCAAAGAGCCTATAACACTACCTTGGGGAATGCCAAAAATCACTACTGTTTTACTCGATGACTTTCCATCAATTGCACACTGTGACCTCTCTGACAGGATTTACAAATCCAGTTACATAACTGAGACAATATTCCGTAAGCACGCAATTTCACTACAAGCTGCTTGTATGGTACAGTGTCACAAGCCTTCTGGAAATCCAGAAATACGGAATCGATCTGAAATCCCTAGTCAATAGCAGTCAACACTTCATGCGAATAAAGAGCTAGTTGTGTTTCACAAGAACGATGTTTCCTAAACCCATGTTGACTGTGTGTCACTAGACCGTTTTCTTCAAGGTAATCCATAATGTTCGAACACAATATATATTCCAGAATCCTGCTGCATATCGACATTAATGATATGGGCATGTAATTAAGTGTATTACTTTTACTACCTTTCTTGAATATTGGTGTGACCTGTGCAACTTGCCAGTCTTTGGGTATGTATCTTTCATTGAGCTAACAGTTGCATATGATTGTTAAGTATGGAGCTAATGCATCGGCATACTCTGAAAGGAACCTAACTGGTATACAGTCTGGACCAGAAGACTTGCTTTTATTAAGTGATTTATGTTGCTTCACTACTCTGAGGATATTTACTTCCATGTTACCCATGTTGGTAGCTGTTCTTGATTCGAATTCTGGAATATTTACTTCATGTTCTTTTGTGAAGGCATTTCGGAAGGCTGTGTTTAGTAACTCTGCTTTGGCAGCACTGTCTTCGATAGTATCTAGATTGCTATCGTGCAGAGAAGGCATAGATTGTTTCTTGCTGCTAACACACTTCACACATGACCAGAATCTCTGGATTTTCTGCCACGTTTTGAGACAAAGTTTTGTTGTGGTAACTGTTAGAAGCATCTCGCATTGAAGTCTGCACTAAATTTTGAGCTCCTGTAAAAGATCGCCAATTGTGGGGATTTTGTGTCTGTTTAAATTTGGCATGTTTGTTTTGTTGTTTCTGCTACAGTGTTCTGATCCGTTTTGTGTACCAAGGAGGATCAGCTCTGTCGTTTGTTAATTTATTTGGTATAAATCTCTCAATTGCTACCGATACTATTTATTTGAATTCAAGCCACATCTGGTCTACACTTATATTATTAATTCGGAAGGCATCAAGTGAATTTTTATCTCCTTTTTGAATAGGTATATTTTTTGTTTATTTTTGGTGGATTTGGGGGTTAAAATATTCAGTCTCGCTACAACAACTCTGTGTTCACTAATCCCTGTATCCATTTTGGTGCTCGTTATTAACTCAGGATTATTTGATGCTAAGAGGTCAAGTGTATTTTCACAACCGTTTACTATTCGTGTGGGTTCATGAACTAACTGCTAAAAATAATTTTCACAGAATGCGTTTAACACAATTTCAGATGATGTTTTATGCATACCTCAGGAATTAAACATGTATTTTCGCCAACATATCAAGGGTAAATTAAAGTCACCACCAACTATAATCATATGAGTCGTGTACGTGTTTGAAATGAAACGTCCATGCCACACAGCCCTTGCTATGCATGTAGCCGCCTCCTGCGTATAGTGGACACCTGACATATTCAGCTGAACCTGAAACCCAACCACCCTTTGGCGCAAGTAGAGGAATCTGCAGCCTACACGGTCGCAGAACTGTCTGAGCTTCTGATTCAGACCCTCCACTCAGCTCTGTACCAGAGGTCCACAATTGGTCCTGTCGACTATGGTGCAAATGGTCAGCTCTGCTTTCATCTTGTAAGCAAGACTGGCAGCCTTTACCAGTTCTGTTAGATGCTCGAAACCAGAGAGACACTCTTCTGATCCAAAGTAACACACATCATTGGTACCAATGTGAGCAACAACCTGCAGTTGGCTGCACCCTGTGGTCTTCGTGGCATCTGGGAGCACCCGTTCCACATCTGGAATGACTCCACCCGGTGTGCACAAGGAGTGCACATTGGTTTTCTTTCCCTTCTTGGCAGCTATGTCCCTAAGGGGCCCCATAACATGCCTAACATTGGAGCTCCCAACTATCAATAATCCCACCCTCTGTGACTGTCCAGATCTTGCAGGCTAAGAGGTTTCCTCTGAAACAGGACAGGCGACAGCATCTGGCTCAGCGACAGTGTCAGCCACAGACAGCACCTGGAACCTGAAATTTCCTGGCAGATTAAAACTGTGTGCCCGACCGAGACTCAAACTCGGGACCTTTGCCTTTCGCGGGCAAGTGCTCTACCATCTGAGCTACCGAAGCACGACTCACACCCGGTACTCACAGCTTTATTTCTGCCAGTATCTCGTCTCCTACCTTCCAAACTTTACAGAAGCTCTCCTGCGAACCTTGCAGAACTAGCACTCCTGAAAGAAAGGATATTGCAGAGACATGGCTTAGCCACAGCCTGGGGGAGGTTTCCAGAATGAGATTTTCACTCTGCAGCGGAGTGTGCGCTGATATGAAACTTCCTGGCAGATTAAAACTGTGTGCCCGATCGAGACTCGAACTCGGGACCTTTGCCTTTCACGGGCAAGTGCTCTACCATCTGAGCTACTGAAGCACGACTCACACCCGGTACCTGGAACCTGTTTGTCAGACAAACCGGGGAGGCTTTATGTGCGGCCATCTGGGAAGTCTTTCGCCGCCTACTATGCCCCGGGGTGACCTCCCACTCAACCACAGTTGAGGGGTCAACCTCGGTGCAAGCAGTAACTGGGCTGGCCACCGGTGAGGACTGATCAGAGGACTTAGATGCGCTAGATGTCCGTTGGATCCCCGCCCACAACAGCGGCGCCTATCCACTGCAGCCTCAAGCTGTGTAACCGAAACCATCACAGCCTGAAGCTGAGAGCGAAGTGTCACCAATTTGGCTCACATCCGCACACAACAATTACAGTCCCAGTTGACCTTCAGAACACATGCAAAAATGATCCAATATGTTTCGGTGAAGTATCTAGCCTCTTGGAAGAAATCACAAAATTTTAGTTTTCTTTGTGTGCTGTGATGTGGCATAATGTCTTTTGCCATGTCAACAGAGTAAATAAAGCAGTTCAGCAAGAAGGTATGCAATTACACTCTCTCTCTCTCTCTCTCTCTCTCTCTCTCTCTCTCTCTCTCTCTCTCTCTCTCTCCTCTCTCTCTCTCATGCAAACACAACTTGCACACACATCTGCAGTCTCAGAAAACTGAAACCACAGTGCGAGCAACAGCACCAGTGCATGATGGAAGTGGCGACTGGGTGGGAGTAAGGAGGAGGCTGGGGCGGGGAGGGGGAGGGATAGAATGGTGGGAGTGGCGGACAGTGAAGTGTTAGTGCCAACACTTTTGAAAAGGCTAAGAAGGAAGCAGAGGAATTGTTTGCATCTTTAGGAAATGTTGCTGAGTTAACAGAATCCAGATCTGCAACTACTAATGAGCAATCTTCTTACAAAAGTTAGGGGAAGAGAACTTCTGAAGGGTAAATTACTACTATGTTGTGACAGACACCACTATTATGTCTTTGACGGGAAGGTTTCAGCAGGTCAGTAACTGCTGTGAAGTGTTCCTAGAAAGCCTGTAGAAGCTTTGAGAGACCCTAAAATGCATTTCGAAGGCATAAATTCACAGGATCTTGCAAACAGATTGGAACTGCTGCCCCCTGTGCTTTACAAACTACAGACACAAGTACTCAGTACGTCTGTGAAATGAGCTTGCAGGACGTTTTCCCAAATGCAACAATTGTGTTAGGAATGTTTCTGCACATGCCAATGTCTGAAGCTTCTTCAGGATGTAGCTTATCCAAGTTAAAGATCTAAACTATATCAGATCTTCAATGAGAATGAGCAGCTAAGAGGTTTTGCAATAATAGCAGTGGAAAGACAGATTGTGCATTCACTCGTCGTGGAGAAACCGGCGAAGGTCTTTGTTGCTCAAAACACAAGAAAAATGAAGAATTAGGTGGGTAATTTTTTAAAATAATGTTTTCATGATTTAGTATGTTTTTCCCTGTTTTATTTATCATTAGACAGAATCTATTAACTTATATGCCTAATTTTGCTTAGTTGTAGTGGTGCATGTAATAATTATTACTACCAAGTCAGCCAGGTTTAGCTTGAAACTACTGTAAATTATTACTGAAGTGTAGTCATCAATGATAAAATATGACAAAAACAAAATTTAAGAATGTTTGTAAATATAGTGTATTTCTACAACAGCTCTCATTGGCTGCTTGTTTAGACTGTAAAAACAGATCAATGTTTCATGCACTCTGAAAACTGAGTGTTAAATCAGGTTCTATTGCTTCTTAAAAAGTACAAATTAGATGTCACACACAGTTGTAGTAATCTGGCATTCCCCCAATGCATATGAAATACTGTTAAGTAAGTTTTTTAGTTCATTCAAAATCACCATTACTTGCTTGCTGTTAAATCTGTGAGTTAAAGAAAAACATTAAGTCTGGCATGATGATTCCGGACATACTTTTCAAGAATTATTTTGCAAGGGACTTTGCAACAATGAAGTTCTTTTCCATACCATAATGTGGCACAGAGGAGATTTTTCCAAATGTGAAACTATTGTGTCAGATGTCAGGATGGCCTTTCTGAAAGATTAGGAAAAATATTTAGTAATTTACTACAACAGACACGACTAAAATCAGTTCAGAATTGGTTCAGTATTATCATACCATACCATACCATAGTGTGGCACAGAGGAGATTTTTCCAAATGTGAAACTATTGTGTCAGATGTCAGGATGGCCTTTCTGAAAGATTAGGAAAAATATTTAGTAATTTACTACAACAGACACGACTAAAATCAGTTCAGAATTGGTTCAGTATTATCATACTGTGAGAAATGCCAATTAAATTTTAATTCTAGTTGGTATTGGTTTTGCGTGCAGGTTAGTTTATTTTAAGCACATGTTAGTATGTTTTTGGTGCATATTTTCCTTGTTTTAGTGTATATTTCAGTTTTTTTGAGGATATTTTAATGCGTAAGTGATGGCAGGACCAACAGGTGACATAGCTGGAGCAGCAGCGCAGTATGTTTACATTAAAAAAAAAAAAAAAGATGAACAGAGATATTGTGGATGTTACACTATCTGGTATTCTTACAACTCGAGGTTAACATGCTACTCTCCATATAAGGTTATCAAGGGTACACGAGTGGGCCTTCGGCTCTGAAAGCTTACATTTAAATCTGCAGCAATCTGTGAAATAGTTGCATTTCTGTCATGTTCTTGCAGGATCTTTTTCTGATCACAGCGATGTCAGACATTTGATGTTTTACCAGATTCCTGATATTCACGGTACACTCATGTAATGGTCATACTGGAAAATCCCCACTTCACTGCTACCTTGGAGATGCTGTGTCAAATCGCTCATGTGCCTACAACAGCGCCATGTCCAAACTCACTTAAAACTTGATAACCTGCCATTTTAGCAGCAGTAACCGATCTAACAACTGCACCAGACACTTGTTGTCTTGTATAGGCACTGCCGATCGCAGCACCATATTCTACCTGTTAATGTGTCTCTGTATTTTAATCTGCATGCCTATCCCAGTTTATTTGGCACTTCAGTGTAAGATGAACATCAACAAAGGTAGAACAAGGATAATGAAATGTAGTCAAATTAAATCAGATGATGCTGAAGGAATTACTTACAGTAGTAGGTGAGTTTTGCTATTCAGGAAGCCAGATAACTGATGGTGGTCAAAGTGGGGAGGATATAAAACGTAGACTGGCAATGGCAAGAAAAGCATTTCTGAAGAACAGAAACTTGTTAACACTGAGTTTAGATTTAAGTGCCTAGAAGTCCTTTCTGAAAGTATTTGTAAGGAGTGTAGCCATGTATGAAAGTGAAACTTGGATGATAAACAGTTTAGACAAAAAAGAGAATAGAAGCTTTTGAGATGTGTTGCTACAGAAGAATGCTGAATATTATATGGATAGATCATGTAACTAATGAGGAGGTACTAAATAGAACTGGGGAGATGAGAAATCTGTGCTAGAACCTAATAGGGGGGATAAGTTGGTAGGACATATTCTGAGGCATCAAGGGATCACCAATTTAGTACTGGAGGGAAGCGTTGGGGGTGAAATTTTAGAGGGAGTCCAAGATATGAATACAGTATGTGGATTCAGAAAGATGTAGTTTGCAATAGTTACACAGAGATGAAGAGGCTTGCACAGATTAGAGTAGCATGTAGAGCTGTAGCGAGCCAGACTTTTGGCTGAAGACCACAACAGCAGCACCCATTATTAAAACTATCAGTGGCTCAGAAACGAGTTCAATATGCAACAACAAAAATCATTTGCCAAATAACACAGAATGTCTGACAGTAGCAAAGCCTGTTTTAAAACTAACTTAAAATCATGTCTTCTTGACGACTCGTACTCCATGGACAAATTTCTATTTAAAAACTGATAACCCGAAAAAAGCCTTGCTTTTAAGTGCAGAGATTTCTAGAATGCTTGTAACACCATTCCTCTCTAGGGACTGCTAATCTAATTGCAAGCACTTTGATTGTGCGATGGGATTCATGATTTGCTATCATAAAGATCATGGTACGTAGTAATCAATGGAAAGTCATAGGGCTCTCTGCTGTTCCTAATCTATATAAATAATTTAGAGAGAATCTGAGCAGCCCTCTTAGGTTGTTTGCAACTTAAGCCATCATGTACCATCAAGTAACATCATCAAAAGATCACAAACAATTGCAAAATGACTTAGACATGATATCCGTATGGTGAGAAAAGTGACAATTGTCTCAGAATAAAACAAACTGTGACCTGACCCACAAGACTACAAAGAGTAATCAGCTAAGTTTTGGTTACACAATAAAGCAAGCAAATGTAAATGTCGTCAGTTCCACTAAACACCTAGGAATTACAATGACAAACAACTTAAACTGGAATGATCACACAGATAATGTTGTCAGGAAGGCAAATCAGAGACTGTGTTTTATTGGCAGAACTCTTAGAAGATGCAACAGTTCTACTAAAGAGACTGATTACACTACACTTGTCCGTCCTCTGCAATAGTATTGTTGTGCGATATGGGATTCCTACCAGATGGGATTGACAGAGAGCATGAGATAAGTCCATAGAGGGCAGCTTGTTTTGTATTATTGTGAAATAGGGAAGAGTGTGTCATGAATATGATAAGCAAGTTGGGGTGGAAATTATTAAAATAAATGTGTTTTTCTTTGTGTTGAAATGTTTTCATGAAATTACAATACCAACTTCTTCCTCTGAATGCAAAAATATTTTACTGTTGCCAACTTACACAGGGAGCAATGACAATCATAATAATAAAAGTAGGAGCTCATTTAGAAACATTTAAGAATCCATTTTCCCTGCATGCCATTAGAGAGTGAAATGGTGGAGAAATAGTGTAATGGTGGATCAAATAACACTCTGCCAGGCACTTGGAGTGAACTGTGAGGTACATATGTTGTTGCACGAGTAAGACTAAAAATTATAACGTTTTCATTAATTTTAACACTAAACATGTATACATACCTCGTGAACTGACTCGTTCCACAACATACCAATAACAGAATCCTTCAAATGATCTACTATGGAATATGAAATATAAATAAATAAAACAAGCAGCTTTCAGTTGACATCACAAGTGAATAGACCCCCTTCCAGACCTTTCCACCAGAGAAAAATCTGTAATGGCACCAAGGATCAACAGGAGACACTGGCATTGCTAGCCACAAATGCTAAAAATGTGGCCACTTATCTACTGCTACTGTGACATAAGCTTTTACTACTGTGATGTTAGAAGACTTGGTATGCTGTGTATCACACCAAAAGAAGTGTGTGATGATGACTGGAGGAAAGGTACTTTGATAGGCAAAGAAAATGAAAATGTAACAAAATCAGTTGGCACAGATTCAAACAAGGAGTCAGCATTATATCTGTGAGAAAGACAGTGATATCATTGGGTGAGGTAGTTTTATGGATACTGCCAGCAACGTATCATGAGCAGCCAACGTGAGATACACTGTATGCTGTGTTTCTGCTCTTTTTAGTAGTGGTCACTTTATTCAGTGGTATTTACAGATATGTAGTGTGGTGAAAACACTCTGGCCAGGCAACCAGTTCAATTTGTTGGGCGACACACCACTACTTTTCATACAGTTTTACAACAAAAGCTGCTACTTGGCATGAAGCTAATAGAACTTTTCAGTCCAGGAATGTAAATATTGAGATGATTTTTAAGAAAGAGTGGCTAATAAGCTATGTTTCTAATTTTCTTTTGAAGCAGTAGGGATTCTAATTTCTTGCTTTATATTAGATAGCAGATAGTGGCATCACACCAGTGCAAGTTTATATGCCAACTAGCTCTACAGAGGATGAAGAGATCTGAAGAACGTACAATGAGATAATCAAAATTATTCAGACAGTTAACGGAGATGTAAATTTAACTGTGATGATGTGGAACTCCCGGTTGTAGGAAAAGAAAAGGAAAAAGTAGGAGACTACGGACTGAGGAAAAAAATGAAAGGCGCAGCCATCTGGTAGTATTTTGCACAGAGCATAATTTAATCATGAAAAAAAGCTTGTATGTTTGGAAGAGACCTGGAGTCACCAGAAGGTGTTAAGACTGATTATATAATGGTAAGACAGATTCCAAAACCAAATTTTAAACTGCAAAACAATTCCAGGCACAGATGTGGACTCTGGCTGTAATTTATTGGTTATGAAATGAAAATTAAAACTCAAGAAAGTGCAGAAATGTAGGAAATTAAGAAAATGGAACCTGTATGAAATTGGATGGTGTTGAGAGATGAAATAGGGAAAGCAGCAGAGGGTCAAAAATATAAAAAGGGCCCAGTAGGAATTCTTGGATATCACAATAGACACTGAATTTAACTTTTGAAAATATGAAAATGAAGGAGGAAACGTAAAAAATGAGATTGACAGAAAGTGCACAATAGCTAAGCAAGAATGGCTAGACGTCAAATGCACAGCTGTAGAAGCCAATATTACTAGAAGAAAGATAGATGCTGCCTATAACAAAATTAGAGAGACTTTTGGACAAAAGAGGAGCACATGTATGAATATAAAGAGTTCAGAGTCAAAGGAATATACAGAAGCCCTACGCAAGGAAAACAAATTTGATGCGTTATTATAGAAAGGGAAGAGGAAGTAGATGAAGACGGGATGCAAGATGCTACGCTATGAGAAGAATTTGACATCATCTACATCTAAATCCACATGACTACACAGTAACTCACAACTGTCTAACAAATGCTTCATCAAACCTACGCATATCTTATTTCTTTACCACTCCACAACACTTAAATCTTTCTGTGCAAGCTCTGATTTCTCTTATTTTATTAATAAGATAATTTCTCCCTATGTAAGTGACCGCCAACAAAATATTTTCGCATTACAGAAAAAAGCTGACGATAGAAATTTAATGAAAAGACCTCACCACAATGAAAAATCATTTGTCTTAATGATTGCCACACCAACCCATGTACCATCTCCATGACACTCTCCCCCATTTCACAGTAATACAAAACAAACCGCCCTTCTTTGAACTTTTTCGATGTCCTCTCTCAATCCTATCTGATATGGATCCCATACGACACAGCAGCACTACACAAGAGGCAGACAAGTATAGTACATGCAGTCTCTTTAGTAGGCCTCTTGCACCTTCTAAGAGTTCCATCAATAAAACACAGCCTTTGATTTGCATTCCCCATAACATTATCTATCTAGTTGAACTGACAGACTTCAGATTTGGGTGATTTATCACGTAACTGAAATTTAACAGATTCCTTTTAGTACTCAAGTGGACGCAGCACTATCCTGCCCCACCACATCCATGCATGTCCCCACAAGCAGCACAACACCTTCCCCCACCCTTTCCTGCTATCCCTCCCCATTCCTACTCACCCTCCTCCTGACCCCTACCATTCTCCCATCAGGGACAATTGCTGTATGCAGTCAGGCCTCAATGGCCAAACACAGTGGTTATGTCTGTGCGAGTTGTGCTTGTGTGTGTATTTTCTACATCAGAAGAAGGCCTTTTGGCTGAAAGATAAAATGTACAGCAATCTTTTTATTGTGCCTATCTGCGACTCAGTGTCTCCTCTATATAGTGAGCAGCAATCTATTCTTTTCATAATTCTGGATTTTTCTTTGTTTAAACTTTAAATTATGATATCTTTTCTGTGATATAATTTTCAGGAAATAAAGCCTTTACGTTGTACAAAGTTATGCTCAAGTTACTGGTGAAAACACCATGAAAATTTGTCAAGCAGTTTTGGAGATTAGTGTGTTAAGACACACACATGGCTTTACACATTTATTATTAGTACAGATATCTCTCAATTGCTGTCAATACTATTTCTTTGTATTTAAGCCACATTTATTCCACACTTACATAGTTAGTTTGTATAGCATGGAGACTGTCTCTCAGAAAAATATCAACTGAATTTCTAACTGAAATAAACAGACCAACATCAACTTCATTTAATCTATCTTTTCTGAACAATATTATTCCCTTTGTAAAATTTCAGCACCTATAATGGTCTGAGCTTCAACTCTTTCTATTAGCACTTCAAGCTCTGGTTCTTTAGCACAACTATGACAATTTACAGCTACAATACCACTTGTTGAAAGGTCTAATGCTCATCCTCTGTTTGCTTTGTACTCTTTGACACTGGAGCCCTTTCTGTACTTCCCTGAGACCTTCTAACCTAAAGAACCATCCAGTCCACTCCACAAAAACCCCACTATATGTATAGCTGTCTCCTGAGTATAATGGACTCCTGTCCTATTAAGTGCAACCCAAAACACCACTATCCTATGGCAAAAGTCGAGGAATCTCCAGCCTACACTGTCACAGAACCATCTGATCCTCTGATTCAGACCCTCAACTCAGCTCTGTAGAAAAGGTCTGCCCACCACAGGGGGATGCTCTCACCCCCATAACCACCCCCTAACACTGGAAGTGGAAGATCACTATAGGTTACAGTGAAATCTGCTCTCCCTCTTGAAATGCAACACTTTGGTAGTGTCTGTCAGGTTATCCGCAAGTGAGATAGGCAAGCTGAGAGTGGGCAGCAGATCAGCCAGCAGGCCCCACTCAAAAGAACATATGCTATCATCAGCAGACTACCGCAGCTGCAGTGAGGAGGATCCTTCCAATGCAAAACGAACTCATGCTGAGTCTCATGTGGTCAATGTGTAGTCAGCACAATACAGTTGATCTTCCCGAGAGGCCTGGAAAGATGTATGTCACACCTTAGTGGATCTTTTAATTGCTCTCAACTTCTTTTGGGTTGTAGTAGCCAGCCATTCCAATTACCAGAGCATAAAAATATTGCATCGGAGTTGTAATCGTAAGTCTGAGCCAGGTATCCTGATGTGAAGTTGATCTCCTGTAGTTGCTAGATGGTCAGAGAGTTCATTTCGTGATATGGCTACGTGGCTCAGTGTCCAGATGAAACTCACCATCTTTCCAGAGCTATAGAGGTCAGCCAGTATGTCCTGGATGTTGGCGACCAAAAGATTTTTGGGATAGCACAGGGTTATGCCTTTTAAGCAACTCATAGAATCACTACAGATCAGAAAGTTCATTGTGGCCTGGGATTTGACATACTGCAAAGCCTTAGAGATGGCAATCAACTCTGCAGTGTATACACTGCAAGCACTCAGCAGAGAGTGCATCTTGTGTCCCCTTGCACGTGCAAAAGCATAACTGACTCTGCCATTGACTTTCAATCCATCTGTGTAGATGCATACCAAATAATTGTGGAGGATTGAAAGAAAGAGGTGTTGAAGAAGGGTAGGATCAGCATCATCCTTGGGGCCACAAAAGAGGTCCATTAATATCACAGGACATGGTAAGCCCACACAGGGTGTTGAGAGGGAGCTCTAGGAACACAGACTAACGGAGGCTGTTGGAGGTCCTTCAGTAGAAAATTGAGTTGGCTCCCAGATGGCCTTCCCAGTTTTGAGCAATGCACAAAGAGTCTGAACTGCTGGTTGTGGAACAGTGTTGAGTGACATGGGTGGGTAGGCATCTGACAGACTGTGACTGCATAACTTGCCACAAGCTGCTGTCAACTAAGCCACAGTGCTGGCACACCAGCTTCTGCTAGGGGGCTGTCAACAGGGCTCGTATGGAAGGTCCCCATTGCCAACCGCATGCAAATGTTGTGAACACGGTCCAGCAGGCTCAGTATGGACAGTGCTGCCGACCCTTAGGGAACACATCCATAGTCCAAGTGGAATAAAATCAGTGCTTTGTAAAATCTCAGGAGAACTGTGCGGTCCGTGCCCCACTAGGAGTGACTAAGAAAATGGAGAGCATTCAGCTTCTTCATACAAGTTGCCTTGAGCTGGTGGACATGTGACAGCCAAGTTAGCTTGTGGTCAAATAAAACACCTAAGAATTGGAAAGTGTCAATGACTTTGAGTAACTGGTGACCAATATAAATTTCTAGGTGTGGGTGCACAGTCCTGAGTCGACAAAAATGCATAACTCATGATTTTGCAGGAGAAAATTGATAGGCGTGGTTCAGGGTCCAATTATGGACTCTCCAGACAGCCCCCTAAGGCTATCGCTTAGTGGTGCACAGTGAACGGTGATGCAGAGGCACAGTACAGGCAAAGATCATCCACGTACAGTGATAGAGAAACTGTGGGGCCCATTGCATTTACGATACCATTTATGGCGATAGCAAACAGCATTATGCTCAGAACTGATCCCTGAGGGACTCCAGCTTCCTGTACATAGTGGTTGCTGAGAGCCGAACCTATCCAGACCTGAAAAAATTGGAGAGCTAGGAAATTCTGGATAAAAATGGGTAAACTGCCCCCGAAACCCCACTCATGTAGTGTAGAGAGGATGTGATGTCACTAGGTGGTATCGTATGCCTACTGTAGGTCAAAGAACACAGCAATCAGATGTTGGCAATGTGCAAAAGCATTGCACACTGCAGATACCAAACAAACCAGGTGATCTGTGGTGGACCGGAAAGCCCAAAACCCACTTCAGAATCATGATATGTGCCTTCTGGCTTCAAGGCACCAACAAAGACAGCGATTGACCGTTCGTTCGAATAGATTACACAGCCCATTCGTTAGAGAAATTGGCAGGTAATTTGTTAAAATATGTGGTTCCTTTCCTGATTTCACGACAGGAATAATAATACCTTCCCGCCATTGAGAGGGAAATACTTCCTCTTGCCAAATGCAATTAAAAAGCCAGAGGATATGTTTCTTGCTGTCAGCACAAAGGTGTTTGAGCATTTGTATGAGAGAGAGAGCCATGTGCATGGAAAGATAACAAGCAGCACTCAATAAGATGTTTTAAGGCAAGGAAATGAGGATGGCAATTACTGTAAGTGGACACTTCATTGATGTGTGCCGCATAACATTCAGCAAGTACCACAGGATCAGAGCAGATATTACCATTTACAAGAATGCCAGGAGCTGCCATGGGTGATGGAAGGCCGCAAATGTGGCAGAGTTTAGTCTGTACTTGGGACGATGGGGTGTAGAATCACATAGTTGAGACATGTTCTCCCAACACCCCCGCTTCCTTTTCTTTATTAAAAACCGCACTTTCGCCCAGAGTCTCTTGAATTCTATTAAATTATCCATAGAGGGATGGAGCTTGTGCTGTTGAAGTGCCCTGTAGCATTCCCTGATAGCTGTGGCTATTCTTCAGACCACCATGGCACAGGCAGTCATCTGAATGAGCCGGAGGAGCATGGTATTGTACCAATTTGTCAATATTCATCACACAACTAGCTGAAAAAACTGCAGAGGAGAAAGCCTGCCAATCAGCTTTCCAAAGCTACCCAAATGGAGCATGTTCTAGATGTCCAAGCAGAGAAGGAGAGAACAATAAGAAAATGGTCACTGTCACAAAGATCACTCTGGGCTAACCACTAAATCAGGGGTAAAATACTCAGGCTGCAAACTGTGAGATCAAAAGCTGAAAATGTTCTGGGGGCTATACTGAAATGGGCTGCAGATCCAGTGTTGAGTAGGCAGAGGTCTAATTATGAAAGGATGTGTTCTAGTACTGGCCTCTGTGAGACATAGTGTCGCCACCCCACAGAAGATTATGGGCATTTAAGTCCCCCAATAAGAGGAATGGGGCAGGGAGCTGTTCTCCTAACTCTTAACAGCTCATGATAATGGAAAGGTCCATCTGGGGAAATAAACATTACATATTGTCATCCTAACTGACTTGTAGACCCTGACACTGGTAGCAGTTACTTCTGTAAAATATCTGGGAGTATGCGTGCAGCACGATTTGAAGTGGAATGATCATATAAAATTAATTGTTGGTAAGGCAGGTACCAGGTTAAGATTCATTGGGAGAGTCCTTAGAAAATGTAGTCCATCAACAAAGGGGGTGGCTTACAAAACACTCGTTC
This sequence comes from Schistocerca cancellata, assembly GCF_023864275.1. Lineage (NCBI taxonomy): Eukaryota > Metazoa > Arthropoda > Insecta > Orthoptera > Acrididae > Schistocerca > Schistocerca cancellata. The sequence continues at coordinate 374,316,278 of NC_064628.1, forward strand.
GACCTATACTTGAGTATTGCTCATCAGTGTGGGATCCGTACCAGATCGGGTTGACGGAGGAGATAGAGAAGATCCAAAGAAGAGCGGCGCGTTTCGTCACAGGGTTATTTGGTAACTGTGATAGCATTACGGAGATGTTTAACAAACTCAAGTGGCAGACTCTGCAAGAGAGGCGCTCTGCATCGCGGTGTAGCTTGCTCGCCAGGTTTCGAGAGGGTGCGTTTCTGGATGAGGTATCGAATATATTGCTTCCCCCTACTTATACCTCGCGAGGAGATCACGAATGTAAAATTAGAGAGATTAGAGTGTGCACGGAGGCTTTCAGACAGTTGTTCTTCCCGCGAACCATACGCGAATGGAACAAAAAAGGGAGGTAATGACAGTGGCACGTAAAGTGCCCTCCGCCACACACCGCTGGGTGGCTTGCGGAGTATAAATGTAGATGTAGATGTAGAAGGCTACGGCTTCTAGGGCAGTGGTAAGGGCCACCTGCTCACTGAAAATATCAGAGCATAGAAGATACAGATATGACTGGACGCTCTCTCGACATTAATGCAATTAATCCAGTAGGGGTGGTAGTTTTTCAGAGCAGGGAGCTATAGTCCCTAAACCATGTTTCCTGAAGCACTATGCCAATTGCAGTATAAGTAGCCATTAGATGACAGAGTTCGGGCAAATGGCAATAGTAGTCATTATAGTTCCATTGCAGGAGTGTTCGTGTGTCAGCTCTGAGAAAGTGGTAAATGAAAAATATGAGTGTGATTGCTTTGCCACCTGACTGCACGATCTGTTGTCGTCCACGTGCAGAGGCTCAACTACAGCAAGGCTAGGAAGCAGAAGGTCCGAAGCCTCAGAAAGTAGTTTGCCTTTCTGCTTATTCTTCTGGGACAGATTTCTGAGAAGATTTCCCCATTTTACCTTCTGGGAGCAAAGAGAACCATACTTTTCTTCAGCTGCAGGCTGTGGCTGTTAGGGGGGTTGTTTTGGGGAAGGAGACCAGACAGCGAGGTCATCGGTCTCATCGGATTAGGGAAGGATGGGGAAGGAAGACGGCCGTGCCCTTTCAGAGGAACCATCCCGGCATTTGCCTGGAGTGATTTAGGGAAATCACGGAAAACCTAAATCAGGATGGCCGGACGCGGGATTGAACCGTCGTCCTCCCGAATGCGAGTCCAGTGTCTAACCACTGCGCCACCTCGCTCGGTTGTGGCTGTTAGTCCTTGTCTTAAGAGGAGGGGATCTTGACAGGTGTCATCATCCGTAGTGCCAGAGAATGACTAGGCACCTCTGGCTGCACCAATGGTGTGGAAACCACCAGTGGTATAGATGTAGGGAATGAAGGAACTGACACTCCCTCCCCCAACTGGAGGACAGCCCCTGGAATACAACCAAGGCCTGGAGGTGTTGTGCGAGACACTCTCAATGCGTGAGGTGTGGATTGTAACACGACAGTCACAAAATTGGAGACCATGTGAATAAGGAGGTATAGGTCCAGACAGTACACACTGCTCCCCTCCACCCTCCTAAAAGTCTTTTGCTGTCTGCCGCACTGTGAAACAATCTCCCAGTTGACCAGGGGTGAGAAGTCAACTTCAATGTGGACTCAAAGTCCAAAGGCTAAACAATGCACTGGATTAGACAAAATTTTCAGGATTACTGACAGAGTCAGCCATGACAAAACTATTCCACCTGATGTGCAAGATATGTGAGACAGGTGAACTACACTCGGGGTTCAAAAGGAATGTAATTATTCCAATTCCAAAGACGGCAGGTGTGAATATTTTGGAACTCTCAGTTAAGTAATCATGGTTGTGAACTACTGCCACAAATTACAGAAGAATGGAAAAAACTGACAAAGAAGCTGACCTTGGGGAGATCAGTTTGGGTTCCAGAGAAATATACGAACCTGGGAGGCAATACTGACCCAACAACTTAACTTAGAACATAGGTTGAAGAAAGGCAAACTTAAGTTTGTAACATTTGTAGATTTAAAGAAAGCTTTTGACAATGCTGACTGGAATACACTCTATGGAATTCTAAAGGTAGCAAGGACAAAATACAGGGAGCAAACAGCCATTTACAAATTGTACAGAAACCAGACTTCAATTATACTATTCAAAGGAATTGAAAGGGAAGTATTAGTTGAGAAGGGAGTGAAAATGCATTGTAACCCACCCCAAAGTTATAATGTTATTCCACATGTAGACTGATCAAGCTGTGAAGAAAATTACAGAGAGATGTGTAAAGCAAAGTTCCAAGAGGTCTGCCGATGGCATTAAAATTCTCTCAGAAACAGCAAAGGATTCAGAAGACCAGTTTGCAGGAATAGATAGTGTCTTGAAAGGATATAACAACATGAAAATCAACAAAAGTAAAGTGTCCTTCAAAAAGTTGTCATTCTGATTTGTGCAGTACATTTTTATTTGTTAGTTGATCACTCTGAGGTGTATCATTTTGGTTTCCATAAACATTCAGATTTCTGCTTCAGTTTGGATTTCTCACATTTCATCACAGTATGCCTGATCGTGTAGCAGTTTACTATTGTGCAGCACGTGCTAATAGTGAAAACATTTTATCAAAACATAGAAAACTATACAACAACTGTGAGAAATCTTTGGGTGATTCTACTGTGCAATGTAAAAAAAAAAAACCTCACCAATTTGCGGACTTATTGCAAAGTTCAATGAAATGGATTCAGCAGAGAACATTAAGTGTTCTGGGTATCCTTATTCTGGCCAATCTGTGCAAAATATTGTGGTGGTTTGTGACAGTGTGGCTGTTAGTCTAGTGACATCAGTTTTTCACTATTCCCAAGGACTGGGCATAGTACAGCAAATTCTCCAGTATGATTTCTATAACCACTCTTACAGTATTCAGTTAGTGCAGTAGCTGAAAGAATCTGATCATGAGAAGAGGCAACATTCTGTTCAAGGGTTATTGAGAAGACAACAGTTTTGTAAGTATTATCATCTTTAGTGACAAGGTTCACTTCCACTTAAATGGATTTATGAATCAACAGAGCTGCCATAGGAAATTTTTGCATGGTTCATGAGAGGGAAATGTATTCACGGGAAGTGGCAGTATGGTGTGGCTTTTGGGTGGGTAGCACTTATTTTTCTGAAGATGAGACTGGACAAGCTGTGATAGTTAAATGGAAACTGATCCATGTGATGATTAAAGATTTTTTATGGCCTCGTTTCAATGAAATGCACAGTCAAGAGTTGTGATTTCAGCAGTATGGTGCCACTTGTCATTCTTCCCATGAAACGATTGAATTCCTCCAGGAGCAGTTATCACATTGCCACATCTTGTGTAATGGCAACCAACCAGGTCATGTGACTTAACCCCTTGCAATTTCTTCTTTGGGGTTACCTTAAGGGGATCACATCCTGCCTATCTAACCCATGTTAATTTAGGCAGTATTTGACCCATTTCTGAAAAAAACTATTTGATGCAGGACCTTAATATTTTTACTGTATGTTACATGGTGCTAATAGAGTCAGCTGTACTAAAATCTACTTTATCCATTTTATAGTTTTTAAGAAACACTTTTTTAAATTTATTAAAAAAAATATTAAGTTTTTTCTGCAGAAAATATTTTTTGTGAACTTCCTAATGGGGGACTATTCATGAATGTGATGTGGCTTTTTATGTTATGCAGATTCTCTGAAAATTTCATTCATTTATCTATGATAGTTTCTGATATAATGGGGCATATGTACTGATAATTTTAGTTTGCGGGAAATTGACTTTAAAGAAAAAAAACTTTTGGAATTTGTTACTTACAGTTAATTAAAACTCTCTTGCTGTATATGATGGCCCCTTTAGCAGGTCTTCCAGTTTCTTTTTCACCTTCCTGGATGTTTGTCCTGCTTTCTTGGCCATATTAGATGCAGACCTGTCTGCATTGGCTATCCTCATTTTATTGCAATGTTGCAGCCCAGTGATCATACTTTCACCAGGTTTAATCCCCAGCTTTTTCAGTACCCAACAATTTCCAATATTACCACAACTGAATGTAATAACAGCATCATGAACTCCTAGTTTCATTGTATGCATGCCTATAAATGCAGTTTTAGGAAGGCAGTTCCAAATTATGCTGTTGAAACATTCATTTGGGTTCTGTGTCTGCCCATGCAGCCAAATATCTGAAAATAGGTTTAATTGCTGTAATAACAGCAGCAAGAAGAGAATGCTGGTGAGAATAAGACTCTCCAGTTGCCTGAGCCCCACTGTATTTGCACCACAAATTTTCTCCTGATGGACCAAATCCATGACATGTCTTATCATCAGTTGAGGACTTATGGAAGAATATGGCCCAAACACTTCTCTTCATTGCCTCTGGATTTTCTTAACAGAGCAATGTGCAGAACTGCATTGAACCAGTCTTTGTACAGAAGACCACAACAACAATATACTGATGAGCATAAAAATAAGTGAGTAGTTGTAGCTTTAAATGTTTTGGGAATTTGCTTGAATAAAAAAATCGTAATACTGATGCAAACTGCAACAAGAAATAAAAACTGAAGTCTTAATTGTGTACATTTGAGCAAATGTCAGTTTTGCGTCTTCTCTAATCAGATCACAAAAGATAAAGATTCAGTACCAAAATACATGAAATCATTTCTGAAGCAGAATGGTTTATTCCTTTTTTTTTTTTTTTTTATCCTTAAGCTAACATATTCAGTGAAGCTCTATGCAGATTGTGATGGCAGTTCAGAATTGTCAATGTGCTCTTCTATGAAAATGCCTCACCACAAATGAAATTGCAATTTCTCCCAACAGTTTCAACTCTGAAATTTTTTGTCACCAACACTATAACTTTTATTTGGCTTCTTGCTTTTCACAGTTTCATAAAATTGTACGATTTTCCCAATGAACAATATTTCACAGTGATGAAGAGCTGAAATAAGCGGTCACTGCCTTTCTCAATCATCTGGCAATGGAGAAGACATGAATATAAAGCAGGGATAGAAAGAGACCCTTACTACACAATATGGCTAGTGTTTGAATTTACTGAGGATTATGAAGAGAAGCAATACAAGTTACACAGTTGTGATATAAAATATTTTTACTAGTTATATTGTGATTGTAAAAGGTGTATTACTTTCTGGAGACCAACTATGATTACATGGTCCAGGATAAAATAATTCTGTAACAATGACTTTTCTGTTTTTAACATTTACAAAACATACCTGGAGTTTTAGTTTGTCATGGCTATCACCACCAGCAAACAATTCTGCAAGGCCTGACAAACCTCCTTCAGTTACAAACTGTGCCTGAGCAATTGGAAAATTGCGAATAAGGCAAGATAAGGCAAACAGTGCACGAGAACGAACTGTGGGATCTGTGTCTAGTGCAACAGCACGAACAAGTGCTGGAAGTGCACCTGCCTCTAGCAGAGCAATCTGCACTCTAGGATTGCTCTGCGCTGCTGAGCCCAATAAGTGTGCTGCGACTGAACGTAGTCGCGGAGAGGTGGCATTCAGCAATGGCAGTATCTCCAAAATCCTAAAAACAAAGGGAAGGTTTTGCCACGTGATCATTTCTGTGGAATAATAAAACACACACACACAAATAATCGCACTTCTTTGCTCATTATGATATGCTCGATTTATTATTTATTTCAGATGGTTAGTCTTCTGCTCTACCAGATCTGTGACTAAAATAAATGAAATGTAATTAGATTATTATTATTATTATTATTATTATTATTATTATTATTGATGGAATCACTTTTTACTATGCATATTCATATGTATATATGCATCTTTATAAACATCTGATGTTTACTGTTTACTCCAGCAGAACTACATTAGATAAAGTCAACAATAATGACAGGTGCTAACCATAAGAAATCAAAACCGACAGATTTTATTCCCACGCAAATGTACTCCACTACTCCTTATTCCAAGAATCCTGCGAATAATCGATCTCTATACATAAAAGCTTTACAGTTAGCTAATAGAGAGACAGAGGTACAGTTATAGAAAAAACTGTAACCCATATAGCATTACCAGCCTGTCAATAGACATGGAACAGTGGTGTTGATAATCTTAGAATTAACTGTAATGCTGAAGCAAGAGGTCTTACAATGGAGTATCCAAGCTCAAGAAGCTAAAATGAAATAAAAACGATTTCAAAATACAGATATGTATGTGTGTTCTACTACCCATCAAAGTCATTTACCTGCAAAAATAGGGCATTTATGTCCAATCGATGTTTGAAGGTTGATGTTTTTAAAACCTACTGAAGCACAAGTAATTTTCAAATTGACAAACCACAGGTCATGCCACATGATCAGTATTTCATCATATGCCTTCATTTTAGAATCAACAACTAACTTTCTGTACTGAGATAATGAGCAGCTTAACATGTGTGTGGCACAGATTTGATTATGAAGTTGATATTCCTTTTGGATCATTTGATAATGTGATTGCTGTGGTTTCTGATACTGGATTACTGCAGCCTGGATACACTGAAAAAGATGCAGCCTTTTTCAAATCTGTGCTTTTTACCTGTGTTTTAATCACTTCACTGAAACACCACATTTGCACACCAGTGACAAGGGAAGACAACACAGCAACTTCTATTTTGGGAAATATTACTCTTTAAATAATATGTTCATAAACATCTAATGTTTCAAGCAAATGTTAAGCTTTCTGCCAAATAAAACCTTATTTATGATTCACGTGAATATGCTGGTCACAGCTGTACATCACACGGCACTGCTTCATCAGTGACTTGTGCTTCTGGAGTCCTTAGATTTGTTAACCTTCAAACATTGATTGTACACACATGTAGAATTTTGCTGATAAATAAACTTGATGGGTGACAGCACACTCATCTTCATATTTTAAAATAATTTTTATTCAGTTTCAGCCATTTAAGCAGAAGTTACAACAAGGATATCATTTCTTGGGACCATGTGTAACAAAGGAAAAAAGGAAAACAGTCTGCAGAAAGTTAAATCAAGAGTAAATGAACAGTTGTGGGCAAATAGACATATTCAATTTCAGTGAACTGCTTTGATCTCCATTTTTTGAAGATCCTTTTTCACTATCCATTTGTGCAGACAGCACATCATCGTTGCTGCCTCCGCCATCTTTATAAAAATTTATTGCATACTATAATTTATTTACTGCAATAATGTGCTCATACATTTTATCAGGTAGAAGTGTCACACTGAAAGCACAGAGATTGGTAGACATAATCTAACCAAAAACTAATTCTTATTGTTATGTAACAATATTTCTTAAACTATTTAACTTAAATTACAGATTTCTATTAATTCATTAAAAAATTCAGTGAAATTTTATCCAATTTAGATTAAGTACTCACCCTCCTGCTTGAACAAACTCCTTTGCATTCAGTGAAATTTTATCCAATTTAGATTAAGTACTCACCCTCCTGCTTGAACAAACTCCTTTGCATTGTCCACTTGGTGCACCATATATTCTAGATCAGTCAAAATGGCTAATAATTCATCTTCGCCCTCATCCTCTTTCAGTTCACTTGCTCTGAACTTTGCAAGCAACTCATTCAATAATTCTAGATCAGTTTTTATATTCAAGTTTAATTCTTCAAATTTCTTTTTCAATTCATCATATGATCTAAATCTCTTCCGCACTCGTTCAATGTCCTGCAAATAAATGTTATCCACTAATTGTTTTGTTGGAATGTTGCTATCACACTGATATCTACTTCATAAAATAAAATTTACCCCTAAATTTCTTGCCAAAAAGTGCTGTTTAAAAATTCTGCACAGGAGCATGGAACAAAAATTATAGAATCTATTTTTCCATCAGGTGCAGCTGATCAAAATTTTTTGTCAGTTATTTGTAAACAGTCAACAGCAATGAAACCTACTTGTTAGTACTGTTCTGATAAAAGCAAGTGAATAAGCAACCTGAATAGCTTGATACCCACACCTGATCTCGGATTGGAGAATTGGAGATTAAAAAATCTGTAAAAATGTACAAGTGAATAAGCAATATGAACAATCTGATAGCTATGCCCAGTTTCAGTGCAGAGAACAATAGGCACAACAGAAAAACTGTAAGAGTACTAGTAGGGTGGTGATGTGAACACAAAACCCATTGCCCAGAATCCATGTGACCAACTATCAGTGTACTCTGCTTAGCGAACAGGGCTCTGGAGAAATATTATTGCTATACTGTCAATATTTGGTAGTCAGAGGAAATGCTCTACCTCTGGTAAGAGTATGAACTGTATCTGGAATTTGAGAGGGGTTTGTAAGTCATCCAGGGACATTAAAACTACTTACAATACTCTGTCTTGGCAATATCAGAAGGATCTCGCAGAAGATAAATAAACCATGAAGAAGCACTAGTGATTCTGGATTTCTAACTAATATTGAAGCCCACTAATGTAGTAACAATTTCCGTAACAAGAAGAAAAGCCAAGGGAACAAATATTTAGGAGAATATTTCTTGACAGTATAACACGAAGAGTAAGTAACAGGGTAGTGAAGCATATATACATGAAGTGGGAAAATAAAATAAAAGACTGTACCAGTTTACACTACCACTGACATGAAAAGAGCATGGAAGGAGCCTAATAATGATTATGTTTTGTGCAGCTGAAAAAAATCAAGCAGAAGAATCCAAAGTTGTCTATAACGTACTACAACAAATGCTAAGTAAATAAAATAATAGTCATAGGTAATTTCATTCTGAGATACGAGTGTACTAATTGGAAAATTATCAATTCAACACATAGCAGAAGAATGGGAGAAAATACTATTAATGGGAATGGAAAAGTATCAAGAAAGTTTTTGACTTTCAATGGATTGAAAATAACTAACTCAATTTTTTTCAGAAATGCAATATCCGATAATATATGTCCCTTATGGACTATATTATCAGCAGGAAAATGGATGGAGAAGCAAGAGACACATAAGTATCTTGATGATGTGTCACTACTTCGTAATATTGGAGGTATTCAATATGCAAAAGGAGGAGTGATACGAAAAGGAAAAACACGAAAAGAGGCTTATAAAGTATTTTTGCTCAGTGAAGACATGTGACACAGGCATGTCCCAAAACAGATTGGACAACAAACTTGCACAATTAAAATAAAAAATAAAAAAGGCAATGATGGGGAAGAACAGGAAAATGAAGATTAGACTTTAATGTACTACTGAAGACAAGGTCATTATACACTACATGGATTAGAATAACAAAGTGACTGACAGCTAACTGTTTACACAAGATGTTAAACCTATAATATCCATCTGCTCCAAACTGAAGTGGTTTAAGACACGTCTCACCTTGCACATGCTCATTCCTCCTCTTCTCAAACAGCTAAATGTTTGTAACAAAGAATATACATGTCATTGCAGCTCACCTAACTTGCAGCAATTTAAGCTGTACTCTTAGATTCCTGCCTAACCACACACTCAGAAATCACCAGGTACTCTAAAATAAACAGCAAAATATTTGTGACAATGAAGAATAAGCTGCTTGTTTCACCCATGGTTATTTAAGTTGTTCTTAGGTCCCCACCTAACCACACACTCAGAAGTTACCACATATTCAGAAATAAACAGCCAAATATTTACTTCAGTCACTTTCTAATCAGACAGAAATATAATTAACTTTGAATATTGCAAAACATACTTGTATAGCATTCTTAAGAAAGTCCCAGGATGCGTTAACAATGGTAAGATGTAGAAAGTCTCTAATGAAGGCTTATATTGTTGATGCATCATTAAATGACATTTAGTGATAAGGATGACAGTTTTGTGATAAATCTTCACTGTGCCATTACCTTGAAATGGCATACTGCAGGTAATAATGCAAAACAGATAGATATGCCAAAATAAATATGGGGTCTGCCACAACGAGTCACTTTCATTTGCAGCAGATGCATGTTACAGGTTTAACATCTTCAGTTGTTTACAGGACAGCTACCATAGCAACAACCAAGTAGTGATCAGAGCACAAGTTTGGTCCCATCTTCTGTTCTGTCCACAGTTGACGTATCACTCTACTACCTCAGCTGCTGTTTATCAGTCAGCTGTGAATAACAATGAGATCTTAAACATCATTGTTGTGTTTTGTTCTTAAGTGCTTTGTTTGCCTGTGAGGTATGTTTCTTCTATGGAATGTGCAAAGGTAACTGTAAACTTGCTTAAAGAAGTGATAAGACTATTAGGGTCTTGTAAAGCAAACTCAATACTGTAATGCGAAGTTCTCTGTAAAATATGTAAACGGGGCATGAAAGCAACTGACGCTCTTGACATGGAAGAGCAAACAGAAGCCACAAAAGCCTTAAGAAACAGGAACATGTGAATCGTTATTGTTGTAACTGCGACCATTCCAGTCGTGGGATGGCCATGAATGAAAGTGCAGTGAGACCGAACGGGAGCGGCCCGCGAACAAACAAGATGGACGAACGGGAAAGGATGGACACACACAATGACAGATGACTGAGCAAGACACCAAGAACAGTAACACATAAGAAGCAATGGGGTCACAAGCGAAAACCTCACAAAATCAACATCATCCACTTGGACACGGAAACAAGCAAAGTAAACACGATGTCTGTAAGCAAGATATCGAGAGACTCACGCGAATATCAGACTGCCTGGCTAAGTGAGGTGCCATCCGGACACAGTGGTCACCACTACCCAGGCACGTCTCCCATCAGACCCAAATTCTCTAATTATCCGCAAACTACTAATGTAATGCCCCTTGCCAATTAACCTCATTACTTGTGGCATTTCACAAGAGACCCAGGTTTGAATCCCGGTCTGGTATAAATTTAAATTACAGACACAATGGGCCACCACAGAGTTTGTTTTTATGGCCATATCCAAAGAATGAATGATATTGAATGAAAGAAAAACAGAACATAACAACGCTATGGTACATGAATATCACAACAATGATTATACAACTGGAAGAGGTGCAAAACCAAGATATCTTTAGAATAGCTGTAGTGACGTTTGGGACTTTCTGATATGACAAACAAATAACTGGTGCAAATGGTCAGAGGAGCACACTGATGGACAGCAAGACTTTAAATGCAAAATCAAAAATTGAGAACAACTTTTAGAATGGACAATAACCTCTTCTGTTGTTACAGAATCTTCAACACTTTCTATATTCAAAATAGACTCCCTAATTCGTTCTTTATTTTCGGTAATATCGGAGTTTTCATCCTTGGCTGCTTCATCATATACAGGTGCAACAGCAGTAGCCCCTGGTCTCTCACTTGGATCAAGAAGTTTCGCTTCTGTCTCTCCTGTCTCCAGATTTAGTCTTACATGAAGCCCACTTGGTACAGACTGGCCTGGAATGAAAGAAAATAAAATACTAAAGAGTTACCTGCTGGCATATGTATTGTGCAGATGGATAAATGGTGTATTCTGAAACATGACAAGTATTTATAAGAACAGTCCTCCTTTTGGGGGGGGAGAGAGAGAGAGAGAGAGAGAAGAAGAAGAAGAAGAAGAAGAAGAAGAAGAAAAAATAATGTCATGTATGACAAAACATTATGCTAGGAATAAAAACCCAACATTATTAGTTTCCACCTTTATTGACAGCTGAAGTGAAACAATTGTAGTGTTTCAGCTGCTTACCGTATTTACTCGAATCTAAGCCGCACTTTTTTTCCTGTTTTTGTAATCCAAAAAACCGCCTGCGGCTTAGAATCGAGTGCAAAGTAAGTGGAAGTTCTGAAAAATGTTGGTAGGTGCTGCCACAACTAACTTCTGCCGTCGAATATATGTAGCGCTACACAGGCGTGCTTTGCAGGCACAAAGATAAATACTGGCGCCAAAACCTTTGAGTCAGTAAATAAATTTAAAAAAAAAAGGTGAAAGACAGGCTTTTTTCTCTGCCCCGAGTTTTGACCACTGCATTTTCATACATTATCCAACGAAGTAAATACAAATTCCATATTGTTCATCTTCGAATGTAGCAGCATTCCAATGTACTACGAAAATCCGACTGGCAAGACTGTTTGGGATGTTTGTCAATATGGCCAACTCTTCATTCTGAATTTTTTCCTACCTGTGAGATGGTTGCTAATAGGAACTTTCATGAATTGAGAATCACATGCAGTATTCTCTTCACCATAAGAATAATACAAATATAAACATTTTGCCTTGTATTCTTTCGTGTTTGCTGCTATCTCATTTAAATCCTGTCTGCCTAATAAACTACGAAACTAGTGTGAGGCAACAACAAATGCGGAAGACTGTACATATCATGTCATGTTTGTATTTGTATTATTCTCATGCTGCATAGTGATACAGTCAGAAATGAAGCACGGCAATTGACTAGATTTTTAAATCAAAGATGACTCTAATTTCTGTGCAAAATGCAATGTACAAAAGAGGCGTCTGCAAAGATTTTCAAACGGCGAAAAATTTTAGCTAAACTCTCGTGCAGAACATCTTCTATCATACGCAGTCTATTATTTGGTTCTTGTTGATCATTATCAAAGACAGCAGCAGTGTAAGTAACAACAAATAGCAGTCTCTTGCCATTGTTTCACTAATGAGACAATTCCTCTCTTTTTTTTATTGACGCGGCGGTAGCATGCACAAAAGAAGCCATGCCGTGAGTGGCGACAGGTCGTAAACACACATTATCAGAATGCGACAAACAATGCATGACACAGTACAATAATTCCTTTTCAGCTTAGAGTGACGTAAACACCTATAACAAAGAGAACAGCACTTATCAGATCAAAGAAAAATAAGCAATCGATTCAAACCAGACAAAGCACGTGAAAAAGGAAGGGTACCCGTATAAATACGGGCTTGACGCATAACAATGGCTACCTGGTAACGCTTAACTGCTAAGCTTACGACTCGAATCAAACTACTGTAGCTGTATCGTCATTCATTCGACCTAAATTGTGTCTCATATTACAATGGACTAACTTTGTTTAGATTTGGAGGTGCGGCCTAAATCTTTTCTCTCTCTTGAATTTCGAGTCTCAAATTTCAGGTGCGGCTTAGATTCGGGAAAATTTTTTTTCCTTGATTTCGAGTCTCATTTTTCAGGTGCAGCTTAGATTCGAGTGCGGCTTAGATTCGAGTAAATACGGTAACAATTCCCTGGCATATAGTGAGCACTTTAATGTTGAAGATGTTTGTTTAAAGGTTCTCAGCAATCTGAATGTGTGACTTTGTAATTAAAAACTTTACGATACTTCAACTATTGACGTAAATTTAAAATTTTGATTCACATTCTTTCACTCATTCATAGCATTCTATAGATCCCATTACGAAGAACATTCTGTGGTGTGGAATGAGTTAAGATATACACTAACAAAGGCAGGCAGATCATAGAAAAGAAACTCAACATATACACTGCTTACTATTTGTGCTTACGCCAGTTAATTAGAAGGATAGCTTGCTATTTTGAAACCAGACTGCCGCTTCTTCATCACATGGAATAGCTGGTGTGCATCTCCTACCAGAATGAGGGCAGCTCAAAAACTCTGCATAATCAACACCAGATGTCAGCACTAGTGCGACAAGGTCCCTGTGTAACAATAGGTCATCCTTAGTAGTAAACATATGATGCATCAATGCTCCGGGTAAATATATTCGGTGTGAACATCTTTTGTTGTTGTTTCCATGTAGTGATTTGTGAAGATTGGGGGGGGGGGGGGGGGAGAACAGAGATTTGAGCAGTGATTAAGTACTCTGTAAAGGAAGGGATGAAAACAAAGGAAATTCATGCCAATTTTCAGAACACACTGGGGTACTTTGCTCCTTCGATTCAACTCTTGCCTTGTAGACAAATGAGTTTAAATTTGGTTGGGACAGCTTAGATGATGATTCATACAGTGGTTGGCCTAGCTATGCCACAACCCCAGAAATTATTGCAATATTCCATAAAATAGTCATGGAGGATCGCCGACAAAGCGTGAGACATTGCTGAAGCTGTAGGGATATCATTTGGATGACCATATCACATTTTAACAGTGGAGCTGGATACGGGCACCTCAACTCTTAATGCAGGATCAGAAATATATTACAATGGAAATGACAAAACAGTATTTGACCCATTTTCAGAGCAACCACCAAGATTTTTTGTGTCAGTTTCTGACTGCTATTACACTCCATAGACAAAACTGTCAAAATAGTGGGTACATGCTGATTCACCACCAAAAATGAAAGCTAAGGCAATACAGTCGGCTGGAAAGGTCACGGCATCAGTTTACTGGTCTCAGTATGGGATCCTGGTCAGTATTGATCCTGGTGAAAGACTGCCTTCCCACTGATCAAGCAATTACGAGACAATTATACACTAACCACCTGGACCAACTACAGCAAAAGATACATAAAAAAGCCCAGTTTTGGCAAGAAAGGAAGTAATCTTTCATCAAGACAATGCCTGCTCACACATAAGTGTCATTGCCATGGCAGATAAACACAAACTAAGATATGAATTGTTGCCACTACCACCTTATTCACCTAATTTGGCTCCATCAAACTTCCATCTACTCTCCAAGTGAAAAATTTTCCTCAGTGGATGGAGATTCTGTTTAGACAAAGAACTGATAAACAAAGTTGCAGGCCTGGAGGAATCTAATTTTTGAGATAGGATCAAGGCATCTGAATACTACTGGGCCAAGTGCACTAGTGTACAGGAAGACTACATTGAAAAATAAATATGTTTCACTGAGGGAAGTAGTTTCTTTCTCTTCCATTCTGAGAACTTTTCAAATTCCTCCCAGTTTATACTTACTTGGTTAAATTGGTATTTTTTTCCAAGTAAATAGTTATCTATATCTGTAATCCAGAGACCCTTCCACAACACACTGGTACTTGACATGCAGCACTACACTGAACACTTCAACTTGCCATGTTGTTAACAGAAAATGCAGGTTACCTGGAAAGTTTTCCGATAGTTTTGAAAATTGGTATTTTTATAGATTTTGACATGCTGTTTTTGATTTTTCACTTTGCCACCTTGCATCTTTGCCACTCATGCCACAACTTTGCAAAAATGGTGTGCCAAAACAGTTTTTTGACAATATTTCTGACGCACTTTATGATGAAACAGTCATGTAATAAATTAAACTATTGAAAATTTCCTGTAATTTATGCAACAACCTTCCTTGCCACAAGTTTAGAGGGACAAGCTGCATGTGTCAAGGAACATGTAGCTTAGTGTTGGGGTGCATCCTTCTATGAAATTCTGCCAACAGGGCTGACATACTCTGTGCCTGAATCGTCAGTATGAGTTTATCATTCTACTGTGTCATTTGCATTTCAGAGCCATGGTTTCTAAGGAAATGAACTGCTTTAAAGTAAATTTCACTGCCAGGAAGTAAGGTGACTGAAGACAATCAAAAAGAACTGGAGACATTTCGTAAGTCAAGTGTTAAAAGAAAAGACAACTGAGGCAAACTCTTGGAGTGACTGAGTCTGATACTGGTTCACGATGTGTGTCAAAAATGCTGAAATAATGAGAAATTAATCTCTGCATCTTTGCAAAGGGGAAATGGTGTCTCATTTTCCCATCCACAACCGCAATCCACTACCACAGTATTCTTATTGGGAGATCAAATATGGTGTATACCATGCATAAATTGTCAGTGAAAAACAGCATTTCAGAACTCACTAGAATTCATAATGAAGACTGGGGTCAAGCAGTTGTGGAACATCTCAAACATGTCAATGGTTTCACAATGTAATAAACAACAAAAAGAAAGTTCAAATAAAAAGATAGGGAAGCACAGGAGGAAGCATTAAATTTTGTAATATTGCTTTACATGTGGATTATGCCTGATGGGGATACCACAAAAAAAACTGCACCACTGTACCTCATTGAAGGTATAGAAATGAGTATTTTTGCCCAAAATACATGTTGGCGTAGACTTTGTGCTCCTCTTACGCTTAAGTATTCATTTCTTGCAAAAAAGGTTACCACATAATTTATAGGAAATTTTCTGTAGTTTCATTTATTACATATCGATTTTCATCATAAAAGATTGAGAAAGGAGATACTGTCAAAAACATGTTTTTGGGCACCATTTTTTTCCACATGATGGTGTGAGTGGAAAAGATACGAGGTGACAAAGGAAAAATTCAAAATTACAACACCAAAATCTATGAAAACACCAATTTTTAAAACTCCTGGAAAACTTTCCTCTAGCGAAAACTTTCCTCATAAACTACCAAATGACTGGACTAACACAGGAAACTCTAAACAGCCTTTGGTGAAATCAAACGCAAAAGCTTCTACATTAAAGGTGCAGTGGAAATTCCATTGTTAAACACAGTAGAGTGAACAGATGGGTGAACAGAGTACAATGACGGCCTCTAATAGAGGGAGGAACTGGCTGATGGTGTGACAAGAAGAAGAAATTTAAGTCATATTGAAAACACAGGGGCTCCTGTGTTAGAGTCAGAATTTAACAGAGCCTCGGACAACTTCTCATGATATAAGGTAGGGTACATACAAAACATTCCTTTTGAATTTCTAAAATCACTTGGGAAGTGGTAACCAAATGACTATTCAAGCTAGTTGGTAGAATCTATGAATCTGGACTTCATACTTTTGGAAGTCTATCATCCATACAATACTGACCATAGTAAGGACACACAAGTGCACAAACTACTGCACAAGCAGCTTAAGAGCCCATGCATCCAAGTTGCTTACAAGAATAATGAAGACCTTTTAGATGACAATCAACTAGGAGTCAGGAAAGGTAAAGGCACTAGAGGCAGTTCTCATGTTACATTTGATAATGGATGCAAGACTTAAGAAAAATCAAGATACTTTCCAATGATTTGATGACCTAGAAAAAGCATTAAAAATTTAAAACGCTGCCAGATATTTGGAATTCTCAGGAAAATTGGTGTAAGCTGAAAGGAAAAAATAGGTAATATACAATATGTATAAGAACCAAGAATGGACAATAAGAATGAAAGACCAAGAAGACTCTTCTTTTTCTTGTGCACAGGTCAGCATCATTATTAACTGATCTGGCATCATTAGTTTAAAGGGTGCCTTGATATCCTTCCTGTCACCATCTTGTTACCCCACGGGACAGAATGAGTGTACCCCAATTGTCTGCATGTTGTGTTCTTTGTATAAAAGTGAGCAAAAGGTTTATAAATATTTGTGAATTTTGTTACTGAAGTGGGATTCGGGTACCAGCCTGGTATTCACCTGCTGGGATGTGAGACATCACCTAAAAACTACATCACAGGCTGGCCGGCACACTGACCCTCATCGTTAATCTGAGGCTCTTGCACTTCCCGGTCCTGGAAGTGGTGCTTTAACTTGCATGATTATCCAAACAGGTAACTAGAGGAAGAATGAAGTAATCAGATTAAAAAGGGTGAGGGTGCAGTATTTCTCCTCTACTGCTCAGTCTGTACATCAAAGAAGCAATCATAGAAATAAAATAAAGATTTAGAAACACAATTAAAATGAAAGGATATCAACGATAAGGTTTACTGATGACACTGCTATCCTCAGTGAAAGTGAGGAAGAGTTGTAGGGCCTGCTGAGCAGAATTAACAGTCCAATGAGCATAGAATATGGCCAACAGTAAACTGAAGAAAGACAAAAGCAATGAAGAATAGCAGAAATGAGATTAGTGACTATACGTTAATATCAAAATGGGAAGCCAGGACGTAGATGAAGTGAAGGAATTCTGCTACCTTGGAAGCAAAATTACACACGATGGATGATACCCAGAGGGCATAAAAAAAAGACTATCACAAGCAAAGAGGGCATTCTTGACCAAAAGGAGTCTATGGTATCAAACATTGGCCTTAATGTACAGAAGGCATTTCCGAGAATGTATGTTTGGAGCACTGAATTCTACACAAGTCCTCCATAAACTGTGGGAAAACCAAAAAAGAAGTGAAGAAATGCGTTTGAGATGATGTGGTATAGAAGGGTGTTGAAAATTAGGTGGACTGATATGATAAGAGATTATAGGGTTGTCTGCAGAGTCAGCGAGGAGAGAGAGATGTGGGAAACATTGACAAGTAGATGGAACAGGTTGACAGGACATGCGTTAAAGACAACAAGGAATAACTTTCATTGGTACTTGAGGGAGCTGTAGAGGGTAAAAACTGTAGAAGAAGACAATGATTGGGCTATATTCAACAAATTGTTAAAGATTTTAGGCCCAAGTGTTATTCTGAGATGAAGTTGTTAACACAGAAAACAATTAGAGGAAGGCTGCATGCAAACAGTCAGAAGATTGATAAGCCCCACCCCCCCAAAATCATGGAGGAGGGATTATGATTTCTTTCTTTGTGTTTGATGGAAGTTTGTTGAATACCTCTGCAACAGACCTCAAAAACTTCACTTTTAATCTAGATAAATGAGTGAAGTCTACTGGAAAATTATTTTTGGTTCTTGTATAGTGATAGCGCAAATCACAGTTCACCTGAAACTGATTTTCAATGTCAGCTACAAAAAGTATTAAGGAGAAAATGTACTTAAAAAGTGAGTGTACGAAATACATGTCAGAGATCTCTGCAAGCTGTATGGCTATCTACTTTTTATGATATTCTTCAAACTTCCCTCCACTGAATAAATACTTAATTGATATTGCTAGTCATAAAAGTGCAACACCATGAAGGCAGCATGCAACGAATGTCAAACTGGTTTAAGCATACTACGCACTTGGATATGCAAATGGTTAGTGTTTCAGCAGAACTGCACAAAGTAATTAATACTACTGCATATAATAAAAGGTTACACAGTAGTTTCCAGTCAGAAATCACATCTGAAATTTGGTTATTTATGGAAAGACCATGTTTATGTCTCAAACAAGAAGGAAAAATGTCTACCGTCACGTGTCGCAATTCAATAGCAACAGGGTCGCCCCGTGTCAAGATGCAGTTTATCTTTTGATGGTACTGCTGCTCACATTGGTCTGTATCCCAAGACGGTGATCCAAATATGGAATCGGTGGGTTAAGGAGGGCCACAGTCAGTGCTATGCGGTATGTCATATTCCTACATGACTAGCATCCAAAGAGGACATACTTATTGGTCACTTGGCCATGCAGGATCTGATGTTCAAGTCAAGTACCTCCAGTCAGGAAATGAGGCAGTCTTTAGTAAGACAAGTATGCACATGGACAGTGCGACTGGAGCACCGTGGTGTATCAGCAAAGTGGCCATTGTTGCAGCTTCTCTTGCTGCAGCAGCAGAGAAAGGTGGGCTAGTGGTGGTGCACCCAATGAGAAAACCGGACACAAAAGTGGCACAATGTTCCCCCCCCACCCCCCCACCCCTCAGATGAGTCCCAGTTGTGTGTGTGGCATCACAATAGACAAAGAGTGTGTGTGGAGGCTCAGAGGAGAATGACCATTGCCAGATAGCATTCATCATCATCATCATCATCATCATCATACCATGCTCAGCACCTTGCATGACCTTATGGGAAGCCATTAGGTACACGACATGATCACCTCTGGTTCCCACAGCCAATAACTTGGACAGCAACCATTACATTTCTGATGTTTTACAGCCAAAGATTGCACACTAACTCTGAGGTCTCAGGGAAGTTATATTTCAACAAGATAATGCAAGATTATATGATGCCCCTGTCATGATATACCTTCATGCAGTGAGTGTTGGACTGTTGCCTTGGCCAGTACGTTCTCCAGATATCTCACCTTTTGAAAACATCTGGTCATGGGCTGTCAAAAAACTGGGATGCCACCACCACAGTTCATGACAATTGACAAACTCTGGCATGAGTTGAAGCAGCATGGTATGACACACCTATATCTGTCACTCAAGCTCGGTCCAGCTCAATTCTCAGCTGGGTTAGTGCCATTGTCGCTGCCAGAGATTGCAACTCTGTTTACTAAGTTTCACACCCTGTATGCAAACAACAAGTAAAATTTCATTATTTTCTATCTTTCCTGGTGTTACAATTTGAAATACACATGTAAATGCTGACTATATTTTAAATTGCTTTCAAGTTGGAGCCTAATGAGTTTCACACAGCATGTTTCATTTAATGTATGACCATTAATGTTAAGTTCTAGCGCAAGCAAGACTTCCTTGGTTCTTCGAAACTGTATATCATGAATCATTGTGAGATTAAGACTTAAAATAGATACAATGAAACAGGTGAATGCCTGTTCAGGTCTCACCTGAGCAGCTTCTGGCAAGTTTGATTTCGGTCCTTGATTACTGTGCTTGTGTCATCAGCAAACGTTACAGTTTTCGAACTACTTTTTAAAGTCTTGAAAGATTATTTTCATAGGTCAAAATCATACTGAAGGGACTGCTGATGGGAAGCACATTGTTCAGGAATGGATTCCTGATCACTGTGGTGCAAATAGCAATTAGGATGACAAAATTAGTTTGAAATATGCACCAGAGATCAAGCTGTGGTTATTATTTACCATCTTTGTGCAAATATAAAGAGATCAGTTTTTACCAACATGGAGATTCTTGGAGTGAAAGGTATGACCAATCAAAAATAATTACATGCTCAAAAAAGAACTTTGATACGTTTAGCAACTGTACCTGTCATTTTCAAGCAAGAACATGTCTCTTTGTCGTATTAAAACCGTTCAAGATATTCAGCTTAGCTGAGTCACTATTTCCTTGTCATTCAGTGTTCAGTGATATGGTCAGTGCTTTCTAGTAGCTGGCACTTGTAATTTTAAGACATCTGGTAGTGCACATTTGCATCTAAAAGACAATAGGGTTAATGTTTATTTATTTACTGTTTTCTTTCAAATTTTAGTATTAGCAGGAAGCATGCTTTTATGTGATTGCAGGAAGAACAGCCCACAGTTAGCAAGCAGTTGAAGGTGCTGTTGGCTACAGTTAACTACCTGAAGGCTGCTGCCTCTAGATGTAACAATGGTGCAGAAACTGGTACATTGCATGGGACACTCTTGTGTCACTTGTTTTGCCAATGACCTCTGCAGGTTGTAACCAGTTCGCATCATTTGAGATGGATGATGAATGTCGGGACTTGCTGTCCAACATTCCATTCACCTTAACAATGAAGAAAAGCCATCTCCTTCAAGATGGAGAAATAGGAGCATGGGGGAAATGGTTTTTTCATTATTGAGAGCTTCAATGTAGAACACATTACAGAGCACTTTAGGGAAATAGTGTTTAGTACTGAAAATAAGTCCAATGTGTGCTCAGTATGTCTGCTTGAGTGCTGCATCCGAAATGCAGCTACTAAGGATGGAGGTTGCAGTCTTCAGCAAATTGTGGCTCATGTTGGCATCAGTCACTCTTGTCACTTGGGTTCTGAGGTCACCCTCAGTTCCTACATGCAGCTAGCAGAAGTGCTGGTCTGGGTCTCAACCAGAGACTACATGGCTGCAGATTTCTGAACCTGCATCACGGGTTAGAGAACTGTGGGGTTCTCCTAAATAGATCAGGGATGCACTACACAGAGGAAGAAGTTACTCAGCTGGCACAGTACATGAGGAAAGCAATTTTTTTTTAGGCTAGTCCACAGTTTAAGGTCCTCTGATGAATGCTCACACTTGGAACAAAATCCCTGAATTTACCATCCTACAAGAAAGTTGTCAAACTCAAATCATACTCAAAACCACGAACTGGATAAAACCTGGAGTATAAAACTTCTGAAATACATTGCTTTGCAAAACTCAAGGATAACCTCAGTAAAGTAACTTAACATTAAAATGAAACTTCTGATACCATTTAACTACTTGATGGAAGCCAATTAAACTGTGGGAGCATGTTGTCAGCGTTCTTCCAGTCATACAAAGAGCTGGACATCAGATGGTGTGAAGTCAACATGACTGTAGCACCATATGAGGGTAACACCACAACATGTGGCAGTTGAGGAAACAGGAAAAGACAGTGTGTGTCAATGAGTGAACATTTACAGCATGCTGTGGTGGTGGTCTTCAGTACAACTTGGCCTGGAAACACATCTGGATGACTTCGCCCGAGGAAGAATCATTGAGAAACTGGTAGAAGGACAAAGGTGACTAGTGTTTCCAGAAGTTTCACATTTCTCACAACAGTGTTTCACATACATTGCGAGCATTCCAAACGACAGGCACTGCTGCCCAAAGGAGAGGAGGTGGTTGACCACAGTCAACTATAGTAGCAGATGACTGATATATGTATTGTGCAACAGCCAAGAAGGGATCCAAGTCAAACATTGGGTGCAATTGCAACCACCTTTAACAGGATTGCAAGGCACGCAATCTCAGGCTTCACAGCTGCATGTGGACTGCACAGAGGTGGTTCAGGGAAGTATCATAAATTGTAGTGACTTCAGTATAATTATTGTCTTTGAATGAAAGTGTCATTTCTGTTTGTCTCATTGCATATTTGTTTCAGTTCCCTTCTGTAATATACTGTAGTAGTTCTTTCTATGTATAGTCCAAGTTCCATCGAACTACATTACTTGGCAGTGACACATCATGTGAAAGTTAATTTTGTGCTTAAGGTTTGCACACCAGAGTACTTAGAGAGACATGGAACACACAATGGAGAAGACGGATTATAAATCATAGGAGGGAGTATTCATTGCAATTGTCAAAAACCTTACATCTATTGAGGTTGAAATTGAGTCTGACAGTGAAGTTATCTGAACCCAGCTAACTTGTCTAGGTGAACTCAAATTGATCATCGAATGTTTTTACCAGGCTCCTCATTCCATCGTAACAGTTGTAGGATCAGATGCAGCTGATTAAGGGTTTGAAGAGACTAAACTTCTACAGTCAATAGTCTATTATTTGCCCCTGCCGGTCAGTGTCTAGAGTTAACCCAATGTACAAATGTGAGAATGTTTTCCAAATGTTTGCTTAGCATGTGTCCAAGATGGAACTTCAGTATCACGCCGATATTCACCTAGAGGGACGTGGAAAACTGCCTAAAAACTACATCCAGGCTGACCAACTCATCCCCCTCATTAATCCAAGAAGCAGGCTCAATGTGAACCAAGCTCACTTTCCCAAGTTCCAGAAGTGGTGCATTATTGCACTCTGAGTTGTAGAATTGTTCAAACAATGTCTATAATCAGTAGTGCAGAAATACCCCAATCATACAAAAATTGGTTGGAGGCAACTTTACTCTATGGAGTATAGACTGGCACAACTGCGGATTCATTGCAAGTGATATTGATAGACTGTCCTGTAAAGTAGTTCTGAACACTTCCTCCAAAAACAGTCTTGACCAAGTACTTTAACAATTCACACATAATGGAAATATTGTAGACACTGCAGGTACAAACAAGTCTGACCTTATCAACAGTATCAGTAGCCTACAGAGAAAGGGATTGTTGTTGTTGTTGTGGTCTTCAGTCCAGAGACTGGTTTGATGCAATTCTCCATGCTACCCTATCCTGCGCAAGCTTCTTCATCTTGAAGTTTAGTTTAGTTTGGTCTTTGTCATGTTCCATAGATCATTTTTATGATTATTTTATCAATATGATGTGGAACAAGTCAGATTACAAGATATACACACACACACACATGAATAGTGCAAATATTACTATTACTGAATTTTTAGTTCTACACAAGCAACTACATGAGAGGTACAAACCTTCTTTTTCTTTTTTTTCCCCTCCCCTCCCAGTTCTGAAACTGAAACTCGTCTGTGGAATAGAAGGAGTTGTCCAAAAGAAATGATTTTAAGCTAGATTTAAAACTTGATCTGCTACCTGCCAGACACTTTATGTTGTTGGGCAAATGATCAAAGATTTTTGTTGCTGAATAATGTACTCCTTTTTGAGCAACTGACAGCTTCAATAACAGATAGTAAAGGTCATTTTTCCCTCTAGTGTTGTAAGTATGAACATAACTGTTCTTCACGAATTGAGATGGATTATTTATTATGAATTTCTTTAGTGAATATATGTACTCTGATGGTGCAGTTAAAATACCTAACTTCTTGAATAGGTGCCTACATGGCATCCTTAGGTGAACACTACTAATTATTCTCACTGCTCTCTTTTGTGCAATCAATACTTTATGTCTAAGTGGTGAGTTACCCCAGAAAACTGTTCCATAAGACATTATTGAGAGGAAATATGCAAAGTACATTGTGAAGCTGATCTATTTATTACTAAGACTAGTGATTATATGAAGAGCAAAAGAAGCTGAACTTAATTGTTTGAGAAACTCTGTAATATATGCTTCTTCCAGTTTAAGTTGTCATCAATGCAAACACCCAAAAATTTGGAGAATTCTACCCTGTTAACTGAGCCCTGTTCATATGCTACAATATTGTCGGTATGACATTATTCGTTGTACAGAACTGGATATAGTGAGTTTTTTCAAAATTAAGGCAGAGTCCATTATCTGAGAACCACTTAATAATTCTTTGAAAGACATCCTTAACAATATCTTCAGCTGCTTTTTCTGGAATGGGATTTATTATAACACTCGTGTCATCTGCAAAAAGTACTAGTTCTGCTTGCTGAACATTAAGTGAGAGGTCACTCACATGAATAAGGAACAGCAGAGGACCCAAAATTGAGCCCTGTTGGAATCCCTTTTTGATAACTCCCCATTCACTAGAATTTACCACCCTCCCAACATTATTTGTGTTATTCAGCACAACTTTTTGCTTTCTGTTCGTTAAGTATGATTCAAACCAGCTGTGGGTATAGCCTTCAATTCCATAAAACCTAAGTTTTTCTAAGAGTGTGACATGATCCATGATCCAAATGCCTTGGAAAGATCACAAAAAATACCAACTGGCCATAATTTGTTATTTAGGGCTTGTACTATTTGATGGGTAACTGTGTAGATAGCATTCTCAGTCAAGTAACCCTTCCGGAATCCGAACTGAGGCATGCTGAGTAAATTATTTTCACTTAAATGTGAGACTGCTCTTGAATACCTAACTTTATCGAATATTTCAGAAAATGAAGTCAGCAATGAGATTGGTCTATAATTATTTAAGTCACTCTTGTCCCCTTTCTTATGAAGAGGTTTGACAATTGCGTATCTCAATCTGTCTGGAAAAAGTCCCTGTGCTAGCAAAGCATTACATATATCACTAAGGACTCCACTTATTAAATTAGAACAACACTTCAACATTCTGTTAGAGACTCCATCAATACCACATGAGCTCTTGTTTTTCAGTATATTTATAATTCCCTTAATTTCAGTGGGGGATGTTGGTACTATTTCTAAAGGCTTAAAGTCCTGGCAAATGATTTTTAACATATTTTTTTGCTTCTTCAACTGGACTCTTTAACCCTATTTTTGCTGCTACGTTGAGAAAGTGATTGTTAAAAATACTTGCAACTTGTGAATTATCACTCACAACATTGTCATTTAGCTTTATTGCTATGGTGTGCTGTGCACTGTCAGGCTGCCCCGTCTCCCGTTTGACAATATTCCATATAGTTTTAATCTTATTATCCGCATTATAAATTTCTGTCAGAACACACAGCTTCTTGACTTCTTAATGACTTTTAAATCTTTTGTAGTAAGCAAGTAAAGTCGGATCCTGACTTATTCTGGCCTGTACATATAGTTCCCTCTTCCTCTTAGACAATATCTTAATTCTCTGAGTAATCCATGGCTTACATGACTTTGTAATGGCTTTTTTGGATAACGTTTCAGGAAAGCAACTCTCAAATACTAAGACAAATTTACAGTGGAATAAATTGAATTTGGCATCAGCATCATTTTCTGTGTATACTTCATCCCATTCCACCTCTTCTAGGCTGCTCTTAAAACCACCTCTTCTAGGCTGCTCTCAAAACTCTGTACCCTGTTCGCATTAAATAAGCCTCCCTGCCTTGTATGAACCTGCCTGAAGTCTGTAAGGTGCTACATGTGTTATTTTCATTAACTGTGCATCATGATCAGCTAGTCCATTAGCAACTGGATACACATTAATTGTTTCTGCCTGAACACTGTCTATGAAAATGTTATCGATAAGTGACCTACTGTCCTGCTGCACACGAGTTGGAAAATTTACAACAGATACTAGATTGAAACAACCAAACAAAAATTCTAGCTCAATTTTCCTATCTGTATCTTTTAAGAAATCTACATTAAAATCATCACAAACCACTTTTTGTCTGACAGGTAGCTCAATAATGCCTCTAGATTTTTCATGAGTAGCTGAAAGTTACTTGAGTGGATCTGTAGATTGTTACAATTACTATAGATGTATACAGCAGTAGCAACTCACAAGCACATGCTTCAAGGATCTGATCTACACAAAAACTATTTATTTCAATATTTTTGACTTTGTGTCCAGTTTTTATATAAGTAGCAACTCCTCCTTTTTCCATGTTGACTCTACATGAATAAGATGCTAATCTGTAATCCCTTAAATTCACTTTCTCCATCCCTGCGGTTACATGGTGTTCAGAGAGACACAAAACATCTATACCTTCAGAATTTACTCCCATTTTCTAGGCATACAAGAAGCTCAACTATATTTTTCAATCCTCTAATGTTTTGATGAAACACACAAATTTTATTTCTTTGAATACTGCTACAGACATTATGGCACTGTTCTGTTTTAATCTCTTTCAATACTCTCTGTCTGTAACCTGATTCTAACCTAAAAAATGTGTCCCTCTGACTCCAGCAATCACAGGTATTTTGTCTTGTGTGCATGTGCCCCCCCCCCCCCCCTTACATTTTCTGCAAGAACATGAACTAATCTATCCTTCCCCCTCCTATTCAGGTGCAGGCCATGACTAGTGTAACCCCACCTCCAAATTGCATCAACAGGCACAGCACAGATATGAGATTCAGTTTCTGCCAACAGTAACCCCCCGCCCCCCAAACTCCCTGTTAACACGGTTGAAAGCCGTGTTAACCCAGGGCTGGTCATGGCACTGCAAAACATCCACAAACCCCACACGAGTGTGAGCTGTTGCTGCTCCTATTACATCCAGGTCACACGTAATACTATAGTCCGAATTGCTAGCCAGGCTGTTTCCTACTCCTCCTACTATAAGAACAAGGTCCTCACCGTCAAAATCTTTGCACAAGGCCCCTAGGTTTTCTGCAACCTGGCTAAGCTTAGCACTACGTTTAACAATACTCGTGACCTGGTACTTGACTCCTAGCCTATCCTGTAGCAACTGGCCTACACCTCTCCCATGACAGCTACCTAACAGCAGGACTCTTTTCTTTCTGCTTGACTTTACTCCTGACCTAGCATTACAATTGTTACTACAAGTCTGCTGCACCCTACTTTGCTCAAAAACTGTATGAGGCTCTTCTACTTCAGGTAACAAATCAAACTGATTGCTCACTGGAATCTGAAAAGTGATTTCTGAGGTTTTCTCCTTCTGACTACGACTTGTTAGCTGTTCCCAGCTCCCACTGTCTCTTTCCCCCTTCAACCTGTCTAATTCAAAGTACGCCATTTCTAGTTCAGCCTGAAGGGCACAAATCTTTTTTCCCTGTTCCAAGATTTTCTTGTCACGGCTACATAATCTACAACTCCATTGGTGAGCCTCATCTGGCACTATAACAGCTTCCCCACTACAATCATCCCAGTGAAACACCAAACCCACAATCCTGACATTTCACTCTCGTGCTCACTAATCTATGACAACATCCACATTTGTCGCATATGATGGCAGATTAAACAATACAAATTACACTACAAACAATTCCGCTATGCCAATTAATAATTAGTAGAAAGTAACTTAGCTTCAAGTGAGATGAGCAGACAACTTCTGGACATAAGGTGAATGTAGCAGCAGGCGAATGTAAACAGCGCGAAATTAATTGCTGGCGGAGGGTACAGTGGTGGAAATCACAAAACGAGTAAGTAACTAAAGAGGCTTTATATTTTCAAACGACAAATTTGAACAGGCGCTATCACGGCAATCTACATCCTTCTGAATCTGCTTAGTATATTCATCTCTTGGTCTCCTTCTACGATTTTTACCCTCCACGTTGCCCTCCATTACTAAATTGGTGATCCCTTGATGCCTCAGAACATGTCCTACCAACCGAACCCTTCTTATAGTCAAGTTAGGCCACAAATTCCTCTTCTCCCCAATTCTATTCAGTACCCTGTCATTAGTTACGTGATCTATCCATCTAATCTTCAGCATTCTTTTGTAGCACCACATTTTGAAAGCCTCTATTCTCTTCTTGTGAAAACTATTTATCATCCACGTTTCACTTCCATACATGGCTACACTCCATACAAATACTTTCAGAAAAGACTTCCTGACATTTAAATCTATACTCAGTGTCAACAAATTTCTCTTCTTCAGAAACACTTTCCTTGCCATTGCCAGTCTACATTTTGTATCCTCTCTACTTCGACCATCAGTTATTTTGCTCCCCAAATAGCAAAACTCATATACTACTTTAAGTGTCCCATTTCCTAATCTAATTCCCTCAGCATCACCTGATTTAATTCGACTACATTCCATTATCCTCATTTTGCTTTTGTTGATGTTCATCTTATACCCTCCTCTCAAGACTCTGTCCATTCCGTTCAACTGCTCTTCCACGTCCTTTGCTGTCTCCGACAGAATTACAATGTACAAGGAAAACCTCAAAGTTTTTGTTTCTTCTCCATGAATTTTAATTCCTACTCCAAATTTTTCTTTTATTTCCTTTATTGCTTGTTCAATATACAGATTGAATAACATCGGGGAGAGGCTACAACCCTGTCTCACCCCCTTCACAAACACTGCTTCCCTTTCATGCCCCTCAACTCAAAACTGCCATCTGGTTTCTGAACAAACTGTAAATAGCCTTTCGTCCCTTATATTTGACACCTGCCACCTTCAGACTTTGAAAGAGATTATTCCAGTCAACACTGTCAAAAGCTTTTTCTAAGTCTACAAATGCTAGAAAAGTAGGTTTGCCTTTCCTTAATTTATCTTCCAAGATAAGTCGTAGGGTCAGTATTGCCTCACGTGTTCCAACATTTTTATGGAATCCAAATTGAGCTTCCCCAAGGTCGGCTTCTACCAGTTTTTCCGTCCATCTGTAAAGAATCTGTGTTAGTATTTCACAGCTGTGACTTATTAAACTAATAGTTTGGTGATTTTCACACCTGTCAACACCTGCTTTCTTTGGGATTGTAATTATTACATTCTTCTTGAAGTCTGATGGTATTTCACCTGTCTCCAACATCTTGCTCACCAGATGGTAGAGTTTTGTCACAGCTGACTCTTGTAGTTCTAGTGGAATGCTGTCTACTCCCGGGGCCTTGTTTTGACTCAGGTCTTTCAGTGCTCTGTCAAACTTGTCACGCAGTATCATATTTCCCATTTTACCTTCATCTACATTCTCTTCCATTTCCATAATATTGCACTCCAGTACATCGCCCTTGTATAGACCCTCTATCTACTGTACTCCTTCCACTTTTCTGATTTCCCTTCTTTGCTTAGAACTGGTTTTCCATCTGAGCTCTTGATATTCATACAAGTGGTTCCCTTTTCTCCAAAGGTCTCTTTACTTGTATTATAGGTTGGTTGGTTGGTTTAAAAGAGGGAAGGGCGGGGGAGGAGGGGGGGGGGGGAGGGGGACCAAACTGCTAGGTCATCAGTCCCTCAGTTCAATTAAAATAATTCCACAAGGGTGGGAGTAAAATAATCGAAACATACAAAACACAGCTGGAAGAAGGAGAAAACCACAAGAACGACAGAAGGGCAACAAACACTAAAATGGACAAAATCGGACAAGAAAACCACAGAGAGATGCAAGAAACAAGTAGAAGAGATCAAAACAAGAGAGCAGATTACCATGGCTGGCTGACCAAAAGAATAGAAAGGAGAAGCCAACCACTCTGCAACACATTAAAACCTCCACCATTAAAGCACTAGGGTGGAGGACACAGAGGGACAAAGGACATGTGCTAAAACTTAGATCAAATGATAAAACCCACCCTCACAAATAAAATGTAAAACTAAAACTGCTGTTGAGACATTGTCGCCCAACACCGAAGATAGGCTGCTGGGACAGTTAAAAGTCCACCGTAGAGTGGCTAAAAGAGGGCAGTCCAGCAAGAGGTGGACGACCATCATTAATGAGCCACAGCGACATCAAGGTGGGTCTTCGTGATGTAGGAGGTAACCATGTGTTAGCAACATATGGCAATGCAGAGCCGGCAGAGGACAACTGATTCCCTGCAAGAGGACCACATGGAAACTTCCACACATTTGTAGTCTACTTAATGACATGCAGTTTGTTGTGCGTACTGTTTTGCCATTCTGTCTCCCAAAGCTGAAAAACCCTGCGATGTAAGACAGAATGCAGGTCAGTTTTAGAGATGCGCATCTCCAGGAGCAGATTCTGTGTAGCCTGTCTGGCCAGCGAGTTTGTTGCCCAGGATTCCGACATGTCTTGGGGTCCACACAAACACCACTGAATGACTGGACTGTTCCAGGGCAGAGATGGACTCTTGAATGGATGCTACCAAAGGATGGCAAGGGTAGCTCTGGTCGACAGCTTGTAGGCTGCTCAAGGAGTCAGTACACAGGAGAAATGACTTGCCAGGGCATGAGCGGGTGTACTCAAGAGCACAAGATATGGCCGCCAGCTCTGCAGTAAAAACACTGCAGCCACCTGGCAAGGAGTGCTGTTCAATACGTCCTCTATGAACATACGCAAAGCTTACGTGACCATCAGCCATCGAGCCATCAGTGTAATCCACTTCATGGCCCCAGTACATGTCGAGAATCGAGAAGAAATGATAGCGGAAAGCTGCAGAGTTAACTAAGTCCTTAGGGCCATGCGAAAGGTCCAGAAGAATCTGCAGTCTCGGTGAACACCATGGAGGTGTACGTAAATGTACCTTGAGGAGAGGTGGTAACAGGAAGGACTCCAGTTCAGACAGAAGGAGCCAGATGCAAACTGCAATTGTAAGCCCTGACCTGGGCCACTGATGTGGAAGATGAACCGCGTGGTTGGGAAAAGGAGACAGTAATTCAGATGCACAGGAGAACTACAGTAATTCGGATGCACAGGAGAACTATGAATGTGTGCAATGTAGCTGGCAAGCAGTTGTGCATGCCTAACCTTCAATGGAGGGACTCCGGCTTCCACCAGGACACTGGTCACCGGACTCGTTCTAAAAGCTCCTGTCACTAGGCGAACGCCACAGTGGTGCACTGGGTCGAGTAAACGCAATGCTGATGGTGCTGCTGCACCATACACCAGACTCCCATAGTAAAGGCGGGATTGAACAAGGGCTCTGTAGAGCTGCAGCAGCGTTGAGCGATCTGCACCCCAGTTGGTGTTGCTCAGGCAGCAGAGGGCATTGAGGTGCTGCCAGCACTTCTGCTTAAGCTGACGAGGGTGAAGTAGCAAAGAGAATCAAGTGTCAAAAACCAGTCCTAAGAATCGATATGTCTCCACTACAGTGAGTGGATCGTCATTAAGGTGAAGTTCTGATTCTGGATGAACAGTGCGACACCGACAGAAATCCATGGCACATGACTTCGTGGCTGAAAACTGGAAGCCGTGGGCTAGACTTGTGAATGGCTCCCTGTAGGCGCCACTCAGCAACACTAGTACTGGAAGAGCAGTACGAAATGCAGAAGTCATCTGCATATAGAGCAGGTGAGACTGACGGCTCTACAGCTGCTGCTAGACCGTTAATAGCTACTAAAAATAGACACACACTCAATATGGGGCCCTGCGGAATGCCATTCTCCTGAATATGGGGGGAGGGGGGGGGGGGGGGGGGAACTATGGGAGGCACCGACTTGGACACAGAAAGTACAAGGCAACAGGAAGTTTAAGATAAAATTTGGGAGTGGCCCTGGAGACCACACTCATACAATCTGGCAAGGATATAATGTCACCAGGTCGTATTGTATGCTTTACGTAAGTCAAAATAGACAGCAACCAGATGTTGACATCTGGAAAAGGCTGCTCGGATGGCAGACTCGAGGGACACAAGATTATGAGTGGTAAAGTGACCCCGGCGGAAGCCACCCTGACATTGAGCCAGTAGGTCACATGACTCCAGGACCCAACCCAACCGCTGACACACCATACATTCCAGTAGCTTGCAAAGAAAGTCGCTGAGGCTGATGGGCCGGTAGCTATCAACATCAAGTGAGTTTGGACCGAGTTTGAGCACTGGAATGATGGTGCTCTCCCGCCATTCCAATGAAAAGACGCCATCACACCAGATCCAGTTGAAGATGACGAGATGTCGCTTGTAGTCAGACGAGAGATGTTTAATCATCTAACTGTGGATCTGATCAGGCCCAGGAGCTGTATCGGGGCAATGTGCAAGGGCTCTGAGGAGCTCCCACTCTGTAAATGGGGCGTTATATGGTTCACTGTGGTGTGTAGTGAACAAGAGGACTTTCCTTTCCATCTGCTGTTTGTGGGTGCAAAAGGCTGGGGGGTAGTTCTACAACACAGAGGCTCCAGCATAGTGGTCAGCAACTTGCTTAGCAATCACGTTTGCGCTGGTAGATAACACACCATTGTTGTTAATGCCAGGGACACCTATTGGGGTCTGGTACCAAGAAAGACATCTGATCTTCGTCCAGACTTGGGAAGGCGACGTATGGCACCCAATGGTCAACACGTACCTCTCTAAACACTCCTGTTCCAGTCGTTTTATAAGCTGGCGAACATGGGCATGGAGCCACTTAAAGGCTATTAGGTGCTCTAGGGAAGGGTGCCGCTTATGTCACTATAGAGATTGCTGATGCTCTTTAATTGTCTCAGCGACTTCCAGTGACTTCGCCGGGGGGACCCTACAGAATGAGGGATCGCATTTTCTGCCGCAGAAACGATCGTTCTAGTTACCTGCTCAATGACAACATCGATGGCACCATGCGGGGGAGGTTCAGTGGTGACAGCAGAGGTGAAGGCTTCCCAGTCTGCCTTGTTTAAATCACACTTGGATGGGCGTCCGTGGGCACGACACCAGGGGAGTGGCAGGAAGATGGGGAAGTGTTCACTACCACACAGGTCATCATGTGCTCTCCAGTGGATAGATGGGAGAAGGCCAGGACTGCAAACCGAGAGATCAATGGCCGAATATGTGCCATGTACCACACAGATATGTGTTAGGGCACCTGTATTTAAGAGGCAGAGGTCGAGTTGTGACAGTAAATTTTCGACCTCCCTACCTCAGCCAGTATGCATGGTGCCACCCAACAAGGGGTTATGCACATTAAAAATCTCCCAAGAGTAGGAAAGGTTTAGGGAGTTGATCAAGCAGTGCAGCCAATACGTTCAGGGGTACTGCACCACCTGGAGGCAGACAGTTATTTTCTGTGTCGCCCATATCCTGATAGCCACAGCTTCAAGAGGGGTTTGAAGGGACACTGGTTCACTAGATATCAAGTTCAGGACATAGACGCAACTCCACCTGACACTATCATAGTTGCTACGGTTCCTGTAATATCCCTTATAGCCACAGAGGGCAGGGGTCCGCATTGCTGGGAACCAGGTTTCCTGGAGTGCAATGCAGAAAGCAGGTGTAAAGCTTAAAAGTTGCCATAGCTCAGTCAGGTGGTGGAAAAACCGCTGCAATTCCACTGGAGGATTACGTGATCGTGAGACTGGAAGGCATGAAACACTCAATGAGGCAGTCTACGCCTCAGGGTCACCTGCTGCCACCAGATGAGTACCTGTGCGATCGACATCCATCGTCTCTGAGGGCCCAGTGAGATCTACGTCCTCAGCGGACACCAGAATAACCACCTCATCCACAGACACAGATCTTATAGGTAGTGGTGGTGTGGGTGCCACCACAGTGCTTTGGTTCTTGGAGGTCATTTCCTTTTTAAGTTTCTTTCGCTACTCCTTAGGTTTGTCTGGTTGGGAGGGCTTCACTGATTCAGTCTCAGGGACTAAGGAGAACTGTGAAGCCCTACAACCAGCTACCTGTGGCTGCTTCACCCAGTGGCAGATGTTAGCTTTGCCACTAGTGGGAACCTGGGACAGGAGTGAACCAAGAGATTCCCTCCTGGCGAGAGGAGCCGAAGAAGAATTACGCTTCTCTGGCTGAGAAATGGGGACTGATGTCCCCAATAGTTCAGGGGTGGGTGTTGCTCCTGAAGCAGGTTGTGCAGGAGCAACAGGGAGGGAAGTGCCCCCCACCATCAAGGGGTGAGGTGGAGTCTGACAGCTCTGAGAGCCAACTGTATGCAGCAGAATGGAAGATGGTAGAATCGTTGTCGTAGAGGCAACTTAGGTTGACGTCATATGCACAGGATGTGGCCTCTCATATTTTCTCTTAACCTCAATGTAGGTCAGTCGGTCCAGGGTCTTGTATTCCATTATTTTTCTTTCTTTCTGGAGAATCCTGCAGTCTGGCGAGCAAGGTGAATGGTGCTCTCCGCAGTTGACACAGATGGGAGGCGGGGCACAGGGAATATTGGGATGTGAAGGACGTCCACAATCCCAACAGATGACACTGGAAGTACAGCGGGAAGACATATAGCCGCACTTAAAGCACTGCATTGGGGGAGGGATATATGGCATTACGTCACTGCAGTAGACCATCACCTTGACCTTCTCGGGTAATGTGTCACCCTTAAAGGCCAAGAGGAAGGCACTGGTGGCAACATGATTATGGCTTGGACCCCATTGGATGTGCCGGATGAAGTGGACACCTTGCTGCTCTAAATTGGCACACAGCTCATTGTCAGATTGCAAAAGAAGGTCCCTGTGAATATGATACCCTGGACCATATTTAAGCTGTTATGAGGCATGTTGGAAACAGAAACATCCCCCAGCTTGTCACAGGCGAGTAGTGCTCGTAACTAGGCAGAGGATGCTGTTTCGATCACGACCGACCCTGAACAAATTTTGGGCAAGCCCTCCATCTCCCCAAACTTGTCCTCTAAATGCTCCACAAAAAACTGAGGTCTGATTGACAAAAAAGATTCCCCATCAACTCTCATACATACAAGGTACTGGGATGAATAAGCTTCGACGCCATCCTTAGCCTGGCGTTCCTCCCATAGTGTGGCCAGGAGGGGGAGGGGGAGGGGGAGGAGGAGAGGGGGAGGATGTGTAGTCATATTTGTTAGCATTGAAGTTAGACCTTGACTGCTGGTGTTTGACCTGCAGCAAGAGATGATGTACCATGCTTCATGGCGTGTCATCCACCCTGATGCCATCCACTCCGACCAGGGGCCCTCCCCATGGGTGCCACTCCGCCGCAGCAAAGGCCAATTGGCAGGATGGCCTTGCTGAGAGTCCCGATGCCCCAGGGTGACGGGCATCTACTCCTTGGCATATGTGGGGAGTTAACAGTGCAGGCATCAGCAGAGCACTCCCTATGTGGTTAGGGGGCTACAACCAACAGCGTACGTGGCAGCCCCACCATAACGGGCTGGCTACTGTGCTGGATATTGGGCGCAAATGAGCTAAGAAGTCCATTATCGTCGACAGTGCAGAAAGCGATACTGTACAGAGGATGGACGAAAATGCACCCTGGAGGGTGACCTCACTCAACAGCTAGAGAACGAGCAGAAGTGCAGATCCACGTTGATGAAGGATGCGAGACGTCTCAGCACATAATGGACACTATGCACCATGTAAGATGCCCTTCCCCAAATGGCTCGCTCTTCGGGAAAATTTTGAAAAATTGAGGTGAAACCCTACAGGGGAGCATCACATAAAGGCCGAAATGTGAGAGACTCCTTTTAGTCGCCTCTTATGACAGGCAGGAATACCTCAGGCCTATTCTAACCCTCGGTCCCACAGAGGGATTTACTGTAGGAGTATCTGATTTACCCCTAGTGATATATGCCTCTATATCCTTAGATTTGTCCTCTAGCCCTCCCTGCTTACCCATTCTGCACTTCCTGACGATCTCTTTTTTGAGACGTTTGTATTCTGTTTTGCCTGCTTCATTTACTGCATTTTTTATTTTCTCCTTTCATCAATTAAATTCAATATCTCTTCTGTTACTCAAGGATTTCTACTAGCCCTCGTCTTTTTACCTACTTGATCCTCTGCTGCCTTCACTATTTCACCTCCCAAAGCTACCCATCCTTCTTCTACTGTATTTCTTTCCCCCATTCTTGTCAATTGTTTCCTAATGCTATTTCTGAAACTCTGTACAACCTCTGGTTTAGTCAGTTTATCCAGGTCCCATCTCCTTAAATTCCCACCTTTTTGCAGTTTCTTCAGTTTTAATC
Source organism: Schistocerca cancellata (assembly GCF_023864275.1). NCBI lineage: Eukaryota > Metazoa > Arthropoda > Insecta > Orthoptera > Acrididae > Schistocerca > Schistocerca cancellata. Next base: position 374,352,346 of record NC_064628.1, read on the forward strand.
TACAGTTCATAACCAATAAATTGTGGTCAGAGTCCACATCTACCCCTGGAAATGTCTCACAATTTAAAACCTGGTTCATAAATCTCTGTCTTACCATTATATAATCTATCTGAAATCTTCCAGTGTCTCCAGGCCTCTTCCACGTATACAACCTTCTTTCATGATCCTTGAACCAAGTGTTAGCTATGATTAAGTTATGCTCTGTGCAAAATTCTACCAGGTGGCTTACTCTTTCATTCCTCACCCCCATTCCACATTCACCTACTACTTTTCCTTCTCTCCCATTTCCTATTATCGAATTCCAGTCCCCCATGACTATTAAATTTTCATCTCCCCACACTATCTGAATGATTTCTTTTATCTCATCATACATTTCTTCAATCTCTTCATCATCTGCGGAGCTAGTTGGCGCATAAACTTTTACTACTGTGGTATGCTTGGGCTTCATGTCTATCTTGGCTACAATAATGTGTTCACTACGCTGTTCATAGTAGCTTACTTGACTCCTATTTTTTATACAATATTAAACCTACTCCTGCATTACCCCTATTTAATTTTGTATTTATAACCTTGTATTCACCTGACCAAAAGTCAGCTTCTTCCTGCCACCGAGCTTCACTAATTTCCACTGTATCTAACTTTAACATATCCATTTCCCTTTTTAAATTTTCTAACATACCTGCCCAATTAAGGTATCTGAGATTCCATGCTCCGATCCATAGAACACCAGGGATTAGCAAACACAATGTCATCATAACCATGACGGTTAAGGAAGTTGATATATCTGTCATGAAAGCAAGGAGAGTTTTTATGCAGGAAAGAGCAAGTAAACAGTTGTTAGCATCCTACTTAGACAATGAAAGAACATCACTTAGTTTCAGTATGATGGATGTAGAGGAATTATGGGCAAAGTTTAAAGTGACCGTTAATCGCACTCTAAAGAAAATCAATTCACAATGCAAGCAACTTCCACCATCACATGTTAGATCTTGCCACAGGCTAGATAATGTACAATCACTAAGAGGGTTGAAAAAATAAATAAGTTGTCAGGCCCCAGATAGAGTCTCCATTTGGTTTTACAGAAAGCTTTTTACTTAGCTCACGTTTACAATAAATAGCTCACCCAGCAAAGTCTTAAATGACTGGAAAAAAGTACAGAGTACTCACATAAGAAGGGTAAAAGGATACACCCACAAAATTACATAACAGTATCATTAACATTGGTTTGCTGCAGAATTCTTGAGAATGTCCTAAGTTTGAATCTAATAATAATAATAATAATAATAATAATAATAATAATAATAATCTGTGCCTTCTTTGACACAGAAAAAATTCTATTCACAAATTTTATTTTGAAAGCATTGTTTGTGTGAAACTCAACTTGTATTTTTCTCGAATGATATCTCGTGAACTATATACGAATGGCAACAGGTATAGAGTCCATAATAACAAATTTCCAGAAAGTGCTTGTCAGTGTCACACTAAAGACTGTCAATGAAGGTCTCAGCATACAGAATATGTTCTCAGATAAGTGAGTGGCTCGAAAAGTTGTTAAGTAATAGAGCACAGTACGTTGTCCTGGACAGCAAGTGTTCCTCAGAGAGAGAGGTATTGTCAGGAGGGCCCCAGGGAAGTGTGATAGGACCATTCTCTCTTTATATAAACTGCCTGACAGCTAGAATGAGCAGCAATTTGCAACTCTTTGTCAATGACATTGTAGAGTATGAGAAGCTGCTATCGTAAGGGGACTGTAGGAGAAAACAGGATGACTTGGATAGAATTTCTACTTGGTGCAATGAGTGGCAGCTTGCTCTCAATGTTGAAAAATGTAAGTTAGTGCATCTGGGTAAGAAAAACACTCCTGTAATGTTTGAATACAGTGTTAGTGGTCTGCTGCTGCTTGCAGGGCTCTTATGGAAGCGTACTGACAATTGCTTCTCACTGCTCCATTTGCAAATAGAACAGGAAAGGGAATGACTAACAGTGGTACAAGTATCCTCTGCCACACACACCCTATGACGGCTTGTGGAGTAAGCACAAAAATTTAGATGTATGTCACAGAAGAAGAATGGAATTCTACTATTTCCTGTCTCTAATCAAGCAAAATCATTGAAATATTCAATGTCCCATATTGTAAATAATAAGGCTGAGTGAAATTTGAGTAGGACACTTTACTGCAATTGGGTTGTTATGATGAAGGGCATTAATTTAAAAAATAATGTAAGTGTGCATAAATATATATAAATAAAGTGGAGAAAATTTTGTGGCCCCATACTTATACTCCAGGTCTCTTCTCCTGTAGTTTTCATGTATTCAACAGTTATACCTCTTGCAAGGTGAAGATAAATAAGAAATCACTTATAGAACTCAGACAATACTGACCTAAAGCATTCCAGGAAATGAATTCAACTTGATGTGTTTTGGCTCATATTCACCCACTTCCACCACTGCTATGATTGCTGTTTGACTTACAGCATGAAATAATTGGCCCAAGTGTCATCCTCAGTGACAAAACTATGCATAGAATGTATTGCAGTCTTTTTAAAAGTAATCAGTTAGAATCAAAGCTGCAAACTAGAAATGGTTGACAGTGTGGAGACTATGCCGTTTTTCATGTTGGCACAGGCAGAATTAAATATTTTGGAAAGGATGACATTTCTGTTGAGCTGAAGAACACGGTGAGTGACTGTTTTGAAAATAACTTACCATCCAGCACAATCACAGTTACAATGAAATGACCAATTTTGGCAATCGCCAGATCACAAAATACAGACCATGGTTCAATCATAACATATATAAATGATGTTTTCAAACAAAAAATGTGGTTTATACATGGTATGATTGAACCACAGCATGTATTTTATGATCTGAGAATGGACAATGCCTTCTCACTAGAAATACAAATATAAATGTGCCAGGTAGTGAGTTATTTTCATAATTAGAGCATTTAAGAGCTATAATTGGCAGCACCAAGGTTAGGAATATGGTAGGTGACTGGACTGCACACAAACCTGCCAAATTCGGCAAGAGGTTTAAAGAAAAATTTGGAAATTTGTGGTAAGGACTATGGGACAAAACTGCTGATGTCATCGGTCCCTAGGTTTACACACTACTTAATCTAACCTAAAATAACTTACACTAAGGACAACACACACACCCATGCCCGAGGGAGGACTCAAACCTCCAACGGGGGGGTAGCCGCACCAACCATGACAAGGCGCCCCTGACCATGCGGCTACCCCATGCAGAAGGTTCAAAGAGAAACAACTGCAAGTCTGCTAGCTTTAGCCAAGACATTCCCACAACTTTGCTGTTCTGGACACTGATAAAAAGCATGTAGTCAACTCACAGAATTCAGGAAACGCTGGCAAGTAAAGGGATGATGGAATTCAAGAAACGTGATGTGTGAGTGAATGAATGCCTATAATTGTTGACTGTCCAAATCATATTATGCATAGGATAGTTCCCACTACAAGGCCATGGCAGATGACTGGCCTATCCTCGTCAAACTAGATCTGGAAGGATGTGCCTATAAAATATGAATTTTTAACACAATACCCCTTGTCCAATTATCTCGTAAAAGTAAGTCAAGGATGAAAACAACTGTTGCTGTTGTTGTTGCTGCTGGTGCTGCTGCTACTCATATAGAGTTCCACTTTTGGGACCTACTACTGCCAATCATCCTTCAAGAAAAGTATGGCTATGTTTGAATTACATGCAATAGTATGTCAAGGAAAGTTGCTACGCACCATATAGCAGAGATGCTGAGTCGCAGATAGGTACAACAAAAAGACTCTCACAATTAAAGCTTTCTTCGTCAACAATGCACGCACGCGCACACACACACACACACACACACACACACACACACACACACACACACACACAGAGAGAGAGAGAGAGAGAGAGAGAGAGAGAGAGAATGCAACTCACACACACAACAGCAGTCTCAGGCAACTGAAACCACACTGTTCTTGTTATTGCTATGTTCTACCCCGGATTTTTCCATTGTTTGAATTAGTTGCCCATTTCCCAACTATTGAAAATGAAAGAAAGGGCAGGCTCCTTATTTTGGATGATGATGGTGATTAAGCAAACAAAATAAAACATTTTGTGACAGCACAGTATTAGAATTTACCCATCTGAAAAAAAAACACTAATTATCTGAAAAATAAAAAAAATGATTACTTTAGAAAAATGGAAAATCCAGGGTGGAATAATGATAATATTATATTATGAAAAGGATAGACTGCTATTCAACATGTGCCCAACACAACATTCTTCATTTTAATGACTGCTTCACTGTCTGTGCCCTCTGGATCCATCCTACCAATACCAGATTTTTTGAACTGCAGGTGAGAACTCTCCCCGCAATACATACTACATTCCCGTAACCCTCCTGGCCTCAACCTTCATAGTTATTGTCCTTCACCCACCTATCTTTCACCACCCCAGCACTACACAACCCTCTATTCCACCAACACACCCATAGTCTTCATTCCTTTCCTTTTCTACTGCCCCCCCCCCTCTCCCACTTGCCCTCTATCTAGCTGTGTATGTGTATGTCTTGTCTAATTCAGAAGAAGGCCTTTTCAGCCAAAAGCTTACTTGTTTGACAGTCTTTTTGTTGTACCTATCTGCAACTCAATATCCCCACTATATGGCGAGTATCTATCTATCCTTTTCATAATATTGTGATTATGTTAAAAAGCTTTACACATATAAAACTATTCCACATACCAAGTTAACACTTGACCTACGTCCTACTGCTGTATGAGTGATTCTAATAGGATACAAATTTCACTGAAATCATTATCATCACCTCTGTAATAAGCTGATAAACTCTGATAGTAGTTATTTGTTCACAAATGTCTGATATGAAGACCACAATTCTTGTTTAGCACTATGACTGTACTCTGTAAGTCACATTACTATGTGTGAAGGAGGGTGCTTTGAAAGCAGCTATAGTTTTCCTTTTCTTTCTGTTCCAGTCACAAATGGCATGAGGAACTGTCTGCAAGCCTCTGGACAATATATCTACTATTTCTATTGTTGTCATTTAATGAGTTGTATGTGGAAGGAAACATCCATGAAGGTACGTGTCAAAACCTGCAAAAATCTTACATATAATGTCAAAATCAGGTCACTAAAACTGAAACTTCAAGTTCACAAACTGTAAAAAAAATAAAGAAGGGTCAATCCAAATGAAGTGGTCGAATAAAAATTAAGTTGGTTGCTTGACCATTTTTAAATATTTGAATTTTTTTATACGTGGTTACCCTATAATAGAGAAGTTCAAAACAGTTTTTAAAAAATTTTACCTTTCACCTTTACTGAATAGTAACCATTTTTGTTTTTAAACGTGTGACTGTTTCAGTTTAGAGACGTTAGCAAAAATATTAATATCTCTGCACTGGGTTAAGTTACAACATTGCAACTGACATGATTGCTTTTAGAAAAGTGTCCTCTACAGCATTGTCTATTACACAAACTACCCTAAATTCAAAAATAACCAGTCAAAATGACCTCCAAAGTTTGGTATCCAAATTTTCCAAAATCCACTTTTTAGGTCCAAAAATAACAAACAAGGAGTGATTTATGAGACATTATCTTTTTTCCTATAGTTACACACCATACACTACTAGCCTCATACAGAACTTACAAATGTTTCCGTAATTTTTTATGAATTTTTGAAATTTGAAAATTTTCATTTTTTGGAAAGTTTGGGATTAGCTATCTCAGGTGGGACTGAATATAAAAATATGGTTTTTGGACAGTTTGTACACCTATATGATAGCAACGTACTGTAAAAATTTCAACATTGATATCTTGACTGTGAACAAAGATATGAATTTTTGAAAATGAGGAGATAATTCACATTAGTCTACAACTGATCTGGGCTGTTGCCTATTCATGTGTAATATTGGCGGGATATAATTAGTTATTATTGAAGTAAGGTACTGAATTATATGCAAAAAGTGGAAACATCGCTGAAATTAATATTTATATTATTTTGACATACTTAAAATAAATATTTTCAATTAACATCCTTGACTGTTCCTAAGCCTGGTGGTGAATGTTAAGACAGCTTCTGTGATACTGAATACGACCTTCCAGTTGCTGTGGTAAGTTCAAGCACTGAAAGTTTCCTTAAAACATTTTTCATTGGTATCCAAACTTTGTCACTAGTAGATTTCTTGAATGATGTTCTTGGGCCAGCAGGGTGGTAAAAATGCACAAAAACACCATTTTTTTCCAAACTCATTCTTTCAACCTCTGCAAGCCACCACTGTCCATCATACACACATGCCACTATGTCATTCAGTGTTAAAAACAGAGATGTAATTTTACTGACACAATGATCCTCATAAATTTCAGTTTCTGATGTTACACAGCATCAAACTAAGTTTTCTGCCATTTGAAGTGTTAATTTCATATGCAGAACTACTACTTTCTTGATAGGAAAATAGGTAATGCCTTAATATTCTACTTGAAAAAGACATATATGTCCTGTACTTTGAGAATTTGGTCTGTGGTTGGCCTTTGTAGGCTGGTTTTACTTACTGTACTTCACGTTTTGTTGTACCTCCTACTCTATCACATGCATTTTTACCACGGCAAGATGCAAAAAAGTGCCATTCAGCCTCCAATCCAAAGTCTACTTTGTGGTTACACAGATTTGAAAAATTATTTTTGTTCTTATACTGACTACCACTTCCATCTGAAAAGTGTATCCGCTTCTCAACCTTGGGAAAATTTTCTTTTATGTAATTTATTACATACTTTTGAAACACACGTACAGCCAAAGTGTTGTGCTCCAAGTAGTCACTTAGAATGTAAACTGAAGAACTTCATCTTTCTCATTTTTAAAGTAGAGAATACATGGATGCACTGTTGCCTGGCCATTGACCCAGTGCTAACCTTGTATTGCATCCTGAATCACAAATGCAAAATCAGCTAGCTCTATGCATTCAGTTTCATGAAGTTGTGCTTTTTTGTCCTTTAAAAACTTACTTTGGATTTTAGAAACATAGTGGTGACTTCTGAGTTTATGTAAGTTATCAATTAAAGATTCTAAGTACTCTTCCAGAGATTTAACCAGCGTTATCATTTCTGCCCTGTCAGTTGTGACCCACTGTTTGAAGGTAATACTGTCTGGCATTTCCTTGTCATATTTGTGAAACAATTCAATAAATACTAACAAAGAGATAGAGGGGTTGGCCAGTACTTACCTCAGCTCAGTACAGCCGATAGATACACAAAACAGAACAGAAAATTTACATTCCTAGCTTTCGGAACTTTGTTCCTTCATCAGGGAGGAGAGAGGGGAAAGAAAGGGAAGAACGGAAAGTGGATTCAGTTACTCACAACCCAGGTTATGAAGCAACAGGGAAATGAAAACAGGGAGGGTAGCAAGGATGGAGGCATGGTTGTCACAGGGAAGCCAAAGATATTCTACTGTAAGTACTGTGCAGCTTCAAACAAAAAAGGATGCATACAGAAGTAAAGAGGTATATAGTATAAAGATAAACACAACTATGTAGGATGAAAAGATGCGTGAATGGCTAAAGAGGAGAGGGAAAAGGGAGAAGACTGAAGAGTAAATGGGAGTGAGATTGTTAAACATAGGTTCAGTCCAGGGGGATGGCGGGATGAAAGGATGTGTTGGAGCGCAAGTTCTGAGGGACTGGTGTAGGGTGGGAGAAACCAAATGGCACATACGGTGTAGCAGGTTCGTAGGTCCCTAGAATTATGCTGGAGGGCATGCTCTGCTACTGGGTATTGGACATCGCCTAGGCGGACAGTTCGTCTGTGTCCGTTCATGCGCTCAGCCAGTTTAGTTGTTGTCATACCGATGTAAAAGGCTGTGCAGTGCAGGCATGTCAGTTGATAAATGACATGTGTTGTTTCACATGTGGCCCTGCCTTGAATTGTGTGTGTTTTACCAGTAGCGGGGCTGGAGTAGGTGGTTGTGGGGGGATGCATAGGGCAGGTTTTGCAGCGGGGTCGGTTAAAGGGGTAGGAACCGCTGGGTAGAGAAGGTAGTCTGGGAATATTGTAGGGTTTGACAATGATGTTACGGAGGTTTGGGGGGCAACGAAAGGCACCTCTGGGTGGTGTGGGGAGAATTTTGTCAAGGGATGATCTCATTTCAGGGGTTGACTTGAGAAAGTCATATCCCTGGTGGAGTAATTTGTTGATGTATTCGAGGCCAGGATAATATTGGGTGACAAGGGGGATGCTTCTGTGTGGTGTGGGGATAGGAACATTGTTGTTGGACAGGGAGGAATGTATTGCTCGGGAGATCTGTTTGTGGACAAGGTCTGCAGGATAGTTGTGGGAGAGGAAAGCACTGGTCAGGTTATTGGTGTAATTGTTGAGGGATTCGTCACTGGAGCAGATACGTTTGCCACGAATACCTAGGCTGTAGGGAAGGGAGCATTTGATTCCACATCAGGGACACATACAGCACATAAGCGTACAGGCCGACCTCATCTGGTGACGGACAGAGACTGCTGACAATTAAAGAGTGCCGTAATGTGTAATAGGCAGACATATATCCAGACCAACACACAGGAATTCCAAACAGCATCAGGGTCCACTGTAAGTACATGACAGTTAGGCAGGAGGTGAGAAAACTTGGATTTCATGGTCGAGCGGCTGCTCATAAGCCACACATCATGCCAGTAAATGCAAAACGACACCTCATTTGGTGTAAGGAGTGTAAACATAGGATGATTGAGCAGTGGAAAAACGTTGTGTGGAGTAACGAATCACGGTACACAATGTGGCGATCCGATGGCAGGGTGTGGGTATGGTGAATACCCGGTGAACGTTATCTGCCAGCGTGTGTAGTGCTAGCAGTAAAATTCGGAGGCAATGATGTTATGGTGTGGTCGTGGTTTTCATGGAGGGGGCTTGCACCCTTTGTTTTTTTGCATGGCACTATCACAGAACAGGCTACATTGATGTATTAAGCACCTTCTTGCTTCCCACTGTTGAAGAGCAATTCGGGGATGGTGAGTGCACCTTCCAACATGATCGAGCACCTGTTCATGATGCATGGCTTGCGGCAGAGTGGTTACACGACAATGACACCCCTGTAATGGACTGGCCTGCACAGACTCCTGAATCCTACAGAACACCTTTGGGATGTTTTGAAACGGCAACTTCGTGCCAGGTCTCACTGACTGACATTGACACCTTTCCTAAGTGTAGCACTCCGTGAAGAATGGGTTGCCATTCCCCAAGAAACCTTCCAGTATCTGACTGAATGTATGCCTGTGAGAGTGGAAGCTGTCATCAAGGCTAGGGTGAGCCAACACCACATTTAATTCCAGCATTACTGATGGAGAGCACCACAAACTTGTGAGTCATTTTCAGCCAGGTGTCCGGATACTTTCGATCACATAGTGTAGTTTCCTAGCACAACGGATTTGCATTATCATTTCAAAGGGGTGTGTTAAACGTAATTTGTCTTTGCTGAACATCCCATATCCAGTAGCCAACAACAACAACTCACCCTTAGAAACCTAATGGTTTTACATCATGTTCCCAAAGGGAAGAGACCCAATGGTCTCGAAGAGACTGAAATTGTTAGATATTCATAAAGTCTTCCACGATTCTATTTTACCATTTTTAAAGACTTAATGACTTTTTAATTCAGCTTGTTATTTAATACCAAGGTATCTGTTTTTCACCATACATATTTTATTGTACTTCATTTAAATTTTTTTATTTCATTTTAGCTTTATATTTACTGTCATTTTTTTTTCTTTTATTAGTGCTTTTCTGAATTTTAGTTTTATTGTACTGCACTTGTGACTACAAGCCTTTCTGTTTATAACTCCACTCACAGTTTTTGATCTTATACATCCTGAACTATGTATACTTGCATTTTTATTGTAATGTGGTTTGCATTTGTTTGTTAATTTGTTCATTATTATTTTGTGATTTTTTGCTGTTACTGCACTGCACCCCCACCCTCCACCCACTTCCCCACTTCCAGCGATGCTTAGTGCCTGTCATTACTACTTGCCCAATACTTTGCTGATGCTCTTAACATGCATATGGATGCTCTGTGCAGATGGGACTCCAGCAGCGTTTTAGTCTGGGGGCATATTTTCAGTTTGTGTGCATGTCCTTTTCTGTGCTGCTATGACTGTTCTCACAAACACTCATGAGGTAACTCTCTTATTATTATTATTATTATTATTATTATTATTACATACATGATCATAGATCAAATTTGGTGAGGTAGTGTGTAACTGGCATGCTTAGTTGAGCAACTCTTCTGCAATCCAAACTGTGGTTTACTGGGGATATTATCGTTGCACAAGTGGCAAAAATACATGACCATCACAAAGTTTTGGCTAATGATGTCAGTAGTGAAACCGGTTGGTAGTTAGTGATGATCTCTCCTATCACCTTTTTTTGTAGACTGCTTTAACATTAGCACGTTTCAACATCTCTGGAAAAATGACCTAAGATAATGATGCATTATGTATTTCAGAAGAAACATTGTTTATTATGTGGGGCCAAGTCTTTAGTACTTCGTTGGAAAACCCATCAAATCTAGACGAGTTTTTATTTTTGAGAGAATATATAATTTTCTTATTTTCAGAAGGAGAAGTGGGTGAGATGGCCACATGTACGAGATGTTTGTTCAGTACTCTCTCTTTATTTTTCTTCTTGAAGTGTCTGTCCCTATATTTCCTACTACATTTAAGAAATGATTATTAAACAAGTCTGCTACCTGTGACTGATCATTTACAGTCCTCCCATTTACATTACCAGTGGTGTTATCCTGCAGCAGTCCTTGGATCAATGTTGTGTTTAATGTCAATCAGATATCTTTTGAGTGAAATTTCAAATGGAGAAGTTGTGAGGCTATTTTCTTTTCTGACAACTGCCACAGCAGAGAACTTAATTTATTTCAGTATGCGTAATGCAACAGATACCGAAGAGGCAAAACAAGCCTTGCCAATGTTATTTGCAGATATGATGCAACTATGGCCATGATTAGTCTTATTTCTAATCTCTGAGCTCATTCTCAGATAATTTTGAAAAATTTCATTCCATTTGTCCACATAACACCTAAAAATTACCCCAATGAAGAAGATACTCTTGTACACAATCCCATTTTTTCCAATTGCAGCTAATGAAAAAAATGAAGGAAGATTAAAATGTTACATACCGTTGACAAAAAGGACATTCGACACAGAGCACTAGCTCAGATTTAGGAAAGATGATGAAAGAAATCTACCACGCTCTCTCGAAGAAATCATCCTGGCATTCACCTTCGCTCTAGAACACTACAGAGGGGAAAATATTACACTGTTCCAAAATCGTCGTCAATTTTACTACTCGATACATTATTCAAATAAAGTCCTAATTTATAGTTCATATAGTAGCTAATTACAATTGTAAGGCCTGCAGTGGTGTTTCACACACAAATTATGTACAAAATGTTCTGTTTTATACTCTATACTGACAATACCAGATTGCCGAGAACTGCAAATTGGTACTAACTGTATTTGTAAATCTTACGTGGGTTTAAATCAAACAATGGAAAGTCCAGGATGGAATGTAACAATACCAGAGAAGTAAAGTTGCTACTCACTATATAGCGGAGATGCTGAGTCGCGATAGGCACAATAAAAAGATTCATACATTCATAGCTTTCGGCCATTAAGGCCTTTGTCAGCAGTAGACACACATACACCACTCACACACACACTCACACAAATGCAACTTGCACACATGTCTGCAGTCTCAGAGAGCTGAAACTATTTGTGCCTATTACGACTCAGTATCTCCGCTGTATGGTGAGTAGCAACTTTCCTTCTCTGGTATTGTTACATGGGTTTAGTAATAGAGGGTTAGTACATTTAGAGAAATCACTGAAATCCTTCCACAATGTGCACTGGAGTGTTACAAAGTACCTCATGTTCAATTTAGAGACCCACAGAGTTATAACAGTATGATTTCTACTAAAGCTTTATTTTAAAACAACCATATTTAAGAATAGCTGATCATTTATATATAAAGATTTTACTGCTTGTTGACAAAATCTATCCAGCAGTATAGGCCCTGTCATATAAATCTCTTCACAAGGCTTAAAAAACTGACTGCACAACGCATAGGACATTATTTTGGCATAAAAATAATAGGTTGCAAGTATTTTGCACTGATAACTTCTGCTACAATAGGTTTGACCGTTTAAAATACACCCGTACATAGGATACGATTGTGACCTATTTGTCACCTCATTATGCAAACTGATCTGTACAGATACGGTATAATGGAATTAAAATTGCAAGTGAAACAGGTACTCACAATATAGAGAGAATTCATTTAGCAACTAACATATTTAGAAGAAATCGATACACTGAATTTCATAGCTCCATATCTAGCTTTAATATGCTATAGGCCTGAAACTGTAATATTATACAGTAGTGTGTGAAGATATTAAAAATTTTAATATACAAAGGCTACAATGAGGAAGCGAAAAAATGGTCATTTAGTACGCATGTCAGACAATCCATCAAAAGTTATCACAAGGAAAATGATTATCAGCATTCATTTTTCATTCATTCACAAACGTGTTTCGTAAATCCCATCATGCAGGAGAGCCTTCAGCGACTGGGAAGCTTTATTTGTACATAGTAGTACTGAAATACGAACTTCAGCACTTGTCATGACAGCAGTAAGCGGTCTAATTGAAATGCATTATCGTGGATCTTTCTGTTTGTGTTGCTTATATTGTTTGTTGCCTAGTCGCGTGAATTCTTACAAGACAACATCTTAGCACAACGGTGTGATTCGTATTTTGAACGGAATATTTTCTGCAAGTTGTGGCTGATATCAAATAGTCACTTTAATAATTCTTACGAGAGAGAAATAAAAGTTTGATACCTTTTTTCACTGTTTGCCATTCTTCAGTAGCTACAAAATCATCGTCTTCTTCATCTTTCACTACCACACTCTTCATTCGCACGGTTGCAAATTGTCCGATGACGGCTTCGACGAAAAACAGCACAGCAAACACGACACATAACCTCATAATGGAATACTGATTACGAACAAGTTACAAACAGAAATTTTCACATTGGTTCAACAGCAAAACCTGAGGCGTGTGTATTCGTCACTCGTGTTGGTTATATTTACTCAGGAAAGACAGCGTAAACATCGAATCAGATTTTTCCACGTGTATCAAGGGGAAAATGATGTACGATTGTGATTACTTACGAAACCATACGCAACCAAAATTTAATTCAAAACTAAAAATTGTTTCTCAGCACGGAATAATCTCTGAACCGAGACAAGAAAATTCGCATGCTTATATTCCTTTTAGGGAAAAATGTGATATTATTTCACACTGTCCTGGCAATTTTATCTATATCATATATACAATTTCGAATTTGAAAAATCTATGCACTACAAATACTTTATTGGAAACTCTTGCTCTCATAATATATACCGTAAACGAGGAGACAAACTGAAAGGTCGGCTCGTCTCAAGTTATCTACATGAACATTTTTAATAATTAAAGTTAAAAGGGGAAATATCATACAGGGGGTATAAAACTCATAACATAAGTACGCAGCAACAAGCGTAACTCGATGTGTTGCACCTGCAATAATGTCTTTCGTTCTCATTAGTGAAGCATACAACTGTTTGTATATGTAGATTGTTTGAGTCTAGAAATAACGTTGTTTGAACAGAGGTAATAATTAACAGTCGTCAAATGAGCTCGTTATTGGCAGTTTTATTTCAAGTCTTATTCCAATCTTCGCTCTCCAAAACTTGCATTTATATTTTGTGATGTACAAGCATGAACTATCGTCATGACAAGTGTAGCCAACCTGATCCGGACGATGTGCATCCAAACGATGCCTTTTGAATCTAGTCTTTGTTTCCGATTTTTAGTCAGGTCGACTAATACTTGACGGGAAGGAACGCCGAAACATCCCACAAAATGTTTCAAATGGCGTCATTCGAACAAGCTATCAACGGAGTGAAGGACAGTCAAGGTTTCTCTACATGAAAGTTTTGATGTTGACGGCGGAGACGGTGTCGTCGTCTGTTAACATCGGAAGTCAACTCGATTTTGCAACGCTCACTCAATATATAAAAGTGGAATTTGTGCTTTCTTGTAATCTTAGTCTTTATTTTATTATTTTGCTTCGTTTTTGTGACACATAACGACTTGAATATTTCTTCCATTAAGGATGATTCATACTTGACGCAACAGAATGTCACGTCAAAACAAACCACTTTAAATTTCAAATGGCGGCATTCACACATGCTATCAACGCCACAGAACGCAAAGGAACGTCACTCAAGGTTTCTCGGTAAGGAAGTTTTGACCTTGACGTTGATGAGGGAAATGGGTTACCGAAAGTTAACCTATTTTCGCCATTCTCACCCATATTACAGTACTGGATTTTCTGCTGTTGGGCCTTCTTAGCCTTTATTTTATTATTTTGATTCGTTTTCGTAGTGAATTGCAAACTTACCATGATGACATGAATATTTTGTTCACTGAGTGCTCCTCCAAAAGAGAGGTCAGGTATCTAGAAGCGAAAATTTGTTTTACAATAACTAAACTGTGTTGATGCCAACACTACATGTAAAACGAAGAACATAAATTGATGAATCAATTATTAAATAATCTTTTGTTAAGTGTAAAAGTCAGCTGTACTGAAGGAGAAAAATAAATTTGTTTTATATAGCATATGCTACACACGAAAAAAACATAATGGATAAGATAAACATAACTTGTGTATTCCTCTATAAATATTGTTTGACATGTTTGTATGTATTGTGTTATCGCTGGTGAGTAAACTTCGACGCTTTCAAATGTTGTTTTATCACTCATGATTTTATAATACAAAACAGATGGAGAACATCCATTATGAAGTTTTCTTTGGCAATTAATAAACTTGGCACTTTTTTGTTCCTTAATTCCAGTACTATGCTTCGACATTTTGTGATACAGATGGTATCTCTTAACTCCACTTTTTCTGTTTGATACTGATCTAAGTGAGCTACAGGATGCGCTGCAGAATTGGTGAGTATTGGAAGGATGGTGTCAAAATAAAAGAGCTGATTGAAGGAAACTTTGGATATATTCTCAGTGATGGAATATAGAAAGAGTTCACCCTGGGTGTGAAGGCGGAGTTCAACTGCCAGTCTAGGAAGAAATTTATGAAATAAGACACAGGAGAAGTGCCAGTTCATGTTTGTGTGCCTGGCAGCAGATCCCAGTGAGCAGGGCCAGGGATGGACAGTGGTAGGTGTCTGTCCTGCTTGAAATGTGGAGTACAAGAGAACATCTGCACTCTCTCAAACATGGAAAGCAAGTCAGAGAAGCAACCACATCCCATCCTCCAAGACTCTCGAGTGACCACACATGTCACTCACCTCCCACATTCCCCATTGGCCAACTCGCTGATGTTGGCATGCCAGTGCTTTCAGCAGAGGCTGAAAGTACACCCTGTCAGTTGCTTTTAACTGCTTCTGTCATGAAGGACAGTCTTGGATGTCACCTAGGCAGTGCAAAGAATTCATGCTGGTTGCTTCGCTGAAAAGTAAATGAGAAAAGTTTTAGAATAAAATTTTGTTATGAGGTCTAAGATGTTCTTGAACTGGCCAGCCACACTATATATCTTTCCTCCTTTCGTTAGAAGTGGTGGCATACATTGTTTAGAAATGGTACCAGACACTCCCTCAGGACATGGGTTACCCAGACAGGGGACCTACAGGCTGTGGGAGGTCTTCGTTAAAATTGTTGTGTAGTGTTATCAAGGAGAAAATTTACATGTAGTCATAATATTCCCAAAATTTATCAAAAAATTGTTATAAGAACTTTCCTTTTAAGTGAGGTATTTCAAAAATGGAATAATTTTCACAACTCATATGGACAGTAGCAATGTACCAATTAGATATTAATCTGGTAGGTGCTCACACAGAAAATAAACACAAACTGGAAATAATCTCAGAGTTATTTGTGCAAACAAAGTCTAAATTCAGTGAAACTTCTTTGATCACAAGTAACATTTGTTCTCATTATTATCAATACTGCTCAAGGTGAACTGCTACAAATTTTCACAGTGACTGTAATTGCATCGATGGAATCCATGGTTTTGGTAATCAATTAATTTCAATTCTTATATGTGGCAACATGAAACAAGGCTTTTTTCTGCTTTCCTTATTTCAGACAGACCATATCAAGATGTACTATCATTGCTTCTTGATGAAATAATGACAAAAGTAGGTAAAACAAAGTCTCATTGTGTATGTGCCTGGCCTTGACAAATGGATGAATCAGTGAAAAGACTGTATTTTTCATGACACAGTGACAAGGTACAGAGAAAAAATAATTGTGTAAGAAAACTAAATCAGAGGAAAATGAAGCTAAAGTGTGTATGATTATGAGAAGTCTCTTGGAAGAGTGAAAAGGTTATTGCTTTGGAAGAACTTGAATTAATGCTTTCCTCCCTGTAGAAAAGTACTGTGTTTCTTTCTGTTTCTTAAAAGTTGTGTTTCTACTATTCTCATAATTAAAACAGTTGAATGACCTTAATTGACTTGAGTGCCATTGTGTACATAATATTATGCATGTAATAAAACGCATTCCTTTTGCAAATATGTTTTACTCCAGTGTCTTTAAATAGTCTTTCAATGGTAATACAGTGAAATTAACTAGACTACCATACAAAGATAGGTCGTTTAACGATCTTACCGATGATCTTGAAAAGTTCTTGACCTTAATAAACGTTGGGACAGATGAATGGCTTTTGGCAAAAATCTCTAAAAGTTATTGACTGATTTACTTCAAAGTTTTACACGATACTCTAATAAACATTCAGTTAGACAAGGCTACATATAATGTTAATACAGATGGAATATAAAGACAAAATTTAATGTTGTTAACAGAAATCTCGAAAAGTTCTTGACCAATTTACTTCAGATTTTTACATGATACTCTAATAAACGCTCAGACAGGCATTAGCTACACATTTTTAAACATATATTATATACAAGTGTACATATATACTGTAAAAGTGGATATGGTTGTTAGTAAAAGTCTCAAAATGTTTTCACAAATGTTCTTCAGATTTTTACTCGATACTCTAGCAAACTTTCAGACCGATATGTGCTATATATTTTTAATGAATATACTATCTACATTTATAAAAACTATATAAAAGAGAAAGATTGTTGCAAAACTCTCAGAAATAGTTTGTGACCGACTTTCTTTAAATTTTTAGATATAGTCTAAAAACTTTTGGACACAGACTATATATTTTTAATATAAGTGATGTATAAATATCTATATATTATACAAAGGGGATAAGTTGTTGGCAAAAATCTCCAAAGGTTCCTGACAGAAGCACTTCAAATTTTTACACTATACTAAACATATGAATATACATATCTCGAAAGTCCTTGACTGATTTAGGCTACTTCAGATTTTTGCACAGTACTTTAATATACATTTGGACAGATATAGGCTACATATTTTTGTAGATATACACTCCTGGAAATGGAAAAAAGAACACATTGACACCGGTGTGTCAGACCCACCATACTTGCTCCGGACACTGCGAGAGGGCTGTACAAGCAATGATCACACGCACGGCACAGCGGACACACCAGGAACCGCGGTGTTGGCCGTCGAATGGCGCTATCTGCGCAGCATTTGTGCACCGCCGCCGTCAGTGTCAGCCAGTTTGCCGTGGCATACGGAGCTCCATCGCAGTCTTTAACACTGGTAGCATGCCGCGACAGCGTGGACGTGAACCGTATGTGCAGTTGACGGACTTTGAGCGAGGGCGTATAGTGGGCATGCGGGAGGCCGGGTGGACGTACCGCCGAATTGCTCAACACGTGGGGCGTGAGGTCTCCACAGTACATCGATGTTGTCGCCAGTGGTTGGCGGAAGGTGCACGTGCCCGTCGACCTGGGACCGGACCGCAGCGACGCATGGATGCACACCAAGACCGTAGGATCCTACGCAGTGCTGTAGGGGACCGCACCGCCACTTCCCAGCAAATTAGGGACACTGTTGCTCCTGGGGTATCGGCGAGCACCATTCGCAACCGTCTCCATGAAGCTGGGCTACGATCCCGCACACCGTTAGGCCGTCTTCCGCTCACGCCCCAACATCGTGCAGCCCGCCTCCAGTGGTGTCGCGACAGGCGTGAATGGAGGGACGAATGGAGACGTGTCGTCTTCAGCGATGAGAGTCGCTTCTGCCTTGGTGCCAATGATGGTCGTATGCGTGTTTGGCGCCGTGCAGGTGAGCGCCACAATCAGGACTGCATACGACCGAGGCACACAGGGCCAACACCCGGCATCATGGTGTGGGGAGCGATCTCCTACACTGGCCGTACACCACTGGTGATCGTCGAGGGGACACTGAATAGTGCACGGTACATCCAAACCGTCATCGAACCCATCGTTCTACCATTCCTAGACCGGCAAGGGAACTTGCTGTTCCAACAGGACAATGCACGTCCGCATGTATCCCGTGCCACCCAACGTGCTCTAGAAGGTGTAAGTCAACTACCCTGGCCAGCAAGATCTCCGGATCTGTCCCCCATTGAGCATGTTTGGGACTGGATGAAGCGTCGTCTCACGCGGTCTGCACGTCCAGCACGAACGTTGGTCCAACTGAGGCGCCAGGTGGAAATGGCATGGCAAGCCGTTCCACAGGACTACATCCAGCATCTCTACGATCGTCTCCATGGGAGAATAGCAGCCTGCATTGCTGCGAAAGGTGGATATACACTGTACTAGTGCCGACATTGTGCATGCTCTGTTGCCTGTGTCTATGTGCCTGTGGTTCTGTCAGTGTGATCATGTGATGTATCTGACCCCAGGAATGTGTCAATAAAGTTTCCCCTTCCTGGGACAATGAATTCACGGTGTTCTTATTTCAATTTCCAGGAGTGTATATAACTGCTTTAGCAAGAATAATAGCAGCAAATAAAAGAAACAGATAGGTAGTCTTTTTGTACTTTATTCACGTAACCAACCAACAAACAACAAAGATTAATCAAAGAATAACAAGTTTAAATGTTTTGTCATAGTAATAATAATTCTGTGCTGGAACCAGCGATCATCTTCTACTACTTGCCATTTACACTCCTCTGTTGTTACACCACCCCCTCCCCCCTTTTTCTTAAACATGGTGCCCCAGGTTTGTTGGGGTACTGGTACTTCATACGACAACCTGTCCTGGCAACGAAAGCCTGCGATCTCTGCGCCAGGATGTCTTCCTGTTCAAAGGTTCTCCACTGAGTGTCTGTCCCTTCCATTTGACACTGGTGACGAGTCATTGGCGGTAGGTGTGTTTACTTGCTTGTGTCATAGTGTTCCCTCCTTCTACTGGTAATGCTATTTCAACTATTCAGTTGTTACTGTTTTTGTCGATACTTTATATGGACCTACATAACGTGGTTGCAGCAGCAGTTGCATGATGCAGCTATGTAGCCAGACGAAGCGGCATATTTATAAGGCCTTATGTCGGAATATCCTTCTATCCCCATGCCTGATGGGTGGCACGGTTTGTAACTGTCTCATGTGCTTGCTGACCTACCTAACGAATTCTGTTCTCAGCTCTTGCACACCTGAGGATGTCGTTGGATTTATTAGTTCTCCTGGAACTCTCAACCCTTCTCCATATATCAACTGTGCCAGTGAACTTAGTATATCTTCCTTCACTATTGTGTGCGAGACTAATAACAGAAGAGGAAACGACTCAGTTCATGCTGTCTTGTGGCACATTAGTGCTGCCTTTAATGTCTGTTGAAACTTTTCCACCATACCTTTACTTGCTGGATGGTAACTGGTTGTACATAGATAGTTTCAGCTACAGGTACACTGATGAACCAAAGCATTGTGACCACCTGCTTAATAGACTGTAACGAAATACATCACTGATTCTATGTATCAGGGATCTGACAGTTCGTTAGTAGCTTTGTGGAGGTATGTGGCATTGGACGTCTTTGCACAGGTCTTATAATGGGGGTAAATAACAGACTGATGATTTTCGTCCGTGTTGATGGCACCCAATAGCGACCCAGATGGATTGCAGAGAATTTACATCAGGAGAATTTGGTCGCCGAGATATCACACTGAGTTCACTATAATGCTCCTCAGACCACCATAGCGTGGTTATGGCTCTGAGAGATGGACAATTTTACTGCTGAAAGATGACATTGCCATCAAGCAGAAAGGGATGCACGTGGTTTTCATCTATGAGCGTGTCTTTGAGTGCTACCACAGGTCCCATGCAAGCGCAGCAGAATGGCTTTCACAGCATAATACTGCTCCCAGCAGCCTACATTCGTGGCATGCTGCACATTTCGAGAGGCTGTTCATCTCGATGGTGCCATTTGTGGAGACGACTGTCGACCTAGTGCAGTGAAAGTGTGACTCACCCAATGGCTCCATGCCCACAACAGTCGTATTTGACGATGCTATTGGGTCAACATGTGAACATGTAAGAGTGGTCTGCTGTGGAGATCCATGTTCAACAATGTACGATGAACGGTGTGCTCCAAAACGCTCGTGCATGCACCAGCATTGTGCTGTTTCAGCAGACGCCACAGACCACCATCTATCCTACTTTACAGACCAGACAAGCCTCCGAATCCAAAGTTCCGCGAGAAGTCATGGATGTCCAACCATTTAGCGCCTAGTGATGGTTTCTATAGAAGCTCATGATAGTAGCACATGAACATTCGACCACCTTCGCCATATGCGGAATACTCGTTCACAAGCTCTGCATAATAGTAACCCCCCCTGTAAAAGTCACTTATCTCAATGGATTTACCCATTTACAGTTCATATTTTCGCTACTGTGATTCCCCGTCCGTGTCTGCTTACATAGTTTTTGTACTGTGTCACGTGCCCATAACGCCACCAAGCGGCAACCAACGTCGCGGTGGGCAGTGATCTTAATACCTTGGCTGATCAGTGTATTCGTTACTTTCATGAACAGTTGTGATTCTAATCAATGATATCTGTCTGTCGTGGTCATGTGTGGAATTTCGATACGTGCAAACCACTCACCTACTAAAACTTTCTCCAGTTTTAACCAAGATATCTGCTACCAGTGTTACTTCCAGCCATCTTGTGAAACGATCCACGATTGTCACCATGTACCATTGCCCACTAGATGAAGGGAACAGCCCTACTAAATCCACATGAATGACTGCGAGTCTCCTAGAAGGTGTTGGAAACTGTAAAATTGGTGGAAGGGCATGTCAGCTGATTTCGTTACTATGACATTCTAAGCATGCTCGTGACAAGTACATCTTTTTGTGTGCCTGGCCATATGACATCGTTTGCGATTACTGCATGGTTCGAACTATGCAAATTATGAAAAATACTTGGTCTAAATTCCTTTGGAATAAATGGTCAGTATGATCTCTTGACACATCACACCTGATTCTGATACCACTGTAAGCCTCCAGTATGCATTGTGACCACAATGCCATGTGTTTACTTTTTCTCAAATCTTGCACCTTCCTATCATCCTTCTGTTCATCAGCTATTTCTTCCCACGAAATTGTACTTAAGGTAGCACAGTTTCATGATAGACAATCTGGCGCTATGTTCTGTGCCCCGGAAATGTGACATGCGTTGATTGTAAATGGAGCAATGAATTCCGCCTGTCTACATTGTCTCTGAGACCTGTGCTTCATTATGAGTTGAAAAAACGTGTGGCTTATGATGGGAGCAAACTATAAAATGCCTGTCTTTCACTGTCAAATGGGAATGTTTGATCGCACCAAAAATTGTCCATAGTTTGCGATCGATTGCACTCTATTTTGTCTGATGACATGAGAGGTTTCGCGAAAAAAATACCGACAGCTTACCATGTCTGTTTATCTTTTGTTACAGCACCACGCCAATTGACGTGTTGCTCATGTATATCACAAGAGCCATTTGAGCATCGCTACGAGGGTGTGCTAGGTCTAGTGATGACCTCACCCAATAGGAAAAATAATTATCAAAATCTGAACTGTGAAGTCACCCAAAATTCTAGTTGGAAAACCAAACTATTTGTTATACTTCTCAATTGGTCACAATCCCACTTTATTTATGAACTTAAAAGCTGAATATTTACGAGAAACTGCTTTGAAAATAACCTGAGTCAATAAAATTGTGTATATACTCTCGGAAACGTCAAAAACGTAAAAAACAACATTTGACAAAATTTATAAAAGTTGACAAAATTACGTGAATCTCATACAACACTGTTAATAATTGCACAAACACTGGGTGTATTCACCATACATCTACCCACTTCTGAGTATTTCCAGCATATCTCAATACTTCGACTAGTAGCAATACAATATCAAAGCTTTTAATACTGTGTAAACGTTCCCCCGTGTCTTTGCAACTGACATATACGATTCACACGCACGGCAGGAAATGCACCAATAGTGAAATAGTAGCTTTTATGTCATTGGTCGGATCTCAGGCAATTATGACGGTCGTCGTAATTTACTAGAGCAGCCGTATTTCGCGACAATATACTCTTATTAATCACTATCACATTTCTGTATCCATGACAATACATAAAATCACCTAAAATAATACGGCTGCAATAATTTTGACATGCAAGGAGAAAGAGTTCTAATGAGAGGATGAAGTTTATATTTACCAGTGTTTCAACAGAGACTGCTGTTCACTACTTGTACTATTATTTTCGATGGCAGAAAGCAAACATAAACAAGCAAAGAATTGATTTGAATAGAGTCCATAATTCTGCTACTTTTAATAGAGAAAGAAAGTTTTTAGACCAGGGGATAGGGTTTGGCGAAATATCTTAACTTTTCGTTGCAAGTGTTGCGCTGCACGATGTTGGCGGGTTACGATGTTGTGAGCAGGATACAGGCAGTTTCGCTTGTTAATCTTCTCCGCCGAAACCCGAGCAAAGACTATGCACAGCTGTACCAGTAACCCAATGGCGATTGACAAACCACAAGACGCTGGTATGCGACCACTGTTGACACGTCCTTCTTCCAAAGCACATTACGCAGACAGCGTTCGTTTATACAGTTTGTGCACTGTCCGTGAGGCTTTCGTCCACAGCGACACAGTTCGTCACATTCATATAGCCGTAACTGTAGCCACATTTCATAGAATCGTTCTTTTACGTGACGCACATCGTAAACAATGTCCACTCTGTTCTCGCAATTCAAACTTCTGTAACGCCATTGAAAGCCAAATCTACTTCACAGTTCATTAGTCTCCACTTTCACGGCTTGATAGAATGCGAAAGACAGTAGTTAAACCACCCGAATATCAATGCCAGAAAAGTTCATTCGCATAAAGGCATTGTTTGTATCGGTCACAAGAAAGTCTTGTTAGCAGCACTTTCACAGTTCGATTCATTTGGTCCTAAAGTTCGCTGGCGATGGCATTACGGACCGCAGTAGTAAAGCGAACTGACATTCTCATAGTTCGTTAGCACTGTCCATACAATTCCGGGTGCTTATCATAAAAACATACTATCATTTTCCCGCGCACACTTCACAGATGCATTGTCCACCAAACCTTCTACTACACATCCTCTGTTCGACTATCGCTGTCCCTTGTCTACAGATGCTACATCATTAACGTAAATTACTCAAATCTTTATAAATGCTCTAAACTGCATTTATCATAATTAATAATACAGCAAAAAATAAATTTACAAAATTTTTCACAGTTACAAAACAAGAAACATATTTATCCATTGGTAAACGAAATAATCACAATTACATCTTTACATTTAAAGGCAACAGTAGTACGTTACATCCTCATAATTTTATATGCTGGTATGAACAAAAGAAAAAAGTAGAAAATGAAAGAAAATCATAGCAAAAAAATTATATACGTAATTATCAGTGCCTTCACAAACTGCACCCTGCGGTAAACACGATTTGATCATGTTAAAAGCCTCTTCGCCTGCTGGCTTCCACATAATTTTACGGTTTCCTGAAGACTGCTTGCCAGTGAGTGGTGCATTAAGCTGTTCTTGTTGTTATGCTAGATGTGGAAGATATCGTCGATGATAATTGACCATCGAAGAAATCTATGTAATTCTTTGAAAGGGCTTTGCTAGTAGCCTCATGCTTGGTATTACTTCTACTCGGCTTGCAAGTGGCAAAAATCCTTCCTTAAATACAGTGTATCTGAGAAATTGCACTTTGGTTGATTGGTTGATTCGGGAGGAAGGGACCAAACAGCGAGGTCATCGGTTAGGGGAAAATGGGAAAAGATGTCGGCTGTGCCATTTCAAAGGAATCATCCCGACATTTGCCCGAAGCGATTTAGGGAAATCACGGAAAACCTAAATCAGGATAGCCGGATGCGGGTTTGAACCGTCATCTGCACGAATACGAGTCCAGTGTGCTAACCACTGCGCCACCTCACTCACTTTACTCCTGCCTAGTACACATTTGGCGACATTGGCCACTGTTCTGTACTGCGACCATTGAAACAGTAGGTTCAAATGGCCTGTGTTCTTCTCTGAAGCCGAGATAGTGAGTATGTCATCCATGTAGCTGAAGAGAAACGAAAATTCGCGCAATACCTCGAGCATGAATCTTTGCCGTATTTGTGCTGCATTTCTTAACACAAACGGCATGAAACTACACTGGGACAGCTGAAGGGTGTAATTACTGCAGTTTTGTGTGCACCCTCTTTGGCTACCAGTATCTGTAAATATGATTTCGCACAATCTACTGTGCTGAATACTTTTGTCTGTGCAATAGGACAATTAAAATATGTGCCATTAGATACCTGGTATCTGACGGGAATCGTAAGTGCCCTGTAATCACCACATAAACGCCAAGTCTTGTCCTTTTTACATACTGTATTGAATGATGAAGCCCAAGAGGTGTTAGAACGGGTTGTATTGTATTGTATTGTATAGAACTGGGGACCTAGAAACGACAGAGAAGCTTCGTCCCTGCCGTAGTCCTCAGTGGTTCACAACCCACAACAGGCTACAGCAGCACTCACCCCACTTTGCGCAGCAGTCGCCGACAGACTGTAACTGAGGTGGAATAAGGGGAACCAGCCCGCATACGCCGAAGCAGATAGAAAGCCGCTTTAAAAGCCATCCACAGACTTGCTGGCACACCGGACCTCGACACTAATCTGGCAGGCGGATTTGTGCTGGGGGCCGGCACGCCTTCCCGCCTGGAAAGCAGTGCGTTAGACGGCACGGCTAACCGGGCAGGCAAGAACGGGTTAGGATACTTGTTGTGGTTAGTTGTTCAAAACATGCTTGTGCTATTCGTAGGATGTCCGGTGGCAGTCTTCTCGAACTGGCTGCTATTGGCTGCCCAGGGGTCATGTTGATGTGATACACCATCACATGTCTGCATCTTCTTTTGGCACTATATGGCTGCGTGATCTCCCATTGCTTGTGCTAGAGATTGTTGAATGCGTTGTCGTTTTAATCTGTATATCAGTTTGTTGAACATTTCGCACTGACAGGCCCACCACTGTGTTACTTTGCTGGAATATTGTAACAATTGCGAGCAGTCTTCTATCGACATGACACAAAATCAGCCCTGATTACTGGAGCTGACACAGTTCTCTGATTGCAGCATGGAATTATTGTTATGGCAGAACTTTTGTCCTTGTTGTTCTTTGATTTATCTTTGTAATTTGTTGGTTTTCTATGCGAATTAAGGAGTAAACGATTACTTACTTGTTTCTTTTTTTCGCTGTTATTATTCTCGCTAAGGCGTGGCAAGTTGTTACAGCCCATATTATTTATAGGATGTCTTTCTGCTTGAATCATCTCCATAGTAGTTTGATGCAGTGATGTTCAAGGCATAGGTAGCTTTTACATTGGCTTCTGCCTCTGGCATGTCTCATTTTGCCGTCGCCTCAGAGGAAAAAGGTATGTTATCTTATAAATTTGCTTGCTTCGTTGGAGACACAACTTTAGCAGCATAATAGTAGCAAATTGAAGAAACACGCAAGTAACATTTTCGTATTTTATTCATGTAACTAACCAACAAACAACAAAGATAAACCAAAGAATAAAAAGGACAAAAGTTCCATACGATAATAATAATAATAATAATAATAATAATAATTCCATGCTGCAACCAGTGATCATCTTATGATGCATCATTTACATGGAGGTAAAAAAAAACATGAAGATAAAAAAAAGAAGGGAGATGTCATTACGTCACAGACTTGAAGCCGACGTCAACCATCTTAAGTAGCTTAAAACATTAGCTTCACCGCTGTGATACTTCCCCGTGACGTCACTCTGACATGCCCGTACCCATTTCCGACCGTGTTGGATGCTTTGAATGTGTGGAGACGTAGTTGTTTCATCAAAAATGCCAACTTGCGCTGTTTATGGGTGTACTAATTGATGCGGTCGCAGTCTTAAGTTTAAAGAAATTACATTTCATTCGTAAGCGAAGCTGTTCAAGCAATATTTTCTTTTGTATACGCGAATTACAGTTGCACTGTTTACTTTTATTGTAGTGGTTTTATTTCTGTCATTTGACTTTAGATTTGCCTTACTTTAGGCCGGTATTACACTATCAAATTTCTTTGTCAAATATCTTTGTCCAATATCTTTGTCAAAGATGTTTGATGGTGTAATAGGGAACTTTGATAACTGTCGTCCAATATTTTATCAAATCTAGGGCCTCGTTGTAGATTTGATCAAAGAAGTCGCTTGTCTTCTGTTCAGTGCAATGTGACATGTTACCACATGGAGCGCTAGCATCACTGCATTCTGTCATCTGTAGTGTTTTTATAAACATTGCAGGTAAATATAATTGGTGTGTGCCGACAACTACAAAATTAATAGAGATGTATGAAGCTGATGAGGCACTTTACAACGTGAGGCACGCTGAATACAAAAATAGATTACGAAGATTGGAGACCTGACCTAGCCTAATCTAACCCTCTCCTGTAGCAAGGAATCGGAGTGTTACAGTGAGCCTGTCTTCTGCAGATGTAGCAGTTCTTAAGTGAATATTGTGCTTTGTGATATGAGGATACACTTCATTGAGCACATACAGAAATGTGTGCTCATCCATTCTTAAGTAATTGATCTATGACTTGACGTCCTCCACTATAAGCTTACATAACAAGTTTTGTTCAATGCTTTTATCGTGTCGTCGTAAAACCCACGGCTTCACCCAGGTATGTTTCCTTTTTTTCCCCCACTTCCTTTTCGCATATGCACACAGTGCAATTGTGGTACATGCAACTGCTGCAGTTAATAACAAGTTGTTGTCAGCCATCTTGAACTTTGACGAAAAATATGATAACAGTGTAATACCCCTTCTAGTGCTACGTCAAAGATCTTTGTCAAATAATATTTGATGGAATATTTGATCACATCTCTGATAAAATCTTTGACAAAGAAATTTGGTAGTGTAATACCGGCCTTACTCATTGTCTGTTTTCTTTTCTTCCCCGTGTTTTTCATTGCCTTCTAAGTCCCAATGGTCCCACTTACTAGCCACACTGTATCAATGGTCTCGTCCTCGTACAACACACGGCCACGTAACAGCGCTGATCGTTGGAGCAGCATCTCATGCCCTAAATCCCTCCTGCTGATAATCATTTGTTGTTCTCATTTCCTCATACTTTAAAAATGATTCTGGCTAGAACAGCGGGAGACAGAGGTCATGTGTGTGTGAGTTTTGTGTTTATGTGTGTGCGTGCTTTGCTTCCTTTCTGAAGAAATCTTTGGCTGAAAACTTATGTGAACACTCCTTTCATCGTGGGTGTCTGATGCTCGCCATGTGAGTAACAGTCCATGCGTTTCACAGCATAGTTATTCTCTCATAAAGTTTGTTGCAAATGATCCACTATATATCAACAGGAACAATGATGAACATAATTATGGTACCAGAAGAAAAAAAATCGCATTCATTACGCCACATTAAGATTGTTTCTATCACAAACAGGTGTTCACAATGCTGCAAAGAAAAGCTTTGGTCACTTATAAAACGCATGACAGACACCAAAGTAAAATTTAGAATTAAACTGAAAAATATCTTTGAAAACTCCTCCTGTTCCGCAGATGGTTATGTATTACTGTGATGTGTAAATGGCGATGGGTAGGAATTACTGACTACCACCTGTCTGTCTTTAACTAGAAACGAAAAAAGTAATAAATGATCAGCAAGAAGGCATGTTTGAAAAAAATAGATGTCAGTATATAATGAGTTGTTCTATTTCATTAAATTTATCATGTTATCAGGAGAAAGAAAACTGGCGTTCTACGGATCGGAGCGTGGAATGTCAGATCCCTTAATCGGGCAGGTAGGTTAGAAAATTTAAAAAGGGAAATGGATAGGTTAAAGTTAGATATAGTGGGAATTAGTGAAGTTCGGTGGCAGGAGGAACAAGACTTCTGGTCAGGTGACTACAGGGTTATAAACACAAAGTCAAATAGTGGTAATGCAGGAGTAGGTTTAATAATGAATAGGAAAATAGGAATGCGGGTAAGCTACTACAAACAGCATAGTGAACGCATTATTGTGGCCAAGATAGATACGAAGCCCACGCCTACTACAGTAGTACAAGTTTATATGCCAACTAGCTATGCAGGTGACGAAGAAATTGAAGAAATGTATAATGATATAAAAGAAATTATTCAGATAGTGAAGGGAGACGAAAATTTAATAGTCATGGGTGACTGGAATTCGAGTGTAGGAAAAGGGAGAGAAGGAAACGTAGTAGGTGAATATGGATTGGGGCTAAGAAATGAAAGAGGAAGCCGCCTGGTAGAATTTTGCACAGAGCATAACTTAATCATAACTAACACTTGGTTCTACAATCATAAAAGAAGGTTGTATACATGGAAGAACCCTGGAGATACTAAAAGGTATCAGATAGATTATATAATGGTAAGACAGAGATTTAGGAACCAGGTTTTAAATTGTAAGACATTTCCAGGGGCAGATGTGGACTCTGACCACAATCTATTGGTTATGACCTGTAGATTAAAGCTGAAGAAATTGCAAAAAGGTGGGAATTTAAGGAAATGGGACCTGGATAAACTGAAAGAACCAGACGTTGTACAGAGTTTCAGAGAGAGCGTAAGGGAACAATTGACAGGAATGGGGGAAAGAAATACAGTAGAAGAAGAATGGGTAGCGCTGAGGGATGAAGTAGTGAACGCAGCAGAGGATCAAGTAGGTAAAAAGACGAGGGCTAGTAGAAATCCTTGGGTAACAGAACAAATATTGAATTTAATTGATGAAAGGAGAAAATATAAAAATGCAATAAATGAAGCAGGCAAAAAGGAATAGAAACGTCTCAGAAATGAGATCGACAGGAAGTGCAAAATGGCTAAGCAGGGATGGATAGAGGACAAATGTAACGATGTAGAGGCTTATCTCACTAGGGGTAAGATAGATACTGCCTACAGGAAAATTAAAGAGACCTTTGGAGAAAAGAGAACCACTTGTATGAATAGCAAGAGCTCAGATGGAAACCCAGTTCTAAACAAAGAAGGGAAAGCAGAAAGGTGGAAGGAGTATATAGAGGGTCTATACAAGGGCGATGTACTTGAGGACAATATTATGGAAATGGAAGAGGATGTAGATGAAGATGAAATGGGAGATACGATACTGCATGAAGAGTTTGACAGAGCACTGAAAGACCTGAGTCGAAACAAGGCCCCCGAAGTAGACAACATTCCAATGGAACTACTGACGGCCTTGGGAGAGCCAGTCCTGACAAAACTCTACCATCTGGTGAGCAAGATGTATGAAACAGGCGAAATACCCTCAGACTTCAAGAAGAATATAATAATTCCAATCCCAAAGAAAGCAGGTGTTGACAGATGTGAAAATTACCGAACTATCAGTTTAATAAGCCACAGTTACAAAATACTAACACGAATTCTTCACAGATGAATGGAAAAACTAGTAGAAGCCGACCTCGGGGAAGATCAGTTTGGATTCCGTAGAAATACTGGAACACGTGAGGCAATACTGACCTTACGACTTATCTTAGAAGAAAGATTAAGGAAAGGCAAACCTACGTTTCTAGCATTTGTAGACTTAGAGAAAGCTTTTGACAATGTTGACTGGAATACGCTCTTTCAAATTCTAAAGATGGCAGGGGTAAAATACAGGGAGCGAAAGGCTATTTACAATTTGTACAGAAACCAGATGGCAGTTATAAGAGTCGAGGGACATGAAAGGGAAGCAGCGGTGGGGAAGGGAGTAAGACAGGGTTGTAGCCTCTCCCCAATGTTATTCAATCTGTATATTGAGCAAGCAGTAAAGGAAACAAAAGAAAAATTCGGAGTAGGTATTAAAATCCATGGAGAAGAAATAAAAACTTTTAGGTTCGCCAATGACATTGTAATTCTGTCAGAGACAGCAAAGGACTTGGAAGAGCAGTTGAACGGAATGGATGGTGTCTTGAAGGGAGGATATCAGATGAACATCAACAAAAGCAAAACGAGGACAATGGAATGTAGTCGAATTAAGTCAGGTGATGTTGAGGGTAGTAGATTAGGAAATGAGACACTTAAAGTAGTAAAGGAGTTTTGCTATTTGGGGAACAAAATAACTGATGATGGTCGAAGTAGAGAGGATATAAAATGTAGACTGTCAATGGGAAGGAAAGCGTTTCTGAAGAAGAGAAATTTGTTAACATCGAGTATAGATTTAAGTGTCAGGAAGTCATGTCTGAAAGCATTTGTATGGAGTGTAGCCATGTATGGAAGTGAAACATAGACGGTAAATAGTTTGGACAAGAAGAGAATAGACGCTTTCAAAATGTGGTGCTACAGTAGAATGCTGAAGATTAGATGGGTAGATCACATAACTAATGAGGAAGTATTGAATAGGATTGGGGAGAAGAGAAGTTTGTGGCACAATTTGACCAGAAGAAGGGATCGGTTGGTAGGACATGTTGTGAGGCATCAAGGGATCACCAATTTAGTATTGGAGGGCAGCGTGGAGGGTAAAAATCGTAGGGGGAGACCAAGAGATGAATACACTAAGCAGATTCAGAAGGATGTAGGTTGCAGTAGGTACTGAGGGATGAAGAAGCTTGCACAGGATAGAGTAGCATGGAGAGCTGCATCAAACCAGTCTCAGGACTGAAGACCATAACAACAACAACAACAACAACAACAACAACAACGTGTAATTGACACATGGAACACGAAACTAACGAGCCAACTAAGTAATCAACTAACTATTTGTGTACCAAAATCATGGTATAGGAGTATGTACTTTGAAAACCTCAGAATGAAATTCTAAAGTAAAATCAGTCATATGATCAAACTAGACATACATCCCAATTGTGCTATGTCTGGTTATTCCTGAAAAAATGTTACTAGCGAGAAATATTCCAAGAAAATAAGCAAATAGGTCACTTTTGGAATGGTAGACCTACATCTTACACAGATTAGGCTATCATTACTAAAATGAAATACTTGCATATATGTTGAAGCAAAATATCCATTTTACAGCGTCTTGAACGTTTAAATCCATCCCCTTAGTGATATTTATAGCATTCCAGAATGTTGGAAGATGTTTAAAAAATTACATCTTTTTTACCCTGTAAATTGCTATTAAAGGTCACATAATGAATGATGCATCATAGGTAGATTTCAAAGCGAGAAGATGTGTAAACAGCAGTGAGACTAAAGAACTGATAATCTAATAAAATAAAAACTCTATTCTGCATGGAGGTATATCTCTATATTACGTGTGTGTCCTACAAAAGGACATGTAGATAAATTTTTTGCACTCGTGAATTATTACAAATGTTGTGCTTACGAGCTGAAAGCTGAAACTGTGACGAATAAGAAGCAGTACCAGTAAGCAAACAACCATTGGTTTCAGGATTACAGCTTCATTTGCTGTCGACATTACGAAACCATCCTTTTCACATCACATCCTTCTCTTCTTGGTTATTTGAAACATATGAAGAGAAATATAGTACATTAACAAGGCCAAATGTGTCGCATTACTAGAGCAAATGAGCACTCAAGGACAAAAGAAGCTTTCGAAACTGCCTTCCTTACTCTATGTTATTTATGTAAGCACTGTAATTTTTAGTATTTAAAACAGCTTTTGCTTGCACACTACAGAAATAATGAACAGGAAGCAATCGTAAACAATAGTCTGCTAATGTTTTGGGCTATTTGAAATGGCGGTAGGCCCTGCCTGCTCTGGTTTCAAAACAATGTACAGTGTAAGTATGTAGTGCAACCTCCATTCTTTTTTTTGCCTTCATTATTTCCACCTGCAATTTACACTCATCCACTGCTACGCTATTATATAAAGACAAAGCGTTGTTTAACGTTGTGGGAAGTTATCCTCGTCTGTGGCATCTAGTTGTCAGGCCTACTAGATGAGTGGCCTGCCAGCCAAATGCTTTTATTATTTGTACATCAGAAATATATTCATGATTTATCATACCAGCTGCAACTATGCTTGAAATTAGAGCCCTAGTACCTGACAGTTAAGCTATAATTCATTCTCGTCTTTACTTCTTAATGCAGCAGAATGGATAACCCATCTGTCTAATAGCTTGTACACATTTCTGATTGACTCACTCCACCCTGGCAAGACCACATTTCCTTTCTGTGGCATATATTTCAATCAAAGCTTGGGCATACTAGCAGAAAATGGGGCTTATGTTATAACGCCTCAACAAAAATGGCTACCCACAACTCAATAATCAAGGCCACCATTTGTTTCATATATCTCCTCTTTTTTATAATAAATTCTTTCACACTAATGTTGCATAATTTCTTGCATTACACTTAAACACAATAGTTAAACGAGGGATTCTCCACCCAATGGGCATGACATTACATAAGCATTTTATTATTCTATGGTCTCGTAATGTTTCTGTTTATTGCTACTGTGCACTTTCTGGATTGGTAAGGAATCTTTCTCTACTTCATCCTCTCCCATACTCTCATAATATCATTCATTGGCTACATAACGAATTTACTGACTATCGGACTGTACTAAGGAAAATCATGGTTGACCCACCATATTTGAAACTAATTTGCCACTGTCCATGCAAATCACACTGATTAAATATACAAAATAAATCGCATTGGCAGTATAAAACACATTTTTTTAAAAATGTTTGGTTATCTACTTGTTCTGCTTTCTCACATCAATCAATAGTCATCCCACATTCACATGTCACTGACCCACGTAATAAATTTCCCTACCACAAACTCTGGAGGATTTCTGCACATCTGCCTGTGCAATGCAACCCACATGGCGTTGGCAGGTAGTTGGCTGTCTCACCTTAATTCTCTCCCAGAGTATCAGAATATCAAGCTAGTGTCACAAAAATTTATCTCATAATGGAAATTTTTGGTATCTTAATTATCTCATACATGTGTCCTCAACTGAATGCTTGGACAAGCACTTCTATTTCTTTATTGTCTCATAGTCACATTGAGACTCACACTGTAGTTACGACATGGAAGTGCTTGTCTCTCATTTAAGTTCTGCACACACAGTTCTGAAATATTTCCAACTTTGATTTACACACACAAGTATTTCATCTTAATATTACCACATGTAAGTATATCATCTTATAATTACAACAAGCGCTTTCATTGCGACTGTTGTTCACTTCCAAAGAATCCAGTGTTCCCCATGAATTTTATCTGGGTATCTTTTTGCGAATAATTCACATGAGCCTCCCACCAAAAGTTTCTAAAAAAGGAAATCATTATTATTATCTACTCTTAAATATTCCACGTTCATACCATTTTCATTTAAATTTGTTTTTATGGAGCACACATAAACCACATCTTCACACCTCAGGAACCAGCGACAGAGTGCTGAAACACGGCCGTTCATCAGGTCATCCCACACTTCCACAGAAATGGGGGAGGACCTTGCCACCATATTGGTCAGCCACATTCCAGGCCCTCTAGTGCTCTGGTGCACTTCCTCTCTTTGGTTTGGCCAAAGGTGACCAGAGGACTGTCTCAAAGATGATTATAGAATCTACCTTCACTATCTGTGGTCAGCAGACGACCAGCCATTCATTCAATTCGCAAACATCACCAAACTGGATATAGGGATCTATTTTAAGGAAGTGTACTGCACATCTGAAGAATTAAATATATAAATTGTCCTTCTTTCCTACATTGGTATCTGGCTTCAGTGTATTAAATAAAATAGTGTTATTATACAAAAATTGCTGTTCTGACAAGAACAACGAAGTATGGTTCAAATGGCTCTGAGCACTATGGGACTTAAATGCTGTGGTCATCAGTCCCCTAGAACTTAGAACTACTTAAACCTAACTAACCTAAGGACATCACACACATCCATGCCCGAGGCAGGATTCGAACCTGCGACCGTAGCGGTCATGCGGTTCCAGACTGTAGCGCCTAGAACTGCATGGCTACTC
This sequence comes from Schistocerca cancellata, assembly GCF_023864275.1. Classification (NCBI taxonomy): domain Eukaryota; kingdom Metazoa; phylum Arthropoda; class Insecta; order Orthoptera; family Acrididae; genus Schistocerca; species Schistocerca cancellata. Next base: position 374,386,780 of record NC_064628.1, read on the forward strand.
CAGCCGGCCTACAACAATGAAGTATGTTGTTGTATATATTTTTTATGTCGGACAGTACTGTACTCTTTAAGTTGTTACCAATAAAATCTCGAAAAGTTCCTGGGCGAATTACTTTAAATCTTTAGACCATACTGTACTAAAGTTTGGACAAACAGAGGCTACATATCTTTAAATATGTATTGCATATAAATGTATATTGTATGTAAATATGTATGTAATATACAACAAAAATCTCGAAAAGTTCTTGATCGATTTATTTCAGATTTTTTTTTTGCACAGTACTCTAATAAACATTCAGATGGACATAACCTATAGTTTTTGAACAACAATGTACAGGTTTTCTGTTAGGAAAAAATGTTGTACAGTGAAAATGTGTGGTTTATTTGTTTTTCTCACAATATATTTCAACTACAGTATCAGAGCATTTAAACCATTAGACAAATTAATTCTCCCATATAATATTCTTTCTCCTTAGATACAGTTTGAAACAAAATTTGCATAACCAACATTGTACTCTTTTGTTTTATTCCTCACACTCGGTTTTAACAGAAACGGGGAAGCTGTCTTTATGGCTTATCAGCTTATGGTTAAATTAACTACTACAGAATATGAATAGTACCAAACTTCATAACCATACTCATTTGCAGAATATTCAGAGTACTGTCAGTGAAGCTACTATCCTCACAGATTCTGCAGTTGGAGAGATCTCTCTCATACCCTATGTACCAATTATCCCAACCAATTTACTCATTCATTTCAAGTGGCTTCAGTTTTCAATCAAGGTTTTCTTTCCAACATGAATAAGCAAGACTCAGACTCAGAGAGAGGGGAAGATAAGGTGAAGAAAGGGGGTGGGGGTGGGGAATGAACAGAGAGAAAGGAAGCAGGAGATGGATAGAGGGAGGGGGGAGAGGTAAAAGACAGAGAGAGGGAGGAGGAGGTGATAGACAGAGAAATGGGAAGCAGGAGAAGATGGACAAAGAGAGGGCGGATGAGGAGATGACCAGCGAGGGGGGGAGAGTAAACGGAGATTAGGACTATGTCCAATTCCAATATATGTTGGAGTTGGTGACACTTCGCTCTCAGCTTCAGGCTGTGATGGCTTCAGTCACACAGCTTGAGGCTACAGTGGATGGGCACCACTATTGATGGCCGGCCGTGGGGATCCAATGGACATCCAGCACGTCTGAGTCCTTTTATCGGTCCTCACTGGTGGCCAGCCCAGTTACTGCTCGCACTGAGGTTGACCCCTCACCTGTGATCGAGTGGGAGGTTTCCCTGGGGCTTAGCAGGCGGCGAAAGACTTCCCAGGTGGCCGCACGTAAGCCGCTCCCCCCCCCCCCCCCGCCCCCAAGTTTGTCTGACAAACAGGTTCCAGGTGCTGTCTGTGGCTGACACTGTCACTGAGCCAGATGCTGTCACCTGTCCTGTTGCAGAGGAAACCTCTCAACCTGCAAGATCCGGACAATCACAGAGGGTGGGATTATTGATATTTCTGAGCTCCAATATTAGACGCGTTATGGGGCCACTTAGGGACATAGCTGCCAAGAAGAGAAAGAAAACCAGTGTGCATTCTGTGTGCATACTGGGTGGAGTCATTCCAGATGTGGAACGGGTCTTCCTGGATGCCATGAAGAGCACAGGGTGCAGCTAACTGCAGGTGGTTGCTTACGTCAGTACCAGTGATGTGTGTCACTTTGGATCAGAAGAGATTCTCTCTGGTTTCGAGCAGCTAACAGAAGTGGTAAAGGCTGCCAGTCTTGCTTGCAAGATGAAAGCAGAGCTGATCATTTGCAGCATAGTCGGCAGGACCAATTGCGGACCTCTGGTACAGAGCTGAGTGGAGGGTCTGAATCAGAGGCTCAGACAGTTCTGCGACCATGTAGGCTGCACATTCCTCGACTTGCGCCAAAGGGTGGTTGAGTTTCGAGTTCCGCTAAATAGATGAGGTGTCCACTACACTCAGAAGGCGACCACACGGGTAGCAGGGGCTGTGTGGTGTGGACTGGGTGGTTTTTTAGGTTAGAGGCTTTCGGGAAAACGCAAGAAGTGCTTCAGTCACAAAGGATGCAGGCTGAACACAGGAAGAACTTAGATACAGGAACCATCGGTATAACAGTTGTAAATTGTCGTAGCTGTGTTGGGAAAGTACAAGAGCTCCAAGCGCTAATAGAAAGCACTGATGCTCAAATCGTTATAGGCACTGAAAGCTGATTGAAGCCGGATATAAGCTCAGCCGTAATTTTTGCGAAGAACCGATGTTCCGAAAGGATAGGCTAAGCACGTTTGACGGTGGCGTGTTAGTTGCTGATAGAAGTAGTTTATCTCGTTGCTAAATTGAAGTAGATACTTCCTGTGACTTAGTATGGGCAGCGGTCATTGTTGGCAAACCGGCAGAAAATATTTATTGGATCCTTTTACCGAACTTCTAATTCAGATGATACAGTTTCTGAAAGTTTCAAAGAAAACTTGAGTTTGATTTCAAACATGTACCCGCTCATACAATTATAGTTCGTGGTGCCTTTAATGTATCCTCGATATGTTGGCGAAAATACATGTTTAATTCCTGAGGTACGCATAAAAACATCATCCGAAATTGTGCTAAACGCATTCTCCGAAAGTTATTTCGAGCAGTCAGTTCATGAGTACAGGCGAATAGTAAACGGTTGTGAAAACACACTTGACCTCTTAGCAACAAATAATCCTGAGTTAATAACGAGCATCAAAACGGATACAGGTATTAATGAACACAGGGTTGTCGTGGCGAGACTGATTATTGTGACCCCTAAATTCTCCAAAAATAAACCAAAAATATACCTATTCGAAAAAGCAGATAAAAATTCAGTTGATGCCTTCCTGAGAGACAATCTCCACTCCTTCCAAATTAATAATATAAGTGTAGACCAGATGTGGCTTGAATTCAGAGAAATAGTATTGGCAGCAATTGAAGGATTTTTATACCAAATAAATTAACAAACGATGGAGCTGATCATACTTGGTACACAAGACAGGTCAGAACACTGTTGCAGAAACAACGAAACAAACATGCCAAATTTAAAAAGACGCAAAATCCCCAAGATTGGCGATCTTTTACAGAAGCTCGAAATTTAATGTGGGCTTAAATGCGAGATGCTTATAACAGTTTTCACAACGAAACTTTATCTCTAAACCTGGCAGAAAATCCAAAGAGACTCTGGTCATGTGTGAAGTATGTTAGTGGCAAGAAACAACTGCGAGGTGCTGGGGCTAGCAGTGTCTTTAACACTAAATTCTTCTAGAACCTACATATGTAAATGATGCTCTAAGCCCCCCCCTATTCTAACTCCAACTTTTGCTGTTGCACATGGATTAAAAAGATACACGAACTGACTGTAATCAACCCTGCAAGTGGAGTAGAAAAGAGTTTGGCACCTGCAATAATTTAATTTGATAAATAAGTTAAATAAAGGAAGGTTTCATTAACGTAGTGAGAAATGATAGTGTTGCTCTACCGATTAACAGAATGAAAGTTCTGTCCAAAATAACAATATGATTTATTAAGACTAAACACAAAATAATAAACAAAAACACATGAAACATTTACAGTACATCAAATTGGCTCAAATTGGATACTCAAATAAACGCTGTGAATGTGAAGTTGTCCCTAAACTAGATTGTGACGTTTATGACGAAGTGGTATGTGGAGCCAATTCCTTGCAACTCAAATCTTAAGAGAGACACACAGCTAACCCAACATTAATTGCTGCTACATTAGTGAGAACTCAGACAATGAACACCCAAGATAGAGCAAAGTTATAAAAGACGAACAGGCGCGCTCTGCTGAGCTCTGATTATCGCCTAGCAAAAATGCCTGCTTTGCCGGTGCTGTGGACGTACATTACCAAGCTGTCTTCTTAGCTGCAAGGACACGATCTGGCGTACTGGAAGCGATGGCTGGTTGCTTCGACGTCCCGTCGTGGTGATGATAATGTCACGAGTATAGCCCGAAACAATTTGTCCTGGTCTGGTTGTTCCAGACTGAAGACTTCCTATCAATACAAACGCGCCTCTGAGGGAGACGAAGAAGGCTCGCCACACAATCACTGACGGTACAGTGATTGATTTTCACAAGCGAAGTCACACAGTAACTCCGATACAGTCAACTTTAGCCAAAACTGCCCAAGACAGACAACATAGGCCGCTTGTACGCAGAACGCTCAATTGCCAACTGTACTTGGAAAGTTACGTTGAAGTCGAAAATTCAGCAACTTCGTTAAACAGTTACAATCAAATAAAAGTATATTAGACAGCCAACGGAAGGCAGGCTGTCCAGAGCAGCGAGAGCTCAGTGTTGTAACCTACTCCGACTGAAAGGCGAGAGCCGACCACCCCACAAGAGCACCCGTACAAACCGAACAGAGAACATTCCCGCCCCCCACGACAATGGCCGTGGTTAAACGTTCCAATCAGAAACTCGAAAACCGGCGGAAAATTCCACTCTATTGCCGGAGCACTACCATTCCACCAATGGAGATTCTTGGCGCCAATTTCTGCACCGATTTTGCTACGTCACGGAGCTATGCCCTGAGCAAGCCAATCACAGTTACGATTTTGCAGAAAGCGCGGGAATTTGCCCGCCAAAACTGCCTGGGTACACAAGTCATTCCCACGCCTCGCTGGTAGCCCGCCAGAAAGTGTTTTCGCTAAGTTTCTGCGAAGTAACGGAACCTCTAGCCCAGCCGCTACTTCAGGCCCCTCCGAGCGTGTCTGCCGCTATTCTACAATGTCGGCGTCTGGAAAGCATTCACTCGACTCCCTCACACCTGTCTGCTTACCCTTTCAGGATCAGCAGAGCCCGCCTGTCACCGGACCACCCGGGTGACGAGAGACGCTGCGTGGGAAGTCCGCGTGTGAAGGAATAGTATCTTTTCACCACATGCAATTAGAGAGGAAAATCGTAAGACAGAAATATGAGATGGGTCTCATGCCACCTCTTATAGCCCCTACGCCGTTTTAGATTGTAATTGGTGAGCGGTTGGCTCACTTAGGAGCAAGGTAGTGAGTCAATCACCCAAGAACAATCTTGCAAACTGACTCCACATGCCGCACTCTATAAAGAAAATCACTGCAAGGTAGTGAGTCAATCACCCAAGAACAATCTTGCAAACTGACTCCACATGCCGCACTCTATAAAGAAAATCACTGCAACTGAAAAATGCAGCTCATAGAGGGAGGATTATTTATGATGTAGCCAACTTCACCTTCTTAATATGGAACTCTAACACTCACATCACACATCCATACCCACAGAGCCCCTTCCAAACACCGATTCACACAGACATTCATGCTCTAAATATGGCCCGGGCATGTGAGCCAAATATGGAGCAGTTTATTCTTTACAATCAGAGTTGGAGTGCTCTGCAATTAGATGCCCAAGATGTTACAACAATTTTAATCATTAAACTAACCTGAACTCACTCACACATGATACTATTTAAGTTAACAATCTCTTTGTGAGTTTTCAGAATCTAATTACAACCTCCGATTCATTCTGTCTCCCTGCAACAAGAATAACCTTTACATAATGTTCCCTGAACTGATGGCCCATTCACAATGACAGTGGTGGTATCTGCTTCAGTTTATGGGGCACACTGTTTGCATACACACAACAAAAATTCAGAATAAAAAAAAGCATGGTGTAGAGAACAATACAGTAATTTGTGCGCCCTACTCTATTACTTACATAAGAATTACAGTGTAAAACACAAACACATACAAGGTATAACATACATTACAAAACCAACACTAGAGAAAGAAATTTAAGAAAAAAAAAACATTGTTCATGGGGCGTCAAGTTGTGCGTGCACATTGCACAATGTTCACGACTGTGCTGAGAATGAGGCACTAAATCACATTGTTAGAAATATTCGAAGCACTTCACAAATTCGTTAGTTTCTCTGAGGGGGTTGGTATGTTGAGTCATATGCATTGATACACGTGGTTCCATGTCTTGAGCATCGGAGGGGGGCTTTTGGGATGGGGCCACAGTACTGACATCACATAGGGCTAAACGTCGGGTGTTCTTGCTACGTTGTTGCAACAGCAATAGGGTGTGCTGGAGCATCTGCAGTACTCTGTTGAGATTGTGGCAAGGCCCTCACATATGATAATGGCAGTACGGTAGGAAGACATTGTGATAGGCTCTCCTCATGTCGATTAAATGTCTCTGAGGTCTACTAGTTGGGATGCATCACTAGTCCAGATCTCTTCTCTCCCTGGACAGTACTTTACGTTTCCCAATATTGAAGTTTGACGAGGGATGATGGCACGTGGAGTGACTCCACAAGTGTGTTAGGTCATCCAGACAGGATCGAACTAGGAGCGACGATTGCTACAACTGCTCTCTAATAGAGAGGAGACGTTAGAAATGAGACAATTCATTTGTTAGAGTTTGTGGCACGATACTTCTTTGTGAATGCAGATCGGCCAATGCTAGTGAGTTGTAAAAACCCAAACAGGTGAGTATATAGCGTCCCTTTCTGTCCTGAGGCACATGAGGCGCAGGTTCTGACACCATATGTGATCTTCTTCGTGTACTCACGACAACGTGGCCTGCAGGGAATCCCTCCAAACGGTTGCCGCGTCCGGAGAGCAGGCTGGCTGTCGCGTGTGGGTCACGTGTTAGTGTCAACGGCCAGCCTAACTTTCGCTTGTGGCCCGGCGAGGATCCCGCCGAATCCCTCAGGTATACAGCCCGGTGACTGTCAGCTTGTAGGACCGGTCGCCCCCGCGCCCTTCTCGTTAGGTGGCGCGCTGACGCTCCCCTTCTTGTAGGTAGCCAAAGACCTCTTGTTTTTGCTCCGGCTGGCCTCTGCATTGCCACGATACCCGTCATCTGCACAATTCTGACAAAAATCTTATGTCTAACTTTTTCCCATGACCTTCTATGTTATAATAAATTTACATAACGACACATTGATGGTCTGTCATTTCAGACACTCTTATTTTACTTTTAGAGTTATTAATCTATGGCTATCATTATAACAAAATCTTGGTGTATCTAATCTAGACATGGAAATAATTTATCTTGATATTTGTGTAGAGACCGATCTCACTATTGTATATGATGTGTGAGAACTCATGCTATGTATTGGATGAACAACTAAATGTGCAGGCCCGCACTAATATTACTATTAATTATATAGATCGACAGTAGACATGCTCAAGAATTAACCACCATTTGCCAACGATCTACATTCTATGTCTTTTAATTAAATTATGTTGTTATGCAGGTCTAAGTTTTACTGTGCTATAAATAACATGCAACTATTCTACTTTCGCTTGCCCGTCGTCCCTCCATCTCGGGTCTGTGGTTTGGTGACCTGAAAAATAGCATCCCAACAGGCGCGCGCCAAACACTTGTGGTAGAAAACCACCACAATATTAAGGATCTAGTTATTGTTAAATCCTAAAATTTAACTTTCCTAGTATATGATACTCTCTCTCTCTTTTCTCTCTCTCTCTCTCTCTCTCCTTTTTTTATTTTATTTTTTTTTTTTTACCTCATACAAAACTCTTACATAATTCCTGTTACGCTGTCTCGCTGCTCGCCGCTATTGACGACAGTGATGTGCGCGCCGTACGACATGGCCTCCGAGTTCTCACTACGCCTCGCTGAAACTCCAGAGACTGGGTTAGCCATGGCTATACAAGACAATAAATTTATAGTTGCAACTTCTTTTTCTATGTTATGTGGTATTCGCGATCAAAGCACACCTTTCCAGAGGCAATGTAATATGACCAAGCCAGGACTGGTCCCTGTTGAGGATTCTGTCGCCCACCACACACCAGCTACACAGTATGTCACGAATCTCCAAGTATAATTCCTTGGTTATTCATCTGTGACATTCACAAGCAGCACGCTAAATCCCCAACCAGCACATTGGCATGGTAGGCTTTATGCCCGCATTTCTACCGTCTAGGCCCTAGGGCACCATTGGAGTCAAACGCTCACAGGTTCACCCCGACTTGCAAGGCAACGATGCTGCCGCATCACTGTAAAAACCATACTGCCCATGTTCATCCTCGAAATCACGCAATATACCACAATCTTGCAGTGCACTGAAGCGTGCCTGCAAGCATTGGTATGAACGCCTCACGAACTGGTTGTGGCCGCTATGGAGCGTATCACGACTTCTCAGAACGCTCATAAGAGCACGTTCTTGTATGCGCCCATTTGTGCGACATCTCCTCACTCATCATTATCCCTCAACATGGACACCAGACAGGAAAGGACTAAAGCATTGCTCATGGAAAGTTAGTGTCTCCTACTCCACCGACATTGGAAGTCGCGAACAGAAACAAAAAAGGATAGCAGCAGTAAATTCTTATGCGAGACAACGCAGCGTGTTAATACTTTAGCAATCTTAATCTATTAACGCAACGATTATCGTTCCCCGAAGAAAGTTTCATATATTTGCCTATTCTACTATGTACACCACTTACACTACTACTATAGCAAGGTTCATGTTTTTGCCCATTCTACTATGTACACCACTTACACTACTACCATTCCACGAACTCCTTTATGTGAGAGATGTGGTCGAGTCCTATGGACTTCTTTCCTTTCAGCGTCTCCAATTCATTAGCATTGTGGTGAGCTGCTCTCCTTATACGGTACGGGCCGTTGTAAACAGAATAGAATTTTTGGCATTTCATTTTTTGTTTGTTCGAAAGTCGGAAAGACTTCACGAGCACCCTTTGTCCAATTTGGAAGTGTTGTAGACGAGCTCCCCTGTCGGCACGTCTCTTCCTAACCTCTGCTGCAGCCCGTATCCTCTTGAGAGCCAAATCCACTATGGCTTGGTGCTGCGTTCGCACCCTTGGTGGGAAGTTTACGACCTCGGTTATCAAGTCCTAAGGAATCCGGTTTTTCAGTACTGTAATGGGTGCCAATTTTGCTATCCCATGGGGTGCCTCATTGATCACCTCCTGGAAGTCTTTAAGGAAAACGTCCCATGTCGTGTGCTGTTTGTTACAGTACAACCGGCACAAGTTTCCGAGTTCCTTAATAACCCGTTCTGCAGCATTCGAGCTCGGATGGTGTGAAGATATAAAAATGGGATCAATTTTACATTCACGCAACGTCTCCTTCCATGTTTTTGACTTAAACTGTGGCCCGTTATCAGAAATAATTCTACTCACATGACCAACCTGTGGTAGGAAATCCCGGATTAGGGCTCGTGATACAGTTCGTCCTGTCACCCTCTTCAGTGGCGTAAAGGTAACGTATTTGGACGTTAGTTCAACAAACACTAATACGTAAGCATATCCTCTTCTTGTTCTTGGCAAAGGTCCCATCAAATCTGTTGCCGCTATTTGTCTTAATTTGGTCGGTACGATTGGGTACAATCGTGCCTGCATGCTCACAGTGGTGTGCTTAGCCTTTTGGCAGTCTTTACCCACCGACAGTACCCTCCGAATTCGACGCTCCATGTTTCGAAAGTAACCCATGGTCCTTAGCTTGAGATTACACTTGCGTGGTCCGAAGTGTCCGTAGCTGAGGTGAGTATGCCATATAACCTTGTTTATTAGGAGTTCAGGGATTCATACCCCTCATTCAGTGTCATTGGCATAATTTCGGTGGAAAATTATGCCTTTCCGCAAGAGGTAGAACTGCCTGATGGTGGCGTGTCTTCTGTCTATCCATTTCTGTTTCAATAACACTAGGGCAGGGTCCTTGTCTTGCTCCTTCTTCATGTCCTGCATACTACAGGTAATAAAATTTTCAAAGGCTACTTTCTGCATATAGAAAAGGCAGTAGTGATTTTCCTCCAGATCTTCTTCCATGTTGTGCTCAAATCCGATCGGTGACCGTGATAAGGCGTCTGCAATAATGTTCTGACTGCCGGGGATATATTCTATCGAAAAGTTGTACTGCTGCAGATATGATGCCCACCTAATGAGCCGCCTGTGATTAAGCTTTGCAGTCATCAGGAACTCGAGTGCCTTGTGGTCTGTGTAGACCCTCGTCTTGCGACCAAACAGAAGGTATCTGAATTTTTCAAACGACCATACAATAGCCAGCGCCTCTAACTCGGGTACTGAGTAATTCCTCTCACTCTTGGCTAATACTCTGCTACCAAACGCAATTGTCTTCCACACCCTGTTTCCTTCATGTACATAGTCTTGGAACACCATGACACCCAGACCTGAGTATGAACTGTCCGTTACTATGCAAAGCTCTTCTGCTAAATTAGGGTGTGAGAGGATGGGTGCTTGTAATAATGCGAATTTTAATGCTTTCCATTCGGATTCGGCCGCCTCATCCCATTCACAAGGAATCTTCTTTCCTGTAAATTGATGCAACCTAGGACTGCTCTGAGTTTTGACATGTATAAAGCGGTTGTAAAAATTTATGATCCCCAAGAACCCCCTTAACTGCTTATTTGTCGTAGGAATGGGAAACTTTTCAATCGCTTCGATCTCTTCGGGATTTGGCGCAATGCCCTCACCCGTGATGATATGTCCTAGAAATTTGACAGAGGACGTACCAAAATTCGATTTTTCGATATTGATAGTCACTCCGTATTCCTTGAATGTCACAAGGAGTTCACCGAGGACCGCATTGTGTTCTCCCCAAGATTTCTCCGCGATCAGCAAATCGTCCACATAGCTGGTGACATGACGTTTCAAATTATCGCTTAGTATGCCGTCCAGCCCCCGAATGAATGCGGCAGACGAAATGTTCAAACCAAATGGTAGACGACGAAATCGGTAACATCTTCCAAATGCTAAAAAGGCTGTGTACTGTCTGCAATTTGGATGGAGCTCGATCTACCAGAAACTCGATTTTAGATCAACTGATGAGAAGATTGATATTCCATGGAAGTTTTGTAAGAGTTCCTCTAATCGTTCCGGTCTGTCTGTTTCGGGTTCTATTATGGTATTAATTTGTCGCGAGTCCAAGACTAAACGAATACTACCATCTGCCTTCTCGACTACTCTTAACGGGTTATTATAGGCTGAAGCCGTAGGTTCTATTATTCTTTCAGTCAACATTCGCGTAATTTCAGCTGCTACTTTTTGTCGATATGCCAAGGGGATTGGATAGGGTAGCACATGAAACTGGTTGTGCGGACGTACACGAAATTCATATTGGAAGTTCTTTATTGATCCTGTCTTGGGAATGAAGACCTCCGCATGTTCTACTAGTAATTTATGAAGTTCTTTGCGGTGGTCGCACCTTATATTCTTTATTGCTTCCACTTTTTCTCCTATTTTCTCCTTTATTTCTCCCATTATTCCGACTTCATTCTCATCCGTGTCCTCTCCCCTACCCGCAACGTCGACCTGTTCTTCCTTTCTGTCTTTCAGACACGCATAGTTTATCCGTACACAGTTAGACGGTAGTTGAGCTGGGATCAGCTGGTCGACGTACTTAATGTGGTCGGGATTCCCTTTCCTCAAAACCACTTCACCTCGTCCTAGATCAACTATCGCTTCATGTTCATTTAGGAAGTCCGTTCCTATTATCATATCGATCGCCAGATTTGGCACGATCCAGAAGTTAGACTCTATTTTGTGTCCTTGGCAGGAGAATTCCAGTCTTGTTTGTTGGGTGACCTCCGTACATTTACCCGCTAATGCCCCTTTTATTTTGGTTTTCTTAACCGATAGGACAGGCCAGTCCATCTCCTGAGAGCACCTCTTGTATGCTGCCTCAGATATTGCTGTTATGTAGCTTCCACTATCTATTATCGCATTCATACTCTTTTTCAGCTATTGCTACTGTGATAAGAGGCTGCCGATCCTGTCGAGGAGTTGTTTTATGTTCTTCGAGCAGGATTTCTGATAAATCTTCGTAATGTATCATCCGTAGTTGGCCAGGTCCGAGATTACGTGCGAAATTCCGGCGGCCTGTGTTCTCACTAGTCTGGCGTCAATCCCTTGTTAAGCTCCCCCTCCTCTGACGTGCATTAGAATTTGCGGGGTCTAGTTTCAATCTCCTGGTTCCACTGTTGTCCTTAGTTTCGCTCTCTCCAATTACGGTCGCTTTACCGTTCGTTATTCCTCCTATCCCAGACTCCTTGTCTAGATTGACCCTGCTCCCTGACGTTCTGGTTTCCGTGTCTTTGCTTTCCATAACCTTGAATAGCGTAACGTTGACTTCCGTAACCCTGGTTTCCTAACTGACCAGTGCGATTATGCGATCTGTTGTCGTCTTCCCTTCCTGACCCGTGGTATTTGTTACTTTGCCCCTTCTTCCTGTCCTTTGCGTCTTGTTTATCAAAGACTACTTCGAGTTCGCGCAATAGACTCTTGAATGCTTCTATGTCAGATCCACACTTCCCGACAAGTGTCTGTTGGTACCTAACTGGCAACTTGGAAAAGCAAAATTTAATGATTTCTCCGTCGCTATATGGACTATCTAAAAATTGATTCTTCTTGAGTAAATCATCAAGAAATTTGTTTGCGCTCCTATGCCCGGACACTTCCAGTTCAGGACAAAATATTATTTCCTCTTTAATACTGTCTTGCGTTTCCTTTGACCAGTAGGTCCGCAGGAATGCACCAACAAATTCCTGATAAGTCCGACACGTCGCTACCACACCTCGCATCTTTTCCGCGGCTTGGCCTTCGATGTGTCCACACATGAATTCTAATTTTGCCTGGGTTGGCCATGATGCCGGTAATGAATTTGTAAACTGCATCACCCAGCTCTTCGGATGCATCGACCCTCCATTTTGTTTGAACTTCTGGAATTTTAGTATCGACAGGAAGTGATTGTGATCAAAATCCTGTCTGATCCTCGCACTGGTGTTGTCACTCGTTTCCGATACTTGCACGTCTGCTGAGTGTCCTGTTCTATCTTGCTGATAACTGTGATGTGCTACCTCTGTATCACAGTGGAAGTGGCACTCAGAATTCACTCTCCTAAGTGGGCTACAATTATTGGAGCTATTACTCGCTGTTTCTGCGTGTGCATTGTTAGTTCCGCACTCGGTCATTGGGCTAGAGCACGGCGGGCTTCTCCTCGGAGACACAATTCTGTGTACTCCATCATTGGTATCCGACGCGCAGTGCTCGTGTGCCCGTTTTGCTCTAGTTTTGCTATCCGACTCTCTACTTCTTCCATTCGTTTCGTGTTGTTCGCAACCGCGATATTACCCTGAGTTTTTAAGAACGCTAGGGATTTTGAGTGGGATTGTGTTGTACGTCGCAAGCGCCCTGCGAGTTTGGAAGTTGCTTCCGCGACTTTCATTGCCCCTATTGCCGCCGTTTTGGCCAGGCCCGCTACTTTTTGTGCAGCCATTGACATTTGTTTTATTTCTCCACATTCTTTCTTTATTGTTAGTAATTCCCCTCGAATTTCTCCTATATGCGAAATTATTGCCTGAGTGTCCTTCTTACGCTGTTCGTCAGCTTCTTCCTTCTCCTTCTTACGCTGTTTCTCATCTTCTTCCTTCTCCTTCTTACGCTGTTTCTCATCTTCTTCCTTCTCCTTCTTACGCTGTTTCTCATCTTCTTCCTTCTCCTTCTTACGCTATTCGTCAGCTTCTTCTTTCATTGATCGTAGGAAGCTCAGTATTGGGTTAATGTCATCATTTTGATCCTCGTCACACATGGGTGATGTAACCCTGGACACCTGGGCGCTAGAGCTCTGACGTGACCGAGCTGGCCTCTGTCTGCACTCGTTCGTTTGATTATAAACTTCTGCTGCCGTCTCGACCTGTGTGCCTGTCTCTGTTTCATCCTCTACCTCACTATCATGGTCGCGACGTTGCTCTAAGATCGCGTCCAAATCACCTTCCTCATCAATGACCCTGTCGTCCCGTGCTGCTAAAAATGTGCCCATCTCATCTCTGAACCTATCCTCGTCAGTAACCTGCCTCTTATCCATTATGCTATTCTCTTTTGTTTTAGTTTCGCTCGCTAATAGTCGTGCCTTACTTCTCGTGATCATTCATGAAAAAACAAATTAATCTAAAAATTCACAATAAAAATCATCTACTCCCAATATTTTTCATATAGACATAAAATTTCAACAACGCCGTTCCAACGTTGTAACTACAAGCACGATTTGTTGTGGTACAGAAACTGCACACAAACCCGACACAGTGTGATGTGGTACAGACACCACATCAAAGAAACACAAAAAACAATGAACAAAGAAAAAATATATACACTGAAAACAAAAACTGAAATAATACGCCGCTAATAAAAACTAATCTCGGAATTACAAGAAAAAGAACTTGGGTAGTAATCATTAAAAAAAAGTAGAGAAAAAAAATTTGAATGTTCCTACTAAGAACACTGTTAGCTTATCAGTGATTCACAGGAAAGATCCGAGGCTAAGGGTCGCCATTTTATGCGAGGTGCTGGGGCTAGCAGTGTATTTAACACTAAATTCTTCTAGAACCTACATATGTAAATGATGCTCTAAGCCCCCCCTATTCTAACTCCAACTTTTGCTGTTGCACATGGATTAAAAAGATACGCGAACTGACTGTAATCAACCCTGCAAGTGGAGTAGAAAAGAGTTTGGCACCTGCAATAATTTAATTTGATAAATAAGTTAAATAAAGGAAGGTTTCATTAACGTAGTGAGAAATGATAGTGTTGCTCTACCGATTAACAGAATGAAAGTTCTGTCCAAAATAACAATATGATTTATTAAGACTAAACACAAAATAATAAACAAAAACACATGAAACATTTACAATACATCAAATTGGCTCAAATTGGATACTCAAATAAACGCTGTGAATGTGAAGTTGTCCCTAAACTAGATTGTGACGTTTATGACGAAGTGGTATGTGGAGCCAATTCCTTGCAACTCAAATCTTAAGAGAGACACACAGCTAACCCAACATTAATTGCTGCTACATTAGTGAGAACTCAGACAATGAACACCCAAGATAGAGCAAAGTTATAAAAGACGAACAGGCGCGCTCTGCTGAGCTCTGATTATCGCCTAGCAAAAATGCCTGCTTTGCCGGTGCTGTGGACGTACATTACCAAGCTGTCTTCTTAGCTGCAAGGACACGATCTGGCATACTGGAAGCGATGGCTGGTTGCTTCGACGTCCCGTCGTGGTGATGATAATGTCACGAGTATAGCCCGAAACAATTTGTCCTGGTCTGGTTGTTCCAGACTGAAGACTTCCTATCAATACAAACGCGCCTCTGAGGGAGACGAAGAAGGCTCGCCACACAATCACTGACGGTACAGTGATTGATTTTCACAAGCGAAGTCACACAGTAACTCCGATACAGTCAACTTTAGCCAAAACTGCCCAAGACAGACAACATAGGCCGCTTGTACGCAGAACGCTCAATTGCCAACTGTACTTGGAAAGTTACATTGAAGTCGAAAATTCAGCAACTTCGTTAAACAGTTACAATCAAATAAAAGTATATTAGACAGCCAACGGAAGGCAGGCTGTCCAGAGCAGCGAGAGCTCAGTGTTGTAACCTACTCCGACTGAAAGGCGAGAGCCGACCACCCCACAAGAGCACCTGTACAAACCGAACAGAGAACATTCCCGCCCCCCACGACAATGGCCGTAGTTAAACGTTCCAATCAGAAACTCGAAAACCGGCGGAAAATTCCACTCTATTGCCGGAGCACTACCATTCCACCAATGGAGATTCTTGGCGCCAATTTCTGCACCGATTTTGCTACGTCACGGAGCTATGCCCTGAGCAAGCCAATCACAGTTACGATTTTGCAGAAAGCGCGGGAATTTGCCCGCCAAAACTGCCTGGGTACACAAGTCATTCCCACGCCTCGCTGGTAGCCCGCCAGAAAGTGTTTTCGCTAAGTTTCTGCGAAGTAACGGAACCTCTAGCCCAGCCGCTACTTCAGGCCCCTCCGAGCGTGTCTGCCGCTATTCTACAATGTCGGCGTCTGGAAAGCATTCACTCGACTCCCTCACACCTGTCTGCTTACCCTTTCAAGATCAGCAGAGCCCGCCTGTCACCGGACCACCCGGGTGACGAGAGACGCTGCGTGGGAAGTCCGTGTGTGAAGGAATAGCATCTTTTCACCGCATGCAATTAGAGAGGAAAATCGTAAGATAGAAATATGAGAGGGGGCTCATGCCACCTCTCACAATCTATGCCTTTTCTGAGCGATAGCAATGGAGATATTATCGAAGACAGTGCTGCCAAACCAGAGTTACTAAACACAGCCTTTTGAAATACCTTCACAAAAGAAGACGAAGTAAATATTCCACAATTCGAATCAAGAACAGCTACCAACATGAGTGACGTAGAAGTAAATATCGGGTAGTGAAGCAACTTAAAGCACTTAATAAAAGCAAATCTTCTGGTCCAGACTGTATACCAATTAGGTTCCTTTCAGAGTATGCTGATGCATTAGCTCCATACTTAACAATCATATACAACCATTTGCTCAACGAAAGATCCATACCCAAAGACTGGAAAGTTGCACAGGTCACACCAATATTCAAGAAAGGTACTAGTAGGAGTAATCCACTTAATTATAGGCCCATATCGTTAAAGTCCATATGCAACAGGATTTTGGAACATATGTTGTGTTCAAAAATTATGAATTACCTCTAAGAAAACGGTCTATTGAGACACAGTCACATGTGCTTAGAAAACATCGTTCTTGTGAAACACAACTAGCTCTTTATTCGCATGAAATGTTGAGTGCTATTTACTAGGGATTTCAGATCGATTCCGTATATCTGGATTTCTGTAAGGCTATTGACACTGTACCACGCAAGCGGCTTGTATTTAAATTGCGTGCTTATGGTATATCGTCTTAGTTATTTGACTGGATTTGTGATTTCCTGCCAGAGAGGTTACAGTTCGTAGTAACTGATGGAAAGTTATCGACTGGAACAGAAGTGATTTGTGGCGTTCCCCAGGTAGTGTTACAGGCCTTTTGCTGTGCCTTATCTATATAAAGGATTTGGGAGACAATCTTAGCAGTTGTCTTAGGTTGTTTGCAGATGATGCTGCCGTTTATCGCCTAATAAAGTCATCACAAGATCACAAGAAATTGCATAACGATTTAGAAAAGATATTTGAATTGTGCGAAAATTGGCAGTTGATCCTAAATAATGAAAAATGTGAGGTCATCTACATGAGTGCTAAAAGGAATTCGTTAAATTTCGGTTACACGATAAATCAGTCAAATCTTAAGGCCGTAAATTCAACAAAATACCTAGGAATTACAATTATGAACAACTTAAATTGGAAGGAACACGTAGAAAATGTTGTGGGGAAGGTTAACCAAAGACTGCGTTTTATTGGCAGGACACAGAAAATGTAACAGATCTACTAAGGAGACTGCGTACACTACCCTTGTCTGCCCTCTTTTAGAATACTGCTGCACGGTGTGGGATCCTTACCAGATAGGTCTGACAGAGTATATCTAAGAAGTTCTAAGAAGGGCAGCACGTTTTGTACTATCGCGAAATATGGGAGAGAATGTCACTGAAATGATACAGGATTTGGGCTCGACATCATTAAAAGAAAGTCTTTTTTGTTGCGATGGAATCTTCTCACAAATTCCAATCACCAACTTTCTTTTCCGAATGCGAAAATATTTTGTTGACACCGACCTACATAGGGAGAAACGATCACCACGATAAAATAAGGGAAATCCGAGCTCATACGGAAAGATATGGGTGTTTTTCCTTCCCCCGTGCTATACGAGTTTGGAATAACAGAGAATTGTGAAGGTGGTTCAATGAATCCTCTGCCAGGCACTTAAATGTGATTTGCAGAGTATCCATATAGATGTAGATGTAGATATTTAGCAATCGCAAAGCATTGCTGTTTTCGCTAAACACTTGTAAAAATCAATCGAAATTGGTGTTATGCATCACACAAAGATTACACCAGCCAACAAAACTTTACTTTTTTTTCTGTAACTGGCATGAAAACAGCCAATCTGTGTGTTTTTAGGCGTTCTGATAACGCAAATCCTAATGGAAATGGAAGATTAGCTCTCGTTCTGAAGTTACCATAACTTTACATTATTGTCTATGTAAGCTTGTGTATGTATTTACCTTACTATTATGCCTTGGAGGAAGGGCACTGAAGGCGCAACCCCTTTTCTTGGCGTTTGTAGTTTTCTGCTGTTGATTCCGTCATTAGCGTCAAGCAGTAATCGGCTAACTATGATGCACTCCACTTTCCTTGGTATCTCATTTCCATATCCGAAATTTGCTGGCGGAAGCGTTATCCATGCTCGTCGGTTACACCATCTCAGCTGTCAGGAAAAGAAGTCCTTATGGGAATCTAGGAAGTGTAACTTTAAGAACATGTTGCAGCCCAGTATATTGTAGCAGTGCAGAAGATTTGTCACATGATCCTTATAGTTTTCTGCCCTCTTATTTCCTATAAAATTTGTTGACACTTGAACAAAGGTATCTCAAGCTAACTTTTCATCACGTGTCAGGACAGTGTTGAAATGCTCATCTTTTTACAGTTTACATATCTGGGGATCCAAGAATATTCCCTCTTTAATTTTTTTTACTAAGGCATGGATATTTCTCATGGAAATACAGAAATGCTTCCCTAGTTTTGTCCATGGCCTTAACGGAGTTTTACATTAGGCCCAATTTTATATGAAGAGCTGAGAGAATTATTATCTTGGATTTGAGAAGTCCTTAATGGATGTTGTGAGATCCCAGTTCAGGTGATTGGCGTTTATGCCAATCTTTTTTTTTATATTGAAGAGCTTTGGCACGGCTATCCCAGAGTCACAGAAAGCAACAGAATTTGGTGTAGGCATGTTGTAGTCCATGTAATATGCCTTCCTTTCAGATCCCCAGAAATCTATTTAAACTTGTTAAAGTTCAGTCGTAATAACAATTGTTCTCTATATCGTATGAAGGGGTGAGAATGATGTAGTACAAAGACACATTTTTTGTGTTAGTTCAACTTATATTCAACAGGGGAAGCTATTGCAACAATATCTTATCTTTCACTCACTAGATGGCAGAGCCATTCACACTTGTTGTTCACTTACATTGAGGAACTAGTCTTTTCTGTGTGTGAAATAACCCAAAGCTGCAGTAAAAGGCCATTGCAAAGAAAAGGCTATTTGCATACATAATATAAAAAGAAGATCATGAGAAAGAAACGGCTACTTCTGATGAAGATTATTCATTCAGTGGTGTATCCCATTTAATTCACGCGGTTATTTCATGCATTGTTACTCGTCTGTTAGCTCTGAAAACTCTGCACAAATGCCGCTGCTCTCGGTCCTCAAGTGATGGCCATCGGCCACTGCATTGTCAATGGTGAGAGGTAATGGCTGAAAAAGTAGTTATTGTCCTCTGATGACTATTCATCGGAAAATGACATGGTAAGTCGAAAACACCATTCTACAATGTTATTATGTGATTCTAATTATTATTTGCACACCAATTAAAATGTGTATATGCATATCATAAATCATACTTCTTCTATTAATTACTGCATTATTGGTAATACTTTTAATATTATAAGACTATTTGCATAATATACTAATACATGTTCTATATGTTAAAGTGCCTTTGGTCTTTATCATCCTGAATATTTGGTTTGGCTTAGAATGCTGACAACTTAAAAGATCTCCAGAGATACCACCTGCTAAATCACCTAAAGGTGGAAAAAAGAAGAAATATGAACAATTGGGAAAGGGTAAAATGTAAACATTGGAGAAATGCTGGTGGCGAGTACATATCTAATAAAACAGGACAAACTGTAAGTGCTATAATTATTGGTTTAGATGCAAATGTAAAAACAAGTGTTGGAACAAAATTTATGAATGAATAGGACAGGTAATCCAGTCTTTCTGGCATATGGGTGATTTTAGTTGTTAGAATATTTACCTTCTGAGTAATATTAAAATGGAACAAGTGTAAAGGAGGTAACTATGACTAATCAAAATCGGAAATTGGATTTTTATATTAGATACTTTTTACAGATAAATTTATTGTTTTGGTTGGTTAACAGATTTTATTTTTTCAGGTACCAAAAGAAAGGGAAAAGCACAATTTTGGAGGGAATGGTTATTTTTCTTTATCAGATTAAGGGTAATGGCTGTGTTATTTTGCTATGCAGAGAGCCATGGGTCCAGAACAATGAAGGACATCTTAAGAACTTATTTCTGAATGATGGTCACTGTGCTTTTCCAAAAGACTGAGGAGGTACCTAAAGGTTAAATTAATATTGCTTCACAGCAAATCCTCAATTATATTGTATTCTGTTTATTTATATTGTTTTTTCTTTAAGTATCATATTCTATCACAAATTCCTAAATTTCTATGGCCTATTCTTAAATTTAAAATGATTTTTTTTATTTCCAGGCATAAAGCGTAACTCATCAAGGAAAGCTCCACCAGAAGCAGTTCAGACAGTTCAAAACTTCATTAATAATATATCTAAGCATGCCAGTCATTACAGCCACTCACGGAACTCTGATAAAGTGTAATGTTACCTTGACACATTGGTCTCTTCATTATATCAAGAACATTATTTGAAATGTTGCGAAGAAAATAATGCACCACTGTTAAAAGTTTCAACATTTGCAGATGTTTTCAACCATGATTTTAATATGGGTTTTAAATTATCTCATTTGGACACATGTCATGCATGTGATGAATTTCAAATTCAAATTGAATATGCACAATTGACCTATTCTGAAGGTATAATTAGAAGATTAAAAACTGAAAGGGATCTAAATCACACCAGAGCATCTGCAGGACAAAATATCGTTATGCAGCTTTCCATGATAGCTAGAGAAAATCCTGAGGGACAGCTTACAATAACCTTTGATCTACAACAAATCTTACCACCATCGCAACTGACGTCCAGTACTGCTTTCTATAAGAGGAAAGTATGGATGTATAATTAGGTATTCATGATTGTGGGTCTGTAAAGGGACTGTTTGTATGGAGCGAATGTGATGCATGGTGAGGATCTGATGAGAGAGGAAGTTGTCTGACAAAATTCTTAGAAATAGTATATAGTGATAACTGCAGAGGTCAATGTAAAAATTGGGAAATTGTGGGAATAAAGAGATCAATAGTGCAGTCACGAAAATTTAAGACCGTTGAACATTGATTTCCACAAATTGGGCATACACGATTGCTCTGTGACCGAGATTTCGGTCGAATTGAGAAGCGTGTTAAGAGCAGGAACCCCACAGTGTATAGCCTTGATGATTTGGTTACAGCAATAAAAGATTCCTGCGAAAAGAAGCCAATTTCAGTTGTTAAAATGGAGCAAGCAGACTTTATAGAACTGACACTTTCGCTGAAAATACTGCAAAGATGGGCAAACATAATGATGGACCTCAGTAATGATTTTCAGAAACGACAGTTTTTCGTTTTGTCGCCACATTTAAAACTGAAGTATTAGTACACTTATTTCAGAGCTGCAAATATCACTAGATAAAAGGTGAGCACATTTGGAGCTTAATCCATTACAGCTACCAAGGGAACATTTAAACCTCACTCCAATTTGTGAGAAAAAACTGAGGATGTTATGTCATTAATGCCAGGTATACCAGATGTTTTGAAGGGTTACTTGAGTCTGAGTGAAACAAATAAGAAAATGATGCAGAGGTGATAGATATTGGTTATATGGTTTGAAATAATGTAGTCACTATCGTTCTAAGTTATGTTATACGTTGATGTTCCCAATTTTGTAAACCTTCTTTTAGGATGAGGGAGACCAAAGCCCAATGATATGTCACCCATGATAAAAAAGTTTTTTATTAATAAAATGTAACTTTTTTCAAAAGATAACTGTACATACATTCATATGAAGACACTAGAGAAATAAATTACGTGTGTTGGATACACACAAGAACTGATATTTGATTTATGGATTCATTCTAACTTTTAAAACGCTGTCCTGACAAATTTAGTTTTTGTGGCTTTGGGTTATATCACTCTTGCCACTTCACATGTTTCTTTCATGTAAGGTGCATACCCAACCAGAATCGATCGTAACATGTTGCCATTACGCAGTAGCACACACTTGAGACTTACTTACAAAATACCCATTGCTTTTCACTTTCGAAAAAGGGAAGGAATGACATGCCAATTATGGAACAGTCACATTTATCATCATATCAAGACAATTCTACTGTTGTGGTCTTGACTCCAACAGTTCAGCTTCACCTTTCAGCTGTTCCCAACCTCTCACTACGTCATAAAATTCACATAATGTTATTTTGTGAGTCTCTGTATACTCATTGTTACACATAAAATTAGAATATTTCGAAGAACTGGGTTTTCAAGGTGACAATGCAGCACTTGCTTCACTACTGCCCTCATCACTATAACATTCACGTGGGACAGAAACGAGCAGCTGTGTAAGTGAGGCACAGGTTGCATGTTAGGATATGTCAAGGAAGACTTTTTATTCTTGGGAATACTATGTTTCAATTCAGTTATCATACAAAAGTTACTGTCATTCACATGGACTAATGTTCTCGCCAGATCATAGGTATAGCAAACCACATGGAAGATATTTACAATTGAACCATGAATGAAGACCTGAGTCATAAGATATGCAACACACATGAGGAGCTGAGGGCTTGCCCTGGTCCCCGACTTCACAGCCAAAACAGTCTGTACGCCTTCCTAATATATGGCGTTATTGGACTCCTTTGCGATTTCACTGTAGCCTATCCGCAAATGTAGCAAAAATTTTCAGCACTGTTTACACATTTGTGAGGCACGTTGCATCACATGTATTACAATGACCAAATGCACTATTATATTTCAGTAAAACGTTCTTATAGCACAAAAACAGAATGCAGCTTGTAAGAGACTGAAACTGCACTGAAATGAAACACGCTCTGCTCCTCACTTCCTCTTCCCTTTCCCTTTCCCTTTCCCTTTCCCTTTGTTGCTATAAGCCCAGGCTAAAAAAGCGACGAAGTACACACAGTTATCGCTGGCTGAAATTTTATCATTCTGTCTATCATCAGCGGGATTTCAAAGCCTACATGGGAAGGGATTGACAATGATTACTAATAGAATTAATTACAATTAAACGCAACCACCCCTTGTAATTCAGAAAGGAGAGCTAATTCGAGTTTTTACTGTCATGTTTGTTATCAATGTGTTTGATATAGTTAACAAACTTTTATTTCAGCCTAGTTACATTTTCACTGTTGGCTAGTGTTACTGAAAATCATGTTTCCCACATAAGATTGGGTTGCTGTGTAAGTCATAGTTGCACATTTGGGGTAGGCGCAAGTTGAATACCCCATCATTTGATGTTGACATCACCTGCCATTCCACTCTGTTCCTTTCTGTTTCTGTGCAGTGTGAATTGGCGTTAATGCTCCATATCAAATAGTTTATTTGTTAAGGAACTTAATTGAATCTATTCACCCAAAACTAAATATTTTGGTATGTTTCTACTTTGAACGCCATTCATTAACTTCAACTGTATGAAGCAGTGACAAATTTTTAAACTGACAATTGTTTTCGTAAATAAATACAGGGTGTATCAAAAAAATCATCCGATTTGGCACGCCTATACATCTGGAACTGATAAACATATACAATGAATTTTGTTTTTTGATGAATGGGAAACTCAAAAAATTGGATCATATCTTCTCATAGGTGCTCAATATAATCCCCCCCCCCCCCGAGATGTATGGCATATGTCAATGTGGTATTCAAATTGTTCCAACTCTGCAGCGATGTCTTGAGTTACAGCTTCGACAGCTGCTGTTATGCGATGCCTCAGTTCATTCGTTGTTATTGGTAGCGGAGGCACATAAAGGGAGTCTTTTATAAACTCCCACAAGAAATAATCATATGCAGTCAGGTCTGCTGACATTGCAGAGCAGTGATGTAAGGCTGAATCATTTGGTCCAGTGTGACCGATCAATCGTTCAGTAAGCTTTTGATCTAAAAATTCCCGCACTTCCAGATGCCAGATGCCCATCCTGTAGGTAAATGAATTCGTTCGAATCACCTCCAGCTGTGGGAAAAAAGTTCTCAAGCGTATCAAGATATGTGCTTCTTGTAACAGTGTTCCTGGCAAAAAAAAAAAAAAAAAAAAAAAAAAAACGGACTATACACCTATTCCTGTGAAACTGGACAAAATACATTAAATTTTGAAGAGTCCCTCTCATTTTGTACAGCTTCATGTGGTTGTTCTGTATGCCATATTCTCACATTATGATGGTTCACCTTTCCATTTAAATGGAATGTTGCCTCGTCACTAAACACTAAATGTGGAAGAGAACTGTCATCCTCCATCTTGCCAAGAACGAAATTACAGTGCTCCATACGTTTTTATTTGTCATCTTCAATTGTTCATGCCATTGTCTAATGCTCTTCGCTGTAGGAATGTCCACATCATAACTAGTACGAAAGTCACGCTGAACAGTTATTAGTGACCCCCACTGCCCAAAAATTCGAACACAAAACACTTTCAGTTGTCCTTGGACCATTTTTACTGGAACTGAAGTGGGCACACACTGCTGTTGCCTAGTGGGAACCATGTAACAGTCGAGAGTTTGCTGTTTCCAACAGTATGTTGTTCATGCATGTGTCTCAAATGACAATGATTATGAACTTTTTTAAATCTAATGATTCATTTTGATACACTCACTGTAGTTATACTAATAATGTAGACATTTTTTAGAATTATCCATTAAACATTAACATCTACAAATATAGATTTATCCTATCGTCCAATGATTTTTTCTTTGCTTCCTATGATAAGATCTATGACAGACTGATTTGAAAAGTGAACAATATTACAAACATTTTTGTAATTTGCGAGTTTGCTTTTTATGGCAGCTTAAACACAAGAATAAACTTATATATCAAAATATTTGTTCATTTACTTATATAGTAGCCATTTTGTGTATAACAGTTGATACATATTGCATCTTTACACATCTTGTTATAGTGGATGTACAAATTCATTTGCATGACAAACTTTAAAATGTACTTAGCATGTGCGCAACTTTAAACTGTCACAAGTCAACATAAGTAAAACATTTATTTTATTCGTAAAAATGCGATGGTAAATCGTTTTATTAAACAAGATATGAGGCCCATTTTTCAATAACAACAGAAGAATTACACAAAAGAATTTCTAAATCGCTAATTCACATGTTTCAAAAGTTGTTAATCCAAAATAACATTGTTTACAGAACCCCATAATGTTTATATCTGTTGCAGACGTTATCCCAACAAGATCTTTCATTACCTACAACACCACAAATAGTAACCCTTTTGTAAGAATATTGCCTCCCTCTCTGTTGGTTAGTTTAAGGCTAACTCACTCTGGTCTCCTTTTTATTTTCTTGTTGAATATAATGATATTCTATCTCCATGTGTTTAGAACCCTAATAAATTTTTTATCCTTTAATAAGATGTATGATAGCACTTAGGTCCTCTAGTTCAACAATAGAAACTGAGGAGTCATTGTCAGCTATAATTTGCTTCAAAAGTCGATTTAACCAAACAATTGATTAGGAAGTCTCATTCATAACACATATTCACCCTCCAGTGAACCAATGGTGCTGAATTACTGCTGATTTGATTAAGTTTTCCACATAACTGCACCCCATTGAATGCAGAACAGAATGGCAATAATTGCTGATTTTTTTCTGTTTTGAGCAGCATCTCTCGATTTGTAATCCTAAATAATAATCGATATCATCTACAGTAATCCGAAAACGATTGTCCAGCTGTTAAATAAATTTAGTGGTTCAGTCAGTAGAAGCTATATTCAACCGATGATTAATATGAGAAAGGAGTGTCATGTTTTCGCTGTAGAATCAACATTGACCAGTAAATCTCCCCAATAAAATGCATTTACTTATAAATTAACTAGATATCTGTACTAGTATTTTGAGGCTTGCTGTACGATTACCATAGCACTACCCTTTGAAATACCAATGACAAATATAATCTTTACTTCAAACTATTTTATATATCACGTTGAAATACAACACCTTGGGAAGCCTGACATTATTTCAAAGTTAATTATTATTATTAGTTCTGGGGAAACATTCACAGAAACATGTGATATTGCATCTGTGACAGTAATAGAATTCTGATTGAGAACATAAAAAAAGCAGAAAGAGGAACAGAAAATTAATTACTCCTTCTAAGAATAATAAAAACATCATTACTCAACTATCTGATTGTGATTTTAAAAGACTCTCTGATGTCTCCTAACAAATGTTCTGCAATGGTCCTGTATGCAGTAGACTGCTCACTTCATCTTGCCACTGCAACTGCGTGGTCATCAACAAAGCAATACTGCAATCCATGCAAAGTGCAATTCATGGACTAATAGAAACTATTATTACCACATTTTTATATATAGAAATTAAATGATCACAAGGGGTTTGGTCAACTAGCCTTAAACGATGTAAACAAAAATGAAAGAAACCAATAAATTCTATAGTCTATTATATTTGCAATATATTATTTAAACACTGCGAAACTTTACACAGATTTTTAATTATTTCGCAATGTCTATACTCAAAATCGCATTTCTGGTTACAACAAAGATAAGAATATTACGTTCAATGTATGCATCCACAAATCTGAGAAGATCCCTCCAGTGTGCAAGCAACCAATAACTACATGCATCGAAAAACCAAATTACCAAAAATCCTCAATTAATACCAAAGTCTCCTCTGGTGCTACTAGTACGATCACAGCCACCTGCGACCTCTCATGTCGCATGGCATCTCTCCACTGCACGCTGCGATCGACCATTTACGACTCCCCTTGACAACTCCTCACTTGCTACTACTCACAATACTCAGACTCTGAGTTTGTATATGCACACAGCAGAATCATAGACATCCAACTTTCAAGTCTTCATGTCTCGAAACCTGCTCTGTGAATAAGTCATAGTGTATACTGTTGTCACTAATCTAGCATTACATCAAGCAATCTCATTACTCTATTTAATTTTATTGCAAAGAAACTGTTGGTTTCTGGTTGCCTTATTTAACTCACCTACTCTTGAGAGAGTTTATTTCTTATCTTCGCATTCCTTCCAGTTTCTGGTTTCACTGCTTTACTATAATTCCTTGGTATCTTATGGAGTGGTGCCATAATTGGTTGATGGGCTGAATCTACATAGTACCTTGACAGTTCCTTCAAGATTTGGCGATCACGTAAATTACGAGCTCCTTTGTCCTCATTCCTTGCTTCCAGAATTATCTGTACCTTTTCATTAGTGTCACACAATGACTCCAAACATTTTTGTTGACATCTTGATTAACATTCTCTTCAAAATCATCAGTTTCACATCGTGTAATCCCATTCTTTTCCTCTCTTTGTTATATATCAACATTCCTCGCAATCACAAGATTCAGTGGCTTACATCGTTGTTTTGCGTTAAAACTTTTACCTCTATATCATCAGACATATGGTTTTTCAGAAAAATGAACATGAAATCTTTTGCAGACTTAGTAACAATTTTCTTCTGTTTTGTCTTGTGAATCCAAGTACCAGAGAACATTTTCAATATCAAGAAATTATTAAAATAATCTATCTTATTTAAGAATATTTCAATTGAAGTTCACCCTTCACTTTCGTGAGACCATTTCGATTCCAAGAATACATACCAGTCAGAGCTGCTATAGTGCCCAATGCTTTTGATAGATGTTTGGCAGAGCAGAACCAAAACTGTGCCTTCTCAGAATGGATTCAGTTTTTGTGCTGGGTAATCCAATTCTGCAGAACAGTATATGACATGATAATTATAATTTTCAGTTCAGTTAATTTAAAACTTTTGTGCATCTTTATTATTAAACAGCTTTCCATTTGTGAGTAATTCTTTTACAGTAATTTCAGCTCGTATCTTTATCAGTTTCATAATATGTGGTGTGGGAAGTATGCCTACTGTTTATATCATATGAATGCCCCCTCCCACTCCTCTATGACTTGCTTAATAATATGGTTTAACATAACTTCATAACAATAATAAATTTTTAAATAACAAAGTACTGTAACAGTTATGTTTTTTGTGCCTAGCATGACACATTTAGGAAATAATGCCTTTTTCCAGTCCTACTGAAGTTCACATTAGTGCTGTATGTTATGTCTGCATGTGTATTGTTCTGATTCTCTTGTGTTAAAATGATCTTTTATTGTCTTAAAGTATTGTGCTGCCTTTATTACACAGAAATTCACACAGACTCAAACCATCATCAATCACATTGTCTTTTTCATTATAATTTATATATTTAGTGTATGTTATGTAAGTACATTTCAGTACTGGATAACGTTATTCTACATTCTATAACATTACATATATTCAAAGACAAACATAATGCCAAATATTTGCATATCAGTTCTACCTATGCCAAATACTTCAGTTTGTAAGCCATTTTTAGCATTATCCATCTTCTTGGAGTTTCAGGTAGCTGATAAGTAGTGTACTAAAGATGTCAATTTTGCCTATGTTGTATTGCAACACTGTGAATGTGACATTTGTCACAGTCCAGTGTGATTATAAGTAATAAAGAGGTGTAGTTTTTCATTGTTAAAACCTACTTTCACCTTTAGATGTATTTTGTTGCTGTAATTTCTTGAACTTCACTCATATGTGCCACACACTCATGGCGTTCCATTGTGTCATCCCCTGAATGCAGAGATATGTTCCAATGATAGAAAGGGGGCATGAACATTAATATCTAACATCCATTTGAATTGACTGATTGTGAGACTCGCTGGTGTACAACAGCTGATGAAACTGAGGTATTATCTTAAAACGTCAATATCTCTTAGAAGTCTTTTTCAACAAACTAATAAAATCATGGTATGACAAACATACATGTAACAGATTTAATTTTAAAGACTATGCAAGCCAGTCAGAATAGTTTAAACAACCTTTTCATTTTCATAGCTTACATTGTAACAAGTGATAGATGTGACTTTTCTGCAGCTATATCATTAGGAATTGCTTTCCCATTACGACAAATTGAAGTATTTATGCTCTGCATCACTTGTATGAATCCATTTATTGTAGCTGAAGAAAATGGAACTGATAAACCTACCTAAGAATATTGCTTTGCACAGTGTCATTGATGAGAAGTGTCAAATAGTTTTCTGTAGTTGGCAATGTTAAGGGAAAAAACTCTGTAATAGTTCGAATAAATAAATACATGTAACAGAATTTCCGAATAGTGTTCTAGCAAGGAAACCCTTTTTGGTACCCCTCTGAGATCGCATACTCATGATAGAAATGCAGCATTAGATGTGCAACTGTTCACACATGCAAAAAAGGCACTCCCTCAGCACACTGCACTCCATTAGTGGTTTGAAATAAGATTTTACGATAGTTCTGACTTAAAATTTACATTGCATATTAGTGCCTTAAAACTTTCGCTTAATCTCCACATCATGGATGGGCAAAAAGACAGTTCCATTATAAAAGTATTGAGCATTCCGTCAGCAAGAAATCGACAGGAAGAAGATCACTTGAAAATACAGATAAGCAAGCTGCTGCAATACCAGATTCTCATAAAGCATTCTCTCCCAAAACACCTTCTACAGAAGTTAGTAACATTAAAGCAAATGCTATCATGCAAGGAAAAGTAGCGAAAACTCAACGTATGTCAGCTCTCCACAGTGTTGACGATAAAGCATATTTTTACTGTGCATGAACACTTCAAATAAATTCAATATATGTAACAGAATTTCCTAGCAGAGTCCTAACGAAAAAACACTTTTTGGCGATTCTCTGTGATCACATATAAGTCATACAAGTGCAGCATTATATTTACTTCCCCACCTATACAGTATATAAACAAGATGCTACATGTTGTTATATGTACATTACATGCTGCTGCCAGCTAACTCTCCATCCATGCTACCTATAAGATACTTGGAGGTTCCAGTATAATACCCAGAGCAATGCACTCCACAGGCGAGATTGTTGATTGTTAAAATTCTGGTGATTAACTGCCAAAGCATCCAAAATAAAATCCCAAGTGTTAAGGCAGTCCCTAAAAGCAGTTCAGCTGACATCATACTAAGTACAGAAAGCTGATTAAAACCCATCATTGTTGGCAGTGAAATTTATTGGGATAATTTAAGAGTATATAGAAAGTGTGGGCTTGTGGTAAATAGAGGTTGTGTATTTGTCACGATAAAAAGGAACTCAAATCTACCAAGATAGAAATTGAAGCTCAATGTGAGATTGTTGCGCAAGACTCAGCATTAAGGATGGGCAGAAACTGATAATTGGATCCTTCAGTCGACCACTTGGCTTTCCTCCAGATGTAACTGAAAACTTTAGAGAAAACTTAAGTTCACTAGTACATGAGCACACAAATCAAATTTGCATAATTGCAGGTGATTTAACTCATCCAACAAAAAAACGTGAAAATGGTCCTTTTCTCTTGCAAAACATTAATGACAGTTCTCTAACAACTACCTAGAACAAATATTTTGGAAGTCCACTGATAATGGAAATATACTGGATGTAATGACAACAAATAGACATGACCACTTTAAGTATGTCCACAATGTGAGTGATATAAGTGATCACGAGGCGCTTGGAACAGTAATGATTATCTAAGTACAAAGGACAACTAAAAGAAGTGGAAGGGTTTATATCTTCAGCGACACTAGACAAAGAAGCAGTAGTGTCATGCCTCGATAGCGAACTCAAACCATTTAGCTCAGGAGAGGAGTATATAGCAGAACTGTGGTTCAAGTTTAAAAGAACAGTTCACCAATCACTTGATAGGTATGTACATAGTAGAGCTTCTCATGACGGAAAGGACCATTCAAGGTATACAGTCACTGTAAAGAAACTTCTATAATGGACAAATTCGCCTACGATTGTGGTGGTACTGGTGTTGGACAGGTAGAACTCATGACGTTGATGAACTGCCGCTCTAGGGTTTGGCCAGGCGATGTTGTGACGAGTAGATGCCTGCCAAAAGCCCAGAGAGGCACCAGTGTAACGGTCTTGACAAACCTTGTATTTATTATACAGGGTGACATTGCTCCAGACAGCCAGCACCTACAAAGTGTTGGTAGTGCACGCCTGCTGAGGTAACTGCTGTCCAGCTCGTGGCTTGCAGCCACAGGTGGGTGGTGGTGAAGGAAGCAGCAGCATCATCACCAGCAACACTGTAAGGCCCATGACATTACAGAGCTGACTTCCTGTTACACCCACACTGGCTGGTGGCTACTAGCAACTTCTGGATTAGACAATGAGGTAAAGCATGACCATGAGATAGATTGCTTGCAAAAGGAACAGCCTATAGTGTCTGAGTGTCTGCTGCAGGCAGCAAGTAATTTGCCCAGACAATTGGGAGTGGACAGGCAGCTCCACGCACCAAGTCCCTAGTGTCAGACAATGGACAGCTACAATGTCGTGAATAGCAGCATATAAGCCCACAGGAGAGAATGTGTAGACCCATGGAACTCTCAGATCAGTTGATGCAATGACTGCAAACCATCATAGTGCCCACTTCATAAATAGATTCCAGCGACCTGAGATACCTCGAGCTGAAAATGTGGTATATTTATATGGATGTGGCCCATGCTTGTTTTGTTACAGCACTATTGTCCTTCACTGAAGTCATAACAGAACCTCAGCCTGAGTATGGGGTGTTCATGCACGAACATATTCCAAGTCACCACTTACAAACTAATACAATTATGCTATAATATCCTGCATACCTCCACAGATCCTTCACTAATACTTCACAATAACACTCTTGCTCACTTCTGATACTCTGCACTCCTCATTTACAAGGTAATTTCTACTTAAATCTTTCGTAACCAATCCTTAACTGCTACATCTTATCCATTCCACTGATATCGAATACACTGGCAGTTCTTGGGGGTAATTAAATTTTCGTTTGAGGTAGATGTAGGTTACATGAAACAGAATCAGAATTAATAAAACACTAGAAACCATAACAGTTAGAGTCATTACACTGTCATGTAATAGCCAAATCATAATGGTTACCAGACAAATAAAAAAGTCATCTACATACGAGTACCAGCAATAAACATTCTACCTTAGATGGAGACATACCATGCCAGTCGCTTTCACCAGTTCAGTATCTGGTCATACACATTAAGAAACAACCAATGTCATGCTCTCTGATTGCGAATTGGACGCAAAAGGCGATAGTCATGCAACATCTGTAAGGAAAGACGCCCATTGCAGTTTACAGAGGCCACCAATTGACAAGAAGGGTAGAGTTTCAGCAAGCAGAGAAGCTGAACCCTGAAATTCATCAAAACTTGCACCTCCGAAGGTGGAAGCAAGGACAATTAAACTTGTACATTAAAAAGGACCTGTAAAATGTGCCTGTACGAGTATGTATCTCTAGGCTGTGGTTAGTACTTTCTGTCGTACATTTGCCTATCTGTTCCTATATCTGTTTTCCACTTCCAGTGTGTCATGTAACAAAACCCAAAAGGTTCAGTTAGAGCAAGGGAAACCGGCACCTTTCAAGATTCTTGATCTGGAATGCCATCTTTCGACGCTGCTGAGGGTACCCTATTCGTAATAGAGTGTTAGGTGGCGTGTTCATTTGTTCTGGTATTTGTTTGGAGCATCTAGAAGTAGTTTGAGGTTCCAAGCCTCATTTGCTTTTTACTCATATCTTAAGTAATAAGCCATTGTTTGTGCTCTTTGGCATGTTCATGTAAACATGTGAAGCAGAATTAAAAGCAGACCTAGAACCAATCCAGGGCCTCATTTCCTTATCACCGCCATATGTTCCTCCTTAGCCTGATGTCTGAGTCCTTTTGTACTGACTCCAACCACTAGGACCCGAAAAATCTCAGCTTGGGTGCTGTTCCATCTCATCTTCACAAGTAGGCACTTATGTGCTAGAGATGGATGACCTCAAATCCAACATCATCTCCAGATTGAGAGTGAGAGTCAATGTAAGTATGTTGTGAACCACACTGGGTTACCACATATAAACTGGTGTAAAATTTTGGGTCCAGCCTTCGAGACTTAGCTGAGCACCTTAACTAATACTAAGTTGCCTTACAGTATAAGATACACTTTTCTCCGAAAAGGTCTAGCAAGCCTAGTCTTAGAGCAATTCGTCTTGAGATTTTGAGGTAAAGCACAAGCGGATTGAATTTTCTGCTATTGAAGATTCTAAAGAAGACAGATGTTTCAAAGAAGCGAAAGTGGAGGATAGTAGCATACTATCATAAGTTAAACGACAACTAAATTAGCACTGTATTTCTGCTTTCCGCATTGATCAGATTTTAGATAGCTTAGGATAGGCCATATATGAGTACTTCACCACTTTAGGCTGTACAAGGGATTACCATTTGATACTGTTGGATAAGGATGGTAGAGGGAGAATGGCCTTCTCTAATCCAGAAGAACGTTATAAGTACAAGAGATTATTGATGGGAATAAAAGATATTGGAGCCATTTTTTAGAGGCTGATGAGCTTATTGCTAACCAGACTTCAAAGACAACAAATGTTTGCGTATTAAGATGAAGTGATC
Source organism: Schistocerca cancellata (assembly GCF_023864275.1). Classification (NCBI taxonomy): domain Eukaryota; kingdom Metazoa; phylum Arthropoda; class Insecta; order Orthoptera; family Acrididae; genus Schistocerca; species Schistocerca cancellata. The sequence continues at coordinate 374,420,252 of NC_064628.1, forward strand.
GGGTTCAGAGCTATATTAGCAGTGCATAACGCCAGATCTGTAGATACATATGGGAGGTTCCAATTGCATGACGCAAAACTGCAGATTGACTAGTGTGAGTTCCTACAGAAGGAAATAACTTATTTAGGGCACATAATTATGACAGAAGAATTAAAATCTGACCCACAGAAGACAAGAGCGATAAAAGAATATCTGAGACCCAGTACTAAGAATCAGTTGAAGAATTTTTCAGAAAGAGTGTCGTTTCACCAAAGATTTATCAAATAATTCATCTGGGCAGCGAAGTTGTTACATGAATTGCTGAAAAATGGAGCAAACTATGAGTAGTTGACACAGCAGGAATCATCTTTCCATTAATTGAAGGAGAAAATAATGAGCCCCCCAACCTTACGGTATCCTGATTTTATGAAGCAATTCATCATCACAACAGACGCCACCAAGGAAGCGACTGGTGCATTACAGAACCAAGGACAACTGAGTTGTATATTTTTAAAACGGAATCAATCTGTAATCTGGTGATTTTAATTGCTATTGTTTCAGACACTGCATTGTAACTGCAGAAATTGACATTAACGGCTTATCAATTTATCAGTTAGTGTCTATTCTACAGGCTTTTGAAAATGAATGTTATTCTGAAAGAGGCATCCCTCAATGGTTCATGCCCTTTTAAAAGAAAAGAGGTATTAGTAGTAATACATGCTCCTCTGAAAATAAAGATTACATCACAGCAGTGGATGATGCTGAATGGTTTTTAATACTTTCTATTCGCATTCCTAGAGAACATTACCAGTAGTGTTTACAAGAAAACAATATGCTCCAACCGCTTTGACTGTTGTACATTGTTGTCTTCGTTATCCACACAGATAAATATGCATTGCATTATGAGTTGACAGCAGTGTTTACCAATTATTTGTAATGCAACGAGTGCTTGGACGAATGAACCACAATAATACACCGAACTTTGTATATCCTCAGACAACTGCTCAGCTCAGAGTAGGAATCACACTCTCAGCAGATTTCTATTGTACTTCACTGATTATGGGAAAGTCAAGAAAATTCAACATTAATTTTCAGCGAGAGGATACAATTTTTTTACCCTGTGATAGGGATTCTGGCATTATAAAAACGAAACTAAAGAAATAGGATACATTGTTTACTGCATCATCACAGAGGTGGTTTTTATTAGTTAGAAATCAGGTAAATTTCTCATTGGAAATATAACTGCCACTGAGATACTAGACTTCAAGTCATGGTGGCAGCCAGACTACAGGAAGACTAGAATTTCGGAAGAAACTCCAACTACTGGAAGATAAGAGAAGGTAGAATTCCCTATTAAAACTTTTCATATACTGATTTTGATAACAAAAGAAAGCATTGTATTACAGATTCTGCAACAACAGTGGACTGATTAATCACATTTGCCATCTGGGTCTTCAGTGTGGACCTTGGATTGCTCTAGAAAAACTAACTTATCCATTAGGAATTGTTCCAGTTAAGTCTAATACAATCAAGGACTCGGAAAGACACTAACATTATCCATATGACAAACACCTGCATTCCTATGAAGAAATTCTGAAACGACCTATAAAGAACTAGAGCCAAGATGACTAGGGAGTGGACTTGCAAACACCGATCATTGTTGTAGAACGTTGCATTAGTATTGTCAAATGCAGAGCTGCATATGTTGTATTGTATGCAGTCATGATAATGCTAATGTGAATAGAAAGAAGTATGCAATTTCAGTATCTTTTACATTTTCTTTAAAGGTATCAATTTCCTGATATTGATGATTAACTACATTACCATAATATAACATTAGAAATTCAATCTCTTACCTGCCAATCACATTTGCATGATGTAATATGACAATGTTAATAATGATGCATATCTATAGTTGTTCTACAAATTTAACAATTTTTCTCGATTTCCCATCAATGTGTGTCAGTTAACTTTAGCCCCTTTAAAAATGTACAACTAAATTCGGATAGGATTTACCATTTGCCTTCATGGCGAGAGCACTGAATCTCACTGAAAAAAAAAACCAGTATGACTAGGCTACAGCTCTTAGCCATAGTGTAGTCAGTGAAACACTACCGACCTTACATTATGGAAGAAAATTATCCTATGTACTGATCACAAACCGTTGGCATGATTGGTACATGTAAGTGATCTATAATCACGTTTAATGAAATTCAGAATACGATTTTGAGATTATGTATAAAAGGGGATCACGAAACACTGTAGCAGATGGATTCTCGGACATACCAGAAGAAAAATGATACAGTATAACTGGGCAAGAGGTCTTAGCCATAGTGTGGGCAGTGAAACACTACTGACCTTACACTGTGGAAGAAAATTTATTATATGTACTGATCACAAACCCTTCAAGTGGCTGGCACATTAAGTGATCAATCATCAAGATTAATGAAATTCAGAATACGATTTGGAGATTATATACAAAAGGGGATCGCAAAATACTGTAGCAGGTGGATTGTTGAACATAAGAGAAAATCCAGCTGCAGTACCTAGGAGCGTGAAAGAGGCCAATGAGGAAGAACAAGACGACCAGCAACCAGAGATTAACGAAAAAAAGAAACAAGCTATTTTGAAGCAATTTAGTCATTCCCCCACAAGTGTACACCAAGGGATCAGCCGCACTTGTGACCGTCTTAAAATGTATAGAAAATGGAGAAGTGTGAATAAAGACAAAGGACAGTAAATTCAAAGTTGCGAGAATTCTCTGAAGAACAAGATTACACCGAATAAGTTCAAGCTGCTCTTAGTACTGACCGAAATATCTAACTGGTATTCATTCACTCATTCTGGAACTGAAGAGGCTGGTCTGCTTCGGGTAATAGAGAAAGGAAATAGATACTCGTACAATTTCACATTCAGGATGCCATCACAAAATTCGTTGTAGCAGAGCCTATAGTACAACAGGATGACAACACAATAGCTTGAGTCTTAGTATAAAAATAATCTGGAATTACGGAACATCGTCAGTATTACTGAGTGATCAAAGGTCAAACTTCACAAGTGACACCCTTAAGAGAATTTATCGTTTACTGAAGATTGAGAAGATTCACTGTTGTGCATACAAAATGCAGATGAAGGGAGTACTCGAAACAAAACATCAACCACTAATAGACTATCTACGTCGTTCTTTGAGAATGAAGCAGGAAAACTGGAAGGAATAGGTTTCCTTTGCCATTTTTGAATATAACAGCACACCACACTCATCGATTGGATTCACACCGTTTGAGCTATTTTTGGAGAGATTGTGCAATATTCCTGGGATCCTACAGGAGGATTCAGCCAAAATATAATACAACTATGATTATTACATAACAGAATTTAAGGAAGGGATGCTCCAGCTGCATATGATGCCAAGGAGTTTAGATAAGGAATGTAAGAAAAGAATAAGGGATACTATGGTCGCATGCAACATCTCAAAGAGTTTACAGTGGGAGACAGAGCATTATTACATGACGAAAGTGTGAGAAGAAGGTGGTGAAATATGTTAAAACGTCCATGGAGAGGGCATTTTCATGCTGAAAGAATCAAAGCACCAAATGTAGACCTCCAGTGAATGAGTAAGAAGTTTAGAACAGTACATGTGAACAGATTAAAGGAGTTCTTTTAGCTGTGACGAAATAAAATTTATGAGTTTCGAAATATGAGGAGAAAAAATAGACTAAATTCTGTCTTAAAACTGTTTAGAGAGGGTCTTCTGTAATGGAATACCAAGGGTATAGGTGAGGGAGACATTGTGATCGGACCATGGAGACAGGTCGACCCCCCCCCCCCTGCCAGTCACTGAGTCTCTTAGCCTAACCATGGCAGCAGTAGGAAACAAACTCAACTAAATACTTAGGGATTACATTTGCGAATAACTTAAATTGGAAATAACACATAGATTATGTTTGGGTTAAGCAAACCCAAGACTGCAATTTATTGACAGAACATTTAGAAAGTGCAAGTCTGCACTGCATGCACCACATTTCTCTGCCCTCTTTTGGAGTACTGTTGTGAAATTGTGGGATCTGGATCAGATAGGACTGACAGAGTCCATCGAAAAAGTTCAAAGAAGGGCAGCTAGTTTTGTATTATCGCAAAATAGGGGAGAGAATGCCATGCACATGATATGTGAACTGGGGTGACAGTCATTAAAGCAAAGACGTTTTTACTGTGGCACGAACTTCTCATGAAACGTTTTTGCCGCCAACTTTCTCCTCCGATTGAAAAAATATTTTTTGGCGTCCACCTACGTAGAGAGAAATGGTCATCATGATAAAATAAGAGAAATCAGAGCATGCACAGAAATAGTTACAAGCTCGTTTTTCCCGTATGCTCTTTGAGAGTGGAATGGTAGAGAAGTAGCTTAAAGGTGATTAGATGAACCATGTGCTTGGCACTTAATTGTTAATTTCGGAGTAATCATGTAGACACAGATGTAGATAAGAAATAGAACAGTGTAGGAAGGCTTAGGAAATAATTTAGGGTTACATAAAAAGATAGTAGACACAGATTGGAAAACACACATTTCCATCTATGCATTAATACCATTATTGTCTTCATAACGATAGAAAAGATTCTTAGTATTATCAAACGCACAAAGTTGTGTGTGCATTGTGATCCAGTCATGGAAAACTCTCACAAGACATGTAACATCTGAGTGAAATTCAATCTAACCCCATTAGTTCGTCACTGGATATGCAGGATCCCAGATAAAGGGGAGATGAAGATGTGATTCCACATTGTACATATTCGTGTTTCGAGAATGTATTAATTGTATTAACAGGAAGATCTAGTATGTATATTCAAATAGAAGAAAAAACTATGTATTTGTGTATGTATATTTATATTGTTTATGTAAGTTGTACAATAAAGAAGTGTAAAATTGGCTCTTAAAAATTTAAGGGTAAACCTCCTTTTGGGATGGGAGGAGTTATGACTGAATCATGAAGGGTTACAAGCCGCATCTGTGTTTTATACATACATTAAGTGGGGCTTAGATTCAAGGTATAAAGCAGTGTCTTTGCTCTTTGGCATGTTTATATAAACATGTGAAGAAGCATTAAAAGCATACCAAAAACCAACCCAGAGTCTCATATCCTTATTTCCACAATATTCACCTACTTAGCTTTATCAGAGTCATATTGTACTGTCTCCAACTCCAGGGATCTCGGAAACGCAGCTTGACCCCATCAGCGTCTCATCCCCACAAGTACTCGCTGATGTGCTGCAGATGGATGATCTCGAATCCCACTCAACTCCATTCTGAGACGGAGATTAAAAGTAAGTATGTTGCGATCTATGTCAGGTTACAGCAGTAGGTGTTGCCTGTTGTGATACTGCTGTACATGCTGTAATATCTGATCTGGGAAAATTTGCCCTTTTTGTGAAGCTATGAGCTCGTCTAAGGAGTGAAGGAAGTCCAGATTGAAGGCGTTGTTTAAAAGGGTTCTATTCTGCGTCAGTGACACACCTATCAGCTTTTCCAGCCAATACGATGTTGGCTGTGTCAGTTTTATCGCTTTGGGCATACCCTGTTTGTCAATTTTCACTTTCTTCCTCTCCTTTTTAGATATAAAATGTACTATTTCCGTCTCTGGCCCGTGCAGTAAGGTTTGGGCATTTCCCTTAAAAAGATTAATGCACTCTACATGCACAATTGAAGTTTTTGTTGGTAATTGCAGCTTTATACGCATGGGTGATGTCATTTATATGACCTGATATGGTCCTTGGTTTCCAGTTAGGCATTTCTTCATCTTACCCTTAGGTGTGTAGGTATCTGACAACAAAATCCATTGATCAGTTCTGTACTGAGGTAACATGCCAGTACATCATCTAACTTGCTGTTGCCATCTGAGCGCCTTTGTACTCATTTTCTTTACCCTCTTCCACACAACCCCTAACATTTTAAAAACGTCTTTGCTGACTCTCAGTTCTTCCCACAATTAGGCTTAATCAGCTCAAAATGTGATGGCATCCTGTTGTGTATTACTTCATGTGATAAGTGTCTGACACTGTTGTGTACCTTAGAATTATAAGCTGTCATTACTTAAGGAAGGTCTACGTCCCAATCATTCTGATGGCTGTTCATATAACTAAAACATAAGGGAAGTACAGACATTGGCTGCGAGAGGGCATTGATTTAAATTAATGGGAAAAGTTGAAAACTTGAACCAGACCAGGAAACGAAATTGGGTCTCTTGCTTACCACACTGATGCTCTGACCACTAACCCATCCAGACAAAATGGTAATCACAACTGCACATATTACCCTAGGGCGCCTCCTGTCAGACCCAAATTCTTAACTTATCCACACACTACTAATGTAATGCCTCTGCCTATTATTCTCATTTCTCGTGGAATTTTATTGATTTCCATAAGAACATGTCCAAAAGAACAAACCCTATTTTGATCCTATAGCCACAATGAATAAGACACAAAGGAACTACAGACCTTGGCTGCGAGTGGGCATTTATTTAAATCAATGTAAAAGGTTGAAAATGTATGCCTGAACTTTTTCTATTGACTTAAATCAATGCCCACTTGCAACCAATGTCTGTAAATCCTTTATGTTTGAATTCATAGTGCCTGCTGGACCACAATGGTATCTGTTCATATAATAACTTAAGATTTAGGCAACTGTACAATGAACATGTTTTGTTCTCCCATTTGACTGATGGTGGAAAGGCCTGGACCTGACTTCTGAGTGTGTAATAAATGCCATAGATGTTTCATCAGATCAGAACAGAGCTGCTTTGCTCTCTTGCTTATGAGTTACGAGACAGTGCAGACATCTTCTCAGTCTCCAGACTTCAGAATGGACAGCCTACTCTCATCCATCTCTGTTGCTGCTTGCCAGGACTGGCCAACAGTCACACAGAGGTGAACTGCAATTGCCCTCATTTCCTATTTCTCTAGTTAGGCCTGCACTGGCAGGCATCCTGTAACTTTCGTTCCTTAGGGCAAGACGTCAGTACCTCGTCAATGAGAATATAGACTCCAAGTTCAATGAATTTCTCTCTATCGTTTTAAACAGCTATACCCTCTGAAACCTTCTCTCACATCCTTGACACAGTGTTCCTGAGGTGCCTCTATACATCTGTAATTATAATTTTGGAAATGTCTAACTTCAATAATCAGTTGCTTACCATTGCCTGTCACCAGCACTTGGTTGCTGATACAGAATTGTAACCATTGCAACATAACATGAAAAATGGTCTGTGATGGTCAATATGTAATAGTTACACATAAGTGTTTCGTTAAATGCCCATAGAATGTTCATCCCTACGATTTCAAATGGTTTGGATGCTTCCAGTAATCTTTGCAATGGTACTATTTGATAACTTGATGTCAGTATGTTGTGCACATAGTATACAATTCCTGATATACTACTCAACTTCCTGTCTCCTAATCCTCCACCAAAAATTCTTGACTACTCAGTAATCATTTGTGTTTTGACCCACAAGTACATGGTTGTGTGCTTGCCTTGACAGTTCATTCCTCAGAGCTACAGGTATACTATGCATGGTCTATGCTTTGTCGTTCTACATAGCAGCCACATGTGCACTGTAAATTAGCAGTCCAGCAGTCAGCATTAGCAGCCTTAACTTCCTGTCATTCAGGACGACTTTTGCCAAGAGCTTGCACATCCCCAATCTTCCTACTAGGTTGTTGGCACTGGCATATTTTTTACCTGGTTTGTGTACCATTTCATAAACAAAATCTCTCAATTTCGGAGACCAGTGCATCAACCTGCTCGAAGGATCCTTTAATCCTAGTAATCATTTCAATCCTTAATTTCTTCCTATACAATTAACAAGCATAAATACGTAATCCCATAAATAACAGCCAACATTTCTTTTTCTGTACTCAAGTAATTCTATTCTGTTTTATTCAGCTGTCTTGACATACATGCCACTAGGTGTTCTTTGCTGTCCTTATGTTAACTGAGAACACATCCAACTGCCAGACTGATTGTGTCACATGACAGAATAAATTCCTTTTCAGAATTTGGGACTACCAGTACTAGACTAATATTAAACGCTTCCTTTACTTTTTCAGACATGATCAGACACTCTGTTTACCACTGAACTTTAATAACCTATGTTGATGCGAAGTGGTAATTCTATACTCAGCATTAGTTGCACTGAACAAAGCCTTTTAAACATTTCGTCTAGTCACTCCGTCCGTGATCATCCAAGTGTTTAGAAAATACAGTTATGTACTGAAGATAAGCAATACATGGTTTCAGTTTCAGTCCTCTAAGCACTCCACCCAGTAACCGCTAGGAAGTGGCTGGCACTCTTCCAATTGGTGATAGGCACTCTTTTAATCCATCACAAGAAGTATTTACACTGACTTAGGCTGTCTAAAGTTTCTGTTGTGTTCGGTATAGGTTATGCATTCATGGTTGTCCATTCAGATATCAGTAATCGCAACAATATCTATATTTCTTTGTTTCATCTAATGGTTTCCTTGGTACGAATATGGCAGCTGCTCCCCATGGACTACAATCTCCTCGATAATGCCATCAGCCAAATCTTGACTGTTAAATTCTTCCATTATCAGACATACATGCCTAGGGATTCTGGACAACTTCTTGCACATCAGAGCTTTATTTCCGCTGGTGTCCTCTGTTGTATTGCTGGTAGTGGTCCACCATGGTAGAGCACATCTGCAAATTGTACTAATGAAGCTTTCATATCCGACTTACAGGGGCTGGAAGCACCACAAGAAATACATACTTGAATAATGGAGATAATAGCCAAACCTGTATGTTGCACTGTTGTATTTAAACATGAGCAACGCCTGTGAAGTGTCCTGAATACGTTGCAAGCGTCAGTTGTGGCCCGAACACTGTTCTATGTAGTTGTGAGCGCATTATGTCAGACCTGAGTGAATTCGAACGTGGGTAAATTGTTGGTGCTCATATGGTGGGCGCTTCTGTAAGCAAGCCAGCTGAAGTTCTAGTGCTTCAAGAGCCACCATATCTGACATTTATACTGTGTCTAAGGAAAGTGAAAGAACATCATCTGCTAAGTCAAAAAGCAGACGATAGTATGTGTTGAGTGATTCTGGTGGACTGTCATTGGAGAATATAGTGAAATAAAAGGACGGCAGCTGCAAAATCACTCCAGAACTTAATGTTACACTTACAAACCCTGTCAGCGAAAAATCAACATGAAGGGAGCTCCATAAGCCATGAATAGAAGGGTGAGCTGGAACACCAAAGAAGTCAGTGATGCAAATGCCAATGACAGAAAAATGTGGTGCCAAAGCCATAAAACGTGGACTATGGAGGAATCAAAGAAAGTCATTTGGTTCGATGACTCTTGCTCTACACTGTTTTCAAATTCTGTCTGTATTTCTGTTGCAAGAAAGAAACATTGTGGGGATTCTGAGATGGTTTGGACAGCCATATAATGGTATTCCATAGGCCCCATAGGTACTCTGCATGGTCGCATTACTGCCAAAGAGTATGTTACAATTTTGGCTATTAGGTCCATCGTACAATGTTAATTTCCCAATGGTGATTCTGTGTTCCACGACGACAAGACTCCTGTTCACACAGCTCGCTTCATCCAGGACTGGTTTTCATTAGCACAAAGGTGAACTGTCGCATCTAACCCTGGTTACCACAGTTACCAGATTTCAATACTGGGGCCTGCTTTGGAGAGAAGAGTGCGTAATCACTGACCACCTTCGTTATCATTACCTGAACTTGCCACTATCTTGTAGGAAGAATGATGCAAGGTTCCCTTGATAAACAACACAGGACCTGTATTTATCCAGTCTGAGACCTGGAAGCTGTCCTGAGTGCCAATGCTTTTCCTACGCCACATTAGGGAATTTTAATGTGTTATGTTGCGGTGCTTCCATATTTTTGTCCATCCCTTGTTTCTCTTCCATTAAAATGTAGATGCATTGATGGTATAACTAGAAAAGGTTCGTACTCGACCTCTCCAGATATCTTCATTCAGGGTGTCCACGTTGGCAATCAATAAACCCTTTTACAGACTTACCACATCAGACGCAAAATTATCCAAACTCACTAGAAACAGGCAATCTCTATCTATTTGTCTCATGTATACCACACTACTACGGACAAAACAAAGTAATACATAAAGATAGTCACTGCATTTCAGTGCTCTACAAGACATCACATTTCACTCTGTAGGATAGTACCCACTCTTACCCAGAGATACGTACCTGTAACCCTCGGTACTTCATCAAGCGAACTGAGGGTTAATGCATTTGTCTTTAGTTGCTTTCGTACCATCTTCATGATTGGTGAACCTTGTGAAGAACTAACATTTGTGATGGCCATTCTCAACTGATTCAATATCCCACTCACTTGGATAGTATACAGTGAAAGATCAATTTTAGCACAATGCTTATCCAGAAAGTCTAGCACATTAAAAAAATTTTACTCTCCCATTCCCGTAATATCTAGATGTGTAACACAACATAGGCAACTTGCTGCATCACCCACATGGCATTGTAGCCACTAACAGCTTTGGGAGTAGGTAACCAGGGCGATCATTAATTTGGCGTAGACTGTGTGTATAGTGTGCCCAGCATAGGCAGCAATTTGTTTGCCTCCACAACCTCCCTCCGGGAATGGACAGGAGCTGCATACACCCAGCCACAAAAAACTACAGGCCAGCAAGTTGTTTTCCAGTTGCAGAGTAGCAAGTCCTCAGCATTGGACTCTGCATGAGTACGTGTCGTGGCTATGAGGATCTGAATCCACAGGAGAAGACATGTAGACCCACTGAACTCACAGATCAATAGACAGAAAAACTGTGGACTCTCATAGGTCCCAGCTCGTAGTTGGATGTGGGTGGACTGAGATACCTGTAGCTAAAACGAGAAATATTTATATGGGCGTGCTTCATGCTTGTTTTTCTACACCAGAGGCTTCTTCCACTCAAGTCATAACAGAACCTCAGCCTTGGTAAGAGGTAACTGTGCCCTCTGCACCTTGGGTGGACCATCGTTCTGCTATGTCAGTACTTTTGCACTTCTGACCGCTCGACTTGCCAACAGTGTGAAGTAACTGTCTTTCGACCATAACAGCAGTTCTTCCTGAATCAGAGCTCCATACTGCGTAACTTGGTCAGCTAGGTTGATTCCTTCTCTGGATTGTTGCTGCACCTGGGGGTGATGCCTTAATTTTACTCAGCCGTGCCAAGTACATTATTTTGTGGTGCATCACTTCTATAGAAACAGAAAATACTGCATAATTGGTACAAAACAAAGTCTAGGGCTATATATAGATAAATGCTGAATGAAACATGTTTGGGGGTCAAGAGGGCAATGCTGTCGAATGTTACAGAAAGATCTCTCACAAAATCGAAAGAAATTCTGAACTTGAGTGAGGTTTATTAATGGTACTGTAACGTGCGCGCTGGGGCACACGATACTCATTAAAGCCTGTACTATGGTAAGTTGATGGGCTTCATCTTATGAGAAAGGATTTTTGTATAGATATTGACCGCGTGTACCTGAATGGAGGCAAATCAGACTTACACCCACTCTGTAATAACAATGATATGTCAAGCAAGTCCGGAATGCAACTACACGTTAGGATGGACAAAAAGCGACACAACAGATGCTACCAATTTGTTAATAATACGGTCGCCAGCCTAATTAGGCATTAACTAAGTTTCTTCCCTGTACAAGTTGATGTACATTCATGACAAACAACACGTAGTAACACTGCATAATATGGTAAATTTTAGAACCAGAAAATCTACTGAACTGATAATTTCACTTTCTGTACTGATATGGATAAACCATAAATACTACACCATAATGTTTACTACAAAACTTCGTACTGTCTATTGATCTGATTAAAATCGGGCATAGGTTACCCTAGAAATAGTAATTTCGAGCCACAAACAAAATGTAAATTTTAATAAAGATAAAACACTGATAAATTTTGGCTTTTATATTGACTTTAACTTTGCTGGTCAAATCAGTTTAGAACACTTCAGAATTCAAATGAATAAAAAAAAGGGGGGACCCTGAAACCGTTATGGTCACTGTATTCAAAAATTTGATTATTGAAATTATTATGTTCTCAAGATTTCCAATATATGAGTTACTACTCTTTTTATCTCATTTCCTGCTCATTTAAATACCATTATATCTGTCTCGAAATAATTAAACTTCATTACTAAATCAGTCTCAAAAATATCTTCCAACTTTGTCAGACCTCCGTTATTCGTTAACTGGTTCATTAACAAAACAGTTCTTTAAACATCATTCTAACATAACTAGGTCTGCAGGTAATTATTATTAACACAAACTTTAATTTTTCATTTCGGGACACTTGGATTGCACAACATTTGGAAAGGATCCTGTCTAGGTTAGTTGTGAGGATAATTAAATGATAGGACAGTTCTGGTAAAATTTAAGTTGTTATTGAACAGTATGGAACAACAGTAACACTGGTCCATACGAATACAGTACTAAAAAGTTCAACCTGTTCTTATCGATGCGGCAGTTGGCAGGCGGCGAGATGGCGAGGCACAGAGCACACATACAACCACAGCAATGGCTCTTGACGTATCAGCACTTTACTTCTTCTTAGCGTCGCAATACTTTTCCATTTAGTGCCTATGGAATTTTGCCATGCTGTATAGGCGTTGGAACGGCATATCCGAGGCTCAATGAAACTACGTCTTCCAGGAGAGCCTCCTCAATCCAGAACATGTTGCTCAGACCAATGCCCAACTCCAACTACTACTGCTGAGCCCGTTATGCCGTGCAGCGCCCGTGTGCATTTTCCCGCGCTCGCCTGCCATCCACCTTTTACCACTCCCTTACAAGTCGGGTATTCACCCGAGGTTTTACATTCTACGTATTCTAATACATTGCCTACGTATGGACCAGACGCACAGTTACAATTTTTAAACATGTTACAACAGTCTCAACGTTTGTTACACTTCAAATCTATTACAATATTGCTTGAAATTTGACATAAACATTAATATTTACATTGAAAATTGTTTATCGTTTTCTTAACACAATGGCATGAAACAAAAAAGAAATGAAATCAGAACATCGATTACACTAATTTATCGAAAATCAGAAGAAACAATTATTATATGTACAATAGTACAGCGTTGTTGTTGTCACATATGCCCCTGTTTCCAGTAAATTTCACTAAGTGCAAATTTGATGGGAACACTAAACTTTGTATTTATACAGTGGTTCTGAATAAAATTTTGTATCACTAAACTTCCTTTCTCTCATATCATACAGGTCTATACTTTTTAATGTATCGAGAACATTTACCTATCATTTACTTAAGTGCCTTTGGCACAGTCCTCCCTCTTATCAGAACATGATTTAAATAGCAAATTACTTATTATTAAATTTCTCAGAGAAATAAATTCAAAATCTGAAACACAAACACTTATCTACAAAAGCAGATACAAATACCTATATATACTATAAAACAATTTGTTGCTGCTTGCATTGGATGGCACTCCATTTCCTTATTTACTAATAAACACACAATATTAATTAGAAAAATCACTACATATATTTGCTGCCTATTATTCATATTTGGGCAGTCCATTTCGCATCATTTTATCACATCACCTGCACCACACTTACAATGCTCCTTTGACTATTTATCTGCCCTCATGGGTGTTTGGCAGTCCTTCATATTATGATTTATTTACTGCCCACTTTGGTTTTTTGGCAGTCCCATCTTTTATCTGGCTTACAGCATTTACTTTTTCTTTTCAGTCCTTTTCTCCATACATCTTTACATTTATAGTACATTTGGTAATCTGAAACTCACATAACTACATTAGCACACTGACATTGGTATACATACATTTACAAAGATTTGTTACATTTAGAATAAAATACACTCCTGGAAATGGAAAAAAGAACACATTGACACCGGTGTGTCAGACCCACCATACTTGCTCCGGACACTGCGAGAGGACTGTACAAGCAATGATCACACGCACGGCACAGCGGACACACCAGGAACCGCGGTGTTGGCCGTCGAATGGCGCTAGCTGCGCAGCATTTGTGCACCGCCGCCGTCAGTGTCAGCCAGTTTGCCGTGGCATACGGAGCTCCATCGCAGTCTTTAACACTGGTAGCATGCCGCGACAGCGTGGACGTGAACCGTATGTGCAGTTGACGGACTTTGAGCGAGGGCGTATAGTGGGCATGCGGGAGGCCGGGTGGACGTACCGCCGAATTGCTCAACACGTGGGGCGTGAGGTCTCCACAGTACATCGATGTTGTCGCCAGTGGTCGGCGGAAGGTGCACGTGCCCGTCGACCTGGGACCAGACCGCAGCGACGGACGGATGCATGCCAAGACTGTAGGATCCTACGCAGTGCCGTAGGGGACCGCACCGCCACTTCCCAGCAAATTAGGGACACTGTTGCTCCTGGGGTATCGGCGAGGACCATTCGAAACCGTCTCCATGAAGCTGGGCTACGGTCCCGCACACCGTTAGGCCGTCTTCCGCTCACGCCCCAACATCGTGTAGCCCGCCTCCAGTGGTGTCGCGACAGGCGTGAATGGAGGGACGAATGGAGACGTGTCGTCTTCAGCGATGAGAGTCGCTTCTGCCTTGGTGCCAATGATGGTCGTATGTGTGTTTGGCGCCGTGCAGGTGAGCGCCACAATCAGGACTGCATACGACCGAGGCACACAGGGCCAACACCCGGCATCATGGTGTGGGGAGCGATCTCCTACACCGGCCGTACACTACTGGTGATCGTCGAGGGGACACTGAATAGTGCACGGTACATCCAAACCGTCATCGAACCCATCGTTCTACCATTCCTAGACCGGCAAGGGAACTTGCTGTTCCAACAGGACAATGCACGTCCGCATGTATCCTGTGCCACCCAACGTGCTCTAGAAGGTGTAAGTCAACTACCCTGGCCAGCAAGATCTCCGGATCTGTCCCCCATTGAGCATGTTTGGGACTGGATGAAGCGTCGTCTCACGCGGTCTGCACGTCCAGCACGAACGCTGGTCCAACTGAGGCGCCAGGTGGAAATGGCATGGCAAGCCGTTCTACAGGACTACATCCAGCATCTCTACGATCGTCTCCATGGGAGAATAGCAGCCTGCATTGCTGCGAAAGGTGGATATACACTGTACTAGTGCCGACATTGTGCATGCTCTGTTGCCTGTGTCTATGTGCCTGTGGTTCTGTCAGTGTGATCATGTGATGTATCTGACCCCAGGAATGTGTCAATAAAGTTTCCCCTTCCTGGGACAATGAATTCACGGTGTTCTTATTTCAATTTCCAGGAGTGTAGTTTCAGTATAAGATACAGCACATTTACTGCAGATTGCTCTCTGAGTGTACTTAGGTCACTCACTCCTAGGAACATACAGTTTCAGGTCCACAACGTTTCTTACACCTAAAGGTCTCTTGGATTTTGGGTAGATCAGGTAGTAAGCATTATCATGTGGAATGTTCTGTATTATGTACAGTCCATTATAAATATATTTAAATTTGGATATTTCATGGTTCAGTTCACTAGATTTTTTGTGGGTTTTTAAAAGAACATAATCCCCAATTTTAAATTTTGACACTTTCAGATTTTTATCATGTCTTTTAGATCTAGATTCAGCTTTTTGCTTTTCCCTTTTTCTGACTAATTCTTTCTTTTGAGTCAACCCCAAGCTTGTACAAGGTGGAAACTCCAGTTTTTCCTCAATTAAACTTTTACTTCTACTGCCTAACAAAATTTCTTCCAGTGGGAACCCAGTAGTTTCATGATGTAAGGTGTTCATGACATTCTCAAAGTCCAATATAAATCTGCCCCAGACTCTAAATCATGCCCCTTCCTGTTTTTTCCAAAACGCACCTTAGTCGACTGTGACATCGTCCCAAGATACGTTTCTGACCTGTGAACCATTTATATCTGGCGGCTTTCTAGGTTTCTGGAGTTCAAAGTCTTTACTTACTTGAACTCTTTGCAAAATATACCCTGAGTCGTCAGGTGGCTCTTTCTTTCTTTGTTCAGTCTCAACATCTGGATTTTGTTTTGAAACTTCGTCATCAGAAGGTACAATATCGCAATTAGCTGTATTCCCATTACTTTCATTAGTACCGAAATACTCGTCATCTGAACTATCGTCTGAATCCGACCATTCTGGATCGCTTTCAGGTTCTAACATAAAAGCTTTTCTGAGCAGGCACTAAGTTCTTCCTCTGCATTTTCGTCAGGCTTTAATTTTAACTCAGTATCCTCTTTTGACAAAACGACCTCATTATCAGCTTTACTCACATCTACTGTTACTTCATATTTAGCGTAATCCTCGTGGGCCTCAATTACTTTTAGGTAGTTACCTGCCCCTTCCCCACGGTGCTTTTCAGTAGCAGCTTGTACTGTTGGCGGATCGTTAACAGAAGTTACTTCCTCGTCAATGCTTAGGATTTCATCCTCCCAATTCCTTCCTATCTTTAACCTTCGTCCTATCGGCAGCACGCGTACTTTGCGCGGCGCTATTTACTCTCTCCTCTTTAAATTCGGGCCACGTCACCTTATCGACGTCCCTATTATTTCCTTTTTCGCTAATTAACCTCCTTGCCTCATATTCCTTCTTAAAATCCTCCCACTCACATTGCTTGAGGCCCTTGTACAGATCGTCGATCTGCACACGCCAATCAGTTACTTCCGCTAATTCATTCTCGCCATTTACTTTATTGCTAACACTGCTAACCACACTGCTCTGTGTATCCACTGTTCCATCTATTATTTCCTTCGCCGCGGAATTACCACTCGTAATGTATTCACCAGCTCTTACGGCAATGTTCGTACCTAATGCTGCCGCATTGCTAGCGGCTTCTCTCTGAACAGCTGTTCTGCTAGACTGGGCCGTTGCCCTCTGATGCTCCACTCGCCTGTTAACATGTATCGCTCTGCGCGGCGAAGATGACTGATCGCTCGCACCTGACGCTTGTTTCGCAGCAACACGTTGCGTCGTTCCACGCCTGTCTCTAACCTGTCTCGTACTGTCCGCTTTCGTTTGGCCCGCAACGTTCGCGGAAATCAGTTTCCCGCGTCATTATTATTTTGTGCGGTGTACCCTCTACCGCGACCTGGATAACTCGCTCTTCCTCTGCCTCTGCCTCTACCTCTCTGTATCACGTTGACGCGAAACCCATCGCCGTCATTTCTCTCGTTATTATTGCGGTTATTCCTATTACTAAAATTCTGATAATTGGCACGACTTTCCTTCAGTGGTCTTCGTCTTCGACCCTTTCGAGAAATGCTTGGAAGCTACGATGATTGCTTCCCACGTATCTCTTTGAATCTTCTGGAAGCTTTTTATATAGCTCCCATACGATTTCAGAATCGGATCTTCTCCCTCTTAAGTGAGTCAACTTCCAGTACCAGTATTCGCAGAAATCTTTCAAAGAATTCCTGCCCCTGTTATCATGAAGTTTGGCCATGACAAATTCGCGCCACAAATGATCCTGTTTTTGTTCGGACCAATATTCTTCCGTAAATTTTTGTTTAAATTCTTCGAACGTCATTTGTTCGGTATTCAAGTTAATTCCCCAGCGCTTAGCATCACCTGCTAAGGCGCTAATTACTACGTTTATCTTTTCCTGATCAGACAAGTGTTCAGGAAACATCCTCTCGCAATATTTGATGAAATCCAACGGATGCCATCCGTTGTTTCTTGGCGGGATCGAAGCGTTCCTCACCTTCCAACAGCTTCGTAAGTGGTGTGCCATTACAGACAACACCAGGCCTATCTTTGATTTTACTCTCGAGATCGAAAATTTTGCCTTGAATTTTCGATGTATTTTGTTCACACTTTTGTACACATCCGGTAACTTTCTCGCCTAAATCTCTTTCAGTGTCTGAAACTGCCCTTTTCAATTGTGAGATTCCGTGTTGACATTCGTTTGATCTCAGTTTTAACACCGAAAACTTTTTCGTCTACTTTTGTTTCAACTAGAGGCTCTACTTTCTCTTGGATGTTGAGAATTTCAACATCAAACCTACTGTTAATGTTGTCAATTTCCCTCTGCATAGTATCCATATTTTTATTAATTGTGTCAATTTCAAACTTCATAGTATTTACCACAGAACTTAAATTACCCACTTTTTGTTCTACCTGTTCTATTTGTTTACTAATTTTGATTCCTTGTTGTTCGACCTGTGCTTTAAGCTGACCAACTTGTGTGATAACTTTTTCGCCTAAATTTCTTTCAGTATCTGAAAGTGCCTTTTTTAACTGTGTTTTAAGCTGATCATTTTGTGTTTTAAGCTGCTCATCAACGTGTGTTTTAAGCTGATCATTCTGTGTTTTGAGCTGCTCACTCTGTCCTGCAATTTGTTTGGTTAATTGTTCAAATAAATCGTTCATGCTTAAAATTTTCACACTGTTTTGTTCTACGGAATCGGTGTGTTCCGATCCTACATCAAAATTTTCTTTCGATTCTTTCTTTATCTGTAAAGAATCAAACATGTCAGTGGATTCGTTCACGTACCCACTATCATCTACAAAGTCATCCTCTACTTCCTGTTCTATTCCTTGCTGTGTTCGAGGCAATCTCGACATTTCAATCTGTTCGTTAACATGTTCGTGATGTCGTATGTACGCCAATTGTCTTCCGCTAACGCCATCTGTTATCTGGCCGCGTAAACTCCTGCTATTGCCACCCGCATTTTCCATTACGCTCGGCACATCTACTGTGTCTACGTTCCTGTCCATATTGAATGCAAATTACACCTCACTGCCGCACTTGACGTTCACTGCTATTTACTTTACTGACTAATATTGCAATTCGTGCCACTGAACATCCACTGTTCGGTATTCACATTAATTTGTGACCGATAGCAACTGGATGTCCTGTCACTGGGAGCCACTTGTAACACTCGCGCTGGGACACACGATACTCATTAAAGCCTGTACTATGGTAAGTTGACGGGCTTCACCTTATGAGAAAGGATTTTTGTATAGATATTGACCGCGTGTACCTGAATGGAGGCAAATCAGACTTACACCCACTCTGTAATAACAATGATACGTCAAGCAAGTCCGGAATGCAACTACACGTTAGGACGACCAAAAAGCGACACAGCAGATGCTACCAATTTGTTAATAATACAGTCGCCAGCCTAATTAGGCATTAACTAAGTTATTTCCCCGTACAAGTTGATGTACGTTCGTGCCAAACAACACGTAGTAACACTGCATAATATGGTAAATTTTAGAACCAGAAAATCTACTGAACTGATAATTTCACTTTCTGTACTGATATGGATAAACCATAAATACATAACACTACACCATAATGTTTACTACAAAATTTCGTACTGTCTATTGATCTGATTAAAATCGGGCATAGGTTACCCTAGAAATAGTAATTTCGAGCCACAAACAAAATGTAAATTTTAATAAAGATAAAACACTGATAAATTTTGGCTTTTATATTGACTTTAACTTTGCTGGTCAAATCAGTTTAGAACACTTCAGAATTCAAATGAATAAAAAAAAGGGGAGACCCTGAAACCGTTATGGTCACTGTATTCAAAAATTTGATTATTGAAAGTATTATGTTCTCAAGATTTCCAATATATGAGTTACTACTCTTTTTATCTCATTTCCTGCTCATTTAAATACCATTATATCTGTCTCGAAATAATTAAACTTCATTACTAAATCAATCTCAAAATTATCTTCCAACTTTGTCAGACCTCCGTTATTCCTTAACTAGTTCATTAACAAAACAGTTCTTTAAACATCATTCTAACATAACTAGGTCTGCAGGTAATTATTATTAACACAAACTTTAATTTTTCATTTCGGGACACTTGGATTGCACAACATTTGGAAAGGACCCTGTCTAGGTTAGTTGTGAGGATAATTAAATGATAGGACAGTTCTGGTAAAATTTAAGTTGTTATTGAACAGTATGGAACAAAAGTAACACTGGTCCATACGAATACAGTTCTAAAAAGTTCAACCTGTTCGTATCGATGCGGCAATTGGCAGACGGCGAGATGGCGAGGCACAGAGCACACATACAGTAGAAACCTCCGATGCCGAGTCTGTGGCCGAATTAGCGCTACCACTGCGAGACAAGATCTTCTAGCTCGACTATCACCAGATCTCACTATGGAACAACAGATGAAGCTACTTACCATTCGTCAAGAATTCTCTGAATGCTTCAATCCACAGGTGAAGAGCGAATTAGACAAATCGACGGTGGAGCACCGGATTAGCACTGGACACCATCAACCAATAAGCCAGAGGGCATACCGCGTGTCAACAATGGAACGTCGAATACTTTGCGACGAGGTAGAGAAAATGATGAAGAATGACATCATTCAGCCTTCGCAGAGCCCATGGTCGTTACCAGTGGTTCTTGTCAGGAAGAAGGATGGTAGTTGGCGCTTTTGTGTTGATTACAGGAAGCTTAATATGATAACTAAAAAGGACGTTTACCCTCTTCCACGAATTGACGATACACTAGATTGTCTGAAGACGGCTAAGTTTTTCTCAACCATCGACATAGACTCGGGATACTGGCAAATGGAAGTAGATGAGGCTGATCGTGAGAAAACTGCATTCATCACCCCTGAGGGCCTGTATGAATTTAAGGAAATGCCGTTTGGTTTTTGTAATGCACCAGCAACTTTCGAACAGATGATGGATAATCTCCTAAGAAACCTGAAGCGGACGATGTGTCTTTGTTATTTAGATGACATTATAGTGTTCTCAGAGACATTAAGATGAACACATAAAAAGACTGTGGGCCGTTCTTAAGTGTCACCAACAAGTCGGATTGAAACTTAATCCAAGAAAGTGTCTCTTTGGAGCAAAAGAAATCAAAATACTTGCACACCTTGCGTCAAACGAAGGTGTGCGGTCAGACCAAGAAAATGTGAAATCTATAACGGACTTTCCTATTCCTAAAAGTATTAGAGATGTGATAAACTTCCTCAGATTATGTTCTATTACTGTTGTCTTATTAAAGACTTTTGTATCAAAGTCAGGCCACTACAAGAGTTGTTAAAAGCCGATGCTAAATTTATCTGGGTGGTGCTCAACAAGATTCTTTCGATGTGCTGCGAAAAGCTCTGACGATTGACCCTGTACTTGGTCTGTATGATGAGAGAGCACCTACAGAACTACACTGAGATGCCAGTGGCTATGGGATCGGTACTGTTCTGGTGCAAATTTCGGATGGAAACGAGAAGGTTTATAGCCTATGCTTCTAGGACACTTGCAAAAGCCGAGAGAAACTACTCAACTACAGAAAGAGAATATCTTGCTGTGATCTGGGCCATGTGCATACTTTGACAGTGTCTCACTGGAAGGCACAGATGTTACAGACCATCATTCACTTTGTTGGATGACAGGTCTTAAGGATCCAACAGGATGACTCGCCAGGTGGGCACTACATCTTCAAGAGTATGACGTTACCATAGTGTACAAAGGTGGAAGAAACCACCAAGGTGCCGACTGTCTGTCAAGAAATCCTGTGCAGGACCATCAAGACTACGATGAAGATAGTGACTGTCTCGCTGCACACCAGGATCTCTCTACTGAGCAGAAGAAAGACGTCAAGATATCTCAAATTATGCTTGCCCTAAATCGGTCAGAGGATGTGAAAGGACAATTTAAGGTAGTTAATGGATTACTTTGCAAGAAAAACTTTGATCCGTTGCGCTTAGATGTTCTACAGAAATTCCATGACACACCTGAAGCCGTACATTTAGGATTTATTAAGACATACGATACGATCCGCAAGAGATTTTTCTGGTTAGGTATATTTAGGAGTGTCTGTCACTATGTGTCGCACTGTTGAGAGTACCAGAGGAGAAAGGCAGTTCCTCAGAAACCATCTGGCCGACTCATACCAATTCCACCAGCAGAAACGCCTTTCCAGCGTATTGGGATCGACCTCCTCGGACGATTTCCAACGTCTACTAGAGGCAATAGATGGATTATGGTTTGTACTGATTATCTGATGCGCTATGCCATTACAAAAGCCGTGAAAACAGCCGAAGCATTTGAGGTAGCCAAATTCATCGTAAAAAACATTGTATTAAAACACCGTGCCCCAAGGTCGTTAATTACGGATCGAGGTAAAGTTTTTCAATCGAATCTTGTCACAGAGATAAACTGTCGGTGCAACATTACTCATCACATGACGACTGCCTACCATCCGCAAACTAACGGGGTTACTGAAGACCTTGGCCAACATGCTATCAATGTTCGTCAATGTTGAGCAGAGCAACTGGAATGAGAGGCTACCTTTCGGAACGTTTGCCTACAACACCGTCAAACATGACACCACAGGATTTACGCCATATTTCCTGGTGCATGGGTGTGAGGCGACGACTACGATGGACACGGTGTTTCCGTTACATCCTGATGACGTGGACGACGACAACATCGGCCAAGTGTTAACCAGAGCTGAGGAAGGTCGGCAGTTAGCTCGACTCCGCACGCTGTAGGCTCAAGAAAACGATCGCCGAAGGTACGACGCGAGCCATCGCCCTGTTGTCTACCAGCCTGGTGACCTCGTCTGGATCTTCACTCCTGTTCGGAAGGTTGGGCTCTCTGAGCAGCCTCTCAGGCGCTACTTTGGACCTTATAAGGTTGTAAGACAGTTGTCTGATGTTACTTATGAAGTTGAAGATTTCGACCCCGACACAAGATGACGAAAGATAAGAGATACGGTTGTAACCTCCCCCTCACTTATCGACCTTAATGACAGTGAAAAATTAAACCGCGTGTACCTAATTGAAATTTGGGAAAAGCAATCATCACCGAAGTTAATCTGTCGGTAAAGAGGGAGGAAAGGGTTACATCTAAATGAAAGGAAAAATGCTAATGAAACAGGTGGAAATTAATTTTGAAAAGGGGTAAAGTTAATAAAGAAAGTAAATGTGCGGCCGTTACATTAACAATTAACTAGCGTTAATTAGATATTTGAGATTTGGGGGAAATTATGGTCGCCAGTCCTAAGGACAATTACTATAGTAACTGAAAAAGAAAGGTTATTACACATATAATTAGCACTAGAAGTGTGGCAACTGAAGGTTGACACGTGTAGTGTGAAAACTGAAAGTTTGTCAGAAGTAATAAATTTCGCTACACTCTGACTTAATTTAGCAAAAGAATTAATAAAACAGGAAAATCGAAAGTTAATTTAGTGACTGAAGTTAATAGTGAGTTTTCTTTCTGAAGCACATCGAAATTCAGTAAAATACGGTTAGTCTTGGACTACCTCAACAATCATTTCAAAAGCTACTTGAATCTACGCAATTTAGAAATAAGAGATTTAACTTTGAACTTGAATTAAATGATTCTGAACAATTAACTATAGTAAAATTTCGTACGTACCAAGCTGAGCTGCAGTCATAGGTAAGCTAAAATATGGTAACAAAACTCGCACTCTTAATTTGTGCTTGTGTAATCTAAGTATTGTAGCCAGCTATGAATACTTTAACTGAACTTTGAAATTAAAGCAGTGAAATGCTATATTATTATTTTAATGCTGGCGTTTGAATTTCAACGACACTCAGGTTCATTCCGGAAAAGGAAGGGGCCCTGCTTAGTAATGCAATTGGGACAATGAGCAACAAATGTTCATGCTAAGTTGCTGTAATTATAGTTACGAAAATGGTACAGTTTGAAAAGCTGAGGTCTGCCATACAGTTCTAGAACTTTACGTGCTTCCAGTCTTCCTTGTTGGTTGATTGAAGGTTTGAAGCCGTCGATCGAGGAGGTGGCGACAGTCACTCATTGTCGTCCGTCGCTGTTGCAGAAGCTGGATGTTGGCGCGCCTTCTTCTCGACACGGTCACCAGGCAAAACGGGCTCTTGATGTGCGCCAGCTAATGCTTCCCGTCCGCGACACCATGTCAGAAACTATCATCGCGAGTCGAGCGCAATTACATTCTACCAAACCCCGAAAGCGCGGCAACTCGCGGGAGCTTCGCACAACACACCTGCTCCACTCGCTACTCCAGCCAGACCCTCTCTCTGCTCTGCTCGCGCTCCACGCGGCAGAGTTAACACTACCAAAGATCCTAAACACTCTGGTTCTCCACACGACCTATCGACGTATTCGTTCGATAGCATAGTTTTCCCTAGGCAAGACCCAGCGTAAAAATACAAATAATATTTACAAAACAACCAATTATACATCGACATAAATGCATAAATATATATATATATACAAACAGTAAAACAATTACAATATATAAAGAGACAGAAATGTCATATCTTGAGGTAACAAAACAAGGAAAAAAATGATAGTACAATAGATGGAAATAGGAGGATATGCATTTCCGGCGTTACACGCTCCACGTCCTTCGAATGAAGCCCTATAAGGATCCTTCAACCCAGGGTAAATTCGAAGCTCCAGCGACAGGCAACAAGCGGAAAGGTGACGAAGAATGTAGCGGCAAGGAAAGTTCTAAGAAGATCATCGCCAGGGTGAACATCAGTCATAGGGAGTCAGAGTATGCAGGTCCGATGACTCGTTCCCGGTCTAGGAGGACGTAACACCGAGACGCTGTTCTCCTAAGGAGGCAGCAATGTCGCAAGAAAAGCTGACTAGCCCAGTCGCCGTAGTGTAGTGGTTATGGTACTAGGCTGTTGCATGGAGGGCCGTGAGTTTCAAACTCACCTCAACTGTAAAGTTTTAGTTTCTATATTCGGTTTGAGTACATTCTAGTAGTATCCACAAATGGCAAGAATCGTTGTACTGGAATGTTCTGTAGCTGTATATATACCATATGTGTCCTGGTCGGAGGCAGTTCATTCTGCGCTCTTGTATATGTAAGTGCTGAATAAACTTTCGTTAAGTGAAGTTAGTGTTCGTAATTCATCTGCTTACACCTTCTTCTACGTGACAATATCACTACCCGAAATCTTGCAGGAACTGAAATACTACAAGAGTGTACATGGACTTTGCAGGACAGATATTAGGTGGCGTGTTCTTCAACGCTGCTTTTTCGTCGTCTAGTAAGTATCTACGCTTGCAGAGTGAAGAGACGTCGGGCAGAAGCTGTACTGAGGTAGTTGGTCGTTTATTTTGAACAGTACAACGAACGATATTTTTAACCCGCTTGCCGCAATTGGTGCATTGGCTGGGAACAATAATCGGAAAGTTCGGATGTGTAGGAACTTTAAAAAAGCAGCAGTGTAAAGTGAACCCTGATAAGTGAAAGACACATACGCAAAGAACTAGAGTGCAACGTTAGTAGTGAGATGAAATACAGCGAGAACAACTGATGGAACAAGTTAGCCGACGACACTGGCGACATATGAATATCGAGAGGCGACGCGCTATTGCAGCAGGCGATCGTAGCAGTTGGTAGCCGTGGCTGGAGCGTGGACCCACCACTGGGACCGATGAGGGCAGAGCCTAGTGAACGGACACGCTGTAGCACCTCGCCATGAAAAAAGATAAGTAGTGTTCTACTTCGTTGTGTGTGTGCATGTGCCAAGAAACTTTGCAACGTGGCAGAAAATAAAAATCTGGAGGTCGTAAAGGAGAGACTGGGGGTAGATTTGGGGAATATAAAAGATGAAAATGATACCATGATTGGTAATTTTAGTTCTGATGTATCACAAGCTAATGATAGTGGTTTACCTGATGCAATGTCTGCTAGTTATGGAGTAGAAAATGAACTGAGAATGGTGGAAGCCAATGCTAAATATATACCTGTTACTGTTACTTATATGGTACAGGAACCAGTGTCAGTGGCTTGTGAACCAAAAGATAGTGTTTCTGAAATGTTAGCAAATATTTTGAAAAAAATTGGATAGACTGGGTTCCGAAATTAAAACAGTATTAAGTTCTGATATTGACAATAAAATATGTAAAGTGAGTTTTGATATTGATATTTAAATGAATAAAATGTGTTCAGATATAACAACTTCTTTAAGTTCTGAAATAAATGATTTACATACTGAAGTTGATCAGGGGTTTTGCTAATTTGTCAGTTGAAATGGAATCAAAGTGGAAAACAAAATTTCGAATTTCAGGGATGCTTGGAAAAATGATTTGACTTTGTTTAGTAACAACATTAAAAGTGGGCTTAGTCAGGTTAAACAAGAATGTAATACTACTGTTGTAACAGTAAAAAAATGAATCAACAACGCAAATTGAGCAACTTGCTGAGGACAACCAGCAATTAAAACAACTAGTACATTCAGAACTAGATAAAATTCAGGAACAAGTCATAGGTGTAGAAAAACAGTGTGATGAAAGACATGTTTAACTGGAAAATAGAATTAAAGAAGGAAAAGATGTATGTGCAAAGTTTGGTGTGCAGGAGGCTAATAAAATTACTGACATAGAAACTAACATCCAGCAATTCAGTACCAGTGTGAATGAGCAATTTAGTGAGCATGAGCGTAGACAAACCTGAGTAGAGCAAAATGTTAGTAACAATAGTGATTGCATAGTATCTAGTGGTGTAACAGAATCATCTGAAACTGCCTATGTTACTCATCGCCAATTTTTACGATTTGATCCTAGTAAAAATATGCATCCAGAGGAATTTTGGAGTGATTTGAGGATGTATTACCCAAATATTTGAGTGATAGAGAAAAGA
Organism: Schistocerca cancellata; assembly: GCF_023864275.1. Classification (NCBI taxonomy): domain Eukaryota; kingdom Metazoa; phylum Arthropoda; class Insecta; order Orthoptera; family Acrididae; genus Schistocerca; species Schistocerca cancellata. The sequence continues at coordinate 374,446,875 of NC_064628.1, forward strand.
TAGGTTTCATTACGTCAAATTTAAGGGGAGAAGCTAGAATTTGGGGTAATTTGGCTCCAGATAAATATAAGAGATTAATGGAGTTCAAGCAGGCGTTTTTTGAAGAATATTGGGGAAAGAGGAAACAAATGGAAGTGTTGAATAAATTCTGGTCATGGGAAAAGTATGATCCTAAGAAGGGAAGTGTCAAAAGATTTGTACAGAAATGGGTAACTACTTTATCCTATTTGAATTCTTAAGTGGAAACAGAGCAAATAATTATGGGAATTGAAAACAAGTTGCAGTTGTATTGGAGGAACAAACTAATTTTGGCACCCAGGGATGATATTGACAGGTTTATTCACTATCTTGAAAGGGTAGAAAATATTTTTAAAAAGTGCTAGGAGAGATTACAGGCCTCCTGCTAGATCAAATGACAACAGAGTTGATGTTAATGTAAACAGAATAGGTGTACAGAGAACAAACAGTTATAGAGGAAGATACCAATGGAGAGGAGGTACTGTTGGAAGCCAGTTCAATGACCAAGAGTGATACAGCGACGGAAGGCAGCAGCCATTAGCTGACATAATGGACTGGCGCAGACCACCAGATGACAGGAATATCGGAGGCAATGACCGCATAGAGGAGGGAAACTGAAGGCAACTGTAATGGCGCTAGCGTTTACAGACTGAAATCGAGTAAGTTAAACTCACTAGCGAAATCATTTGTGAGAAGGGCACCTACTGAATTATCTTGGGAGTAATATAACAGAAATCAGGAGGACAGAAGAGAATGACACTCAATAACAGTTTGTTTATCCAGGAAATAAAGTACCATTTTGTGAGAAGAAAAGTCAAAATAAAGATCATAGGAACCATGTTAATGAGGAACAGGTGGTAGAAAGTAAAGATTTAGATCAGGAGGAGGGGGTGAATCAGCGCTGCGAAACAGATGAGTGGTTACCCATAGACTGTGGAATTAATACCATAATAGTGGAAACAGTATCAGAAGTAACAGAGGCAGAGTATGATAGGGCTGAGGAATTTTTGAATAAGTATGAGGAGTAATTTCAGTAAGTGAGGAAGAAGAAGCAGCAGAGGAGAAAGAAGGGGGTAAAGTAGATAATTCAGACAACACCGAGGGAAGGGTTGCAGAATCAGAGGTTATTTCAGAAGATGAGGATAGAGAAAAATGTGACGTTTTTTCAATGTTGAGCAGTTTAGTGAAAGCTGCCAATAGTAATGAAGAGAAAGAGGACCCAGTTAAGGTTGTGTACTTTCCACAGAAGGGGTAGGTTTTGATAGGCGAAAAGTAGTGCAGGATTTACTAGGTGAAACTGAGTCTGTATTCAGAAAAGAATATATTGGACAACCTATAATTGAAGTAATGGTGTTTAAAGAAAAGGTTCCTTGTTTGATAGATAGTGGTTCTGAGGTGTGTGCAGTGTCACAGAATTTTGTAAATGCCCTACCTGAAAGTAAAGAAGTAGTTTTCATGCCAGTGAGTGGATTAAAAGTTATTTTGGCTAAGGGGAAAAGTAAAAAGGTAGTTAAATAAAGAATTATGTTACCAATCGCTCTAGGTGGGGTACAAATGGAGCAAAACTTTTTTATTGATGGACTAAGTGTAGAAATGTTAGTAGGGGGCGATTTCTTAACTAAATGCAAAGGGTGGGTCAATTTTGGAACTAATGATATGATGGTTAGAATGAATGGAAAACTGGTAACTATTCCTTTCGTTGGCAAAAGACATTATGAAGATAATGAGCAAAATGATATTCTAATACGATACTGTAGGACCACAGAGATGATCAAGGGCTATAATGAATATGGAGAAAGTAAGGAATTAGGTCCTTCTGAGAAAAGGGGATGGTGTAATGCACAAATTTTGACAAAAGACATATTGGAGGAGTAAGTAGATAGCAACAACTAGGATGCCTCAGGGGACATACATTCTTTGGGTCATTAGGTGTTTCACGGACACTAGGCATCCTGAGTTGGCAATATTACTTCCGTTTCATTTCGTATTGTCAGCATTCCTCTTCATCATCCAGAACTTTTGCTATCTTCTTTCCTTCTTCTCTATTATTGTAAATAGTAGCTGTTAAGAGTTCATAAAATGAAACTTGGACGTTTTATATTTGATGTCTATGATTCAGCAGAAAGTAATTTGGTAGACACTGAGAGAAAAAAGTATGTAGTAGATGTAGGTAAGTAAAGAGATATAAGGTAGATAAGTTTGAAAGTAGTAATTGAAAGTAATATGAGGAAACAAACCAGAATGAAAGAGGAATGAAAGTGCCACAGAAAAGAATACTGTATGTGAATAGTTTTCTGAAGTTTTGGAATTTGTAAAAAATATTGTGATGAGGTGGTTGTGTTAGAGGCAGGAGAGAGTTGCCTGCTAGGTTGGTAAATGAATTTTGCATAAGATGTGTATTTCAGAGCTACCAAAGCGGATATGAGACATTTCAGTATTTTCTGGAAAGTGTGTATTCTTCTATATAATGTGTATAAGATGTTTTGCAGAGTCGCAGAAGGTGGCCTGAATGATTTTTAGTGTATTTAATGATTTTATACTTTCTTTATGTAATGTGTATAGGATGTTTGCAGAACCGCAGAAGTTGGCACAAATGATTTTCAATGCACTTAATAATGTTTTATTCTCATTATGTATAATTGCTCATTTTATGTAAAGTCATGAAACTTAAAGAGTAACTACAGAGGAAATTTTTTTCTGAAATAAAGTTAAGAATGAAATTGTGTATACATTTTTTGAATAAGCAATGCTTTCAACAGGAACTTGCTTAAGGCCTAAAATGATTTGTTGAAAAAAGAGTAAAGTTATAGTGCCAACTTGGGTACTGTTGGTATTTTTTTAAAAAGGGTCAATTCATTTTTTGCTGAAATAATTAATGCTACATGTAACTAATGCAAGGAAAATGTGGGATTTCAATGACTGTGAATTTGTTTGGGAAAGTGCTTTGAGTAAATAAGAGATAGAATTCAAAAGAACAGTAAAGTTTTTGGAAAATTTTTCATAAAGTTTTTTGCTTTTGAATTTGAGAACAGCAATTGCTGACTAAAGTATATATATGTGTTAGGGTAGGATGTAGTTATTAAGAATGGACACTTAGATGTATTTTGCAGGTACAAAAAAATTGTAAAGAACCTGATACGAGACTGTGAGTAACCTGATTTGAGACAGAGCTGGACACTGTATCCCAGTGACAAGCACATAATGCTATCTATACGTAAGTGTTGAACAGAAGATATCAGAACCCCTTTTGCTTCATCAGAGACAGTTTTCAAAACCCCAAAGTATTGTGAAAAAAGTGATAGATAGAAAGATGCCATTCATAGCGAGTTATATATTTTGTTAGAATTCATGGATGCTATTCATAGCAACTTGGAAAAAAAAATGTAATATTGCAGGAAATAATTAGGAGAATAGAATGAACACCCTCCACAGTGCCGAAACCATAGTGTAGTGAATTTCTTGGACACTGATAAAGTGAAGTAAAAAAAGTCCATTTTGCTTTAATTGCATGTGAAAGACTGAACATTTTCTGTCTTGAAAAAATCGTAGTTTCAAGGAAACACTAAAGTGTTGACTAATGTAATTAATCTATTAATTCAATTTCGAAAAACAAGTTTTCTGAAAAAGAAATTATGAGGAAGATGGGATTTTGAAGAAAAGAAATTTTTGTAAATTAATTTGATTGTATTCTGTCAAGTCCTAACCTTTGACATTCGATGTAACCACATATAATGTTGTCATGTAGTTTTAGAATTTTTAATTTGGAAAACAAATATTTTTCAGTTGAAGCAAATTTTCATTAGAACATCCCATAGTTAAAAGTGTCAGTATAGTTAAACAATTCATTAATAATAACTTGACGTGATAAGAACCGTAAAGTATACTCGGGAGCAATTTTAGGTTCTTAGGTTCTTACGGGAAACTCTTTTACAGTAGCGGATCTATGAGTGTGAGATCGCGTCATCAATCGGGTCGGACTTGTGTAAATTTCTGGCTGGTTTGCGTGTGAAATTGGTTGTATGAACTGTGAACAGAGAACTATCAGGTCGCACCTGATGAAGGTCATGAGCTACGTGGCCGAAATATCGTGCAAGTACGACGCTGATATCAGGCAGAACACCCGACAACCCAAGATGTCAACTATAGATACGTTAGTTAGGTAAATGCGGACTTGATAGCCCATTTTCATGTGTGCTAGAAGCAGTAAAAAGGCTTATCTACAAATTTTTTGAGCATTTACTGTGAGAAAAAATGCACCATATCACTACCCGAAATCTTAATATATATGAGATTGCAGGGACTGAAATACTACTGGAGTTTACGCGGACTTTGCAAGATAGAAATTAGGCGGCGTTTTCTTCAACGCTGCTTTTTCGCTATCTAATAAGTATCTACGCTTGCAGAGTGAAGGGACGTCGAGCAGAAGCAGTACTTAGGCAGGTGGATGTTTATTTTGAACAGTACGACGAACGATTTTTTTTTAGCCCGCCCTACCGCAATCCATATTACTATCACAACCGGTCTTGGTTCTACAGATGCACACAAATATTCATGTTTAAAGCTATACCGGCTTTATAAATCTACATATGGCATTACCTCTGAATGAACTGGTTTTCCAGACAAATACCACGACACCAAATATAGACGGTGATCGCAGGAGTGTATATTATCAGACCAGCAGTGCGGTTACATGTAGTCCACGATGTAACCTCGTGATAAACTCACTGAATTTTCAAAGTGGTTCGGCTAAGGAACGTGATATGAAACCGGTATCTGCAACTCCCTCATGCCGCCACTAGACATTTGTTGAATATTTGTAATGCATTCTGTCTCAATGCCAAGTCAGAGGTTCTGTGATATATCCACTGGGCTATAGGCGAAGGTTGACTGAGAAGGCTCATAAACAGTTGAGGAGCTGATTGAGGTCATAAGAAATGTACACTAGCTTTTCAGATGTCTAGTGTTATGCTCTCCGGTAGAAATGCTGTCTAGGATTTGGAATTAAGTCTTTCCACTCAACCACATATCTGCGTTGGATTCTATAGAGAAGTCCTTTAATGATTACAGTCACTAGTATTTCATGTTTCTGGCACTCTCATATCCTGAAACGAGTCACCATTCTTGTACGTATTGGCTACAGTAAAGTTTTAGATAGTCCCTTTTCCTCTTGCAACTGCTGCCATTTCTGCAGCTTTGCGCATGTGATCGTTCCAATTTAAGTAGGAACTGAGCAGAAGTCGGAGAGAGCTGTATCTACCACCTTCTGCAAGCCGTGTAGCAACATAAAGACCTGAGTTAGTGCGACAGGGCCGTGTTTTGACCATTCGGTGGAAATGTGAACATGTTATCGTACCTCCGCCAACAGTATACGATGTGTAAGGTCAGCGCCAAATGACGCCTGCTCCTGCAGCACGAGGTAGTATAAAAGACAGTACGGGAAATGGGGGAAGGACGAGGATCTTGCTACTGCATCATGGTGCACCCCAAAACTACATACAAGTACTGCTGTCCGAAGCAGATCTGCGTCCCTCAGGACCCATTCACATCTATCACCCCAACGTGATATGCTCGTTATTCTATACCATCCAACAGAGAAAAATTACGAATTATAAAAACTCCTCAACTTCATCCGATAGAGAACTCGATAAGATAGTTACTGCACCTCTTTCCTCCCACACATCGGAAACAAATACCCTCTGTGTGCTGGCATCGAGCACATGTGATGATCCTATTAAATGTAAAACTATTGATCCGTTGCACAGACCAGTGTAAAGTTGCATCGCCTGTAGTGAACGAGGATGACCATATCCCACAAACTATACTATAAGTCGATGATACCCTCCCTGTGTAATTGTTTAAAACATTGTTTTTTTTCTGCTGTAACACGCTTTGTACATTGCCATACAATTTGTTTCTTCTGCCATGACTGCGAGATCTGTGTCAGCTTCTAAACTGACATAACACATTCCAATCCATTACTTCTCACAGAAAACTAGACGTTGCACGGTACAAGTCATGTTGTTACTGCTGCTACCATAACACACCACACACACTGGATGATTTTAAATAAAAGACAGTTACAACATAAGCAAACTGGAAGAGTTTGGCGGAGTTGTGTAGAGTTTCCAAACTGCTGTCAAAAGGTGATTGACGACCTCTACATTTAAACTCATCTGTCACAGTGACAGAATAGCTGATGGCTCTGCATTCCATTTCGACTGATTCCTCATATTGTAGTCATGTACGCGATCACTGTTTCGATGCTAGCCATCCCCAGAAGGTGTTACGCCTCCACCAAAACTCTTTCTCCAACTCAAACAAGCGATGTCAGTCAGTCATTATGTGGTGGACGGATGGGATGGAAAAGACACCGTCGATGTACTGTAATAATAAGTATAACGGTGGATAGTGCAAACAATTTTAGCAATTTTACAGACCAATGATTTGACGGCATGTTTCCCAATTTCAGTATCATACCTAAACCACCCCATCTCTACTTTGAGAGTATCATTGCGAATGTAGATAGATGACTGTGCAGTACGTCCATTCATTGTTAATTCTCGAACACATACATCATCAAAGCATACCAGACAGCGCTCTACAGTGTGTTAACTGTAAGACGGCTGAGTTGTGAGGGGAGTGCGGGGAGAGGAGGAAGCAAGCATTGGCTGGCGAGGGGAGAGGAGCCGTTGGGGAGGGGACAAGGCACGCCTACCAGTTGCAGTGCTGGCACTACAAATTGCGCGTCATGCTTACACGAAAGCAGACGAAAGGCTTGGAAGTAAAACTCGCTTTAAATGTTGTTCGTAAACGAAACTGAAATCGTCATGTACATTAATATATATATATATATATATATGTTTGTCTACTATGCGCTCCCCCATGTAGTGACGCCAACGACACACTCTTCACGTAAGTCACCCTTCCTCTGCCAACTTTTATTAAACGTTAAGTTATCATAGATCCACGATTCATCGAGATAAAATATTTCTCTGCCTGCTTCCCTGAAGTTCTTCATGTCAACAATGAAACGAGATCGCCAGTGCACAATGTCTGGACGTTCTAACAACACATTCCTGTTTTTTTCCACCTTACGCCATATGAAACCCATAGACAAAAGTACTTTTCTCAGCGAAACAATACTTCACTTCCAGCCTATTTTGTCGTGCAAAACTGGAAGCAGTGTTCGCAGGGTCGGCACAATCTTCAGCACTGAAAAAATTCCGCTATCGTGTCGCGAATGACACGCTGGTTGAAATCATCGATCATTACTTCGATTTCTCCACTTCTTTTCCTAAAGTTAAAAGAGAGAGAAAGATTTGTAAGAAAATGCCTTCTGCACTGCATGTGTTTTTCTTAATTTGGAAATGTACTGTAGTATGAATGTGTTTCGAAATAATACAGTAACCAGTGGTGTTTCCATACAAAGCAATACAGCAGCAAGGAAAAATGAAATATAAGGTATTTCGGACGAAATATGGGGCTCCTTCAAAGTGATCGCGAACAAAATATCTGAAATGGAAACTCACCTTTTCTTGCCAGGCGTTTGTGTTGATACGCCAGAACGATTCTTGGAAAACTGTTTGAATCTTCCAATGCTACGCATGCTTTGTCCTGTGTATGTAGCAGCTCTCACTGAAGATTTGTAAATGGGGTGAAGCATTTTTTTCTGCTCCCTTTCCCTTTCGCAGCATTCAATCACAATCACACGCAATACAATTTTGCGAGCATCGCTACGTAATACTGGTTTCCTTCTAACCGTAAGCCTACCGGTAGGGGTTGTTGGCGACTCCCAAGATGGGCCAGCAACTACCTCTTCACTCATTTGGTAATGTTTAGCACAACTGCACAATAAAAACACGCAGAACAGTACAGCGCAAAACAATAACGAAGCAGACGACAATGGCTACCTTTTACAACACAGTCAGCTACGTAATGTTGGCAGCAGTCGAAACTGCGTGCCTACCGAAGCCTCCCGACGTTTACCGACTTCTACCGATTCAGGACTAGGGAGAGGTCTGCCATCTAAAAGTTTACAAACTATACATATTTCTAGCACCTCGAGCATAGTGCATAATTTACGATCTATACGATCTGTCTCTATGTGGATGGGAGTCACAAAAAAATGTTCAAATGTGTGTGAAATCTTATGGGACTTAACTGCTAAAGTCATCAGTCCCTAAGCTTACACACTACTTAACCTAAATTAACCTAAGGACAAACACACACACCCATGCCCGAGGGAGGACTCGAACCTCCGCCGGGACCAGCCGCACAGCCCATGACTGCAGCGCCCTAAACCACTCGGCTAATCCCCTGCGGCTGGGGGTCACAGAGCATTCTCACAGATTTAGGATAAAATTAGAGCCTGAAAGGCCTCCTCGCCCTGTCTCTGACCAGCCCGCCCTGCAGCACCGTTACCGATTTCATTGCAGCTGACCAGAAGTAGACTGCTACATTCCGCATCTCGTGAATGAATGGAGCTAGCCGAGTCCTCGCCCATCCAAGTACACAAGATTTCTCCAGATGCGCCCATGTCGAGGAGGTTAGCACCCCTTATTGGTGTATAGTAACAAATTAAAAGTGTTGTGATGTAATAGCAGATGCCGTGCAGGATTAGCCGAGCTATGTCAGGCGCTGTAGTCATGGACTGTGCGGCTGGTCCCGGCAGAGGTTCGAATCCTCCCTCGGGCGTGGGTGTGTGTGTTTGTCCTTAGGGTAATTTAGGTTAAGTAGTGTGTAAGCTTAGGGACTGATGACTTTAGCAGTTAAGTCCCATAAAATTTCACACATATTTGAACATTCTTTAATAGCAGATGGTTAAGAAGAGCAAGAAATGGCTGGAGAGCTTCTGTAAAGTTTGGAAGGTAGGAGACGAGATACTGGCAGAAGTAAAGCTGTGAGTACTGGTCGTGAGTCGTGCTTCGGTAGCTCAGATGGTAGAGCACTTGCCCGCGAAAGGCAAAGGTCCCGAGTTCGAGTCTCGGTCGGGCACACAGTTTTAATCTGCCAGGAAGTTTCAATGGCTGGTTGTTTGTGCATGTTGGAGCTCCAGACCAATGGAGTTCGAAGCATTTTTACGTAAATCAACCACGCTATCAACTCTAAAGTATCGTTCTAGAGTCTAGGATCAGTAGCGGTAAAAGAGAACATAAATACATGCACTCCTAAGGCTACAAAGTACCACACTTAAAACAGGCTATAATGTTAGATTGCTTCAGTTTCCGACCTATTAGTCGTACGGAATGTAACGTTGCTAATATTCCAATTTAAGAAAAATCTAAGAAATATATTTCCAGCACATGACATACATCCTTCTTCCTAGTTTCTTTACTATAAACTATGGTATCGAACTATAAAATGAAAAAACTACTTCCTTAAAATATCGATTCTGCGTGATACGAGCACAATATAGCTTTCCAGAGATGTATAGTGCCCACTGTTCACATCCGATCGCGGTTCAAATATTATTCTATGCCCGCATCAGTCCTATATAAAATGACCGTTAGTAATGGAGAATACCTCTTAGAAGGAAACAGATAAACGCATAGCAGCGGCGTTTGATATGTGAAATTACACGTCATGCCCCCACTAACTCTGTAAACAGGACATATGTCAAGCAAATGTATACCACAGGGATTGCAGTGCCTCACAAACACATATCGCTAACTTTGAATCATCATAGTTATGCAACTGAAGTCTTCATTTTATACCCAAGATGCGACAGGGGAATGGTGTACATCGCATAAATCATAGAGGAATGTGTCACATGAGGTGGAAGTTCTCTGATAACCGAGAGGTTTACTGCTAACGATTCCAAGCATACACTGCTGTAAGACCCACACAGAACACAAAGTTGACAGGGTGACTTGGCTCTCATTTACATAGTATAACGCTCGAAGAACTCTTAACTATAGATGCGACTTTCACTTATTTGCTGTAGGCGGCTCGCCCTCTGGCGCTGCCTGGCTTGCATCCGGCAGTGGCTCGCGACGGCGTCGACTCGACGCGTGCGTGCGTTGGAACAGTGCGCAGTTGACGATAGTTCGAAAGTGGGTTTCTTACGTGCAGTGAATGTTTGTGCAGTGCATTATTTTGGCTCTTCAGGTTTTGTGAGCGTGTTTGCATAGCATTACACATGCATTATCTTTTGACAATTTACGAGTGCAGGTCTGTATGCTGTGTACTGCATTATTTCGGTAGTTTACGAGTTGTTTGCATGTCTGCACAGCAGTGTACTGCATTATTTAGGAGTAGTTTGCAAGTCTGCAGACTATTTACTGTGATCCCAAGCACACCAATATCAGTGTAATAAATAAACTACATGAAATTCGTCCCTAAATAAATAGTTCCAAAAATAAATAAAGTACACTCCTTCCTCTGTTCAGCAGCCTGGAACAGGCTGAGTCCTTTTCCTGCTATTTTTCCATACCAGACCGCCATCTTGGATTACGTCACAGGAGGGTCAACAGCGGCCTCTGGTGGCGATACTGTGCACTACGTCAGTTGGACTATGGACCTAATGGTGGACACACTGGATGGAGCTACTACCTAAAATTGTTTAAATAAATACTGAAAATAAGGACTTATGTCCATCCTATCCAACACAGGCTGAGTCCTTTCCCTGCTAATTCCTAGGAAGAGGTGGCGGTCGGATGACTTAGGTTAGTGGAGGTGGCCCAAGGAACCTATTTTTCCGCCATTTTCATAGGTTAGTGGAGGTAGCCATGGCGTGCTGCATTGTCCTGATCGAATTTGAACTTCCCGCCATTTTCTAGGGAAAAGGAGGGGGGTGGGGAGGGGGTTAAGTTAGTGGAGGTAGCCCAACTGACCTATCTTACTGCCTAAATCTGAACTTCCCACCACAACGTCATTGCGACGTTGCCATAGCTATCGCCGCCATCTGGGATCCGCCATCTTGAATACATTTGGCAAAAATGGAGAGTGGGATGATGCCGTCCTTGTTCCACTGCTGTCTGATGGCATCAAGTAATCGCCCAATGAGTCTACCTCATATTGAGTGGATAGGAATATAGGTCTGAGGAAGAACAAAATTTTTGGGGAAAGAGATGGGATGTTGGTATAAGGAGATTCGCATGTGCTGTTGCAAGTTATTGGGAGTAGCTGACGAGATTAAAAATCAAATTAAGGAGATCGATGAATAAAAAAATAAAAAACATAGAACTTAGAAAAGATTTAAAGGATGGAAATGAGTAAACACAGAACATTTTAGAATGGATTAACTTGGAAGTTATCAATGTAGAGAAAAATCTTTCAGATGGAATTAGTGTTGCTGTCAAGAATATTTTGCATGGAGGATAGATTCTGTGAGGACAGAATGCAATAAAAAGACGAAAGGAACGGAGTCTATGCTGAAGTCGATGTCAGACAGCATATGCTATGCAGTTCAATGTCAGATGGAAGTGAAGGCAGAGCTGGACTCAGTAAAATCTGAGACGAGTGGCCTACACGCCTTAAAGAGACAGAAGTTAAGAACAGAGAAATCGAGTTGGCAAAGGCCACATTAAGTAATTCTACTGAGTTAGGGAGAGACTATGCATTTAATGGCAAGTCCCAAACTAATGTATTTTAGTGGGAAACGAAAGTACCACATGATAGATTTCTTGGTCCTCTGTAAGAATTGTTTTGTGGAGGGCATGTCCGACGAGTGGAAGATCAAGTTCGTAAAACGGCAGCTTGATGGAAGTGCGCAGCTGTAGACAAATCAAAATGTAGCAGCATTACTGATTACATTGCGTTTGAGACACTACTGCTAAATAGGTATAGGGAAATAGGAAAGCATATCCAGCTGCAAAATACATACTGTGCAGTGCACGCTTCTACTGTAAACGTGGAAGCGTAGGCGAATTTTGGGAGTCTGAGCTGCAAAAATTGCTACACTTGGACAGATCTTTGAGTATAGTGACAGAGACTTTAACACTGTAAAGGCGTTTACCAGACTACTTGCAGTGGGATTTGGTACACAGCCACATGGGAAGTATGGCGAGCTTTCTTGAAATTGTGGATCGAATGGATGGGGCAGTTTGTTACAGGAACAGAGGAGCTAGTAATGCAAAAATTTATGGAAACAGTAAAGCAGACAGGAGCTGAGAAGACTCTGACCATGAGTGCTTCCAGCGTGATGTAAATAATTCTCAGCCGAATTCACACAACTGTGGGAATCAGTTGAGCAGAGAAGGGCCGGTAGTAATAGGCAAGGTAGTGGTGGAAATCAAAATGTAATTAATCAAACGCAGCAGCCAGGAAACTAGAGTTTCCCCGAATGTGGTCCACAAAGGGAGGACACAATATAACGAAAACAGGACAGAAAATGGGTTGTCCAATAGGCACAGTATTGATGATGGTCATAGGTAAATCGGAATGTTTAGCATGGAAGCAATGTTGGGAATTGAAGAATTACCGAGAGGCTGGAGGCAGCTTGATGGTAAATTCAGGAAAAAACGTAGGGAGAGAACGGAATCTGCAGACGTAAGTTTAAGTACTTTATTCGATATGGAATCTTGCGAGAATGATAATATCAGTCTAGAGTTGGGTATTCAGGAGTATAACCCTTTAACGACAACGGGCGACCATGGTAGTGTTTATTTTTGTAAAGACCAGGCTGAAGTAGTTTTGGTGTTAGATGTTGTTTTTAGGCAAGTAAGGAAATTCATATGTGCTGACGGTTTATTTGCTAGACAGCATGGATCTGTAGCAGATATTACTTTGGACACAGAGAGTGACACATTGGGGTCGGATGAGATAACAATTGGTAACAGTTTAAGCACTACAGATAGCCAAGACGAGCTAAAAAACTTTCATCATTGTTAATGATAAAGAGCAAGTGGCTGTTAATGATACGTGCACTGACTGGCTCAGTAAAGGGGAGAATGAGTTCTAGCATGTTGATTATGTTGCCCAGGCCAGATTTGTAAGTCGATTGTTACCACAGAAGTGGGCAATGGAGAAGTTTAAAGTGGTGCGGAAACTATGTAAATTGAGTGATGATCAGCCAGAATTTCGTGCTGCTTTCGATAAAATATTTAATGATTATATTGATGTTGAACCTCTGAGTGACGTTGCAATTAACACCATGTGAATTGATAGCTGTAAGAAGATCAAGAGTGATTCACTGACAGAGGCTGAACTGAGGAAAGAATACGTAGAAAAGGTTCAGTCTATCATAAATATTTGGTGAATATTGCAACTGTAGCCTGTATGATCGACATTAGAAGCGATGCGATTTGTGTTCAGAGTCATTTTTTAACTGTGTTAATAGTGAAGATGTTGTATATCCTGTGAGCAGTGTGAAAATTAAGACGAATACTTACAGTCACAGAAAGCTGATTGAAAGTGAAACCACCTTTGAGAGAGATGTGGATGGAACTATTTAACGTGCACGGATTTTTTTTGTACCAAATCTGTGTACACGTATCTTATTAGGCACAGCTTTTCTGTCCAAGTATACTGGGAACAAAAATTATCAAGACAAATATATTGAGTTTAATGCTGCAACAGATCAGAAGAACGTCAAGTTTAAAAGTTTATTCCCTTGTGAGAAATTGGTGATATACATGTATGTATACAGGGTGAGTCACCTAACGTTACCGCTTCATATATTTCGTAAACCACATCAAATACTGACGAACCGATTCCACAGACCGAACGTGAGGAGAGGGGCTAGTGTAATTTTTTAATACAAACCATACAAAAATGCACGGAAGTATGTTTTTTAACACAAACCTACGTTTTTTAAATGGAGCCACGTTAGTTTTGTTGGGACATCTGAACATATAAACAAATACGTAATCAGTGCCGTTTGTTGCATTGTAAAATGTTAATTACATCCGGAGAGATTGTAACCTAAAGTTGACGCTTGAAACCTCCGACGTTCAGTTGCGTGTTGTAACAAACACGGGCCACGGTCGGCGAGCAGCATCTGCAGGGACATGTTTACGATGACGACCGTGTTTACGAGTGTGGCTGTAGTGCACTGTTGTGGTTTGGTCTAGCTGTCGCAGTGTCCGCATGTAGCGCTTGCTGCTATTGTTATTCTGCATTCGTCTCCGCACGCAGACCAACTGTAGTACACCGTGTTACCAGACGTCTGTGTTAGTGGTAGTGTTGTAGGAACTGTGACCATGGTGTATTCGAACTCTGAAAAGGCGGAAATGATACTCATCTATGGCGAGTGTCGACGAAATGCAGCTGAAGCCTGCAGGGTGTATGCAGAACGGTACCCGGACAGAGAGCATCCAACGTGCCGCACATTGCAAAACATCTACCGCCAACCGTATGCAACAGGTATGGTCGTAGCACGCAAACGGGTCCGTAACAGGCCCGTCACAGGAGAAGCGGGTGCAGTTGGTGTCTTAGCTGCTGTTGCCATGAACCCACACATGAGTACACGGGACATTGCGAGAGCCGGTGGACTGAGTCAAAGTAGTGTCATGCGCATACTGCATCGTCACCGCTTTCACCCGTTTCATGTGTCGCTACATCAGAAATTACATGGTGATGACTTTAATCATCGAGTGCAATTCTGTCAATGGGCATTAACAGAGAATGCGTTGCAGTTCTACCTGTTTACCGATGAAGCGGGTTTCACAAACCACGGGGCAGTGAATCTACGGAACATGCATTACTGGTCCGTGGACAATCCTCGCTGGCTCAGACAGGTAGAGCGACAGCGACCGTGGACTGTAAATGTATGGTGCGGAATCATTGGCGACCACCTCATTGGTCCTCACTTCATTGCAGGGGCCCAAACAGCTGCAACATACATCGCGTTTCTACAGAATGATCTGCCAAAGTTGCACGAAAATGTCCCACTGGAAACGCGTCCACGTATGTGGTATCAGCATGATGGTGCACCTGCACATTCCGCAGTTAACACTAGGCTGACCCTTGACAGGATGTTCGACGGGCGTTTCATAGGACGTGGAGAACGCATAAATTGGCCAGCCCGTTCTCCTGATCTTACACCTTTGGACTTCTTTCTGTGGGGTACGTTAAAGGAGAATCTGTACCGTGATGTGCCTACAACCCCAGAGGATATGAAACAACGTATTGTGGCAGCCTGCGGCGACATTACACCAGATGTACTGCGGCATGTACGACATTCATTACGCCAGAGATTGCAATTGTGTGCCGCAAATGATGGCCACCACATTGAACATCTATTGGCCTGACAAGTCGGGACACAATCTATTCCACTCCGTAATTGAAAACGGAAACCACGTGTGTACGTGTACCTCACCCCTCATGGTAATGTACATGTGCGTCAGTGAAAAAGACCAATAAAAAGGTGTTAGCATGTGGACGTAATGTGCTGTTCCAGTCTCTTCTGTACCTAAGGTCCATCACCGTTCCCTTTGGATCCCTACGTAATTCGGTGCTCTCCGATACACACGATCGAACAGCGGAGGAGTGGTACTGAAGCGTCAACTTTAGGTTAGAATATCTCCGGATGTAATTAACATTTTACAATGCAACAAACGGCACTGATTACGTATTTGTTTATATGTTCAGATGTGCTAACAAAACTAACGGGGTTCCATTTTAAAAAAACGTAGGTTTATGTTAAAAAAACATACTTCCGTGCATTTTTGTATGGTTTGTATTAACCAATTACACTAGCCACTCTCCTCACGTTCGGTCTGTTGAATCGATTCGTCAGTATTTTGATGTGGTTTACGAAATATATCCAGCGGTAATGTTACGTGACTCACCCTGTATATAAATAAATTGTGGAGGTTTATTTTGTATGTATGTTTTTTTGGCTGCAAATTTATGGAATTTTAATAAATCCTATAGATTAATTTTTGGTGCACCAATGTGTCGCTGGATTAAATAGGTTTTGGTGGATTTAATGGTGTTTCCTGAAGTGTATTTTTACTTTTTTTGCGTTCCATTTAAATTTTGTATGGAGACAGCTGATGTGTCGATTTATTTGTTTGGTTGATTTATGCTCTGAGAGTATTTTGACTGCACCAAAGATCCTGTGTGGCCGACTTTTTGTGTAAAGACATTGACTGCAGCTATACATGTAAAAAAAAAAAGCAACTGCAATGGTTTGTTTAATTCTAATCACCATGGTCGCACTTGTATCTGTCTTTGCCTAATGAGTTTTATATTGTACCAATTTGGTGTGACAAAGGTGTATTTCAACAGTCTTATCTATGGGGGACTGGGTGAAATTAATTGTTCAGTTGGTTGGCTGGCTTCAATTATTTCTTTACTAAAGTATAATCTGGCTGGTAAGGTTTAGTGACAATACTGCAGTGCTGGTTCCGGTAAATCCGTCGTCTTCAAAGGAAAATTCACTCGAAAGACTTCCACAGAGAGTTGTTCATGGCGTGTGCTTCGAATATGTGTAAAATGTAGTGAGAATTTTGTAAATTTCAAACAACAGTGAATTATTGCAGAAGCGAACTAAAAGACTGAAAAGTCCACATGGTGCCATAAATTTTTATGTATTCTATCTGCTCATTCAGAGAGCAGACACTAAAACAATAATGTAATACAGAGTCCATTGCATGAAATATGTTAGCGGCAGACAAAATGTTACTCATCACAGACGAACTGACACATTCACATTTAGATTATTTTGTTTATTATGTTTTTATTATGAGGATTTGTAGTTCCATAAATTTTAAACTGTTATATTTTCAAATTTACATATGTTAGCTTCTAAGATGCTAGGAACATACTGTACATGCTGTCCACGCCCATGAATAGAATGTTACACGCTATTTTTACACATTTTATTTTTGCTGAATATTTAGATGTCGCTTTGGGTGGATAATTTTAGTCTTGGTGCTGCCTCTTAGCTCATCACTGCATGAGAGGTATGGTAAGTGGTGGTATTGTGTACAACAAATCATACTGGCAAATCAGCTGTATTAATCGAATGCAAGAGTGAACTGCACTTGTGGCTAGCACTGTACAACTTCACGCCTCTTGGCTTTTGGAGGTGGTGCTGGGGCTGCACTTTCTGTCATTCAGTGCCTCGCTTACACTGAACAGAGTATGGATCATGTGTTGGTTTTTTTTGTGAACCCATGACACCAGTGAGCACTGGCCACTGGAAAGTCTGAATTGCTATATAATCATGTGCACATGTGGAGTGGAAACAATACTATGAATAGAGACATACAAGGAGTTGTAAAAAAGAGCGTGTAATTTCCCATCTAGTGATACAAAGATATCATCATACAGAGATAAATAGATCTACTTATAATGCAAGCACTTTATAACTTATAACTTTTAATGTAATCACGTCTTCAAAAAGGATTAGTTATCAAATTGTTGCTATTGATAAGATGCATCATCTGATATAATCATGTTATCAACAACTCTAATAATTAAACTGAAATACTGAATTTAACTGCAAATTAAATGAATTCAGAATAACTTATATACGAAGACAGAGACACTGGCAGCATGGCAGAATATGTTGGTCGTGGATACTAGTAACTACACACAGTATTTAGATTGTAAGATAATTATTTTTATTAACTATTTTACTGTTTAATGTTAAATATTAATAACTGTGCTCATCTTTTGAATTTCATTGAAGGTAGAAAAGAGGAGAGAGTACCTGCTGAAAACGGTATACCATTTGTAATTATTAACTAAATAACTAAATACCAAGAGCATAAACAATATCCGCTATTGAAAGCTGAAATTGTGAATACTCAAACTCTAATTTATGGCCACACTAAGGCACATAGAAATTACTATGATATTTTTTTAAGTGGTATTTTAGTGTGCTGGAAATGGGGCAATCGGAATTTCAGTTTTCCCTTTTTTTTCATGTTCTCCTGCCATGTCTCCCTCTTCATATTCCACTCTTCATATTTGAACATTTCAGGATATTTAATCTGAATAAATTCCAGCAGGTCCATCTCATTTAACAGTACTACAATTCGAAATTTTGGATTACTAAAATTAGTTTCATTGAAGAGTGGAATTTTGTATTTATCTGCTTCATTAGCCATAATCAATAGTGAGGTCGCATACATCGTACGAGGTGCATTCAAGTTCTAAGGCCTCTGATTTTTTTTCTCTGGGCTGGAAAGAGATAGAAACATGTGAATTGTTTTAAAATGAGGCCGCGTTCATTGTCATTACGTCCCAGAGATGGCAGCACCATACGGCAGATGGAATTTTACCGCCAGCGGCGAGAATGAGAACTGTTTTAAATACTTAAAATGGCGACGTTTTCCTTACTTGAACAGCGTGCAATCATTCGTTTTCTGAATTTGCGTGGTGTGAACCCAATTGCAATTCATCGACAGTTGAAGCAGACATGTGGTGATGGATTTATGGATGTGTCGAAAGTGCGTTCGTGGGTGCGACAGTTTAATGAAGCCAGAACATCATGTGACAACAAACCGAAACAACTTCGGGCTCGCACAAGCCGGTCTGACGACATGATCGAGAAAGTGGAGAGAATTGTTTTGGGGGATCGCCGAATGACTGTTGAACAGATCACCTCCAGAGTTGGCATTTTTGTGGGTTCTGTGCACACAATCCTGCATGACGACCTGAAAATGCGAAAAGTGTCATCCAGGTGGGTGCTACGAATGCTGACAGACGACCACATGGCTGCCCGTGTGGCATGTTGCCAAGCAATGTTGACACACAACAACAGCATGAATGGGACTTTCTTTTCGTTGGTTGTGACAATGGATGAGACGTGGATGCCATTTTTCAATCAAGAAACAAAGCGCCAGTCAGCTCAATGGAAGCACACAGATTCACCGCCACCAAAAAAATTTCGGGTAACCGCCAGTGCTGAAAAAATGATGGTGTCCATGTTCTGGGACAGTGAGGGCGTAATCCTTACCCATTGCGTTCCAAAGGGCACTACGGTAACAGGTGCATTCTACGAAAATGTTTTGAAGAACAAATTCCTTCCTGCACTCCAGCAAAAACGTCTGGGAAGGGCTGCGCATGTGCTGTTTCACCAAGACAACGCACCTGCACATCGAGCTAACGTTACGCAACAGTTTCTTCGCGATAACAACTTTGAAGTGATTCCTCATGCTCCCTACTCACCTGACCTGGCTCCTAGTGACTTTTGGCTTTTTCCAACACTGAAAGACACTCTCCGTGGCCGCACATTCACCAGCCGTGCTGTTATTGCCTCAGCGATTTTCCAGTGGTCAAAACAGACTCCTAAAGAAGCCTTCGCCGCTGCCATGGAATCATGGCGTCAGCGTTGTGCAAAATGTGTACGTCTGCAGGGCGATTACGTCGAGAAGTAACGCCAGTTTCATCGATTTCGGGTGAGTAGTTAATCAGAAAAAAAATCGGAGGCCTTAGAACTTGAATGCACCTCATATTGTAAAACAAATAATGTGTCCTGTAAATCAATACAGTTCTGGCCTCATAACCTGATAAATTTAGAGAGTTGTACATGAAAAGGAAGAGCTGTAGGCTTTTCTCAGGCACGTGAATTATCAGTTAACTTGTAATAATAACGATTTATTTTATGAAGTTCACGTAACTGTTATTTACTTCTCATTAAACAGAACAAAAAACTGTAACCCCTGGCAGCCATATATCAACAACAGAATAAAAAATAATAGCACAGAGTTGCCATTGAAAAGGAAATGGAAGATACGGGAAAAATAATAGTTGAGAGATTTTAATTGCAACCTTCAACAGTTATGATGAAAAATATTATTTAAAGGCAAAAAAAAACATTTCATTAACTTTGTAATTACACCCTGGATACGAATAAAAACCACATTTACTGAAAGAAAACACAGAAGTTACATACAAGATAAGAATAAAGATATTGACAGCAGAGTCATGGAGCAGCACATAAATATAGACCTCAAGGAATTTTTTCTTTTCTTTTAACACTTCCTCCAAAAGAAAAAAATCATGAAATTATTGCTTTGTCTCTTGCATGCCAATTTCTGAACATAGAAAATTAAATCGAACTCGTTCAAGGGGTTTCGTCAAAATATCTGCCAAGTGGTTGTGTCCATCAATGTGTTCCAAGAAAACCTCACTGTTCAGATATCTTTCACGAAAATGAAATGTCGGACCTCTATATGTTTATAACGTCGATGATATTCTGGATTTTTTGCCAACTCAATGCACTAGCATTGTCAATATAAAGAACTGGAGGCTACCCCAATATTTCCACTAATTCTCATAGCAGACGACGTAACCAAACTAACTCTTTCGCTCCTTCACTAGCTGCAATTATTTCCGCCTCGGTTGTGGATGTGGCCACTACTTTCTGCAACTGACTTGTCCATGACACTGCACCACCTGAGTACTGCGCAAGAATTCCAGTTGTTGAGCGCCTTGTCCGGTTATCACCTGCGAAATCTGCATCATTGTAAATCTTTAACTCTTCTTTTTTATTATATACAATTCCAAAATTTAAGGTCCCTTTCAAATACCGGAAAATGCGTTTTACTCTATTCCAGTCTTCAGTGGTTGGTTTCTCCATAGCACGAGCAGCTTTATTGACCGCAAAAGTGATGTCTGGACGAGTTACTGTTGAAAGGTACATGAGACAACCAATTGCTTCACGGTAGGGTACAGATGACGAAACTTCTTCGTTTTGATTATTGTACTCACGTCCAATAGGAGTTGAGATTGTATTGCATTCTACCATTCGAAATCTTTGCAGAATTTCTTCTGTGTATTTCTCTTGACTTATCATTATTGCTCCATCTTCATATTGCTTTATTTTTATGCCAAGAAAATTGTCAAGACTACCAGTTGTTACTTCGAATTCATGTTGTAAAACATCCATAAAAACAGCAATTTCTTTCTTGCTACTGCCGACAATCAGGCCATCATCAACGTAGATTGCCACATAAAGGCTATTTCCATTTTGTCTACGATAAAATAGGCATGGGTCTGCATCACTGTTTGAAAAACCAGCTTTCTTCATGAACTCAACAAAACGTTTGTTCCAGCAACGTGGCGCTTGCTTCAACCCATAAAGACTTTTTTTTAAGAAACATACTCGGCCTGTACCATCTTTGAAACCTTCTGGTTGTTCCATATATACTTCATCTTCACGTATTCCATTCAAAAAAGCTATCTTTACATCGAATTGTTCTAGCATCATTTTCTTTGAAGCAGCTACAACCAACAGAGTTCGTATGGTGTCATAACGTGCCACAGGGCTAAAGGCGTCGTCATAATCAATTCCTGCTTTCTGAATACAGCCTTTTGCAACCAATCTGGCTTTAAAGCGAGTACTTCCATTGACTGCGACCTTTCGCCGTAGAACCCAGCGGTTTTGCAATACTTTGGCATTCTTCGCATGGTCAACCAGCACCCAGGTATTGTTTTTCGTTAGTGATTGAAGTTCTTCACTAATAGCTTGCATCCATTCTTCCTTCTCGTTTGACTGCAATATTTCTGAAAAACAGTTTGGATCTTTGTATTCAAGTGCATCAATTTTTGTTGCAATACAAAATTCACCACTTTCCATCCAGGTTGGTTTTCTTCATTGTCTTTTATTCTTCTGTTTCTCTTCATTAGAAGATTCAGCAGCTTCTGCTTTTAGAAATTCTGTTAATTCTTTATTTTCATCAGATTCACTCGACTCTTGACTTTCTCTAGAATCGAGGGTGCCAATTTTCTCTTGAGTTTGGCTTCCTCCAGAAGTGCAGAGCCTAGGAGATTTACATTGGTCATCTTTAGATGAATTCGGATCATTAAATTCTTCCTGAGGGACTTCAAATTCAACATGATCACTATATTCAACATGATCACTATGTAAATCACAAACAATTTCTGGCTTAAATTTCACATCGTGACTCAACAGCACTTTTCTTTTCGATGGAATCCAAACTCTAAACCCATCCTTGTCATTAACATATCCAACAAGTCGTCCAAAAACTGCCTTATCATGAAACTTGGAACGGAATTGTTTGTTAATGTGAACATAGCAGCCTGTGCCAAAAATTCTGAGATCATCAAGTCGTCCTACTGGTCGATTAAACCATAGTTCATAAGGGGTTTTATTTTCAACTGAAAATTTTCCAGTACGATTTATTAGGTAGACTGCTGTGTTACATGCCTCTGCCCACAACCCTTTAGGTAATTTACTCGGATTTAGCATTGACCGGGCAGCTTCAACAATGGTCCTATTTTCCAGTTCAGCCACACCATTTTGTACAGGAGTGTAAGGAGGAGGAATCAGTAGCTCTATTCTCCTGTCTGCAAGCAGTTCACTGACATTCTTATTGTTAAATTCTTTGCCACCATCACATCTAAATTGTTTGACAACATGTCCATTAGTTCTTGCTTCATTTAAAAACTGCTTAAGCACAGTACACACTTCACTTTTGTGTCTTAAAAAGAAAATTCGACGAAATTTGCTAAAATCGTCTTTGAAACATACATAATAATGCTTGCCTCCAAAAGATTTCGTGCTCATTGGTCCATTGACATCCATATGGATTAATTCACCAGTACTGGTAGCGCGTATTGTTCGTGTTTTGAATGGCAGCCTGTGCATCTTTCCAACCGCACAGCCGTCACAAAATTCACTCTTGGCATCTTCCACATTAATGTTCATTCCTTTTAAAATATTCTTCATATGTTGTTTATTTTGATGACCAAACCTTTCATGGTACACTTGCAATGTTTCGGATGAAGTCATCAAGTTCACACGATTCATTTTTGCATTTATAACAACACGCATGTTCAACACATAAAGTCCATTTTTCACATAACCTGCTATAACAAAATTGCCACTGACTTGTTTTCGAACACAGACATTATTATAACTAAAATTAGTACTGTAGCCTCTGCAGGCAATGGCTCTCACAGAGAACAGATTAGCACTTGCATCAGGGACGTACAAAACATTGTCCATTCTAGCATTGTACCATTTATTGTTTCGTCGGATTTAGATGTAAACTGTTCCTTGACCGTACGCACACATTTTGACATCTTGTTTTCCCAATGAAATTACTTGAGGAGCATCAAATTCACTATACGAAACAAAATACTGTTTGTTGGGAGTGATATGATTTGTAGCGCCACTGTCGCAATACCATTTATTTGGGTCACTGTGATTACTGGTACACACACCCATAGCGTATGAAGTAAATGCAGCGTTTTCACTTTCTCGCTTCTTCTCCTTTCTTTTATTGCTGTCACGAGTGATCTGTGGACACTCTGCTGCCCATTGACCTAATTGTTTGCATATATTACACGGAAACTTCTGTTTTAATTGTGACTTCGTCACCTTTACTTGCTGATTACTTGTTTGCCGTTTTCCTGTTTTAGAAATGACAAAAGCTGCACTTCCATTAATGTCTTGTTCACGCAGTTCAATAGTACAGAATTTTTCAATCAATAAATTCAAGCTTTGCTTTTCTGTCGGTATCGTATCCCAGAGATCCTTAAAATTGTCGTAGTCTTTTCCCAGTGTAGACAAAATTCGACCATTTAAGATTCTTTCTGATAGTGTATTTTCTTCACGTTTTTCTAATTCATCGTTCAGGTCCACAAATAACAGTTTGGCCACATGTGCACTAATATCTTCCGTTTCATCACGTTTAACACGGAAAAATGTTTCAATCAACATATTCAAACGCTGAGTACTGCTACGTTCAAATCGGGCGCGAAATTTGTCCCAGATTTCTTTAGCATTCTTGCACGTTAAGACGAGTTCTGCAAGAGGTTTACTTAGTGCACTTGCTATAAGACTTGCTGCCTTTGCGTCGTCCTTGTGCCATTCCACATACGCTTCTTTTTGTGAACTTGTCGCATCTTGCGGCAACTCTACACGTTCACGTGTACCGTTAATAATATCTTCTAGTCCATATGAACGCAGCACCATAGAAATATGCCATTTCCATTTGGCCCAGTCGTCAGGTCCTTCAAGCTTATCAATGCTGACCTTATAATCGCCGCTAGCAGTCATGTTTCTTTACAGACATAGGCTCATTTCAAATATTGTTTTGATTAAACTATGTTCTTTGCCTTTACATGTGTACTGGGCCCATAACCTGATGAAAAATATTATTTAAAGGCAAGAAAACATTTTATTAGCTTTGTAATTACACCCTGGATACGAATAAAAGCCACGTTTACTGAAAGAAAACACAGAAGTTACATACAAGAGAAGAATAAAGATATTGACAGCCAGAGTCATAGAGCAGCACATAAATATAGATCTCAACGAATTTTTTCTTTTCTTTTAACAAGTTTGAATCAAACATAGATTTTGCATTTTTATTTGGTTCATTGCTCATCTGGTTCAGACTAATTTCTTCTTGCAGTTGTTTGGATAAACATTTTATTATGTTTTCCAACATCATGTAACGTTCTTTTGTCTTTTTCATGTCTTTCTGCATCTCTCCTATCACTTCTAGTTCACGATTTTCATGCAACAGTTCATTTGCAGCTGCTCAACTGCGTATTCTAATACCACTTAATACGATTTTGTCGCTCAAAATGCGCTTTCTAGATGCCACATATGCGTGCTTTTCTTTACAATCTGTACATGCCACCATGTTAGCTCTTGAACTGAGATGTCTGCTTTTGCTTTCGATGACTTTCCATTAACAAACTCGAAGGATAATAATGCATAAATAATTACAAATGTGCAAAAACAATTGTTTTCCATTTTTTTGTAACTTCGCCTCTCGATACCTACTATAGATGCCACAAACAAAAGTACTGGAGGTGTATTCTCTAAGCAAAATGAAAATGAGGTGTTACAGGAAGATCTCCTTAGTGTCACAGCAGTGAGACTGTTTTTTCTTTCTCTTTGCATTACATTGGAACTGTAATAATTTTATAGATAGAAGATTTAATTAATCTTTAACTACTTGTACAGGTTATGTTATCGCCATTGTTATAGTCTGTTCAAAATAACTTTAGGATTGACAGTTCTGCTGGGGCACATGGGGACAGAGAGCAGAGTTGCCACATCCTGCATGGATCACGTGCGTAATCTTAAATTTTTTCCACTTGCTCAAATTCTCAAACTATTCACTTTATAAATATAGAACTGGATCAATGTGATCTGGAAGAGCTGCACTATGTGTTTACTTTTATGTGTTGCAACAGATAATAAGACGGTATATGGACACAGAATGAGATTTTCATTCTGCAGTGGAGTGTGCACTGATATGAAACTTCTTGGTAGAGCACTTGCCTGCGAAAGGCAAAGGTCCCAAGTTCGAGTCTCAGTCTGGCACACAGTTTTACTCTGCCAGGAAGTTTCGGTATATGGACATTTTACGAAAATGCATTTCCTGACGACATTACTGGAATTTCAATCTGCAGGAAACTTTTTTCTTATTGAAATTAGTTGAACACCTTACAGAAATGAAATCTTACGAGTACATCAGATTTTGAGGTATGCCAAATCGGAATTTTATCAGAGTCTTCTAACACAAATAATATGACAGACAATGCTCCACTCACGCAATAAGTACTAAGTTGTCACCCGCATGGTTTCGCTACCAGAAACGGATCTCTAGTCTTATAATTAACCTGTTACTAATTTTTCTGATACACCTACGTACTTGTTGCTCTTTTCGTTGTGATCTTCCATCTGAAGACTGTTTTGGTGCAGCTTTTCATGCTACTCTATCCTGTGCAACACTTTTCGTCTTTGGATAACTACTGCAAACTACGTCCTTCTGAATCTGCTTATTGTATTCTTCTCTTGGTCTCCCAGTACGATTGTTACTACCACACTCCCCTTCATTACTAAACTGGAGATTGTTCAATGTCTTAGAATCTGTCCTATCAACTGATTCCTCCTTTTGGTCAAGTTGTGCCACAAATTTCTTGTCACCCAAATTCTGTTCAGTACCTCCTCATTAGCTACATGATTTACCCATCTAATCCTTAGCAATTTCTGTAGCACCACATTTCAAAAGGTTCTATTATCTTCTCGTCTAAACTGTTTATCGTCCATGTTTCACTTCCATACATACTTGCAATCCAGATAAGTACCTTCAGGAAAGACTTCCTAACACTTAAGTCTAAATTCGATTTTAACAAATTTCTCTTCTTTGGAAACGCATTTTTTGCCATCGTCAGACTATATTTTATACCCTCTCTACATTGGTCATCATCAGCTATTTTTCTGCCCAAATCAGAAAACCCAACTACTACTTTAAGTGTCTCATTTCCTAACCTAATTCCCTCAGAATCATCTGATTTAATTTGACTACATTCCATTATCTTTGTTTTGGTTTTGTTGAAGTTCATCTTATATCTTCCTTCCGAGACATTATCCATTCCGTACAGCTGCTCTTCCAAGTCCTTTGCTGCATCTGACAGAATTACATTGTCATTGGCAAACGCCAAAGATTTTATTTCTTCACCCTGAAATTTAGTTTCTACTCCAAATTTTTCTTTCTGATTATTATTGCAGAAAGGAAACTCTGACACTCAGCAAGTTACTGATCACCATCAAGAATCATGTCTTTTTCATGTTAGTCACATATAGTTTTTTGATTTCATTAATATCAACAGTGACAGTAAGCATCTATCATAGTGACAAGAGGGATATCAGTGGGGTTCTTGGATTACCACAACAGAAATTATATAATAGGATTCATCTGCATATTTGAAGTGTACAGTCTAAAATAGCAAGTAGCTACATAACAGAATTGTATTTTCGTGAGTTTTGACATTTTAATAAGAAGGCCTTATCAACAATAAACTGCAAATGAAGTTTGTCTGAGGAATTCAGTCTGTATCACACAAAATAACTATTAAAGTTTACAATATCATTACTGCAATGTTAAAGTAATGTTTTTGATTCGCTTTTGTTCTTTTTCTTAATACTGGCTGAAGTATTTGAAATATGTTCTCTCACTGTATTTAACATGCATAGACCTTAGATTGTATTATGTCACAAATGAACCCCACGAACCATGGACCTTGTCACTGTCAGAGTGGCTTGCACGCCTCAGAAATATGGATAGCTGTACCATAGATGGAAACACAATGGAGTGGTATTGTTGAGAGGCCAGACAAACGTATGGTTCCTGAAGAGGGGCAGCAGCCTTTTCAGTAGTTGCAGGGACAACAATCTTGATGATTGGCTGATGTGACCATGTAAGATCAACCAAAATGGCCTTGCTGTGCTGGTATTGTGAGCAGCTGAAAGCAGGGAGAAATTACGGACGCAATATTTCATGAGGGTGTGCAGCTGAACTGTGTGGTTAAATTATGATGGGATCCTCTTGTGTAAAATGCTAATGAAGTGAAATAGTCCGCCACTAAGATCTTCAGACAGGGACCATCAGGATAATGTTGTCAGCAGGTGTAACAAAACTGGCTTTCTACAGGTTGGAGAGTGGAATGTTAGATCTATTAATTTGAGAAGTGGGTCAGAAAATTTAAAAAGGAAAATGGACAGGCTGAAGTTAGATATAGTGGGAATTAGTAAAGTTTGGTGGTGAGAGAAACAGGACTTCTGGTCACATGAATACGGGGTTATAAATATAATATCAAATGGGGGAACTGCAGAGTGGGTTTAATAATGAATAAGAAAATACGAATGCAGGCAAGTTACTATGAACAGCACACCGAATGCATTATTGCAGCTAAGAGTGACCTGAAGCCCACACATTCCATGGTACTTTATATGTCAATTAGCTTTGTAGATGATGAAGAGACTGGAGAAATGCATGATGAGAAAAAGAAATTCTTCATGTTTGTAATGGAGGACTGGAATTCGATAGCAGGGAAAAGGAAGAGAAGAAAAAAAGGTAGATGAATATGGACTGGGAGATGGCAATGAAAGAGAAAGCCACGTTGTAGAATTCTGAACAGAGTAAAATTTAATCATCACTAACACACTGCTTAAGAATCATGGAAGAAGGATGTATATGTGGAACTGATCTGTAGACACCAGAAGGTCTCAGAATGATTATATAATTGTAAGACAGAGATTTCAGAATCAGATTTTACATTTCAAAGCATTTCCAGGGGCTGATGTGGACTCTTGACCATAATTTATTGGGTATAAACTGTAGACCATAATTTATTGGGTATAAACTGTAGGTTAAAACTGAACAAATTGAAAAACAAATCTAGTAAATTAAGGAAATGGAACCTGAATAAGTTGAAAGAAGCAGAGATTACTGGGACTGTCAGAGGGAGCATTAGCAACAGTTGACTAGAACAGGGGAAAGGATTACAAAAAAATGGTTCAAATGGCTCTGAGCACTATGGGACTCAACATCTTAGGTCATAAGTCCCCTAGAACTTAGAACTACTTAAACCTAACTAACCTAAGGACATCACACACACCCATGCCCGAGGCAGGATTCGAACCTGCGACCGTAGCAGTCCCACGGTTCCGGACTGCAGCGCCAGAACCGCACGGCCACTGCGGCCGGCGAAAGGATTACAGTAGAAGATGAATCGATAGCTTTAAGTGGTGAAGTAGTGAAGGTAGCAGAGGATGAATTAAGAAGAAGACTAGGTCTAGTAGAAACCCTTGGATAACACAGGGCAGCAAACTGCCTGGAACTCAAACACAGTGGAAGCAGGAAGTGTTCTGGTCATAGGGTGTGCCTCAGGGGTCCATCCTAGGACCTTTGCTTTTCCTTATCTTCATCAATGATCTCCCACTTTGCACAGACACCAAGTGTAAATTTACTCTTTTTGCCGATGACACCACTATTCTGCTTGAAAGTCGAACTAACAGTGACCTAGAAAATAAATGTAATGCTGTACTCGTTGACATCCTACACTGGTTTAAGTGCAACGGACTAACTCTAAACATTCAGAAAACTCAGTATATGCAATTTCACACATCTCAGCAAGAAAATGAAGTATGCCACTTAAACTGTGGTAACCAAAATATACTACACTGTGAATCATCTAAGTTCTTGGGCATTCTAATTGATGGCAAGCTGAACTGGTCTGAGCATATCTTAGACCTACATAGAAGGCTCAGTGTGGCAACTTATGCTCTGCGTGTAATCACCCCCATTGGTGATGAGGACGCTACTAAAGCTGCCTACTTTGGTTATTTTCATTCTATCATGTCGTATGGCATAATATTTTGGGGCAACAAGCCTTTAGCCAAAAAAATATTTACTGCACAGAAGAGAGCTGTTAGAATCATGAGTGGTGTTCATCCAAGATATTCTTGCAGAAGTCTGTTTCATAAGTTACAAATATTAACACTTACCTCTCAATTCATATTTTCTTTGATGATTTTTGTTTCTAACAACCTATCTCTTTTTAAAACTAATAGTGAATGTCATGATCATAATACTAGGTCTAAAAATGATCTACACAGGGATCTGAAACATTTAAGTCTTGTTCAGAAAGGTGTTCATTATTCAGCCACAAAAATTTTCAACTCCCTTCCATCAGGTATTAAAGATCACATTAATGTCTTACCTACTTTTAAATGTAAATTGAGAGAATACCTAATGGTAAATTCCTTCTATTCTCTTGATGAGTATCTACAGATAAAGCAGTGATTTTTTATACTGATAAAAATTTGTTTGCTATAGATCACATTAACTGTTTAATTTGGAAAATGTACTATATTTCCTTTTTAGGTATTGTTTTATATTACTTGAGCTATACCTTTGATTTGATTTTAACCTACAAACTTATTCATAATCTTATGGTACATTTTTGTCATTTTATATATGTGTATTATTTGTTTAATTTGGAAAATGTACTATATTTCCTTTTTAGGTATTGTTTTATATTACTTGAGCTATACCTTTGATTTGATTTTAACCTACAAACTTATTCATAATCTTATGGTACATTTTTGTCATTTTATATATGTGTATTATATCTGTTGTATGTAATCATGACTCATTCCACATCCTTGTGATTTATCACAATACGGATTAATGGAATACGAAATAAATAAATAAATAAATAAAAAAAAGGGCGAAGGTTTGGCACTTTGGTTACATTAGCTGCACATATTGTGGGATTGGCAGTATTTGCCCCCTGCATGGGCCAGCCCCTATTACATGTAACCTGTCTGCCAATCCTATAGTAATTTTGAACAGAGTATAATGTACTATATTTATTGCCTTAAGAATCATTTTTCCTTTGTTGTATCATCATTATGTTTCTTGTAGATTGTTTTTATAATTTCTGTATTGTCATTACTCCTGGTAATGGAAATACCCTATATATCTCACAATAATGTCATTTCCATTAATTATATTAATTTAATAATATTGGACTTAAGAGAGCAAGGCTAAGTTATATGCATACTGTTGACCGATTCATGATTTAGACCACATTCTTCCCCTTTCGGAAAAAATGTCAAGCCAATCCAGACACTTCATGTTGCCCATCTCAAAGGTTCAGTGGCCAGTAATTCTCTCTGGATGGCTTAACTGATGGTTAATTCAGTTTATGTGAAAATATGCTTGTGCACTCAGAAACACTTTTTGTGGAACTTTCCTCCTGAAGCAACTAAAGAAGAGAGCTATACGGTAACGATAAGCTTGCAGCGGAATGCATACTGTTCCATAGTCGAAAGTAGCGCCCAATGAAGGCGTCTGGCATAAGCTGTGGTTGCAGACAAAATCTTGCGAATTGTAATAGCAATTGCAAATGGTTTTGCTGAACTCAGAACGATAGTCTTGAAGCGTTACATCTTCCATATATATATATATATATATATATATATATATATATATATATATATGGAGAACGGATGAAAGAAGTATGGAAGAAACGACGTCAGAAAGCTTTGCGTGATCCTTCTGGGTCCATTCGCGATAAATAAATAAATAAGTAAATATATATATATATATATATATATATATATATATATATATATATATATATATATATATATATATATAAAGGAAACTGAATGAGTCCATAGCGTAACAAGAACGTGAACAATATAAACAAGAGATAATGTTGGCCTGTAGCGACACAGAACCTCGTCCTAACGTATCTCTGAAATTTTGCACTGTGTTGACTACTGAAGTACAGTTATTTTCACCCATTAAATTTTGGGCGAAATTCTATGAAGGTTGACATTTCCCATAATATTCGTTTGGCAGTTTTTTCGTTGATATGTCTATTGTTGAAGTAATTCAAACAAACACTGAATTCTGATGAAGTCAGTCAAGTAAACATTAAATTTGCGAAATACCTTTCGTACGCAGCTTTTTGTCAAATTAATTACAGCATCTTCAGTCAGTAAATATCAGTTACTAATTTTGTTTATCAATCAGTTATGCCAAGGATCTATTTTTCAATAGTTTTGTAAAATTTTCTTAAAATGATTCAAATGTTTTATTTTATTTGGAACTGCTTATAGTCTAAATGCTTCCATCTTGAAGGAGTTTGTTCGTCATGGTTAATAATTATGTAGAAATAAAATAAAGACAACGATAATAGTACTACATGAAATGGAACGCGCCCTCATTTTGCATTCGATCACGTGGGTGAAATGCGTTGCTGGCTATCACCAAGCGCGCCATTTCTTGTACGATCACTTTGTCACAGGGAGCACTGGAGGCAAGAAGGAGTTAGAGGCTTCCGTTACTTCTGCACACGTGTTGTGAAATTTAGCGTCTCTGTTAAAACAGAGCTGCTTCGTTTTATATTCTAAAAAGAAGTACAATCAATATGTCTGAAGAATATTTCTGGGGTAAGTAAAGGAGTGTTGTAAGTATTCCATTCAGAAAGACGCCAATACTGGGAATGTGTAATGGAGGGAAAGACTGCGTGCTTCAACGTTTTTACATTTACACTGTAAGTAGGTAATGCATTGCAGAATTGGGAGTTTGAGTAAGTCGGTAAGTGTGTTTGGTTGTATGAAATTGTATTTCGGCGAATTCGGTTTATTATCTTACTAAATTTAGAGGTGTGTTGTTACCGGCAACTTCAGACGTAAGTAATGAAACTTGATTTTTGTGACAATGATGAGTTCAAGTTTTCAAGAATAAGGAAAGATGTATAGCTCGGTTTTGAAGTTGTGAAGTTTCCGTAATTTTTCAGAAATTTATAATTTGGAATTGGGAGAGTTAACTTTGATCATGGTGTAGCCGTATTAGGAAAAAAGAAATGTAAATAACCAAAGTTATCGTGAGATGTAAAACGTAGAGGGGTAATAATTTTCAGAGATGAGACTATTGCACTTCGAATTATGTTTATCGAAGCCTTTACAAAGTGCAGGTTTTTTTTCCGTTTGTGCCATTTGTTTGCACGGAGTTGGGTGTTTTTCTCCCACCAGTTCATATCCGCAGTTACAGGTTATGTGTTGAGTAAAACTGAATTTTTTACGCGTGATTCATGGGTGTGAATGGATTAACGATGTTCTTGTTTATCATATTGTGTACATTCTACACAGCTTTGCCATTGAAATTAACTTACTAGAGTACTCCTATATTTCAGGATTGACATTGAAGGGTGGAGATGAGAAGACATCAGTGTCTCAGTGGGATCCTGATGGTGATGTTGAAGAGGCAACCAAACCAGGATTCCGCAGTAATCAGTCACTTATAGTGAAACAGGTATGTTGGTATCTTCTACGTACTGTCTTTCTTGATAGGTTACCTTGCGTGTTTTTTTCCCCTAATACATTTTTGGGGAGTAATTGTTTTAAAAAAACGCAATGTCAATTTAAATATTCAGTGGAGCCTTTACAAAATTGGGGTTAAATTTTGCCATAGTGTTGTCTGAGTGGGTGAAAGTAAATTGGATTCATTTTGTAAAACTTGATAATGTGTTTGTGGGATTCTGTGTGGGAAAATGCTGTGAAATTGGCCACACATTACTGAAAGCGAGATGGAATGACAGTTTTTTTTTCTGTAAGCATTCAGTGTTTGTGATAAGATACGCAATTATTTAGTTCAGAGAGCATTTTAGGTTATACAAGCCTACAGCAGTTTGGGGAAATGTTTGAGAGATTGTATAAAAAAGGATGTTTTCCATCATTGGTTGCTGCATCGTGTTGTATTCTGAAATATTGTGATTTGCTTCAGAATTATTCAAATATGCACAAAATATGAAAAATTAAATCAGAAAAATTTCTGTCCAGATACCCAGCAGTTAGCGGCCAAGACACTTCGGGAAACTGATTCCTTCTGGGCATAAATTTGGGAGAAGGGGAAAGTTGATGTGATAAGTTTGGGAAGTGATGTGGATCAAATGTTCTGTTGAAGTGGTGTTTCAGTTTAAGTACAATTTTAGCTACTTGTAACTTTGTCTCAGGTGAAGTGTTGCATATTTGTATTTGGCTCATTTGTCATTAGAAATAGCAATGTTGCTGTCAACCTTTCATGTGATATAGCTTCCTCTTAGCTTTCGCTTTCAGTAGAATTCAGGGACACAAGTTTCATGTAAGTCCTTAATTAATCCTTGGGTAATTGTTAACCTTGTAGGGTAGATCTTTAGTTCACTGCAACCTGGGAACTAGCTTCTCATTAGTCGCTTCACCTCAGCTATTCATGACAGTTAAGACCAAAGTGAGAGCATGACCCATATCTGTATCACACATGAACCATCATATTTGAATGATGGCATGGATGACTTGTGCATGGACAGTTGCAAAATGTGTGCACTTGGCATGCAGTAATGTGAATTCAGTTTTCCAAGTGAACTGAATATTAAGAATTAGTTTTGGGCTTGCTGCTGATTGCCAGTGACTGTGAGATCCATGTTATGTTGATGGGACACATGGCAGTCACCTTCAGGTGAGTTATCAGACTGTAGATGTCCTTCACTTGCAATTTCTTAGGGCCCTTTGCATTTGAGCACTAAGTAAGATGTTGCTGGCAGACTGACCTCCCTACCCAGAGACTGCATTTACTGGTATAAATTGTCAAAATAAGGTGTCCTCATGGTTGTTGCTTGCCTTGCCATAGGCATACAGTCTATTGGGCAAATCATGGAAACTGTTGGCTTCTAAACATTGTTGAACATGTAGCTGTTGTCATGATTAATCAGATCTTCCATGTGTGTTTCCAGTAAGTCTTTGTAATGAATTCCCAAAAAGTTACTGTGACTAAAAGTTTTATTGCACTATTGAATGTCTGGTGGAGATGTGATGTTCAGTTATGGTGAATGTGGTTGTGACATTCAGTTATCGTGAATGTGGTTGCACAAGTGGGAAATACAGAAGCGTCCGATCCCGCCCGTCTGCTTTGACCCATGACGTCACAAATATGGCGGAAACAAACGCCACACTTTCCACAAGAAGCCTAATGACACTAACGGGACAAGTGCGGGAAATAGGGTGTTTTGGGTGGGGGGCAAACTAAATATAAACAAATTTAGACGCCTTGCGTAGCTACAACGTGTAAGTGAAGACAGCCATGCATGAATACCCACCCACCTCCCCAGGGGTCATAACCCCTGCAACCCATAGAAGATAAAAATGCTTCAGTAGCTGATTAGTGTTTTTTTTTTTAAATCTCACGGGATAGAACGAACAGATCAGAAAGATAAATATAATAAACTAAAACAGAAGTTGGAGGAAACAGATAATTAAAATAAGTAATAAGCATTTTTAAATTAAAAAAAAAATCTCACAAGATAGAACGAACAGATCAGACAAGTAAATAAGATAAAACAGAACTGGAGACAGCCACACTCGAACCAAACTCCGCGCCGTCATGACGTCTCACACAACACCCTTACGTCACGGGTCAAAGCCGACGCGTGGGATTGGATGCTTCTGTCGACCCCACAAGTGTAGCATTCTTGCATGGTACGTGTAGTCTGGCAAGTTTTCGCAGATTCCAGCCTTAAACAGTTTGTCCATCAGTGGGCCCAGGAGGTCTTAAGTTTTAGATGTTGGGTGGCAAAATCATTTTACCTTTAAATTTCTGGGTGACTAGCTGCCTTATAATATTTCCAACAAAGGGAAGAAAAGCTAATTGTTGTTTTTTGGCAACTGCAGACAGTTGCTAAAGTTCATCCTGTTCCTGGATTTTACTGTTAACAGTGCCCTGTTAATCTGCTGGTTCGAACATTACTTTAACAGTATATTTTTTTAGTTGTGAGCTGTTTTAGCAAACTCGGGATGTGACTGTTTAACCTTTTAGCTGCTACTGATGAACTCTTTGTATTCTGTGCTCAGGTTGGTTTTGTTATGGCTGTACTGCTTAGGCCAGTATTAACACTATCATATGTCTTCGGTAAAGATATGATCAAATGTTTGTCAAATTTGACAAAGATATTTGATGTTGTGCTGGAAAAGTGTTACCCTAGTCATTTTTCATCAAACTTTAAACATGGCAGGCAACAACCTCTATTAAGCAGTGCAGTTGCTAGTACCACAATTGCACTCTGTGTATTTGGAAGAGTAGTGGTGGGAAAAAAGGAAACTTTGATGAAGCCATAAGTAAGCACACATGTAAGTGCACACTTACACATGCTACACAAATAGATTGTGGAACTGGGGAAGTCTTGGTCTATGATGGCTCATCTGAAATTGACTGATGGGTGTCGCAGTTGAGATACTGAGAGTTGAAGTTTGTAGTGATCGACAAGGGTCGAAACTTTATTGAACACATTGTAATGTAATGATTTCATAGTATAATCGGTAACCAGTTACCATACCGACACGGAATGAAATCTTTTTTTCGCTGTGTACTCAATACTTGTTCAGTTGTACTAGTGTCAAATGTTACTGTAAATGAATTAATTTTAGGCTGTACTTGGAGCTGAAGCCAAGGAGGGTGAAGTTAATGTTGTACAGGTGGAAGCTTTGGGATGCCGCCAGAGCATAAAAGTGCCAGTTTGTGTCCTAAAGGCTGGCTCTATACAACAGGTTCTTCTTGATTTGACATTCCCAGATGCTCCTGTAACATTCAGCTTAGTACAAGGCAATGGACCTGTTCATCTAATAGGAAATCATGCTATAGGTAAGAAACAGGCTTTAAAATTATCTAGTAGTCATTTGTATTTAGCTGGCATTGTAAATTTTCATTGAATGCATTGTGATACTGTTTGCAGGTGGACCTGTGGATGAAGAGATTGATGATGAAATGGATGAAGAAGAATTAGGTGAGGAGGAGGAAGGAGAAGATGGAGAAACTGCTGTGAGTAATATTTGTCACTAAAACACATAATAAAGTACTGAAAGTTGTGACACTGTTTTGTTGTTAATTACTACATATAAAATGGTATTAATGTCACTTGGATGTAAACACTTTAAAAATAGGGTGACAGGTGTCTCTGGTAATTAATCATTCTAGTTACCATAGTATGTTTTAGAATGTCTTTGTGCTCAGTAAATAATTTTTTGTTGTTTTGTACATGGGGTCTAACTATATTACGTATGTGACTTACTTCTAAGTACACATTGACTTACTTATCTCAAAGGTAGTCCAAATTCATGTCACTTGGGTCATATTTCTTTACAAGAAATTATATACATGGCTGGACTAAAGGTTACTTCCTGTAATTTACTGGTATATATTTTTCCTCTTGTTGTAGGTAATCTGTAGTCTACTTTTCGGCAAATAGTATCACGAAACAGCCCAAAAACTTCGTCGCCAGCTATTTTTTTGTGTTAAGATGAACTTGTCAAAATTCCCATAAATTTCAAAGTTTATATTAAATTTATGACTCACCTCTGCTCTTAATGCATTCCAGGTGCATAAACCAACTTTTGTTTTCAGCAGGTGTTTCAAATCAAATTTTTGACATGAAATGTTCATTTTGTCTCCCCATTTAAGCACTGGAAATGGTATGTCACTTAGGGCCTGTATATGGACTTCATTGCTTGCTTCATAGTTAAAGTGGCAGGGGGTGACTTAAACTTCATCACTTGCATGTGATTTTCTGTATCTTTGCCATGGGCCTACAACCCTTATGAAGCCCATGCTGTAAATTGTAATCTGCAGAAGCTATATAGAAGGTAGTCCAGACAGCTTTCCTTGTTGCATCAATCTGTGCATTCTTTATGGCTAATCATAATTGAGCTTGTCTACTTCCTCCTCATTGAGACAGCTGCCTGTAGCTTTGGCATCTCACAAACTTTTCCTCTCATCCCATGTATCTACAGCCACTTTTGCACATTTGGCCCATTTAATTTTCAGTATATACTTTTTATAAGGAAATTGCACTCCTTGTCTCAGATCTTCAAGGTACTTCATATTGGCCTCACAATGTGTGAAAGTGGCAGAAAAATGAGTGGCCACACACAGATCTATATTAAACTTCCCTCCTGTTCAGTAGTCTGAACATTCAATGAGTTCAGAAAACTAAACTTATCTAAAAGGTGAAAAAGAATCAGATTTTAAGCTGCTTTGTCAGAAAGTTGCCTTATATGTGAAATACTCATCTGTAGACAAAGGTTTTTGTACCTTACCAGAAATGGTGTGTGTTTGTGGGATATCTTGGTAATGTGCTGCCAAGATTTTGTAGCAGAAAAACCCCAATATGGCACTTGAACATCAGTAAGATGTAATAAACTGAAAGGTCTGTTTTTTCTGTGAATCAAGCCCCAAGACATGTAGCAACATGTTAAGCTACTGCATGTACATGAAACAAAAGTAGTAAATTTTTGTGGCATGTGAGTGGAAGTATAGCCCAGTATATTAAAGACCCTATAGCTTTGGCATGTGAAGTCTGTGATCTGACTTATGGCTGAGGCTACACTACGGAGAAATTTCATAAGGCTTCATTCCAAAGAATAGAACAATTTAGTAACAAAATAAACATTGACAATGTTCTATCCTGTTGTCAGCAACACTTATGAAAAGATATTGTTACAGTTGGTTTTTAAGTGAACCAAGGAGATGCCATGTTGTTAAACCTTTGTGGAACAGAAATTTCTTTCCTTCGTAGTAATTTAGTTGAATGATTAACCCTGTATGGCCAGTAAAACTTCTATGTGCATGAGTGCTGGCCATAGTGATTTTTGTGTGGCCCAAATTATCAAGTCATTGTTTTATGTTGGGTTAATTGTGGAAGCTTTCTGATGCTATTCGACAGAAAATACTTGCATGTTTAAAATCCATTATTTCCTAATGGGATGGCTGAATCTTGCCTGCTTTACCTTGCACAGGTTTGGAATGTTTTCATATGGTTAGTCATGTTGGAAAAATATTTATTCTTGATGTGTATGTGAAGTATTCGGGTATTTTTGTTTTATACAGTTCTGTAAGTTGTAGACTACCTAAAGCATAAGTATTTGGTATTATTGTTTAATATTTTAATGTTGTGAATTTATGTGCATCCTTTAACGGGTGATAGGTGTGTTCAGTGCTTTTGATATATGAAGAGTTAGTGATTGATTTTATACCTGTGCTAGGTTGAGCCAAGGAAGAGAAAGCTGACCCCGAACCAAAACAAGGTTAACAACAAGAAGGCTAAGCTTGATGAGGAGCCAGAGGTAAGGGCACTCAATGCAAGCTCTAGATACTACTCTTAATCGGCATTACTTCCAAGCATGTACATCTAAATGATCCAGGTATCTTAATATTGCTTGCTGAAAATTCTTGTTTGATCAGAATTAAAAAGCCCTGGATTTTATTACTGGCTCCTCATTCTCAGATTAAATTTAATTTAAAGTGTTGTGCAGTACTGTTTCATTACTTTGTGTGAATTAGTCATGCAAAGGAAACAGCACTGTTGGCCATCATAATGCTGCCCCAGAAGCTGTGTAATCTGGTGAAGCTGTTGTGCACTTTGGCTTTCTACAGATTCACTGTAGAACATTTTCTTTGTGTTGGTAACCTTATACGGGTTAGTTTTTGTCTTATGTATTTGGGTGTGTGAATGTTTTATATTGGCTGTTGAGGGATTACTGTTTCAGTGGCTATACAATTGTGTGAATTTCATTTTCTTTTATAACTGTGTATTGTGGTATAAATGATCTTGATAGGCAATCAAATTTTATGGTAACATCTGAAAAATGTTGTGCTGTGGTTCAGAATCCATATTAAACACAATAAGCTATAGGTCCCCCCATTATTGGCTTCCTAATTCAGTTAAAGGATTGGCATACTGCCTCGATCAGTACCATGCCTAGTTAAGCACTGTGATGTTCAAAGCAATCTTCAGATTGACAACTACTTTACTAATTCATAGACCTCTAGCAAAGTTTTTTCTTACATTGTTTGCAGCTATGCTCTAGTATTATGTTAGTGTTGCTAAGCTGTTAGTTGTTAGCTTCAACAAATGCTCAATGTGCTGAACAGGATGGAATGCACTTTGCAGAAAGGATAGCGCTGTTGTCTAGTAAAGAAGTTTAAAGCCAAAAATTCGTATATCTTCATTTGGCGTGCGCGCGCGCGCACACACACACACACACACACACACACACACACACACACACACACACACACAATCTGCAGGTTTTTAGTGCTCTGGAGATATACTGAAACAAGATGGTTAAACTTCTGCTTAGAAGTCTATGAAGGTC
This sequence comes from Schistocerca cancellata, assembly GCF_023864275.1. NCBI lineage: Eukaryota > Metazoa > Arthropoda > Insecta > Orthoptera > Acrididae > Schistocerca > Schistocerca cancellata. The sequence goes on from NC_064628.1 coordinate 374,486,260, forward strand.
TTTATAAGCTAAGACATTACAAATTACTTACCTGATTAGGATTTTCACTGCCCCTGTGCTTGTAATGCCAAAAAAGCAAGAAATTTTCATTTAAGAGTAGCTTAACATTTTAGTTTTGACATCCTGCCTTACATTCACAATCATTAACATAGCAATAAGATTTTGTTAATAGGGAATCAGCAAAGCTATTAACTGGGAAGAGTATCTGGTTAATTTGAACAAGTTTAAGCCAAATTCGATGAAATTTAATTAGAACAGATTTTTCCAGTTAATATTTGTAAATAGTTTGGTATCGTTGTATCCATTTCAACTTTGTGGCTCAATGACTCTTCCAGTTCAATCCTCAGTTAGTGGAAGGATTGTCAGTGTGAATGTCATTAAATTTTTTGAAGTTGTAACATATTTTGGATTCCACTTACATTGAAACCACCCCCTCAGTAATTGATGGAAAAGATATTTAAAAACTGAAGGGGTAGGAACTTGAGAGCCTGGAAATGTATTGATTTTTAGTTAAAAACTGTAAGTTTGCTTTGCAGTGAAGACTATGTATGCATTGTAATTTGAGCCAGGAAGTTTTACCTTCTGTCCTTAAATTAGATTTTTAAAGCTTTTATAGTAATGATTAGCATTTTGTTGCACCAATTTTTTAAGAACATGTTTGGTTTTCAGGAAATGTATGATGATGAAGATGAAAACTTAAGGAAGAAAGCAAAAAATGATGCTGGTAAACCTAAGAAGGAAATGTTGAAGAAGAAAAAATAAATTTACCAAAAGACTGATTTTAATGCTGTGATTCATAAGTTCCATTTCTCACAGTTATGTTGAAGTGTGGTATTACAGTAATGTACTGTCATGAGGATACAGGTTCTTTCAGCTGTAGAATAGTGTACACCTGTAAGAACCTAAGACATTCAGCAGGAACTGTTTATGTTGTCTTTATCAGTATAGGATTGTAAATCTCATTGTCTTAATACATTACCATTCCTCATAAGTTCATTATGAATAATCAGTGGATAAGTGATTTTAATATCTTAATGTTCATACAATAATTTGAATATATGTATCTTTCAAAGACACTGGTCACTAGATGGATTTTATTGAAATGGTCCCTACTTTGAAATCCCAGGTAACTCTAAACCTCAGATTGAAGAAGCAAAATATATTTCGAGCAAGTATTGGCATTCAAATGATCAGTTCAAACTACTGAAGCATGATGTGATTTCTCAGCTATAGGGCAGTGGTAAACTAAACACACCTAAACTGACATTTAGATAAGTTTTTGTTGAGCAGTTATTCATTTACATTTTTACTCCATGTACAAACAAAATGCGCATCGAAATAAATGCATTTGACAATTAAACTTTAATGTAGTTTCTTCATCTACCAATAAAAGCTGGAAAAATTAAATGCTCATTTGGAGTTCTGAAAGGAATCAGTCTTTTTCTCCTGGCCTAAAAAAGTTAAGAACTATTAATCTACTACTACATTGGGATCAGCTAAAAATAAACAAATTTGTACCTTTACAGGACTTTTAAATTGTATTGAAACCAAGTAGGCAGTGGTGTGAATTGCATGCACATTTCAGCTGTACATAAACATACTTTCTTCCAAGAATTTTGTTTTAAATGGTTTTAGAAGTGTGAGTACAAAATAAGAAAAAATGAGTGATACAGAAAAGGCAGGCTACAAAAAGCAAATAATGCTGGGCTTATGTGAGGTCAGTGTCATGAGGCTACTCCAGTGCCTATGTATTTGATGTTTTGTACAAGGGCATATTACTGACAACTTTGTGTGTTTACAGTTAATACATTCATTTGGAAAACACTGTTGATCATATTGACATACAAAAAAAAAATTTCTTTGTTGGGATGCACACTGTATAAAATGAGCATTTTGGAATCTTTCTGCTAGTAGAAGTAGGAGGTAAGTGCATATGTAGACACATATACCTTAAGATACTTGATAGTGTGACACTCTTCAGTGTTTGAGGACAGCTGAGTTGGACATCTTGCAAAATAGGCCAAGAGGCTGTCATAAATAGAAGTGGCCACCTATTAACAACCAGTAGCACACATGGAATTTCATAAACACGGAACACACATTTGGGAAAGTTGATGACTTAAAACATTTTCATTTATGCTGTATGTGGGTTTTGTTAAAAGCAGTCTTAATTTTCTTACCTCTGCTGTTAGTGAATGTGGGCCTGGAGAGAGACCCAAGTTTAGGAGTCTGTCTGGGAGACAAATCAGTTAAAAAATGGGTACTACAGGAGGAGATGCTATAATATTTTCAAAGTGCATAAAATTATTTAAGTGTCCACCATAGGCAGTCATCTATTGTAGATTGTAGGTATTGGACACTCAGTGTACTCTTAGTTCCTGTATTCAAACTTTTACACTAACATTGCTTAGAATACATCTGGTACAGAGATAATGTGGCTTTGAAATTTATTTGGGGGGTGAGTTACCGACAAAGGGAACACCTCAGACATGGCAGACCGATATGACTTGTTTAGCATGTTGCTTATATGTAACCTAAAATGAGATAGTTCAGATACTTTCACTCAGTGCCCCCTCCAATGTTGAGAAAACCCCTCCTAATGGTCATGGCGTGTAGTAGACTCAAAATGGATGGGCTTAATAGATAATTGAATGTTGAGCATTTTTTATCAGCATATGTCTACAAATGTTTCTTTTCCTAGAAATTGAGGAAATTTCTTGAAACTACTGCTTATGTACCCATAAGGTAAGTACTGCCAAACAAGTCTCTAACCATTCAGTCTTGGTACAATTCAAGGAAGTAAGATCCTAAATTGTTCCCCTCCCTGGCCACACCATGGGAGGAATGCCAGGCTAAGAATGGCAGAGAACCTTATTCGCCCTGGTACCTTGTATTTACAAGAGTTGATAGGGACTCCTTTCTTGATGAAGCCTGTTTTTTTGTAGAGCATTTAGAGGAAAAGTTTGGGTAGGTGGAGGGCTTGTCCAAAATGCACTCAAGGTCAGTCTTGATAAAAGCAGCATCCTCTGCCCAGTCACCGGCATAACTCGCATGTGTCAGGATGGGGATGTTTCTGTTACCATCACACCTTAAAAGAGGTTAAATATGGTCCAAGTTGTTATATTCCAGAGACCGTCTTGACGAGGAGCTGCGCGCCAACTTAGAGCGATGAGGAGTTCATAACGTCTGGCGTATCCATTGGGGTCAGAGACATAATCAGGTTGCGAGCAATGCCTTCATCTTGGCCTTAGACGATGGCACTTGACCAAGAAGGTCAAGGTGGTCTACTGCTGTGATGTCAAGCCATATATCCCTCCCCCAATGCAGTACTTAAAGTGGTGGAAGTACAACCATATGTCTTCATGCTGTACTTCCAGCATCACATGTTGAGATAGTGGACCTCCATCCCATCCCAATACTTCATGTGCCCCACCTCCCGTCTGTGTCAACTGCAGACGTCATTCCCCTTGCTCACCAGACTACAGGATTTTACAGCAAGAAAGGAAAACCATGGGATAAGACCCTGTACTGACTGACGTACACTGGGGCCAAGAGGAAATTTGAGCTCCTATATCCTGTGGCTATGACCACCTTTTATGCTGCCGCTACGAGAACAGTTATAGTCCCATCAGTTCAGAGAGTTTGTCGGCTCTGAGCTGGAAGACTCCACCTGCCTCTCTGGTGGGGTACTGCCCTCTCTGTTCCCACACCATCTACCTCGGGAGCAATGTCCCCCCAACCATAGGGGACACCAGTCCCCACATCTTGGCTGGAGAAGCATAAGTCGTCTTCAGCTCCTCTCGCTAGGGAGGGGTCCCTTGGGTCACTAGCTTCCCAGGTTTTTGCTAGTGTGAAAGATGATACCTGCCAATGGCTGAAGTGGCCAAAAGCAGCTGGTTGTAGGGATTTACAATCATCCTCAATTCCGGAGATAGAATCAGTGAAGCCCTCCCAGCCAGAGAAACCCAAGAATCGGCAAGAGCAATCCAGAAAGACAACCCCCAAGACAAAGTGAATTGCAGTGGCACCCACACCACTGCCGCCTACAAGCTCTGCATCTGAGTATGAGGTGAAGATTCTGTCATGTGCTTAGGACCTATATCTCACCAGGCCCTCGGACACAATGGATGTAGCCAGTTCAGGAAATGTGGCAGCAGATGACCCTGAGGTGGAACTGAACTACCTCATTGTTTCATGCCTTCTCAGTCTTAAGATCACACCATCCTCCAGTGGAATTGTGGCTGTTTTTCCACCACCTGGCTGAGCTGCAGCAACTGTTAAGCTTTACACCTGCTTTTTGTATTGCCCTCCAGGAAACCTGGTTCCCAGCAATGCAGTCCTCTGCCCTTCGCAGCAACAGGGGACATTACAAGAACTGTGCGAATACAAGTCAGGTGGAGTTTGCATTTGTCCTGAACTTGGTATGTAGTGAACCTGTGCTCCTTCACTCCTCTTGAAGCTGTGGCTGTCAGGATACAGACGATGCAGGAAATAACTGTCTGCAACATATACAGGGTGTATACGGCCCGGGAATTCCGGGAATTTTTTCATCCGGGAAAAACCCGGGAATTTTTTCATCCGGGAAAAACCCGGGAATTTTTTAGAATTCTGGGATTTTTCGTTGTTTTAGATTGCAGTTAGTTTTGTAGGTGTGACGTGTAAGATCTGATACGCTGACAAAGAACTTTAGTCCACTACTGCTAAATAATATTGCAGCAATGAAACACAAATCAGAGAATAACACCAAAATAAAAGTTTAGTTGCATAGAAAATGGGTAAATAGTGTCAAAGGATATAGGTCGAAGATTATGCAGTACGTCCGTAACAACTAACATGCATTCGATGTGTGTGACGTCACAATTGTTTACATTTTTAACAGATCATCAGAAAATATTAAGAATAGTGGCTTGAGATGCGTTACTTTCGAAGTAAATTTCCACGCAAGATGGTTTGTTACGTGTGAGAATGTGCAGTGCATTTCTTAAATCACAGGGCGTTATAACTCTCATTCAAAACGTAACATTTTGTGGATCAGCCATTTGAAAAAAGTCGGGCCCAGAAGATAAGTCATTTATGCCACTATTTACAATTTTACCGGCACATTTGTATTTGATATGACTTAATGTGTAACACACGCTAAAAAAAGACCGAGCTTAAAGTTAGTTTTCATATTTAATGTTCTTTCATAGATAAAAAATTATGCAATCGATGGCAAAAAGTTCCATTGACCTTCAAAAAAATGTGCATAATGTGTTACTGAGCAATGTCACAAGTCCCTTCATGCCAGAACACTTAGACTTTTCTAAGCAACTGATAATCATTTTGGCACGATTTTAATTGCCAAATTAGAGCCTGTTAGTAGGCCTACGGACTTCCTATCATTGTAGGACTAATAACAGTGGATGCCAATAGAGGATGCAATTCTCGTTCGTACATACACATCTGCTTACGAGTTAACCGGTGTAGAAACGCACTTTGCTGAATTGAGCGAGCTCGGCCTACCTTCGTAACGTACGCGCCGCGGCCTGTCTTTCTCGTAGGCCTCGTGCTCTGAATAACTGCCGTCATTCGCTAGCGAGGTCACGTGACATGAGCTATGACTGGCTGACAAAAGTGCATCGCTCAACGCAATCTCTATTTTAGAGTTTCGGAAGCTACCGTGCTGTAATTTGTGGAATTTGTGTATATACTTTAGCAATACGAAAATAAACTCTGTGCATATTGTCTCGCATCAAACAACTTTCCAAACGCATTGTTTTTCCTGGATTTCGTTTCCTAAAGTGCTGGGACGTCCTCCGCCGGTATAAGACCTTTAAGATTCAAAGGACTGATAGGTTTTACAGCTCCGAGGGAAAGTATACTGTTGCTAAACACGGATGTATTTTCACCTGCTTTATACGTAATTTCATCCGGGAGAAATTGTGTTTTTAACCGGGAAAAATCCGGGAATTTTTTTTTCTTGTCCACGTAGACACCCTGATATATCTTCTTCCAGATGGGGTGGTACCCCTGACTGATTATCTCCCTAAGCCTTTCCTACTTGGGAGATTTTAATGCCAATAACCCCCTTGTGGGTTAGCACCATGCTTACTGGCTGTGGCAGAGATTTTGAAAATTTTCTGTCTCAACTTGACCTCTGCATCTTAAATACTGGGGCCACCACACATTTCAGTCTGGCTCATGGCAGTTACTCAGCTGTTGATTTATCGATTTGCAGCCCAGGACTTTCCCATCCATCCACTGGAGCACGTGACTTGTGTGGCAGTGACCACTTCCCCATCTTCCTGTCACTGCCCCAGCGTCAAGCCCATGGGCGCATGCCCAGATGGGCTTTAAACAAGGTGGACTGGGAAACTTTTTATCTCTGCTGTTACAGTTGAATCTCCTCCACATGGTAATATTAATGAAATTGTTTCTGTGGCAGAAAACGCAATCCCTCGCTCTTTAGGGTGCCCCGGTGTAAGGCAGTCCCTTGGTCATTGGAAGTCGCTGAGGCAATTAAGAGCGCCAGCGATCACTACAGCACCCTTCTGTAGAGCAACTAATAGCCTTTAAGCAGCTTCATGCCCACGTTCGCGGGAGAGGTACGTGTCGACCATTGGGTGCCATGTCACCTTCCCAAGTCTGGATGGAGATCAGATGTCTTTTTGGGTACCAGACTTGCTCCCGCTGTTACCACAAGTGGTGTGTTATCTACCGACGCAGACACAATTGCCGAGCAATTTGCTTGAGCCTCTGTGTCAGAACTACCCCCAGCCATTTGCCCTCACAAACAGCAGCTGGAAGGGAAAGTCCTCTCATTCACTACATGCCCCAGTGAATGCTGTAACGCCACATTCACACAGTGGGAGTTCCTCAGTGCCCTTGCACATTGCCCCGGCACAGCTACTGGGCCTGATCGGATCCACAGCCAGATGATTAAACATCTCTCGTCTGACTACAAGCACTGGCTCCATGTCAGGGCAGCTTCTGCCTGGGTCGCTCTACCATTGATAATCTTGTGTCCATTGATAATCTTGTGTCCATTGAGTCTGCCATCCAAACAGCCTTTTCCAGATGCCAACAGCTGGTTGCAGTCTTTTTTTTGACGTACATAAAACATATGATATGATATGACCTGGCGACATCATATCCTTGCCATATTGTACGAGTGGGGTCTCTGGGGCCCACTGCATATTTTTATCCAGAGCTTCCTGTCTCTCTGTACTCTCCGTCAAGTTGGTGCCTCCCATACTGTATTTACTCGAATCTAAGCCGCACTTTTTTTCTGGTTTTTGTAATCCAAGAAACCGCCTGCGGCTTAGAATCGAGTGCAAAGTAAGTGGAAGTTCTGAAAAATGTTGGTAGGTGCCGTCACAACTAACTTCTGCTGTCGAATATATGTAGCACTACACAGGCATGCTTTGCAAGCACAAAGATAAATACTGGCGCCAAACCCTGTGCATCAGTAAATAAATTTAAAAAAAAAGGTGGAAGATGAGCTTTTTTTTCTCCGCCTCGAGTTTCGACCACTGCATTTCCTACGTTATCCAACGAAGTAAATACAAATTCTGTATTGTCCATCTTCAAATGTAGCAGCATTTCAATGTACTACAAAAATCCAACTAACAAGACTGTTTGGGATGTTTGTCAATATGGCCAACTCTACGTTCTGAATTTTTTCCTACCTGTGAGAAGAGATGTTTCCTTATAGGAGCTTTTATGAATTGTGAATCGCATGCAGTATTCTCTTCACAATAAGAATAATACGCATATAAACAATTTTGCCATGTATTCTTTCGTGTTTGCTGCTAACTCATTGAAATCCTGTCTGCCTAATAAACTACGAAACTAGAGTGAGACTAACAGCAAACGCGGAAGAATATACGTGTCATGTCATGTTTATACACTCCTGGAAATTGAAATAAGAACACCGTGAATTCATTGTCCCAGGAAGGGGAAACTTTATTGACACATTCCTGGGGTCAGATACATCACATGATCACACTGACAGAACCACAGGCACATAGACACAGGCAACAGAGCATGCACAATGTCGGCACTAGTACAGTGTATATCCACCTTTCGCAGGAATGCAGGCGGCTATTCTCCCATGGAGACGATCGTAGAGATGCTGGATGTAGTCCTGTGGAACGGCTTGCCATGCCATTTCCACCTGGCGCCTCAGTTGGACCAGCGTTCGTGCTGGACGTGCAGACCGCGTGAGACGACGCTTCATCCAGTCCCAAACATGCTCAATGGGGGACAGATCCGGAGATCTTGCTGGCCAGAGTAGTTGACTTACACCTTCTAGAGCACGTTGGGTGGCACGGGATACATGCAGACGTGCATTGTCCTGTTGGAACAGCAAGTTCCCTTGCCGGTCTAGGAATGGTAGAACGATGGGTTCGATGACGGTTTGGATGTACCGTGCACTATTCAGTGTCCCCTCGACGATCACCAGTGGTGTACGGCCAGTGTAGGAGATCGCTCCCCACACCATGATGCCGGGTGTTGGCCCTGTGTGCCTCGGTCGTATGCAGTCCTGATTGTGGCGCTCACCTGCATGGCGCCAAACACGCATACGACCATCATTGGCACCAAGGCAGAAGCGACTCTCATCGCTGAAGACGACACGTCTCCATTTGTCCCTCCATTCACGCTTGTCGCGACACCACTGGAGGCGGGCTGCACGATGTTGGGGCGTGAGCGGAAGACGGCCTAACGGTGTGCGGGACCGTAGCCCAGCTTCATGGAGACGGTTGCGAATGGTCCTCGCCGATACCCCAGGAGCAACAGTGTCCCTAATTTGCTGGGAAGTGGCGGTGCGGTCCCCTACGGCACTGCGTAGGATCCTACGGTCTTGGCGTGCATCCGTGCATCGCTGTGGTCCGGTCCCAGGTCGACGGGCACGTGCACCTTCCGCCGACCACTGGCGACAACATCAATGTACTGTGGAGACCTCACGCCCCACGTGTTGAGCAATTCGGCGGTACGTCCACCCGGCCTCCCGCATGCCCACTATACGCCCTCGCTCAAAGTCCATCAACTGCACATACGGTTCACGTCCACGCTGTCGCGGCATGCTACCAGTGTTAAAGACTGCGATGGAGCTCCGTATGCCACGGCAAACTGGCTGACACTGATGGCAGCGGTGCACAAATGCTGCGCAGCTAGCGCCATTCGACGGCCAACACCGCGGTTCCTGGTGTGTCCGCTGTGCCGTGCGTGTGATCATTGCTTGTACAGCCCTCTCGCAGTGTCCGGAGCAAGTATGGTGGGTCTGACACACCGGTGTCAATGTGTTCTTTTTTCCATTTCCAGGAGTGTATTTGTATTATTCTTATGCCTAATAATGATAGTCAGAAATGAAGCACGGCAATTGACTAGATTTTTAAATCTAAGATGACTCTAATTTCTGTGCAGAATGTAATGTACTAAAGAGGTGTCTGCAAAGATTTTCAAATGGAGAAAAATTTTCGCTAAACTCTCGTTCAGAACATCTATCATACGCTGTCTATTATTCGGTTCTTGTTGATCATTATCAAAGAAAGCAGCAGTGTAAGTAACAACAAATAGCAGTCTCTTGCCATTTTTTCGCTAATGAGACGATTCTCTCTCTCTCTCTCTCTCTCTCTCTCTCTCTCTCTCTCTCTCTCTCTCTCTCTCTAGCGGCGGTAGTGTGCACAAAAGCAAGCCATGCCGCGAGTGGCGATAGGTCGTAAACACTCATTATCAGAATGCGACAAACAATGCATGACACAGTACAGTAATGCATTTTCAGCTTAGAGTGACGTAAACACCTATAACAAAGAGAATGACACTTATCAGATGAAAGAAAAGTAAGCAATCAATTCAAAACAGACGAAGTACGCGAAAAAGGAAGAGTACTGTTATACATACAGACAGAGCACCTGATGCATAGCAATGGCTACCTGGTAAAGCTTAACTGCTAAGCTTACGACTCGAACCAAGCTACTGTAGCTGTATCGTCATTCATTTGACCTAAATTGTGTCTCATATTACAATGGACCAACTTTGTTTTGATTTGGAGGTGCGACCTAAAACTTTTCTCTCCCCTTGAATTTAGAGTCTCAAATTTCAGGTGCGGCTTAGATTCCGGAAAATTTTTTTCCTTCATTTCGAGTCTCAATTTTCAGGTGCGGCTTAGATTCGAGTGCAGCTTAGATTCGAAAAAATACGGACTCCCTCTGTATTGAGGAGAAAGGCATTCTGCAGGGCTCTACAGTGAGTATCTCTATTTTGAGTGGTCACTAACGTCCTAGCAGCAGCTGTAGGGCCGTCAGTCTCCCCTTCTCTATATGCGGATGACTTCTGCATTTCCTATTGCTCCTCCAGTACTGGTGTTGGAGCCATTAACAAGGTGCAGTCATGGGCTCTAGTCCACAGCTTCCAGTTTTCAGCCACGAATTCACGTGTCGTGCACTTCTGTCGTACCGTTCATCCGGAATGTGAACTTTATCTTATGACGATACACTCACTGTTGTGGAGACATATCGATTCGTAGGACTGGTTTTTGATGCCAGATTGACTTGCCTACCTCACCTTTGTCAGCTTAAGCGGATGAGCTGGCAGCACCTCAATGCTCTCCACTGCCTGAGCAACACCAACTGGGGTGCAGATCGCTCTGCGCTGCTGCAGCTCTACAGAGCTTTTGTTCAATCCGCCTTGACTATGGGAGTCTAGTTTACAGTTCGACGGCACCCACAGTGTTGCATGTACTCAACCCAGTGCACCACTGTGGCGTTCGCCTAGTGACGGGAGGTTTTAGAACGAATCCGGTGACCAGTGTCCTGGTGGAGGCCGGAGACCCTCCATTGAAGGTTAGGCATGCACAACTGCTCGCCAGTTATGTTGCACACATTCGTAGTTATCCTGCGCATCCGAATTACTGACTCCTTTTCCCAACCACGGCAGTTCGTCTCCCTCATCGGCGGCCCGGGTTAGGGTTCAGATTGCAGTTTGCATGCGATCCCTTCTCTCCGAACTAGAGTCCTTCCCTTTACCGCTTCTACTTGAGGTCCATGGTGTACACCTCGGCTGAAGCTTCGTCTGGACCTTTCGCATGGCCCTAAGGACTCAATTAACCCCACCACTGTCTGCTGTCACTTCCTCTCGATTCTTGCCGTGTTCCGGGGCTCTGAAGTTGTTTACGCTGATGGCTCGATGGCTGATGGTAATGTTGGCTTCGCCTATGCCCACAGAGGCCATATTGAATAGCATTCCTTGTCCGCTGGCTGCAGTGTATTCACTGCAGAGCTTGTGGCCCTGTCTTGTGCACTTCAGTACATTTGTTCCTGTTCTGGTGAGTGGTTTCTTCTGTTGACTCCCTGAGCAACTTACAATTTATCGACCAGTGCTACCCTCGCCATCCTTTGGTAGCGAACATCCAGGTGTCTATCTCTGCCCTGGAATGGTCCAGTTGTTCAGTGGCATTTGTGTGGAACCCAGGATATGTCGGAATCCCAGGCAACAAACTTGCTGATAGGCTAGCCAGAAAGGGTACGTGTAAACTGCTCCTGGACATGGGCATCTCTGAAAATGACCTGTGTTGGGTGTTGTGCCACGAGGTTTTTCGGCTTTGGGAGACGGAGTGACATAACAGTATGGACAACAAACTGTCATTAAGGAGACTGCGAATGTGTGAAAGTCTTCCCTGCGGGCTTCTCGCAGGGAATCAGTTGTCCTTTGTCGACTCTGCATTGGCCATACACAGTTCACACATGGTTACCTCCTCCGTTGCGAGGACCCAGCTCAGTGTCGCTGTGGCTCCCAAATGACAGTCGTCCATCTATTGCTGGACTGCTTTTAACTTTCCCAGCACCCTACCTTCGATGTTGGGTGACTATGTCTCACAGCAGCTTTAGTTTTACATTTTATTCATGAGGGGTGGGTTTAATTATTTGAGCTTGAGATTTAGTGTATGTCCTTTGTCCCTCTGTCATCCCCCCTAGGCTTTTAGGGTGGTGGTTTTAATGTGTTGCAGAGTGGCTGGGTTCCCTTTTTTTACTCGTGGTCAGCCAGCCATGGTAATATGCTTTCTTGTTTTTAATCCCTTCTCCCTGTTTCTTGTGTGTCTGTGGTACTCTTGTCCTATTTTGCCCAATGTAGTGTTTGTTGTTCTTCTGGTTCTTCCTTTCTCCTGTTATTGTGGCGTACGTCTCCTTTTTCTTCTTTCCCTTGAGTAATTGTTCTACTAGGAATAAGGGACTGATGACCTCACAGTTTGGTCCCTTCCCCACTTTTAAACCAAGCAATCAGTCCAGATATTTTAGACAATATTATCACAAGTGATATGTATTAAAATTAATCACTAAAAAGAAATAATGTATTTTTAAACATAGTCTGTTTTCTGTGAAATCTTTGGTAGGAACAGTGTAGTTGGATGAAGATTGCAATCATTAGATCTTGTTGATTATTTGCTTATTGTTTAAGTGCTACCTATGTAGTTGTTCAAAGAAAGTGGGGATATGTAAGTGAATGAGAGCTCTTGTAAGGAAACTAAAAATGGGTTTGCCAGTGAGGTAGCACTAGGAACTGAAGGCGCATTTAATACAAACACAAACGCAATTCCAAACAGAACTGAACTTTTGGGCAGAAAGTGCTGCTATGTATGCAGACCTCAAATATTCCAGAATACAAATTCAATTTTAAAACATACAAGAAATTGTATAGTATACAGCAAGTAATCACTGGTGATCAGGGTAGAACTGGTGACCCACAGCATGACACTAGTGACTGCGTACCAGTTAACAGTATTGCTCCCTCTTACAGAGAAGCAGTGAGCTGCTGTTGCAGAAGTTCTTATTGGAGTAGACTACAGCAGTTTGTCAGTGGCCCTCTTATGGCAGCCTGGCAGATGCTCTTGTTTTGGTTGTCACATACTTTGCACTATGATGAAAATCTGAAATAAACACTCCCAAGCTTTGTGGTTGTTGAGCAGGTCTCCTGTATCTAACTACTGTACTTGGGCGTGATGAAGGGTCATAATCCTAGCATTAGAGACGAATGACAACGGTGTGGCCCAAAGCGGTGCTTTAGTAACTTCCGGTAGCCTTACTGTCTGCACAAATTTAAAAATTCATAGTCTCCTGTCCTGGATCTACCTAGCTGTTTGGTGTTACAGCTCAGTATTTTATGGTGTTACAGTATTACTCCGGGGTGTGAAGGCTGGTGGTGGTTTTCTCATTATCACTCTGAATAATGTAAGGTTAAAACGAGAAAAGTGCGTCCATTGTCTCGGCTCGACTGTGGAGTCTTTCTTTTTTGTGGTGTATGCACAGAGCATAGAAGGATATAGAGCGGCCTTCGCCACAGCGGAGGCCCGACTGGCATGTGCTCGCCCCTTTGGACACCTACCTGGCCGGCTGGGCACAGCCTGCGCTCCTTTTTCCTTCTTAATTTTTTTCTTACTATCTTATCTCACCAGATTTTCTGATCTCTAGTTGTTAGTTATTAACGTATTCATGGAGATGAACAAGTAAACTAAATAATATAGGCGGCGAGATAAAAAAAAACTTAAATACAAATCAAATTGCATGGCATTACTTTCACTGAAAAACTTACTTTTTTTAACACATACTATAATTGCTTGCTACTTATATTACTTTCGCATGGCAATAATCATCCAAAATTACCTGTAGATTATTGTTATGTTTAATATATTCACAAAAGAAATAACGGAAAAAACAAATAGGCTGTGCACAATTCTTTTTCATTCTCTCTCTGCACCATTCTCTTCCTAGAAATCATAATGGAAAAGCTGTTTTTAATCCTAGCATAATTCAGCATTAATGTCTTATTAATTTGAACATTAGCATAAATGAAAATGAGTAAATAAATACAGTAGTAAGCTTAATTATTTCTAACAAATTTTTATTATTGGCCTTTGAAATGAACAGTTTTTAAAGTTTTTGTCTAATTTTTTGTTCCTCAATATTCTGGCTTTTAACACATATATATTTCTTGATTCTAATACTAAAATAAATTTTCCCAATGCTGTCAATTATCCAGTTTCTGTGATCGTTTTCCCCACCATTTGAGAAGTGTGGCAAGTCGACAAATAAATTGAGATTTGAGCACTGGTTGAGCAAACTGTTGCAATAAAAGGTAAGATTGCTCTTTGGTCTCCCTTTCAATGTGCTTGTCTTAAAAATGTTTTCACAAATCCTACATATGCGATTCACATCAGATGAAGGCTGCACCAACCCTCCACGGTTTTTAATTGAAACCATATTGACAGCTAAGTTCAAAGGCATATTTTCGTTCTGTCCGCTGATTGCCACCAAACTTTATTCACATTTTATTTTCTGCCCTAGGCTTCACACAACTTATCCTCCAATGCATTCCACAACATCCATACTTAACGTGGAAAAAACTGGCTCCATTGGTAAGAAGGGTTCATCATCTTCATCACTTCCCCTTGAAACTTCTGCGTCCAACAAGCCTGATTTAGGCGTACACACATTTATTTTATCTTCACAGCTCAATTTAGCTCCAAGTCCCAAAAGGTCAGTTTTATCAAGTGGTATTACATTTCCACTGCTAACATCACTTTCATGCAACTGCTTATGCACAATAATTTTCCTGAACAAGTGGCAAAACCAGTTTTACGGGGACCATTGCGTACTAATCTGCCATTTTTTTTTTCTTTTAGTCGCAGAATGCAAGTTTCTGCTCTCTCTAAAGTTAGACAAACATCAAGTTCATTATTTTCATTTATTGCTTGTTTTAAATATTTTTCTCTAATAGTTCTGGAATGTAGTACATCAAATAAATCATACCTCTCCCATCTGAGTCCACTAATTCTTGCAAGTCATGGAGAAAATAGCGTTCTAACTTTAGCATGTGTGATGGATCGAAAAACACATTGACGTGATGAGGTCCTGTTTCGAAATGCATTACCAGCTGCTTGGGGTCTTTGAAATTACAACCAAATTTCCCGAAACACGCAAAATTGGATGAAGTACCATCACAGGTGACTGAGACGACTTTTATGTTTATGTCTGACAGAAGTTGCAAACTCTGAGAAATCAGACAATAAATTTGTTCACTAGTGATACCTTTAATGAAGAAGTAACCCAAAGGAATTTTCCACAGTGAATTGATGCACACGAGATGAATGAGGAACACTTCATTGACAATTGGGGCTCCGTCGTCCGTATTTCCACATCCGAGGTCCATGTATCCATACAACTTTTTTCCATCCCAATCAATATACTGTCGAATGGCCATTGAATCGAATATCAAACTGCACACAAGTCCATGATGAAGTTTGCATTTTTCTTTCAGTACTCAGAAGACTTCTGAGCTGAAACCTGTTTCAGCACTGATGGAAGAAAACCACTTAGCAATTGTTTGTGGATGCGGCAGGCAAGTCTGAAAAGTGTGTCGTACAAAGTTGTAAAGCTTAGGAGAGAGGAAATGCAACGTCATGGAGAAACTTCCTGGCAGATTAAAACTGTGTGCCCGACCGAGACTCGAACTCGGGACCTTTGCCTTTCGCGGGCAAGTGCTCTACCAACTGAGCTACCGAAGCACGACTCACGCCCGGTACTCACAGCTTTACTTCTGCCAGTACCTCGTCTCCTACCTTCCAAACTTTACAGAAGCTCTCCTGCGAACCATGCAGAACTAGCACTCCTGAAAGAAAGGATATTGCGGAGACATGGCTTAGCCACAGCCTGGGGGATGTTTCCAGAATGAGATTTTCACTCTGCAGCGGAGTGTGCGCTGATATGAAACTTCCTGGCAGATTAAAACTGTGTGCCCGACCGAGACTCGAACTCGGGACCTTTGCCTTTCGCGGGCAAGTGCTCTACCAACTGAGCTACCGAAGCACGACTCACGCCCGGTACTCACAGCTTTACTTCTGCCAGTACCTCGTCTCCTACCTTCCAAACTTTACAGAAGCTCTCCTGCGAACCATGCAGAACTAGCACTCCTGAAAGAAAGGATATTGCGGAGACATGGCTTAGCCACAGCCTGGGGGATGTTTCCAGAATGAGATTTTCACTCTGCAGCGGAGTGTGCGCTGATATGAAACTTCCTGGCAGATTAAAACTGTGTGCCCGACCGAGACTCGAACTCGGGACCTTTGCCTTTCGCGGGCAAGTGCTCTACCAACTGAGCTACCGAAGCACGACTCACGCCCGGTACTCACAGCTTTACTTCTGCCAGTACCTCGTCTCCTACCTTCCAAACTTTACAGAAGCTCTCCTGCGAACCATGCAGAACTAGCACTCCTGAAAGAAAGGATATTGCGGAGACATGGCTTAGCCACAGCCTGGGGGATGTTTCCAGAATGAGATTTTCACTCTGCAGCGGAGTGTGCGCTGATATGAAACTTCCTGGCAGATTAAAACTGTGTGCCCGACCGAGACTCGAACTCGGGACCTTTGCCTTTCGCGGGCAAGTGCTCTACCAACTGAGCTACCGAAGCACGACTCACGCCCGGTACTCACAGCTTTACTTCTGCCAGTACCTCGTCTCCTACCTTCCAAACTTTACAGAAGCTCTCCTGCGGGCGTGAGTCGTGCTTCGGTAGCTCAGTTGGTAGAGCACTTGCCCGCGAAAGGCAAAGGTCCCGAGTTCGAGTCTCGGTCGGGCACACAGTTTTAATCTGCCAGGAAGTTTCATATCAGCGCACACTCCGCTGCAGAGTGAAAATCTCATTCTGGAAACATCCCCCAGGCTGTGGCTAAGCCATGTCTCCGCAATATCCTTTCTTTCAGGAGTGCTAGTTCTGCATGGTTCGCAGGAGAGCTTCTGTAAAGTTTGGAAGGTAGGAGACGAGGTACTGGCAGAAGTAAAGCTGTGAGTACCGGGCGTGAGTCGTGCTTCGGTAGCTCAGTTGGTAGAGCACTTGCCCGCGAAAGGCAAAGGTCCCGAGTTCGAGTCTCGGTCGGGCACACAGTTTTAATCTGCCAGGAAGTTTCATATCAGCGCACACTCCGCTGCAGAGTGAAAATCTCATTCTGGAAACATCCCCCAGGCTGTGGCTAAGCCATGTCTCCGCAATATCCTTTCTTTCAGGAGTGCTAGTTCTGCATGGTTCGCAGGAGAGCTTCTGTAAAGTTTGGAAGGTAGGAGACGAGGTACTGGCAGAAGTAAAGCTGTGAGTACCGGGCGTGAGTCGTGCTTCGGTAGCTCAGTTGGTAGAGCACTTGCCCGCGAAAGGCAAAGGTCCCGAGTTCGAGTCTCGGTCGGGCACACAGTTTTAATCTGCCAGGAAGTTTCATATCAGCGCACACTCCGCTGCAGAGTGAAAATCTCATTCTGGAAACATCCCCCAGGCTGTGGCTAAGCCATGTCTCCGCAATATCCTTTCTTTCAGGAGTGCTAGTTCTGCATGGTTCGCAGGAGAGCTTCTGTAAAGTTTGGAAGGTAGGAGACGAGGTACTGGCAGAAGCAAAGCTGTGAGTACCGGGCGTGAGTCGTGCTTCGGTAGCTCAGTTGGTAGAGCACTTGCCCGCGAAAGGCAAAGGTCCCGAGTTCGAGTCTCGGTCGGGCACACAGTTTTAATCTGCCAGGAAGTTTCATATCAGCGCACACTCCGCTGCAGAGTGAAAATCTCATTCTGTCATGGAGAAATTCCGTATGCTTTTCTGACTCTCTCTGCACAGGACACAATGATGTTGGAGAAATGTTGCACAACATATTGCCGTGCTCTGACTGAATAAGATTTTTTCTTTTTAGTTCTTTAACGATATCTGTTAAACTAGTCACTTTTAATTGCAGCCTCTTTTGTTTCAGTTTCATATTCCGCAGTATTTTTCTAGATTCATTTAGTTTTGTTGGGTCTTTTCTAGTTTTTCTTTAGTTATCGTTAAATTAGTTTTTGGTACTTTTTTGGGCACTGACGATGGAATAGGCGAAGTAACACATTTGAGAACTCTTCTTACCTTTGAAGCTGATGTTGATGGCTGTAGATATGGTGGATGTGAACTAAATATCGATGGAACTGCATCTTTTTTCAAATATCTTCGAAAAGGGGAAGAATTCTCGAAGTCTTCCTCGCTGAAATGACAGCTGCAGATACAGCTGAGAGTTGAAGGTTTCCAGTTGTCTCTTCTGATCGCTTGAATCCATTTCTCCTTCAGTTCTGGATTGTTAGGAAAGCGGTGGAAAGAAATTCTTCTCCTCTTGATATTATTATTATTTTATTATTTCTCTTCTACGGTTATTACAACCATAAGCCACACACATGCCCATTCGAAAGCAGGAAAATTTTCGCGCACAACAGCAAAATCTCACACAATAACAACTCGTCTCCGACTCTACACCGAACCAACACTGGACTGAACAATGAAAAGCTCTAGACTGCATACCTGTTCGCATAAAGGAAGGAATTAACGGTACCCAGGCAGGAACGGCAGCGCAGGGCCCCAGTGCGGTAGGTGCCCAGGGAGGCGGGGTTACCTGGCACGTCCCGCGCCGGCTGAAGACCGCTCTATATCCTTCTATGCTCTGTGGGTGTATGTGAATGTCATGACAGGTAGTATTGTATTCCAATCTTTAGACATCTTTGTACATATCTGCTAAGTTCTTACTAAAGGCTTCTGTGAGGCCATTCATTGGTGGGTATGTTGTAGTGTGAAATTACTTCGGATACTAGTCTTGACTGGGTAACTTTTCTGTGGTTGGAAATCACATGGGGTGCTCCATGCATGAAAAATCATGTTCTACAAGGAACTTGGCACTTTATGAAGTGTCACTAGTTGTTCCAGCTTTGGTGCCAGTGTAGTGGGTGAGGTAGTCAATGCACTTGATTCCCTAAGGGGTTGACTGCAATTCAGTGGAATGGTGCTGCTTCAGTTGGAATTTATACCAGATGCCCCGGAGATATTTGTGGGAAGTGCTTCCATTCTGTTTAATTTAAATTTTCCTTCGGTTGGTTCTTCCCCAAAGGCCTATATGGTTTCAGCAGTTCTGGATCTTCTGTCTGTTCAGCAGCAGTGTCATGCTGTGTAGCAGTGACTGAATTTCATCCATGCTGCTGTGTTCTATTAAATGTTCCTTGAAAGGCAGTCAGTGTCCCTGTTTGTGTCCCTTTTCTATACCATTGTGACGTGCTCATGAAACTTTGGTTCACATCTCACCAGTCAACCACACAGATACTTCAGGCTCTTGAGTAACATAGGGAATGATGGTTCATGACAACGGTGAATGGTTTACAAACTAAATATGGCCAGACATTGCTGATGGTCCTAACAACTACTAGGCACTCTTTCTCACCTGTAGAGTATTTAAGTTTGGACTTGGAGAGTACAGTTGAAACACAAGTTAGCACCTTGAATGTGCAGTACAACTGCACATATCTTATAACTAAGAGGATGGGACAGATAAGAAAACTGCTATCTGCAAGGCTCTTACCGTGCTGACAGATGTTAGTTTTGTAAAGCAATTTGTCAGTGCTCTGACGAAAGACTTGCATGTGGTCGGTATTTTCACTTGCTGAAGTCCGAACTGCTTTGAAGCAAATTAAAGTTGGAAACATTTCATTGACAGTCATATCAAATTTACTCACTTGTTGCATATGACTCGCACAAAGCATATTTGTTACTTTATATAGAAAGCCGTTTGATAAGAATTTTTGTACTCAGTTTTTAACGTTTTATGCACAAGCCTTATAATGTAGATAGTTGTAAGCCCATATTGTAATACTTTGTGGGCTGCCTTATTCTCATTACGGTTGGCAAAGAAGTTGTAATTACTGAAACAGCTTCTGTGACTTTTTACGTAGTTGTTTCTTCTGATGGGAAGTCAAATGAAGCTGGGACACAAGTCACGTGTGTATTGTTAAATGTTGGTCTCATAGTTGGCACAATAATGCCAGATTGTCTCAAGTTGTTACTCTTATTGTGACAAGCATTGAATCGTGTACTTATAAATATATTTAACAAAAACTTTGATGGATTCACCGATTTTATACTGAACATTATGGCGTATTTGATAAACAAAAAGAAGTGAGATTATGAAATGAAAATTCCAAATTATTGCTTATCTTAGAAGAGCCAGTTTGGTGAATTTAAAAGTGTGGAAAACCATGAAGAACATGGGGTCCTTAGCTGTTGCAGATGTTAACTGTGAACATAGTCTTTTTCCAGGGTACTGCAATTGAACCTTTATAGGGATACTTGTTCTGAATGTGTAATAAGTGCTTAAAATTTATTTTGTTGTTCCTGTGGCAGCTTACAGCATTTGGCTTATTAAGTTGCACAATTTGTTAAAAAAGGCTGGTCCATTTGTACGCCTGTTATAGAGCAGGTGTGCTCACTCCAGTGACTCGGAGCCCATGTGGTAGGGGGTGCTAAGAGAATGTGGACAGTGATGAGGTAAAGTGTGGCTGATAGATCAAAAAGCTCTGCTATGCAGTCGCATTTCATTGTTCACTGCAACCGATAATGCTCTGCAGCGTGCCTGCCCATTTGATTATTCAGAGTGACGGTGCTCAGTGAGCTGGAACAGCCTCTTCTTGAATAGCATTACTACCAAGCATGTTGAAAGTTTAGGTAGGGACTTAAAAGATAACCATTATATAGTTTCATAATATTCCACAAGTATGATTTAGAAGATAAATGTTCTTGTTGGTATACTGAAAGGACTATAAATTAATTTTAACAATTTCAATAAAAACTCATTAAATTATTTTCTGCTTCCCAAGGTGATAAATATATTTAAAAATGATTGACACCTCAGAGAAAGGCAGTAGAACGAGAGAAGCTGCATGGGTACGTATTTAGTTTGAAAGATACTATTCGGGAAGATATTGTTGATTACCTGTGACTTCAACAGTTCCGCATTATTCATCTAGCAGTTATAAAGTATGCCAGTTTGGAAAGATGTCGGTACATGCTTTCACGTTTGTGCACCACCAATGTCAGATTGTGGCCATCCACAACTTGGAATTTATTTTTGATATATTTTGGAACTTCATCTGCGCCAATGTTGATGTCTCTTGCAGGTTCATTTCTGCTGACTCTTCAAATTTGTCAAAACCTCTCATTGGATTTCTGTTTCTTTGCAGGAACCTCAGATGTGAGCTCATTATCTTTGAACTGTGGACACTTTCTTGCAACATTATTCCTATCTTCTTGTGTAACTTTGTCTTTCTCAGTGCAACCAAGAAATTTTAAGGATTTTCAGGATTGAAAAAATGTTGGGAGTTTGTGCATTATTTTCCACTTATTGTTTAAAAGTGATTTTGCTTTAGTCTTTAAATCCATTAGAAATGCGGTTTTGCTCTTGTTCTTTTCTAGAAGAGAGCAGTTTAAATTTCCACAATACACACAGATAGAGAATTGGTGTTATGGAGTCTTGAGATATATCAAGCATTGTTTTTAAACGCTGCCAGAAAACTTATTAAGTCTTTCAACTATTTTTTGTCAAGTATTGATTTTTCTCAGAGAAAATTGCAAGAACCTCAGACCACTGTGAATTGACTCACATGTCTAGTTTACTGTTCCATTGTGTGTCCACAGATCCAGTCAACTTTTACAGACAAGAATTTATTAATCACTGTACATCACTCTTACCATTGACACCTTCTCGAGTCTTGTGCTCCAGTGCGGTATTGATATTCACTGACCATGTGAGTATCTTATATTGACAAAGTGCTACCACAATATTTAGACCTGTCAGTAACAGACAAGACTTTTTGCACAGTGTTGAGTAAACTGAATGACTATAATATTTGTATTAGTTTGTGTTTAATATCTTCTCCAGTTTTTTAAATCTCAAACTCAATCCTAAAGTTTTCCTTCTTCACTGTTAATGTAATGTGCACCCACACCTGTGCAGTTTGCTCTTGCAATATGAATCACACCGTAGAGTGATTGTTAGTGCCTCTCCTACATCACTGAAAACATACCTCACATGTCTAGAAACAGCTTCATGGTGACAGTCTGGTTTCCATTAAATTTCTCGAAAGGGTGGTTGACTGTGGTAGCAATTCCTTGACACCCTTCTTTGCTCCTGTGTCAATAATGAATTGTGCCGTCTCGAAAAATATGTTTCCACACGCAGCTTCGAAAAGTAAAATGTCTTTGCTGACTAGATTAAGTAAACTTTTTTGCTGTGGCTTCCTTCAGATTTGGGGGGTCTTGAAGGTTTACATCTTGTAGTATTTAAAAAGTATTATACTAGTATGTCTAGTCTTGCACCCATGTTTTAACAATTTTGCAAGTCCCAGATTTATCTTGTGGAAGAATACACTTTTTTACTTGCTACACGTGCCACTATATCTTTGATTTTTCTCCTTGCCATAGTACATATCCAAATGTCTTCGAAATTGGAAATTTCAATTTGATTTCCCACAATAATGTGAAATAACAATGTTTCAGCGTACATGAAATTTTGTCCATGGTGTTCATTTTATTGAAGCACTCTGACTTATGTTTACTCACAAAGGGAGGCCACAATGTTGGGAGCAAGGATTCATTTCAAACTTTGTACATCTTTAGTAGACCATTAAAACAACATAATGTGCAAGTAGTAAAGTGCACTACTCTGATAATTCAGAGAAAAAAGCAAGAGATGTTTGATATGTATTACGTAATAGACATCTGTGCGTAGGAGCTGCATGCTAGAATTCATAGTGGTCCAGTGGTTAGCGTTCCAAGCTTTGGAGGACGAACTTATATGAGGCGGCACTTTTCCTCCCGCTCACACTTATTTTTAATCTGTTTTTTTTTCGTCACAGATCATGTTATTTAATTTATGAAATGTGAAAGGTAATGAAATAAAAAAATAGACATCTATTTGCATGAAGTTAAAGTGAATTTCATGTTGTTTGGCTACTTACTATTTTTAATTAAATTTAATTATTAGTACAAACATATTTATAACTATTGACGAGTAAATGAAGAAATGCATAGAAGTTTCCTGAAAATGTATGCCTGTCATGATTTCTGAAATCCCTTATACGTGCAATTTGGTAAGGTACCTGGAACTGCTTTGTACCTCGACATTTGGAGCTGCAGACACAGAGGCAGGCCCCATTTGGTAGTTAACCTGCCTAATGGTGAGACATTGCATACATAGCAAAAATGAATAGTGTAGGTGCATTTTTTTGATATCATAGAGTTCATTCTTGTACTACAAATATGGTGGTTTCTGTGGGAATTGAACTGTCACCTCATACACGTCTTATGAAGCTTGAACACTTACCACCTGACCTCCAGGAACTCTTTAATGTGCGACATTTACACACACAGATACATCAGTTACATAATAGACATGTAAAACGTCTCTTGCAATTGCCAGAGTAGTGCACCTTACTACTTGCACATTGTTGTTTTAATGGCCTACTAAAGGTGTACAAAGTTTGAAGTAAATATGTGATTCCAGTGTCGTGGCCTCCCCTTGTCATACACTTATGTGATCACTCAGTCACCGCAAAGCATTTACTGAAGGCAGCGGAAACTTGACAACTAGCAACCAGTGGTCAGGCTTGTCATCCAGAACAAGCCGCACAGACCACACGAAAATTAAGGTTGCCACAATGCATAGTCATTAGGTGTAGATACCTCGGACAGTTTAAGCAGTTTTAGCCAGACGGTAGGGATGGAAACAGACTTCCACTTTACATGGACATTCAGACATTCCAAGAATGCCCAGACTTCAGATTTACAGCTACAGTTACATCAGACCTGTAATTCCAATTAATACAATCTCATTAATTGAGTGCAGGGAACATAATTTGATGAAAAGCATATAATAAGAGTGATATTACCATTTAATTTTTTAGATAGAAAGCAGTTATGTGAGACGTCTGCAAGTGCGGACACATTTATACATGAGGTAAGAATTACAGTGCATACATCTGTATCCCCCCCCATGAACCATGGACCTTGGCATTGGTGGGGAGGCTTGCGTGCCTCAGCGATACAGTTGGCCGTACCGTAGGTGCAACCACAACGGAGGGGTATCTGTTGAGAGGCCAGACAAACGTGTGGTTCCTGAAGAGGGACAGCAGCCTTTTCAGTAGTTGCAGGGGCAACAGTCTGGATGATTGACAATAACCAAAACGGCCTTGCTGTGCTGGTACTGAGAACGGCTGAAAGCAAGGGGAAACTACAGCCGTAATTTTTCCCGAGGGCATGCAGCTTTACTGTATGGTTAAATGATGATGGCGTCCTCTTGGGTAAAATATTCCGGAGGTAGAATAGTCCCTCATTCGGATCTCCAGGCGGGGACTACTCAAGAGGACGACGTTATCAGGAGAAAGAAAACTGGCGTTCTACGGATCAGAGCGTGGAATGTCAGATCGCGGAATGTCAGATCGCTTAATCGAGCAGGTAGGTTAGAAAATTTAAGAAGGGAAATGGATGGGTTACAGTTAGATTTAGTGGGAATTAGTGAAGTTCGGTGGCAGGAAGAACAAGACTTTTGGTCAGGTGAATACAGGGTTATAAATACAAAATCAAATAGAGGTAATGCAGGAGTAGGTTTAACAATGAATAAAAAAAATAGGTGTCCGGGTAAGCTACTACAAACAGCATAGTGAACGCATTATTGTGGCCAAGATAGACACGAAGCCCACGCCTACTACAGTAGTACAAGTTTATATGCCAACTAGCTCTGCAGATGATGAAGAAATTGATGAAATGTATGATGAGATAAAAGAAATTATTCAGATAGTGAAGGGAGATGAAAATTTAATAGTCATGGGTGACTGGAATTCGAGTGTAGGAAAAAGGAGAGAGAAGGAAACATAGTAGGTGAATATGGATTGGGGCTAAGAAATGAAAGAGGAAGCCATCTGGTAGAATTTTGCACAGAGCATAACTTAATCGTAACTAACACTTGGTTCAAGAATCATAAAAGAAGGTTGTATACATGGAAAAATCCCGGAGATACTAAAAGATATCACATAGATTATATAATGGTAAGACAGAGATTTAGGAACCAGGTTTTAAATTGTAAGACATTTCCAGGGGCAGATGTGGTTTCTGACCACAATCTATTGGTTATGAACTGCATATTAAAATTGAAGAAACTACAAAAAGGTGGGAATTTAAGGAGATGGGACCTGGATAAACTGACTAAACCAGAGGTTGTACAGAGTTTCAGGGAGAGCATAAGGGAACAATTGACAGCAGTGGGGGAAAGAAGTACAGTAGAAGAAGAATGGGTAGCTCTGAGGGATGAAGTAGTGAAGGCAGCAGAGGATCAAGTAGGTAAAAAGACGAGGGCTAGTAGAAATCCTTGGGTAACAGAAGAAATATTGAATTTAATTGATGAAAGGAGAAAATATAAAAATGCAGTAAATGAAGCAGGCAAAAAGGAATACAAACGTCTCAAAAATGAGATCGACAGGAAGTGCAAAATGGCCAAGCAGGGATGGCTAGAGGACAAATGTAAGGATGTAGATGCTTATCTCATTGGGGTAAGATAGATACTGCCTACAGGAAAATTAAAGATACCTTTGGAGAAAAGAGAGCCACTTGTATGAATATCAAGAGCTCAGATGGAAACCCAGTTCTAAGCAAAGAAGGGAAAGCAGAAGGATGGAAGGAGTATATAGAGGGTCTATACAAGGGCGATGTATTTGAGGACAATATTATAGAAATTGAAGAGAATGTAGATGAAGATGAAATGGGAGATACGATACTGCGTGAAAAGTTTGACAGAGCACTGAAAGACCTGAGCCGAAACAAGGCCCCGGGAGTAGACAACATTCCATTAGAACTACTGACAGCCTTGGGACAGCCAGTCCTGACAAAACTCTACCATCTGGTGAGGAAGATGTATGAGACAGGTGAAGTACCCTCAGACTTCAAGAAGAATATAATAATTCCAATCCCAAAGGAAGCAGGTGTTGACAGGTGTGAAAATTACCGATCTATCAGTTTAATAAGTCACAGCTGCAAAATACTAACACGAATTCTGTACAGACGAATGGTAAAACTGGTAGAAGCTGACATCGGGGAAGATCCGTTTAGATTCCGTAGAAATACTGGAACACGTGAGGCAATACTGACCTTACGACTTATCTTAGAAGAAAGATTAAGGAAAGGCAAACTTACGTTTCTAGCATTTGTAGACTTAGAGAAAGCTTTTGACAATGGTGACTGGAATACTCTCTTCCAAATTCTAAAGGTGGCAGGGGTAAAATACAGGGAGCGAAAGGCTATTTACAATTTGTACAGAAACCAGATGGCAGTTATAAGAGTCGAGGGGCATGAAAGGGAAGCAGTGGCTGGGAAGGGAGTGAGACAGGGTTGTAGCCTCTCCCCAATGTTGTTCAATCTGTATATTGAGCAAGCAATAAAGGAAACAAAAGAAAAATTCGGAGTAGGTATTAAAATCCATGGAGAAGAAATAAAAACTTTGAGGTTCGCCGATGCCATTGTAATTCTGTCAGAGACAGCAAAGGACTTGGAAGAACAGTTGAACGGAAAGGACATCGTCTTGAAAGGAGGATATAAGATGAACATCAACAAAAGCAAAATGAGGATAATGGAATGTAGTCGAATTAAGTCAGGTGATGCTGAGGGAATTAGGTTAGGAAATGAGACACTTAAAGTAGTTTAGGAGTTGTGCTATTTGGGGAGCAAAATAACTGATGATGGTCGAAGTAGAGAAGATATAAAATGTAGACGCAATGTCAAGGAAAGCGTTTCTCAAGAAGAGAAATTTGTTAACATCGAGTATAGATTTAAGTGTCAGGAAGTCGTTTCTGAAAGTATTTGTATGGAGTGTAGCCATGTAGGGAAGTGAAACATGGACGATAAATAGTTTGGACTGGAAGAGAATAGAAGCTTCCGAAATGTGGTGCTACAGAAGAATGCTGAAGATTAGATGGGTAGATCACATAGCTAATGAGGAGGTACTGAATAGAATTGGGGAGAAGAGGAGTTTGTGTCACAACTTGACGAGAAGAAGGGACCGGTTGGTAGGACATGTTCTGAGGCATAAAGGGATCACAAATTTAGCATTGGAGGGCAGCATGGAGGGTAAAAATCGTAGAGGGAGACCAAGAGATGAATACACTAAGCAGATTCAGAAGGATGTAGGTTGCAGTACGTACTGGGAGATGAAGAAACTTGCACAGGATAGGGTAGCATGGAGAGCTGCATCAAACCAGTCTCAGGACTGAAGACCACAACAACAGCAACATCTGCATCTGTGCAGACTCTAGCCATAACCAGTTTTGTTGATGTGTAGTTTCATCATGGGATTCTCGTCGTAGAATGCAACGCCTGCAGATGGTAGGATCTAAAGACAGTGAAAGATCATCCTTGCACTTCATTCCAGGAAAGGTTTGGAGTCTCCCTGTCGTAGTCGTTGCAATGAAGTGTGTCGGTATCGGGGTCAA
The DNA here is from genome assembly GCF_023864275.1 of Schistocerca cancellata. Lineage (NCBI taxonomy): Eukaryota > Metazoa > Arthropoda > Insecta > Orthoptera > Acrididae > Schistocerca > Schistocerca cancellata. The sequence goes on from NC_064628.1 coordinate 374,513,582, forward strand.
TGAATGGCCAGTAGTACTAGCACATTCGCAAATATTATGCATCACAAATGTGCTGAGGAGTTGGAAAATGTGACTGCTCTTATTTTCACTTCAACACAGAATGAATTTTCACTCTGCAAGAGTGTGTGGGCTATGTGAAACTTCCTGGCAGATTAGAACTGTACCAGCTGGGACCTGAACCTGGGACCTTTGCCTTTTGCCGATCTACTAATTGAGCTATCCAAGCACGACTAATTACCTGCTCTCATAACTCTACTTCTGCCGGTATATCTACCTTCCAAAATTCAAAGAAGTTCTGCCTATGTTGTGGCGACTAGCACTCTGGAAGACAAGACATTGTGAATTCAAGTCTGTAGCGGTGTGTACTTCAGTTTCATGGAGAATTTCTGCGAAGAGATAACCATGAGTTGTGCTTGTATATCTCAGTGGTATAGCACTTGCCCATGCAATTCAGAGATTCGAGCTTCAAGTCCTGGTCTGGCACAGAGTTTCAGTCTGCCAGGATATTACACTTCAATACAGTTGTCAGACAGCTTAGATTTTCATCATATGTATTTGGGGGGGGGGGGGGGGGGGAACCCAATGTCCAGATAACAAAAGCACATTGTCCATTATATGTTTGAAAGCGACTGAAGTGTTATACAGTCAAAATTGTAAAAGTCTGACCTCTGAGGCCATCATGTGTTATGAGAACATTCTTTTTCTGGTCAGCCTCAGTTTGCCAGTAGCCTATCTGTGTGTCCATAATCGAAAAATACTTTGCTCCTTTCCAGCACTCTAGGCTGTCATTAAAGTTTGGTAATGGGTTGGCATATTTTTTCATGATTTTAAATCATCGGTAGTAGACACACGTGCCATATGCCGCTGCGCACAAGGACTCTAAAGGTTCAATGAGGTCACATTTAGGAACGTCTTCTCCACTTCCTCGCAGTTTGTTTTTCAGCCGGCAATACCTTACATGAATGCTGATTAATTGGTGAATGATCCCCAATGTTAATACCGTGTTTTACCATGGGCCACTTGGTCTGCCTTTTCTCCACTTTAAGAAGAATCGGAAAATTGAAAGCAGAGCGGCTATCACTCGCTGATTTTTCTCGGTCAGGTCAGATCATATTGGCTGTTTGATAGTAGCTTTCTCTCCTGTGTTGTCTGCAGTGATAGCGGTGGTTCAGCTGCACTTGACATTTAGTGATTCAAAGTTCATATTGACTAGTTACAGTGTTTACAATCTTTGTCGGCATGTAGATTTTTTTAGTGATGCTGAGTAGCTTTTTGCAATCAACGAAAGCTTCACCGATCAACTGAACCTCTTGATTGATGGATGGAAGTTGTGTTGTTGTTGTTGGTGGGACAACAGTGTCTCCAGTGACAGACAGTCGCCCAGAGCGACATTTGTTTTGTGTTCTTTAACATTGACTACATTCCACTGAAGTGACAAATTTGAAAGGGTGTGTTCTGTTGTTGATAATTATCTTTGCAATACATGTTCCTGTTGGCTGGGCGTATTTATTATTTGCAGTCTTTAGCACAATAACTTTTGTATTGTGGAACATAATTGTCTTCAGCTGATGTTGATAAGCATTCAGCATTACAGGAAAGTGAGCCCTTTGGTCAATTAGTGTAGTGAAAGGGTCACCATTGATGATGACGATGGATATATCCTGACACCTTGTGGGCTGTTCACATGATTTTCATTTGTGCTGGCCTCACCTTCATAGATCATTGCCTCACTTAGTTTTCCTTAATTTGGTGGATAGACAAGTACCTTGTAAGTCTGTACTGGGATTGGCAATGGTTGCAGTATTTTGGGAATTTACCTTGTCGTCGATACAATGATCGACTTCATTTCACAGGTTGGCAATAATAATTGGCAGTTAAGACACAAAGGAATTACAGTCATTGTCTGCAAGCAACCATTGATTGAAGTAAATGCCTATGAAAAACTTTCCACGTTGATTTCAACCAGTGCCCACTTGCAGCCAATGTATATAATTCCTTTGTGTCTCAAGTCATAATAGTTACTGGATCAAAATTGTCTGTTGTTTCAGACATGTCCAAATGAAAAGACACCACATATATAATCTGCAGTTGACTAGTGTGAATAGAACTGTTGTGTTTGTTGACAGCTGGCAGCACAGTAGTCATTCAAAACTTACTTGCAAGGTGTCAACAGGACAGACACACTGGTGTTGTGTACTCTGTCCATCAAATGTCTGTTCGATTGTAGGGCATTATGCTTAGTGGAGTAGTTGGTTGTACCTGCATTGGTCAGGTGCCAAGTTGTTGTGTGAGGGCTGTGGTGTGTGAGTTGGCAGTTCATTCTTCCTGGCAAGTTTGACTGGTTGTGGAGATTGGTGCTAAAGGTCAACATACCACCTTTTCAACATTCTCTATTATTTCCTGATGTATGAGTAGGGGGTCTACATTCGTGGCTGCTATCTCTTGCTTATGTCATCTGACAATTCTGTTTGCCATAATACGCTGTACCTCTTCTTTTATGACCTGGTATATGAGAACATGAATGTCATGGTGCTTTTTCCACAACTGCCATAGGGACCACATTTGGCTGTCGGTTATGCGACTTTCATCCAACTCTCTTTCTGTTGCATTTCCCCAATTTGCTGCCACTACTTGAACTCCTCTTGTGACATTGTTTACCAGAAGAGCCCGATACACATTTTCAAACAATGGAAACTCAAGGTTGGAATATCAACAATATAAGGAAAAGCTAGATTACTATGTACCATAAAAAGGCAGTTGCATGTTTGCAACAGAACATGTCATCCTTATGGTAAGTAGCAATCTATGTGATACATGTGATGTTTCAGTTTCTCCTGGCGTATTTGTTGCTCGAACAGTCCATGGGTATACTGCCGTTTCATAGTGTCCAACGGACACAATATTTCGGCGATCAGACATGTCGCCATCGTCAAGTGCACTGACGAACTGAGGTCCTGAGGGCGGTTGGCCCATTTAAATCCCCCTCCGCTCTCTTTGCCATCCGCACCCATGCACTGGCGGTCGCGAAGATGTGGACGTCGAAATCTGTCGTAGCGTCGATGTGCTTGCTACGTCCGCCCTGGTCGCCAGTTCGTACTTCTTGCTGAGGGTCTTCTTAATTACATTCAGTGCCGGGTCCCAAGCCTTGCTAAGATTGTAGCCACGATCTCGGTTGATAAGATCTTCCCTGATGCGAATTTCGATAGCCTCTCTTATAATGCTGTCCCAATATTTAGAGGTCTGAGCCAGGATCTTGCTACGCTCATAATCCATCTCGTGTGTCTCGGACAAACAGTGCTCTGCTACCGCCGACTTATTTGGATATTTCAGTCGAGTGTGCCTTTGATGTTCTCTTCAACGATCTTCGATGGTGCATACTGTTTGTCCGATTCCCTGTGAGTGTGGGAAGACTTATATCACCTCAGCCAAATGTACAAATATACAGCCACAGAGTGCAGCCTAAGTGAAGATCGTGTGTTTAACTTTGAACAGGTGAAGGGGTTGTGCCAGCCAAATGGGTTCTGGGACTCGATAATCAAAGAGGTTGTGGAGGTACAGGATAGCAGTTTCCAGCTGAGCTCTGCGTGGGATGTGGCAGTTGCCAACAGTGCTCAGATGTGAAGGTGAGGAAGGCAGCAGATGGAACAGATAGGCAGTACCAAGACACAATGCCCAGACTCTTCAATGTGCCACCCTCCCCGTCCGCATCGTCTGCAGATCTCCCCGCCGCCATCTGCAACATCCTCCCTGGAGGCATGCGATTGGCACCACCATTGCAGACTAAAAGGAGCCTGTGATCCAGCAGCTTTAAACACGCACTTTGGACACGAACCCAATACTTCACCTGAAGGTGACAAGGCCCACACATCCAGTGAGACATTAAAGCACCGAAAAAGTTTTATTAGTACTTTGAGTGGTGTGTTATGATAGTCAATAGCAGTACATACAATTTGTTTACAGGGGGAACTGAGCTGTACACTGTTAGTGGGAGAGTCTCTGGTTAAACAGAACCATAATTCTTAAGGGAATATTGTGTGCGCGCTTATGTGCCAATAATAACATGTAGAATGGCATCGGAAATACCAGTACGGCTCTGTGATTTCCTTTTTGAATTAACAAGTGAGCTAAGAGATGATTTAAGCATAAAAATAGGTGAGACCACAAATAAGTTGAGCAAAAAAATTGACAGTTCAGAAACAGAATTATCTTCTAGCAATAGAAAATACAGAGGCCAATTTAGAAAAGCTAGAAAAAGGTATAGATGCTCATATCAGAGAATCAAGACAAGAGAAAGTAAAAACAAACAATAGAATTTTAGACATATGAAAGTCATTAGATTCATTTTAGCAGGAGGCTGGAGAGGAAAATGAGAAACAATGTGATTTAGTGAGGAATGAGGTATGTGAATGGTTCCTAAAATTTAACAGTACTTTAGTACAAATGAGTGAGAATAATGAACAGCAATTCCACAATGTGTATAACCAGGTGAAGGACACAAAATTGGCTAGAGACTTTAGGAGTTGTTGAGGAAACTGGTTATCATGAACAAGATTTTACATTCACTTAAACATCTGATTTGTTGGAAGATGCTTTCAAGACAGAACCAGAATTTAGTAAATTATGGGGTGAAGAAGAGGGAACAGAGGCAGAGCTAGATGAGAGTAATGCAGAATGGGGTATCAAATGAAATCTTAGAAAAACTTCAATTAGGGAGCAGCATGAATTTAGCAAAACAGTTACTTAAATTTAAACTAGATGGAGACATAAATCTTACATATTTTTACAAGTATTCTCACAAGCCTTGCCTCATTGCTTTGGAGGATTCCAAAGAGAGACATTTTGTGTTGAGTTACCTGACAGTGGACGCGGCTGCTTGGGGTACTGCACATTTGGAAGAATTCGAATTGTGGGATGACTTTCAAGAAAGCTTTAAAAGAAAGTATTAGTCTCAAGCTGTAAAGGAAAAATTAACTTTGTAACTACTAGACTGTAACAATTCTTACGGTAGGTACAAGAAATATATAGTGGCATTTAACAGGGTGAAGTATTTAGATAACCGACTGGCGGAAACGCATGTACTAAAAGTATTAGTGAGGAGACTCCCTTACTATGCTAGAAAAGAAATGTGGTCCAGAGAGTCAACAGTAAACGATTTTTTGTCTTTCATTGGAGGTTTAGATACTTTAAATATGGAAAGATGGGAATTCGTATCAGGGGACAGTAGACCTCAAGAGGCACATGAGAACAACTGACAGTGAAGTACATTTCCAAAAAGAAAAGAAACTAATTTTTCCAAAGTCACTAATGCTTCACAACAAAGGAATAATAAAAGAAAGTGGGAACAGAAAAGTACATCAGAAGCAAGCAAAAATGTTGACCAAGTTGATTATCTACGATCACCACCGAATTATTCTTGTTTGCTGCTGTAGAGTCTTGTACCGCAAGGAAGCAAGAGAGAGGGTGTTGTTATGGGTGGCTGGTATTCTCTTTATGCAGTATATGTGGATTAATGCAGTTCTTTATTTACATGAACTGGAAATATTTACATAACTTGAATAGAGTCCATGTTTTGTGGTACAAGCTCTTCAGTAATGGTCCTCTTGCAGACTGATATAATGTCAATACATTTCCGAAAAGATAAGAAACTAATCTTTCCATAGTCACAAATGCTGCACAACAAGGGAATAATAAAATAAAGTGGGAACAAAAAAGTATATCAGAAGCAAGCAAAATATTGAGCCAAGTTGATTATCTTCGATCAACACTGAATTATCCTCGCTCGCCACCGTAGATTCTTGTATGGTAAGGAAGCGAGGGGTGATTGTGTTAAAGTTTTTCTGTTTGCTAATTTGTTGTGTTCTTGCATGTATAACAGGGGGGGAGTCACAGAACATAAAATTTATCTTTTCAGTGGCTTTGCTTGCTCCTTGATATAACATAGTTGTGTAAACCACAAATTCTGTGCCCACTCCAACCCCTGTCCCTATGCCTCGGCTGCAGACAGCCATTGTGATGGACCTAACACAAGCTCCTCAGTTTCAGAACCAACAAATCACTACCTTACTGATGACGGCACAACTACTACTTCACTGCACAAGCTGCGTCAGCTGCACAACCATAACCGACCACAGCCCAACAAGTGCTGCTGACCAGTATACCGCCATTCCGACAATTTATAGGAACAGAGGAGGAATGGATTGAATACCTGACTCAGTTCCAAGCACATTACCAAGTTCATCATGTTCAATGTCCTGTAAAGTTACAATACTTCTTTTCAGTTGCGGGCCCCCAGTGTTCAGGTTAATACAAAAACTATTCCCAACCGCATCTGCTGATGAACTCATCTGTTGTTGTGGTCTTCAGTCCTGAGACTGGTTTGATGCAGCTCTCCATGCTACTCTATCCTGTGCTAGCTTCTTCATCTCCCAGTACCTCCTGCAATCTACATCCTTCTGAATCTGCTTAGTGTATACATCTCTTGGTCTCCCTCTACGATTTTTACCCTCCACGCTGCCCTCCAATGCTAAATTTGTGATCCCCTGATGCCTCAGAACATGTCCTACCAACCGGTCCCTTCTTCTTGTCAAGTTGTGTCACAAACTCCTCTTCTCCCCAATTCTATTCAATACCTCCTCATTAGTTATGTGATCTACCCATCTAATCTTCAGCATTCTTCTGTAGCACCACATTTCGAAAGCTTCTATTCTCTTCTTGTCCAGACTACTTATCGTCCATGTTTCACTTTCATACATGGCTACACTCCATACAAATACTTTCAGAAATGACTTCCTGACATTTAAATCTATACTCGATGTTAACAAATTTCTCTTCTTGAGAAACGCTTTCCTTGCCATTGCCAGTCTACATCTTTATCCTCTCTACTTTGGCCATCATCAGTTATTTTGCTCTCCAAATAGCAAAACTCCTTTACTTCTTTAAGTGTCTCATTTCCTAATCTAATTCCCTCAGCATCACCAGACTTAATTCAATTACATTCCATTATCCTCGTTTTGCTTTTGTTGATGTTGTGATGAACTCATCTATGACTAAGTAATTGCTGCATTAACTCAACACTAGCACCAGAAAGTCCAAATAGCTGCAGCTAGATACCAGTTCTTTTGCTTGCAGAAAAAGCTGGAACAGACGTACCACCAGTGGTACACCAAATTAACAGACATGACTAGGAAGTGTAAATTTAAGCGTAGTTGTGGAACTTTTACAGTGATTTAAAGAAACGTGATGCAATAACATAAAATGTCTCAGATAGTAGAATACGGAACAGATCTTAAAGTACTCTGACCCGTCACTTCCCCAAGGCCCCAATTTATCAGGTCAAGTCACCCCTTGTTCCTGACTGCCCCAAGCAGCCACAACAACGAGTGTGTACACATCTGCATGGACAGCCATGTAGACATGTAAATAGGCCTGTGAATTTAGTGAAGTATTTCCCTACATGTTTTGCTTGCCATAAAAGACAGGATTGCCCATCACATAATGCAATGTGTTACACATGTGGAAAAAAAGGCCATGTCCAAGCAGTTCATTTGCAATGGCAAAAAATGCCAATTTTGCCCACTCCCAGAAAAAAAAAAGGCTCATGCAGATGCAGTGAATGCTGTGTTTTCAAAACCTACAACAGGTTCTGACTAAAGTAAGATCAAGGTTGTGCCTCCTTCTTGCCCTAGTGCTGTGCAATGACATTCTAACAAACTACTTGTCTCATTATGAATTGCTGGCCATCGTGTGAAATTTCAGTTAGGTACAGGTGCCTCAGTAACTTTGCTTAATCATACCATGCATGAACAGTTAGGCTTACCACACCTTTCTAAATCTAGCAAGCACCTCACTACTTACAACAGACAGGAAATTCCAGTGCCTGGACAGTGTGGTTTGCCTGCCACTTACAAATATCACACTAGGACAGTGAATTTTACTGTGGTGGGATCAAGAGATAGCGAGAACATATTTGGGTTAGAAGTTTTTGATTTGTTCGGATTTAGCACCCAAGACAACCTACTTCCAGTGTCTGCCTTTGAACCAAAAGACAGTGTAGCTAGCTTGCTTAAAGAATTTCCTGAACTATTTTCAGAAGGAATGGGAAAAGCTAATAATTTTGTAACATGTGTTACATTGAAAGACAATGCACGGCCTAAGTGTTTCTGGGCCCACCCCATTCCAATTGCTTTAAGAGACAAAGGAGCCAGTGAATTGAAAGAATTGCAAGATAATTGTGTAATTGCTTCCATTCAAACTAGTCAATGGGTAAGTCCTCTCATTTTTTTGACTAACCTTCTGGTCACATTCGCATTTGCGTTGACTTAAGTCTAGGCTCAGCCCACATACAGTAATTGACACTTACGCATTACCTCACCCTGAGGAATGCATGGACAGGCTTGGTACAGCACATTATTTTTCTATGGTAGATTTGCATGGTGCCTACTTGCAAATACCATTGGATGAAGAATCACAGAAAATATTTGTTGTAAATTCACACTTAGGACTGTTCAAGTATTTGTGTTTGCCCTTTGGCAGAGCTTCCACACCCACCATTTTTCAACATTACTTGGAACAGCTGACTGCAAAAGTGCCATTTTGTTCAAACTAGCTTGGTGGTATTAGCTCAGGTTGTACACCAGAAGAACACATTGCCAATTTGTGTACTCTTTTTCGAGTGTTGTCAGAAGCAGGACTCAAGTGATGTCTCGAAACTGAACTACTATTCTTAGGTCATGTGATAAAAAGTCAGGGTGTGGACCCCATCTAATCTTATTTGCTTGTAATCTGTGATCTGCCTGTTCCTCACAATGTGTCTGAACTGTAGTCAGTACTAGGCAAGATGACATATTACATTCAGTTTCATACCGAAAGCCATTCAGATTGCAGCTACATTGCATCTTTTGCATCTGTGTGGACTAGAGACTGTTGAGATGCATTTCAGGAGCTCAGAAACGCTTTGCTTGGTGACAAATGTTTTATTGGATTTTGAACCCTCCAAGCCAGTAGTTTTGCAAGTTGACGCTTCTTCCTATGGAACCAATGCTGTGCTTTCATACAGAATTGGTGCGCAAGACAGACCTATTGCTTTTGCTCCAAAGTTGCTAACTCAAACTCAGTGCAATTATTCTCAACTAGAGAAAGAGGCTCTCGCTATTGTCCATGGTGTGACCAAATTCCATCACTATTTGTATGTCTCTTTAGTGACAGATCACTAGCCTTTGCAATCCTTGTTTCATCCACCTAAGTCGGTTCCCACACACTGCTCAAAAATTGCAATTTTGGGCTTTTCTGGTTTCACACTATCAGTATGAAATTGTGTACAGACCTACGGCAAAGCATAGCAATGCAGGCGCCGTATCTTGCCTTCCGATTGGCCCAGACCCTGATTTTGATGCATCTGCCACATCTTGTTGCCAAATCGATGCACATGACTCTGAATTGCTGGAATCATTTCTCTTGCACTGCAGAAAAATTGAACAGGTCACAGAAGCAGACCTGGATCTCCAGATTTTGTTGCATTACATCAGTTAAGCAGGGTGTGATGCTAGTTCAAAATAGCAGTGGTCTGTTTCATTTGCTTATTCCCAACATGTTGCAAAAGGATGTGTTGTGATTCCTCCACCAAGGACATTGGGGAATGGTTCGCACTAAACAGTTAGCATGACAGCACTGTACTTGCCAGGACATTGACACTCATATTGAACAGATGACATCACAGTGTTGGGCAGGCATGGAAAACCAATCTGCTCCACCACAAACATTCTCAGTGTGGCCTAAGACTCAATCCCCATGGAAACAAGTGCACATAGACTTTTCAGGACCCATTTGGAACACTCGTTGCCACGTAGTGGTAGACTCTTTTAGCAAGTTCCTGTATTTGTAGTGCCTATGGCTTCTACCAAATCACATAGCAGCATTCAAGCATTGTCCTCCATATTTTGCATTGAAGGTTTGCCAAAAGTACTTGTGTTGGACAACAGACCACAGTTCACTTCATGCGATTTTGAACAGTTTTGTGAATGAAATGGCATTCATCATCTAATAAGTGCTCCATTTCATCCTCAGTGCAACAGAGAAGCAGAATGTGTCTTACACACTTTTAAACAACAAATGGCCAAGCTTTGCGTCACCCACAAACAGGAACAGGTGCTGCAACTCTTTCTCACCTCCTTTCACTACCATCAGACGGATCATCACCGGCAGAACTTCTGCATAGCCACCGCCATCGGAGGCTGTTACACCCAGCATGGCATCACCATGATCCGCAAGTATTGCTTTGCATTGCACGATCTTGTTCTTTCTAGGGTTTATGTCAACCGTAGGCACTGGGAAAGAGGCGTGATCCAGGCTCTTTTATGTACTCGATTGCAGGTCCCAATGGTTTGCAGCACCGCCACCAGAACCAAATTAGTGCATGTCATTTGCCCCATGATTGTGCTGCTTTTCTTCCCCCAGATTCATGGCCTCACAGGAGTGCACGGCCTTCGCAGTCACCTGCTGGTGCCACCGGGCACCCCAGTAGGATTGGATGGACGATGTGCCCTCACCCCCGCTGTCCCCACTTCCTAACGTGGTGAACATGGACCCATCAACCATTGCCACCATTCTCCCAGGACATGCCTTCAGGCCTGGACATGTGCCCAGGCAGCAGTTCTCCGGAGGACGTTCCTGTTATCTTGCAAGCCAGATGGTGGGCTAAGCATCGTGCCTCCATGACAACAGTATGTCATTTTAGGGGGGGGGGGGAGGGAATGTGCTGGTGTAAGCTGTTGCCAGCATGCCGGTCATCAAAGATGAAGCCTGAAGATCGATTAGCAGACACTGAATCAACTGTGCCTGTCATGAGAGAGGCCAGAGACACACCCACAAGCAACACGCCACCAACTCCCTCTCGACAGCATGTATTTAGGCCACCGCTGGTGATCGGAGGGCCTCACTCAATCATCCAGTCTGTCGTCTGTCAGTTTACTCACAGAGTGGGTTTAATTCCATGACAGTACACAGCAACCAGATTAGTGAGTAGAGTGGGAGTAGCTTACCTCAGCCAGAATTGTACTTACTAGCAGCGAGAACTAAATTTTGTAACAGCAAGATTACTGATATTGACGTTACATCAGTCTGCAAGAGGACTATTACTGATCAGCTTGTACCACAAAACATGAACTCTATTAAAGTTAAGTAAATGTTTCCTGTTCATGTGAATGAAGAACCATAGCAATCCATGTGTGCATCTGTGTTGTAGAAAGAGGATACTGGCCACCCATAACAACATCCTCTCTCTTGCTTCCTTGCCACAGTTCACATGACTATCATGATTACGTGGGTATTTTATTAACATACTGTTTCTGGAAATGTGGCCTTGATGTTTGTTGAAGCACAGAACACTGAATTTTTGGTAGGACCATGTCATTATCACAGGAGGACCTGAGGTTTATGGAGCATACACAAACACACACAATAACAATTATACTAACACATGAATACATACACACCCATGCATTCTCACAAATACAGTAACAGGTACAAACAAGAAAGCACTTATTGTAATGGGGTTACTTTTGATGTTAGCTGTGTCATCACTGATGGGAGGAGAGAATACGAGGAAAGTAACCCAGCCTATTAGAAGGAAGTGAATAACATGCTAAATTTGTAAAGGTACGGATAGTGGTAAATCGAGCAATAGGAGAAAATTACTACAAAATCCCTAAAAGGAGAGGAACAATGTAATGCTATTGAGAGGACGAATATGAAATATTAAAAAAAAAATTAAGGCTAGTGTATGTAGGAGGCTGTGGGTTGAAATAAAACAGTACAGGCAAGGAGGTAAGATGCTCCATGAAATAAATACACTATGTGATCGAAAGTATCCGGACATCCCCCAGAAATATAATCTTTTCATATCAGGTGTATTGTGCTGCCACCTACTACCAGGTACTCCATATCAGCAACCTCAGTAGTCTTTAGGCATCATGAGAGAGCAGAATGGGGCACTCCGCAGAACTCATGGACTTTGAACATGGTCAGGTGACTGGGTGTCACTCGTGTCATACGTCTGTACACGAAATTTCCATGCTCCTAAAGATCCCTTGCTCCACTGTTTCTGATGTGATAGTGAAGTGGAAATGTGAAGGGGCACATACAGCACAAAAGCGTACAGGCCGACCTCGTCTGTTGACTGACAGAGACCACTGACAGTTGAAGAGGGTCGTAATGTGTAATAGGCGGACATCTGTCCAGACCATCACACATGAATTCCAAACTGTATCAGGATCCACTGCAAGTACTATGACACTTAGGCGGGAGGTGAGAAAACTTGAATTTCATGGTCAAGCGTCTGATCATATGCCACACATCACGCCGGTAAATGCCAAACGATGCCTTGCTTGGTATAAGGTGCATAAACATTGGACAGTTGAACAATGGAAAAACATTGTGTGGAGTGACGAATCATGGTACACAATGTGGCAATCCAACGGCAGGGTGTTAATATGACAAATGCCCAGTGAACATCATCTGCCAGCGTTTGTAGTGTCAACAGTAAAATTCGGAGGCAGTGGTGTTATGGTGAAGTCTTGTTTTTCACGGAGGGGGCTTGCAGCCCTTGTTGTTTTGCATGGCACTATCACAGCGCAGGCCTACATTGATGTTTTAAGCACCTTCTTCCATCCCACTATTGAAGAGCAATTCGAGGATGGCGGCTGCATCTTTCAACACGATCGAGCACCTCTTCATAATGCATGGCCTGTGGCGGAGTGGTTACATGACAATAACATCCCTGTAATGGACTGGCCTGCACTGAGTCCTGACCTGAATCTTATAGAACACCTCTGGGATGTTTTGGTACGCCGACTTTGCACCAGGCCTCACCAACCGACATCGATACCTCTCCCTGGTGGAGCACTCCGTGAAGAATGGGTCGCCATTCCCCAAGAAACCTTCCAGCACTTGATTGAATGTATGCCTGCGAGAGTGGAAGCTGTCATCAAGGCTAATGGTGGGCCAATACCATCTTGAATTCCATCATTACCGATGGAGTGCGCTACGAACTTGTAAGTCCTTTTCAGCCAGATGTCTGGATACTTTTGATCGTATAGTCTACTTATGGAGATTAGGTGGTAAATAGCCTAGGTGGACTTGGATGAGGTGACCTATGCATGGGTGAGATGGACTCATAAACAAGATGACCTTTACTGGTGTAGGGAGTAGATTAGATTTTATATAGAACACTGACCATTCAGGTATTATGGATAATGAAGGAGTATTTTCCACTCTGAATGGAGGTAATGTATCAGTTCTTATAAGAAATTGAGACACAGTGTTCTAAAAGCACCCTCCAAATGGAGCATTAATCACAATGATAATGTTTGCTGGATAATAACGAAAGAGCTGTAGATTGTGTTGTAAGGGAATGTAAGTGAAAAAGGTCATACAGGTTACAAAATTATATGGAACATGGTTTCTCACACAGGCAGAAGAAAAATATATTTTAATGGAAAACATTCTGAAAAATGCTCAGAGATATACAAAGATAGTAAAAATAAATTAAAATGGAGTAATGAAGTTTATATTTTCTCTTGTTTTTGATTGAATATAACAACATGAGTAGCATTAAAAGACATGTGGAAAGAGTCACACTAATTCTCAATAATAAAATATTAAAAAGTCATAGGTTATGTAAGAAGTAGTACAAGCTCAATGTAAATGAATGATGCCAACATCTTTTGCCTCCGTGGTAGAATATGTAGCATAACATGCTGTTTTGTAGGAAATAGCATGTCACATTCAAGGTTTAACTTAGCTGACAAAATATGTCAGAAGATTTTTTAATGTTTAAGTTAGGCAAAAAGACCAGACAGCCCACTGTGAGAAATGTGGGAAATTCTGTGCAGAAATGGAATAATCCATGGATGCTCTTTGTCTGGAGAGTGGTGCAAATGTTAAAACATCACCACCTGCTGTGATGTTGGGCCACTTACTTTGCGCTGATGCTGCACCATAGATGAGCTCAGCCCGTGGAATAGCACTGGCAATGCTAATGTGCAACCAGACTCTGTGTGCAGACATATCAAAAGCTGTTGATTTGGACCTTGGGTGATAGTCTGTCACATAGAGGTCATTGTCTGCTCTAGCAGTTGTAATGATAATCTCGTTTTCTGAAAGGTGTTAATGTGAAATGTTGTTTATGAGGTTGAACAATGTATAAGTTAAACTGATGTCTCTGTATTTGTTGATTTGATGACATTATTTGGAGAATAGCCTTTCCCGCATCGTCCCCTACACTCCTCAGAGTATGGAACCTCATCATCATCATCTCTCACAGTTCCACACATAACTGCTAAGTGGAGAAGAATGATTAGCAAGGAAGACCAGGACCTAGTAGCAGATACAGTCCACTACTGCAAACACTAACTGAGTTACTTATTACTCCACTAGTCGTGTCACTACGAGGAACATCTGAGGTCGTGTTGTATCTGTGAGATACAGGACCAATGTTGCACCAATACCTCCAATTAACCCCAGATGTCGGAGAGAATAAGTAAACAAAATGCAGAACAAACCATGTATGTATGAAATATTAGCAACAGAACATTAATTTATGAACATTAGAAATAGAACTTTTATGTATTAACATTTAGAAACTTTACTCAGTATACAGTATTTGTATAGTAATGAAACAGATAGGAAATTAATAAAAAATAATGTCCCTTTCAGAGGAAGTAAAATAAAAACAGAAGATGTATCATCAGCCATTGTTTTTTATGTCTTCATCCATGTCACAACCATCGGAACAAAACATTTTGGTGTTGCAGGCACAAATATTGACCGCACACTTTGCACTTATACTGAGTGAGTCTTGTAGTCTTGTTCGCCAACATATTTGGCATCGCTTTCGTGTTTTGGTGCCCTTGGCAGTTGTGCTACTAAGTGTCGCAGGTGTTTCAGTTTGGGGAAGAAGTTCCCGAAGCCAGAATGAAATGGTCCAAAGCAAGCGGGGCAGCAGCGAACGCTTTAGCATCTGGCCTCTTATTAGTTCTTTTCCCAGATTGCGAAGGAAGATTTGGCGGGCTGGCAATTCGATTCTTTTTCCTAGACATATGGTCTGGCTGTTTATGCCGGCAACATTCAGCATCACATAAAAAATAACCATTGGCCAACGTCTTGTGCCTCTTTGAACATTGTACATAGAACACATTTTATCGACCATGTTCACACCTATTTTATGGTGATTATAATAGGTAATCCCTTCCGGTTTCTTTTCATCCCCAGTTTCTTCGTCAATCACTCCATCCATATGCATGCTGGAAATCACAGTGACGTTTTTCTTGTTATTTTTATTTTGGGTCACGTACAACACCATAGTGCCCTCTTTGCAGAATGAAAACATACTAGAAAATGGTTCTCTCCTTTTTTATCTCTTTCAATTCATTGGGGATCGCCCATTCGTTCTTTTACAGTGTTCCCACATAGGACAGGTTGTATTTCGTGGCCAAGTCCTGAAGAAGAGTGGTGTCACTAAACCAGTTGTCAGCAGTGATATTTTGGCCAGAGTTAGCTAGAGGAGTAACCAGACATTCAATCACGTCTACAGGTTTGTTGATGACCTGAAAAGGACTGTTGGGTTGCCATCCTGCATAAATTTCCATGTTCTGTGCATATTATAAACCTGAGTCTACTGCAGCTAGTATCTTCAATTTGTATTTTGTGGGCTTGGACGGTATATACTGGCTGAAATTACACCTGCCTCTGAAGCCCTCTAACTTTTTGTCTATTGTAACATCTTCTCCTACACAATAACATTGTTGGCAGTTCAGTACAAACTTATGAAAAATTATCTGAATAGGGGCAAGACGATCTAGAACTTTTTGCTGTTCTCTTGTTTCTCTGTTGTCAAACCCCAGAACCCGAGGTAAGAAATGGAACCGCATGAGACTCATAGTGTGTCAGAAAATCCCAATCCCAAATCCGCCATTAGCCCATAAATACTCAAGGTTTAGTTTCCCAGCTTTGTAGAGTCCAGCAATATATAAAAGCACAATAAATGCTTTCAACTCTGTTTGATGAGTGAGTTTGACGTCTCTTTCCCATGAATAATGATCTTTCATGGAATCGATATATTGGTTTGTGGAACGTACAATGATGTCCAACATGTTGCCATCAAATAAACATGTCCACATGTCTAAAATTGTGTTTATGTCCTGAGCTCTACCGATCAGGCCTGGGATTTTCCTAAGTAGGTTATGTTTCCCTCTTTTCAACGAATGATAAGGCCTTTTTTTCCAGGAAATGGAGTCGATGACTTTCATGCCCTTATTTTTATGGCAGATGAATTCATCGTCCCCTTCACCCTCAGATGAAACATTTGTGTTGCTTTGCTCCATTTAGGAACTGTCCTGATGTTCCTTTATTATTTCCTCCGCATCTGTGTCACTGTCTTCTTCGGGTACATCTACATCTACATGATTACTCTGCAATTCACATTTAAGTGCTAGGCAGAGGGTTAATCGAACCATAATCATATTATCTCCCTACCATTCCACTCCCGAACAGAGCGCGGGAAAAATGAACACCTAAACCTTTCTGTTCGAGCTCTGATTTCTCTTATTTTATTTTGATGATCATTCCTACCTATGTAGGTTGGGCTCAACAAAATATTTTCACATTCAGAAGAGAAAGTTGGTGACTGAAATTTCGTAAATAGATCTTGCTGCAACGAAAAACGTCTTTGCTTTAATGACTTCCATCCCAACTCGCGTATCATATCAGCCACACTCTCTCCCCTATTACGTGATAATACAAAACGAGCTGCCCTTTTTTGCACCCTTTCGATGTCCTCCATCAATACCACCTGGTAAGGATCCCACACCGCGCAGCAATATTCTAACAGAGGACAAACGAGTGTAGTGTAAGCTGTCTCTTTAGTGGACTTGTTGCATCTTCTAAGTGTCCTGCCAATGAAACGCAACCTTTGGCTCGCCTTCCCCACAATATTATCTATGTGGTCTTTCCAACTGAAGTTGTGCGTAATTTTTACACCCAGGTACTTAGTTGAATTGACAGCATTGAGAATTGTACTATTTATCGAGTAATCGAATTCCAACAGATTTCTTTTGGAACTCGTGTGGATCACGTCCCACTTTTCGTTATTTAGCGTCAACTGCCACCTGCCACACCATACAGCAATCTTTTCTAAATCGCTTTGCAACTGATACTGGTCTTCGGATGACCTTACTAGACGATAAATTACAGCATAATCTACGAACAGCCTAAGAGAACTGCTCAGATTGTCACCCATGTCATTTACATAGATCAGTAACAGCAGAGGCCCCTGGACGCTTCCCTGGGGAACACCTGATATCACTTCAGTTTTACTCGATGATTTGCCGTCTATTACTATGAACTGCGACCTTCCTGAAAGGAAATCATGAATCCAGTCGCACAACTGAGACGATACCCCATAGGCCCGCAGCTTGATTAAAAGTCGCTTTTGAGGAACAGTGTCAAAAGCTTTCCGGAAATCTATAAATACGGAATCAACTTGAGATCCCCTGTCGATAGCGGCCATTACTTCATGCGTTGCACAAGAACGATGTTTTCTGAAACCATGCTGATTACGTATCAATAGATCGTTCCCTTCGAGGTGATTCATAATGTTTGAATACAGTATATGCTCCAAAACCCTACTGCAATTCGACAGTCAATGATATAGGTCTGTAGTTCGATGGATTACTCCTACTACCCTTCTTAAACACTGGTGCGACTTGCGCAATTTTCCAATCTGTAGGTACAGATCTATTGGTGAGCGAGTGGTTGTATACGATTGCTAAGTAGGGAGCTATTGTATCAGTGTAATCTGAAAGGAACCTAATCGGTATACAATCTGGAGCTGAAGACTTGCCCGTATCAACTGATTTGAGTTGCTTCGCGACCCCTAAGGTATCTACTTCTAAGAAACTCATGCTAGCAGCTGTTCATGTTTCAAATTCTGGAATATTCCATTCGTCTTCCCTGGTGAAGGAATTTCGGAAAACTGCATTCAATAATTCCGCTTTAGCGGCACAGTCGTCGGTAACAGTACCATCGGCACTGCGCAGCGAAGGTATTGACTGCGTCTTGCCACTTGTGTACTTTACATATGACCAGAATTTCTTCAGATTTTCTACCAAATTTCGAGACAATGTTTCGTTGTGGAACCTATTAAAGGTATCTTGCATTGAAGTCCGTGCCAAATTTCGCGCGTCTGTAAATTTTAGCCAATCTTCGGGATTTCGCGTTCTTCTGAACTTTGCATGCTTTTTCCGTTGCATCTGCAACAGCGTTTGGACCTGTTTTGTGTACCATGGGGGATCAGTTCCATCTCTTACCAATTTATGAGGTATGAATCTCTCAATTGCTGTTGCTACTATATTTTTGAATTTGAGCCACATCTCGTCTACGTTTGAATAGTCAGTTCTGAAGGAATGGAGATTGTCTCTTAGGTAGGCTTCTAGTGATACTTTATCCGCTTTTTTAAATAAAATTATTTTGCCTTTGCTTCTGATGGATTTGGAAGAAACGATATTGAGCCTAGTTACAACGACCTTGTGATCACTAATCCCTGTATCAGTCATGATGCTCTCTATTAGCTCTGGATGGTTTGTGGCTAAGAGGTCAAGTGTGTTTTCGCAACCATTTACAATTCGCGTGGGTTCGTGGACTAACTGCTCGAAATAATTTTCGGAAAAAGCATTTAGGACAATCTCTGGAGATGTTTTCTACCTACCACTGGTTTTGAACAAGTATTTTTGCCAACATATCGAGGGAAGGTTGAAGTCCCCACCAACTATAACCGTATGAGTGGGGTATTTATTTGTTACGAGACTCAAATTTTCTCTGAACTGTTCAGCAACTATATCATCGGAGTCTGGGGGTCGGTAGAAGGAGCCAATTATTAACTTAGTTCGGCTGTTAAGTATAACCTCCACCCATACCAATTCGCATGGAGTATTTACTTCGACTTCACTGCAAAATAAACCACTACTGACAGACACAAACACTCCACCACCAATTCTGCCTAATCTATCTTTCCTGAACACCGTCTGAGACTTCATAAAAATTTCTGCAGAACTTATTTCAGGCTTTAGCCAGCTTTCTGTACCTATAATGATTTCAGCTTCTGTGATTTCTATTAGCGCTTGAAGCTCAGGGACTTTCCCAGCACGACTACAATTCCGACTGTTCATTGATCCAAGCACGTTCTGTATTTGCCATGCACCTTTTGAGATTGCAGCCCACCCCGTACTTTCCCGAGGCCTTCTAACCTTAGAAACTGCCCAGTCCACGCCACACAGCCTCCGCTACCCGTGTAGCCGCCAGCTGAGTGTAGTGAACTCCTATTCAGCGGAACCCAAAACCCCACCACCCTATGGCGCAAGTCAAGGAATCTGCAGCCAACACGGTCGCAAAACCGTCTGAGCCTCTGATTCAGACCCTCCACCCGGCTCTGCACCAAAGGTCCACAGTCGGTTCTGTCAACGATGCTGCAGATGGTGAGCTCTGCCTTCATCTCGTAAGCAAGACTAGCAGCCTTCACCAAATCAGATAGCCACTGGAATCCAGAGAGAATTTCCTCAGATCCAAAGTGACACACGTCATTAGTGCCGACATGAGCCACCACCTGCAGCTGGCTGCACCCTGTGCTCTTCATGGCATCCGGAAGGACCCTTTCCACATCAGGAATGACTCCACCCGGAATGCACACGGAGTGCGCACTGGATTTCTTCTCCTCCTTAGCCGCCATATCCCTAAGGGGCCCCATTTCCCGCCTAACATTGGAGCTCCCAACTACCAATAAGCCCACCCTCTGCGATTGCACAGACCTTGAAGGCTGAGAATCATCCTCTGAAACAGGGCAGGCAGCTGCATCTGACTCAGCCAGAGACAGTACCTGAAACCTGTTTGTCGGACGCATCGGGGAGGCTTTCTGATCAGCCTCCGGGGACGTCTTTCGCTGCCTGCCATGCCTTGGAACGACCTCCCAATCAACCACAGGCGAGGGCTCAGCCCCACTGCGGGCAGCAACCGGGGCAACCACAGTGGCAGACCAATCTGGGGACAGACGGGACGAGGTTGACATCCCCGTGATACCCAAGTCCGGCTCCCCACAGTGGTGCCCATTTGCAACAGCCTCAAGCTGCGTGACCGAAGTCAGTGCCACCTGCAGCTGTGAGCGAAGGGATGCCAACTCAGCCCTCATCCGAACACAGCATTCACAGTCCCTGTTCATTCTAATCGATGTTGAACAACAGTTACTGAAACATGAGCACGTGCCTAGATAATGCAAGGGAAACACGCAAAGAATGTATGAACTAATCTGTACAAATGCCTAACGACTGCACTACAATCTGCCTGAATTTACAATTACAGTAAATAAAACTCAAAATTACACCTCCTATACAAAACTATGTAACAAATAAGTGAGAGAGGAGTATACAACTTGCTACTGGCATCTGCTTATCCAACAGTGGCAGGGAGCACACTGGCTGTGACCAACAGACACTGGCCGTTCAAAACAAAAACAGAAGACAAACGACTATGCGAATTTACACTATTCAGGTACTAAAACACGATGCTACAACTCTCAAATACTATAATATGCCCGAAATTTATGAATTAAACAATGCAAGTACCCAAAAACACACAAAGAAATTAAGAATGAAACTATGTAACAAATAAGTGAGCTAGGAGTATACGACTTGCTGCTGGCAGCTGCTTATCCAATGGCGGCAGGGAGCACACACTGTGTGCCGTAGGCTTGATACCAGGCCTGAAGGACTTGGTGCAGAACCTGAGAGACTTGAAATGTTATTAGGACTCATGTCACATCTGTCAAATAGGAGTTTGTGTATGTTGTCAATGTCAGAAGGATTATTGAGATCATATTTTGGTTCTGTGTTCATATTGACCTGTAACAAGTCAACGATTGTATATTATCATTGAGAAACCTTCATAGATAGCCATAAAGACAGTACATATATCACATCTAACATACATAGTCACGTTGTATCTGTAAGATCATCATCATTATTTTGGAAAGTTTCCAGCCTCTGACTGGGTATGTATGGAACATAGGCCTCTCCATAGTCTTCTGTCTTGCCACCATGTCTCTGTATTCACCTTGATCCAGTATTCTCTTGTCTTTTGGATGCATTCCTCTACTCCTTTCAGCAATCTGTCTCTCAGTCTTCCTCTTGGTCTCTTTCCTTCCAGTTTCATCTTGTGTATCCTCCTGGGTATCCTCTTCTCCTCCATTCTTTTAATGTGCCCATACCATGTCAGCCTTGATTTCTCTATCTCCTTCTGTAATGGTCCCACCTTCATTAACTCTCTGATCCTCTCATTTCTTAACCTGTCTATCTTTGTCACTCCAATACTGTTTCTCAAGAATTTCATCTCACTATCTTGTACTTTGCTTTTCTCTCTTCCTTTCATAACCCAGGTTTCTGATGCATATGTCAGGATCAAGACATAGTATGACCGGTATATAACCTTTTTACTGATTTGGGGTACATCCTTGCTCCATATCAGGCTTCTGACACTCTTCCGAAATGCTTCTGCTTTTCTCCCCCGCTCGTTTATTTCTCTGTCGATTCTTCCATCTTCCTGAATCAGGCTTCCTAAGTACTTGAACCTCTCCACTCTCCTTCATCGTTCCCCATCAATTGTTATTCCAGTTGTTCCTCTCTCCTTCTTTCTTGTTGTGATAATCATCTCACTCTTACTTATACTAAATTTCATCTCATATTCTTGTACTTTCTGTTTCCGTACATACAACTGCTCTTGCACTTCCTCCTCCTTATTCCCCCAAATCATCAGATCATCTGCTAACACCATAGCTTTCATCTTCCTTTCACCAATTACTTGTGCTACTGTGCTCGTTATATCATCCATCACTACAATGAAGGGTAATGGTGAAAGTGCTCTTCGCTGCCTCAAGCCATTCTTCTGTTCAGTCCAAGCTGATCCCCCCCTCCCATACACACACTTTCACACAGCTCCCACTTCCATGGTACATTTCCCTTATCCTCCAAATAATCTGTTTTGCTACTCCTCTGTTTTCCAGGGCTTTCCACACTTTGCTTCTACGTACACTATCAGACACTTTTTCAATGTCCAGGAAGGACATTAGTAGATCTATTCCATATTCATAGTGCTGTTCCTGCAGTTGTCTTACAGCAAAAATTAGATCCACCGTGGACCTTCTTGTTCTGAAGCCATGTTGTTCTTCTCTCATTCTTCCTTCTAATTTTGCATGAATTCGTGCTTCCAAAATTTTCTCAAAAGTCTTTGCACAATGACTCATCATTGTTATCCCCCAATAGTTCTTGCACTCTTTTCTAGTTCCCTTCTTAAAGATCAGGACAATTCTTCCCTTCTTCCAGTCTTCTGGGATAATCTTCTGTCTCCACACGATTTTCATTACTCAATATAGCTATTGTATCCCCACCTCTCCTGCTGCTCTCACCATCTCTACACTTAGCTCATCCAGACCTGGTGACTTCCCTCCCTTCATCTTGCCCAATACCTCTTCCACTTATCCCCATGTAAGGTATTTTTCTATTTGCTGTTCCTCCTCATCCAGGTCTCCTTTCGGGTTCAGAAGTTCTTCAGAATACTCCTTCCACATATTCTTGAGTTCCTCCTTATTCTCTACATCTCATCCACTTTTGTCCACTATTTGAACATAATCTGTTGTAGCGTTCTTCCTCTTACTTTTAATCATACCATATAACACCTTTTTTGAATCTTCACTATCCTCCTCCATCACCATGGCCCACTGTTCCATCCACTTTATTCTTTCCTGTGCCACCACTTTTTTTGCTTCTTTCTTTCGTGCCTGATACTCTTCTCTTGTCTGTACTGTTCTCTTCTGGAACCATGCCCTAAAGGCTCTACCTGTAAGATACGTGTACTTATTTTGCTATGGTATTTTATCGGTGAGTAAATGACTACAAATGAGAGACATCACTATGTAAATGACTTACAAGCATCAAAATCAGAAAGCAGACACAATGCATTTATGTGATAATATTGTCACGTGGTATCACTGCGATACAAAATGGGCTCAAACACATCAAATCGAAGCGGATTAAGGTCACTGCACAACTGGAACTCGTCCCACAACTAGCTAGAGGAATAGGAGAGGGGGAGCTTGGTTCGCAAACATGCGGGACGCCTAGTGCGAGAATACATAGCTTCGTATCTGAGAGATCACTCGCGGCCACTGGGGTGTTAAGGAAATTGTGACTACTCACAGTATGAGACAAGATGGAGTATGCACTTCTACATACATAAATACAAGCATCAAGCAAGCCACCACAATACTGAAACCCGAAGCTCACCTCCAACAGGTTTTATTTCTTGTGTGAGCCTAAAAATTAAACCTACCAAGTCATGCATAATGGGTGACCCTCTATTTCTTCCAGCATGGTCATACTTCTGACGGACACATTCAGAAGAACCTCCACCACTATCACCTCCTCCAACACCATTGTCACCAGCCTCGTCAGGCATCTCCCACAATGAAGTTCCAAGTACAACATCGGGGCCTTCCAGCGGTCTGGTCACTCAAGCAGGGAGGCAATTCCCTTCCATTTCCAATGCCCCTTGATTCTGCAAGCAGCCTCTTTAGTCAGCAATAACCATCTGGCCCAGAAGTTACACTGCACCTGCAGTGAACAATATAACAGCTGGTAAGGCTATTTGAATGCAGAAATCATCTAGCTGTGTTCTGCCCTCAGCAATTTAACATAGTTGGTCATAAGCTGAAGCACAGCCAATGATGAACAAATGGCTCAGCTGTTGCCTTGCATTTGCAGAGACCCATGGCATGGATGCAGAAATCATCCAGCTGTGCTCTGTCCTTGACTGTGTTGCACAGTTGTTCCCTCACTGTTCCAGACTCAAAAGATTAAGGTTGCTATAGTGACAAATCATTTGTCATGCATCAATAGTACAAGAAGTCAACAAGAGTGATATAGAGTTGTTTTGATTTGAGGATTGCAACATCGTTCATGATCTTGTGACAGTGACACACATTTTGTATATAACTCTCATGAAATGCTATTCGAATAAAATCTTTCATTGTAGGATAAAGTGAGTAATTACAACATTAGCAAGATGTCTTGCAGCCAGAAGAATGTCAAATTCATAAAAGTAGGTACAAAAGGAGTTATAATGCAGAAAAGATATCTCAACACGCATATTAAAAAGGCTTAAGAACTTATAAGATCACCTGTGCAAAGCGAGAATGCCAAACCTACGGAGTAAACATTATGGACAAATTTCTTTCTTAAGTTGGTGTTACCAAAGATGTTGCCTTCTTTCAGTGGCCCTGTGAAAAACCAGCTACAATGAAAATGCTTCAAATTGTGAACATTGCAGAACGATTTGCCCTTTTAAAAAAGTTGTTGAAAGGTCTCTCTGTCCACACCTATGACAGTGTTAGACAGCGTATTGATCTTTTTTATTGAAGGAAAATTAAAGGGATGGTGGAATAATTCCACATTCTGATTTCTTGAAAATTAAATCATCAAGTTTTAAAAGCAATTAATGGGAGCTCACTAAGGTTCTGAAAGCTGTGAATAAACAACTGTGATATCCATTATAATTCTGATAGTAATAAACTTCATATAGGGTTGTACCTGAGTCTACAATCATGACAAGTAAGCTGTTCTGCCTTTCACAAGGCTATTTGTTTTAACTTGTTTTCACCAACAAGGCCTTACAGTTCTATTTTGTCATTACTGGACTGATGAAGGAGCAAGCATATTAGTTCAAAACATGGATTCATTTTTGAGAACTTTCAGTTCCATGAAGGAGACTCATGGTTTCCAGCTGCCTGGATCTTCTTTGTAGAAGCACACACAAAGGGTGCAGTTGATGGAATCTGAGGTGATATAAAGAGGATGTTATGGCTGAGTATACTGCATGGCAAGAAACATGTATCTAGTGCAGAAATATTAGTTGCATCAACTATTGTGAGAAAATCACGTATTTTGTATGTTCCTACAAAAGAAATTGGTCAGCTTACTTTCAGTCTCAAGGGATGATGAAAACATGCAGAAAATTACAGAACATTATTCTTGCACTGTGTGAAGTGAGGTGAAATACCTCACTACATCTGTGTTATCTCAAATTCACCATTTACAGGTGACATCAGCACATATGTGTATCATTGGATGGAAATATCAATTCTGTTCCCAATATAGGTCGGCTTAATGCCTAATCTGTTATGCCATATGTGGATGGTGAGACTGAGGGAGAATAATTTTGTACGAAAAAAAAATGGCACCTGGATTCTACAGGGTGTTCCATTCATCAGATGACTGCCTGTGCGACGCAGTAGATACTGTGCAGTGAGCGCTCTGTTGTCTGGCAATCAGATGCTGTGTCGCCCATCTAATGCTGCAGTACAACACAACTACATTTAAAATATAAAAAAATGAATTTTGTACTCACCCATGTCATGCAAAGAGATGCTGGAACTGCTTGCCATTATTTTCCATGCATTACTGACATCTACTCAAGAAATTATTAATCACACGATGTAATTCTCTCTGAGATACTGAATTAATTGATTCATGGATATTATTCAAGAGTTCCTTTATCATGTGATGATTTATTGTGTCACTTTGTCCTTCAGTAAACTCCACAGATAAAAATTGCAGAGTGTTAAATCAGGACTTCTAGTGGGCCACATATTGTCACTAATCCCTCTTTCATTGAGCACATCATGAATTCTGTGTAAAGAAACATTGGCCATATGAGCCCTTGCCAAATCTTGTTGAAAAAATGCAAAGCTTTTGTTTCTGTCACTCAGTTCATTAAAAAATGGTCGCAAAATGTTTGCACGTATCTTTCACTTGTAACTGGTCATTAAAAAAAGTTGGGCCTGTTATTCTGTCACCACTAACAGCACACCACACTCCTATTTTCTGATCACGAAAGGGTTCCTCATGAAGCATGACACATCTACCTGCTTTGCCGATAGTTTTGGGAATTAGCATAACTGTGTAAATGAAACCAAGCTTTGCCTTTCGCCATATCCAATTGTTTTAAAACCTATTAGCAAAATTTAACTCCGTGCACAGGATAATCAGATTGTAATTCTTGTACTACTGATACTTTATATGGCCTTAGCCCAAGCAGCTTAGCACCTCTTTGTACAGAGGTGCATGATATTTGTGTTTGCTGCGAAAGACATTTAAAGGACTTTTAAGGGGAATTTTCCAGGTGGTATGCAATGTCATTGAGACGAGCTTCACACAAACTTTTTTCACTCATTTGTGAACTGCTTCATGACTCGGAACTTGAACACCTGGAAACTTCTGTTCAAACACTCTCCGAACAGTACAAGCAGACTCTGTATGCACGTACGAATTGTAAATAAACACTCATTGTGGAATAGAATAATTTGCTCTTGCCATTGCTGTGTTCGCAAACTTCACTGTTACACTCATGATGGCTGTTTCATTGCTTGAATGTCAGTAGCCAACAAGGTGCATACGTCCTTATGGCCTCCAGGCTAAAACCCACAAAATAAGGGGTTGGGGGGGGCGGCTTCCATGGCTGGCCTGCAATACCTGGGGCAGGAAGTCATCATATAAATAGAACACCCTGTAGTTCCCCACTGCAGATTGCCAATGTCACTGACTTATACACATGTTAAATTTACAAGGAAACGTAAAACTTAGGTAGACAATGACATCTCTGTATGGCTGGATGTCCCAGGTGAGTGTGTTATAGCTGATGAAACTGACACAGTTTGTTTTATCTGAATCAACACATGGCAAGAAAGGTGAACCGATTTTTGCTTTTGGGTTTTCGGGGTATGATTTTTGCTTTTGGGTTTTCGGGGTACAATATGTGCTAAGTAGTATACGATTGGCTTCTTTTATATTTAATGTTTAATTATGAATGAAACCTCATAAAGTAATTGTGGACATCACACCAGCATCTTTTAGTGAAGTGTGTGCATTATCAAGGGGTTGCCTAGTAAATTAATGGAATTATTGCACTGCAAAATAATGTAATTGGCATGGCCGAGTAAAATTTAGGCATTGCCCTAAGGTGCTGCATGATTCCAGAGAAGCTAGTCAAGCCAGCTGAGCGAGTTATGCAGTATGACATGCTATTTCTGCAGAAACTAGTGTTCTGGCACTGAGGCAGTTACTTCACACTGTTGCTGAGCCGGGTCCAAGGCATGGAAGTATCAACACAGCAGAAGTGGCATTAATGGTCATGATTACCTTATGTTCTTTTACAACTTAAATGGAAGCAACCAGTGCTGTAGCAAAACAAGCAAGGAGGAGGTCCGCATAAATATTTCTCGTTTACAGCTAATGGTATCTCAGTCCACTGGCATCCAGCTATGAGGTGGGATCTATGATGGTCCACAGCTTTGTTTCTACTGCTCTTAAAGACTTCTATGGGTATGGTCATTCTTCTGTGCTGCTAGCCAAGGCCCTGTGCTTGTGCAGTGTCCAGTGCTGGAGACTTGGTGCACTGCAAGGGGAAGGCCTCTTGTATGTATGTACGTATGTATTAAACCAGGGACCTAGAAATGATGAAGAGGATTCGTCCCACTGTAGCCCTCAGTGGTTCACAACTCCACAACAGCCCACAGCAGTCCACCTACCCCACCACTGCCCCACACCAAACCCAGGGTTATTGTGTTGTACGGCCCCCAGTGGAACCCCCCGGGAGTGTCTCATACCAGGTGAGTGTAACCCCAAATGTTTGCATGTTAGAATAATTATGGTGTATGCGTACGTGGAAACGTTGTTTGTACAGCAATTGCTGACACAGTGTAGCTGAGGTGGAATAAGGGGAATCAGCCCGCATTCACCGAGATAGACGGTTGTGTGTTGTTTGGGGAAGGAGACCAGACAGCGAGGTCATTGGTCTCATCGGATTTGGGAAGAACGGGGAAGGAAGTCAGCCATGCCCTTTCACAAAAACCATCCCGGCATTTGCCTGGAGCAATTTAGGGAAATCACGGAAATCCTAAATCAGGATGGCCAGACGCGCGACTGAACCGTCGTCCTCCCGAGGTAGATGGAAAACTGCCTTAAAAACCATCCACAGGCTGGCCAGCACACCAGACCTTGACACTAATCCGCCGGATGGATTCGTTATGGGGACTGGACGCCTTCCCATTGGGAAGCAGCGTGTTAGACCACACAGCTAGCCGGGCAGGCTTGGGGCCTCTTGATGGCCTGTACTTCATGACTGGAAGAGTGCTTCTGCTCATAAGCTTCCACTTGTGTTGGAAAACTACTGGGCTGCCTGCACCATTCACATGGGCCAACTCTACTGCTGGGGGCTGCTCCTTCTGCATGAATTCTATAATGTGGTCATGCTTGCCCTGGTCGCCTGCTCCTGAGACTGCTAGCAGCCACTGGTCCATGTGTGTGACACAGCAGTTCAGCTCTTTGGGGTCGGTAACCTTGCAGTGTTGCCGGTGTTGATGCTGCTGGTACCACTTCCTTCGCTGCTGCTCACCTGCGGCTGCGAGCCATGTGCTGATCAACATTTACCTGAGCAGGCATGCACTATCAACACCCTGTGGGCACTGGCTGTTTGGAGTAATGTCATCTGTCATCTGTATTCTGAATAATAAATATATTGTTTGTTGATACTGTTTCATTTGCACTGCATCGGGCATCTAGCAAGTGCCCACTCACCACAACACTGCCCTCCCATGCACTGGATGGTGGTTTGTCGACATCCAGGCCTCAGTCTGTGCACATCGCCACCAGCACAACAGCCAGTGAGCCCACCCATTACACCTGATGCCTGACAAGTCTGTCACCTCTACACTTCAGTGACGGGGGAACCCAACAGCCACCATCCGTGGAGAAGATGGCACAACTACTGCAGGACGGGGTTTCATCAACATGCAGTGTGGTGAGTGCAGTGGTTTTATCGTGTTATTGTTTTTTTTTTTTCCTTTTGACAGGTGTTTAATTGTGATTGAAGCTATATGTATCGTACAAGGGAAGTGAATACAGATAATGATCTGAGATTATGTGTGTAATGGAATGGACAATATATTTTGGTTTGAGTAAGGGGTATGGCTCATTATAGTCATAAGAAGACATTCAAGTGGAAAGCTACATTGCAATAACTATTATGCTAGTAGTGTATTGAAGTGTCCTCATCATAGTTTTATTTTGTTCTTTTGTTGGGTTTTATGTAATTATTAGAGGGTCAACCATGTGATTTTTGATACCACAGGGAACTATCCTATGAACTGAAAAGCATTTGACTCTGTACCATGTCTAAATTTGTTGTACATGGTATCAAATGAAATTTTTGACTGAAGTGAGGATTTTTTGGTAGAGAAGACAAAACATGTTATCTTGAATGGAGAGTCATTGAGTGCCCCAGGGAAGTGTGTTGAGACCCTTGCTGTTCATGTTGTATGTTAGTAATGTTGCAGATAATATTAATAGTAATGTCAGGCTTTTTGCAGATGATACAGTCATCTGTAATGAAGTACAAGGTCCATTCAAAAAATTCTGGAACATTCATAATTTGGCATCAGTGGTGTGTTGGAGCGAAATACAGTTTGCATACCATCACATGCCTGTGTTTCATGTGCAACTGCTGGAAGTTTCAGTGTTGCATGTCTGTTGTTCAATGCTGTATTGAGTAGAACGTTGTGTCACACAGTTTGTGAATTTCAAGATGGCAGAGTTAGAGAAGCAACATGTCTGCATTAAATTTTGAGCAAAACTTGAGAAAACCTTTACAGAAAAACACCAAATGATGCAGGAAGTCTATGGTGATGAGTGGTTAAGCTGTACTTGGTGTTATGAATGGTTCACATGGTTTAAAGATGGCCAGACAGAAGATAAGATGAAAGTGACCATCATTCAGGATGCCCTTCAACATTTAATGATGATGCTCATGTCAGGAACATCAATAAAATTGTGTGTATCAATCAAAGATTGACTCTCAGAAGGCTGTAACATTTCAGTTGGATCATGTCATAGAATCCTGACACAGCATCTGGGAAAGCATCGTGTTGCCGCCAAGTTCATCTCACAGCTCATGAGTCAAGATCAGAAAGACCTTCACCTTGCAATCTGTGAAAAGCTTTTGGATCGCACAAATGAGAATTAAATGTTCCTTGAGAGAACTGTAACTGGTGATGAGATGTGGCTCTACAGTTGTGATGTTGAGACCAAGGTTCAGTATTCTCAATGGGTCCTTTTCCAAGACCAAAAGAAGCTCATCAGATTAGATGAAATTTCAGAGCCATGCTGATAGTTTCCTTTGACTTTGAAGGATGAATTTGTGACACAGGAACAAACTGTTAATCGATGGTACTATTAGAATGTATTGCAGCACCTGTGAGAAAATTTGAGAAGGAAATGGCCTGAAATGTGGCCAGACAATTCATCACAATAAAGCACCTATACATTCATCCCTATTGGTGCGTGGCTATCGCACAAAAAACAAAATCGCTGTGCTGCTGCATCCACTAGTCTCAAGACCTGGCCCCCAGCAGATTTTTTTTTTGATTTCTAAAGTCAAAAACACCATTGAAAGGATGAAGATTTGCATTGATAGATGAGATAAAACAAGATTTGTAGATGGCACTTTGCTCGATACAGCAAGAGGCATACCAAGACTGCTTCCAGAGATGGAAACAGTGTTGGGAGCGGTGTAGCAATTGTGGAAGAGAGTATTTTGAAGGAGACCATGCACAATAAGTAAACAGGTCAGCATTGAAAAAATGTGTGGACAAAGTGCCAGAATTTTTTGATCAGACCTCATACTGTGAGAAAAAGGCTACACAAATATTCAGTCAGATCTTGAAGAGATTTCAAAGTGGTGCAAAGATTGACAACTTGCTTTTAAAAGATGTAAAGTTGTGCACTTCACAAAAAAGCACATAATATCCTATGATTATAATATCAATACATAACAGTTGGAACCAGACAATTCATACAAATACTTTGGAGGGATATGAAATGGAATGGCCACATGGCTCAGCTGTTGGTAAAGCAGGTTTTTTGACCCGTGGGGGAGTGTCATGAAGATGATAAGAACTTAACTGGCACACTCTTGAAGACAGGCACAAACTATCCTGAGAAAGCCTACGTACAAAGTTTCAAGAACTGGCTTTAAATGATGACTCTAAGAATATGCAACAATACTCTGCATATTGCTCCCACACAGATTGTGAGGACAAGATTAGATTAATTATAGTACACACAGAAACATTTAAACAGTCATTCTTTCCACACTCCATATGTGAATGGAGTGGGAAAAACCCCCAAGTAATTCATACTATGGGACATACCCTCTGCCATGCACTTGGCAGTGGTTTGCAAAGTATGGATGTTGATGTAGCATTTTGTCAGCTGAAGTGGCTCAGTTGCAAGAAAACAATGTGAATATGTTTTTAGGAAGTACAGGTTCAGAAAGAAGATCAGGCAGCATTAGCAGAGTAAGAAAAAGTTGAAAAGGAAATGAAATGAGATTGGTATTTTACTGCTGCAGAAGAAATGGATGAGAGGAAGAAAGAATGGGATGGTTGCTGAGAGAAAAATAGCAACTATGTTTCTCTAGCATTAAAGAAGTATTTTGAGGAAGTGTAAGGAGTTAAGAAACAAGAGGGCTTGCATGAGAGCTGTGGAAGGAAACAGCCCAGTGACTAGTTTGCCTGATGACACAATATATCCAAATGCCATTGACCTAGTTAATTCTGTTGACAGTTTGAGAAATGAGGCAATTGGCAGGATGATTTCATGACTCGTGAATGAGAATCTTAGGTCAGAAAGAGAGCATAGGCAATGAGGAAGTTCCTGTAAGTGTACTCAGTGTATGGTGTACTGATGTTTTTGAAGATAAGGAGAGTAGTGTAGAATTATTAACCTAAGTATCTTGTGAAAATGTGGAATCTGAATTAGCTGTAGAGCCAGATGAAATAAGTGTGAGCTGTACCAAAGTAAATGAGTGTGTGAGAAGCAACATGAGTGATTTAGGTACAGTAACATCTATGTCCATGGGTGATAAAGGTTATTGTTTTGAGGCTGTGGAACCTGGACAGGATGTACAAAGAAGTACATGTGGCACTGATTTTTTGTTGCTGTAGACAATGTGGAGGATGCACAGTGTGGCATCCCCACACTCCAACCGCATGCTGATATTGTCGATGCCATAGAGTTGTTACTGCCACAGCTCTCACAGTGGAGTTGAGACATGATGCGCGATGACATAGGCCCCTGTTGGTGAATGGGAGACAGAAATGCGAACTCATACAATGGATGCTTCTACTGATTTAAGATTGAATGATTCATTGCCCGGATATGCAGTAGTTGTTAAATCTTATCTCATCCGAATCGTACGCACCACCAATTATGAAGAAACATTGTAATTATCAGTTTTCTCATATGTTGTTGGCTCGTTGCTATGGAGTTGTTGAACCTGTATGAAGTGAGATCCACAGATACTCTTTGATCACGTCTGAGTGTACCTACGCCATAATGTTAAAAAAATGTTCAAAAGTTCTCTTTTCAATTAATGAAGCAGGTATTTTGATATTCAGATTAAATTGCCCCTGCTGAACAGTCGTTGGTTAACTATCATTGATCAAATCACTTAATAATGTAGTCCACGCTTGATATTTCACTTGGAACAAACAGTTTATTGTTCCTTGGCCACTAAATACTTTATAACTTTCGCACCACATGCACACGCAGTTGGTTGGTAAAGTCAGTTCTATTAAAATTAAGTTTCTTGACAATTATGACAACTTGACTCTTCAGCGTAATTGTATTATCTTCATGAAGTTGTGTAATTGTGTCCTACTCAAGACTAATTGAGTGTAGTCCTTTGATATACTATCCACTCTTCTTTTAGTTCCAACTACTTGAAATTCAAGTCCAATATTCACTAGTTTCATCAATAAAGTTCAATTAACCCATTATGCATGGTTAAACGTATCTATCAGTTCCTGTCTCTGCTTAGAAAATCAGTTTCTGAAGTTCATGAATCACGTTATGCAAGAAACACTTCTGAACACAAAACAATCTCGTCACATTCTGTACTCTCAATAACTAAGACAAGAATTGTTCTCACACGTCTTTACAGGACGAAAGCCAACAAGCGACTTCTTCTGTGAAAGAGTATTATAGGCGCATTGAATTTCTTCGTTGCGCTTACAACTCTCTTCCACATAAAAGTTATCTCTGACTAACATCATTTTGGACTTAGCTTTCAAGATATTAATTGCAATTATCACTTGGATATTTGTCCATTAATTAAATCTGAGGTTTCTTCCTCCTCTTTTCATAGCAAAAACCCTCAGTGATGTATAATGTTGTTGTTATCAAAACTTCTTGGAGTTAGCTTATCGGAAAAGATGTCGTATTTGCCAAGATAACTCTTCCCTACTTCATATTATGATATTCTGTCTTAATTGACTTTAAGGGGTCATTGGGGTGTTATACTTGCCCCCCGGACGATGAAGTGGGTATTTCATTCCTACTTCGAAGTCCTTACTTAGTTCGGGTCCTTATTTTGGGTTTTCCATTCTCACACACATTTACAAATTTGAACTGTACACCATTCATAGATATACATTGATCTTTACACAAAATAAGCCTAATGTTCATAACTTAAATAATTCATTTTATTGCACTGTTGTCGTCGCATCGTCGCACTGACGCTGCGACAGCACTGGACCATGTGGGCTGCGAGACATGGCCGAGTTTGAAGCCTGTTCTTCCACTCCAAACCACTGGCGATGCTGCTACTGCATCAGATCCTACAATGCAGCGATTACGATCCGATTGTCGCCGGTCGAGGGTTGATCTCGTTGTCCTGTGGTGACGTCAGCAGTAGACTGCACCACAGCTTAGTGCAGCCTGCAGCTTGGATGTCCGCAACATCACAGTTGAAAATCTGAAACACTTATTACACTCCATATCTTTGTGCACACACACACACACCCAACACTAATGGTTCACTGTTTACTAATGACAGTATATTTTGTTTCTGCCTAATAATGTCATTCAATAGTTTGAATAGTGTCTGATTATTCTATGGGAACTTCTTTAGTTTATTATTCATGGATTGTTCACACTATTGTCACTTAATTGTTTTGCTTATGTCATTTAAAATAGTTCTCACTATCTGGTACCTTCATGGTTGCTTGGTCTCTTTCTATACCAACTTCGTTTGCTTTCCCCAAAATAAGTGATCTTATTTTAAAATTAATCTTCTATCCACATTAATCCTGATAGTAGTTTTCATTGTGCTTGCGTGTGTACATGCGGTGCAATTGTTATCACAAAACATGTTAACAATATTCCAAATAAACATTCATCTTAATCTAAAACAAATACATAATTAATTGGCTAAATTCCAATATATTATTCTTTTTTATGGTTTTATGGTTTGATCAATTAATAACTCAGTTGAACTTATATTCATTAATTAATCCATCTCGACTTAATTAAGAAAACACTAATGATTATGAACTATTAATCTACTAATCTAAATAGAAAATATGAACAGTCTTGATCTTCTCTTGCTTTACAAATCTCTTGATATAAAATTCTTTCTTATAAATTAACTAAAATATCTTTTTAATTCAAAATGAGGATAAATTCCTTTTACTTTTCTATGTTCTTCGTCTCTGAGAAGGTAACTTCCAGCATGAGGTATCTGAATAATTCGATAAGGTCCATTATACAGATTACACCACTTCTTATTCAGTCTCTTTTTCCTTGATGACTTAGGATGATTTCTTAATAATACAGCATCACCTACTTTATAGGTAATTACTACTCCTAGTCTCTTATCACACTGATTCTTGCATATTTTAGCCTTATGTTTTAATCTTGAGTATGCCTTACGTATTATTTCCTAGTGATTTCTTTGCTTCTGATTTATAGATGGTAACGTACCAAGCCAATTACCATTACTCTGTTTATTAAATAAGATTTCACTTGGTGAATAACCAGTTGATAGGTGTGGTAGCTCGTTGTACATGGTTTCAAAACTATCTATCAGCTCCACCCATCGATGGTGTTGTTTGCCCACATACGTTCTTATAAACCTATTGAATTCTTGAAATATCCTTTCTATTGGGTTCCCCGATGGGTTGAAGCGAGATATGAATACATGAGGCACTCCCCATGTCTTCATAGCCTCACGCCACATCTTACTTCTAAAGTAAGAGGCATTATCGGAAATTAACCTCGTCGGTTTACCTATGTTCACTAAATAGTTGTCTTTGATTTTCTTTAACATCGGTTTAACATTAGTTGATCATAGCGGGTACAATTTCACATGTTTCGAGAATAAATCATACATAGCAAATACATTAAAATTCCCCTTGGCTGTTGGAAAAAGTCTACATGTATCGCATG
The DNA here is from genome assembly GCF_023864275.1 of Schistocerca cancellata. Taxonomy (NCBI): domain Eukaryota; kingdom Metazoa; phylum Arthropoda; class Insecta; order Orthoptera; family Acrididae; genus Schistocerca; species Schistocerca cancellata. The sequence goes on from NC_064628.1 coordinate 374,549,011, forward strand.
ATACAATACTCAGTGGTTGCTTAGGCACTATGGGATGCAAAACACCTTTAATACCATAATTAACTGGTTTTGCTCTTTGACATATTTTACATCTTTTTAGTATCTTTTGAGCTCTCTTTAATAAATTTGTATAAAAACATAATTCCTGTAGTTTCATAACGCATTTCTGATCTCCAAAATGACCCCAACGGACATGGGTAAACCATAAAATAGGATCAACATACTTATCAGGAATACAGATCTTCCACCAATCTCTCTCACTTTTTTGATAAAACAACACACCTTCTTTTATTCTGTAGTGATTCTTAATCTTATTATTCTTGCCAGTACGTAAATTACTTATAATTTCCTTCCATCTACCCTTTGCATTTGTCCCAAATGGGAACACATCTCACTTACTTCCTTAGTATATGGAACAGTTTCAAATATCATTATCTTAAAATCTACGATCCGTTCTTCTTCGATTTCACGGGACTTAGGTAACACTAATGCCCATCATGTAAGTCGTCCATGTAACATTCAACTTGAGATAAGAAAAGTGACAGCTTTGTGATCACAATATATGACTATTTTCTTACCATAAAAAGTATCTGAATTTCTTCAACGCCCATATTATCGCTAATACCTCTAATTCAGTTGTACAGTATGAACGTTCACAATTAGAGAGTGTTCTACTAGCAAAAGCAATTATTTTAATAGTATTAGTTTCGTCATCCATCTGAAATAACGTAGCCCCCAATCCTGTCTCTGATGCATCAGTCACGATGAAAAAATCCTCTTCCATTCGCGGATGGTGCAGCAGCGGAGCATTAAGTAGAGCACTACGTATTTCATCAAAAGCTTGACTACAAGTATCAGTCCAATGCCATGGTATATTTTTTCGAAACAATTGCAACAGGCATTCTTTATTCAATAACTGGTGTGAGATGAATTTTCTGAAAAAGGACACTAATCCCAAGAATGATTTCAACTGCTTCCTATTGATAGGATATGAGCAGTTTCTAATTGCGTCTAACTTCTTAGGGTTTGGCACTATTCCCCCTGGTGTAACTATATGACCAAGAAATTTAATTTGATCTCTATCAAATTTTGATTTAGCCAAATTAATTGTCACTCCACATTCCAAGAATTTTTCAAACACCTGATTTAATAATTCAAGATGTTCTGCCCACGTTTCCGTGGCAATTAGTAAATCGTCTACATAAACCGTAACTCATTCCAATAGATCTGGACCAAGCACTGCATCTAGTGCTGCTATGAATACACCACCACTAATGTTTAACCTAAATGGCATTACCTTAAATTGATAGCTTCTTCCCAAATAAATAAAAGCGGTGTATTTTCTGATTCTTTAGAGATCGTTGTTTGCCAATATGAACTTTTGAGATCGAGGGAGGTCAGAAACTTCACTCCATGGAATTTTGCACGAGTTCTTCAAGATTTTCTGGACGAGTCCTCACTGGTTTGATAATTTTATTGATATCCCTCACATCTAAGACTAAACATATCTCTCCATTTGGCTTAGTTACAGCTAAAAGAGGGCTGGAGTACTCTGACTCTAGTTCCTCCTGCCGCAGAAGTCGAACACATGCCAGAACAAATGGACGTGGTCAGCCCAAAGAGGTCTCCGCGTCCGCAGCGGCTATTCAGCGCAGCGGCTCTCGCGCAACGAGGGCGCCACTGCTACGCCATGTGCAGACAGTGGCCAATAGCTGCTCCCTCCGGTTTCGTATATAGGGACCTGCTCTGCCCTAGTCCAGTCAGTCTGGTACTTGCTCTGGATTGCGTCTATATCTCAGCGGTACTGCGTTCTGGTCGTTGCTCGTTGTTGACGTTTGCCTGGCTCTGGTTCCGAGTGGATTTACTGTTGGTGTTTGGTGTTGTGGTTTCTACAAGCCTCCATTGTTTATCTCTTCCTTGTTGCGTCAGTCATAGTTGGTTGTTGTCAGTTGTTGTCGGTTGTCATTGGTCTGTCGTCCGACTCGTCCTTGTGTTTACTCAGTGGTGCATGCTCCACCACCAGCGGTTTCCCCGCCTGGCGGCTCCAATCCGCAGCCCAAGGCGTTCCCGCGGTTGGTTTTGGTTACTACATCTGGCATTGAAGTTTCTATAATACCCCAGTCTAACATCTTCTTTATTTCCTTCGTCACTGCTTCTCTCTTTCACCAAGGGACTGAGTATGTTGTCTTACAGAATGTATTATGAGGGTAGGTTTCAATGTGGTACTCGAAGTTTTTAATTATTCCTGGCTTTTTATTAAATGCAGGTAGATATGATCTTAACACTTCTCTTAACTCTATCTACTGCTGAATTGATAGGTATTCTGATTCCCTAACCTTTTCATCAATGCTCAACATCTCGGTTTCAACCTCGGTTAATTTATCATGGTCATCACCTATGAAATGCACAATATTCATCAGAACATAATTGACAGTCAAATGTTGACAATATTTTCTTAAAATAATTCTCTTCTTTCTTAACATTATCTTCAATGGCTTATCGTTAACAGTTAACGTACAAACACCTTCCTTAATGTCCAGGATTGCACCATGCTCATATAAAAAATCCATTCACCAGATGCACGGTGTAGTCATTTTAGATACTATCAAGAAAGTACATTCCAGTTTAGCTTCTTGTAGTTCTACTGCTACCCACACTTGTTTAATTATCTTTTGTACTTTAGCACTAAAAGCCCCCGAAATGGTACATCCTGACACTGGTAAAGTGAGTAGTTTCTGTTGCCTACTAACCATATTTAAACAATTACTTGTCATTACACTGACCATTGCACCTGTGTCAATCAGAATACTTACAGGAATATTATTAATCTTAGCATCTACTATAGCCTGTAAAGTAGATTCTTCCTTATTGCTTCAGCCCTTGGTTCTTTCATTAACTCGTCTCTGATGTCAGAGCCATTATTATAATTAAGGACATTGATTAACTCGTGAATTTTGCCTCCCTCCTCATAACCAGCCATCCAAGGAAGGCCTAAAATGACTGGCTCTCATTTGACCGCCCTTCACTTAGGTTCCTCGGTGGTTCGTGTATTTCAACTAAATGTACTTCATTCACCTTTTGAGGGTACATGTTGTCTCCTCTTACATTTCTACTATCCGGTAATGGTATAGGTCAATTAGAACTACAGGAGTTGTCGGTAGTATTGGGATTATTACAATCTACATTACCGGTAGTCATTTGGCATGTTCCCCATCTAGATTTGCTCAGAGGCTCCATAGGAGCTCAGTTATTCTGTCGGCCATCGCCACAACATTGATGGTTTGGCGACTGCCACCCCCCATACTTTCTTTTCCTATTCATTGCTACTACATTTACTCTTTGGAATTTATTTTGTCCTTGCACTTGGTTATTGTTCAGTGCAAAAGCACCTTTAGGATGATTATAATTTGAATTCCAGTTTGGATTATCACTTTGTGCGCTACCATTTTTAAAGTTCTGGTTATAGTTGTTAAAATTCTTATTATTATTTGACCTATTTTGATTCCATTGATTGTTATTACCATTATTACTATTATAATTAATGTTGTTGTTGTGCCATTGTCTGGCATCCTCCATTAACATATCGATCAAGTCAATTACTGATAAAAACTGTTCTATGTCAAAGTCCGGTGCATGAATAAGCTTTTCCCATATATTGAATGGCAGCCTGCCCTTCAATATATGGATTACTTCACGACTTGAAATGGGTTCCATTCCAGTATCTAGTTTTACTTATATAATGTTCAAAGTATTGTCTTAATGTTTCTTTCTTAGGGTTGTAAAACTCGGGTTGGTAAACTTCCTTCCGCAAACGTTCTTGACAACTCAACGACCAATATTTCACCAAGAAAAGCCTTTCAAATTCTGAACACGTATTATATGTTTCACTAATTTCCGCAGCCCATAATGCAGCTTCTCCTGTGATCTTAGACACGATAAATTGTATCTTATGAACACTTTCAGATTGATATTGTTTTTCTCACTAGAGAATGTGGGAAACTGCCTACTCTTATAGATGCTGTGTTCCACCTTTAGAGAAGAAACACAGCTTTGTTGGACATACGGATCATCTTCTACTTCCCAATGTGAATTTACTTCTCATGGATCACTAGCAAAGGTGTTGGACTGCATACATGGACGCTTCGTCTCACAGTTGGATTTTATTTGACTACCTACATGTTCATTTTCTGGTTCTGCGTCACTATAAAATAGTTCCTTGGATGTTTGAGCAAACCATACATGACAATCATGCACAGCTTTATATTTAATTTGATGACATTCATCAACAAAATTATTTGTCAAATCTTCTAATCTTTTACTCTGACTAATTATATAGTTATCGATCTTCTTAACCGTATTCGTTTCAATTTCATTCAGATGTTCTGTCATATTACTATAATTATCTGTCAAGGAATTAACCCTTATCGATACGATATCACACTGTTCCGATAAATTACCAAAATTTTCTTGCAATTTATCTATACAATCAGTAATTTTAATTTCCTGTTTTTCTTGTTTAGTTAATCTAGACTCGACATCTTCCAATTTATTATCCACTTTGACCTTTTGATCGACAAATCTAGCTTCAACATTCTCTATCCGGTTAGCTACTTTAACCTGCTGTTCAGCTAATTCAGAAAATTTACTACTGAAAAATGCTTACTGTTGTGAAAATTTAATAGCTTGCTGTTTGACTACTTCAGAAATTTTACTATTCAAGGTCGCTTGCAGTACTGCTTGCTGTTCGGCTAATTCAGAAAATTTACTATTGAAAGACGCTTGCTGTTCTGAAAATTTAATGTCTAATTTTACTTGTACTTCAGCAAATTTTTCACCCAACATATTCAGTTTTGATAATGTTACACTGAGTATGTCTACACTTCCAGAGCTGTTCAGTGTGACATTCATTCTACATTCACCCTCTCTAACATCAGAATTATTATCTGGTAATTCTAAAAGTTTTATCTTCTGTTCTAAGCCCCGATACCCTCAGTATCGCTTTTTTATCTGGTTCAGTAAATGTTTCACGTCCTACATTGACAATATTTCTATTACCTTCTTCCTGTTCTGACAAATCACTAGTCTCCTCCCCTGATTCGGGTATTCTCCTATCTATATCACTACGCAGTCCCAAGTTTCTTTTAGGCATCACGATAACTACAGAACACAAGCACAGTGAAATCTCAATATAACTACGGTACAAAGTCCACTCTATGATACTCAAAGGATCACTTATTTTGTGGATTGCTTACTTTTCTCTGTAGTTATAAATTGTCGTGGCATGGGTGTGATCACTGTCACATTCTCCGACGCGCTGCATTGTTCTGCATTTAGCTCACTCAAAGTCGTGGAGCATTGGCTGCGTAGTGGAGGAGTCAGCCCCTCACATCGTCTCTGCACTCGTCGTTGAGAAGAAACGTTGGATGGTGTGACATCTGGTGTTGTTGACTTCAGTTCTGTGAACAAACAATGTGTAGCTGTTGCCCACAAATACCACGTCATCTTTTCAATTATCTGACTAGCGTCGTCTTCTCGAGGAGACGTCGAGTGGTGTCGTTAGGTGCTGTGTTGTCTCCCAGATGAGGTGGCAGCTGGCGTTGTCGAGCCCCACATTGCATGCACCAAAATGGTGTGTGACGTCCCCGCACTCCAACCGTGTGCTGATATTGTCGACGCCGTAGAGCTGTTACTGCCTCAGCTCTCGCAGTGGAGTTGAGACAGGATGCATGATGACGTAGTTCCCCGTTGGATATTTGTCCATTAATTAAATCTGAGGTTTCTTCCTCCTCTTTTCATAACAAAAACTCACAGTGATGTATAATGTTGTTGTTATCAAAACTTCTTGGAGTTAGCTTATCGGCAAAGACGTTGTATTTGCCAAGATAACTCTTCCCTGCTTCATATTATGATATTCTGTTTTAATTGACTTTAAGAGGGTCGTTGGGGTGTTATAACAGGAAGCTATTGATGAAGTTAGTTACATTGCAAATATTGTGGATAGCAAAGTGTAAACTCCAATCAGAATTATTTTGTGATTGACATTTCTCTGAATAGAGTGGTAGGGGCCAGACACAGCAGTTTCTGGGGCTCCATGCATCCATGTGACACAACCTGTGGGGTTGGGAGAGGGTCACAAGGGCGGAAGTGAAGGGGAAGGACCACCAAGTATGCAGTGATTTTTGCTTTGTGGCACTACAAAAATACTTTTATGCCAGTACAGCAAACGTATATCTGTTGCTGAAGTTTGTCTTTAGTATACATTTTAGTTTATGCACAAAAATATTGAAAAAAGTCAGATTCACAATATTTATCACACAATCACAAATAAACTGTTTGATTAAAAGATTTGATTCTTTTGCAATTTATAGTGTAATATTGAACCTTACATTTAGTGATCATTGTTATTACGATGTTTTGAAACTAAGGAATCTATGGCAGTTTATCTGGAGAGCTTATTGTTGAGGGGTCTTTAGGTCTGAGGAGGACTACTGGGTTGGTTGCACCAATAATCACACCCATTTAGTAATAGTACATTTATTAACCTTAACACATACAAGGATCACAAAGAACTGAACTGAACATGGCGGAACAGCCAAAGATAAAGCCTAGAGTGCAAAGATGAATGCATATTGATGTTGGTGTCGATTTCATTGGTGACACATAGCCCCCCCCTCCCCCCTCCACACAGTACAGAGTACTCTTGAGAGGGCAGGGGGGGAGGGGGTGCCACATTGGCAGGGGTGATCCGGGAGCCGGTCAGATTGGCAGCATCGTCGGGGAGCTGTATGAGTAGATTTCGTGAAGGAAGGTTTGGCCACCGAAACTGGAAATCGTTGAAGTGAGCCAGGCGTTGTACTGGGCGTGCTGGTTGTGTGGCGACAGGTAGGCCGGCAGTTTGCGGGTGGAATAGAGCGACAATGCAGTGTCTCCAGTGGGCGTGGCGAACACACGAAGCATGTCCAGGTCGACGTCTGGCAGGAGGGGAACACATTTCACCAGGTGGCAGGGAATGGCGGAGGTTATGTCATGAGCACTGGATGAAGAGAAACACACGATGAATAGTGTAAAATCGCACAGTGTTATTGAGATGTCGTGGATTATGTCCAGGGCAACAGGTACAAACACCTCGAGTGAGGGCACGTTCAAGATGGTGGAAGGGGGCGGAGGGGGGGTGAGAAACCTCAACAGGGCAAGGCAGGCAAAGGTGGAGAGGTCGAAGGGACTGGCGAAGGGCCCTGGCAGTAGGTAAGTTCACGTGGGGAGCATGTGGTCACTCGACGGAGTGCGTGAGACCGGAGCAGAGGGCTAGGTCGGAGGAGAACTCAACGATTGGAGCTGGAAGTCACTCGATTGAGGGTGTAAGTCCGACGTGGAGGGAGTGGTCAGAGCGTTGTGAGCCATGACAGTGAGTGGCGTGGTCGTGGCCTGAAGGGGGGTGGAAGAAGGCTCAACATGAGCAGGCTTAAGTCTGTTGAGAGAGACAGTAACAGCTGAATCTTTCATCTGGATGTCATAGGTGTTGGCCGAGTGCCGGAGAACTCAGTACGGGCCAGTATATTGAGGTTGGAGGGGAGCACGGACAGTGTCATCTTGAAGCATGACATACTTACAATTGTGCAGAGATTTTGGGACATGAAACTTAGGGCGGGAATGGTTGGCGGGCGGAGGGATATGGAGGTTGATGAAGTGGCATCTGACGCTGTCCATGAAGGAAGGTAAGTCAGACTGAGGGAGAGAAGCAGAAGGGCTCACAAGTTTGCCAGAGAGAACAATGTTCTGGCCATATACGAACTCAGCTATTGTGCCTTTGAGGTCTCTCTTATAGAACACACGAATGCTGAGTAGCACAAGGGGAAGGGCCTCCGCCCATAGAGAGTCGTGGCATCGAAGAGCCGCCTTGAAATTGTGGTGCCAGTGCTCAACTAGCCCATTACTTTGCGGGTAATATGCTGTGGTAAGGATGCGCCGGATGCCGCAAATGTTACAAATCACACTGAACAGGGCCAACTCAAATTGTCTGCCCAGTCAGTCGTGATGATAGCTGGACATCCGAAATCTGATACCTATGACTTGACGAAAGCTCGAGCAACAGTTTCTGCCGTAATATTGGAGAGGCGGACAGCCTTGACCCAGCGAGTTGTTCGGTTGATAGACGAGAGAACATAACGAAAGCCGTTAGAGGGGGGGGAGAGGGCTGACAATGTCAATATGAATATGCTGGAAACGCCCAGGAGGGATCAAAAAGGCACCGAGGGGGGGTGAAGTGTGCTTGTGTACTTTGCAGCATTGGCATGCGGCGCAGGAGTGTGCCCATTGCTGGCAGTCCTTGTTGACATTTATCCACACAAAGCGCTCCACTATGAGGCTGAATTATGCAATGCGTTGAAGACAGCTCGATGGAGCGTGGTTGGGATGAGGGGGCGTAACGTGCCCGTACTGTCGTCGCACCAGATCTCACCAGAAATGCCAGGGAAGGTGGTGTGGATGAAATGTAGTGAAGAAGTAGAGTCTGAAATCAGGTTTTGTGTTGCCTCGTCGGCAGATTGGAGGTTAGGCAGTTCAAAGAGGTCTAACAGCAAATGGACAGCGTCAACTCATGAAAGGAAATCAGCAACTATATTGTCAGCACCCTTTATGTGTCTGACATCAGTGGTGAACTGAGATATGAAGTCCATGTATCTGAAGCGGCGAGGAGGTGGGTCAGCTGGCGGGTTTGTAATGGCCACAGCCAGGAGTTTGTGGTCCATTAAAACATAGAAAGGGCGTCCCTCAATATCAGTCTTAAAATGCTGAATCGCTTCGTAGACTGCGAGCAACTCCCTGTCAAACGCGGAATATTTCCGTTGTGCATTGGTGAGCTGGTGCGAGAAGAACTACGGAGGCGAAGTTTGGCTGTCGATTATCTGGCTAAGGACAGCGCCAATGGCAGTATCGCTCTTGTCTGTGGTGATGAAAAGCTGTGCATTGGGATGAGGATGCGCAATGGTGCAGGACTCGGCAAGAAGATTTTTGAGGGCAGTGAAAGAGTCAGTCATAGGAGGGGTCCATAGAACGGGTCGAGATCCAGAAGTGTTGGTGCCTGCCAAGGCATCCGTCAGTGGAGCCTGAATCTCCGCATCCCAAGGTAGATGTCAACGATAATAATTAACCGTCCCCAGGATGTGCCAGAGCTCTTTGAATGACGAAGGTCTGGGTAGGTTTAGTATTGTTTGTACTTTCTCAGGGGACGGTGAAATGCCGTCGGCAGAGACCCGAAAACCAAGAAAAGTGACAGCGTGTTGATGTAGCTGCAATTTACCCTGATTGGTCTCGATGCCTGCTGCTGAGAGAGTGTTCATAACAGTTTGCACATGCTGAATGTTGTCTTTGACAGAGGAGGTGAACACAAGAATGTCATCAAGATATGCAAAGCAGAATTTTAGGTCGAATAGCACTTTGTTGATGAAGCGTTGCCAGGTCAGGGTTGCGTTTTTCAGACCAAAGTGCATGAATCGAAACTGAAATAACCCGATTGGGGTGGTGATTGCTGTCTTCTCGATGTCTTCAGTTGCCATGGGGATCTGGTGGTAGGCCCGTTGTCAATCAATGACAGAGAACATGGTCGCACCTGCGAGGGAACTGGTAAAGTCAGCAATGTTGGGTATGGGGTAGGTGTCCATAATTGTTTGTGTGTTTAGTCGACAGTAGTCTCCACACATGCGCCAGGACCCGTCTTTCTTATGTGTCATGTGTATGGGCGTAGACCAGCTACTGGCAGAGGGTTCAATGACACCGGAGCTTAGTAGTTCAGAAATCTGATTTTTAAGGTTGAAGAGGCGCTCGGGACAAAGTTGATGTGGTTTACTGGAGATCGGGGGACCTGGCCTGAGGCGAAGCTTGTGAAGTGTGTCATTGGTGACAACAGAAATGTTGCCGGCGGCATGGGAGACGGTTTGTTTACAATGTGTGGCGGTCGTGGCAGGCGAGGAGTGGTCGTGGTGTTTGGAACCACTCGGCGGATCCAACGGGAGCCGAGGCGGCAAAGTGTACCAGGAGTCAACACGACAAGATGGCTGCCGGCCCGAAGCAGTGGCACCGTGGTCCGGTGAGCTCGGTAGAGCTCGTGAGCCGTTAGTGAGTCCATTGTCTGAAGGCGTGGCCTGTGGCAGCACGGTCGCAGGCGAAATGCTTGGCGCGAGTGCAATGTTTGTGTTGTCAGTGGCAGTCACACAGCAGCACACAGGAGTCAAAGTTGCATAGTTTGAGGTTCTGTCTACGAGGGGCGGGGTAGGAGCCGTCAGTTCGGGAACACATGACGCTCGTCGCGCATGTGCACTTGTTTCCGGCTGAGTGTCAAACGCTGCCGTGTTAGGAGGGTGTGGCCCTGCGGAACTGTCAGTACACATTATGGCAGTCTTGATAGCACAGTTGCAAGAGGTAGCTGGAGGTAAACACACGGAGGCTCAATTGCTGGGATTGCAAGCAGATTCGGCACACTTACTGACCTTGCTTTGCCCTTGCTGTAGTGTGGGAGAGCTCGAAGTTTTCCTTGCATAGGCGAGCAACATGTTCAAGCTCGACAAGGCACTTGTGCATGGTTTCTTGTAACGTCATCAACAGAGACAAGCATGTACGGATGACGGATGAGATGAGCCTGGACCGATGTGTCACGGAGGGGTGGGTGGGGGTGGGGGGGTTGCTCGATGGAGCACAGGGGAAGTGAGTCTTGTACGGATGATGAAACACGGTGTTTTGCACTAGGTCTGGTGAAAGTTTGTGGTGTCACAAGAAGTCAATGCCTAGTATAGGTTCGTCAATTTCGCACACTAAAAAAGTCCACTTGAGTTTGCAGTTTGCGGAGTGTGAGAGGACATGGGAAGTTGAACCTGAGCATTGTAGTCTAGTTAAATTCACGGCTTGCAGTGAAGTATGATGAGGGCGGATGTTTGACGATGCTAAGGATGTAGGCAGCAATGAAACATTGGCGCCTGTGTATCCTGATGAAATGTCTTTAATGTAAAGTCGTCTGCAATTATCAGATTGTTCCTGGACAGAATGGAGCACTGGGGGGTGCCTGTCAAATTGTGTGCAGGAGGCGGCACCCGGACCTACCTGTGATTGGCATTTGGGAAGTAGCAGGGTGGTCTGCAGATCCATGCCGCCTCACCAAACTGTGTGTGGAAGTAACAGTACAGGTAGTATGGTTGCATTTCCTGCGGAAGATTTGTTGCCAGTGGTGGTGGCTGAGGTTTGGTGGCTGCAGCAGGTTTGGTTGCAGGAGGGGACATGACCGTGGGTGGAGTTGGTATGTCCCAGTTGCTTGTTTACTACTTCCCGGAACGAGCGGAACAGTTGGCACAGTATGGCCCTGGCCGCGTCCGGACGCAGGGCAATGAGCCTGAATGTGAGACTTGTCAGGTAGGCAGTGGCTGAATAGAGCAGTGATGCATCATGTAGCTTGTCAGCAATTGCCATTCTTTGCTCAACAGGTTTAGGAGACCTTTGAGCCAGAGCAAAGCGGATGTGAGGATATAGTTTATCTGACCAGATGGTGAGGAGAGCTGTGTCAGAGAGTAGATCGGCGCTGACCAGGGCCCCTAGCCATCTCCAGGCCTGGGAAGATTTGTCATTGCCTAGTTGCTCAACATGGAGCACTTGCCATATTGCTGCCTCAGTTGAGCGTTCAAGCCGACGTAGAACTGTCTTTTTGGCTAGAGTGTACCGGGTAGATGAGTCCGGGGCATCGACCAGGTCAGCAATATCGAGTCCTCCTGTTTGTGCAGGTGGGTGATGAGGCACAGAAACCTGGTTGACTCGTCGAGTTTGTAATGGTCGAACACTTCATCCACAATTTTGAACCAGGTTGTTGCTCTGTTGGGATTAAACAGCGGCAGTGTCGGTAAGCATTGTAGAATGTTCAGAAGAACAGGTTGAGTTGAGTTCATTGGGGCACTGCCTGAATCGAGCTGTTGTTGCTGTAGTATTCCAGGAGAGTGTGCCTCCAGGGGATGTGGCAACGATGGCTGTTTGGGTGGCAGCGTGAAGGTGACACGTTGCGGTTGAGCGCGATCCATCACGACGCAGAAGTCGACGCAGGTGAGACGCCATAATGTGTTGATTGCAGTTGCAGAAGCTCAACACATTGTGGGTGTTTTCGGATTGACACGTTGTGGAAGACCGACGTGGATGAGACACCGAGATGTGCCGAAACGGTAGCGGAAGCTCGACTGGAGCCGTCACAGGGGCGACTGGTGGGAAAAAGTTCAAAGTTTGAGAACGCGTGTTAGTCCACGGAAAGCTCGACGTATGATCAGAGCCGGGGCCACCTGTGTTGCAGGGAGACTGCGGAGGTGCGGGCTGTCCAGAAACATAGTATCGGAAATGATGTCGAACATGGGATGGAATGTGTGAATGTTCACTGTTCATAGTCACTCCACTCAAAACAGTGTGCAGATAAGGTGAATGTCATGGCACAAAACACTGAGGTGTAGCAGTGGGACAGAGGTGGAGGTCAGGCACAGATAACAAGTTATTGTTCCTGTTGCAGGCTGAGGTATCGAAGTAGGAAGGCATGTGCTGATGCTGAACCGAGGCAGGCGCGGGTGTGGTCGGATGCTGAGGAGGTAGAGGTAGAGGAGGTAGACCTGTGAACGAAGCAGTTCCGGCCACGTGGCAGGTATCCACGTGGTACTGCATGGATTGCGGTGTGGCAAATCATTGTCCTAGCGGTAGTAGGTTGTCTGACGAAGCATTTGCAGAAATCAGCATTGGTCCCACACTGCACGGAGATCAGTAAGAGGTAATTGCACAGTCGATGAGGGAGGGCACATGTGGCAGGAACAAAGGCGTTTGATAGCCGGAGTCATGTGCACTCCTAACCTCACTTATTGTTGTAGGCTCGAAAACGTCTGGCGAAATCGGCGGAATCATCGAGTGAGAGGCATCGTGTTGCAGTCCTGGTGGGTGTACGTCGCCCGCAACACGATGCATGTTGATCACAAAATCCGGCGTTAGGCACTGGGCCGAAGTCATTGTTCGAATGCTGTGTCGATGTAATACACGCGAAAATAACTGACGCAGAGGTCGCGGACAAGTAAAATGGCGAAAACGGAAGACATTACATCTCGGGGTCACCAGTGAGGAGGATTATCGGGTTGGTTGTACCAATAATCACACCCATTTAGCAATAGGTCATTTATTAACCTTAACACATACAAGGATCACAAAGAACTGAACTGAACATGGCAGAACAGCCAAAGATAAAGCTTAGACTCCAAAGATGAATGTATATCGATGTTGGTGTCAATTTCATCGGTGCCACAGGTCTTATGTTACCATACACAAAATGCAGCCACTATACCAAAATTGTTTTTAAGGGTGGAAGGAGAGCCATATCTCACTACAATGTGGGATAAGTAAATAAGCTTACTGTTGTTTTTCTCTAAGAAAACTACGTTCTCATCACAATGTGGTCATAAAATTAATAACTCTCATTTTAGTATAATACATTTATCAATGTTAAAATAGCCAAGTGTAAGGCAAATCATGATTTCATTAAAAAAATCACACAATAATTGTAAGGCTGCACGGAAAGTAATAAAAGCAGAGCTAGGTATGGATATAAACTATAAAGACAACACAGATGCTGCTAACGTCACTGCTGATAATTTCAATCACTTTTTTGTCAACTCTGCCAAACTTGGCCTCTCAACTCAGGGCAATCAGAATTCCAGTTCTACACATACACCTGTTTTTTGCCCCACATCTGGCAGAAATCTTCAACAAAACATTACAAAAATAGTGTCAGCTTGTAAATGAAGAGAAGTACAAGTAACGGATATCGTTAAAGCAACCTCTAAATTAGGATGCTCCAGATCTGAAGATGTTTATGGCCTGTCAAACCTTGTAATTAAAAAAATAATGAGTTGCATTTAATGCTGAAAGATGGATAAAATAAACAAATAAATAAATAAAATAAATAATCATTTTGTGACTCATAATATAAAAGAGCTGTCAAAAATTTGAGAAAACCTTCAGTAATAGTGATGGGTGATGCCTTGTATCATCTTTGCATACTGATAAACTGGATGCTCTCTAGTGGACACCTTCCAGAATGTCTCAAAAAGGAAGTTGTCATACCATTTTACAAAAAGGGTGACAAGTCCTGTATCAATAATTATAGACCAATTTCACTTGTGCTTATTCTCTCAAAAATAATAGAATATTGCATACTGCAGCAAATATGCAAACACCTATCAGACAATAATATATTAAATGATTCTGAGTATGGATTTAGGTCAAACTTATCAACAGTCAAAGCAGTTGAAAATCTTATCTCTTTTGTACTAAGCTCATTTGAGTCAGAAATATCTGCTGAAGCCATTCTAATTGACTTGAGTAAGGCTTTTGACTCAGTTAACCACAAATTATTATTAGATAAACTGTGTTGCTATGGAATCAAAGGGGAGAGGAAAGCACTGGTCACTCTCCCGCAACTATCCTACAGGCCTTGTCTACAAACAGATCTCCCGAGCAATACATTCCTCCCCGTCCAACAACAATGTTCCTACCCCCAGACCACACAGAAGCATCCCCCTTGTCACCCAATATTATCCTGGCCTCGAAAACATCAACAAATTACTCCGCCAGGGATATGACTTTCTCAAGTCAACCCCTGAAATGAGATCATCCCTTGACAAAATTCTCCCCACACCACCCAGAGTCGCCTTTCGTCGCCCCCCTAACCTCCGTAACATCCTTGTTAAACCCTACAATATTCCCAGACCACCTTCTCTACCCAGCGGTTCCTACCCCTGTAACCGACCCCGCTGCAAAACCTGCCCCATGCATCCCCCCACAACCACCTACTCCAGCCCCGCTACTGGTAAAACATACACAATTCAAGGCAGGGCCACGTGTGAAACTACACACGTCATTTATCAACTGACATGTCTGCACTGCACAGCCTTTTACATCGGCATGACAACAACTAAACTGGCTGAGCGCATGAACGGACACAGACGAACTGTCCGCCTAGGAGATGCCCAATACCCAGTAGCGGAGCATGCCCTCCAGCATAATTCTAGGGACCTAGGAACCTGCTACACGGTATGTGCCATTTGGCTTCTCCCACCCAACACCAGTCCCTCTGAACTGCGGAGATGGGAACTTGCACTCCAACACATCCTTTCATCCCGCCATCCCCCTGGACTGAACCTACGTTAAACAACCTCACTCCCATTTACTCTTCAGTCTTCTCCTCTTTCCCTTTCCTCTTTAACCATTCACGCATCTTTTCATCCTACATAGTTGTGTTTATCTTTATACTATATACCTCTTTACTTCTGTATGCATCCTCTTTGGTTTGAAGCTGGCACAGTACTTACAGTAGAATATCTTTGGCTTCCCTCTGACAACCATGCTTCCATCCTTGCTACCCTCCCTATTTTCCTTTCCCTGTTGCTTCATAGCCTGGGTTGTGAGTAACTGAATCTCCTTTCCCTTCTTCCCTTTCTTTCCCCTCTCCCCTCCCTGATGAAGGAACATTTGTTCCGAAAGCTAGGAATGTAATTTTCGGTTCTGTTTTATGTGTATCTATCGGCTGTACTGAGCTGAGGTAAGTACTGGCCAGCCACTCTATCTCTTTGTTAACAATATGTTTTATTATTTTATAACCAGTTGCCTACAAAGAATTACCACATAACGAAAGGTAATACCACTAAAAGAGTGTATTGACCTTGTATTGTCTGTGGAATTCTTCCTTCTTATGTTCTTCTTCTCTATGTTGTATGAAACAGATGGGATCAAAGATAAGCTGAGGTCTGTTCCTTTAAATATTGTAAAAGACAGTCATAAGTGGTCAAAGGAAAAATATAACGTAAAATTTACAAAATGGAATTCTAGTGTACGGACTTTTATTTGTAACTAAATAACCAACTATGACTGTGTTAAGTTTTGTATCCGCAGCAATACAGACTGTGCTTTGTTTGTCACCATTATGTGAGCATATGGAGTGGCAATTTTAAACTGCAGAAATAATCAGACACTAATTCTTTCGATCAATATTACAATATTTGAACTCCGAGGACAAGAACCCACAGGAATTTATTATTTTTCTGTTGTAAAAGTGAAAATAACATTCAGTAGAAGAATCTTAGACTTTACGCAATGAAATAATTTTATGGCGGGTGCATAAGATTAATTTTTCCAAAACTAATTCATCAGTGACTTTAAATAGAAATATTTACAACACCAGTGTTGTTATAGGTAGAGGCGGTGGTGTGATATATTAGTTATTTGGTACATACATTTTAATGTCAAGTATGGAATTCTTGAAATTCATTATGGTCAGACTCAGTGGCACATAAATATGAATTATCAGAGTTTATTTATTTCTGTCAAATAATACTGTTATTCTTGCTGCTACATTTTCATATTTTTACAATAACACTTACACACCACAACAACAACATTAAATAGAACTCCAAATTACCCATTACATTGCCGCCCTGTCACTTGCGGCTCGAGTACAAATATTATAACCAGTGTACTTCTTTTTGTGTATAGATTATCACTGTAAGGTATTTATGCTTATTTTTTTGCCTTTTCATGTACCAACAAAATGTACAAGATACTGCTGTAAATACCAAACCATCACCTGGCAGTTTATAAGTAGTGTGCAGCCCTGTTTCACCGATAGTGCCGCATATCAGCTAAAGGTAGGAACAGAAGCACGTATATAACAAGCAAGCAACTAACATCTGTTCATGCACAACAGAATTTTGCACCACTTCAGCTGAAATCACTCCAGCCATAAGAACTAACAGTATCATATTCTGGTTGCGAGCTTGTTTCACACTCTTTGATAGCTTACCAGAAGCACCAATAATTTTTATTCCAGAAACATTCATCACTACTATACCTTCTGTGTTCTTAATAGATTAAAAATGCCTGTGAAATGCCATTCAAGTTACTACCACTCTCCAGTAAATACTTAATACCTGTACCTTGTACATTTGCTGTTATTACAGGGTGCCACACTTCCATTTTGCTTGTCATGTGACCGTCATACAACAAATCCTCATTAATTCTTTCTTTGGACAAATTATCATCCTGCTTACCAAAATGATTATCAGACACATTGTCACTTTCTCTATGCTTCAGATTCTGTACTACTTCTACCTTTTTCTCTATTTTAGCCAATTTTGAATCTACATTTTCATTTACTTTTACCAGTTTTTCCTCTACCACTACTGCACACTTGATTTCTACTTCAGTTTCTGAATCATTTTTAATTTGATTGATTAGGTTCTCAAGTTTAACTCCATTTTTACTAGATTGTTTCTCAAGAACCTACACCTTCCTACTATTGTCATCAGAAAGTTTCTCTCTCTCTTCTACACATTTACTATTCAACATTAATTTATCATTAGTATTATCACAATCTTTAACTAACGCATCAAATGTCTTATTTAATTCTGAAAGATTGGCGCTAACTATTTCAATTTCCTTTTTAATTTCTTTCTTCAGTTCAAATTTTAGGTTTCCTATTCATGTCTTCTTTCATACTCATATTACTCAAAGTACTCATAATTTGCATTAACATCACTTCCAATTTACTGTCTGCCACAAACTTTTGCCCTTGCTGATTTCGCTACTATGTTTCTCCTCCTTAACCTTAACGATTTCATCCACTCCAATACTGTTTTCATCCATTTCATTCTTTACAATAGGACTTTTGTCCCCATCCTTCAGAGTTACATTCATGTCTGATTTATAACTACAATTGTCTACAGAACAAATCTTTCTGTTCACTTAAAAACTTAACCTCTACAGCTTTGTTCTCAGTCACACTGTCTTGTTCGTTAAAGTCACTCATTATGTATCACTTAATACAAAACAGCTTTTGATAAGAAATTACCTTATTCTCATTCATTCATTCTTCTTCTCTTCTCTGCTGCTGTTGCTGTTGTGGTTGTCATCTTGGACCATCGTCTGCATGGCTGTGGCAAATTGTAATTCTCTAGGTGAGGTATCTTGTTTATCTCGGCCAGCTGTGTCCACCTTGTGGTATCGATAGCTAGGATGTCACGGCGTAGCTGCCAGTTAAGTTGGCACTATGACAGACAACGATGACAGTGCCAACTAGCAGGCGCTGTTCAGCTCTATGAGCACCACTGAAGAGTCAGCCCTTTTTTTATCAAGAGCACACAGCCGGGACACTTCGCTTCAGCTTTACTCTACATACGACGGATCTCAGCATCACACCTCATTGAAAGTAACTTGTTTTTTGCTCCAGTAAAGCACTTTTACTTACATGCAGTACCAATGTATTTGTCGTGCTCCTGCTCGGGATACAAAAATTGGCGACAAGGTTTCCCCTATCATTTCATTATTTGCTTGGTACTGCTTTCTATTCATGCTAGCTTCAGTATAAGACTTTCATTTGTGTAAACCATGGCTTCGCCACAGGAACAGGCTTCGCTGTCTGATCTTGTACGTTTCCTGGCTCAGCAAATGACGCAGCTGCTTGCTGCCATAAATGGACTGGTCATGCTGCAAACTGCAGCTACTTTGGCACCTCCAACATCCCTCCAACATCACTGCCTGTACCGACATCATCCGATGGCACCACCATTTTGTGCCTTCAATCTTGACGTTGAACGCTTGCCAGAATACATCGCCCAGCTTGAGGCACACTTCGCAGCATACAACATACCAGGTACAGAGTGGCTTGCTTTTTTTATTGCCAACGCAGGTGTTGTATTGTACAGTGTGCTCTTGAAATTGTTTCCCACCACGGGACCAGAAACTACGAAGTGATTGATGCTTTGAACTCCCGCTTCTGTGACAATGTAAATGTGGTAGCTGCACGCTACAAATTCTTTCATCCCCAGCGTGGCCCCACTCAGTCAAGTAAATCTTGATTAGCGGACCTTCAGGGACTAACTTCTGATTGTGACTTTAATTGCCTATGTTGACACTCATATGCGGATATAATGATTAGAGATGCTACTGCGCAGAATGTGGCAGATCACCGTATCTGTGAGCAAATCCTCAAATTTAAAAACCCGTCTTTGCAGGAAGCAGTGGACTTGCTAGACAGACAAGATACTTTAGACATGGCTACTTCTGCATTTGATGTGTCCCCGGGTGTGTGTACTGTTAGCGCGGCGCAACACGTGCCCTTTCGCCCGGCCAAAGCCCAGCCATCCACGCCACGCCGCTTGCGCGCACGTAAACATGGTTCAAACCAGGCACCCTCTAAGAAACTGAAATCATGTCTGAACTGCTTTCGTGCCCACCCACGGGACAGTTGTCCATCATGTAAAGCACAGTGTTATTTTTGTAATAAGAAAGGACATGTGCAAGCTGTGTGTCGTAAGAGAAACTCTAATTCCGAAGTTGTCTCCCGTTCACATGACTTGCATGGGCGTCATCGCAACAGCAACCACCATGATCGTGATTCACACCAGCCTATGGATGTTAATGCCATTTATTCAAAGCCTTTTGCTTCACATGCTTCAACAGCTCATCGTGTGAATCAAGTTTTGCCAGACACTTCCTCTCGCATTTAGCACAATGCGAGGAAACTTTTTGTGACTTTGCACATTTTCAGATGTTCTGTTCACATGCAGCTGGACACTGGTGCATCAGTTCCTTTACTGAACAGATTGATGTATGACTTGCTTGGTTCACCCCCGCCTCATCGTTCACATTCAATGCTGACTGCATTTACTGGACAAGCAATCTCAGTGCTCGGCATGTGTAGTTTGCAAGCCATTTATGGTGCAATGACCTGTACAGTGTCGTTCCATGTGCTCCGCTCTAGTGATGCTACGAATGTTTTTGGCATGGACGCATTTGAACTTTTTGGCCTCGTAATTCAGGACAATGTACTTTGCATCAGCGCTAGTGACCCTGCAGACAGTGTTGCCGCACTATGCGATGATTTTGCTGAACTCTTTTTCTGATGGCCTTGGTTGTGCCGTGGACTTTGCAGCACATGTTGTAGTTAAAGACAATGTCATGCCTATTTTCTGGCGTGCACACCCGGTACCGCATGCACTGTGCAATGCCGTAGCTTCTGAACTTAAGCATTTGCAAGACATTGGTGTCATTCAACCTGTTTCTGCTTCACCATGGGCTTCGCCTATAGTGTGTGGGAAGTAACCAAACGGTCATCTCCGTATTTGTGCTGACTTTAAGTCTATAGTAAATCCCCAGACAATGGTAGCTACGTTTCCCTTACTGCGTCCTGAAGACATTTTTGATAAACTCGGTGCGGGAAAATTCTTTTCCACGACAACACCCACCTTGGACTGTTCAAGTTTTGCCACCTTCCGTTCGGTTGTGCGTTGGCTACTGCTATTTTTCAGTCATACTTGCAGCAGTTGTGTGCCACTGTCCCTGGTTGTTCCAACTATCTGGACGATATAGTCGTATCAGTCGCACCCCTGACGTACATTTGCAGAATTTGCGTGCCTTATTTACTGTACTTTTGCAGGCAGAACTAAAGTGTAACAGAGGCAAGTGCAATTTTTTTCAAACTGAGATTCAGTATTTAGGACATATGATTATTGGATAGGGTATCCACACAACACCGTCACATCTCAGTGCGATTAGTGACTTGCCAGCGCCAGTGCTCAATGGCCTCCATCTGCTACGCAGATTCGTGATCCAATTGTTCGACGTTACTTTGCGCAATGTCACAACTTGTCTGTACACCACAGTGTTATCTTGTTACGAACTAATAATGATCAGTCTCGTGTGGTTGTACCTCGTTCGTTGCAGCTGGAAATCCTCCGTTTACTGCATGCTGCTCATTGGAGTATAGTGCGGATGAAGCAGTTAGTGCATTGTCACTGCACTTGGGTTGGCATTGATAAAGATATTGAGAATTTGCTTGCTAACAGTCACTCTTGCATGGAGCATCAATCTGCTCCCCGCCAGCGCTTCTTTGCGTGGCCGACTCCTACTGCACCTTGGCAGCACATTCATATTGATTTTGTGGGTCCTTTCTGGGACACTCGCTGGTTGATAGTTATTGATGTGTACAGCAACTTCCCTTTTGTTGTGCCTATGTCTTCTACTACATCTCCGAGAACTATTCGGGCTTTGATGTCTATTTTTTGCATTGAGGGCCTTCCTGAAGTTATTGTCTCCGACAATGGCCCCCCATTCATGTCCTCAGAGTTTGAAGCATTCTGTGCTGCTAATGGCATTCGCCATCTGACCTCCGCCCCATTCCACCCCCACCTGAACGGCGAGGCTGAACGCTTTGTGTGTATATGTTTAAGTCGCAGAAGAGCAAGTTGCGCACCGCACACTCTCAGGAGCACGCACTGTGGACTTTCCTTGCTTCATATCGCTCTCAGCCATGCAGCACTCGTTTCCCAGCGGAATTGCTACATGACCGCACACATCGCTCACTCCTGCAGCTATTGCACCTGCCGCCGCGCACTCCCGCTGCTTCACCTCATTCTGGCGTCACATTTTTTGGTGTTATATCGCGTTTTCTCTGGCAGGCAGTGCTGGGAGCAGGGGCACATTCTTCGCCAGCTTGGCCGCACCGTATTTCTCATTACTGGTCCCTCTGGCACTGTCAAGTGACACCGGAACCAGATTCGTTTGTGCCATCCTCAGTTTTCTGCTGCTGGTTGTTTTCCGGCAGAACTGGAGGCTTTGCGGCTTCTGCCGCCTCAGCCCATGACTCCACCGACAGCACGTCTGTCACTCGCACCTTTGCGGGCGCGCCTGCCAATATCGTTGCTGCCGGTTCGGTCACCTGCGCCGACGGGCGCCTCTCGCCGCCGCCATGACCACACCTCTGGCTGCTGCCACTGCTGCCGCGATCGTTGCCACCGCGTTCCTCCACGGTGCTGGAACTGATGGATACTGAGGCTGCCGTCACGCCGCCACCGCTGTCGCCCATGGCGGTCGTTGCTCCACCTCCTCCTTCGAGCATACCCAGTAGCGGTGTGCAGCCAGGGCAGGTTTTCCACGGGGCGTTTTCCTCGCCCCCTTGTGAGCAATTCAGGGTCGTGGGTGGACAGCGCACCCCAGCAGTTCCGCTGTCCACCCCCTCAGCTGTGCTGCCCTTGGGTCCCTCCACCCGCCATCGGAAGCCATACTCAACGACGGTGCATCATTTCAGAGGGGAGGGATGTGGTATCGATAGCTAGGATGCCATGGCATTGCTGCCAGTTAAGTTGGCACTACGACAGATAACAATGACAGTGCCCTCTGGCACGCGCTGTTCAGCTCTACGAGCACCATTGAAGAGTCGGCCCTTTTTTGATCAAGAGCAGATGGCTGGGACACTTTGCTTCAGCTTTGCTCTACATACAATTGGCCTCAGCATCACACCTCATTGCATGTTATGTAACCATGTAATAACTTGTTTTTTGCTCCAGTAAACCACTTTTACTTATGTGCAATACCGACGTATTTTTTCTGACCTGCTACACCCATGTGCCGCCTTCCAGGCTGGATACAAAACACCTGGGTGCAGATTGGCTGTTCCCATACTCAGTGGCTGCTTCCACAGAACCAGCTCACTGATTGGCAGCAGCACCTTCTTCGTTATGAGACCCCGGCACTGACTGGCTGTATCATCTCTTCATTTAAAATTGTACAGTAAACCACTGGAGTTCACATTTTACTGTCAAACTTCATGAATTTTAATTTATTGTGCCCATATACAATATTCCTCACCCAGGGCACCATATGTAGCTGTTCACCTACTTTGTTTCTTTGTTTTTTGTCCTCAGTGTCGATGTACTGGCTGAAAAAATAGGGGGTGGACATACAGTACTCTCTACTGTAAATGATGTAGCCGACAGATGCACAGTTGCATTTCACAGTCTTTTACTTTCACTTTTCATCCCCCCCCCCCCCCCTCCCCAATAACACACAGTTATATATGACCAGTGTACTATTGTTCTAACTTCCCATAAGCCTCATTAATACGAGTTAGTAGGTGAAAATCCACATACTGCTACAATAGTTTACTGTTGAACATCTATGAGCAGAAAAAGCCTAACAACGAAGTTCACAGTTCCTGAAGAATAGAAAGTACGTATGGAGCAGACGCTGTCACTGTTTTAATTCATGGCCTAATTGTGTAACACTTATTCCGCTGTTAAGTTGATGCATTGTTGTTGTTCTAACCAACACAGGTTCCCCGTCTGGAACTCTGCCATGTACTGACTGTCCCTATATCATCACAATTATAGTATCTGAGGCTACACATTGTTCAAAGTTAAATTTACAGAAATTACAATTAAAATTAACTCACTAAATTAACTGAATACATCAAAAAATTCTGTCTTTTTAACAGTATCTTCTGCTACAAAGTTTAAGCCGAATTATTTGTTTACATGATGAAATTAACAAATATTGTTATGCAAACAATACTTTTGACAAAACTGTTAATTAATTTGGAATTAATTAAGGGTTGGCTTTGCTAACATGTTTCCCACTAAAGCAAAATAGATACTTAAG
The DNA here is from genome assembly GCF_023864275.1 of Schistocerca cancellata. Lineage (NCBI taxonomy): Eukaryota > Metazoa > Arthropoda > Insecta > Orthoptera > Acrididae > Schistocerca > Schistocerca cancellata. Next base: position 374,572,495 of record NC_064628.1, read on the forward strand.
AATAGTAGCATTTCATCTTCCAAATGTTTACAATTATTACAAAATTTATATTTATTTATATGTAAACAACAGAATTTAAGTTTCAGAACAATTACTGATTTTTTCCCTATAATGAAAGATAATAACTAGAAACAGTCAAAATAAATTAGAAAACCAATTACATAAATAAAATTAAGCACAAAATTAGCTCTGGTGTTGATTATTTAAAACTGAGGGCCAGCCCTTCTCTTTTATGAAAATACAAATCATACACAAGTGTGTTAATGTTAATTACTTAAAAGCAAAATGAAATTTAAGGAGGCAGATGGCAAAACAAGAGGGGAAGTAAAAAATATCCCAGATTGTTTTGTCACAATCTGTATCAGTTTTTGATGTGATGAATATGTTCTTACCCCTTGGTGGAACTTAGCTGGCCTAGCCACACTAGGAGGTTTCTGTGTTTCCTATCACAATGTGTCCACTCTGTGGGGTTATACCCAATGAAACCCCCACATTGACTCAGTTAGTGCCATACAGACACTTTTCTAACAATGTTTCTGCTGTTGAGCATGTGTTATCAAAACTGCCTCAGTTCTTACCAGAACAACCACAACGTTGGTTCATCATTGCAGATTTGGTGTTCTCTACTCATAGCATTATTGATGATACAGTGAAATATACTGCATTACTGTGTCATGCAGGAGAGCATGCTTGTGTCATCAGTGATGTTATCTGATCACCACCTGCTTTTCAAAAATTTGAGACAGCCAATACGACATAACTTCAGACTGTGCAAGTCACCTGAGCAACAAATTTGACGGGCAATTTTCTCAGAGCAGCTGAATGGATGAATACAGTTGCAGTCTCACAGTTTTGGTGCTACCTATGAACTCCAGTAGATGAAACTAGGAATTCGGGTGGGAAGATCCCTAATGAAAGGAACAGGGTCCCCAAAAAATTGCTTCAGTGTTCATCATCATTAATTACACAATTTGCCTTTATTAAAGTCAAATGAGTTGTAAAAACAACCAACAGTAAAACTGATTGAGCAGGCTTTAGAAAATTGACTTTTAAACAGCTGTTATTAATTATGAGCCACCACTATTAATTATACACCAAAGGTACAGAATTTTAAAAACAGTTAGCAAAAATCACAGAGGAGTTTTTCTTTAACTAAATAACCTATAAATAGCTGCCATTAATTATGAATCCACTGTCACTCAGTAGACAGCAAAGGTATAGAATTTTAAAAACAATTAACAGTCAGTGAATAGTTGGCCAAAAAATACAGTGAACCAAAATTTCCTTATCAGATTTTAACAAATGATTTCTAAACAGCTGTTATTAATTCTGAACCCAATGTAATTCAGCAGGCAGCAAAATACAGAATTTTAAAAAAATGAACAGTCACTGAATATGCAGCTACAGTTAGCTAAATTTCACTGACCAAATTTTAAACAAATGACCCTTAATTATGAACCCACTGTCATTCAGAACACACACAAAGTACAGAATTTTAAAACCAATCAACAGTCACTGAACAGGCAGCAAAAGTTAATCAAAATTAACTGAACAGGTTTTAAACAAATGATATTTGAATGGCTACTATTAGTTACGAACTCCCTGCTGTTCAGTAGGCAGCAAAATAGATCTTTTTTTTTTTAAATAAAAGAAGGAATTGACAGTCACTGAACAGGTAGCTACAGCTAGGCAAAATTCACTGATCAGATTTTAAGCAATACACAGCTACTATTAATTATGAGTGGTGGTTGCATAAACCCCACCTGGTAGTCCTTCCACTCCTTAATCCTGCAAGAGACCGGACCACCTTCATTAGTATCAAACCAGCCAAATAACCTAGTTGCTGGTGTGTTTCCCAAAATATCATGCCCACTCATGGAAACTACTTCGCAGGGAATGCAATAACTAACAGGCAAAACCAGGCTTGGCGCCTTCAGAGGAGCTGATTCATTCTCTCGTGTACCATCCACAACTCTAAACATCTTGTGGCCCCAACTGACTTGCCCACATGCCACACATCCACTGCCCAAAACTTTCCTACTTCATGGCATTTGTCCTCACCAATCACTGTTGTAACTCCAGAGTTCTCCATCAATGAGGGCAAAACTGATAGGAGACTGAGCCTGTACAGCTCAACCTCACCCACTGACCTCCCCCTCCCAGGGTTTGGAACCTGTCTAACATGTAGTCTAGAGATCTACCCATTCAACTCATTACAGACCAAGGTACTAGCTGCACTCCAAAATCTTAAAATTTTGAGGGGGACCTATAAAACGCTAAGCCAGTTTATTTGAAGGGGTTGCTCCAGCCTTGGCTTGGACGTTAAACCTATGCACAAACACACGGTCTCCAATCTACCCCTTGAACTTGTCCCTCCCGCAATTGTATCTACATGCATGACACCTACGTACAAGCTCTATTATGGATATTGTTCTCTCCCAGTTATGTTGGAAGATTTGGGGGGATGACTTGTTCACAGAGCAGCTCGTCAGTGGGCTCGTCAGTGGTCCAAAGATTACTCAAGGGAGATTTAACTGGGTTGGCCAGTATTAATGATGCCAGAGTGACACTGATGGCACCATGCTGATCCATATCAAAAGCAAGATTTAACCATGGAATAGAAAGATCCCAGTGTTTTTGGGACTTAGTATAAAACATAGTCAACACGGCCTTCAAATTGCTATTTATGCTCTCAGTAAAGTATGGCTGGGGGTAGTAAAGAGTAGTGGTAACATGCCTAACACCATAATCGAAACAAAATCTCCAGAACTCCCTTGATGTAAATGCCAGAGCATTATAACTTATCATTGTGCTTGGTAGTCCACGGACAGGAAAGCTATTGGTAAGGTGCTGTACAGATTGGCCACTAGTGACCTATGGCTGAGAATTAAGCAGCTAATATGAGAAAACCCATCCACCATCACCAAGATATAGCTGTTCGCTCCATCCCAGGTACATGGAAGGGGTCCTATGTAGTCCACAAAGAGAAGGTTCATGGGTCTTCTCCCACAAGTAGACTTGAGAAGATTCTTGCATGAGCTAGAATTGGGTTTTCCTAGTTTGTTTAACTAACACCCTGCCCCTCCCCCCTGCCCCAGCCCCACCCCTCCCATCACTAACCAACATATATTCTTACACATAGCCAAGCAACAGGTTGTCCAATTTTTGCCAATATTTTGTGGAAACTTAGAGACTTCCCACTGCAGAGCTATAAAAATACCTAAACACAGTGGGAACAAATTTTGAATGTGTGGTCACACTTCCCTTTTCGACATATACCACCTTTATTAAGAACATATCCATCTATGTGCTTGCCATTTAAAACCCTTTTATTATTTGGAAAATATGGGAATTTTCTTCCTTTCTTTGCTTGAGATAAAAAAAAAAAGAGTTCAGGGACTTCAGGCAAAACAGCATCATCCAAGGCAAGTTAGCGACTGTCCTCTGCATATTGTGGGGAGTCGCAATCTGCATACATGCAACTTAAAGGATTGGCCACACTGTTGTCTGGACCCCTGATATGATGAATTTTAAAACGAAATGTGGACTGTCCTACAAGCCACCCTACCAATTTTTCTGGGGCCAGCCAATGCCCAATTCAGTGCCTGATTATCACTCTCCAAGACAAATTCCCTATGCTCTAGGAAGAATTTAAACTTCTCCAATGTGAAGAGAACTACTAAACCTTCCCACTCAAACACTGAATATTTTAATTCAACAGGAGATAAGCAGTGTGATGCATAAGGCATAAGTGATGGGATGCCGTTTACCCTTATGTTCTTCTAGGAGTACTGCCACTACCACAGAATTGGCTGTGTCAGTCTCGACAATAAAGAGCTCGCTGAAATCTGGGATAACTAACACAGAAGAGTTGCTAAGGACAGCTGTAAGTGTCTCAAAAGCTTCAGGAGCTGCCCCCCCCTCCCCCCCCCCCCCCCCCCCCCCCCCAAAGGAAGGGCTTGCTTTTTTTGAGCAAGTTATTCAAGGATGCTGCCTATTGGTGGAAATTAGGAACAAACTTTCAAAAGAAATTCACCATTTCAATAACTCCAGTCATTCCCCTCTTGCTCTTGGTGGAGGGGGGAAGGGAATTCACATATGAATGTGTCCATTCCTGATTAATGCTGACCCCTTGAGCCGAAACCAGGTGACCCAAAAAGGTTATATAAGGGCAAGCCAAGGTAATCTTAGAAGGTCTTGACATTAAGCTCAGCCTTTCTAAGCTGTAACAAAACATCTTTGAGGTGGTCCAAATGCTCCTTGAATGTGGCACTGTAAAACACCACATCATCAACAAAAGTAATTTCTGGCATTCCCCAAGGTAGTGTTATAGGCCCTTTGCTGTTCCTTATCTATATAAATGATTTGGGAGACAATCTGAGCAGCTGTCTTAGGCTGTTTGCAGATGCCGCTGTCATTTATCAACTAATAAAGTCATCAGAAGATCAAAACAGACTGCAAAACGATTTAGAAAAGATATCTGAATGGTGTGAAAATTGGCAGTTGACCCTAAATAATGAAAAATGTGAGTTCATCCAAATGAGTGCTAAGTGGAATCTGTTAAACTTCGTTTATATGATAAATCAGTCAAATATAAAGGTTGTAAATTCAACTAAATACCTAGGAATTACAATTACAAACAACTTAAATTGGAAGGAACACATAGAAAATGTTTTGGGGAAGGCTAACCAAAGACTGCATTTTATTAGCAGGACACTTAGAAAATACAACAGATCTACTAAGGAGACTGCCTACACTAAGCTTGTCCATCCTCTTTTAGAATACTGTTGCGTGGTGTGGGATCCTTACCAGATAGGACTGACAGAGTGCATCGAAAAAGTTCAAAGAAGGGCAGCACATTTTGTATTACCACGAAATATGGGACAGAGTGTCACTGAAACGATAAAGGATTTGGGCTGGACATCATTAAAAGAAAGGTGTTTTTCATTGTGACGGAATCTTCTAACGAAATCCAATCACCAACTTTCTCCTCTGAATGCGAAAATATTTTGTTGGCACCAACCTACATACAGAGAAAAAATCACCATGATAAAATAAGGGAAATCAGAGCTTGTACGGAAATATGTAGGTGTTTGTCCTTTCCACACGCTATATGAGATTGGAATAATAGAGAACTGTGAAGGTGGTTCGATGAACCCTCTGCCAGGCACTTAAATGTGATTTGCAGGGTATCCATGCAGATGTAGGTGTAAATCAAGATAGTTATAGACAGATTTGAACTTAAGATCTCCCAAAATATGGTCCAAAAGCTGTGACAGCACAGCTGTGCCCAAAGACAGTCTGAAAGGAAATTGATTAAACTCGTAAAGGTTCCAATCAGTACAAAATGCAGTTACTGGTTTGGAATCTTCAGTCAATGGTATCTAATGATAGACTTCATTGAGGTCCAGCACAAAGAACCAATGGGCACCAGCGGACCAGGTGAAGCAGATGTGAAGGACAGGCAGTAGAACTGATTCCAAGACAACCTACTGGCTTAGTGCACTATAATTGGGGATAATCGAAACTATGTCCATTAAGAACATGAAAAACGGGTGAAGCATAGGGTGAAGTTAAAGTCTAATGACACTATCCCAGTGTATGTTATTAATTAGCCCATGCAAAACTTTCATCTTGAGTACAGATAATTTGTAAGGGTCTGACAAACAGGAATATCACCATCATCTTATATCAGATCTTATTAGTGACACCTAATTTATCAGTGAGGACATTGGGAAATAGGGATAACACCCCCAACAGTAGCCTAGCCTCACCAGGTTCCAAATGATCAGTGGCAAACTCAGACAACCCTGACTGCACATTACTATTTGATTGAGAGTGCCGACATGAACACAACATCTTTCCATTAAGGCAAAATCTGAAATAAAAGGCACAAGCGTGATAATTGAACCATTCTGGTACACTCTATGAAATCACAGCCCAGTATCAAGCTCACTACAAATTCTTAGCAATGAAAAACTGGACAGGCCATTTAAAATCCAGTATGCCTAACTTGCCCCAAAACCTCCCTACCAGAGGTAGCTCTTGTCCATTAACCACATGACATCTCTGAGATGAGGGGCACAGGGAACACATTCTACATAAACTCCCAAATTAACAGTACCTTTTATAATCAAGAACTGAAACAGAATTCTCAGAATCCAAAACAGCATATACAGGCTCATTATTCAAGTGAGCACACACATAAGGAAGCACCAGATTTCACACTGATGTAATAATGGAGCAATTCTTGACAGGAAGATAGGTACCTCTTTCCACTGGTGTCCTATGGCATCTTATGTTCAGAGGTGAACCCCACTTCACCGAACATGATCACACAAAATGTCTACTATCACCATACCTTAAATGGACATTAGGTATAATAACCTTACTGAGCACAAAGCCCACGGCCTCCTAGTCTCCCTCAGATGGAGTCACTAGGTGACCCACTCCCATTGCTCATCAGCAGGTTTTAACCCTTCCTTCTCAGCAACCAAGGTATCTGATTCCATGAAGGTGGTACATTTCCTAGAAAAGGCCTTCTAATATGGTCTTAACCACATCACCTTCAACTACTTCCAACCCCCAGTGCTAGCTGGTCAATGTATTTAAGCAAGATCTCTTGCTAGTAATGCACATGCCAAAAATGCTTGCACTGCAATTCACACCTGATCTGGGGTGACAATTTCAGCTGAATAATGCACTGTCTCAGATAACAAAGGGATCCTTCACTCTGCATAATTTCAAAGAAAATGTTGCTTAAGAATCCATGGGTTAATGGCTAAAGAAGCTGAAGAATAATGACATATGAAATGCACAATGAATCAGCATGAAATTCAAACTGGATCATTAACAATAATATAAATTCAACCTATTCAACCTGCTCGATAGAAAGCCCACTAATCCCTTGTAGTAAATGCAAAATAGAGTTTGGCAACCTAGCATTAGAGGAAATCATATTTACTGGACCCTCAGTTTCCTGTCCACTCTTCTGATGGCATGGATCATCAACTATTTGCTTACACTAGTAGGTCATCTAACACGAGAGGACTCGAATCTACCTGTAGCTCTCTAAATTGACTAATTAAGGTATCAGTGGTAGCACTTCCTTCAGACTTCAGGGATGCCTGCTTCAAATTGCCAAGACAGTTCACACAAGGTGTGACATGTGCTTGAATCCTATACTCTTGTTCGCACGTAGACTGACTGTCCCATAAGAAGTTCACATTTTCCCGCAGTCCTGCCAGTGCCACCAAACCGTGACTGAGAACAGCACCTACCTTGCCAGTGGGGCCGAGGTTGAGGTCCATCTTCCCCATGGTGGCATGTGCAAATGAGCAGCCAATTAAGGCAGTGTGCCTCACCCAATTGCTACCTAATTTGTAACTCATACAAAAGTTGCTCTTTCCTTAGGTAGCCTATGCCTAGGCAAGGCCTGGCTTCCATGATGATGACTGATAACTGGAAAACAATATGTAATTAACCAAACACAGTTTACATTTAACACAAGTAAGGTAGTAACTGAGAATGCTGTTGCAAGAATGTAAAGGATGGCCACTGTTCCCTCTGGGTCATTCCAGAAATAGGAAAATAACCATGCTGTGGGTTACCAGTTGAAAGTAAGAATTCAGGTGGGAAGATCTGGGATTGGGTTGCCCTAATGGAAGGACTGGAGTCCTCACATAACTGCTCCAGTGTTCATCATCTTTAATACATAACTTGCCTTTATTAAAGTCAACTGAGTTGTAAAAACAACCAACAGTAAAATTGACTGAGTGGACTTTAGAAAAATGACTTTTAAACAGCTGCCACTAATAATGAACCTCCTGCCATTAATTATACAGCAAAGGTACATAATTTTAAAAACAGTTTGCAAAATTCACTGAGCAGTTTTTCTTTAACTCAGTGACCTTTAAACAGCTGCCATTAATTAAGAACCCACTGTCACTCAGTAGACAGCAAAATACGGAATTTTAAAACAATTAACAGTCACTCAATAAGCAGTTACAGTTAGCCAAAATTCACTGATCATATTTTAAGCAAATGACTTATAAACAGCTGCCCCTACTTATGAACCCACTGTCATTCAGTAGAGACACAATCTACCCAACTTTAAAAACAATTAACAGTCACTGAATAGGCAGCTACAGTTAACAAAAGTTTAATGTTCAGATTTTAAGCAAATGACTTTTAAACAGCTCCTATTAATTATGATGGTGGTTGCATAAAGCCCACCTGCTGGGAGTGGGGAGGGGGGTAAGGGGGAGGGGGAGAGTGACAGGTAAGGAGATACATGGAAGGTACTTAACTTGGATGGGATGGTTGTCATCCTTCCATTTCTTAAGCCTGTAGGAGAATGGAGTGCCTCCACTAGCATTTAAACAGCCAAATAACCTGCTCGTCACTTGTATGTCTTCCAACATATCATGCCCACTCACAGAAACTGCTTCACAGGGTATGCGATAACCGACAGTCAAAACCAAGCTTGGTGCCTTCGCAGGAGCCAGTTTGTTCTCTTGTGTACCATCCAGAACTCCAAACCTCTCATCCCCTGGCTGACTTTCCCGCACACCACACATTCACTGCCCAAAACTTCCCTACTTCATGGCTTTTGTCCTCACTGATGGCACCACCAGTGTACCTCCAGAGTTCTCCAAGCAAAGACCATCAGCAAGGGGTGAAAATGATAGAAGGCTGAGCCTGCACAGCTCAGTAGATCTTACATTAACACCAGTAAATATGCTGTGGGGCATATGGGCAAGTAAACTGTCTCCTGGGATTCATGTGTCCTTAAATTGTAATGAAAGACTCACACAAGAGAGGTCTGGAGTTCTGGATGGTACACAAGAGAACAAACTGGCTCCTGTGAAGGCACCAAGCTTGGTTTTGACTGTCAGTTATCGCATACCCTGTGAAGTGGTTTCTGTGGTTGGGCATGATATGTTGGAAGACACACAAGTAACAAGGAGGTTATTTGGCTGTTTGGTTATAAAATGGACATTCTTGCTATCCAGCAACCACCAGTGGAACATGTTCACAGCAGCCATATTGTGCTTCAATATGTCAGACGGCTACGGAGGACAGTCGACAACCTCTAGTGCTTCACTGCATGGCACCTACAGAGCCACAGCACCATGGCTGGCAAAGGCTGAGCAGGACTGCATACATCTGAAATCTCCTGATGCCATTGCCTCTCACCACTCAGAGTGCTACCAGCGGCTGACAGATCACATGATGGTGTTTGTTCCACACAAGCTTTGGAATTCCCATGCGTGAGTGTTCTGCCTTCGTGCACACATCGAGACATTATTTGCAGTCTTCATTGTGTGTCAGAGGCCATGATATTATCAAAGTATGCCAAAACTCTGATTACAAGAACCAAACTAATTTGCTTCCAGCATCTGACTGTGATGAATGTGTCTACTTACTTGACAGTAGTACCTACCAATATTTTCTGGTAAACTTGGATTCCAGGATCAGCACCATCCTGAACACCATTACCCTTCATCATGATGCAGATCTCTCACCTCAACTCAAGACAGCAAGGCACAATTATTATGACATGTGGCTCTACTGTATTCGGAAATGGCGAAACTTTCATATGGACTTTCATGAATGTGGTCATGAATGAACACCTGTTAGCATCAGATGCTCTGCAGTATCTTTGCTTATCCTGATTTCAGAGAAGGAGTGCTCTTCAACAGAACATCTACATCTATATCAATACTCATCAAACCATCATGAAGTGCATGGCAGATGGTACATTGTATTGTACCTGTTATTAGGATTTCCTCCCATTCTGTTCACAAATAGAACATGGATAGATTGATTGTTTGAATCCCTTTGTGCATGCTATAATTATTCTAATCTTGTCCTTATGATCCCCATACAAGCAATATGTAGGTGGTTGTAATATATCCCTAGAGGCATCATCTAAACCCATTTCTTGGAACTTTCTTAGCAGACTTTCTCAGAACAGTTTACACCTTTCTGCAAGAGCCTGCCAGTCAGTTTCTTCAGCATCTCTGTTACACTTTCCCCAGGTTGAACAAAACTGTGACCATTCATGCTGCACTTCTTTGTTGTTGTTGTTGTTGTTGTTGTTATGGTCTTCATTCCAGAGACTGGTTTGATGCAGCTCTCCATGCTACCTTATCCTGTGCAAGGTTCTTCATCTCTGAGTAACTACTGCAACCTACATCCTTATGAATCTGCTTAGTGTATTCATCCCTTGGTCTCCCTCTACAATTTTTACCCTTCACACTTCCTTCCAATACTAAATTGGTGGTTCCTTGATGCCTCAGAATGTATCCTACCAACCATCCCTTCTTCTAGTCAAGCTGTACCATAAATTCTTCTCCTCCCCAATTCTATTCAGTACCTCCTCATTAGTTACATGATCTACCCATCTAATCTTCAGCATTCTTCTGTAGCACCACATTTCGAAAGCTTCTATTCTCTTCTTGTCTAAACTATTTTCTGTCCATGTTTCACTTCCATTCATGGCTACACTTCATACAAACACTTTCAGAAAGGACTTCCTGACACTTAAATCTGTACTCAATGTTAATAAATTTCTCTTCTTCAGAAACGCTTTCCTTGCCATTGCCAGTCTACATCTTATATCCTCTCTTCTTCGACCATCATCAGTTATTTTGCTCCCCCAATAGAAAAACTCATCTACTACTTTAAGTGTCTCATTTCCTACTCTAATTCCCTCAGCATCAGCTCATTTAATGCAACTACATTCCATTATCCTCATTTTGTTTTTGCTGATGTTCATCTTATATCCTCCTTTCAAGACACGGTCCATTCCATTCAATTGCTCTTCCAGGTCTGTGATAGAATTGCAATGTAATCGGCGAACCTCCATTATTTCTTCTCCATGGATTTTAATTCCTACTCCAAATTTTTCTGCCATCTCGTTTCCGTACAAATTGTAAATGGCCTTTTGCTCCCTGTATTTGACCCCTGCCATCTTCAGAATTTGAAAGAAAGTATTCCAGTCAATATTGTAAAAAGCTTTCTCTAAGTCTTCAAATGCTAGAAAAGTAGGTTTGCCCTTCCTTAATCTATCTTCTAAGATAAGTCATAGGGTCAGTAATTCCTCACGTGTTCTAACATTTTGATGGAATCCAAATTTGATCTTTCCTGAGGTCAGTTTCTACCAGTTTTTCCATTTGTCTGTACAGAATTTGGGGCAGTATTTTGCAGCCGTGACTTACTAAACTGATAGTTGGGTAATTTTCACACCTGTCAACTACTGCTTTCTTTGGTGTTTGAATTATTATATTCTTCTTGAAGTCTGAGGGTATTTCTCCTGTCTCATACATCTTGCTCACCAAATAATAGAGTTTTGTCAGGACTGGCTCGCCCAAGTCCATCAGTAGTTCTAATGGAATGTTGTCTACTCCCGGGGCCTTGTTTCGACTTAGATCTTTCAGTGCTCTATCAAATTCTTCATGCAGTATCATATCTCTCATTTCATCTTCATCTACATCCTCTTCCATTTCCATAATATTACCCTCAAGCACATCAATCATCCTTGTATAGTCCCTCTATATACTCCTTCCACTTTTCTGCTTTCCCTTCTTTGCTTTTCCATATGAGCTCTTGATATTCCGACAGGTAGTTCTCTTTTCTCCAGAGGTCTCTTTAATTTTCCTGAAGGCTGTATCTATCTTATCCCTAGTGATATATGCCTCTGCATCCTTCTCTGTATACCTTCTATATTCGCTGTTATTTCTTTTTGGTATAGATGTCACACACTCAAATAATGTTCTAGAATGGGCCACATAAGTAGTTTGTAACCAACCTCCTTTGAAGACTGCACTTCCCCAGTATTCCCCTAATAAACTGCTGTCTACCACCTGCTTTACCCGCAACTGAGCCTATGTGATCACTCTTCTCCATGTCCCCACAAGGTGTTACACCTAGGTATTTGTATGAGTTGGCTGAGCCCAGGGGTGACTCACTGATATTGTGTTTTCATTTCAAGAAGTGCACAGTTTTATATATCTGAACATTGAAAGCAAACTGCCAGTCTTTGCACCATTTTGAAATCTTATTAAGATCTGACTGAATATTTATGCAGATTCTTTCAGACAGTACATCATTATAGACAGCTGCATCATCTGCAAAAAGTCTGAGGTTATTATTAATATTGTCCACAAGGTCATTAATGTACAACATGAACAGGAAGGGTCATAAAACACTTCCCTGGGGCACACCCGAATCTACTTCTACATCTGACAATGACTCTACTTCTGAAATAACATGCTGCATCCTCCCAACCAAAAGTCCTCAATACAGTCACAAATTTCACTTGATACCCCTTATGATCAACCAATTGACAATAAATGTAAATGTGGTACTGAGTCAAGGCTTTTCAGAAAATGTCTTGATCCAGAGATTTCAGTATATCATGTCAGAAAAGTGCGTGTTGAGTTTCACATGATCAAATCCATGATGGTTGGCATGGAAGAGGTCATTCCATTCTAGATACCTCATTATGTTTGAGCTCAGAATATGTTTTAAGATTCTACAACAAATCAATGTTCAGGATATTGGTTGGTAATTTAGTGGGTCACTTCTACTACCCTTCTTGTAAATGGGTGTTATGCTTGCGTCCTTCCAACTACTGGGCATGGTTTTCTTGCCTGAGGGATCTACAATATATTATAGTTATAAAAGAGGCTAACTCTGCAACAAATTCATTACAGAATCTTATAGAGATTCCATTGGGCCCTCAAGTTTTGTTCAGTTTCAACAATTTTGACTGTTTCTCAACATCACTGACGCTAATACTCATATCACTCAACTTCTCAGTGGTACAAGGATTAAATTGAGGCAGTTCTCCTGCATTTTTCTTTGTAAACGAACATTTGGAAAAAGAGTTAAGCATTTCAATGTGTTCATTGCTACTCTCAGTTTCAGTTCCTGTCTCATTTGCTATGGACTGGACAATAACTTTTGTGCCACTAACAGCCTTCACATATGATCAGAATTTCTTTGGGTTTTGTGAATATCATTTGACAATATTCTGCTCCAGGATGGAATAATTACGATATTATGAAAAGGATAGACTGCTACTCGCCATATAGTGCAGATGCTGAGTCGCAGACAGGCACAACAAAAAAACAGGTAAAAAGGTGGATTTCAGCCAAAATGCTTTCTTCTGCATTACACAACAAACACACACACATTCGTGCAAACAATTCACCCTTACACAACAACTGTCACATGTTTCTGTTGTGCCTGTCTGCGACTCAGCATCTCCACCTTCAACAGTCTCCATCTAGTGCCTGAAGCCAGCTTGGATGCTGGGGGACCAGGAGGAAGAGGACAACTGGCCACATCTACCAGTGGGTCTGCATCCACCTCTACCCACATGGATACACATGTCAATCACCCAGTCTCCACAGCGGAATCTGACATCCAGTCACCTGCTTTAAGTACCACCAATGGTTATTCACCCTGCTTTCACTATGACAGGCCCCTCCACCACCCCACATTTCTGCAAGACTATGCTCTTGAGTAAGGTCACCCTTCCATCCACTACTCTGTGTCAGCACTGGAGGGGGGGGGGGGGGGGGGGGGCAATCTGGGGCAGCATTTGCCAACCAAATCGATACAGACGTACAAAATAGTGTATGTCTTAGTAGAAATAATTCAAAAGCCAAGATCACTTAAATACTGTTTACTGGATAACCAGTTCCAACACACTAAAGGTGCAATCATCAGATCTGAATGTAGATTAACATTTATAAACCATTTGGATATAACGATACATGAGGCAGATCAGCTGATGTAAAATCATTGTCACAAAAAATAAAAAACTGCTCTCGTGGTCATTCTTTTCCATAAGATATGTAAAACCGAAGTCGCAAGATAAAACTATTTGATACATGACTGCTGCTCAACTGTTAGCTGAGCAGTTAGTCACACTGATGTGATGCCGACCATTGTTAGTTGAGCAGCGGTCATGTACCAAATACTTTTATCTTGTGACTTTGGTTTTACATATCTCATATAAAGAATGACCATGAGAACAGTTTTTTATTTTTTGTGACAATGATTTTACATCAGCTGGTCTGCCTCATGTATCAATATATCCAAATGGTTTATAAATGTTAACCTACATTCAGATCCAATGATGGCACCTTTAGTGTGTTGAAACCGGTTATCCAGTAAACAGTATTTAAGTGATCTTTGCTTTTGAATTATTTCTACAACAGAGTGATCACCCCATTACACACTATGTGTTCACTGCAAAACTGTATGTCTTTGTATTGACTTTGTCTTTGTCTTCCTATTTTGTTATTCATCTACTGTGTACTATTATGACTGGAGCATTTGTGTCCTATTGTGCATGGATTTGTGTTATTAAAGTGGTACAATTTATGCCAGTAGTATTTACATGTTATTCTGCATACTCACCGCTATGAAGTTCCCACAAATGCACTGTAAAATGCCCCTTAATCATAGCAGTTAACTGTTAGCAGAATTGTCAAGATAATTTACATATAATTTCAGACAATTCTTCAAAGTGCAAAAAACACTTTTCTAATCGGTTCTTTTTTTAATTTATTCCCAAAGGCTGCCACTTCTGTCTTTCGATCACTTGGATTTTGTTATATAGTATATTAGTTTGAGTTTTTGTTTAGATTTTTCTACTGAGATAGTGATGGTTGGACCTGGTTTCATATTCATGTAGAGACCGTGTAACGGAACTGAAATGATGGTGGGCTGACAGTAATTTGGAGCCCGCGCGTCGGAAACGGGCGCGCTTGTGTGAGACTGCCAGGGAGTGCACCCTGATGCCATCTATTGGCGAAACTGGGAATTTTAGCGCTGCCTGTCAGACAATGCACTAAGCTCTCGGAGTCAAATGTATTCTTTTTCTTGGTAATTATAAGTTATTACTGTATAATTTAATGTTGTAAAGCGCTAGTAGTAAATTATTATGACTGGTATGGACTCCAGGGTAGTAAATATAAATATTCTTAAATACTAAATGATTTCAGTAAAAAGGTGATACGAGCGTAGCTAGGGGTAGCTGGAGACACAGGGACTGAACAATGGAATGGCCTGGGGAGTGTTGACGTGATCGGATGTGCGTAACTGTGCTCACGCAAAAGTGATTGTGCAACAGCGAAGAGGCGAATATCGTCGCCGTTTTTGGAGTAAAACGCGACGAATGGTTGTTGAAGCCGCCTTTATGCCACTGGGGCTGATTGTAAGAGTTCCTGTGCCCAGATTTTATGGCAGACGTGCAGTAGCTTATACGAGTGCTACAGCTCATAGTTCCAGCCGCCATTAAGGGCATGAGGCGTGAAGAGCTGCGTTAGCCACATGCATCTCACCACCAGCACCGACACGTCTACCCAAGGCAAGACTGCTTGCAATTGTTAAGTCGAACTTTGTATACATGTAAAAGGAGAATACCAGTTTTCTTTTATGCAAGTGCAGAGGACAGAATATAGTAATGAGCAAAATTACGACGCATGTTGTTCATTGTAAAGTGTAGTAACCTCAAACATAGTATAGTGAAATCAGACTGAGGCCACCATCGCCTCTTTCATTTACAATTCTTTTGGTTGTAGAATACTTTAGCGTATAAGAATGTTGAAAAGAGCAATGGTCACACCAGAATGAGTCGCCTATTTATAGTTACTTAAATTTTTCTGAGCAACCTTTCAAGTAAAGTCACTTAACTAATTCGGTATCAATGGTCCAAAGAGTAATATCCAAAATCATTAAATAAGTTGAAGGATAGAATTTTGTTAACCGAAGTTGCATAACACGTCTTGGTAGTAATTACCAAGCCACCTCACAGAAATTGAGAGAGTATTTGCTTTGTGGAATCATCTAGAATGATCAGAAATAGTAATATTCAGAATTAAGTTTAAATTCAACTCAAGCCATTTCACTTTGAAACGAGCCAAAAATTGATTTATTCTTTTGCTCCTTCAGAGCTGGCGACCGTAGTTATAAGTATTTTCAGGAGGATTCGACGGTAAGTCTGCTGCTCTCATCGTGCTGATAGGATTATCCACTGCTGCTAGCAGTGGTGATTGGATACATAAGCTCACTACCAAGTTAAGTGGGTCAGGTAGGCAGTGTTACCGTGTGAACTGTAGGGCACTGTAGGCCGTGGATCGAACCCGTTCAATCATCACAGCTCTTAGGGAAATAGTCCGGTTAAGGGTGTACTAATCATTAGGTAAATACTGGCGAGTAATGGTCAAAAATGTATACGCAAGTGAATTTAGCAAGGTCCACGTAGCACCTAGTTAATGTGGTGCAATGGCGAGGGTAGGAGTGGAGTAAAAGTAAGCTGAGCTTGTGGCAGCTGTGCTGGATTCAAATATTAACTACGTGAATTAACTACTGCCTCTTACCATTGGGACTGAGCTATTTACAGTTAAAATACGTAGCAGTAAGCGCAAAGGCATGACAGCTACAAGTCCGTATTGGTTTTATACATACGGAATTGGGAAGTGGGTCATTCCGTCAGTGGAGGGGGTTAAAACAACCGAGTCAGTTGAGAACATACCCCATTTACTGATGGAAAGATTCAGCGGTTCGGTCGCATGTGGCGACCGTGACAGGACTAACCAAGTTTGTAGAATAAGGGCTGCAATAAAAGTGTTTTATATAAACTTGTAGTTTCAAGAAAATTTTAAATTTAAAATTCTGTTGTAGACAAATATACCACAATTGGTAAGTTCAAGACGACAACCTGCAAAGCAGCAAAAGAAAGTCCAATAGTAGGAGTTAAACAAGTAATACTTGGTTTAATAAACATTTCTATTAGGCACGAAATACAGCAGCATAAGATGGAGTCGAATAGTAACAAGCAAGACGAAAACATTACAAGGTCAGACCCAGAATTAGGGACCATAGATACTGTTGTAGGGTTGGAAAATCTTATAGATGAATCCACACCCATAAGACAGGAGGAACGGGAAGTGAAACCAAAGGTAGTGAAAAGTGAACCCAATGTATCTGTGGATGCAAGTCACAAGGGAGAGGATATGGAATTAACAAGTTTGTTAAATAGGATGATGGCGCAAATTCGAGAAGGGAATGCTAGTTTGAAAGCAGAAATGGCTAGTCATATATCCCAATTGGATGAAAACCTATCTGGTAAAATAAAAGCCAATTTAGATATTTTGAATACGCAAAGCCAACGTATCACAGAGGTAAACAAATCAGTAAATAGCATTAGGGCTGAAATAACAAATGTTCAGAGAAAAGTCACAGAAATAGAGAAAAGATTTGATACCGAAATTCAGAGAATAGAGATATCAGTGGAACCTTTGGTTAGTGAAAAATTAGAACCGATAATTGAAAGTAAATTACAGGTGATAGTACCAGTTCTAAAGAAAGAGATTGTTAAAGAAACGGCAGCTGATATTGAAACACTGCGCAATACCATGTTGAGTTTTGATGCATGTGTGCAGGAGCAGGAAAATACACTGCGTAATGAGATAAAATTATTAAGTCAGCAAGTTCAGAATCAGACGTTTCTTAACTGTAGTGGTATCCCATTGGTAATGCAAAAATCGGAAATACTGAGTAGGGAGGAAAAATACGATCCTCAAAAGAAACAAGGTGGATGGCATCCAATGGATTTTATAAAAAATTGTGAACGTGTCTTACCAACAGACATGTCGGATAAAGAAAAAATTAATTTAGTAATAGACGCTTTAGCAGGTCATGCTAAACGTTGGGGATTGAATTTGGATATCGACAATTTGAAGTTTACAGACTTCAAAGAAAAGTTCCTTGAGGAATTCTGGAGCACACAACAGAGAGATAGGTTGTGGAGAGAATTCGTTGTCGCCAGAATGCCAGAACATGGGCGTGGGCTCATGAAAGAATACTGTGAAGGATGGTTCAAGCGTTTGGAGTATCTTAAAGATCGTAGATCAGAATCGGAGATAGTGTGGGAGTTGTGGAAAAAGCTACCTGACGATTCAAAGCGTTATGTAGGAGGCACTCATCGAACATTCGATGAATTTTTAGAAAAAATCGAGAATGAAGATAGGTGGCATGAAACTAGAGAGTTTCGAGGTTTCAGAAATCAGAATGGAATAGTAAAAGGTGGTAGGAATGAACCGCAAATTAACATGATGAGAGGAAGAGGTCAAGAAGGTAACTCTCAGCGAGGGAGAGGACACTATCAGGGAAACAGGATGCATTATCAAAATCAGGAAAACTAAATACCACGCAGGTCAAGGGCCTAACGCGCGCGGAAAGAAAGAAATGGCCCAAATATAGGGAAGATCAGAGTAGGCAGTACTATAGTAGGATAGTGCGTCGTTCGCCTGAAGAGCAGTTACATAAACAAAACTTTGCGAAGTATAATGCAGGGATACAAACAGAGGAGAGAGAGCAGGGAGGAATTATTAAGGGAAATGAAGTAGGAAAAGAATATCGGTCGGATGTGAAGGCTCACGTGAATGAAAGAAGTACAATTCGAGGTCAGAGTGACGAATTGATGAAGGAAGAGTCAGAGAAGGCGTTGTTTGTCGGTAGGGATGGCAACTGTGCAGAGAGGCAGGGGCAAGGGAGGAGTGATGTGACTTATGGTAAAAGGTTCGTACGAATAGTCGACGAATCGCATCGAGAAGTAATTAAAGAGGAAAGGGTGGATAAGAAAAAGGGGCATAGTGCAGAGACGCATGCCGATTCAGAAATTGCCTCGTATGCAGAATATATACATCAGCTCAAAAGCCAGCCAGCACAATTAGAAAGATCTTCCACTCAAGTGATTAATTTGGACCCGAATATGACAGTGTTAGAGAGCCATACCGATTATGATGTGTACCTAGTGACAGCAAGAGTACATGACTGTGATGAAGATTCTTTTAAAGAAATTAGAGAAAGTGTATCTAACCAAGAGAAAGAGTGTTGTGATCCCTGTAGTACTGAAGCAAATGAGTTGAGTGAGACTGGAATTCCATTAGTAGGGGAAAATAATGAAAGTAAGAGTGGCGAATGCACTATCCAACAAAGGGAAAGTATTGAAATGGATTATAATTTGCGAGAATTATTGGAACCCGAAGAAGGTCATATTTCTAAGGAGGAGGAATTATCGTCAGAATCATCAGAAAGCATCCAGGGAGAAAAAGAAATAGAGGAAGTTTCCGATTCCGCAACTGAGAGTTCAGGCATGACAGATTCGAATGAGAACGTGATGGCATTAAAGAGCCTAGACGAAGAACTGTTGGAAAAAGTGGTGAAAGAATTTAGGATGAAAAGGAGAAAGAAACCTCCGGATGGAATGGTCAGTATAAAAACCGGAAAAATAATATGGCAAGACTTGGCGGTGGAAAAGGATTTATTATGGGAAGATAAAGAAAGTATGAAAGAGGACAATAGGGTGCAAACAATCCTACCCATTAATGTATGTGGGTACGATTTATATGTATTGTTGGATACGGGTGCTCAAATAAGTGCTATTTCGCACGCATTTTTTGAGATGATCAAAGAGCAACGAGGAGTAGTCATGATGCCAGTAACAGGTGTTAAAGTGATAGGGGCGACAGGGAAATGTAGTAAACCTGTTAAACATCAAGTGATGATGGAATTTAAGATAAAAAACAAGCTATTTTCTAATGCATTTTTAGTAGTTCCAGAGCTCAGTGCCGAGATCATTTTAGGCATTGACTGGTTAATAAAACAAAAAGTAATTATAGATTGTGACAAAGGGATAATAGTTTGTAAAGTTGATAGTGCGGTATTAGAAATACCATTTGAATCATCTAGAGTAATGGAAGAGAACCAGCTGAGATGGGTAGAATTTAGAGATGATCATGATTCAGGAATAGGTCAAAAATTCGATTGGTTTCTGGTGAGGCAGATAGTTGAAGATGGAAATAAGGAGACACTCCTTCGAAATGTAGTGGATAAAACGGAAGGACTATCTGATGCCCAAAGGGAGGATCTATGGCAAATTCTGAAAGAAAATCAGGAGGTATTTTCGGACAAACCGGGACGAGTGATAAATTATGAGTACTGCATGGAGGTAGAGGAGCATGAACCTCTGAAATTTTCCCGGCGTATTTCTTCTTCTAATAATTTCCGGGTATGCAGCCGGATCCCGTCGACATTCTGCCACGATATTTCGGCCCAGAGACGTCCGGCCATCATCAGGTGAGTTCACATGCGCGAGATTCGGCATAAATACCGCGACTGCACCTGGGCTCTTCAGTAGTTGTGGACTCACCTGATGATGGCCGGACGTCTCTGGGCCGAAATATCGTGGCAGAATGTCGACGGGATCCGGCTGCATACCCGGAAATTATTAGAAGAGCATGAACCTTTCTTTAAACCACCATATAATGTACCCTTGTCTAAGAAAGAAGCAGTTCAAAAAGAAATAGATAAAATGGTTTCATGTGGGGTCATTGAACGGAGTTCTAGCCCATATAATAACCCATTGGTGATAGTAGGTAAGAAGGATGGAAGTGTACGAATAGTGATAGATGCTCGTACTCTGAATAAAGTAGTGAAGAGGGAGTTGGATCGTCCAAAGAACATAGATAATTTATTGCAGAAGTTTAATGGTGTAAAGTACATGACTAGTTTAGACCTAACGGCAGGATACTGGCAAATCCCATTAAGTGAGGAGTCTAGGAAGTACATGGCATTTTTATTCAATGGCAAATGCTACCATTACACAGTGGTACCATTTGGCCTAAATACTTCCGTTTCAGTGTTCATTCGGGCTTTAGACAAAATTTTAGGGAGTGAACTTAGTTCGCTAATCACGGTTTATGTAGATGATTTGTTAATTGCTACAAGGACATGGGAAGAGCACATGGAGTTATGCGACAGGGTGTTCAAAGCTTTAATTAAAGGAGGAATGACCCTGAACCTGAAAAAATGCGAGTTTGTGAAGAAAGAAATAAAGTTTTTAGGTCACATAGTAACACCAGAGGGAATTGAAAAGGATCCCAACAAAGTCAAAGCAATAAGAAATTGTCCGGCTCCCAAGAATAAAAAACAACTAAAGTCGTTTATAGGACTTTGTTCCTTTTATCATAAGTATGTGGATGATCAGGTGTTCAATAGCCCACATCTGAACAACCTACTTAAGAAGAACAGTGTGTATATATGGACTGAGGAATGTGAAACAGCATTCAACCGGCTAAAAGACAATTTGGCTAAAAACATAAAGTTATGGCACCCTGACCTGTGTGAACCATTCCACATGGCAACAGATAGTTCAGATTATGGATTGGGAGTATCCATATTTCAGGAGGTAATGATAGATGGGGAAAAAACTCATAGACAAATAGCATTTGCGAGTAGAACCATGTCTAAGTACGAAAGAAACTATACAGTTTCAGAGAAGGAGGCTTTAGCTATAGTATGGGGTTTTAGGAAATTTCAACTTTTCTTATGGGGACATAAGACTGTGGTCCATACAGACCACAAAGCTTTAATATTTTTGAAGGACTGCAGATTGTTACATAACAGGTTGACCAGATGGGCGCTGTTTTTACAACAATTTGACATAGAGATCAAGTATGTTAAAGGGAAAGAACATGCAGTACCGGATGCTTTGTCGAGATTACCGGAAGGATGTGAGACACTAGAAAGTGTAAAGAATAGGGAAGATGTTTTTGAGGTGAATTACTTCAAAAAAGCGGAAGGAAGAGAAAAAATTAGGGAAATATGTCGGAATATGCGAAGATATCAAAGTGATGATGATGCACTCAAGTCGGTAAAGGTCAAGTTTGACAATCCGGACGCAACTAACATAAGGGCTTCATATAAAATACATAAAGGTGTACTGTATCTTCAAAGATTAAATAATCCAGGGAAGTGGAGAGTATGTTGGCCGGAACAACACACTGAAGTGCTGATAGATTATGTTCACTTGGCATATGGCCATTGTGGTGCACGGAAGTGTACCGATAAGTTAGATGAATGCATTACCTTTAACAACATGGCACGAAGGGTAGCACAGAGGATAAGATCTTGTGATCTATGCCAAAAGGCGAAAGTAACAAATGCAACTAATCAAGGGCCCATGCAATCAATAAAACCTGATGAAGTATTAGAAATAGTAGCAGTAGATATCTTTGGACCATTACCGAAAACCATGGGGGGTTTTGTGTACATATTTGTAGCAGTTGAACTTTTCTCAAAGTATATAAAGCTTTATCCCTTGAGAAAAGCTACTGCCAGAGCTGTGTATGATAAAATGGTGTGTGATTATTTTGTGAAAGTAGGGAAGCCAAAGAGAATACTATCAGATAATGGTGTTCAGTTTTGCTCAAAAATGTGGAAGGATGGGATAACTGAGAAACAGGTAGAAGTGGTACATATCTCAGCTTATCACCCATCAAGCAATCCGGCAGAAAGATATATGCGTGAGATAGGTCGGTTATTTAGGACGTACTGCCATAGTAACCACAAGAAGTGGGGCATGTATGTGAGTGAATTCGAAGAAATCATGAATTCATTAACAAATGAGAGCACTGGATTTACTCCAGAAGAAATCCTGAAAAAGACAAGAAGTAAAAGTCTAGTAGAAGACCTACTAGAATTTCCAAATAGAGTTGAATTAGATTATGATAGTAAAAAGAACTTAGTAAAAGACAAGATGAGAAAACAAGCAGATGCGAGAATTCGTCGTCACGACGAAAAAGTAAGGAATCCCAAATTCAAAATAGGTGATTTCGTTCTTGTAAAAACACATGAAAAGACAAGTGAAATTAATAACGAGATCAGCAAATTTAAATATATATATAATGGACCATTTAAAATAGTGTCCATACCCAATGTGAATACTTATTATTTAGAGTACCCATTAACAGGCAAACGCCTGGGAGTAAGAAACATAGTGGATCTCAAAAGGTATGATCCACGAATTCTACCAGATTGAAAATAAATATATAAATAAATATTAAAGTAAACCAATATGTAAATAGTTGTGTTTCTTTTGTTCTATGTGAAAGGTAAATGCTCACTAAAATATATTGCAGTATTCTAATGAAACTTCTAGTTTAAGTAGAGACTAAACGGACTGGGAAAGACTGAGCTTCTAAGAAAGCCTTAATAGATGTGTAAATAAGTGTTGTGGAAGAGGTAGAAAAGTGAGGAGGTAAAGTGAAAAGGACGGGCCACAAAGTAATAGGCGCATAACATGTGTTTTACTTGCCTGAAATAAAAGAAGTGTATTAAAAAAAAAAAAAAAAAGATGTTTAAAGTGTATTGTGTTTAGAAGTAAGAAAATTGGAAAGAATATATGTAAATCATTTATGTAATGTTTAGCAGGAAAGAGAGAAAGAATTGGTGTTTAATTTTAAATATGTAATATAAGTATCGAGGTGTATCAGTAAGAAAGGGAAAACCCTTGGTAAAAAGCTTATCGAACATTTCAGATTCATTATAGGAGAGACTTCTTATTGAATTATCACTGTAAGATACTTCAATAAGAAGTGGGGCATGTGTAACGGAACTGAAATTATGGTGGACTGACAGTAATTTGGAGCCTGCGCGTCGGAAACGGGCGCGCTTGTGTGAGACTGCCATCTATTGGCGAAACTGGGAATTAGCGCTGCCTGTCAGACAATGCACTAAGCTCTCGGAGTCAAATGTATTCTTTTTCTTGGTAATTATAAGTTATTACTGTATAATTTAATGTTGTAAAGCGCTAGTAGTAAATTATTATGACTGGTATGGACTCCAGGGTAGTAAATATAAATATTCTTAAATACTAAATGATTTCGGTAGAAAGGTGGTAGGGGAACGCCCCCACTCTTGGTGATACGAGCGTAGCTAGGGGTAGCTGGAGACACAGGGACTGAACAATGGAATGGCCTGGGGAGTGTTGACGTGATCGGATGTGCGTAACTGTGCTCACGCAAAAGTGATTGTGCAACAGCGAAGAGGCGAATATCGTCGCCGTTTTTGGAGTAAAACGCGACGAATGGTTGTTGAAGCCGCCTTTATGCCACTGGGGCTGATTGTAAGAGTTCCTGTGCCCAGATTTTATGGCGGACGTGCAGTAGCTTATACGAGTGCTACAGCTCATAGTTCCAGCCGCCATTAAGGGCATGAGGCGTGAAGAGCTGCGTTAGCCACATGCATCTCACCACCAGCACCGACACGTCTACCCAAGGCAAGACTGCTTGCAATTGTTAAGTCGAACTTTGTATACATGTAAAAGGAGAATACCAGTTTTCTTTTATGCAAGTGCAGAGGACAGAATATAGTAATGAGCAAAATTACGACGCATGTTGTTCATTGTAAAGTGTAGTAACCTCAAACATAGTATAGTGAAATCAGACTGAGGCCACCATCGCCTCTTTCATTTACAATTCTTTTGGTTGTAGAATACTTTAGCATATAAGAATGTTGAAAAGAGCAATGGTCACACCAGAATGAGTCGCCTATTTATAGTTACTTAAATTTTTCTGAGCAACCTTTCAAGTAAAGTCACTTAACTAATTCGGTATCAATGGTCCAAAGAGTAATATCCAAAATCATTAAATAAGTTGAAGGATAGAATTTTGTTAACCGAAGTTGCATAACCTGTCTTGGTAGTAATTACCAAGCCACCTCACAGAAATTGAGAGAGTATTTGCTTTGTAGAATCATCTAGAATGATCAGAAATAGTAATATTCAGAATTAAGTTTAAATTCAACTCAAGCCATTTCACTTTGAAACGAGCCAAAAATTGATTTATTCTTTTGCTCCTTCAGAGCTGGCGACCGTAGTTATAAGTATTTTCAGGAGGATTCGACGGTAAGTCTGCTGCTCTCATCGTGCTGATAGGATTATCCACTGCTGCTAGCAGTGGTGATTGGATACATAAGCTCACTACCAAGTTAAGTGGGTCAGGTAGGCAGTGTTACCGTGTGAACTGTAGGGCACTGTAGGCCGTGGATCGAACCCGTTCAATCATCACAGCTCTTAGGGAAATAGTCCGGTTAAGGGTGTACTAATCATTAGGTAAATACTGGCGAGTAATGGTCAAAAATGTATACGCAAGTGAATTTAGCAAGGTCCACGTAGCACCTAGTTAATGTGGTGCAATGGCGAGGGTAGGAGTGGAGTAAAAGTAAGCTGAGCTTGTGGCAGCTGTGCTGGATTCAAATATTAACTACGTGAATTAACTACTGCCTCTTACCATTGGGACTGAGCTATTTACAGTTAAAATACGTAGCAGTAAGCGCAAAGGCATGACAGCTACAAGTCCGTATTGGTTTTATACATACGGAATTGGGAAGTGGGTCATTCCGTCAGTGGAGGGGGTTAAAACAACCGAGTCAGTTGAGAACATACCCCATTTACTGATGGAAAGATTCAGCGGTTCGGTCGCATGTGGCGACCGTGACAGGACTAACCAAGTTTGTAGAATAAGGGCTGCAATAAAAGTGTTTTATATAAACTTGTAGTTTCAAGAAAATTTTAAATTTAAAATTCTGTTGTAGACAAATATACCACAATTGGTAAGTTCAAGACGACAACCTGCAAAGCAGCAAAAGAAAGTCCAATAGTAGGAGTTAAACAAGTAATACTTGGTTTAATAAACATTTCTATTAGGCACGAAATACAGCAGCATAAGATGGAGTCGAATAGTAACAAGCAAGACGAAAACATTACAAGGTCAGACCCAGAATTAGGGACCATAGATACTGTTGTAGGGTTGGAAAATCTTATAGATGAATCCACACCCATAAGACAGGAGGAACGGGAAGTGAAACCAAAGGTAGTGAAAAGTGAACCCAATGTATCTGTGGATGCAAGTCACAAGGGAGAGGATATGGAATTAACAAGTTTGTTAAATAGGATGATGGCGCAAATTCGAGAAGGGAATGCTAGTTTGAAAGCAGAAATGGCTAGTCATATATCCCAATTGGATGAAAACCTATCTGGTAAAATAAAAGCCAATTTAGATATTTTGAATACGCAAAGCCAACGTATCACAGAGGTAAACAAATCAGTAAATAGCATTAGGGCTGAAATAACAAATGTTCAGAGAAAAGTCACAGAAATAGAGAAAAGATTTGATACCGAAATTCAGAGAATAGAGATATCAGTGGAACCTTTGGTTAGTGAAAAATTAGAACCGATAATTGAAAGTAAATTACAGGTGATAGTACCAGTTCTAAAGAAAGAGATTGTTAAAGAAACGGCAGCTGATATTGAAACACTGCGCAATACCATGTTGAGTTTTGATGCATGTGTGCAGGAGCAGGAAAATACACTGCGTAATGAGATAAAATTATTAAGTCAGCAAGTTCAGAATCAGACGTTTCTTAACTGTAGTGGTATCCCATTGGTAATGCAAAAATCGGAAATACTGAGTAGGGAGGAAAAATACGATCCTCAAAAGAAACAAGGTGGATGGCATCCAATGGATTTTATAAAAAATTGTGAACGTGTCTTACCAACAGACATGTCGGATAAAGAAAAAATTAATTTAGTAATAGACGCTTTAGCAGGTCATGCTAAACGTTGGGGATTGAATTTGGATATCGATAATTTGAAGTTTACAGACTTCAAAGAAAAGTTCCTTGAGGAATTCTGGAGCACACAACAGAGAGATAGGTTGTGGAGAGAATTCGTTGTCGCCAGAATGCCAGAACATGGGCGTGGGCTCATGAAAGAATACTGTGAAGGATGGTTCAAGCGTTTGGAGTATCTTAAAGGTCGTAGATCAGAATCGGAGATAGTGTGGGAGTTGTGGAAAAAGCTACCTGACGATTCAAAGCGTTATGTAGGAGGCACTCATCGAACATTCGATTTCATTTCACTTTGAAACGAGCTGGCGACCGTAGTTATAAGTATTTTCAGGAGGATTCGACGGTAAGTCTGCTGCTCTCATCGTGCTGATAGAATTATCCACTGCTGCTAGCAGTGGTGATTGGATACATAAGCTCACTACCAAGTTAAGTGGGTCAGGTAGGCAGTGTTACCGTGTGAACTGTAGGGCACTGTAGGCCGTGGATCGAACCCGTTCAATCATCACAGCTCTTAGGGAAATAGTCCGGTTAAGGGTGTACTAATCATTAGGTAAATACTGGCGAGTAATGGTCAAAAATGTATACGCAAGTGAATTTAGCAAGGTCCACGTAGCACCTAGTTAATGTGGTGCAATGGCGAGGGTAGGAGTGGAGTAAAAGTGAGCTGAGCTTGTGGCAGCTGTGCTGGATTCAAATATTAACTACGTGAATTCACTACTGCCTCTTACCATTGGGACTGAGCTATTTACAGTTAAAATACGTAGCAGTAAGCGCAAAGGCGTGACAGCTACAAGTCCGTATTGGTTTTATACATACGGAATTGGGAAGTGGGTCATTCCGTCAGTGGATGGGGTTAAAACAACCGAGTCAGTTGAGAACATACCCCATTTACTGATGGAAAGATTCAGCGGTTCGGTCGCAACCGTTTTGTTGTGTACTGGTCAATGTTTTTCTTTATGTAGCTCATTGTGTGCAAAATGTATTCATATGGAACAGTTAAGATTTAAACTCAGTGCAATGAGTTCTCCTGCTAATTTTTGATATAGCACTTTTTTTTAGCTTAGTAGTTGTTTGTATATTGTGCTCATTTGCTTCCCAGAACGTTATCTGTAACTAATTATGGAATGGACATACACAAAGTATGTTGTTCTAATGTATGAGGCACTATACACTGAAGGTATTATTCAAAATGCATAGCATGCTGAACCTATTCACTTTCTGCGGATTCTAATATGCTCGGTTCATTTTAGCTGTGAGTCAACATGCATCACTAGAAATTTTGTTCTTGATAAACATTCTATGAACTCATCTTTCATGTTTAGAGAGCTACTATTGGGTTCTGCTACATGTTGAGTGATACTGTCGCTTTTTTTCATGTATGGTTAATTTCTTGCTTTCTGCCAACCTGCTAAGCATTTCTTCAGATTTGTCCCTTAGTACATTTGATGATTCATCACTGATTAGACTGTTGCCATCATCAGCAAACAGTCCGCTTCACAGTGTTTGACACTGGGATAAGTATTGATGTATATAAAAAATGGTATCAGGACCAGCACACTTCCCTTAGGGACTCCAGTATTACTGTAATCTGGGATAGAAAAGTGTTTTGTGACATAACTGGACTTTGTTTGTTTATGCCATGGTTCATTCCACTTGGCCATGTTATCTGTCACAGCATGTGAATATCAAATCTCCTGCACCTACAACAGCATATTTTGTTGCTGCACCACCACCTGGATTCTACAACACACTTCCTGCAGTTTCATCACCTCAACGTGTTCACCACTCGACAGTGCAACACGTGGCTGTAGACTCAGGCTTTGCCTTTCCAGTGAGTGAGCATTGACATGGGCATTTGGAAAACAATAATGAGGTGAGCAAAGTTCTTGAATTTCATTATGCTAATGTGGATTCCGCATTTCATGCTCAAACTATGTATCAGACACTGGATGCCTGAGCAACCATCACAATAGTGCCATGTTCAACCTCACCTTTGTTAGGACAGATCGCATGTACCTATCGTGCTCCCACGATTGCCGAGTGCTTCATTGCTTCATCAGTTTACAAAGTGGACAATGCCCAATGTATATCACAAACATTTCCAGGTACATTTCTGGCCCCAGTGACCATTTGGCTATTCAGTGCACTTTATGGGCTTCCACCTGATGTGAACAATGTGCTGTGTAGTGATACTAACTGTAGTTTCCACACCTCCAAACTTGCTCTGACTTGTTCACACGGCCGCTCCTCTACACCCCGCCCCCTCCCCCTCCCCTTTCCCCCACCACCAGCAGGTAAATTTTGAGGAAGTTTCGGCAGCAGATGTTCACCTGCTCACTTTTCACATGGTGCCGGCCATGCCTTCTACATTGGACTTCCGAGCTGTGGACATTGCATCAGACAGTTCTACAGCATCATTTCCTAGTGCCTCAGTGCCACTCTCACCTGCTCCAACATACTGCTCACTCGCACCCTATGCAGTGCCATCTGTATTGACCATGTTGGTCCACCTTCCATGTTATACGAGTGACACGAGGAACTCAGATACAGAACAAGCTGCGCCCTCATCACCGCCACCAGACTGCTTACTGACCCTGCCCCCACTATCTGAGGACAACCCAGCAAAACGGTTTGCCCTGGTAAAGAACTTGTTCGAACTGTACAGCATCACCGATGACAATTCAAAATTGCTGTGCCTCATGACTCATCTACACAGGCACACAGACCTGATCTGCAAGTTACTTCTGATGCCGCTGCTAACTTCAAAGTATGATTTCACAAAACAGACTATCATTGAGCACCTCTTTCATTTCCCACAATGCGAATGCTGTAAGAGGAACATCTCGGCAAATGCACCCCATCCCAGCTACACCTCCTGGTCAACGAACAGATGATGCCGGACGAAATGCTGTGGTTGGTGTGGTTATCAAAATTGCCTACAGACCTCCAGGCTCATTTCCGCCCCTACAACCTGGAATCCATCAGTTCACGAGTGCAGATGGCTGACCAGGTCTACTCGTTCACACACCAGTGCCAGCAGCAGAAGCTCACGCAACAGATTGGCACTCCTGCACTGGTAGTTCACAATGCCACTGGCAGGAGTGGGCCACACTCTGCTCCTCAGACTGCTACACCACCTGGCACCCAGTGTGTGCACTCTCCACCCACCAAGCTGCTGCATATCGCACACGTGCCATACGCCCCAGTGTACGAACCCAAACATATTGAGGATGATAGGCCGCCTCCTCTCCCAACATACCCCTCGTGCCACACTGTATTTGGTGACGACACTAAAGTGCCACTCCCCATGCAAGCACCCAAATAGCCAATTGTCCGATAAGTGCCAGCCTACGCAACATTCTGTCCATGCCTCCATCCTGTCAAACAGCCGCCTTTATGTCAAAGACTATTCTTTGAGTTGCAACTTCCTCATGGACACCAGCACTGACATCTCAATCATACCTAAATCAACGGTCACATGCCCCCTCACATGCACATGCTCTCTCCTGCAAACCGTGAACTGATCTACACTACAGACCTTCGGCTCCATTGAGCTTCAACTCTGCCTCTCTAATGGCCTCTCCCTCCCCTAGATCTTCCACATGGTGCACATCGCAGAACCGATCCTGGGAACTGACTTCTTATCACACCACAACCTGTCTCCAAACATCGTTTGAGGTCCTCTGTTTCACCACACCTCTAACTCTCACATTCCGTGTGTGAGTGCTCTGCCACCTTCTCCGAGTGTAAACACCGTTAACATCAGTGTGCGGCTCTCACGAGCAGGACTTGTCCAACTGTGGATCACATCCTAGTGGAAAGTGTGAACACATGTGCCCTCCACTGTGACAACGCTGTTTTGGAATATTGCACTGCATGCACCAAGGATGAGCTTTCCGTGATCACCGTCCACATCAATTCACTCCACTTGGCAGTACCAACACCTGAGCCTTCATCCGCCACACATGACAGCTTCGCCAACAACAGCACACAGGTTAGCAACACCACACCTATGTCGTGTGACCCCAGTCTCAACCACACAGTTGTAACCTCCTCTCCCACCATCAAGTGTGTTCCGCTCAACGTCTCTCTCACCAAACTGACACTCACGTGCCTCATGACAGTCCAGCCGGCCAGGCTCTGTCCATTCTCCGACGCCACATGCACGCACGCATGCCCAGTGTGTTGATAAACATTCCCCCCTACCTAGCACAGCTCATTCGAGAGCTCCACGCATGCCTGCAGCACTGCCACCACCGAGCGCGCCTCTCTCGCACGTTACAGACAATAGACAGTCTCTACGCACACAGCTTGCACCCACCACATGCTCGGCAATCGCAACTGCCATCCGCGCTGGCGTAAACATAACAAACACGTGACTTTTTCACTGCCATTCCCCTCTCAAGCAGACAACTGCACTGCTTCCAAGCCATCCACCTCTAAAAATTCAATGAACACCATGCCTCACCCGCGTGCAGTCATCGAACATTCAGTTTCCACCATCACGAATGGAACTGTTCACCATATCATCATGTCTGAGGGCCCACCTATTTGCCACAAAGCTCGCTGCCTTAACCCACTCAAGTTATGCCTGGCTTGCCAGCAAATACAGGAACTTCTTAAGGTGGGAATTTTACAGTCCTCCGATAGTAACTGGTAGTCAGCCATACACCTCAACCCTAAATAGGAGGGCTCCTTTCATGTGTGTGCCAACTACAGACGCTTGAATGCTAGAACTTTGATAGACAATTATCCTGTACTGAACATTTCCGACTTCGCTCACTTCTCGCGGGTGCTACAATTTTCAGCATACTGGATTTCAAATGCAGTTATCACCAAATCCCAGTCACACCTGAGGACTTTCTGAAAAAGGTGATTCCCGTCGTGTTGCACAAGTACCATTTCATGCCATTCTGGTTAAGAAACGCCACCCAGATGAGGCAACACTTTACTGACTCTCTCTTGCTCCAGTTCGGCTTCTGTTTCGTATATCTCAGCGATATCCTGATGTTCAGCTAATCTGCACAAGATCACAAACGCCACATCACAATAGTAAAGGAAACTCTCTCATCTAATGGACTCACAATTACCACTGACAAACTGTCCAATTCTTGGGGGTATAGAGTCTCAGCTGTCGATATACACCCCCCCCCTGAGTCAAAGGTGCAATCAATCTTATCCATGCCACTCCCTACCAAATACAAAGAGCTCCATCAGTTCCTGGGAATGATAAACTACTACCGTCATCATTTTCCTGCAGCAGTCAACACCCAGGCCACCCTCACTAACGGCCTCATCGGCAAGCCAACTTCAGGGATGCGTCCTGTTCCGTGGACTGAACCAATGCAAGCATCCTTCCAGGCCCTGAAAGACCCTCTCGCATGAGCCGTCACCCTTGCTCATCCACTCTCAGATGCTGAACTCTTTGTCACTGCGGATGACGGTGACTGCATGGTACGTGTGGTTGTACAACAACAACATGGTCACACCAGTTTAGTTCTTTTTGAAGACGCTTTCATGCACCCAATGAAAATACGCAGCCTTTGACCGCGAACAGTTAGCAGTTTATGAGGCAGTGAAACACTTCCACCCTGACATCAAGGGTCAACCTTTCCCCTTTCCACATCCTGACTGACCATAAAACAGTAGCACATGCCATATGCAACCCCCCCCCCCCCCCTCTCTTGACGCTCGACCCCATCACTTTCGGCATTTTGATTTCATCTACAAGTTGTCTGCCAACATTCGCCATATCAAAGGCACTGACAACATCATTGCAGATTTCCTTTCCCACATTAGTGCCATCTCAATAGTTGTCGACCTTTCTGACCTTGCATTCCGACAGAATCAGGATACACATTTGCTCAACAGTACCTCCACTTCACTGCCTTTCACCAAAGCAGAATTCACCAGCGTCTGAGAGGAGGTCTGGTGTGACTCCTCCACTGGCACCCTCTGCCACTTCATCCTCACCCCCCTCCACTGTTCAGTGTTTGACACACTACATGCTCTAGCACACCCAGAATTAAGTCATCAATATGCCAAGTGTCCAAACGATTTGTGTAGTGAGACATGAAGCGCAATTGTCAGACCTAGGTCCGGAACTGCATCACCTGCTAGCGCAACAAAGTCACCAGGCACACTGTTCCACCTCTCCGCAAATTCGACATTCCATCTGGCCACTTTCGCCACGTACGCCTAGACCTCAATAGAGCCCCCCCCCCCCCCCCCCGCACCCCCTCACACCCATGAGGGCTTCTGTTATGTTCTTTCTTGCATCGATCATTTATCTTGTTGGGTAGAGGCCATACCTCTCACCAATATAACCGCCGAAACTGCAGCTAAGATTTTTGTTTCTTCCTGTATTTCCTGCTTAGGTTGCCCCACTACCCTCACTACTGACCAGCGCTGAAAGTTTTAATCAGCACTCTTCGCCAAATTCTGCCAGCTGTCTGGTACAAATGAATGTTGCACAACTGCACACCACCCCCAAGGAAACGGATTGGTAGAACGGTGGCATTGCACTTTCAAGACAGCACTGTGGTGTCACGACAGTCTTTGGACCGAGGCCCTTCCACACTCCCACCTACTACTACGTGCCCTCTGATCTCCTTTCATGTTAATATTATTATTTTTTTTTTAATTTAATTTTTTTCCCCCATGACAACACCATTCGGGCCCCACTCACCCCACCACATTCAGGCCCATACGAGGGCTTGCTGTAATGTGGATGTTTGTACTTACCGATACAAAATATATCGAGTCTTAGAGTATTAAGTGTATTTTCCTTGGGCTACAACCCAGCCAAATTCCCACACCTCATCCTACTATATCTAGTTCATTTAGCAGTATTTTGTGTCTTCCAGTGGCAAGGGTTTTGATAAAGTCAAGGAAGATGCCTGTTACATGATCCTGTTTGTCTACTGGTTCTAGAAAATTTGTAAATTAAGTTAACCAAACCTGAATCACACAATACACAGCTATTATACAAGACAAAAATTGGATGTACATTTTCAAAGGGGCAACACATCCCATCCTAGTATCAAACAATGCAATGCCTTACCAGATACCATTAAACACATACAGAACAATGGTCAATTCAAATCTAAATTTAAATCACACTTACATTTGTTTATTATCTCTCTGTACATAGCATAACAACATTTGTTTAAGTATTCATCATTAATAGATATATTAATGTGTGTTATTATGTAGAAAAGTATAACTATATATAAAATTGTTAATATTAACATAAAAATCCAAATATCTCTTGCACATTGTGCAGCTGTAGATGAAAGTGGATCAATAAATCAAATCCAAACTGGGTAACACAACCTGATGAGTCTATTTTTTGTTATAGTTCTATTACTTCAGAAAATAATGAGATGGGCCTATAATTTTCTGGATCACCTTTATTAAGGAAAGCCAGAAATTTTGCATGCTTTGTATCCCTGGGAAGCAATATGTGATGAAAGATTCATACATCATGTGCAGTAAAGGGTCTTTGATTCTGCTTATGCAGTTCTTCGGTAAGCATGAAGGTGCTTTGTCTATATCTGCGGGGGTTATATTTATAGTCTGTGTACAACATTGTTTTGTTCTTGCACAGAGGTGGGTCACAATACCATTGTGTTTGGCATGTAGTTCAGTGTTTGTACAGGCTGGGTTTTCTTCTGTTGATGCTATGTTGCTGAAGTACTAATTCGCTTTTAAGTCATGTATTGATACTGATTTGCGAAGTTCACTAGTCTTTTTTCATGGTACCACTGTGACAACTTTTTTCCCTATTTGTTTCCCATATAGTGAAGTTCATTCCAGACTGCTCTGATTTTATTTTCTATCTTTTCCATAAATTTATACTTTTGGGACTTTTTGATGCTAGTAATGTTTTTCTATATACATTTTTGTATGTGTAGCAGTGGTTTAGAAATGCAGGATCATTTTGGTTGCTTTTTTATGCTGCTGATGTGCCTGTCAGTCATGGAGGACATCCTCATCATTTTGGTCATCCAGTCACTTTCATTTTCTGTTTTAATGACTACTATTACTTTTGGAAACACTTTTTCCAATCTGAATTTAAATACTGTTAGGAATTTTGAAAACTTCTCATTTCTGATAGTTTCCATGCACACTTCTTCCCATGTTTTATTGTGTGCCAAACAAACCCTTCTGTATCTGAATATGTTAGTTTTGTTTTTTCTACAGCTATATTTAATTTTTTTGTTTTTCTACAGCTATATTTAATTTTAAGAGTTGCCTGGATTTATCTGAAAGGCCAACATTATCTACAACAATATCACAACTT
This sequence comes from Schistocerca cancellata, assembly GCF_023864275.1. Lineage (NCBI taxonomy): Eukaryota > Metazoa > Arthropoda > Insecta > Orthoptera > Acrididae > Schistocerca > Schistocerca cancellata. The sequence continues at coordinate 374,607,299 of NC_064628.1, forward strand.
TCTTTCACAGTGTCTGTCATTATATGGTCAGTGACTGATGCTGAATCATTGGCTTGCCTTGTGGCAGTGGCAGTCCTTGGCAATATTCTACAGCTGTACATAATGTTCAAGAATGTGTTGTGGAAACCATGGGGGCCCATTACCTTTAGGTTCAAATCTCCAAAAATGACAATTTTGCCCTTATGATTAGTAACCATGTCCAATACTTGGATTAATTTTGCAATGGAAGTATCCATGTCACCACAGGGTGAACAGTAAATAGATGGAATAGTTACTCTTTGAAACATATTTGACTTTCTTATCTATGTACCTGACAACTTTACATGCTTTTCTTCACTTTATGAAATCCAGAGGCAAAAAGGAATTGTCAATTTGGTAATGGAAGGAAGGGCATGTAGTAAAAATTGTAGGTGACCAAAGGCTGACTACAGTAAGAGGAGGTTCAGATGTAGATTACTATAGTTACTGTAAAAATGAAAATTTTCGTGGCCAGAAATGTCACACTCATCAAAATGTTCCAGGTTATTGTGTTGTGGTTGGGTGGATTTCACACTTAAGCCCAACATTTTGTCTCCATCTGTGGGGGACATTTTCAAGGTGGAGCATAGCTTGTTTAAGTGTCTGATTCATACTGTGGCTTGCTACTAACTGGAGCAGCATTATTCCATTTATGTGTACTTCCGCAATTGGCTGTTGTCGACTACCGTCATCCGCTGTTGCTATCACCACACACTTCTTCACCACCAGTATCCAGATGTCATTAAATTTGACATCCTCCTCCTTCCTACTGAAATTACTGGGGCATTTTACAATGCCTATGGCTTCTCTGTATAGCTTTTCATAGTATCCGCTTGTGGCTGCCATACTTGAGTCCTATCAAAGTGAATGTGATGGTCTCCTGGCTGCAAAGCATGTTCTGCAACAGCTGATCTGTCTGTCTCCTCTCTTGTGCAATTGTCCTTGAGCTTGTAGTGTTCAATAAAAAGAAAAAGAAAAGAAAAAAATAGGAAAGGTTGGAAATGTGGGAAGTTATGGTGAATAATGAGGGGGTTTTAAAATCGTAAATGACCGTGAAAATGGGAAAGAATGAAAAGCAAATCGAACTCCGTGTTACAGAAAAGCTATCGGACTTCATGATTCGGAAAAGCTATTGTTGGGGTGGTCCTTGTGGCGTTTTTGAGCAAAAGTTAAACCAATTTACACTACAAAAATTGTTGAAGAAGAACAGAAAATAACAAAATGTAACTGACAGGGGGAAATGGCGTAGCTTAGAGTTAATTCTTTACCATGTTAACATGTCTTCTTGTTTCGTGCGGCGTCCAGGTCTTCAAAAATCTTCAATTCTGCGTGAAAAGTCGGCTCCGAAATCTTGCAATAAGTTTCATTGTCCAGGAATTTCTAATGTACACAAAACCGTCTTGATATTAAATGCAATTTATTTTATGTTGCTTCCCTCCTCCAAATTTCATAACAACTTCCTCAATATGTCTACACATTAAAATCAGATCAAGACTAGCTACTAAGTTTTTTACGTCAGCATCAGATCACGTCTGCATTAAGCTTCCGCTGTCGAGAGACAATCGAAATGGATAGAAAAACAAAAAAAGAGTTACAATTTTAGTATTTTCTCTGCCGTCGAGCGCTCATACCGCTGCGACAGTATAATTTTTATCTGAGGGAACGAGTGTAGCGCGGCGAAATTCAAAGTCCCACTACAAGCTGTTCTAGAAATTTCTTTCTGTAGTACCCATGTGCACATCCTACATGGGATCCTACAAATTCCTGCTTTTTGCAGCAGTTGACGAGCATCCTTAGCTGATTTTAGGTAATCTTGTATCCTCCAAGTGGGTTTATAGATTACCATGATGTTCCAGTTTTTCAAGATTTTTCCTATGTGGTTAGTAATGTCTTTAATGAACGGCAGCAAAAATTTCAGTTTCACAGGTGCTTGTGCATCATTTCATTATGATTTCTGCTCAATGGTCTTAACACTCTTTTTTCCCACAGCAGACAATAAACAATTCTTGAGTGATGTATTGCTCTATCCACCAATTTTTTTTTTTCTTTTACGCATGGCAGAGAGTAACTAGGTCATTTTCATAACATCTCAATGGGATTAACCCTGTAGCGATTCCGCCTGCTTTATTTATTTCCTTGTTTGTTGTCCTCAGTGCTGATGTACTGCATTGCTACACAGGCTGAAAAATGGGCTGTGGATTCTGACACTGGCTACTGTAGATAATATAGCCGACAGGTGCACATTTGCGTTTCGCTGTCTTTTACTTTCACTTTTCACCCCCCCCCCCCCCCCCCACAAAAGACACAGTTATATGTGACAGTGCACTACGTTCTAACTTCCTACAAGCCTCATTAATAGTTAGTAGGTGATCCATCCACATACTGCTACAATAGTTTACTGTTGAACATCTACGAACAGTAAAAGCCAAACCAAAAAGTTCACAGTTCTTGAAGAATAGAAAGGTACATATGGAGCAGACACTGTCACTGTTTCTACACACAGCCTGATTGTTTAATACTTATTCCACAGTTAAGTTGATGCATTGTTGTCCTTCTAACCAACACAAGTTCATTGTCTGAAGCTCGGCCATGGACTGACTGTCTCTTGACCAAAAATCGGGCCCTTATATATCCTCACAATAATAGGTACTGATACTGCTCATTGTTTGAAGCGAAATTTACAGAAATTACAATTAAAACTTACTTCATTAAATTAACTGAATACATCCAAAAATTCCGTCTTTTTAATAGTTTCTTCCACTGCAAGAGTTAGGCTGAATTATTTGTTTAAATCATGAAATTAACAAATATATTCATGCAAACAATACTTTTGACAAAACTGTTAATTACATTGGAATTAATGAAGGGCTGGCTTTGCTAACATGTTTTTGAGTAGAGCCAAATAAATACTTAAAGAATGCTAGTGTTTCATCTTCCAAATGTTTATAATTATTATAGAATTTATATTTGTTTAAACGTCAACAATAGAATTTAAGTTACAAAACGATTACTGATTCCACCCTATAACAGAAGATACTAACTAGTAATAATCACAATAAATTAGAACGTCAATTACATACATAAAACTAAGCAGAAAATTAGATCTGTTTTTATATTCTTTAAAACTGAGGGTAAACCTTTCTCTTTTATGGAAATGAGGATTATATTCACATATGTTAATGTTAATTAGTTAAAAGTGAAAAAATGAATTTTAAGAAGGCAGATGACAAAACAAGAGGGGAAGTAAAAATATCCCAGCTTGCTTCATCACAACCTGATGTTTCAGGTTACCATAGAGGAGGAGGAGGGGGTAGGTGGAAAATTAAATTTTCTCAACATGTTAGTTTTCCAGAAAGAAGATGGTAGCTTAGGCCACATGATTTACTGAAAATGTACACGCACAGACTGTTACCTATACCAAAATTCAAACCACCATTCACAACAAAAGGGAGTCACCATAAAAACAATGATATATAAGGCAAGCAACATCTGCAAACGAGAACTGCATGGTACAGAATTAAAACATCACACCCCACTGCTCTGCTCAATAATGGTTATTCATCTGCTGAGGTAAAAAGAGCATTAAGACCACTGTGCAGAAATCATAATGATGAACAAGCACATGTGAAACTGAAAGTATCCTGCCTTTCAATACGGATGTTACTGACTGCATAGAAAAATCTTTAAGAAATGTAACATCATGGTAATCTACAAAACTTGGCTGATTTCTGCAGCAAATTGCACCAGAGAGACTTTTTTGCAACTGACATATTCAAAAATTACTTAACTAATGATAACTGAAGCCACCGAAAAGCATTACCTTCAGGTCCCAAGCATAATTTGCCATCAACATGTGAATCACAATGATAAAGACCAATGGACTCTTCAAATGGAAACTGTACAACTTATTAAGTATGTTATACCATCATGTGCAACCTACGAAGTTGAGTGCAATTGCTCAGTCGGCAAGACTCAACGGAGGAGCAATGTCTCTGAAGATGTCCAGCACAGTTCTGGACAAAGTGTTAGGAACAGAAGAGTTTTGTGAACCACAACCTTATACCCAAAAGATTACTAGCAGATACTTCCATATTTGTTGTGCTAAGTTCCCATCACAGCCATTCCTGTATATTACCTCATTTAGAAATTTAAATTTACTGACTAACATCATCAGTACAAGATCAGAGGAACCCATATCATCACATGTTGCCATATTTACTATTATTTATAACATTTTAGAGCAAATTTATCAAACTGCTTTATCACAGTGACTATGCTGCAGTTACCTCTGGTAAAGTAACTGTTGCCTCTGACAGTGTTTTGAATAAAGTCTGACTGTTGTTGCTGTGCACAAGCAATTGCTAGCAGGCTGCAGTCAGCAGGCAGAGTCAAATGTAGTGGGTCAAGCCGAGCAGTCAAGTTAAGAATATGTGTAGGCAGGCACTATTCTGTTGAAGTTGCTAGTTCATTTGTAATATGATTGTTCATATCATGTTTGTTCATTTGAGAGTTTGTGAGAAAAGATTCATGTTGTATAGTGCACATGAATTCTGAATTGATTGTGCATATTCAAATGTGTTTACTATGAGTCATCCTTCCGACAATAAATCATACTGTTCATGTTCTGTTTTTCATCATACCCGACATTACCCACTTCCTGAAATCAGTCAATGGATGATCTGTTTCTTAATTAATGGAGTTGTAGGAGGCAGAAAGGTCATTACAGTTTCAGCAGCCAGAGACTGTGGTCAGCAGCCAGAGACTTTGGCAGAAAGCTTACTTGTTTGACAGTCTTTTTGTTGTGTCTATCTACAACTCAGCATCTCTGCTATATAGTGAGTAGCAATCTATCTTTTTCATATTGTTGTCATTATTAGATTTTCCATTGTTTTATTAGAAACAAAGGTAGGGGTCCTGTATTGCAGCAAATCCAAAATTACACTGGGCTTCTGTAGTAGTGAGTGTGGTGGTCAGTTCCAACCTATAATTAATCTATACTTCAGGGACTTCTGTTCAATAGTTGATTATGATACATATTTTGATTAACGGTATCTATGATACAATCTATTCTTCAGCTGTGCTTTTTCAGAAATTACAAACGGAGCCTCTGGGACTGATGTATTGTGTGGGAATAATTACCTGAAATCTGTCTCTGTTCTCATACTTTCTGTAATATTTCAAAGATCTATTTTTATTTTTTGGCTTTTAAGAGAATTAATTAACCTATAAATTACTTTTATTTTGTTTTACTGTAATTAACAGATAATCTAGCATTTCCCTTTTATTTTTTTCACAAAATTTCCGTTCAAAGATTATGTCGAAAATATTTAATATATAAATTTTGTTTACCTCCTAAATATTTTCTTGATAAATGTTAACTCATGCTTCCAGTGAAAACATATCACTGGCATACAGCATCAAAGAGCTAGTTTTAGAGGTAATACTTACGAGTGAGCAATGAGGGGAGGACAGTTACAAAAAATCAGGTGTTGGACTAATTTTCAAGCAGAAGGGAAAAGTTTTATTTTGTGAACTGATAACTGTGAATATTGAAATGAAGGAGAATGACAATTTTTATAAATTCTATGATGTTATATATTCTGAAACTGGTGTTTATTAGAAAGTGACTCTCTGTAACAGGACTCAATATAATTGTTGGTTACAATGAACTTTGAAATATACCACACTTATTTACAATCTACAAATTAATATCTTCTCTAAAACCTTTTAAGCCAGAGCTCTTCCAGAATCAGGAATCATACCCCAAAATATATTAGTTTGTGAGGTGAGCCATGATTCTCATCAAATAATCCAGATGTGTATTGTGATTATCTTCTAGTTTATGCAACAGTCAACACTAAAACTTTCATTCTACAGTGCTGTTTCCCAACATCTACTAATGCGCATTTACATGTCTGGTAGTTCAGATGGAGGAATGTCACTGATTAAAATTAAACCATTTTATTAATTTTTTGTAGATGGAACAGTTATAAATGCTAGAATTAGTCTGTAGTTGCCCCAAATCAAGTCACTCCCAGTTTCCCAGGCTCAGCACAAAGACTGGGTACGAGGCTGGTCCGGTGAACACCAGTGGCCAGCCTGATACCCCCACAGTAGAGAGCGTGAATGATTTTCAGGTAAGAAAATCTCGTTGATGTGTACACTGTACCCAGTTTTGAGTCAAAAATGAGGGGTAGAAACTTGGTACATAAAAAAGCAGTTTGACAATAAGGACCAAATTAATAGATGTAGATGGCCATGAAAACCACATTGGTGGAGCTGTCCTAGAATATAGTACCTACAAGTAGTGTTTTATGCCTTAATGACCTCAAAAAATATCCCTGTGCAATATTGTCTACATAGGAAAATATGATGGACAGCCGCCTCGAGCTGGATCAGGTTGTCGACCTCCTGAAACCACGATGAGAGCAGCTAAGCAGCTTCTAATATCCAGACAAAATGACAGTTGATCATTCGTACTAAGATCTTTCCTACACATCTTCTTAAGGTGACACTCCTGTAATACTAGACACTTTCAGTCCTTTCGTGGTTTGAGAAGAGGGATAAAAGTTGCCTCTCTGCACTAGTTGGGAAATTGTCCTGCCTACCATATCAAATAATAAGGACTTTCTTTGACACTCTTTGGAAGTTTTGCAGCATGCTGTATTGGAGCCTCAGACAGTGCCAAATCCATTCCTGTATGGAAGAAGGAGAGTTGTATGACTCAGAATTGATCCTGAGTCCAACTCACCCCTCTCCTTGGTCACACAGTAGTGGCAGAATATCAGATCCTGTTTGGCAGTGGCAGTACACACTGCAAAATGCTCTGCCATTATCTGGAAGTGTGGCTTCAAAGTTGTCTGGAGACACCACTGCTACTACAGGAAAGTGATTGCATTTATCAGAAATCCTCGTGATGACTTCCCATATTTCTGTAAAACAAATGAAGTGGCTAATAAGAGTCCAGAATGGTAGCTATGATCTTTTCTTGTTCTCCTCGATTGTGTGTCATGCTCTGGCTCTCACTGCCTGAAAGGCTGTGAGGTTTTGTGCTGTTGAGTGGCACTTAAAATGCTGTAGAGCCACATGCATGCGCCAGACTGCTGAGTGGTACCCATCGGTCCACCACTAAGAAGCGACTTTGGGATGGATAGGTCAGCAGCATGATGAATCATCTGTGCGATGTGATCAGCCCATTCCTGAATGCTGGCTTGGTGTTAAAACAGGGGCCAGTTTGCTCTGCTGATCATCCATCTCGGTAGCATCCTATCTAGGATTGCTCCAACTGATATGTGGATCCAGGGTGGGAAGTGGTTACTGGAATGAAGGTCATCAGTAACTTCACTGAGCAGAATCTGCAAGGGCTAGAGAGCAGAGGTCTATGGCTGAGGATGACCCTGTAGTAGTGATGAAATGAAGAGGGTTGCCCATTTTGAGGATGCACAGCTCATGAGACATCTTAAGGCTCTCTAAAACTCGACTCCTGGGGCAACTGCAGTTTGAGCACCATATGGGCACTGAAGTCTCCCAGGAGGAGGAATGTTTGAAGGATTTGTTCTATAAGATCTGCGAGAGCCTAAGAAATTATAACCTCTTTTAGTGGCAAAAAAAGAGAGCATATAGTGATTCTCTGATCCACATAAATTTCAACTGCAACTGCTTACAGACCTGTAACCAAGGATAGACCAGAGGAGTGGTGTGTATTGTTGAAAAAACTCAGCTCCCCTGCTCATGGCCCTTTCCCCAGTCAATTCATCCTACCAATGGAGGCTATAGCCTTGTTACACAGGGAAATCAGTAAGTATAAAATATGGAGGACATTACTGTGCTATGAGTTTCAGTTCCTCCTCATGCCTCCTTAACCCATTGGTATTCCACTGTAGTATGGGAGTCATTTTTCTTTCATCCTGTCCCTCCACCGGAGCAGGAATCCAATGACAGTTGTAGACTTAGGCCCACTGTCTCTGAAGTGGAATCATTAGAATTGTCAGACAGAACGAGATTTACAGTGTCCGACACTGGCCTGTTTACTAGAGTCTGCTTGCTGAGGTTTGGAAGCCCTACAATGTTAATAACCATGGCCTCTTCTGATGTTTTGGAGGGGTGGGGTGGGGTGGGGTGGGGGCGCTATAGGCTTCATAGTAACACCACCACTGCAACTACAGTTACAAACACAAGTATCAGTGCTAGCACTATTAACCTCCCATCTGTAGAGCGGCAATGGCTTTTTGAGAGTTGAAGCAAAAGAAGAAGTGAAAGTGAGAGGTTGCATTGCTTTATAGATCATCTTTCCTCACCAATTTAAATATGCTTTGCTCTTTTCACCTCCTGGTTGTTTTCACCTTCTGTGACAATCTCTATGCCAAACAGAGTGGTCCCAGAGTGGTTAACACATTTCCAAGGAGACAAACAAATGACTCTTATTGTGGAAAAGCCATACAAAACTTGCAAGTGGCTTCTTCATTACATTCTACGCTTCGATTTAAATTACTTTGTGATTAACGCACTGCAGTGGTGAGGTGCAGTGTTATCAGCATGCAGCCAGCCATGCTTCACAAGGTCCTGCATACAGGAGCATATAACATTGGAGAAAGTATTGCAATTGGCTGGTGGTTGGTTCCTATCATCTGACTCACTGAAGTATCAATTACAAAGTAGTTTTTCCAGGGCTCTCGGGTGTCCAGCCAGATGCTATTGTTGAAGTCCCACGATATTTTGGCAATAACCTTTCCCCCGTTATCAGGTGGTTCTGATGGAATGGTCTGTCTTCTCATTGTCGGTGTTATTTATGTCCATCAGTCGGGCTTCAATTCCCTGCACTGATGGTCTGATTGCGGCTGCTGACATTCCAATTGCGAGTGCTGACACTTCGATTGAGGCTGGCAACAATCTGTTTGCAGGTGCCGTCCCCGGCATCGCACCAGGTGGTGGAAGATGCAGAATCCCATGGAGTGCCCCCGGTGGCCGTTGTGGAAGGATCTTGTGTCCGCTTGAGGCGTGACTTCTTGATGAAGCTAAATAATGGTTTTCATGCTTGCTGAGTTGAAAACCTGTGTCTTGTTTATGAGATTGTCCGTTACACAAATTTCAATGGCCTCCTTGAAGATGCTGTTCCAGTAGAAGCTGGTAGGAGTAAGAATCTTGGTCTCTTCATATTTCGTGTTGTGTCCAGTTTCCAAGCAGTGTTCTGCCAGTGCCGACTTGTTGGGCGCGTATGGTGTTGGTGTTCTTTGCAGCGGTCTTTGACTATTCGGATTGTTTGACCAATGTAGGATTTGCCGCAACCACATGGAATATTATATATGCCCGCTTTCTAGAGGCCAAATCCATCTTCCACTGTCCCCAGTAAGGTGCGTATCTTGGACAGTGGTCAGAAGACCGTGGCAATTTTGTGTTGTTTTAGCAGTCTCCCAATTTTTGATGTCATGTTGCCTGCATACAGTAGAAAGGCAAGGCCTAGTTCCTCATCTCTAGACTGTTCTGCATCTGGGTTTCTGCTGTGTTTCTGTCGACTGAGGGCTGTCTGTATCTGTCAATTGCTGTGCCCATTCTTTTAGGTGTTTGAGTTCTTTGTGCAGATTTTGTTTGTCGGATACCGAGTATACCCTGTGAACCAGTGTGTTGAGCATCCCATTGAGTTGTGCAGGATTATGGCAACTCGAGGCATGTAAATATAAGTCCATATGTGTAGGCTTGCGGTACACGCTATGAACCAGTGTGCCTTTTGATCTCCACTCTACAAGTACATCAAGAAAGGATAATTTACCTTCCTTCTCAGTTTCCACGGTGAACTGTATGTTGTCGTGGACGGAATTTAAATGTTCTAGAAACGTCTGTAGATGATCAGGTCCATGGGGCCAGATGGCAAACGTGCCATCCATGTATCAGAAAGAACACACCGGTTTCCATTCAGTCGCTTGTAGTGCCTCCTCTCTAAAACTCTCCATAAATAAGTTGGCTACTACTGGTGAGAGAGGGCTCCCCATAGCCACATCGTCAGTGTGCTTGTAGTATTGGCCGTTGAAGATGAAGTAGGTGGATGTAAGTACGTGGCTGAAAAGTTGTGTCATCTCAGGACCAAATTTCTCGCTTATAAGGTGGATCAAATCTTCTAGCAGGACCCGTGTGAAAAGTGACATGACATCAAAGTTCACCATGATGTCTGTTTCTCGTAGGGTCAGCTCCTTAAGATGACGACTGAAGTCTGTTGAGGTCCGAATATAGCGTTCGCACTTTCCCACATATGGTCTGAGCAGGCTTGCCAGGCCTGAAGTGCCACTCTTTCTTCCAGTGAGACGTTGCTGGTAGTCGATTTTGCCTTGGAGAGAAGCCGACATAGTTTCCCTCCTGACTTCTTCAGCCTTGTCCTCAGTTAATCCCTGGACCGCCTGTTCCACTGCAGAAATTATCTCAGTGGAGGGGAGGTGAGCTGGTGTCAGTGCAAAATTCGGGCCCTCAGAGAAGACAAAGAGACTGTCGTCCTGTCTGCCGACAAAGGAAATACCATAGTCGTTCTGAACAGACAGGACTATGAACAGAAGATGCTTAAATTACTTAACAACCCGGCATACTGACAAGGGAAACACCACAGTCATTCTGAACAGACAGGACTATGAACAGAAGATGCTTCAATTGCCTAAAAACTCGGCATACTGAAAGATCTAGACGGACCCGACCAACAGGATACAACTAAGCACTGCCACCCTAATGAAAAATGGCGCAATTAAGGAGAAGGATATCAAGAGACTTCAACAGTGCACCACAGTAGCTCTGAGAATATATGGCCTCCCTAACACACATAAGGAAGGGATGCATCCCACTGTCAGCAACTTAGGGGTGCCCACGAACCCTCTTGCACAACACCTGGCAGGCCTGCTCGGACCATATGTGGCAAAGTGCGAAGACCATATTTGGAACTCAACGGACTTCATTCACTGTCTTAAGGAGCTGTCCCTAGGAGAAACTGACATCATGGTCAGCTTTGATGTCATGTCACTTTTCACACAGGTCCCAACAGAAGATTTGATCAGTGAGAAATTTGGTCCCAAGTTGACACAACTTTCCAGGCACGTACTTACATCCACCTACTTCGTTTTCAACGACCAATACTATGAGCACACTGATGGTGTGACTATGGGGAGCCCTCTCTCAACAGTGGTAGTCAACTTATTTATGGAGAGTTTTGAAGAGGAGGCACTACAAGCAGCCGAACGGAAACCAGCGTTTTTTTTTCCAATAGGTGGATGACACGTCTGTCATCTGGCCCCTTGGACCTGATCATCTACAGACTTTTTTAGAACATCTAAATTTTGTCCACGACAACATACCGTTCACCAGAGAAATCGAGAAGGAAGGGAAATAACCCTTTCCTGATGTAATTGTAGAGTGGAGATCAAATGGCACACTGAGTAATAGCATGAACCGCAAGCCTACACATACGGACTTACATTTACGTGCTTCGAGTTGCCACCATCCTGCACAGCTCAACAAGATGCTCAACATACTGGTTCACAGGGTATACTCGATATCTGAAAAAAACAACCTCAGACACCTGTAAAATGTGTTCTACAAGAACGGGTACAGCGAGCAACAGACACGGACAGTCCTCAAACGACAGAAACACAGCAGAAAGCCAGATGCAGAACAGTCTAAAGATGAGGAACCAGGCCTTGCCTTTCTATTGTATGCAGGCAACGTGACATTAAAAATTGGGAGACTGCTAAAACAACACAAAACTGACATGGGCTTCTGGCCACCATCCAAGATACGCACTTTACTGGGGACAGTGAAAGACGGATTTAGCCCGCAGGCGTATATAATATTTCATGTGGTTGTGGCAAATCCTACACCAGTCAAACAATACGATAAGTTGAAGACCGCTGCAAAGAACACCAACGCCACATGTGCCTAGGGCAGCCCAACAAACCGGCATTGCCAGAACACTGCTTGTAAACTGTACACAACGGAAAATATGAAGAGACCAAGGTTCTGGCCCCTACCAGCTTCTACTGAGACAGCATCTTTAAGGAGACCATTGAATTTCACACAACGGACAATCTCATAAGCCGAGACACAGGTTTTCAACTCAGCAAGGCATGGAAACCATTACTTAGCTCCATCAAGGAGTCATGTCTCAAGCAGACACAATCCTTCCATGACAACCGCCGAGGACACTCCATGGGAGTGGGAGCATCTTCCACCACCTGTCGCAATGCCGGGGACGGCGCAGACCTGGGTTTGCACCAGCAACCGGATTGTCAGCAGCCACTATCGAAGCATCGGCGTTCGCAATCCGAATGTCAGTGGCCACAATTGGTGCAGGGCGTCGAAGCCCGACTGATGGACATATATAACACCGACAATGAGTAGACAGACCATTCCAACAGAAATACCTGATGATGGCGGAAAGGTTATTTGCCGAAATATCATGGGACTTCAATGATCACATCCAGCAGGACACCTGAGAGCCCTGGAAACAACACTTACGCTGGGAAAGCCTCCAAACACATAATCACAAAGTAATTTTAATTGTAATATCAAGTGGTGTGCACAGAGCACTGGCATTTAAGACAGTGCATTGAGGTGAGTATAAAAGGCCTCACATAGGAACGAATTAAACCTGCCTCACTATGCTCTGGAAGCAGTGTGCTACTGAAAGTATGAATAAAGGCATCCGATTTCACCAGTTCACCATCTACCCCTTTCATCACATTTTGCATGTCAACACACTTCCTTGAGCCCACTCATCTTTCTGTTCTTCTGTGGGGATATCTATAATATCCCAGCATGATACAACACTTTTGTTATAGTTCAAGGTGTTGTGGAGCTCTGTTACAATAGCATATTCCCTCAGGCATTTAGCTGCCTGTAAGTTCATTGCTTGTTAGGAACTAGATGTTTAAACCAACAGCATCCCATTCCTCAATCACTTTATACATTTCAATGTGCCAACAATGCCTCTAAACCCTTTTGAATGTAGAAATAGGACACTTTCGGAAGAACTGCCCTCTTTTCTTTTCACTATTAAGGGGGGGTTCAAAGGGCTCTGAGCACTATGGGACTCAACAGCTGTGGTCATAAGTCCCCTAGAACTTAGAACTACTTAAACCTAACTAACCTAAGGACAGCACACAACACCCAGCCATCACGAGGCAGAGAAAATCCCTGACCCCGCCGGGAATCGAACCCGGGAACCCGGGCGTGGGAAGCGAGAACGCTACCGCACGACCACGAGATGCGGGCTTTTCACTATTAAAAACATATTCTCTCTAGCAGCTTATGTTCAATTATTATAAACTGTAGTATTTGGAATAATTCCTGTGTCACTAGAACTGATACATGAGCCATCTTTTTGGGTTGGGTGTTGATACTCACCAGCAGTACACTCATTCTAATTGGAAGTGGTTTGGAAATGGTCAAAGGTTCCACCTCAGTCCCACAAGTAGCTAGGGAAATAGGGTCCATCCAGACACAGCCCTGCTTGCCTGGGTAAGCCTCATACAACTGAGCTGCACCAGGTTTCCCACTGACAACTGTTCTGCTCCCATAGATACACATCTCATTGCATGCAGCACACATTGAGACTTTTTAAGAGGTTTTACCATCCTCACGATGTGGTGGGCAGGAAGTCGAAATCACCATTCCCTATGACACACAGTGTTCCACCATGCCCAGAGCTTATGGTTAGAGAGGACAGGCAGCATCTAACAGCCCCTAGCTTGGGAAACCTGCATTCACCAAGTATGTTCCCAGCAAACGAAGGCTGAGATGAATTTAGAATGATCGGATGGGGGGAGGGGGCTTTATCAAAAATGCCACGAACATGGTGAGCATTAGTCTCCCACTCCCCCTCCTTCCTCCCTCTGCACCAAGACTTCCTGTGATAGTCATGCCCAAATCTACACCTGGAATAGAAAAAGCAGCACTTTTAGTCTGTGTGGTGGTTTTAAGGTAATGATAAACACAAAAGATGAAACTTATCCCCTACTGGCCCCAGATGAGCACTGAAAAATTAGACCATGGCACCTATTTCAGTGAAACTGATCTTGCATAGGCATATTTTCAAATTGCCTTAGATCCATCATCATAAGCTTACCTAGTTCTCAATACGCAATATTGCCTCTACAATTATAATCAATTGCTCTTTTAGAGTCTTATCAGCCTGTTCCACATTCCAACATTTTAAGGATCAGTTGATAAAAGGTATTGCAAACTGTGCCACACAGCTTGATGATAACTGTTTGAAGTGGTGACTTCCACTTTCCACCTTCATGTCGTTGAGCTCTTCTTCCAGAGGCTGGCAGAGAAAGGACTCAAATGCATCCTGCACAAGTGTTCTTTTACACAACTGTCCTTGACATATTTAGGGTTCAAACTCTAGGGCAATGGACTTGAACTGACAGAAGTTTATGTTGTGTCAATCAACAACATGCAGCCACCCACAAATGTAAAAGCCAAGTGGTTCTGTGTAACAAACTATATAAAGTCTTCTGGGTTGTTAGGCAACATTGTATTTCTTCAGACAACATTTCAACCCCTCTGCTGGGATTTTCTTCAGGGTACTGTGCTGTCCACTGTAGACTGGACACCACAATATTCTGAAGATCCCAGCAGAAGGGTCAAAACATTGATTGATTGAGGAAATATGATGTGGCCTAAGAACCCAGAAGATTCAGTGAGAACAGCCACAAGAGCCTGCAACTTACATAAATTATAATGGCAACTTCATTGCAAACCTAGCAGAACTCTCTCACCCACTGAACCAGCTAGGATGCCAAGTCAAACATTTCAAATGGCCACCTCACTGTCAACACATTCTGCTGGCTTTCAAAAATTGTTTTAAATGGGCACTGTGATTGACAAAATATTTTCCTGGTCTCTCGCTGGTAGCAGCAACTGATGCCTCCCCACACATTAAAGACACAGCCCTATCCCAATGGCAGAGAGCATATGATTGCATATGCTTCTAAGACCTTAACCGCCATCCAGCAACACTACTCAGAAACTGAAAGGGAGTCCCTAGCTATCATATAAGCAGTTCATAAATTTAAATTATTTCTTTATAGATGCAAATTTCATCTTGTCATGGACCATTGCTCACTATCTCTGTCAATAAATATTGCTTACCAGACCGAACTGCCCATCACCTCTTGTGCTAAGTGCCGTATTTGTCTAGTTTTCATTATTCTATAAACTACCAGGCAGCGACGTTACACACTAATGTAGATGTGGTGTCCTGATTTCCGATGGGATCAGACCCAGTTCTGACAAGCACAAATTGGTGCGTTTCCAGCTTGATTCAACTATTTCAGCTTTCCCCCTAACATTACGCGACACAGCGGATGCCACCTGCAAGGAATTGACATTTCACCACCTCTCACTTTGTGCAACACGAGTGCCCTGACACATCTGATTTTCACTCGTACTGGCCAAAGTAATGTCATCTGCATCTAAATCAAAGGGTTCTATTCTGGGCCTTGGATGATGGCCACTGCCACGTCACAATTCTGCCCTCTATGGCTGGCGACATTCCATTTGTCGGGCCCATCAAGCTGTGCGTTCCCAGTGTCTCTCTCCCTGGCTCATTTTTGGCCTCCATGTGGTTAGTTGTGACTGATTTCTTGTCTCACTTTTCTCTTGTATTCTGCATGTCCCTCATCACTTTTGCTGTTATTGCTGCCTTGGAAAAAACTTTGCTCTTGTGGCACCCTGCATACTTTGGTTCCACACAATGGGGCGACATCCACCTCTCATGACTTTTGAATGTTTTTATGCCTGTAATGGGACTTAACACCTTTGTACTGTGCCTGTTCATCCACTATCCAATACTTGTACAGAAAGCTTTATCTGCACCTTCAAAACCCAGCTTCACAACGAAGTGATGTCCAACACTGCACCCAATTCTCTTTGTAGTTTTGTGGCAACCCGACTGAAGGCCACAGGCTGGTGGTGAGGTTCAGAGCACTCACTGCACTCTTCGAAATACTGGCCTCCTGCCAGGGCACATTGTCACCACAGTCTTCCACTTTTGGGTAGGTGCACTGGTGTGGGAGAGCAAATTCAGACATCACCCAAGGTGGATCCACAGGATGATCTTCAACCACCATACATCCATGATGTATACCATGGTCTCTGCCACCCTCTTCCACAGCCCACCCATTTGTTTTTCCACTGCCAGCATATCGTCTAACTTGCACTGAGCCTTGTCCTTCTGCAGTGACATCCAGGGACACTGATCTGCTGCCCTTCCCAGTTGTGGCTTTGCCAGACTACCAGCTTCTTCTCCCCCAGCAGTTGCTGCTGGGAAGAGGGAATACAAGACAGCCCAGGGCCTGAGGCTGTTGTAATTCGATCACTGGTGTGGGCTGATCAATCTATCAATTAAATTTACAGAGCTTACTTCTGGACTTTGTATAGTGCATGAACTGGACTCTGACTAGAATACTTACTCAAAATAGCTTGCACTGCTCCGACAAGTGTACTGTAGTATCCGTTAGTTTTGAGTGTAGCTTACTTTTACAAAAATTTTTATCTCTAATCATTGCGCTTCCTATAATAGGTGTTTATTAGTCTGTGTGCAGCATCCCCATTACCCTCTTTCAATTTCATCATCCCTATACATCTTCTACATCCATTCTATGGCTTTTATAAATTTCTGGTGACTTATTTGGTTGCTGTTCACTTTCAACATTTTGGATATTTCTTTATTAACTCTAATATCTCAGCTATTATCCATGGCCAGCTCTTTTCTACCTTTTTCAATTCTAGTACCTCTTCTGCTATATTTAGTACACTTCTTTTTAATGCCATTCCGTCAGTTTCCCACACTAATAGCCACCTTGAAGAGTCTTACTTCTGTTCTCATGTACCCTTCCAAGGCAATCTTTGTTTTTAATTTTTGCCAACTTGTCAAACTCCTTCTAATCCAACTGCTTTAAACTTCTTGAATGTCAACTGGAACTTCATTAATATTCAGTTACGTTCATTATCAAAATAAACATCTGGATAACTTTGGATGCCTTTAATTTTCTAGTCTATCTGATATCTTCGTTAATCTCAAAACCTCTTCCACATATATTCCCTTCTCAACAGTTCCACATTAGGTATTAGTTAATTTTCTGCTTAAGAGTCCTAACTGGAACAGTTTTATACAAGATAGCAATATGTAGGCCAGATTTTATTAAGGACATGACAACAACTTCTTCGTCGACCTAAGGGGAGAACGGTTTGAGGCTGAAAAAAAAGCAAATCTAATATACAGCATTTGTAGGTTTACAGAACTCTTTTGACAATGTTGATTGGACTACACATGATTAAATATTGAAGGTAGTAGGGATAAAACACAGCGGGTAAAAGGTTATTTACGATACGTATAGAAACCAGACTGCAGTTCTAACAGTTGAAGGACATGTAAGGAAAGCAGTGGCTGAGAAGGGAGGAACAGTGTTTCAGCCTATCCCTGTTATTCAATCTGTACGTTGAGCAAGCAGTAACAGAAACCAAGGAGAAATCTAGATAGGAAATTAAAGTTCAAGCAGTCTGAATAAAAACTTTGAGATTTGGCAATGGCATTATAATTCTGTCAGACAGCAAAGGACTTGGAGGAGTAGTTGAATGGAATGGACAGTCTTCAAAGCAGGGAATAAGATGAGCATTAATAAAAGCAAAATAAGGGCAATGGGATATAGTTGAATTAAATCAGGTGATGCTGAGGAATGAAATTATGAGATGAGACACTAAAAGTAGTAGATGAATTTTGAAATCTGGGCAGTAAAATAACTGATGGTAGCTGAAGTAGAGGGGATATAAAATGAAGACTGGCAATGGTGAGAAAAGTATTTCTGAAGAAGAGAAATTTGTTAACATAGGATAAAGATCTAAGTGTTAAAAAGTCTTTTATGGAGGTATTTATCTGAAGTGTAGTCTTGTACAGAATGGATGATAAGCATTGAAGATGGGAACAGAAGCTTTTGAAATATGGTGCTATAGAAGCAAGGTGAAGATTAGATGAGTGACTCAAGTAACTAATGAGCAGGCACTGAAATGGATCATGGACAAAAGATATTTGTGCCATAACGTGACAAAAGGAGGGATCTGTTGACTAGGACACATCCTGAGACCTGAAGGAATCATCAATTTGTTAATGGAGTTAAGTTTTAGGGGTAAAATTTGTAGGAGATAAAGACTTTAATGAAGCATGAAGATTCAAATGGATGTAGGTTCCAGTAGTTATTTGGAGATGAAGAGGCTTGCACAGCATAACATTGCCTGGAGAGCTGCTTCAAACCAGTCTTAACAACTGTAGTTCTCATACAGATAAGGGTTTAAAACACTTCCAAAGCACTTTTAAACTTCCCCTCTCAGTGTATACTCTCATTGTTGGTGGCATCTGTACTGATGGGAATGAAAAGTGTTACACCATGGAGCACCAGTTCAATATTTAATAAGCTTTGTGAAGATGTTCACCATACAAAAGCTATCAAGTGACTGAACTTTCATTCTGTTCAGAATTTATATCCATAATCAATGTCAAGTGTGACCCCAATGAGCACGAGTATACTCTTGTATTCATTATGCATGGAAGTAAACAGTCTCTAAATGTCATGTAGAAGAATTTCTTGGCATGCCTGAAAAACATGGTGTCAGTTCATGAAGACTGCAGGCCAGAAGGTGGTATATGTCTTCTCATCACTTCCCAGACGTGCTCTATGGGGGACAAACCAGGGGACCAGACTTGCATTCAAGGATATCTACATTTGTCAACACATTTGTGGCGTGAACTGCAGTGTGTGGTCTTGCATTATTCTGCTGGAATATACCATTTGGTACCCTAGTCATGAAGCATATGACAAGAGTGTTTACTATTCTGGGCACATACTGTCACGCATCTGGTCTCCTTTCAACAATTACTAAATCAATATTGCTGTCATAAACAATAACTCCCCACACCATGATTCTCCAGAGATTGGAGGCATGTGGAACCTTTCACCAGCTCATTTACAGACACATTTGCACCACTCTTACTGATACATGCTGAAGTGAGACTCATCACTGAACATCAAAGAATGTCGTTAAATGTCACAAGTGACTGACTCTACACCATGCAAGTCTTTTGTTGTTTGCAAAATGGTTCCAGTGGTGAATGACGCACTTGAGATCTTAATCCAGATTCCAGTAATCTGTTCCTGAAGGTTTGAAGTTATGAGCTTCCTGGGACCTCTACCTGGGTTTCCACTATTGTCATGTCTATTTGTAGGAGCTAGTTTATAAGTCCTACAATCTGCTAGTGGTGTAGTCTTTCTGGAAGGACCAATGCCTATCTACTCTTCTTGGCAGACACTTGGCCTGGGAACATCTCGTCACCACTCATTTTACAGTCATTGTACAACAGCCTGTGTGATTTATCAGTATGATGCTGCTATGTCTCTCAGGCCAATGATTTGAACTTTCTCAATGCCGAAAAGATGGCAATATGTTGCACATGCCCATCCTCTGGGGTAGTTGTGTTGCGATCTCCACCTGAAAAATCCCAGTAATATTAGACATACACTCAACAGCCACCATGTACTAACATTATTCTTCATCAGTGGAAAAAGTGTGTTTGAGCACTGAAAATGCGCTCGCATAAGGATGTTACTTTAATTCTTTAATTGATATATCCCACAGGCATGGAAATATTAGAGTATAAGTTTGTAATTAGTTGTCGAGGTGTTCATGGAGTCATCGTATATTGTGAGAGGAGATTGAAGTAAAATCTCTTCACCACTAATAAAACATTCTCGGATTTCAAGCAGCGTGAAGTGGTTTACTGCCCACGAGCTTTCAGCAGAGATCTCCTCTGCCACTGTCAAGTGGATGACTGTTGTGTGGTTGTCATTGCCATGCTTATATAGTCGTCGTCACTCGTGATGTCACTGGTGCTCGGTCCCGCACCATATATGGTAATGTTTTGGCCATGTGACTGCCGGGCCAGGTTCAACTCCCTCAACACCGGATTCCATGCTGTACTCATGTGCAATCCAACGTCTCCATGGAAGGTTGTGTCAGAAATTATAATAACAATACAACAATACAATACAGTTTATCACGCTATCCCAGAAGCCATTAGCCCGTTTAATAATACATGTCACATCGAATGCAATTCGGTGTCCGTTTTCCAAAGGATGTTCTGCTACAGCTGACTTTTCAGGACAGCGCAGACGGTAACACCTTTCTTGTCCTATGTGGCGCTGTTCAATAGTGTGAACAGTCTGGCCAACATAGAGCTGCCCACATCCACACGGTATCTTGTAAATTCCTGGTGTTCTGAGGCCTACATCATCTTTCACAGATTTCGTTAGTTGCCAGAGGCCTGAAGATTGTGTCTATTTTATGCCTCTTCAGGAGTCGACTAATCTTCCCTGTTGTCGAACCACAAAACGATAAGAATGCAAACTGCTTGGTGTCTTCTTCCTTTGAGGCTTGGATGACACTGCTTGTGAGATCTGTTTGTTGTTGCGCTTTCCTTAAAAACTTTGCATAAGTGGCTCAATTCTCTCGGTAAGTTATGTGCGTCTGAGAAGGTTTCAGCTCAATGTACTAAGGTCCTCAGAACTGACTGTTTCTGTTCTGTGCTGGGTGATGGAAGCTGGTGGCGTGCAGATACTGATGCGTGTGGGTGGGTTTGCGGTAAACGCTATGACCTAGAGATCCATTGGGTTTAAGACGGACAAGCACGGCAGGAAACCCTCCTTCTCTACTTCCATTGTGAAGTTGATGTGGTTGTGGATGCTGTTGAGGTGCTCCAGGAACTCTTCTAACTTTCCTTGACCATGTGGCCAAATGACGAAGGTATCGTAGACATAGCAATAAAATCGCTGGAAGAGACTACTATTAAGAACCTCTTCCCCAAGGCACCAAGACTGCCCACGTTCTATGGTCTGCCGAAGGTGCATAAGGACACACCGTTGAGGCCGATAGTGAATACCATTGGATCGCTGACCTATAAACCTGCCAAACATCTGGCCAGACTCCTCTCTACGCAAGGTGGACACCATTGTCATCAATCGGATTAAAGGTCTGCAACTTGCTGAAGGGGATATTACGGTTAGCTTTGATTTGGTTTCTTTATTCATGTGTTTCCCTATCACAGACTCTATTGACTTGTTGTCCCAGCTCTTTGACGACACCATCGTGGATTTATTTAAGCACACTCTGACATTATCATATTTCTTACATGATGAAATATATTTTAACCAAACTGACGGCGTGGCGATGGGAGGTCCATTAGCTCCAGTAGTAGCCAACCTCTTTAAGGAGCATTTCGAAGGCATCGCCTTGGACATGGCTCCTGCAAAGCCAAGCTGTTTTTATCACTACATCGATGATACCTTCTTCATTTGGCCACATGAACAAGGAAAGTTAGAAGAGTTCCTGGAGCACCTCAACAGCATCCACGACCACATCAGCTTCACAATGGAAGTAGAGAAGGAGGGTTCCCTGCCGTTCTTGGACGTGCTTGTCTGTCGTAAACCCAATGGATCTCTAGGTCATATCATTTACCGCAAACCCACCCACACAGATCAGTATTTGCACGCCACCAGCTTCCATCACCTAGCACAGAACAGAAACAGTCAGTTTTGAGGACCTCAGTACATCGAGCTGAAACTGTCTCAGACGCTGAAAACTTGCCAAGAGAATTGAGCCACTTACGTAAAGTTTTTAAGGAAAATGGTTACAACAACAAACAGAGCTCACAAGCAGTGTCATCCAAGCCTCAAAGAAATAAGACCTCTGAAGAAGACACCAAGCAGGTTGCATTCTTACCGTTTTGTGGTTCAACAAAAGGGAAGATTAGTCTCGAAGAGACATAAAATAGACACAATCTTCAGGCCTCGGGCGAAGATCCACCAACTAATGAAATCTGTGAAAGACAATGTAGGCCTCTGAACACCAGGAATTTACAAGATACCGTGTGGGTGTGGGCAGTTCTATGTCAGCCAGACTGTTCGCACTATTGAACAGTGCCACATAGAACATGAAAGGTGTTACCATCTCCGCTATCCTGAAAAGTCAGCTGCAGCAGAATACGTTCTGGAAAACGGACACAGAATTGCATTCGATGAGACGTCTATTATTAAACGGACTAATGGCTTCTGGGGTAGCATGATGAGGCCATAGAATTAGAATTTCTGACACCACCTTCAATAGCAACGATGGATTGCACCTGAGTACAGCGTAGGATCCGGTGTTGAGGGAGTTGAAGGGGGCCCGGCGGTCGCGCGGCCAAAACATTACCATATATGGCGTGGGACCGAGCACCAGTGACATCGCAAGCGACAGCGCAGCTATATAAGCACGGCAACAACAACCACACGACAAGTAATCCACTTGACAATGACAGAGGAGATTTCTGCCAAAAGCTCGTGGGCCGTAAACCACTTGACGTGGCTTGAATCCCGAGAATGTTTTAATTAATGGATATTGCTGCGAAAGCATGCATTCGTACTTTCCACCACTGTTTGTGCTGTATCCCTCAATGGTGTTTGTAGAACACCATTGACCAGTATGGCAGATGACAGGTATAAGCGTTTATTCCCAGACATCCTCCTAGTTGACTCCCACACTTTTGCTTGTGGTGGCGAAAATTCAATTCCCTTTACTCTCCAATGTGTATGACTTTGGCCTCCACCTTCCAAAAAGTTTTGTAGTTCTGTTCACTTAGTCTATTCTTAAACCTATGTGGTGCCACTTGGCTGTCCCTAATTATGGGCCAATTTGCCTTATTCCACCAAGACAGATTTTTCTTTAGGTACACCAGAAAATATTTGTACTTAGTCATCAGTGGCATGTAACCCCTTCTATACAATTTTACAGGATATAAAAGCTTATGAAATTAGCTTTTGGTTTCTACAAGTTATAATTTCAATACCTCTAAAAGAGGGAACACATTGGCTTTGCTTACCTGGGTTGGTGGAAGTCATTGCAAGCTCGACACGACAACCTGCTAAACTCACCTGCCTACCGTTAACTACACAAATTCATCCCACACCGAGTTCCTACTGGCAACAAAACGTTTGCTGTAAGATAAACGAAACAGGACAGGGAAAAGGTAGGTTAGCCTGTAAATAAGTATGCAACTAGTATGATAAAAACAAGTATACTGTTGAAGCCTTATGGTCTCCAATGAAGTCGGCATAAACAAGTTTCACACATTGCTCAAAGTAATCCAAGGAACCTTTATGGAAGCCAATTCAGAATAATTGTCTTCCCACCATATTTTCTGAGAACTCACAAAACCCATGAAAAATTAATCACACAAGCAAAAGTTAAGTACTTGCTTCAACAGATTCCTGTTAAAATATTCCTACCACGTGAGACTTTACTCATAAAATGCCTGGTACTGAAACACTGCTTTTGCTTCATATTAATATAGAATTCTCCACTTTTTTTACAGATGGATTCGCAACTAGATAGCCATCAGTGAATGTCTATAGAGCACAGAAAAATTCGCACAACAAGCTAGTGAATGTCATCGTGAAAGACGAAGAGATGTTCACAATACCAAAAGTCACTTCCTATGCAATTTGACATATTTCGCTTGTTAAAGACAACCAAAGTTCTGTCATACTTTTCTACACCTCTCAGAACGAAGCACCAAAAGCAACATGGTCTGCTCTCACTTGACCCTCAAGACTATCTATTCTGAACAAGTGGCTAGCTCTGTAAGTAAACTTTCTACCATACGTCAGTTTTCTTATGTAACACAATATAATCCATTTTACAAGTACAAAATGTGACAAACGCTTATTCTCAATCAAATCAATCATTATGAAGATTGTATTATGTCTGCTTGTCTTTCAAATATTACAATTCTTGAGGAATTATTCTTTAAGCTCCCCACTTCACTTCATGGAAATGGACGTGTTCACTCCTCCCAACCCAGGGGTTTTCCTTTACTTAACACTTTTGCTGCGGCTGACGCTTATAAGCGTCACAAGAAGCCACGAGCCAGTGTGGCTGATGCTTATAAGCATCCGCACTCACTGGCGGATTACTCAGTCTAGTTGCAGCGTCTAAGCTAGCATCAAAGCATATTGTTCATAATGGTGGCTAATGAACCGACACCTGGTCCTTCCAATGTGAAAAGGAGCAGTAAAAGTGTTAAATTGACAGAGGAACAGTTACTTAGTGTACTAAACGACAGTGATTTTCTGTGTAGTGAGGACGAGGCATACCACGGAGATTGTCGTTTAGAGGCTGCAGAAGAATTTCAGAGTGACGATAGCGTGGAAGCACAGCTTTCGAATCTGTTTCGTGACAGCTCGGCTAGTAAATTGACGACCTCTATTAGAGCCAATCTTAAAAATGTGCATTTGAAGTAAAAATTTCAAATGAATCCAGTTTCCTTTCCCCTTTTTTTCCTTCATAAGAATTTGTGTTTTGGAACCAAAATTTTTCCTGAATGCGGTGGATTTGTTGCTTGTTTGAATTGTATTTTTTGTTACATTATCAACAAATCACGAACATTTGAATGATGCTTGTGACCCCTATAGATGTCAGACAGCAATCAGACTTTACAACATGACCACAATACAGTCGAAGCTTATTTGAAGTAATGCATCTAAGGCGTCATCATTAAGTCAGTATAGAACATGATCCTACAGATCTTACAAGGTCCTGACATTAGCCTGTAGCTCAGGTGTGCTTAGGAGCATCGGCTCCGAGCGGTACCTGCCGTTTTAGAATGTTACCGGCCCGCACTCGCACGTTGCCGGGCCGCACTGGAGAGTTGCGCGCCAGCACCAATGCCGCAGCGAAAGTGTTAAACTGCATCTTACTTCTCTCTAAACTGGAAGTGTGTACACACACACACACACACACACAAAAAGGTGTGTTCAAGGTTCAAGGATCCACAGTAGCACCTCCATGTGGAACCTCTTCCTGCTCTCTCAGCAACTTATGGCACCCTGTCCACCACAGCCTCTGCCCACTGGAATATTCTGCCTCATTACCCTTCAGAACAATGGGAAACATGGCTCCTGTGGTCATCTATGAATTTTGCCACTTCACTACTTTTAAAATTAAATAGCATCCAAACCATTGGTCTGAATACGATGTTGATAGCAACACCAAACACACAATTATCAGCTGCATGTTATCAAACACAAGAAACAATTATTTCCTTAACTAATCCCAAACTATTGACACCTGGGAAGTGAAACATCACTGCCACACCTCAGGCATGACAGATCACATTTCCCACTGGTTGTTTTCTCTTGTACACATGTATTATGTTCCCCAATCATTGATGCTGAAAACACTGCATAATATTTCGGACATACAGACGGACTTTCAAAAGTATGTACTCAGCTTTTATGCATTCAGGCAGCACAGATGAAGTGAGTTATTCTCCAGCAGTGTATGAACATAACTAGATTTCATTGGCTTTATCATTAAAGTACAATTGTGTAAACTTATAATTTATGCAAGAACACCAGTAATTTGTCCTACATCCTTTTCTACCGGTATGTAAAGTGGAGACATTTTCAGGAACACAGCTCCTTCTCCCTTTATTTGTTTGCATGATTGCACAATAAGTTTCCTTCCCAAACTGACGTATTTGTCCAAGGGCTTCTGTTACATAACTGACACTTAAGTTCCACATAAATAAAAAGATCATGGCACCACTCTACTTGAAAGGATCTTGCAGGAATATCAGTCCAAGTATAAACAGGAAAAGTGACACTTGGTGCCTCAGACATACTATTAGCAAGATACAGTGACTTGTATCAAATGTTATGTTAACACACACACACACACACACACACACACACACACACACACACACACACACACACACACACACACACACACACACACCCAAATGAAAGCGTTGGTATGTTGATAAGAGACAATAAAAAACACACACACACACAAATTTCAAGCTTTTGCAACCCACGGTTGCTTCATCAGGAAAGAGGGAAGGAGAGGGAAAGATGAAAGGATGTGGGTTTTAAGGGAGAGGGTAAGGAGTCATTCCAATCCCGGGAGTGGAAAGACTTACATTACCATATACAGACAAGCAGACATTGTAAAGGCAAAGAGTTTGAGCAGAGATGTCAGTCGAGGTGGAAGTACAGAGGCAAAGATGTTACTGAGTGACAAGTGATGTACGAGGGGCGGCAACCTGAAATTACCGGAGATTGGGGCCAGGTGGGTAACGGGAAGATAGGATATATTGAAGAGCAAGTTCCCATCCCCAGAGTTCTGATAGGTTGGTGTTAGTGGGAAGTATCCAGATAACCCGGACGGTGTAACACTGTGCCAAGATGTGCTGGCCGTGCACCAAGGCATGTTTAGCCACAGGGTGATCCTCATTACCAACAAACACTGTCTGCCTGTGTCCATTCATGTGAATGGACAGTTTGTTGCTGGTCATTCCCACATAGAACGCTTCACAGTGTAGGCATGTCAGTTGGTAAATCACGTGGGTGCTTTCACATGTGGCTCTGCCTTTGATCGTGTACAACTTCCGGGTTACAGGAATGGAGTAGGTGGTGGTGGGAGGGTGCATGGGACAGGTCTTACACCGGGGGCGGTTACAAGGGTGGGAGCCAGGGGGTAGGGAAGGTGGTTTGGGAATTTCATAGGGATGAACCAAGAGGTTACGAAGGTTAGGTGGATGACGTCCAGGGCCTCGCTGCGATGGAGCACTTCCTTTCATGCCAATCACCTGCTACCCTACCTAAAACCTCTTTCCTCATTACCTTAGCCAGCTTATCCTGACTCACAACTACTTCACTTTTGAAGGCCAGACATACCAACACACGAAGGGAACAGCCATGGATACCAGGATGGCCCCCTTGTACGCCAACCAATTTATGGGTCGCTTAGAGGAAGCCTTCTTGGTTACCCAAGCCTGCCAACCCAAAGTTTGGTACAGATTTATTGATGACATCTTTATGATCTGGACTCACAGTGAAGAAAAATTCCAGAATTTCCTCTCCAACCTCAACTCCTTTGGTTCCATCAGATTCACCTGGTTCTACTCCAAATCCCATGCCACTTTCCTTGACATTGACCTCCATCTGTCCAATGGCAAGCTTCACACATCCGTCCACATCAAACCCACCAACAAGCAACAGTAACTCCATTTTGACAGCTGCCACCCACTCCATATCAAATAGTCGCATCCCTGCAGCTTAGGTCTTCGTGGCAAACGAATCTGCTCCAGTCCTGAATCCCTGAACCATTACACCAATAACCTGAAAACAGCTTTCGCATCCCGCAACTACCCTCCAGACCTGGTACAGAAGCAAATAGCTAGAGCCACTTCCTCATCCCCTCAAACCCAGAACCTCCCAAAGAAGAACCCCAAAAGTGCCCCACTTGTGACAGGATACTTTCCAGGACTGGATCACACTTTGAATGTGGCTCTCCAACAGGGATACGACTTCCTTAAATCCTACCCTGAAATGAGATCCATCCTTCATGAAATCCTCCTCACTCCACCAAGTGTCTTTCCGCCGTCCACCTAACCTTCGTAACCTCTTAGTTCATCCCTATGAAATCCCCAAACTACCTTCCCTACCCTCTGGCTCCTACCCTTGTAACCGCCCCCGGTGTAAGACCTATCCCATGCACCCTCCCACCACCACCTACTCCAGTCCTGTAACCTGGAAGTCGTACACGATCAAAGGCAGAGCCACGTGTGGAAGCACCCACGTGATTTACCAACTGACATGCCTACACTGTGAAGCGTTCTATGTGGGAATGACCAGCAGCAAACTGTCCATTCGCATGAACAGGCACAGGCAGACACTGTTTGTTGGTAATGAGGATCACCCTGTGGCTAAACATGCCTTGGTGCACGGCCAGCACATCTTGGCACAGTGTTACACCATCCGGGTTATCTGGATACTTCCCACTGACACCAACCTATCAGAACTCCGGAGATGGGAACTTGCCCTTCAATATATCCTCTCTTCCGGTTACCCATCTGGCCTCAACCTCCGCTAATTTCAAGTTGCCGCCCCTCGTACATCACTTGTCACTCAACATCATCTTTGCCTCTGTACTTCCGCCTCGACTGACATCTCTGCACAACTCTTTGCCTTTACAATGTCTGCTTGTGTCTGTATCTGTGCGGATGGATATATGTGTGTGTGTGTGTGTGTGTGTGTGTGTGTGTGTGTGTGTGTGTGTGTGTGTGTGTGTGTGTGCGCGCGCGCGCGCGAGGGTATACCTGTCCCTTTTTCCCCTAAGGTAAGTCTTTCCGCTCCCGAGATTGGAATGACGCCTTACCCTCTCCCTTAAAACCTACATCCTTTCGTCTTTCCCTCTCCTTCCCTCTTTCCTGATGAAGCAACTGTAGGTTGTGAAAGCTTGAAATTTGTGTGTGTGTTTTATTTTATTGTCTCCTATCAACATACCAACACTTTCGCTTGGTAAGTTACAGCATCTTCATTTTTATATATTTTTCCCACGTGGAATGTTTCCCTCTATTATATATATAAGATGATGTGACTTACCAAACAAAAGTGCTGGCTTGTTGGTAGACACACAAACATACACATATTTTTCCCACATGGAATGTTTCCCTCTATATTTTTCATGTTCACTTTTTGCCTTGCCTTGCCATTTAAAGCACAATTTAAATGTGCTGGTTCTGTTGTTTTCTAATTATCCTCAGCTGATTATTTCAAAATGCATGTGTGTTCTGTGACATGTATATTTGCCTGTTGAGTACCATGAAAAATGTAAAACAGACTGTATTTTCAACTGCAAACTACATTCGGTCTTTTTACAAATTTCAGTGGTAGTACTGTTGTTCTGACAATCATACCCTTAATTTCAGTATATATTTTAGGGAATCTTCCCAAATTTATGAGTGTCATGTGCAATGTACTTCCATAGTGCATTTTAAAAACAAAAGCTGATTTGGAAAAATGTTTCATCTTAATCACAGTGAAGTTACTTATATAACTGGTGTGACATTACCACCTGTTTCCACTTGTTAATCAGTTTGTTCCAAGGAATGGCTTCAAAATTTATGATCAAGGTCGAAACATAGTTCTTATGAAATCTACTACCAGGGCGTAATAGTGTGTTCTACGAATATTATAATGTTCCATTTTGTTTCCTCTTTCAATAGCAATGTACACTGCCCATGTCTGTCATAAATGTACACTATTAAGGAGTTTATAAGTGAGAATAACCTTGACAAAACCAAAGTTTGAAATTTACAGTTCCATGTAGGTTCAGAGCACTGATAAATTTTATTCCAGGGCTTTCTCTTGTTACAACAGAAAATCACTTTCTTGAGTATTAATTACTTCAATTCTTCAGGCGACTTAAAATATTACCAATCATGATGCTGAAGAAGAAGCTAAGATAATCAATTTTAATTTGTAGCTAAGTGATAGAACAGTGACAAGTGGGAAAAAATCGTTTTATTAATAATTTTGGGAAAAACAGGAGCAAAGGTCTAAGGAGGTGTGATATTCACAATTAGGGTTTCGTTTGGAAAAAAATAAAATAAATAAAACAGGACAAAGGTTAGATCATAAAAGTCACTCATCACATCGTATACATTTTGGACAGAAAATATATAATTGCACCAGTGGTTTTGCTGCTATAATTGATATCTTTTTAATGACTCTGAGGAAGTTATTGCCACGAGGCATAGCTCCTGTAATGAAGTGAAGGGAAATATTTGTTGTTTGTTTTTTGATTTTCTGTTCTACTGTTCAGTTAACAGCACCTGTAGCAGTGGAAGATTTTTTTAAATATTTTTTTTATAATGCAGTCAGTTGCTAAATCAACGGCCACAGCTATGTTTTAAATAGATAACTATATATTCCAGAATATTTTTATTTTATGCCTCTTATTGGGATGGTTTACCAGAGGCAAAAACTATACGAATTAATTATCAATGAACTTTAGTGCTCAGGATCTGAGGTCAACTACCTTTAAATAAATTGTAGCCTATGTTAAAATTAGCATTTTGTCCATAGTGGTGTCATTGAAATCAAATCCTTTCTTCCACTGCAACAGGGATTGCAGAAAGAATGCAGTGAAACAGCTACCTGCTATACATCACACACACTTTAAATAAAGGAAAACAAAAAATTTAAACTGAGTTAACTCTGTCAGTTATACAACTCTCAACTTCTGCCAGCTATAAGTACATATTTCACTGTTCTGGTGTCAGAAGACACAGAAGTTCAATGTGCGTCAGAGCGGATGGACTTTGATACCCACTAGGTGATCTCTGTGCTCTGATGAGCGCCTGTGCTACAAGCCTTGCCATGCGACTGCTCCACTCCCCGTACCTTGTGAAGTCCGCGGCCAGTCGTGTTTCATGCATTCATGTATTTAGGTGGCCGTGCGGCACTACCCCAGCAGTCTAGTACTCGCCGTAGTTCACATGTGCATCTCAGCCATAGTGCGTTCCAGTTCTCTGTGTCGATACATACTGTTGTTGGAGTGTTCCTGCGTTGTTGTTGTTGTCGTCGTCTTGCCATGTTTATCACCTCAGTTCTTGATTACTTGCCTCGTGTTGAGTCCTGGTCAGTCGTAAAGTCTGTCACCCCCTACTTGTTCGTATTTTCATCGTTAGCAATACCTCCAGCAGCTCCCCCGCCTGGCAGCTTTGCATCTCCATTCCCTTCCATGCGTTGCTCGCCAGTCGCTCATGGCTATAACAACTGTTCCTTTTCTCTGCCCAATGGTTTGTTAGCTCAATACTTTCCTTCATTTTTCTGCTCTGTGTTGCTTCTACCTTCCTGATAAACTTCATTGTTGCACTGAAAACAAGGCAGTGAACTAGAGCACACTTTCAGCTCACACGATAATTACAAGGGGGAGGGGGGACACTATTCTGTTTACCTCTTTCACAACCATGGAATACATATGTTCCACGATTCGTTGTGAGAGAACATTTAAGAATTTGCTGCATGTTATTGTTCTGTATCAATTTCCCACAATAAATGCAATCCTGCTAATTGTTTGAACAATTTGTATAGTTACAGCTTCCACTTGTAGGTTATGCTGCCTTCAAGTTTCATTGTTAACCATTTGCTCTCCTCTGCTCGTGTTGTCAGACCGTATTAGTCCGCACTTGCACATACGCAACCCTATGAACAGATTTGCGAAGTGGGCTGCTGTCATGCCTTACCAGACACACACTGTAATGAGAGTTCGAAACTTGGAGAGATTTTCTGTCCACTGGTGTGTGTGTGTGTGTGTGTGTGTGTGTGTGTGAGAGAGAGAGAGAGAGAGAGAGAGTCGCAGCCATCTTCTGAAACCCCAGATATCCAGATATGTTTAGGAAAAAACCCTGTATGCCCCATCCTTTCCCATATTGGAAAAAGAAACAGTGGAAAAATACTTCTTTCATACAGTTACTTCCAACTGTGGCATTAATTAAAATGGCCATATATTAATGTATTTCACTAAGAAAAAAAAGAAGGAACTGATAATGAAGGGGTTGAAGTCACATCTGGAGTAATTGTCAGGAAGTAAGGAAAAATATATTGAGGGGGAGAGAAGGTGGATTCAGTCCATGGTGCTCGTAATTTGGAGTTCAGTGTTTTATTGCTGCAGTACTACTTAACTACATTCACCAAGTTGACACAATAATATGGAAACAATATGACAGAAATAATATGAACAGCCGAATGAAAGACGAGACAAAAAATATGTAGCAATACAGGAGAAACACACAATGTAGTTAACTTTAGAAAAAAAATATTGCATACATGTTATTACAGAATGCTTTTTAGCACTGTGAGTCTCATGTGTTACAGCTTACTTAATGTGTATTTCATTGTTGTTGAGTGAGCATTCAAGGCTTTATTTAATGGGTTTTTGCATTCTTGAAATAAACAATCTGACTGGCAACTGCCAAGCAGACTAGCAGTCAATAGGTACGGCTTTTCTTCACAACACGTATGGGGATTTGAAATTTTGGACTTCTTTCCAGATGACAGTACAATTTTCATCATATGACAAAGCTTCTCATTAAATTACACATTTTGCAGTGACAACAGAGGGTCACATAAGCAAACAGTAACAGTTTATGGAGTGCCTACTGGATCCAGAGAAAAACAATACAAATAAATGCACGCAATATTTGAATCTAACAAGTACAACAATGTACATCTTTCTGCATTAGTATAGTCACTCAATATAACTGAAGAAGAAAAAAACAATAATACTGAACCATATTACACCATTCATTTTGAAAATTCAGGTTCTTAAAAAAATCAACTTCAAAACTTGTGCAAAACACTACTTCCTATGTATATTTTAAGCCCAATGACAATTTCATTGTTACTCTAACATTCACCACATGGAAAACAGTTGCTTACACATAGATCGCTTATGCTATTAAGTTATAACAGTGCACATGAAGTCATTTAGTGATAACCTGACTTACTCCAGAAAGAAGAGACAATTTTTATATTTGTAACTGCAAAAAGAAGGCCTCTAAACCTCAGCACGATGTCAGATTTCTTGTAAAATATGCTGGGATTCACATGTAGAGATATCAAGACCATATGCACCCTAAATCGGTACTATTTTAATATCAGTAAAATAGTTTCAGTATTCAACTGAGTTTTAATACCATGGCACTTCAGTTGCCTAAAGGGAAACTGATAATTACCAGTGTAAAACATAGCTCTGTTCACATTTAAACTAAGTATAGTTTAATCAAAAGTAGTACTACAAAAAAAACTGGCAATTGATGTAGACTTCTTAGGCTTTTAACTTAGTGAAATCTAAAATACTCTTTTGTCATCTCATAAACTGCAAGTTTTCCTGAACCACTGAGACAGAAAGCCAACAAACTGCAGAAGTCTATTTGCTGACAATAGTCACAGTATAATCTATCTGAAAGCCACAGTATAGTCAATCTACCAAAGTTTTGATTTCCAAAGACACTGTTTAGCTGACACTGCAGGCAGTCACATGTATAAACCTTTGAACTAAACACACACTATGGAAGTTGATTACTTGAATCACAGTGCATTTCAGTTTATTGCACTCAGAATCATTTGAGGACTATTTGATTTCTATTTAATGAAACCAGCTTGTGCTTGTTTGACAGGTCTGAAATTGTGTTCTCCACTTTTTGTCAATACTGGTGTCTGTGATACCTGGAAAGAGAGATTTCAAATCTTTGCAAAGTACGACATCACCCATCAAAATGTTGTTCTTGCAATTATACGCTCTTCAAAATGTCTCATGCAGTGTTTGAGTAGTTACAGGCGGCATCCCAGTTACTGCACGTATAGTGTAGCATTTCGCTTAGGCTCTACATGTACAGGAAATCAACATGAGATACACACTTTTTAGTTTTCAGTATCAACTATAAAGCTGAAATTTGAGTACAATCTGTAACAAAAACCTGGAGAAGAGAGCTGTGTGGCACTACACAAACTTATCTTGACCAACAATTCATAATACTACTATTGTTAGTCCATTAATTTGGAAATTTCAAATTCATTAAGTTGTAACAATTATGCAAAACAACATAGGGAAGTGACCTACTTAATTACATCAGTTTCTTCTTCATTTAACTGCAATGGAGAGTTTCTGAGTACATACAGGTATTTACAGCCAATTCTTGGAAAAACACAGTACTATCAGATTTTAATTCAGTAACATAATACTGTGCTACTGACACTACAGGATGGATTTTTTCCTTAAATTCCACTTTGTAGAATTTGATCATGTAAAAAGAGATTAATATTTTTCTTCTGTACAGATTTGTGGTGTTTCAGACTTTTCCATTCATTCATTCATAACTTATTGTGGAC
This sequence comes from Schistocerca cancellata, assembly GCF_023864275.1. Classification (NCBI taxonomy): domain Eukaryota; kingdom Metazoa; phylum Arthropoda; class Insecta; order Orthoptera; family Acrididae; genus Schistocerca; species Schistocerca cancellata. Next base: position 374,641,123 of record NC_064628.1, read on the forward strand.
ACTGACTCTTATCCGATGTTCTACAACTAGCTTTTTGCGTTCAAAATTCTCTGTGCTCACTTGTAATAACAGAGTTGATGGTTTGTCTATTTGTTTGGCTTAATAGTTTACTGTACACCTACATATGCCAGATCTCAGAAAAAGCAACAGCTGAGTAAGCGAGACTGAAATGCAACATTCGTTCACTGATGCATCATGTTCCGCAAACTCCCTCATGAATGAGAATGTTCATAAATGAGAAACAATTCGAGTTACACTACTTCTGTGAAACATGGTAACAAAAATTGCCACTAGTGTGAATCTACTCATGCTGTGAATTACTTCCAAAGTTTTTAATTGGTAGTGAATGCAGACATAACGTGTATAGCACTCCGTCTTCAGGCCACGAGTGGCCTACCGGGACCATCCGACCGCCGTGTCATCCTCGGTGGAGGATGCAGATAGGAGGGGCGTGGGGTCAGCACACCGCTCTCCCGGTCGTAAGATGGTATTCTTGACCAAAGCCGCAACTATCCAGTAGAGTAGCTCCTCAATTGGCATCACAAGGCTGAGTGCATCCCGAAAAATGGCAACAGCGCATGGCGACCTGGATAGTCACCCACCCAAGTGCCGACCAAGCCCGACAGCGCTCAACTTCGGTGATCACGCGGAAACCGGTGGATCCACTGCGGCAAGGCCGTTGCCCCATAATGTATATAGACAGACGACAATTTTTGGAAAGGGGTAACTGATTATTTCAGTCACAGTTGTAATTTACTATAGGTAATTGTTGGTTTTGGTTGTTATCAGCTATCGTTAGAGATTTCAGCTTAGTTTCAGCATAACATGTCAACTCAGTTGCCAGGTATTGCTGCCTGAATATTAGAATACTATACAGTAATTCTGAGGTAATCATAAACAACAACGAAGTTTATGTGCTGCACTGGAACGAGTCTGAAAAAGATTTGAAAATGGCTAGAAATACACTAATCGCCTATTATAAATCATAAATGTGGCGGGCAACTTTAATTTTTTTAAAATTACGTTATATATCAGAGTTTTGTGTATATTAGAACAAAAACAGCTACTTTTTAAAAAAAGTTGTGACTATTGCTCTGCCATACTCAGTTTCTATGTTTCAGATCCCTAGAAAGTAACAGGAAATCTATCAAATAATATTTTTGCTTCTGGTATTGTGGTTGAGGATTTAAATGTTCATCACAAATTCATTCTTATAATTTATCATAAATAAAATTAAGGAAATAAATATATTAGCACTTAAGTTTACACAATATTCTTACTGCACACTGTTGTAAAATGGTATTTTACTATCAATATGTTGACAGTAAATGCACTGACAGTCTGCTTGAATCAGTGTATGTGCATCCAGAAAGTATAGATTACTCCCAATCGAAGAAAAACAAATCAACTAGATGGGAACTTATAAGTAAGACTCCAATGATTTCTACTAACTTTCTTCACCATTTTCAATGAAACTGACTGATGAAATGTTTTAGGGTCTCCAACCACATTGATGATCCTGTTTTACACACAATGTAACTGTCAACTACTTCATAAGTATTAAATAAAAATTCAATTTATATTATAGTGTTTGATGACTGCATAGTGTGGTTCCGTTTGAACATTCAGCTGTCACAATATGTTTGTCACATAATGTGTTATTCGAACTAACCATACCAATATGAAAAATATGTTGATGTCAAAAGTTGTTCTGCAGCATCATTATTCATGAGTTCATTCATTCTGTTAAAGAAGCTTCAGGGCACTAACTATCACAAGCTTATTTTAAGTAGTAAGTGTACAATCAAAGCACAAATGATTAGCAATTATAGAAGTTCTCTCTCTTTTAACATGGTACATAAAACTACATGTACTGTTTATTGTCTGAACCCAGAAGGGCCATGCTATCACTGGTTGGATGCCAGGGATAATTCTGTTTTTGTGTCCAGTTCTCTGACAAGATTCTTGACAAATAGAATGGGCCCACAGGAAAGAGTGACAAACCAGAAAATAAAGTACCATTTATGCCTCACTTCAAAAACAAGAGAATCAAAAGATAATGAGAACCACTGTATCTGCAACATGAGATTATACAGCTGAAACTGAAGTCATTGCTTTAATAATCCAACTATTGATGAATCAGTTACATATTTGCACATTCATATTCCATTTAGTATCCCTTAATCTGGCAGCTTACAGATGCAAAACTGCAATGAATTTAGTTTAGTGACACCGTTAAGCTGAGGCATCACTGTATACAAATCTCTGTCTACAACAATCTACATGTATCACATTTTCCAATACCTAAGCAGCACAGTTTCAATTTTCTATTCCACTGAGAAATTAATGGTTCACTGACAAACCTTTTTGAGCAATAATAAACCTTTACTTCTGTAGATTTACAACATAATTAAAAAAAAAAAGAAAAAAAACACTGTTGGAAATACTTTTACAACTCATCTTATAATCAAATATCTTTAAATTACTGGTAGTACAACATTCCTAAAAAAGAATTCAGAATATTCCATCAATGAAAAGTAACAAAACATTGGTTCTTACGTCCTGAAGGCTAAACAGAAATGGAAGTCAGAATCATTCACTTGACACAGAGAAATAATAGCATGTCATTAACATCCCTTAGTAATTTCTTTCTTGAAGGTACTACGATGGAACAACGATGAAAAGGCTATTAACCTTCACTAAAAGGGTTTTTCCTCTTCTTCAAGAAATTTATCTGTTCATACATGATAAATGTTATGTAATCCAAACCTTAGAACATGTAACCTGAAACTCATTTGGTACTTACAGTCAATTAAATGAAAATGTCTGAAGCTTAATGCCAGAATGTATGTTGAAAAGGTTCTACCAAAATTGCCTGAAATCTGCATTTATAGGAAATTTTAAGACATCTGTAGGAAAAGCAAACAAATTACATCCGACAGAAATTAACAAATCATATATGCAAGGTAATATTTAATTAATAAATTTATTTCGCACTGTGTATACAAGAAACAAAACCATCAAAAAGGACTGACTAGACTCAACAACTGGTTTATCCTGCAACTAAAGGGAATGAGATGTGGATAAAAGATCTGTTGTTGCAATCCATGTTGGATAAAGAAACATGATCATCCAATTAATTCATGTCACAGAACAGGATAAACATTAACTCAGCACATTTTTTTTTCAGTTGTACATTATTAATAAATAATATGTCCAGAGATAGTGTACTGCTGTTTTTATGAAACTTTGTTCGCAATGCCCTCTTCACATAAAATTGATACTTACATCACGGGTCAGTCTCTGCAGCATCTTGGGCAAATTCAACTAATCCAACTTCACGACTGAGCTGCCTTGTCACAATATCGTTTCCCTCAAGTTTCTGACGCAGTCTGCGCACTTCAAGGTAAAGCTCAGCATTTTCATGTATCAAGAAACTGTTACGTTTCATAACCTGTAATAAATATAAAATGAGTACTACTGTATACAGAAATGTTTTCCACTCCTGTTTCAACTGGATGCAAGTGATATAACACACTGTAGTAATAATCCTGTTACCTTATGTTTTTCTTACTATCTTGTTTGGAAGAAAAACCTGTTTATCTCATTTTGTTTTGTACTTTGTCAAAAACTCAGACTTTTAAAGGTACAAAATCTGACCCTACTTCTGAATAACAGGTGGAGAAAAACAAAAAAATAACATGTATAACCATATGTAACACTAAATTAGGCAACAACATTGCCAGCTTTCAAAGGGCTGCCAACAGGCTTTTTCGCTGTTGCTGTTTTAACCTTGTGTTTCTTACTTTCACAATGCTGAATGAACTGTGCTTCAGAGTTTAATGTTAAATTACATGGCTGGCAATAATAATAACCAGATGGTGTTCTATAAATAGAATAGTCTTTTCCCACCGAACTCTGTGTGCCATCTTCATTCTGTATCACACTTGCAAGAATTGAATCTGACTGAGTAGCCTGTGGAGTTGTACTTGTCACAGTTGATCTCTGTTTATTTGCAGTTTCTGCTTTTCTGTGTTTCGCACCCCGTAAGTGCATATCCAACTGGTCTTGTGAAGTGGCGGCCACTTTACAAAGTTCACAGAAAAACTTCTTGGTTTTCTGAATTGGCGAATCTGGTTCAGGTGCTTTAAGCACTAGTGGATCTGCATTTGACCATGGCTGAAACTGTGTACCAATCCCAAATCTTCCCGTCTGATCATTAGTAGGAACTGCACACTGTTCTACCTTTGCTTTCGCTGCAGCATGGCCTGCAAGTGCTCTTCGATGATTGCGTCCCATGTAGTGCTGCTCCGCATGTGCAGTTGACGTAAGGGCAACATTACATACTTCACAGAAGGAAACATCTGGAACGCTTTTCTTTGGCGGGCCATCTTTAAACTGTTTTGGCAATGGCTCTCCAGTCTCCTTTGACCAGTTCAATAAGAAACTATGAACTTTCTTTTCATGCTGCCTCCCTGAGTAATGCATCTTTGCTTGTACAGTTGAATTTACTGAAACTGAACACAGTTCACAGGTGAGAGGACCAAATTTCTGGGTTAATTCTTTGGGTAATCCAGAAGAGCTATCCGACTCTTTTTCAGAGGGCCTTTTTCTGTGTGTTTTATTAGGCATGTTGACGTCCTCTGAAGTACAGGACTTCTCTTCCATGTCATCTCGTACAACAGGCTCAGTGGGCCCTGTCTCTTCTTTCACAGTGGGTGTTTTTAATTGAGAAGGCTCTTCTTCCGCAGTCGGTATGGTGGCAGATGTAGAGTTATCATTGACTTCCAGATTTCTTCGTTGCAATGAAGTGCTCTGTGACACTGCCCTGTACTGTGCAGCTGGCGATGCATGTTGTCGATGTGCGTGGTTACGAAATTTGGGGGGAGGAGGTGGAAGTAAAAATGGTAAATGCGGCGGGCGCTGGAAGGGGCGCTGATCTGGCGGCTTTAAGAAGCGGTTCTGTACTGGCCGAACAACTGGGCTGCTTCCTGCGGGTTCATACCTTTTCGGTGCCTGCGAGAGAGGAGGTGGAGGTGGTGGCATGAAAGAAGGCCGAGGAAGAGGGGGTGGTGGCGGCGGTGGAGGTAAGCACAATGGTTCCATTTTCGCAGCACTTGACCGGAACGCCTGCATTTCGTATTCTTCGCTGTTCATTTATGTTTGTAAGTTTTCCTCAAAACTTCTATGATTATCATTTTTCTTGTGCACTCGAAGTTCGAGTTTCACATTTTGTCTTCCCTAAGCAACGTATAAACAAATTCCGCTGCGTATATGGTTTCCCGCCGATCCCGTCTTAAACTTAACTAACCAAACGTAACAAACTATGATCGGCAGCAATTCGGCACAACACAGAAAATTCAACTTCAAACAATTCTCACACATATACACTCTAAACAAGGACCTAAGACAACACTACACCATTTAGCTACTAAATAGTTCAATACGCATTCCGCCATATTGCACATTTCTGCTGCTACTCTCTTCTTATATGAAACCGCATTTAAACCACCATCTTTGGTTTACAAACAATAAACATGACGAGCAACTAAAACGAGTACCACACAACTGGCGTTTCACTAAAATCGACCGATTGAAGTAAGAGGTGAATGTAAACATTAGACTTGGCCACAGGTCAATTTATGTTACACAATTTTTATTTGGTATCCATATTCATTGGCTATCTCACTCATTACCATATTAGCACCTTTCAGCTTAACTAGCCGTCGGGCTACGTTCCAAACCAATTTATCACCACAACCAAATAGACCAATTTCAACCGAACGTGAGTTATATCGTACTTCCTGGCGACTCAAATACGAATCGAGACCCAGTTTATTATGATAGTTACGAGCGGGAAAGGTAGCGGCTCAAGTATAACAATACTGATGCTGAACGCACGAACAGTTTTTCAGTACCAGTGAGATGACTGACAATAACAATAATTTGTTATCATGATTCTGCAATCATAATACCCATAATATTGACAGCCTTGGAATAGTGTTATTGACTGCACTCCCATCTAAAACTTGCAGAATAACTGAGATTGCAAGTGATTGCAAGTGAAATACCATTAATGCACATCAGTGTCACAAAAATGCTCGAATTCTACAATGAGTTTACCTTGACTTACACAATTACACACATTTCTAATTTATAACAAAGTATTCGACAGGTAGATAATTACACGGATTGCGATTTAACAGTCATTTCTGATACATTTCCTCGCGTGGTGCCCATAATTACATGTCACGCCTTCTCTCCATGAATATTATCCTAGTAAAAACCTTTGTGGTTGACTGGCTCGGGGTCAGCTGAAGAAGGGGATACAACCCATCGGCTTTGATCAATGGCGTCATAGTTCACTAAAACACATTAATTTCTTTATTTTCGAGCCACAGATAACAAACCGGTTATCTTCTGTGGCGAGGCGTCATCACTGTAAACCAATATAAATGAATGTGTTTTTAAAAGACGGGGCTAGACAAAGCCTACGGATTTTGGTGCTTGTATTAATTTAAATCATTTGTTTGTTCCGATTCATTTGGTACTTATTTACACTGTTTAGTAAGTTTGAGATATCTGGGAAGATTTTTTTCATTCTGGACATTTTTTGCTTTTGTACGGGATAAAAATTTAACGTATGTCGACTTTTCCGCTTTCGCTAGCACTAGTATCCTACTCTGCAGCTGACCTATGTAGATCAACTGAAGTAAATATATATAGATTTTACAGGTGTAGCTTTCTTTGTCTCCCTATTACAAGTATCCTATTTTTCAGTTGATACTAGTACTAGCGAAGGTGGAAACACCGACATACATAAAATCTGCATACCATACTTCAGTTGACCTATATTGGTGCTAGCAAGACGAAAAAATCGGCTTACATAATATTGGCATCCTGTACCTTAGATGAACCACGCGAAGGCAAAAAAAAAAAGACATACATAAAATTTGTATCCCATACTTTGGTTGACCTGTAGTATCGGCTGAAAATTATCATAGCAGCACTAACGTCGGCGAAGAAACCTACAACAGTAACATCTGTATTCCATACTGTAGTTCTCCTACATAGGTCAAATGAAAAACAGGATACTACCTTCGTAGTTCAACTGTGTTACAGGATGCCAATGTCACGTATGCCGCTTTTTTTGGCTTTGCTAGTGCTAGTATCCTATTCTTCAGTTGACCTATAGAAGTCAACGGAAGTACGGGATACAAATTTTTCCTTTGTCGGTCTTTTCGCCTTCGATAGTACTAGCATCGACTGAAAAATATCGTAGTAAGACTAGTGCTAGAGAAGGTGAAAAAAGGCGACAGCTGCAAAATTTGTATTCATACTGCAGTTGACGAACCCTCCTTCAAGTCTTCCATACTCACAGGAATAGATAATTGAAGTCAACTGAAGAATAGAATACTAGGACTCAAAGAAAGGTCAACTGAAGAATAGGATACTAGGACTCGAAGAAGCGATATACTTAACATTATGTTCGAAATATGAATGTCCTGCATTTCTTTGTTTCTCAACATTCGTCTTTCTGTTAAAGCTGTGCAACACATCATCTGTGGTAACTTCTGACGTCATTGGTCAAAGCGGACGGGTTCTATCCCCTTCTTCAGTAATCCCCTGGGCCGTATTTAACTATGTGGGGACGACAGATTGCGAAGGTGTGAAACAAACATTACGAATGCACAGTCTCAGACAAAGTAACCTATCTGACGTCCACCTGAGGTGGGCTAACACAGACAGTCTTTGCTTCCACCACCCTGACTCCGACTACTGAATTTTAAATATATGCTTTATCTTGTGCATTGTTATTAACAATAAAGCGTCTTTTGTCAACCTTAATTTTGGTTTCGCGGTTCTCTCCTAACTGTCCTACAGCAATATGTATGTAGTGATTCCAGAGTACAGTAAATTTTATTAGTTTTTCGCCTACAAAGTGAATATTATTTATTGACAACATGCTCCATTATATTATTTGCAATACTGCATGTGTGTGTATATGTGGAGTGTTGTGTAATGACTGTGTTGTACGATGAAGAGAGAAGGGAGAGGGTGAAACCCGATCCCAGCATGTAGCCTACGATTAATGTCCACATCTGATAGAAGGATCATTGTCAACAGTATCACGAGCCCTCACTTCATGCGACAGTGCAGAAAGGTTTGGTATTTAAACCAGACATTGGCCCAGAGTGATCAGTAACTTTACACCAACATCTCTCCTCCCTTTACCGACCAAATACTGACAGTGAGAATCTTTTTCCCCGCTAGGATTGGAACTGGTTTACTCCCAGGTCGAGTGCCTTAGCGACCTTGGCCGTGGGAGCGAGTTTACCAAGTGCATACAGCAATGTCACTCTACATCCAACAATGCGACATCCACAAAGACAACAGAATGATTATCTACATCTACGTGATTACCCCGCTAGTCACAATAAAATGCCTGGAAGAGGTTCAATGTCTCTCTCTATCTTTCTACTCTCGAACGGCGCGCGGGAAAAAGTTTTTTTTATGTGAGCCCTGATTTCTCTTATTTTATCGTGATGATCATTTCTTCCTATGTAGGTGGGTGCCAATAGAATGTTTTCGCAATCGGAGGAGAAGACTGGTGATTGAAATTTCATGAGAAGATCCCGTAGCAACGAAAAACACCTTTGTTTTAATGATTGCCACTCCAATTGACGTATCATGTCTGTGACACTACCTCCCCTATTTCGCGATAATACAAAACGAGCCGCCCTTCTTTGAAGATTTTCGATGTCATCCATCAGTCCCAACTGATGCGGATCCCACACCGCACAGCAATACTCAAGGATAGGGTGGACAAGTCTCTTTTGTAGATCTGTTGCACCTTCCAAGTGTTCTGCCCATGGAGGTAAGAATAGAGGGAGACGCCGTGACGTCACAGCTGCGAAGCTATGTGAAGCCGAGGGTAGCCATCTCAGTCCAACCAAAACATTGCTGTTGTAAGCTTGTGTGCATAGGCTTGTCGCTCGCTTTTGGAAGGATTTTGCGCTATTATGGTGACTTGTGTGGTGTTCGGATGCACGAATCGTTCTGATTGTGATGCGAAATCGAAGGGAATAACATTTCATGTGTAAGTTGTCTCGTTAAGTGTGATTTTACAACTTCATTGTGAATGAACGTGTGCTACATCGGTACTTGTACTATAGCGTGTTTTTCTCCTGTATGATTTTTGATTTCCTAAAATGAAAGTCGGAAAGCTCTGTGGGAGAATGCCGTGAGGAGGAAGAATTGGCGTGCGTCTAAATGGAGCACTATATGTTCTCAGCATTTCCGAGAAGAGGACATAGACCGAACTTCCCTTTCAACAGTAAGGCTCCGAGAAAATGCTGTACCACCAGTTTTCCCTACACACCCAAAACATTTGCAAAAGGTATGTTAATTCAAAGAATTAAATTCTTAGTTTTCAAGTTCACGTTTCAGTATAATACGTACGTATCGTCGATAATCGAAGTGTTGAGTAACTCACTTTGTCTTCATCATGTACCAAATTAAAAGCTAACACTACATTAACTGGCGTAAAGTATAGGCCTAAACAGGACACTGTGTAGATTTGCCATTCTATGTACGGTATTTCAGTAAATATTGGTGGTAATGAACAGTGTTTCCCAGTAGTGTAACGTAACTGAAATGTCCCAGTACGTATTACAAACAAGATGTATTTATGGGGTTTGGAGGGAGGGTATAGCTAACTTAGTTTTCAGTTTCTATTATTTAGCTCTAACTCCGAAAGTAATGGAATACACGTGTGAAGTAAATTATATCAGTTATGTGAATATTTAAGGCAGTAGTTTGTGAACATCTCACTTTGTCTGGTCTACTGTGTTGTACAACATTTTTATTGCACTGTCTTTGCTAGTTAATGGCAGTTATGTTTTAGGAGTAATTGATACAGCTCTAGTTTTATTTATATATGTTGATTTTGGGAGGATTCCTTCAGGTCATTTGAATACATTAATTTCACTTTCCACCTGATTAGGTCCTTTTGCATAGGAATGATTCCATGCTGTATATAGAATTTAAGAGGGGAGGTGCTGGAACACTGAAGTGTTTCTGCAGCTTCACAGTATGTTATAAAGAGATAATCTGTTCTCCACATTGTCATGTAGAAACAAATTTATGAAACTCCTTTTTGATGAGCATCAGCCTCTGCACACAAGAGAATATTTGAGAAGAAAATTCAGGTTCGCTGTTTAGATTATGAGACTACTGAAGCTAACAAGTTTGTCTGGTATAATTATTTAGTGAAGTCACAGAAATTAACACTTGGGCTGTGTTAAATATAACTCGGTATTTGGGTTAAGCACAGCAAATGAACATTTCTTTTGTTTGATGCATTATTCATTGACATTCTCCATTGAAAGATATCATTTATTAAAAAGCTTTGGCAGTACCTTCTTGTTAACATTATCCACTACTGTGGAACATTGAATATGCACCAACCACTAATGCCAAATTAGATATAACACACAATTTTATATCATTAACTGTTGGACCAGTTGTATTGAGAACTTGTTAACTGACAGCACCCATAGCGATACAGTGTGATAGTTAAACAGGACACCCCAGCAGAAATATTTTACATGTTCAAAGTTTATATTTTTTCAATAAGTGTGTATTAATTGTAGCTTCGCACATGGGAGGCATTTCAAGTTGTCTGCTGAACACAGCAACGGTTTTTGTTAGAGTAATGAGTATTTTATGAACAAGATAAATAGTTGCTGGAAAAATAGAATTTGTGGCGACAGTCGACTGCCAGTAACTTCACCGGCGAAGAGCAGAGTAAAAGGTCTTTGGGGACTCGAGGTTCTTTGGATTATTCCTGTCTGCGTCTGGAGAGTGTACACATGTAGTGAAATTGTGCATTGTTTTTCTTGTGTTTCTGGAATAAACGAACCGTAATAAAAGTGCCTTAACGTAATAAGTTAGTATTTTTTGGTGCGTGGACCGTCACTATAGCCATAAAAACCCACATTGGTGACCCCGAGTCGCGAAAATACGTTGCAGTCGCTCGCTGTGTATCACCGGTTTCGCGCCAATAGACAATGACGCAGCCTCCAGTTTTTACGGCAGTGCACGACGCCGCGACCACAGAATGGACATTCGACTGTGAAGTGCAACGCTTCACCCCGTGTGCCACTAATACACCGGGAATGTTCGTATCTCCCGTGTTTGCCTCGCCTGGCCAGACGACTCTAACCTCGGCCGGCATACCACACCGGGCGCTGTACACATCGTCGCAGACACCTTCTGCGGCATTCTACGCTCAACAGAATGCCCCGCCAGCACAGGACCACGGAAACCCCGAGTTACTACCGCACAGCATGGACCACGCGGCCAGCCAGTTTCTGGGTCCACATGCACGGCTGCCGTTTAACGTGCTCCCCTTCGCGCCGGTCGAAGGGACAGTCGCGCCAACCGCGCCGGACCATTTATACGCCTACCCGTCCTGCCGCCCCACGCACACCTCGGGCGACGCACCTGCCGTGGTTCCGCCCCGTCACTCGGCGCTCAATCGCGATCTCGCGCCCCTGCTTGAGATTCCGCCCGCGCCTGCCGCGCCGTGCTTGTCGTGTGGGCGCACAGATTCCGTGCCTACATGGACTGGATACCACGTCTCGCCTACACAGTTAACGGATGTTCAACGCAACACAGTGAACACCATGCAGAATCCCCGTGCGTTTCGTGCCCCTCCTACAGCCCCGCAAACACTGACCCCCGGCCGTTTTCCGAAGCTGCCGCCGTTACAACCGGACAACCCAGTGACGTGGTTTACCTTGGTGGACAATATGTTGGACATACATGGTATTGCGGACGACAGCACCCGTTTCGTGTGTTTAGTGAACCATCTGCACGACCACCCTGATCTCATCAGTGACTTATTGCTGAATCCTCCTAAGAGCAACAAATATGCCTCTGCTCACGCATTACTTATCGAACGTCTCTCTCGTCCGCCGGCCGATACTATTCACAATATAATTTACGACGAGACTTTAGGCGACAGAACACCCTCACAGCTGTGGCGACGCTTGCGTGCACAGGTCGGTACCGAGATTCTGCCGAACTTAGCGCTCTGGGAATTGTGGTTGGTGAAGCTACCACAAGAACTACAGTTACATTTGCTCCCACATACCGCAGCGTCACTCGAGGATAAACTACGGCTGGCGGATCAGGCATACGCTATTATTCGACACAGCACAGTGTCTAACACCGCCGAGGTTGGTAACCCTGTGTGTATACTTCCACCGTCGGGCAGTAGAGGCCGGGCGCGTGCGTATCGCGGACAGCACACGGAACAGCAGCCACCTAGCGGCCAAGACCGGGAACCGCCAGCGGGTCGGCAACAGCCGCTCCCCACCCCAACAGGGCTAGCGCCTGCCCGCCCCGCCTTCCCCCCGCCTGACGCTTCGGCTGGCGGGACGAGTTTAGCCGATTCACGCATATGCTGGTTTCACATCACTTTCAGGGACGCCGCTCGCAACTGCCGTCCGCCCTGTGCGTTCCCAAACGCTGCACGCGGGCCGCTGTAGGCGCCACGGCCCGCGGATACAGGCAGGGGCGCCCACAGACATTGCATTCTGTCAGATCCCCCACCCCACGAGGACGTCTGTACGCCTTGGATGTAGGTTCGCGCCGGTATTTTCTCATCGATACCGGAGCAGACGTTAGTGTCATACCTCCCACATTTTCTGTAAAGGACATGACATCAACCAAACTGTCCCTTCAAGCAGCAAATAAGTCGACACTTCGAGTCGAGGGCCTGGCAAAGCTACCTATTGAACTCATACCTGGTAAACAGTTCACTTGGTCCTTCTACGTGGCTGATGTCGAAGATCCAGTATTAGGCATCGACTTTCTTTTTCACTTCGGACTGTCTCCAGATCTTCAGTCAGCCGCATTATTGCACCACGCCTCGTCCACGCAAATTGCATGTTCAGTCGCCTCTTCGGCCCCCCCTCCCCCTCGGCTGCCCGACGACCTGGGCACAGCTCCCATCAAGTGCTCCTCATCGGCAGACAGCCTCACGATTTCTACCGCCCATCCCCAACCTGAACGCCCTGCAGTCGATGATCCCCGTCCTCACAACGTCGAACGGAACCGTGCCAGATCATCGGCTACGCAAGCCCTCACCGAGGCACGACACCTCATACAACGCCTGCCAACGCCGCCACCACCTGACACCGGAGATGCACCTCGTGGAACCTCGTCGACACCGAAGCAGACTGCTTCCCTGGCACATCAGGTTAGTGACTCTCGTGTGCTACCGATCCCCGTTCATGACGGCCCCCAAACGAGTCTGCCAGCCAAGCTGAACGCTATTACGAATGGCACGACTCACAAAATTGTCACGACAGATGGGCCTCCAGTACGCCATAAAGCGCGCCGACTGCCACCACATAAACTACGCCTTGCTAAAGCCGCAGTGGAGGAACTTCTAAGGACAGGCATTGTCCGCCCATCGGACAGTAACTGGTCCTCCCCCATACATTTAGTTCCCAAAAAGGACGGCACTGTGCGCCTGTGCGGCGACTATCGTCGCCTCAATGCACGGACGGTATTAGACAATTACCCGATACCGCACATACAAGACTTTGCGCAAGTACTTAGCGGAGCATGCATCTTCAGTGTCTTGGACTGCCGCAAGGCATATTTACAGATACCAATGGAACAGAGTGACATTCCAAAGACAGCAGTAATCACACCTTTTGGCCTGTACGAATTTTGTTACATGCCTTATGGTCTCAAAAACGCGGCCCAAACTTGGCAGCGTTTTATAGACTCACTTCTTTTTAACTGCACGTATTGCTACGCATACCTCGATGACATACTAATTTTCTCCCCCTCTGACAGAGAACATGAACTCCACCTGGCCACGATACAGGACTTATTGACACGTAACGGAGTCGAGATCAATAATGACAAGTCACAACTCCGCTGCACTGCTGTCACTTTTCTGGGGTACACAGTCTCCGCGGATGGTATATGCCCGCAGGAGCGGGTTGACTGCATTCGTAAGCTACCTCTCCCAGTGTCATTTCGCGAATTACGCCGGTTTTTAGGAACTGTCAATTTCTACCGTCGTAACCTGCCGATGGCGGCAGCAATTCAAGCCCCTTTGACTGACGCATTGGCCGGAAAACAAACCTCAGGCAGTCGCCGAGTACCGTGGTCTGACAGCATGGTGAGAGCTTTTGAAGACCTTAAATCAGCGTTAGCACATGGTGTCACTCTCGCCCATCCTTTGCCAGATGCCTGCATCTCGATTACAGCGGATGCAAGTGATTTCGCAATCGGTGCAGTCCTACAACAGCATGTCAATGACAAGACTCAACCGCTCCGTTTTTTTTCCAAAAAAATTATCTACAGCTCAACGTAAATGGTCAGCATTCGACAGAGAATTGCTCGCAGTTTACGAAGCTGTAAAATATTTCTGCACAGACATTGAAGGAAGGAATATAACAATCTTCACGGACCACCGCCCCCTCGCGGAGGCTATCCGTAACCCCGCTACTGACCTTCCCCCACGTAGGTTCCGGCAAATGGACTTAATTTGCCAATACACAACAGACATCCGTTACATTCGAGGGTCAGAAAATGTGGTGGCTGATTACCTATCACGTATCACTGCAATTTCATCCCCCATTAATTTCGATGAATTGACCCACTTACAGGACAGTGACACCGAATTGCACAACCTCCGACAGGACCCAGATACTTCCCTTCAGATCGTTTCGTGCAACCTACCGGGCTCGGCGAAGCCACTGTGGTGTGATACTTCCACGGGCACCTCTCGGCCTATTGTTCCCCCTGCGCTACGTCGCCAAGTGTTCAGTAGTTTACATAACCTGGCACACCCTGATGCTAAGGCTACTACGCGCCTGGTTACAGAACGCTTTGTGTGGCCAGGTGTGAAGAGGGATTGTCGTACTTGGGCCCGTGCTTGTTTACAGTGCCAGCGCAGCAAAGTTGGCAGGCACACACAACCCAGTCTAGGTAAATTCGACATCCCGAAAGGCCGCTTCCGTCATGTACATGTGGATCTCGTGGGACCATTACCCATGTCGGATGGTTTCAGGTACACCCTGTCCGGCATTGATCGCGTTACACGTTGGGTGGAGGCAATCCCCCTGCAGGACATCACAGCAGATTCCGTAGCACGCGCATTTGTATCCTCCTGGATAGCTCGATTTGGCTGTCCTACATCCATCACCACCGACCAGGGAAGACAGTTTGAATCCCTGCTGTTTAACAAACTCTGCGTCCTCTGTGGGGTGGATAGATTCCGCACTACGGCTTACCACCCACAGAGCAATGGACTGGTCGAGCGGTGGCACAGAACGCTGAAAGCGGCACTCATGTGCCACGGTGGTGAGTGGTGCGATGCCCTTCCCTGGGTTATGCTAGGAATACGCACGGCTTACAAGACAGACCTCCAGGCTTCACTCGCAGAGTTACTGTATGGCGAGACCCTAGTCCTCCCTGCAGAGTTCGTCAACGACGAAGCAATCGCCGACCTGTCCGACCTCCCCACGCTAGTTGAACGGGTCCGGACACACATAGCCGCGATCCGCACGCCTCCTCCACGGCCACATACCCGCCCTCGCGTGTTCAGGCATGTGGCACTGGACTCTTGTGAGTTCGTTATGTTACGGGATGACACGGTCAAACCGGCATTACAAACACCCTACTCTGGCCCACATCGAGTAGTGTCTCGCAGGGACAATACTATGGACATTCTTGTCAGTGGTCACCAGCAGACAGTTTCCCTCCAACGCGTGAAACCAGCCTGGACGATCGAAGAATCTGTAACACCTCCCCCCGAGTCTAGTGTTCGTTCATCAGATGGTGACGACCCCGACCCCACACAGACCACTCACCCCCCTGCGTCCCACCACGATTGTAATGGCACTGAGCCTACACCCGAGGGCAACTCAGCAGTTGCGTACAATGATATGCTACCCTCGTTCCAAACCGGCAATGCGTGTGACAATCCACAACCTCAGGCTCAACCTCATGTTGCGTGTGACATTACACCGTCCCAAGTGTTGATACCCAATACCTCCACAGAGTGTTCCAAGGTTTCTCCTGAACTACGTTACTTTTCGCCCCCACCCCCCCTAGTGTACCCTACATCCACTGCCGACGAAATTTGCATCGCAATCAACGCCTCTGAGTGCCAACGCGACGAGCTTTCCTTGCAGCTCCATGAGGGATCCATCTTCGTCCTCCGCATAGGGGACACTTCACGTGGGTCCACACCCACGTCACACATCACCATCCTGCGCACAGTCCCTATCCCAAATGGGGTGGATACGGCTGCCATAACCGCAACGTTCAGCACCGACGGGATGCTCAAGATTCGCATCCCTCTCTCCGCCGGTACTGCAACAACATCCCCTGTGCCCGTCCAGTTCACGCGCACAGGTCGACCAGTCCGACCCCCCCACTGGATGGCGGACTACACGAGCGCTAGTCCACCCTGCACAGACAGTATGGACACATAGCGCACGCTGCTATCAACCAGCGAGCATCCCACAACACCACTACACAGGAAGACACCCACGTCCGTCCACCAGTGCTCCGCACTCCTGGGGGGGGGGGGGGGCTCTGTGGCGACAGTCGACTGCCAGTAACTTCACCGGCGAAGCGCAGAGTAAAAGGTCTTTGGGGACTCGAGGTTCTTTGGATTATTCCTGTCTGCGTCTGGAGAGTGTACACATGTAGTGAAATTGTGCATTGTTTTTCTTGTGTTTCTGGAATAAACGAACCGTAATAAAAGTGCCTTAACGTAATAAGTTGGTATTTTTTGGTGCGTGGACCGTCACTATAGCCATAAAAACCCACAAATTTATATTTCTGGAAATGACTAAGAATAGGAGTAATTAGTGGGCTGTAACATGCTGTTCATGACAGACTGTAACACCTTCAACCATCTGTTAAAAACAGTTCTTAATGTTTCCCATCTGTTTATTTCATTTAGGGAGACAAGAAGAGAAAGCCACCATTGCGGAAGGAGAGCTCTTCCTTTCCATCTTCAGTTTTGGCTGCCGTCAGCAGAGTACAGGATGAAGAAGTTCCTGCTCTTGTTCCTGAGTACACTGCAGGACCACCAGAATGTAGTCAGACATCCTCTGAAAGTGAGGAACTGAAGACGAAGTGTGAACACCTCATAAGAAAAACTGATTAGTACAAAAAACAAATTAAAACTCTTCAGCAGTCTAAGCGACGACTTAAGAAGAAAGTGGCTTCTTTGAGTGCTATCATTAAGGTACTGAAAGACAAGCATCTTGTGGATGAAAGTTCACTAAATATACTAGAAATCATACGTGGAATGCAGAGAGACTTGCTGCAGTGACAAACTGCGAAAGCTGGGGCACAGGCTGTACGTAGGTCATACAGCCCAGAACTGCGCTCCTTTGCCTTAACATTGCATTTTTATTCCCACAGGGCATATAATTATGTTAGGTGCTGTTTTAATACATGTTTGCTACACCCCAGAACATTAACAAAGTGGTACCACTGTGTGGGTGGAGCACCTGGCTTCACATCCAAGGCGTTTAAGGTAATTACGGCAGAAGCTTGTCACCGTGAAACAAAGTTTCCAACTCTATGTAGCTTGGTAGTTGATGAAATTGCCATCAGGCAACATGTAGAATTTGATGGTACATGCTATTACGGTTATGTTGACATGGGGTCATCTGTAGACACAGATAATTTGCCCATTGCCAAAGAAGCATTTGTGCTCATGCTTGTGGCTATTAATGCTTCTTGGAAGCTCCCAGTTGGGTATTTCCTGACTGCTGGTATAACTGGTGAGCAAAAAGCCAAGATAGTTAAACAGTGCATTGATCTTACCAATTCAAGTGGTGTGAAAGTTGTTTCGCTCACATGTGATGGTTCAGCTAGCAATTTGTCAATGGCTAGATGTTTAGGCTGCAATCTCAATTGTGAAACTTTGAAAAGTACTTTTTCAGTTGAAGGGAATGATCATGAAATGTCATTTTTCCTAGACCCTCCACATATGTTGAAACTTGTGTGCAACGCTTTAGGAGATAAAAAATTTCTTTGGGATGAGCAAGGTGGTGTCATTTCTTGGCACATTTTGGAACTGTTACATAAATTACAGGTCAAGGAAGGGCTCCACATAGGCAACAAGATCACTGCCAGTCACCTTAATTTTTTTTAAATAAAATGTTGAAACTGGCTACTCAGCTGCTTAGCAATTCTGTGGCAGATGCCATACAGTACTTATTTATTTAGCGTATGGCTCATAACATCACAGTAAAAATTACAGAAACAACACGATTAAAAAAAAATCACATATGTATAAACAGAGCAATAAATAACAGTTTGTATATAAGGACACCGCCAATTGTAACGTTACACTCACAGAAGACCAGTCACAAGCAGACGTCCAGCTTAGATAGTAAATAGTCGATTGCCTCTTGGGTCGCCATTAGGAAATCTTGTGGGTCACCCTCGTATGCCCTTAGTGGGCATTCCTGCACGATGTGTTTGACCGTCTGTCTCTCAGCGCCACAGTCGCAAGCGGCCGAAGGAAGTTTACCCCATCTGTGTAAGGAGTCGGCACATCTCCCACAGTTGGTTCTGATGCGATTAAGAGTTGACCAAACTTTGCGAGGGCAATCAAATCCTTTTGGTTTACTAAAGATGCATGGCATACTGTGGCAGTTTACTACTGTTCTGCTCTCCCATTCCTCTTTCCATCGGTCATTTATTTTGAAGTTGGTTTGGTGCAGAGCCTGTGCGGTCTTTAGTGGAGGATGCCTAGACCGGAGTCGGTTTCCTTGGATGTCGTGAGTATCTTCATGGATTTGTAATTGAGGGTTGGTCATGATTTTTTTGAAATTCTCTAACCAGAGCGTGTTCACGGCGCAGGTTAGGAGGGGCTATGTTACTGAGAACGGGCAGCCACACTGTAGGAGTTGGCCTGATTGTGCCTGATATAATACGCATTGTTGCATTAAGTTGGCTATCTACCATGTGTGTGTGTTTGCTGTTGAGCCACACTGGGGCACAGTATTCTGCCACTGGATACACCAAGCCAAGTGCGGATGTTCTTAAGGTAGATGCTGTGGAGCCCCAAGTGGTGCCACAGAGCTTCTGCAATATGTTGTTGCGTGTTTTAAGTTTCGCTGCAGTTTTCGTCAGGTGTTCTTTGAATGTTAGTGTCCTATCTAGGGTAACCCCAAGGTACTTTGGGTGTTTGTTGTGATTTAGTAATTTCCCGTCTAGATAGACTTGTAGTTCTCTGTTGGCCATTTTGTTGTTCAAATGGAAGGCAGATACTTCCGTCTTTGTAGCACTAGGTTGTAGCCTCCATTTTTTAAAGTACTCGCTGAGAATCCCTAGGTCACTCGTAAGGATATCTTCGGCAGTTTCTATATTTCTGTGGGCTGTTGCTAGAGCCCAGTCATCAGCATAACCAAATTTGCGCGATCTGGTTGCAGGCATGTCAGCGATGTAAAGGCTGAAAAGAAGGGGTGCAAGGACAGAGCCTTGTGGGAGTCCATTATTGAGTTTCATCTGTTTACTTCTCTCATTCCCCATTATTACTTGGAAGGTTCTATTTGACAACATATCATCAATGAGGTTGGTTATCTTCTTGCAGGGGACGGCACAGATTAATTTGTACATGAGCCCCTGTTTCCAAACTGTATCATAGGCTGCTGTTAGGTCTACGAATGCTGCAGCTACTTTATTTTTCTTCTGGAACCCCGCCTCTATATATGTTGTCAGTGATAGGACTTGATCTGTACAGCAGCGATATGGACGGAATCCTGCTTGTTCGATAGGGACTTTTTTGAGTATAGTCTGGCCTATTCTGTTGAGGAGCAGTCTTTCTAGTAATTTATATACCATACTGAGAAGGGCAATGGGGCGGTAACTCTCTGGTCTATCGCCTGGTTTACCAGGTTTCAGGACTGCGATGATCTTTGCTCGTTTAAGTGAGGGAGGAATGTTACCCACTTGGAGAATGTCCGTAAAGAACTTAGCCAGCCATTGTTTTGTGTAGGCTCCAACATGTATGAGGAACTCAGGGTGGATACCATCGAAACCCGGAGCTTTGCCTGATTTAACCTTCTTCAGGGCATTGGTAACCTCCTCGATGCGAATATCTGATGAATATTCTGAGTCTATTGCACGGGTCCTTTTTAATGTTTTTAAGTCTTTCTTCACTTTTGTTGTGTGCTTTCTATTTCGTGGGGCTCTAGACGCAGAAACTATGCGGGATGCAACCTTGTTGGGAGATATTTCGTCCTTTCTACGTTCAGGTGGGTTTGCGCCTCCAAGTTTACGTAGTAGGGACCAGGCTTGTCGGCTTGACTTTGAGAAGTCTAGATTTTCAACAGTATTCTCCCATTTTTGCCGTCTAATAAAGTCGATGTTATGTAATAGTTCATCCGCTATTTCCCGGTCCCCATTCTTGAGGAACTCCGCGTACAGGTCATCGCATATCCCTGTCCAACCGGGAATGTATTTTTTGCGGTACCCTCTTGGGATCGCTGTTTTCGCAGAGCTAATGACCGCTCCCACGAACCTCTCATAGCTCTTGCTGGTTGGAGGGATCCATCTCAAGGTATAATCAAGTTGTACAGAAAATTTTGTCCAGTCAGCTTTTGTAAAATTCCACCTTGGTCGAGGGTAAGACCTTATTATCGGGATGGATAGACCGATATTAATAAGCACAGGGCGGTGCTGGCTATGAGGGAAGTCCGTCAGGACCCTTCTAGAGGCTGTCAGTGGTTTATCGCTTGTATCCCTCGAAACAAAGCACAGATCCGGGTTATAGTCGCAGTTCCATGCGGCTGATCTGAATGTCCCTCGGTCCTTGGCATCAAAGACCAGATATGTATTTTGTTCCTCGGACCAATCGACCAGCATGTCTCCATTGCTATCATTAGTACTATATTTCCACATTTCGTGGTGACTATTATAGTCCCCAACGTATACGCTTGGGTGTGGGTGGATCTTTATCACTTCAGCTGGCCATGTAGTAGCAGGAGGTTTATAGATGTTAGTTACTGTAACTTCTCCTATTTTGATGACAACTTCATGGATATCATTTGCAATGGAGGCTTCAACTGGAAAGGCGTCCTCTATGTCCCCACGCACATATGTCGCAACGCCATAGTGTCTGTCATACGTGGCTCCAAGTAGATCATATCCCAGAATCCTTCCTCTAGCTTCAAGTTGGGCTCTATTTTCAGCATGAGTTTCCTGTATGGCTACCAGGTCAATGTCGTTATCGTGTAAAATTCTCTGCAATACTTGACATTTTGCTCTGCTTATGCCCTCAATGTTGAAATGGCAGATTCGGATGCATGGTCCGAGATCCTTTGTCAGTTGGTCCCTAAAAGGACCGTTGTATGTATCTTGCATAGCGCTTTGTCTGTCGTTCTGTTTCACTGCGATGTGGGGCAGGAATTCTTCGTTCGGTCTGCCGCCAGTTGTGTTAGTTCATTTAGCGTTACCCAGGGTGCACCACGTGGAGGCGAACTAACTTTACACATACAGTACTGTTGTGATATGAAACTCCCAGGTTTTGAACAGGCATCTGCAACAGTAAAATTTATACGCATTTTCACCTGTCTCTTTGATGTCTGCAATTCCAGAACACTTTTACAAAGTGGTTTCAAGCAGGCATTAAATACAGCAAATTTTAGTGCTGTAGGGGGATTTCTTTTAAAGGCATAGAGGTACATCAAGGAACTCACTTTTGGTCCAAATCCTCAAGCAATGAGAGTTGTTGACTCAAATAGAAAGACAGGGTTTATTGGATTCCTGGTGTGTATATCCAGTGTTTTACACATGTATAGCAAAGTAGTGGGGACACAAACTCATGCTCCTCTATTGAAGTTTCTGCCTCTTTACAAATGTTCTCAGGACCACTTGGAAATGTTTTTTAGTGCCATCCGAAGTCGTGGTGGTTGGAATAACAACCCCACTGCTCGCCAGTTTGTTGCAGCATACAAGAGGCTACTAATTCATAGTGAGATCCGTGGATCAGAAAGAGGGAATTGTATAACTTTGGAAGATATTCCCATTCTTACTTTCAGCAGTTCCAATGTTGAAGATCACATTAATAACACTTCGGAACGGTGGCAGTTACTAAGCACGGAAAATAGTGCAGTGACAACTGACAACGACCACGATTACTTTGCTACTGGAATTTATCTCTCTGAAGTGGCAGTCCATATTGTAGTATATATAGCTGGATTTGTGGTGCGTCACTTAGAGAAAACCTTAAAATGTGAACCATGTTTATCCGTGTTGAGTGGGGATGGTAGCCATGTTGCTTATTCTCTCATTCATAGAAAGAGTAGGGGATGGTTGGTTTTACCATCGAATGATGTTGTTGACATCTGTGTGTGTGTGTGTGTGTGTGTGTGCAGAAAAAGTGTTCAGGTGCTATACTACAGGTAATTCTAAAGTTACTTTGAAAAATCAGTTTTCCAAATGTGTGTCTGAGGTGCTTAGTGAGTTCATATTCAAGCCAGTGTTTAAGGAGTTAAAAATCAGCATCCCTTGGACAATCATATGATACTGCTGATTAAAGCAATTGCCACACGATACCTCCTGACACGGCAAAAACATGCAGCCAAGAGAATAAGTGATGCATTGCACGAAAATAAAATCAGGTCAACCTATACAAAACTGGTACTCTTTAAAGGTCAGTAACTGATATTTGTACTCAGAGGTCTAGTGTGTGAGGCATCTTGTACAAACTGGGAATGTAACCTTATTGTAATTAATAAATGATGCACATTCTTCCTTTTCCGTTATGTCTATGTTTGTTATAACCAGCTAGAAAATGTTTGTGATGTCTGTATCTTAAAACTATTAGTACTAGCATATTCAGTGTATCTATTGAAATTTGTTCCTGGTGTGTGATGGAGTCAGACAATTATAATTTTATGTGTGTGTGTAATACCTTTCAAATATATCTTCCTCAAACCAACATTTGGAACTACATTATATGTAGAGTGTTTCCAAGTGCTTGATACTCCACCATACCAGTATGCAGTACTGGTTCTGCAATAGCTTGTGATCTGTGTGCTTCCAAATGGGACATACATTTCTTTTTGAAATATTTAGCCACTGTTTGGCAGAGTATGCTGTAGTATGTTCTAGCCAGTGTTGTTAATTAAGTTTCCACGAGTGACAACATATTAATGAGAAATAGAATTGCCTCATTTTTTGCACATTGAAATACATTCCCATCATTGTGTGGTATGTTATGGTTTTTGCTTGTGTGTCATTACAAATTATATTTTTTTGTGTTCTAGTCCGACAGTGGTTTACCCTCAAAAAAATGAGAGATAGTAGTGTTCGCAGGTGAGCGTTATTGGTTTTTCACTACTTCATTGGGCACCAAATTTTCTAGCAGTCTCTCCCCTAATCCATTGAAATGTAACCCATGTGTTGTACAGAAACTACAGCCCACAACATTTATATCTGTAGTAAGACATATTTTATAAATGATTGCATATTTTCTTATGTTTGTTTGCTTGACTACTTTCCTGGTTTATGCAAGACCACTGTGATAAATCATATGTATGTGGAATGGTAAATAGTATTACATTTGTATCAGTCAGGAGACTGAGACATTTCTTTCATTCTCAACAAGCAATGATGTGGACTTTGTTACAATTTCATATAATTTTTTTTTACATAGAACTGTGTTATTTTTAAATTCCACAATCTTGTGAAAAAGGCAGTTAACTGAAAAGTCACAATGTAATAATTTTTCTGTATACCTCTAACGAAGTGGATAACAACAGATCAAAAGCTTTTTTGCTGGAATAAAATTCTGAATATAGTACCTAATATTTATGCTTTATTTCATTCCCAGTTCCCATACTTTTTATGAATGAATAAGGAATATATAGCCTATATTTTTATTAGGACAACGATTTCAAAAGCAAATCCTAGTTTCAATGTTAGTAAAACTTTGTCATTGACAAGCAATGAAGCTTCTGCTTATTGATTGAGACATTCCACACTTCTCAAACTATGATGTAAAGTTTTGCTCCATGATCTGTCTCAATCCCTTCAGCATTTCGTTTTGTACCACTGTAAATACCTGTCAGCTTGACAAGAAAGGCTTGTATTTAAAAGAATGAAAATCATAAAATAGGGAATGA
The DNA here is from genome assembly GCF_023864275.1 of Schistocerca cancellata. Lineage (NCBI taxonomy): Eukaryota > Metazoa > Arthropoda > Insecta > Orthoptera > Acrididae > Schistocerca > Schistocerca cancellata. Next base: position 374,665,320 of record NC_064628.1, read on the forward strand.
CATAAACAAAGCTCAATGTAGAATGGTTCATGACTAAGCTGCCTAAAAACACTGGGACATTGTTGCCCTGTTAAGAAATCTCTTTCATACCAAAATAAAAAATTGGAACCTAAGGTAAGTACGCAATAACTAGAACTTCTTACTAATATTAAAATGAGTCCCATAGCAGATGAAAATTGGAACACTGTTATACTGCCTTGGCTGACAGACATGTCATTTAAGTGCTGCTGCTGCTGCAACAGTTGATTTGTTAGTTACTAAAAAAAGTTCCCTAGTCTCATATTAGAGCTGCTGCATATCACTTAAGAGAAGAAATGTGGGTATGTATTGAAGTGTGTATGAACTGTATGGCACAAAGAGTTTTGTTTTCTTCCTCAGGGTCAATGTTATCCAAACTGAAAGTACCTGTTTTGTGTATAACAAACACCTAATTTATATTTCTTGGGATTCTCTGCAGTTATATTCCACTTGACAACAGAATGAAGTAGTGCACAATGTGACAGGTTGTTGGCTAAACATTAACTCACACTGAGTCATTTTATCAGACTTACTTATCTACTGCTTCATTGTTTGAATAATTAACAACAAAGACAGACCATTTGGTTACCTCTTCAGATATAGGTGGTGGTCGGAACCGCAATCAGTCTGTTACACATTAGCAAATAGCTGCTACAATACATCATTCTGAACTCAAACAACTGAAAAGTTTTGGTTTGTATGTCACGAAAATCGGAAAAGACGTCACTTTTTGTAAATCTGGCATTGCTTCATCCAATCAGATGATCGTAAGAATAAGTAAAGAAAGAACCCTAGTTTCTGATACACGTTGATTACTGAATTAACAAAATTGTATCGCTTACATTGAAGACTAGCTATTCGTAATATTACATTGAAAACTATTTTTAATCAGAAGAAACGCGGAATTTCGCCTTTGCGAGATTTTATTTTAAACAAAAACTTTGAAACAACCAATCTGATGACGTTACATGCGTATATGGTGCAATTAGCGACTTTAATACACGCAGCGCTATAGCACACTGGCAATGTTTTGGTCAGAGTGTCATGGCAGCGAGCCACGCCCCCATGGCTTCAAAACGTAGTACGGCAGGGATACGTAGCACAGTCTAACATAACAGTCGCGACACTTCGCCTCTATTTTATTGCCTACAACGTCCCATGCCGCCGGTAGGTTGAACTGTGAGTTCGGCGCGATCGTGAAAGCGAATAGTGATTGTTTATTTTGATTTATACAATGGTTTTTACCATCGGGAGCGTTTGTAGCGCAATAAATTGCAGCAACAACAGGAAGAAGACACCACAGCTGTCTTTTTTTAGGTTTCCTAAGGATCCTGGAAGGTATATACCATCATGTTACTAAACTGTATCGTCAGGATTCAATTGCAAACTATATGTATATAAATTATGAATGTTTCGTTTTAGGAGTAGAAAATGGATAGTTAATAGCAGACGAGAAGACCTTATGAAGAAAGACCCAGTTTACCTGTATAATAATATTAGGTTTTGTTCGCTACATTTCGAACAAAACCAGTTCATGAACGCAGACAATAACAAACTCGTTTGGAATGCAGTACCCACAATGTTTGACATTCCAAATAATTCCCCTCAACTGGCGATGAAGAAGAAACTGCCACAAAGATTCGACAGTCAATCTAAAGCTGTAAAACAGTCCTATGACACAGAAGCAGCCAGTTCGACTCTCCATGTATCAGTGCCAGATTCGTGTGAATCATCAACACAGACCTGCTTTGATGATGAAGTGGTTAAATTAAGTGCAGCTGTTCGTGTCTTACAAAAGGGTGTGAAGTGTCAAAATGTGCAGAAGCGAAACTGTTATGGGAGAAGGAAAGTGCCTAGAGACAGATTGTTTGAAAATTATTCAAATATTTGGTTTTTCGTGAAATGTAATGTAATCAGCTCATTATAATGTTTTCAGCATATGTCTCCCACTATTTGGCAGTTGCTTGTCCCACTTGGAATAATATAAAGATGAAGGTCGTACTTGTGGCAACAGGCGACAATGACAAACACAGTAAGCCTACAGAACGATGAACGAGCTGTCGATCGCTTTTGCATGTAGAGGTACATGTCTGTGCTTCTTACATGTGAATATGCGTGTTTATATTATTTTGATATCAACGTGGTAAGCTGCAATTCTGTCCAATGTCACAAGTGTTTCTTCACGAATGTGTTGTCGCTTGCCACTCTATTCATGGTTTTTGTCCATACTTGCGCATATTTTATAATCATTTTTAGAAACGTATATGCCTTCTGATACTACACAAACTCTTGGAGGGAAGAAAATAACTCGAATAATTCGGAAATCACGTAGGAAATGAATGCAAACAAACATTATGCTTACGACGCGTCTGACGTTCACCTTACCTGCCGCTTGGAGCCCTGGTGTCGCTCCTTCTGTCAAGCGGCAACAACTTTTACAGCAGTGAGTGTCGCGACTGTTATATTAGACTGTGATACGTAGCGCCATCTCCCCTTATTTTTACCTCCATGTTTCTGCCAATGAATCACAGTCTTTGGTTTGCTCTACCCATAACATCATATATGTGATCGTTCCAATTTAGGTTATTTGTAATTGTAATCCCTAAGTATTTAGTTGAATTTACAACCTTCAGATTTGTATGACTTATCGCATAATCGAAATTTAGGTGATGTCTTTTAGTACTCATGTGAATAACTTCACACTTCTCTTTATTCAGGGTCACTTGCCACTTTTCGCACCATACAGATATCTTATCTAAATCATTTTGCAGTTAGTTTTGATCATCTGATGACTTTACAAGACGGTACATGACAGCATCATCTGCAAATAATCTAAGATGGCTACTGAGATTGTCTCCTCTGTTGTTAATATAGATCAGGAACAAGAGAGGGCCTATAGCACTACGTTGGAGAATATCGGATATTACTTCCGTTTTAATCGATGACTTTCAGTCTACTACTATGAACTGTGAACTTTCTAACAGGAAATCACGAATCCAGCCACACAACTGAGGCGATATTCCATAGGCATGCACTTTGATTAGAAGACGCTTATGAAGAATGATGTCGTAAGCCTTCCGAAAATCTAAAAAAATGGAATCAATTTGACATCCCCTGTCGATAGCACTCATTACTTCATGAGTATAAAGAGCTAGTTGTGTTTCGAAGAATTGTATTTTCTGAATCCATGCTATGTCTCAATAAATCTTCCTTCGAGGTACTTCATAATGATCGAATACAGTAGATGTTCCAAAACCCTACTGCAAATCGACGTTAGTGATATGGGCCTGTAATTTGGTGGATTACTCCTACTTCCCTTTTTAGGTATTGGTGTGACTTGAGCATTTTCCAGACCTTGGGTCTTTCTGTGAGCGAGCAGTTGTTTATAACTGCTATGCTATTTTATCAGCATACTCTGAAAGAAACCTGACTGGTATACAATCTAGACCAGAGGCCTTCCCTTTATTAAGTGATTTAGCTACTTTGCTACGCTGAGGATATCTGCTTCTATGTGTCTCATCTTGGCAGTTGTTTTTGATTGAAATTGAGGAATATTTACTTCATCTTCTTTGGTGAAGGAGTTTCAGAAAACTGTGTTTAAAATTCAGGGGCTAGTAAAACCAAATGCAAGATTAAACCAAGTTGTTGATAGTGTTGAAGAAGAATGCAATAATCTATCATCAAACGACTATGCAGTAATTATAGGAGGTGCTAATGATGTGTATCACAATGAAACAGTTGCAGCAACAAAAGCACTGAAAGAGTCACTGGATAAGCTAACACATACCAATGTAATAGTGGCTAAAATACCTCAGCATTATGATCTAATAGAACAATCATGCGTGAACAACAAAATTAAAAAAGCAAATAACCTCTATGATTCAGTATGTAAACATTTCAAAAATGTAACAGTGATTGACATGAATGATATTTCAGACTGTTGTCACACCACAATTGTGCCCCTTAGCAAACCTTGTCACTGTAACAGAGCTTGTCATACAAACCATGGTCAGCATCTAAATGGCTTAGGAAAGTCACTTCTAAGCAAAAAAATACTTGGGATTGTAAGAGAAAAATCAAGCTCTGCTAATAAAACAATTTATAGGCTTCAGTTCAAAGATATGGTACAGGGAAACTCCCAGTAGTGACCAAATCTGACATAAGTTGGATTTGATCACAACAGTTTGCAAGGGAGAGTAAAGATAATGTAACAGAAAAAGCAACAAGTACTCCTCCCAGTCACAAAAACGATTTACTGTTATTTCATGTTAATGTACAATCCCTAAGACATAAGGTTAAATGAGTTACAGTACTTGGCAGACAAAATTAACTGTAGCATACTGTGTATTAATGAGCATTGGTTGCATGACTCAGAAATAGATTTGTGTGTACCTTATGGCTACATATTAGCCACAAAATACTGTAGAACAAATATTTCACATGGTTGAGTTGCAATCTACATCAAAGAAAACTTAAATCTGCAGCTTTCAGTGATAGACCTACACAAACATTGTACTGAAGGTGTAATTGAAGTAGCAGCCATAGTACTGCATACCCAAAAAATTATCATTGCTTTTGTGTACCGTATACCAGCCTCTGATGAAGGAGTTCTTATAGATAAACTAAATTCACTAATGAAATTATTCACTAAACACAAAAATCACAAAGTTTTTATTGTAGGTGACTTCAATATACCGGGTGATCAAAATGCCAGTATAAATTTGAAAACTGAATAAATCGCGGAATAATGTAGACAGAGAGGCAGAAATTGACACACATGCTTGGAATGACATGGGGTTTTATCAGAACAAAAAAAAATACAAAAGTTCAAAAAATGTCCGACATATGGCGCTTAATCTGATCAGAATAGCAATAATTAGCGTAACAAAGTAAGATAAAGCAAAGATGATGTTCTTTACAGGAAATGCTCAATATGTCCACCATCATTCCTCAACAATAGCTGTAGTTGAGGAATAATGTTGTGAACAGCACTGTAAAGCATGTCCGGAGTTAGGGTGAGGTATTGGCGTCGGATGTTATCTTTCAGCATCCCTAGAGATGTCGATCGATCACCATACACTTGCGACTTCAGGTAACCCCAAAGCCAATAATCGCACGGACTGAGGTCTGAGGACCTGGGAGGCCAAGTATGACGGAAGTGGCGGCTGAGCACACGATCATCACCAAACGACACGCGCAAGAGATCTTTCACGTGTCTAGCAATATGGGGTGGAGCGCCAGCCATCCTGCATAAACATCGTACGTTCCAGCAGGTTTTTATCAGCCAGGCTGGGTATGATGCGATTCTGTAACATATCGGCGTATCTCTCACCCGTCACGGTAGCAGTTTTGCTGTCCAGCGCCATGTGTCGGACATTTTGTTAACTTTTTTTTGTTCTAATAAAACCCCATATCATTCCAAGCGTGTGTGTCAATTTTTACCTCAGTATCTACATTATTCCGTGGTTTATTAAGTTTTCAAATTTATACTGACTTTTTGATCACCCGGTAGATATAAGGGAAAGTAGAAAAAGTGTAAATGACATGGTTAACAGCCTAAAGGCACTAAACGGCTACTGTATAAATGAAAAACCTACTAGACTAGATGCATGCCTTGACAATGTAATTAGTAATGTAAATCAGGACCAACTAAAGCATGATGTGATTAAGTCAGAGTTATCTGATCATGACGGGATATGGGTCAGAATAGGCAGTTCTGAAACATGAACTGAAGGTGGTAGATTGGCCAAATACACTACACAATATAAAAAGTCTTGATGAATGTTTCTCTATGTTTTTATACACTCCTGGAAATGGAAAAAAGAACACATTGACACCGGTGTGTCAGACCCACCATACTTGCTCCGGACACTGCGAGAGGGCTGTACAAGCAATGATCACACGCACGGCACAGCGGACACACCAGGAACCGCGGTGTTGGCAGTCGAATGGCGCTAGCTGCGCAGCATTTGTGCACCGCCGCCGTCAGTGTCAGCCAGTTTGCCGTGGCATACGGAGCTCCATCGCAGTCTTTAACACTGGTAGCATGCCGCGACAGCGTGGATGTGAACCGTATGTGCAGTTGACGGACTTTGAGCGAGGGCGTATAGTGGGCATGCGGGAGGCCGGGTGGACGTACCGCCGAATTGTTCAACACGTGGGGCGTGAGGTCTCCACAGTACATCGATGTTGTCGCCAGTGGTCGGCGGAAGGTGCACGTGCCCGTCGACCTGGGACCGGACCGCAGCGACGCACGGATGCACGCCAAGACCGTAGGATCCTACGCAGTGCCGTAGGGGACCACACCGCCACTTCCCAGCAAATTAGGGACACTGTTGCTCCTGGGGTATCGGCGAGGACCATTCGCAACCGTCTCCATGAAGCTGGGCTACGGTCCCGCACACCGTTAGGCCGTCTTCCGCTCACGCCCCAACATCGTGCAGCCCGCCTCCAGTAGTGTCGCGACAGGCGTGAATGGAGGGACGAATGGAGATGTGTCGTCTTCAGCGATGAGAGTCGCTTCTGCCTTGGTGCCAATGATGGTCATATGCGTGTTTGGCGCCGTGCAGGTGAGCGCCACAATCAGGACTGCATACGACCAAGGCACACAGGGCCAACACCTGGCATCATGGTGTGGGGAGCGATCTCCTACACTGGCCGTACACCACTGGTGATCGTCGAGGGGACACTGCACGGTACATCCAAACCGTTATCGAACCCATCGTTCTACCATTCCTAGACCGGCAAGGGAACTTGCTGTTCCAACAGGACAATGCAAATCCGCATGTATCCCGTGCCACCCAACGTTGTCTAGAAGAAGGTGTAAGTCAACTACCCTGGCCAGCAAGATCTCCGGATCTGTCCACCATTGAGCATGTTTGGGACTGGATGAAGCGTCATCTCACACGGTCTGCACGTCCAGCACGAACGCTGGTCCAACTGAGGCGCCAGGTGGAAATGGCATGGCAAGCCGTTCCACAGGACTACATCCAGCATCTCTACGATCGTCTCCATGGGAGAATAGCAGCCTGCATTGCTGCGAAATGTGGATATACACTGTACTAGTGCCGACATTGTGCATGCTCTGTTGCCTGTGTCTATGTGCCTGTGGTTCTGCCAGTGTGATCATGTGATGTATCTGACCCCAGGAATGTGTCAATAAAGTTTCCCCTTCCTGGAACAATGAATTCATGGTGTTCTTATTTCAATTTCCAGGAGTGTATATCATTAAAAATGCAGTAGATAGTCACTGTCCACTTATCACAAAAAGATTCACCCCTAACAACAGAAAAAAATCTCAGCACTCTAACAAGTGGTACACTCCAGAGCTCAAGCAAATGAGGACACTGCTACTTATACTAAAAAATAATAGTGATAAAATGAGGAAGCCAGGAAACACTATGTGACCCTTAAGAAGTTGTATAAATATGAAATAAAATCAGCTAAATGTAAAGTAAATGTTGAATATATTGCAGGCTCAAAAAATGCCTGTGAAGCAGCTTTGAATATAGTAAAAAGTGAAATCAATATGAGCAAACAGGAAGGCACAGTGCCTATAGATTGCAACATCCTTAACGAATATTTTATAAATTGTGCCAGCTTTCATTCTTCTTCTTCTTCTTCTTCTTCTTCTTCTTCTTCTTCTTTTGGTAAAAATTATTCTGATAATATTTCAGTTGATGTAACCCTTCTTAAACAAGAAGCACCAGCAACCAAGAAATTCTCTTGGTCAAAAGTCACCTCCAGCCACATTATCAAATCTATAAAGAAACTTAAAAACTCAAAAACAGAGGAATATTATGGGCTTAGTAACAGTATTGTTAAACACATAGCCACTGCAGTCTAAATGCCACTAACATATCTGACAAATCGCGTACTTGAATAAGGAATATTCCCTGAATGTCTGAAAATGACAGTTACACTCCCAATCTATAAGAAAAGTGACCAGAAATGCCAAACAATTATAGACCAACATCAATAGTTCCCATTATATCAAAAGTAATAGAAAACTGCATACATATCCAAATTTACAATTATTTTGAAAGTAATAAATTATTGAGTAAGAACCAGTTTGGCTTTCAATCTGAACTATCAACAACCAAAGCAGTTGAATGCCTCCTTAGTAATATATATGAAGGACATGAAAACAAGAAACTCACTTGTGCTACGCTGTTAGATTTAACATAAGCCTTCGACTCAATCACACATGAAGTAATGATAAAAAACTAGAACATTGTGGTATTATAGATAAACCATTACAATTTTTTCAATCATACTTAAGCAATAGGGTACAATTAGTAAAAACAAACTATCAAAAGTCAACACCCAAGAAAGTAAAGAGAGGAATTCCACAAGGCTCAGTGCTTGGCCCTTCCCTGTTCATTGCTTATGTCAATGACTTCTCAAATTATATGCCATGCAACAATGTACTGTATGCTGATAATATGACGCTAATAACCGATGGAGAAAATCTACAAGATGTCATAGAATACAACAAAGTATTAACAGAAATGAGCAGTGACTGGTGCAGAGCCAACCTTTTATCAATAAACAAATTGAAACCTGAAGAAATTTACTTCACCCTGAAACCAATTGAACAGAATACAAAAAATGTCAAGTTACTAGGTTTACATATAGATAAAAAACTTACATGGGACAGACACACAAATTATCTATGTGGCAAACTTGCTGGAACTCTCTTTCTATTACACAGGCTGAGACACATTATCAGTAAAAATCTGCTAATCTTGACATACTTTGCTTTTTTCCATTCACAACTGCAATATGGGGTACTTCTTTGGGGTAACTCAGGGGGTTCAAGTACCATCTTCAAGTGGCAGAAGAAAGCAGTCAGGTGGATATTAGGACAAGCACCAAGACAAAGTTGCAAAAATCATTTTAAAGAACTAAAGATAATGACACTACCTAGTATATGCATTTATAATTGTTTAATATATGCTAAAGAGAACGTAAAGAACTTTAATTTAAGATCTGAAATGCCTGTTCATAATACTCGAAATAATAGTAACATAGACCTACCATACAGAACGCTGACATTAACACAAAAGAGCCATAAACACCTTAGATTGGAATTTTATAACAAACTCCCAAAGGCTGTGAGCAAACTACCGATGAATAACTTTAAGCAAACAATAGAAGTGTGGCTTAAATGTACGCCATATTACTCACTTGATGAGTTTCTAAACAGTGACACAAAAGAGATATGCTACATGAAACAAAAAACTGCCATATGAATTATATCTATATGTTTGTGACAGTAATGTACCAACAAAGACTTTTACATGGATACGTAAGATGTACCATAAATATATCTTGATACTATTGTATATTTAACTGTTACGATTTATTATTATTATTATTACTATTGTGAGTGAATAATTGTTGTATTATCAATATTACATTAGCATGTGTATCTGCTTGCCCTGCACAGGCACAATTATGTACAATAATAATTATTGCAATTTAAAAAATAATGTATTGAACACACTGATGATGCCAGTTGTATGCAAAACATACTGAAAGGCAAATACAGATTCTGTTCTATTCTATTCTATTCTACTCTGCTTTAGTGGCACTGTCATCAGTAACTTCACCTTTGTTATCGTGCAGTGAAGGTATTCATTGTGTCTTGCCACTGGAGTGCTTTACATATGACCAGAATCTCTTTGGGTTTTCTGCCAGATTCCAAGACAGAGTTTCAGTGTGGAAATTATTAAAAGCATCTCGCATTGATGCATGCAATATATTTCGAACTTCTGCAAAGCTTGACCAAACTTGGGGATTTTGCGTTCTTTTAAATTTGGCATGCTTTTTTCGTTGCTTGTGCAGCAACGATCTGACCCATTTTGTGTACCATGGAAGATCAGTACCATCACTTATTATGTATGTGGTATATATACCTCATTTCCGTCAATACTATCTCTTTGAAATCATTCCAAATCTTTTCTACGCTTTTGTGATCAGATCGGAAGGAGCTGAGTCTGTCTCTTGAAAATGCGTTAAGAACATTTTTATTAGCTTTTTTTTAAATAGATGTGCTTTGCGTTTCTTTTTGATAGTTGTGGTTGTTATGGTATTCAGCCTAGCAGCAATGGCCTTGCGTCGCTAATCCCTGTATTCGTCATGATACTCCATATTTGTCCAGGATTAATCGTTGCTAAGAAGTCAAGTATGTTTCAACAACCATTTACCCTTCAGCTGGGCTCATGAACTAATTGTTCAAAATAATTTTCTGAGAAAGCATTCAGTACAATTTCGGATGACGTTTATGCCTGCCGCCAGCTTTAAACATATAATTTTTCTAGCATATCTAGGGTACTTTGAAATCGCCACCGACTATAATTGTATGAGTGGGGTACCTATTTGAAATAAGAGTCAAGTTTTCTTTGAACTGTTCAGTAGCTATATCTTCTGGGCCGGGGGGGGGGGGGGGTCGGTAAAACGATCCAATTAATAGTTTAGTCCGATTGTCAAGTATAACCTTCACCCATACTATTTCGTAGGAACTATCTAATTCAATTTTACTTGTTTCTGTCTTTAGCCAGCTTTCTGTACCTATAACTATTTGAACTTCAGTGCTTTCTGTTAGGGCTTGGAGCTCTGATTCTTTCCCAAAACATTTACGAGTGTTGACTGAAAAGTAATGCTTCCACCTTCGTAACTCTTCAACAGTTGGCAGAATTGGTACGCGGCAGGTACTGGCTTGTCCCGTAGCCTCTTCTATATAGCTCCAATTGGCGGGAAGCCTTAGCATCGAACGGTTGTGTTGTTACAGTGTAAAGTATGGAACTCTGTGCAGACGGTCGGTCAAAGCGATTTAAGCAACGTGCAGTCATTGAATTCTTGACAGCAGAATGTGTCACCCCAAACGAGATTCATCAGAGAATGACAGCAGTTTATGGTGATTGTGTTGATGTGAGTACTGTGCGTCGTTGGGAGAGTAAGTTTAAAGATGCTGAAGTGGGAACATCTGACTTGTGCGACAAGACAAAGAGTTGGACGTCCTGTGAAAGCAATCACCGAGTTTCACAAGCAAAATGTTGACAGATTGACTCAGAACGATCGTTGTATCACTCAGAGAGAAATTACAAACACAATTGGCATTTCAGAAGAATGTGTGGGTCACATTATTGCTTTGCTTGGTACCTGTGCACAATGGGTACCCCGGATGCTGACTCCTGAAATGAAAGCACACAGACTTGAAATTTGCCAGGAACTCCTCTCGCATTACGAGGATGAAAGTGACGCCTTTCTCCATTCAATCGTGACAGGAGACGAAACGTGGGTACACCACTACGACCCGGAGACGAAACGCCAGTCTATGGAATATCGACACAAAGACTTGCCCCAGAAAAAGAAATTCAAGACGCAGCCCTCAGCTGGAAAAATCATGGCAACAGTGTTCTGGGACGCAGATGGTTATCCATGTTGATTTCCTTGATCTTGGAACAAGAATAAATTCAGAGCATTACTTCACATCGCTGAGAACTCTGAAACTACAGCTAACAAGGATCCGGAAGGAAAAGGGAAATGTTTTCCTGCAGCATGACAATGCCAGACCACACAATTCACATGCCACCACAGCAGAACTTCAAAGACTGAATCTCACCACCTTACGGCATCCTCCATACAGTCCAGATTTAACACTGTCTGACTTCCATCTGTTCCCGATAATGAAAGACAATATGTGGGGACCTCATTATGATTCTGATGAAGATGTTGAGAGAACTGTGAGACTGTGGTTACAGAAACAGAGTGTCGACTTCTTCCGTGACAGCTTCAGAAAACTTTTTCATCGTTGTCAGAAAGGTATCCAATTGGCTGGTGATTATGTGGAAAAGTGAATATTGATAATTAAAGATCACATTCTAAGGATTACTTCTACATTTGATTTATTAAAATATTCCCAACCAAACCCAATTAACGAAGGTGGAGGCGTTACTTTTCATTCAACCCTCCTACAACTACAATACCAATCGTTTCCACAACTACACTACTGTGTTTTACCTGCCCCCTTTTAGACAGTCACCCTTTCTGTGGTTTCCTGAGACCCTCTAACCTAAAAGCCTGCGCAGTCCCTTCCACGCAGCCCCCACTACCCATGTAGCTGCTTCCTGTGTGTAATGAACTTGTGACCTATTAAGAGGAACCTGGAAACCCACCACTCGATGGCGCAAGTCGAGGAATCTGCAGCCTACACGGTCACAGAACCGCCTGAGCCTCTGATTCAGACCCTCCACTCAGCTCTGCATCAAAGGACGACAGTCTGTTCTGTCGACGATGCTGCAGATGGTGAGATCTGAGAGAAATTACAAACACAATTGGCATTTCAGAAGAATGTGTGGGTCACATTATTGCTTTGCTTGGTACCTGTGCACAATGGGTACCCCGGATGCTGACTCCTGAAATGAAAGCACACAGAATCTCGCAAGCAAGACTGGCAGTCTTTATCATTTCCGCTAGCTGCCCAAAACCAGAGAGAATATCCTCCAATCCAAAGCGACATACGTCATTGGTACCAACATGGGCCACCACCTGCTGTTGGCTGCATCCTGTACTCTTCATGACTCCCCCCAGTATACACACGAAGTGCACACTGGATTCCTTTCGCTCCTTGGCAGCCATGTTTCTAATTGACCCCATTATGCGCCTAACGTTGGATCTCCCAACTACCAGCAAACGCACACTCTGTGAATGCCCAGACCTTGTGAGCCAAGAAGCTTCCTCTGGAACAGTGTGGACGACTGCATCTGGCTCAGAGAGTCAGCCACAGATAACGCCCGAAACCTGTTCGTCAAACGCAAAATAGTGATCTTTGGTGTGATCTCTGAAACATTCTCAGGTACCCACATGCAAGACTAAAAAATGTAAGTACAGCCCCGATATGCTGTGTGACTAACACTGTCAATGGTGTTATCTGATGTAGTCAACATCGACAACAACAATACTTACTCAGTGATTTTTTGCCATCCAATCATGGTGCTTCACAGCAATAAGACTTCATTCATGCAGTGCATCTGGTTTCTTGTGATGAAGACTTGCAGGTGTTATCAGTTCTATTTGCACCAGTCACTGGATGTATTGACCTGGTTGCCATTAATTATGGAGCTCAACTGACTGGACGTGAAATGTATACTGTTCTTCCTACTGTGCCATGAGCACCTTACAAGTTTTCATCTGCAGAACTTGTGCCTGTGCGACAGGGATGTAATACCTGTGTGGTTTGGTTCAGACACAGCCTGATCCCCAGATTACCAGTCTTCCAACCTGATCAAGTGGCGAAGTAGTTACACATCGCTGAACCGATCCTATAGAGCCATGAAATAAGAGATGGCAAATCATGAATTGTAGCATTTTTGAGCAACATGACCAACATCTCTGAGCATGTATATTTGATGTATGACATCTTAAGTTCACCACACATTATTAGCAGAAACAAGGCAGCACTCTTATAATGTTTTGCAAAACATCAGAACAACAACAACACCTTCACAATTCTGGAGACATCTGTGAGCAACAGTAGACCCTAGCATTATGTCAGACGTTGTCCTGTGGTCCATTTGGATATTACGGTTACCTCCATCACCAAAGCCGATGCTAATTTTGAGGGAACATGGGCTGACTGATATTAAGCTAAATTTTAATTTATGCAGTCCAACAGAGATGACAGGAAGCAATTGCAAGACACAGAAATGCCTTGGATTTTTCAAACCAGCTGCAATGCTGTCGCAGCCACAATTGGACAATGATATTCCACACTGAGCTAGCACAAGTGCTGCTGACATCAACTGACTGCATGACGTGAACCCACAGATGCGCATGAGCCTCCATCCGACTGTAAACAACAATGTAACAGCAGATGTGTGCGCATGGCGTCATCTTTGCTTGTTTCACACATGCTTTGGCAGCAGAATGCACAATTGTTCAACTATTGGCAAGTTCTCAATCTCTGATGGCAGTCAACAATAGGCGCACTGGTCTGCCCAACAGAATCAAAATGTTTACACAACAAGAAGAAACACACACAACTGAGAGCAGCTAATGACACACCAGTGTGACAGTTCAGAACTGTCAGATTAATTGTAGATATTGGACTTGGCGGCTAAAAGTAGCATATGTGTGTGGAAAGTAGCATATGTATGTGGACTCATCTTAGGTGTGAATTTTATTCACCATTTTCACCTTGGCTGGACCTATTGACCAAGGTAACTAGGCAGACCGCTTCAAGTGAAACTGCACACAAGCATGCCATTTTATGGGAGAACTTGACACACTGCATCTACAAACTTCTTCTCCCACAGACAAACGGAACCGTGTACTGTCAGACATGATCATAAGAAATAAAGCAGTCAAGCATGAAAGAAATGAACTACTGGAGGGCAATGTAACACTCAAAACTTCAGCACAAACAGTGGAAGAAGAATTACACATCTCGCTTGATTGCATTGCAAACAGCAACAGGACCACACACTTCAGCAACATCGTACATCACTGCAGTCATTGCAACAGCCGCAAGCCAGCACACTGTGCTGATAGCAACTGCCATGATCCTCAAAGAACGTTCAGGTCAATCAGTGCAATATTCAAAGTGTCATACTGCCCCCATTGTGTAATACTCATATCAAACAATCACCTTATGACTGACAACAGCAATGATCCCCAAAGAACATTCAAGTCAGTCAGTGCAGTATTCGAAGTGTGCTACTGCCCTGATCATGTGACATATCAAAAAGTCACTATGTGGATAGGGTCAACAGCGAACAGTCAAACACAGCAGTGTGCATCATATATACATTACATATTTACTGCTAGTCCATTTTAAAGTGCAGTACCTAGGGCCAGATAGACTGTGTGTGGATAAAACTGTGACACATGAGCTACTGCATGTGGAATTAGTGCGGCCATTCGACAGTTTGTGGGCCTCAGCCATACTATTAGCACTAAAAAAGGACGCTTCATACAGACTTTGTGGGGACTACTGGGTCCTGAAACCTTGGCCAATACCTGACATATATCCAGTCCCAAATATCCAAGAATTTTCCCACGTGTTGGCAGGTAAGACCATTTTCAACGAAATAGACTGGAAGAAAGCATGCGAGATCTGTTCAAAAAATTCCAGAACTCTGTCCACATAATTTTTCTACGCTTACCTTTTACTTATTGTGTATGGTCTCCTTCGAAATACTCTCCTCCACAATTGATACGCCGCTCCCAATGCAGTTTGCACTTCTGGAAGCAGTCTTGGTACGCCTCTTGCTAAATCGAGCGACGCGCCATCAGTGAATTTTCTTTTATCTCGTCTACGTTGCAAATCTTCGTCCTTTCAAGGGGGTTTTCAACTTTGGAAATAAAGAAAAGTCGGCAGGAGCCAGGTCTATAGAATACGGAGGATGAGGCAGCACAATGATTTCGTTTTCTGTGCAACAGTCATGCACCAACAGCGATATATGTGCGGATGCGCTATCGTGATGCAGGAGCCATGAATTGTCTCGCTACATTTCAGGTTGTTTCCTTCTCATATTTTGTCAGAGGCGACGCAACATGTCCTGATAGTACAATTGATTAACAGTTTGTCCCTGTGACATGAATTCATCTGACGTGATGAGCTTTTTTTGCTCTTGGAGAAGCTTTCCCGATCCACTGCGAAGATTGAACCTTGGTCTCAACATCAAACCGTAGACCATATCTCATCACTGGTTACGATCCTCTTAAGGAACATCTCGTTCTCATTTGTGTGATCCAGAAGTTCTTCACGGATTGTCGGGCGAAGGCCTTTCTGGTCTTCACTCACGAGCCAGGGGACGAACTTGGCAGCAGTACGATGCATTCCAAGGTGCTGTGTCAGGATTTCATGAAACGATCCAACTGAAATGTTACATTCTTCTGCAATCTCTCAGATGGTCAGTTTCGATTGGCATGCATAATTTCGTTGACGTTCCTGACATGAGCGTCGTCGGTATATGTCGAAGGGCGTCCTGAACGAGGATCATCTTTAACTTCTGTCCGACCATTTTTAAACTATGTGAACCACTTGTAACATCGAGTACGGGTAAGCACTCATTACCGTAGGCTTCCTGCATCATTTGTGTGTCTCTGTAAAGGTTTTATTGAGTTTCACGCAAAATTTAATGCAGACGCATTGCTCCTCTAACTCTGCTGTCTCGAAATCGCAAACTGTGCGATACAACGTTCTACTCAATGCAGCACTGAACAATAAGTAACAGACATATAAAAATGTAACTTCCAGCGCTTCCATATAAACACAGGCACTTTCAGGGATTCCAATCGCATTTCGCTCCAACACATCATTGGCGCGAAATTACGAATGTTCCGGAATTTTTTGAACAGACCTGGTATTTGCAAATCCCTATGGCGAACAAAGATGTGGCAAACACAGCTGCAAGTTCCTCGTTCGTAGTCTATGAGCTATTGTGTATGCCTTACAGGTTAAAAAATGCAGCACAAACTTGGCAGCACCTCATTGATACATTATTGCTCCTATTTCAATTTTGCTTTTCTTACCTAGATCACATCCTAGTTTTCTCAGCTTTCCTGGATAAACACAAGGAACGCCTCCACATAGTTTTTAATGTGCTAGAACAGTACATTCTGACAATAAATTAAGACAATTGCCAGATCTAACGATCAGAAGTCGTTTTCCGAGGCCATCTAGTAAATCAGACAGTTGTTCGCCCGATGCAGGAACGTATGGAACTTTTGCAAGCACTGCCTAAACTTTCTAATTACCAGAAACTGAGGAGATTTCCAGCTGCAGTGAACTTCTACAGGCGTGATTTACCTCAGGTAACAGCACAACTAGTACCCCTCACTGACGCCAGAAAAAAAAGAAAGAAAACAGGGGAAACAACCGCCAAAGTGGACCCAAGCATAGCAATGCATATTTGAAGACATCAAGCTATGCTAACAGTAGGCAGTCTCATTAGCACACTCTGTACTTGACGCTCATCTTTCTGTCACAGCTCATGTGAGTGATACAGCCATCAGCGCAGTGCTACAGGAATTTGTATATGGCAAGCAAAAACCACTACGTTTTCCTTCGCAGAAGCTCATGCTCTCGGAACGAAAATGGCCAGCGTTCAATCATGAGTTGTCGATACTACAGGGCTATTACAAATGATTGAAGCGATTTCATAAATTCACTGTAGCTCCATTCATTAACATATGGTCACGACACACTACAGATACATAGAAAAACTCATAAAGTTTTGTTCGGCTGAAGCCGCACTTCATGTTTTTGCCGTCAGAGCGCTCGAGAGCGCAGTGAGACAAAATGGCGACAGGAGCCGAGAAAGCGTATGTCGTGCTTGAAATGCACTCACAGTGCAACGACACTTCAGGACGAAGTTCAACAAAGATCCACCAACTGCTAACTCCATTCGGCGATGGTATGAGCAGTTTAAAGCTTCTGGATGCCTCTGTAAGGGGAAATCAACGGGTCGGCCTGCAGTGAGCGAAGAAACGGTTGAACGCGTGCGGGCAAGTTTCACGCGTAGCCCGCGGAAAATTGGCTCAGGGCACAACTGGAGACCGACAGCGCCGACTTCATCTTTCAACAGGATGGTGCTCCACCGCACTTCCATCATGATGTTCGGCATTTCTTAAACAGGAGAATGGAAAACTGATGGATCGGTCGTGGTGGAGATCA
The DNA here is from genome assembly GCF_023864275.1 of Schistocerca cancellata. Classification (NCBI taxonomy): domain Eukaryota; kingdom Metazoa; phylum Arthropoda; class Insecta; order Orthoptera; family Acrididae; genus Schistocerca; species Schistocerca cancellata. Next base: position 374,683,024 of record NC_064628.1, read on the forward strand.
TGATCAGCAATTCATGTCATGGCCTCCACGCTCTACCGACTTAACCCCATGCGATTTTTTTCTGTGGGGTTATGTGAAAAATTCAGTGTTTAAACCTCCTCTACCAAGAAACGTGCCAGAACTGCGAGCTCGCATCAACGATGCTTACGAACTCATTGATGGGGACATGCTGCGCCGAGTGTGGGAGGAACCTGATTATCGGCTTGATGTCTGCCGAATCACTAAAGGGGCACGTATCGTGTGAATGCCTAAAAAACTTTTTGAGTTTTTGTATGTGTGTGCAAAGCATTTTGAAAATATCTCAAATAATAAAGTTATTGTAGAGCTGTGAAATCGCTTCAATCATTTGTAATAACCCTGTATATGAAGCAGTACTCCACATTAAGGTTTAAGTGGAAGACAGATAGTTTACTATCTTCACAGATCACCGCCTGCTCGCGGAAGCAGTAAGAATCACCAAGGCAATGTCGACATCTTGTGTGCATCAGTCAATTCACAACTTATCAGGGGAGCTGAAAGGGTAGTGGACAACTGTCTGCCCCAAGTCGGTGCATTGTTTGCATGCATAGATCACGAGGAGCTTGCAGCGGCACAGAGACCCTCAAATTCATGAATTTTTGCATAAAGCGAACACCAGCCTCAAGTTAATACGTCGTTCACTCTCCAGCTCGGAGACGCAGATTTAGTGTGACATTTTGCACGGCAGGGTCTGCAAATTGGTTTCTTCGACTATACAGAGACATGCTTTTGCTTGCACAGATTGTCTCATTTGGGCGTATGACCTTCAAAACGAATTTGGTAGCACACCTTTTCATGTGGCTGGTGGTAAAGAAAAAGAACAGCTAACAGTGGACACAAGTATGTGCAGCATGACAGCAGAGCAACACAGGACGTCGCGCCATTCCAGCCCTAGGCCAATTCGACATCCCTAGAGTCAGACTACATGTTCATTTAGACTTGGTCAGGCCCCTTCCAGCATCAAATGGTTATAAGTACAGTCTTTCGGTGACTGGTCATGTGACACCTTGGTGGTGGCAGTACCATTGGCAGGCAGTATCACTAGATCAGCAACTAAAGCGTTTGTGCAGTTGTGGGTTTCTAGGCCTACCGCCCCCAAAGCAACAGGCTGGTGTAGCAATGTCATGACACTTTTAAGCCAGTTTTAATGTGGTATGGGGTACAGTGGCGCAACGCACTTCCTTAGGTGATGTTGTGTGTATACACTTCTTTCAAAGAGAACTTGCAGGCATCACTAGTGGAAGTCTTGTATGGTGAACTTTTACATCTCATGGCACAATTTGTTGAACCTGTTGAACCATCAAACACGTCACAGTTACTCGAACTAGTAAGTAGAGAACGAAAACACACTGCACAGATCCGCACACCACTGCCACAACAACACAACATTCCGCAAGTTTTAATGTATAAGACCGTCGCACACTGTGACTAAGTGATGTTACGATATGACACCATATGACTGGCACTGCAGCCCACATATTTCTGGCTACGTAAAGTTCTCCAAAGGCGGGACAACATACTTATCATTTTACTCCATGACAAGCCTACAGTGGTCTCCATTTGTAGCTCTGAAACCAGCTTAGGCTCTCGTCGATGATCCACTTACACACACACATAAACGAGACACTGCAGTGAACAAGCCAGAGGAGCCTCAATCTCACATTCATGCATCTGGGCGACAAACACCAGCGGCTCTGTTTCAGCTGTCCCTGCAGTCTATGGTGGCAAAAGCAGGGTTACATTCTGTACTGAGTGAAGGCAACGTACTTTCCCCCATCAGTCGTACTATGTAATATGGAGGGTGGGGGGATGGGCTCCGTAGGGTCTTGCAGACTGCAAAGCTGTCAAAAAAGCATTACAAATGTACAACCTCTGACAAAGTAACCTCTCTGATGTCCACCTGCCAGCAGTCTGACTCTGACAGTTGAATTGTAAATATGTGCTTTTAGCTTGTGCAGTGTTTTTAGCACAAAGTGTCTTTCATCAACCATCATTTTGGGTTTGCATATTTCTGTTACCTTCCCTGCAGCGGTAACTACAAATACAGAGTAGTGCAAATAAAAGGGCTCCAGGTAACAGAGTTCAAAGGTATAAAGAAACACAGCAGAGGAAAGGAACTACAGTGATAACCTGACTGTAGCAGATGTCGAAAATGACCACAACTCATCTCATGACACTTTTGGGTCTGGTCAGCAAGTTGTTGAAAGCATTAAAGATGGACTGCTAGAATTGCTGCAATCTCATTTGAAATGTTCTGCTGCAGTTTTTGAGGGCTATGAAGGTTGTTGCAATACATGTAATACAACTTAGACTTGAGGGCTCCCCACACGGAGTAATTGCACACTGATACATCAGGTGACCTGTGTGGCCAGCTATGGCCATGACCACACTGACTTCTACTAATAGCTTTGTCAGGTGTGACGATTGTGTAAATGTGCTACAAGGTTCATCTGTACTGTAGTCACTTTATGATATAGTATGCACCATATCTTTTTGTATGTCTCTCCTGTAGCTACGTAAGTTAGAGTACATAATTAACTTTAATATCTAAATATTAATCAAACGAAGCACATAAGCAGTGTTACTATCATTATAGCCAATTTATGTTTATATTGTCATATGTAGGCTAAATATTTTAAGATATTAGGCTAATTTGACTTTTCGTTTATTACAAGTACATACTCTGGACATAATGTAATCAAATATGACAAAGTAAGAGTCAATTAAATCAATCCATGAATAATAGAATAGTTGCAGGCAGAGACCACTTTCTTCACTGTATCGCTGACCTGACGCTAATGATACAAAATCAAACCAAACACTGCCAATTTGCAAGAGAGGAAAGGAAGGCGAATGAATGAATTTCCACTTGGTGCTACTTACTGGCAGCAGTGCATAAATGCCAGCTAGTTGGCATGTGTGAACAACTACTAGCACAATGTACGGTCAACTGTCATGGCAGTCACAAAAATTAAAACCAGTTTAACTTGTTGATGCCATATCACAACATTTTCAACAGTGTAAATCAAAGGAAGAAGGAATGAGAAGGAGTTAGGATATCGCGCAAAAAATGTTTGAGAGATTAACAAATCATATTCTTCAATATATAACCATTGCCACCATCTGCATTCTTAAAATATATTAAAATAATTTGTAAATCTGTCAGAGTGTGCATAAACTTCGTGACCAATGGACATCTCATACTAGGTTTTGACAATTCCTTTTCATGACAGGAATGCAATGCAGTTTTGCAGAAGGCAGTTTATACCAAAGATTTTCGTGAACTTCCAATACTATATGACCACATTTTCTGAAAAACTATCAATGTTTTCAAAGTACTGCGACTCGAACAACATAATTTTAAATTTGTCACTCAGAATTTCGACTGTAATATTCACTGTTGATACATACCTGTTGAAACAGTGTTACAACGGTACATGCTGAATTTAATGAAAAGGTTGTCAGCCAAACTCATATTACAAAGATTTTTAAACCATTTTTTTACAATTTAATGATAGTACTACAATAAGTAAATGTAAAGTAATGGACAAGGGCTTTAGAAAGGAGATGTAACACAGAAGTAATTTTTGTTATTCTACATTTCAAACAAACATGAAAAGCCAAGCTGTGTTATTTTATATATACCGACAAAATTCAGGGATGGGTTCCTGATTGGAAATGGAAGAAAAAAGTCTGTAAACATGTGTCTGGAAATGCATTGTTGCCATGGTAGATGGCGCTAATGAATGACAGTTGCTCTGACCATGTGCCATTGTGCCTTGTTCGTTGCAGGCTGTGTCATTGACAAAGTGTACTGGAAGCAGTTGAATGGTCTGGTATCCATGTCGGGAACAAGCTGAGATGGTATTTGTGTACAGCCATCCAGATGGAAAATGTCGAGAGGGTCCGCGGCTATACCAAAACAATTGCCCTCACAGACACCAACCACATAACACCTCATGTCAAGGCCTTTTTAGGCGTTTGTGTGACCATGAGTCCTTTCAGACAGACAAATGCTTAGGGTTCTACAGGTTACTGAGGTGAACTCTAGTACAAGCTCCAAATCTGGTGTACACACATCTGCCACCTTTCTGCATGTTCATGTGTCTTAAAGGCTGTATGATCACACAAATGTCCAAAAAGGGCTTGAAGTGTTTTGTGATGTGGTTGGTGTCTGTGGGGGCACATGTTTTGGTATAGCCTCTCGACTGTTTCCATTTGCTTGGCCATACACAATCACTATCTCCACTTGCTCCTGACATGAATATTGGACCATTCTACTGCTTACAGTACACTGTGTCAATCACACAGCCTATAACACACAAGGAACAGACGGCACATGGTCAGAGGAACTGTTATTCGTTAGCACCATCTACCATGGTAATGATCCATATCCAGACACAAGTCCAGTGACTTTTTCCTCCATTTCCAGTTAGGTATCCATCCCTGCAGTTTGTCGGTTTTATTCATGTTCACCCTGCATATATCAGTAGAACTGTCGAAGGAGATTATGTTAGATATAGGAATTATTATACAAAAGGTACCTTCCAACGATAAGAGCACACAGTTTCAGTAATATTCAAAAAACTGCCAACAAACACATGGAAGCTAATAAATGATATTGGGAAACGCTCTTGAAATGACAATCTCAGTATCTCTTAACAAAAATTTAATAATATTTTAATAAATCAGTTGAATAAAGCACTGCTGTAACCAAATCTAATTCTAGTAGCTTGTAACTACTACCATAAAACTATTATAGTTCATCAGCTAATATGAACATGTTTATTTGCGCTGAGATTTCATCTAGTTTCATCATAAATATCGACAACAAGTTCATGTCATCTTGCAGCTTACTTAAGAAAGTAATTATTTATTGTTTACTTGATAATACATTGTGAAAACTACATAGATTTCGAAGGGAATCACTGACAACCAGTGATATTTTTATTTTTAAAATCTTTAAATAATAAATAGGGCACAATATGATTTTAAGAAAACTTTATAACTGTTAATTCCACACAAACTGTAATTAGACAGCTGGCCACGGTGTTCTTGCGGTTCTAGGCGCGCAGTCCGGAACCGCGTGACTGCTACAGTCGCAGGTTCGAATCCTGCCTCGGGCATGGATGTGTGTGATGTCCTTAGGTTAGTTAGGTTTAAGTAGTTCTAAGTTCTAGGGGACTGATGACCACAGCTGTTAAGTCCCATAGTGCTCAGAACCATTTTTTTGTAATTAGACATATCCAGATGTTCGAAGACAAGGGCTTTGCTTACACCAACTATTGTGATCTAAACATGGCTTCTGATTCTGTAGGACATGTAACACTACTAAACAAACTGAATTTTTGTGGTGTTAGAGTCAACAGCTAAAATTTTAAATTCACAGCTAGAGATATCCTGTGAAGTAAGGGAAGTTCTAGTGCATAACGAATCAATGCAGGTGTTCCTTAGGGATCTGTGTTTGGACATTTTTTGTTTTGGATAACGATTAATGACTTGCCTTCGTTTAGAAGATCTATCGCAGTATTACATACAGGTAACACAACATTTCTTCACTGTATTAATGATATCAAGAGTCTGAAAAACTGTACTGTTGATAATTGGTCCAGTTATCTTATTGGTTTATAGAAAATAAAGTTTTGCTTAGTGAAAATAAAACATATCATATAGTTTTAGCTTAAAAACCAAACTTTTCTCTGATGATCGTACTTCCATCAAGCTCTTTGGTGTTTATTTAGATGATTGGTTCTTGTGGGGATGAAATTTAAAATCTATTAGTAGTAAGGGTGTCTAGAGCATTTTATTTGTTAAGTACTCTGATGAACTGTATAGCTGTAGTTCATGTAAGGACATCTTATTTTACCTTTTGCTAAGCTTTTTGTCTAATAATGTTACCATGTAAGGCAAATATAGTTATGTTCATGCCAGCTTGTGTTTACAGAAGAAGGCATTAGTATAATTACTGGATCTCTGTGTAAAGCACACCTCAAACCACTATTCTCTAACCAAAAATCGTGATTGTAATAAACTTGTTATTATGGTTTCATACTTTCAGCAACTCATGGGCTATTACAATGACTAGCATTTACTCTGTTTCATTTCTCTCTCTTCAGTATTCTTTCATTTTCTGACTCGCTCTTGCTCAGTCTTCTTCATACAATATCTACAGATACATCTCTTTCCCACAGCTTTCTTGTTGGATGCAGTCACCAGTTCTCCTACATTTGCTCTCAACATTTTGTTGTTTCTTATACCTTATTTACTGATCCTATACTTCCCTGGATCCTAATGTGCTTCTCTATCTCATGGGATTTGTATTTTTCTGTTCAGCTGCTAGTAATCACTGCTTTTGCAACACTTTTTGGTCAGTTTTTGTAATGTGTTCATACAAATCAAGCCTTATTTTCTTTAATGTGATTGAAATCTGTTCAGACATTTCAATAATTCTTTGTCTGATCTCAAGTGAAATGTAAAATTATCTGTTGTTACGTTTTCTATCCCAAGAGATCCTTCAAAATATTTTTCTGTTTTCTCTATTTCTGACAGCCCCTTTCTGGCAATTGTCTTTGTTGCCATTAACATTCCGATTTGACTACATCACTATCTACTATTTAGATTTCATGTGATAAAATCCGGATTTTGAAGTATTCTGATGTGATGTGAATGTTGTCCTCATGATTCTTCTCATCGATGTTGGGGTGAGAACATCAGCTAATTACATCAACTTTTGTGTTCTTTTTATGTTACCATACATTGGTTTAATTTTCAATGTTGAATCTAACTATGACTGTTGAAACAATGTATGGAAACATCACGAAAATACCAACATTAGGATCTAGGGAAGTTTCGGATCAGTAAAGAAGACATAGGAAACTAGAAAAGGTTTATACCTATGTTTATATATCCTTTATTTTCATAGGAAATTTGTAATTCTGTTTTATCTGCTGTTTCTTTCTGTACTCCTGTTTGTTGGGTTATAATCTTTAGATTTTGCGCCAAAGGAAAAAAAAATCTATATCCTACGTGAACATAAGACAATCGAATTTAACATCAAGTTCATGATAGCCTAATGACATTCTGTTTGAGGTATTGTGTCAACTAGTGTCTTTCCACCATTTTTGGGTTACTTTCTCTGCCAGAAAATTAAACTAAATTGATGAAATGTCATCTCCTAATTTTATTTCAAATCGCTCTCATAGCTTTCCTACGAATTTAGCATTTCATCAGGTATTCATAAATGTTTGTTGTATTTTCTCATTTTCGAAAATCTTTATCTGTTATCAAGACACACACAAAAACTTTGATTTTTGGGTACTAAAGGTACCATTTGTGGGAATGGCCACTTATATAATTTCTGTACTATCAAATCATCGAAATTTTTATCATACACTCTTATGATAATGTTCTCAGGGAACTTGAAACTTGTTTCACTATCACTATTCGTTACTGAGTCCCAGAGGTTGAAAGATGCCGTACTTATGCAGCCAAAATATGCGAATAATACTCACAGGCGTAAATTTAGTTTTAACTAATGTGGTGAACGCATGACAAGAGTTCTGGGGTCATCATATTATGTTTTTAGTCGCCATTTTTTTCGCCAGCAAAACTTTATGACATGCTGTCTCTTAGTAAAGGGAACTTTACACCTACACAGGCTGTCTTGACCTGGAAATTACTCGATTACGGCGTAAGCACCTTACAAAAATTATTTTGTCATACAGAATTCTTTGTACTTGCAAACTGAACACCACATATTTGGGTGTACTGTAGGTTCAAACTAAAAATGTTGTGCATTTTTTTGTGATTGTGGTTGTGATTTTTATTGGTCCCATAAATTTCCTTTGATACAGCAATATAATTGCAACATAGGAAACTTCATGATACTTACAAAGTAGACTATATATATATATATATATATATATATATATATATATATATATATATATAGAATAGGTTACACAGGAAATACATGTAACACCTTGCACAGTACATAAAGATTGCTCATAATTAACAGTACATACAACAGGGTTAAAAAATACATTTTGTGAATTCTATTGTAGTTTTAATTCTAGTTTACTTTTTAATAATAACTTCTAATTCTTGTTTCTCAAGATGTGGTACAAAAAATTTTATCATTCACAGGATGAATTCTTCTCACAGTCCACTCATGTACTCAGTCACATTGTACAATTATTTTTCTATTAGAAAGTTTTTTAGGATTTCAGGGAACATCTTCTCAGTTTTGAGGTTTTGTAAGCCTCTTGGCAATGCTTTTTTAAACTTTATACTGGAGTATTTAGGTCCTTTATCGAAAGTTTGAAGTCTATGTGAAATGCAGTGCAATTTCTTCTCTTACTTGTGTTATGAGGATGAACAGTCTCATTGGTCTCCAGTTTTATGGGATTTCGTGATGCAGCCACAAAGGTCCTATTAAATATATACAATGATGGAAACGTAAAAATAGCTTCTAAAAGATTTTTTTAGTATAATTCGAACGGTTTTCTTGTGCAGTATGAACGTTGTTTTCATTCCTGTGAAGGTTGAGTTCCCCTGTACTATGATTCGATATTGCATGTGTGGTTAAAAAAATGCATGATAGACAATGCACAAGAGATTTTGATATGCATACTAAGCCAGTTGTTTGTTTATAAATATCACTGAGCGTTGCTTGTTAGAAACAGTATTTATCTGCTGCTTCCAGGTTATCTCACTGATTCCAGTGTCACCTCCATACCTAATCTAATCTCTAATCAAACAGTGGAGAGCTTACAGAGTAGGACAACCAACTTCAAACACAGTTCGAAGGACGATAAAGAATTGAAATACTTGGATGAGATGTACCCCGGCGCTAATGGACTGGCTGCATCCTACGCAAGCAACAGAAGAGACCAACAGCTCGCAACAGCTTCAGTCGACAAAGCACTACCACATGTATAGCTACAGAAGTGTCCTATGTGGGTGACGTCCATGGTGCTGCCTGTCCTCTGCTACAACTAGTGACATTAAATTCAAACCTGTCTGAACATTGTTGCTGCAGCATGCATGACAGTGAGACTCGCAGCTGCAGCAACAGTAGCTGGCCACCGACAATAATGAGCACGGAGGGGCTGGACATGCAGCAGCAGCTTGGTGCACCATCTGTGTTGATGTTCGAGCAGTCTGCTCCAATGCCCATGTGATGATGATGCAGCCTGGCCCGTCATCCATGATGATACAGCCCAATCTGTGGATGCACCTACAGCTGGCTAAGCAGTAGCAGCCTGGTTCCTTGACAGCCGACTGTGCAGCAGCCCAGTCCTCTGCCACCCATGACGTACCTGTCGCTAGCCATGCAGTAGCAGTCAAGTCCATCGACATCTGCAGTGTAGCACAGGCCGTCGATGTCTCAGGCCAGTCCATGGCATGGCATCAAGACTCCAGCCCATTTGCCATTGTCTCTGCAGCACTCTCCACACCTTGGCCCATCTCGTGAGCATCGCCAGATGTCGCCAAAACATCATGTTGGGTCTAGCATCAGCAGCACTCTTGTCTGTACTGTTACGGAACACCGAGAAAGTCCTGCACCTGCAATGGACTACGCCGTGATCGCTGGAGCATTTGGGGACGAAATCTCACTTGCTTGCAATGGTAATTCGAATGCTGGATACTTAGATCTGGCCAGTTTACTTAACGCTTGTCAAACAGTTCTCGAAATCAGCACCTGGGATACATGAACGATTCATTGTATTCCACCATTAAGTGGAAGGCAGTTATGTACTGCGTACTGACACACTCCTTTAAATAGGGAAGTGACGCTGGTGAAGAGCATTGTCCAAATGTGGGGGGATACTGTTCTGATATCATAAGGCGAGTCGATCGCAGAGTAGTTCAGAACTTTTACTGAAAGCGTTTTACCGGGCCATTTTTCTGAAATTCGGGAAAGAGGATTCGATAAGGCGCTCAGTCGTGTACTCCATCTCGATATATATTCACATGTCTTTGAATCACCTATTGTAGGGGGGGGGGTCCAGTTACATCCTTCTTCCAGATAATACTTCCACTAAACATGGTTGTATTAATGTCCAGGATCTTGATGAGTGGGATTATATTGCTTTGCTTGGTCGCTTTTGGCTAACAATAGAAATTACCCTAAAATGCAACTTGTACAAGTTATTATGAAACATCTGATATCCATGGGCATTATAATTTCTAATGCATATCATTCCCCACAAAAGTCTAGGACATTCCAAGATTCGAGAGGCAGCACCTCATTTATTTTCATGCATATTGATAAGCCAGAAGATGAAGACATTCATGAGCACACTGTGCAGAAAAAGAAGTCAAGCATAAATTAGTGAGTTGGTAAGCTCCCCAAATACACTCATGAAAATTGAAATAAGAACACCGTGAATTCATTGTCCCAGGAAGGGGAAACTTTATTGACACATTCCTGGGGTCAGATACATCACATGATCACACTGACAGAACCACAGGCACATAGACACAGGCAACAGAGCATGCACAATGTCGGCACTAGTACAGTGTATATCCACCTTTCGCAGCAATGCAGGCTGCTATTCTCCCATGGAGACGATCGTAGAGATGCTGGATGTAGTCCTGTGGAACGGCTTGCCATGCCATTTCCACCTGGCGCCTCAGTTGGACCAGCGTTCGTGCTGGACGTGCAGACCGTGTGAGATGACGCTTCATCCAGTCCCAAACATGCTCAATGGTGGACAGATCTGGAGATCTTGCTGGCCAGGGTAGTTGACTTACACCTTCTAGAGCACGTTGGGTGGCACGGGATACATGCGGACGTGCATTGTCCTGTTGGAACAGCAAGTTCCCTTGCCGGTCTAGGAATGGTAGAACGATGGGTTCGATGACGGTTTGGATGTACCGTGCACTATTCAGTGTCCCCTCGACGATCACCAGTGGTGTACGGCCGGTGTAGGAGATCGCTCCCCACACCATGATGCGGGGTGTTGGCCCTGTGTGCCTCGGTCGTGTGCAGTCCTGATTGTGGCGCTCACCTGCACGGCGCCAAACACGCATACGACCATCATTGGCACCGAGGCAGAAGCGACTCTCATCGCTGAAGACGACACGTCTCCATTCGTCCCTCCATTCACGCCTGTCGCGACACCACTGGAGGCGGGCTGCACGATGTTGGGGCGTGAGCGGAAGACGGCCTAACGGTGTGCGGGACTGTAGCCCAGCTTCATGGAGACGGTTGCGAATGGTCCTCGCCGATACCCCAGGAGCAACAGTGTCCCTAATTTGCTGGGAAGTGGCGGTGCGGTCCCCTACGGCACTGCGTAGGATCCTACGGTCTTGGCGTGCATCCGTGCGTCGCTGCGGTCCGGTCCCAGGTCGACAAGCACGTGCACCTTCCGCCGACCACTGGCGACAACATCGATGTACTGTGGAGACCTCACGCCCCACGTGTTGAGCAATTCGGCGGTACGTCCACCTGGCCTCCCGCATGCCCACTATACGCCCTCGCTCAAAGTCCGTCAACTGCACATACGGTTCACGTCCACGCTGTCGCGGCATGCTACCAGTGTTAAAGACTGCGATGGAGCTCCGTATGCCACGGCAAACTGGCTGACACTGACGGCGGCGGTGCACAAATGCTGCGCAGCTAGCGCCATTCGACGGCCAACACCGCGGTTCCTGGTGTGTCCGCTGTGCCGTGCGTGTGATCATTGCTTGTACAGCCCTCTCGCAGTGTCCGGAGCAAGTATGGTGGGTCTGACACACCAGTGTCAATGTGTTCTTTTTTCCATTTCCAGGAGTGTATGTAGACCTGTTGGTCATCTGTGAGGGAGAGGAGCAACACTGTGTTTGAATCAAAAACATGCTCTGCCTACTTTCCTCCCAAAAGAATATACACAAACAGAAACGATATTTTTGCGATAGATACCTAAATTTTCTTACCATGAGTGAGTGTCTAGAAATGCATCTCATTGACTGCTCGAGCCAGGAACCAGTATATATGGAAACACCGACTGAAGATAATAAGTTCTTAAAGTTTAAGAATGTCCACCACCAGGAGCGATATCCCTTCAGCTTTATGCTGACTCCAGTACCTTCTAGCTCCTATGATATGTTGTGAAGGCAACAAGTATGCCTCCCATACCAACTTCACTGAGTGGTATGTGCTATATGTGGCATTGTATCAAACTCTATGCTCGTATGGTAGTCGTAACAGATTCGAAACTTAGATCAGAGATAAACCTGCGAGGTGGTTACTGGCTGACCTCAAAAAACTTACTTACATGGGAGGTTGATTGCATCGGTGAAAACGTCCTCATGACCAACTTGAAGGAAAATGATGCCTTGTATGACCGGGCTGCTGTTGGACAGAGATGTGGAAGCTCCACAAACAGACCAATTTCATATAATGGGGAAGTTCTGCAGCACAGCTCACAAAGTACACAACTTGAACTACCAGCTACCACTGCACATACATACCTTTTTCCACAATTTGAGCAGGTAAGATAGCCACTTTCTAGTTCAACACTTGGGCGATTTCAGGTTTAAGAATGATGAGGTCAGTGTCATCCCTGACGCTGTTGAGAAGTACATTTCCTTTTCATAGAGATTCATACCAAGAATAACGCTATGCTTCCTGTATTCAATCTGTTTTATGCAATTGTCTTTTCAGAAACTTGCTGAGACGATGCAGCAGGCGGATATGCGCATCACAAGTCATTCATCCCAATAAAGCAAAGTTTAAGCTTGTGACAGAGGTCTTTCCCAAGCAAATACCTGGATTCGATGGTGAGACTCCATGACACTACATTGTCCAGCACAACCTCATTCTTCAGGCCAACGGCCACTGCTATGACAAACGTGGAGTGTGAGCACATGGCGAATGTTCGACAGGAGTTCTGTATCCCTGATTTAGGTGAATATGCTAGGTTATACGTGAACATGTACGTAAAACTACTGCTCGTCGATATCTTCAAGAAGTTCTGGAGTGAATATTTGGATACATACTATTTGCATCCTGCCTTCTGTTTCACTGCACTGGGAATTCTGAGGGACATAATTTTAACGTAGATGCATGTCGGCAGTCAACTGTTGATGGCTGTGGATTTTGCCAGAGAATGCACAGGTACATCAAAGCGAATCACTAGCGAATGAGTGAGGAGGAGTACAGACCTTCTGACGATTTAAGTTACATTCTTTACCTGGATGTAGTATACCTCTACAGGTATGCCATGGAGAAAGTCTACCAGTTGTGGGTTTCTGATGGTTGTCTGAGGAGGAAATCGCCAGTCTGATGGAAAAGGTCAAACTTGAGGATGAGGGAAAATGGTTCAAATGGCTCTGAGCACTATGGGACTTAACATCTGAGATCATCAGTCCCCTAGACTTAGAACTACTTAAACCTAACTAACCTAAGGACATCACACACATCCATGCCCGAGGCAGGATTCGAACCTGCAACCATAGCGGTCGCTCGGCTCCAGACTGCAGTGCCTAGAACCGCACGGCCACAACGGCCGGCTGTGAATGAGGATGCGATGAGGAAGACGTTCTGAGGGGTAGAGCTGGAATATTCCATGAATTTGTATGACGAGCACTGTAGCTTGCAGCTACATGTGGAGCACCTAGTCCCACGAGACGGTTCCATCCTGAAGCTGTTGACGACGCTGAGAACAAATAACATTATATTATCCACTCCAGAGGCCTCCAGCAATTTCTCAGCCTGGGGATGGACCTTGTTAATATCACTTACAAAACATAATTCAAGCAGTGTCCCTGGTTGCAGAAGTACATTGATTTAAAGATTCAATCTTGTGATATGTAATTTAAAAAAAAGATTTTTACAAGTTAATGAACAATTTAGCTGTCGGAGAAATCGTGGAAAATGTTAGAGAATACTGCGAAACTATTTTGTTTACTGGTGGGATGGTCGACATGGCGCAAGAGATTACATCGCCAGGCCAAATTTCAAATGGATCACCTGTTCATGTAGAACTAGCCACTGTGGAGATGGCCAAGGTTTCAGTGCAGTTCACACAACCAGTTTGTATCGGTATGTGTGTTCTGAACCTCTTCAAAGTTCACATGTATCGCTTTCACTATGATTTTGTGAAGCCAAACTTCACCGATCTCAAGTTATTTTATATGGGCACAGGTAGTTTCCTCTGCTAGATGAAAGATTGCATATCATACGAAGTAATTAGATACAATCACGAAAAATTCGACTCTTTTCGAAATGTGGGCAATAATCGTTTTAGAATTAACACCTCAAAACACAAAAGATTGTAATTCTGGAGAAGGATGAGGCGAACGTTTTGCACATTGTGGAATTTTTGGGGCTCGTATCTATGTGATTCCTATCGAGTTATGTCATTGTCTAGTCCACATGCCTGAAGTGTATGGGTAGGACAGGGGGTTCCCCTGAATGACTTGAACATAACTCACACAACTGACTAAGAAGTGTGGGGGATGTTCTGGATGACTTTCATTGGTTACCGGTGGTTCCTTCGGGGGAGAGGGAGAGGAGAGTGGGGGTCACCATGGAGTCTAAGTGTGTAACCTGACACTGGATGCATAGTCTGACACCAGATGTAATTAGATCGTCATCTGTTCTTGAACCAGCACTGATAACCTACTGTTAGTATACCACTTAGACACTGAACTCACATTGTTTAGTTCCTGTTTGACAGACTAAGAGTAAGTATGGACAAAGTTTAAACTGATTGTAAATCATGCTCTGGAGATACGTGAGCCAAGGAAGTGCCCATAGTGGGTTAACAACAAAATTCGGTAAATGCTGAGGAGGCAAAGACTATTCTAAATTCAAAAGAGAACCCCCAAATGACGACAGGCAAAATTTAGTGGAGATTTTTGCGTTTGTAAAAAGATAGATACACGAAGCATAGAACAACTACCATCGTCATACCTTAGCAAAAAAATTTTCTGAGATCCCAAGAAAATTCTGATCCTGATCCTACACAAAATCGTTGAGGGGATTGAACGCTTCTATCCAGTCACTCGTTAACCAATCTGGTGTGGCACTAGAAGATAACGAAAAGAATACCGAAGTTTTAAATTTCGCATTTAGGAAATCGTTCCTACAGGAGAATTGTACAAACATACTATCATTGAACCATCGCATGGACTCCCGAATGGAGGACACAGTAATAGGAATCTTGACGTAGAGAAACAACTAAAAGGGTTGAAAACAATTAAATAAGCAGGTGTGGATGGAATCCCAATTCGGTTCAAAAAGTACTCTACGGCATTAGTTCCTTACTTAGTTTGCATCTCTCAAGAATCTCTCGCCCAGCGTAAAGTTTCAAGTGACAGGAAAAAGGCGCAGATGATTTCCGCATACAAGAAGGTTAAAATAACGGATCTGAAAAATTACAGACCAATATCCTTAACAATAGTCTACTGCAGAATTCTTGAACATATTGACAGTTGGAATATAATAAATTTCCGCGAGGTGGAAAAATTTCTGTCCACAAATAAGTATGGTTTTATAAAGCATCGATCGTTTGAAACTCAATATTCTTTTTTATATGATATCCTGCGAACAATGCCAACATTAGATTCCGTATTCATCGATTTCAAAAAAGCGTTTGACACAGTGGCTCACAGTGGCCGTTAGCGAAGGTATGAGGATATGGAATGGGCTTCCAGATACTTGAGAGGTGCGAAGACTTGCACGGCGAGTGTGCTCCAAAGACAAGGGAATTGTCAGTAGCGCCTAGGGAAGTGGGATATATCCGTTATTATTCTCTGTACAGAGTAAAGAAAACATGCTGCACTTGGAGGCTGGCATGCGATTCTTTATCCTGATTGAAGACAAAAGTTTCTCTATAAAAATCAGATTGGGTGCATTTCGGAAACATACATATGTAAATGGAGAGCTGGCAGTACTGTCACATCATGTAGCACATCTGAATGTACAGAGAAAAGTACATAGCGCCAAGCTACTGTGCCAGATGTCGTAGCTCACTGAGTACACTGCTGGGACATAAAACCCTTACCCGCCAGGTGGCTATGTTTCGAATCCTAGTCAAGTTCCTTTTTTATTTTTAGATGTCTGTTCCCTAGCAGGACATCATTTTGTCATATGACAATAGCCAATCGCATGACAGTGTAATCCATTTAACTGCACTCATGTGTCTACTAACCACACATTGCAGAACCATATAACTGATCATGTCAAGTTCATGTAGGACAGCTTCACGATGGTACAAAACGATGAAGACGTCGATATGCTTTTGGTATTGTGTGCATTCGATATCCAGTTGCTGCAGCTGCTCATGAGTATGCTGCATGGTAACCTAAAACACGCCATCCTGTTAAGAATGTCTTTCGTCGCCTGCAGCAATGCCTTCGGGATACCAGTAATCTTCATTCACAACTAATGAACAGAGCTCATCCACAGACTAAATGTCCTCCACAAAGAGAGGACCCGATTCTTGAAACAATTCACCAGTTGCCTCGGCGAAGTAGCCGTGGTATCTGTTTATTTATTTAGCATCCATTCCATTGTAAAAACGATATTGGACTTGCATAAACAAAAATAAGTTAACAATGTAGTACAAAACTGAATTGCATACAAAAATAAAACAGTAAATTTACATTTTGTGAAATGTCGCAGGCACTTCAAAATATCTCAAAGATCTGTTGAAGTGTTGCACAATGATCTACATCCACATCATTACACATTAACTCAGCACCAGTGGCCAGAAGACTGCATTCAATGAGTAAATTTTTCGAATGCCATTCAATGGCCAAGATTGCATAAAATATTTTTTTATTTAAGACAACTGTTTTCAACAGACTATGCTGTCATATTTAGCTCTTAAAATCTTTTGTTGTAAAACATGTTCATTTTACACTGCCCTCGTGCACAAGATGTCAAATGGATAAAAATAGCACAATACACAATAGGACAACTGTTTACGTATGCTAGACCTATTCTAAACAGTGTGATTCAACTTTAAATGGCATATATACAGTACAACTGTAAGAGTTGTTCTTGTATTTATACTAGTGTCCGTTGATGTAACTAGCTGCTTTCATCCTCATTCACATGTTGAGACTGATATGTTCTTCAGTCACACCTAGTGACTGAATTTGAGTATTCTAGGGATATTTCTCATTTTCATGCCACTTTTAAAATTTTCTCGTTGTATGCTGATATTGCTGTATAAGGTACAACTGTAAGAACGTGTCAGTCTCAACATATGAATGAGGACGAAAGCAGCTAGTTACATCAACGTACACTGGTATGAATACAAGAACAACTCTGTCTTTGGAAAGATTGTGGTGAACATAAAAATGAGCGGACATAAACTTATATCTCATAGGAAAAAAATTTGATAAACATACTGCAAAACAAAATTACAAGTTCAGAATACTATTTAACAATAACTAATTGCAATATCAATAAAGTAGATGAAAAGCACATGTAACATGGCAATGTTTGTTGGATTGAGCATATCAGACCCATTAAAAGAGAATACAAATTACCTTCTCAATAACATCAGGAAAACTGAGTATGAAGATAGATAGAGTTAGTGATTTAATATTAATTAAACAGTGTTTGTTATTTACAAACTGCATGATACATGCAGCAGCAGAGTGAAGAAACTTTTACGTGAAAACAGAAAACTTTTTGTTAACAACAGAAATGAGAAGTGAAGAATTAAAGTTTCTAAAAATTAATTCTTGTTACATACCTGCAGAAGCAAAGCATTTTTGGAACCAAGAGGCTCCTTCAGTCTACTGCCAGATAAATAATCAATTTCATTACGAGCTTCATCCACGTATTCCATAAGATTCTTTGTACACTGGAACCAAAACACGTTCAAAGTTCATATACGATAATGTCTATCACTGCTCTGTGTAATTCACAAATCTAAATGTTATAAGTATCATTCAGTCAACTACAGTCAGCCATAAACGAACGCTGTGCATGTTGGGAATATTACTCTTGTATGTTCTCAGAATCAGATGGTGTGTTGGCGAAGATGTTAGACTCATATTCAGGAGAAGTTAAGTTCAAACTCCTGCAGAGCCATTGCAGTTTAGGATTTTCGTAGTTATCATATGTTTATCCAAATGCCAGGGTAATTCCTTACAAAGTACATGCTTGATTTTCTAATCCACCCCTCTCTACTTGTAGATTGTCATTTGTATCTATTAACCTGAATGATGTCCGCCCCGGTAAGCCGGCACGGTAGCTCAGCGTGTTCGGTCAGAGAGCCGGTTGGCCTCTGTAATAAAAAAAACTGAGTGAAAGGATCAACAACAAACGAACTTGACTGGATGTCATGTGACGTCCGCAACGACCAAACACAACGATCAACAACGAACAAAATGCAAAAAAAAAAAAAAAAAAAAACAGTGGTCAGCGTGACAGACTGTCAATCCTAAGGGCCCGGGTTCGATTCCCGACTGGGTCGGAGATTTTCTCCGCTCAGGGACTGGGTGTTTTGTTGACCTAATCATCATCATTTCATCCCCATCGACGCGCAGGTCGCCGAAGTGGCATCAAATCGACAGACCTGCACCAGGCGAACGGCCTACCCGACGGGAGGCCCTAGCCACACGACATTTCATTTTATTTCACCTCAATGTTAATGGTGCATTTAACTCAAAAGACTTTTTCCCTTTTGGGCTTGCACGATAAAACACACATTGAGTAAGTGTTTCAGTAATTGTTTCCAGACAGTAGTGGTGATTCACAAAAAATTATATCTCAAGAAAAAGTAAATGAACTGACAGCAAACGTATATCTCCATGCTGCTGCAGATACATGCTGTTGACTCCGAAATCCTCTTGCTTCGCCGGCATGTAGTGGACGGCTCCACGTTTGATTCTAAGACAGAAATGGATGTTGTGAGAGTAAGATAAGATAACTGTGATGGCCAACTTGAATGAATGGAGTTGAGTGATCATTAATCAGACGGATGTCTACAGAGGGCCTCTGGCTGACTACTCAAGTGTGTCTCACTAAGACACTATAATTTTTTTCATTCGTTTGTTCATCCATTCGTTTGAACCATGTGTACTTTAAATGTATGTGCCAAGCTAAGTTAATGCAGCCATCTAGGGGTGTCACCAATAAACTTAAATGAGCCTTTATGTGATAACCTTTATGTAAGTCAGTGCTAGGAGCGAATAAGATTTTTTTTTTAAATTTAGCAAGACTTCCGATCCAGAGTTTATACCAATTAGGCTCCTTTCAGAGTATGCTCTTGCAATAGCTCTGTACTTAACAATCGAATACAATCGCTCGCTCGATGAAACGTCTGTACCTGAAAACTGGAAAGTTGCACAAGTTACACCAGTATTCCAGAAAGGCAGTAGAGAAAGACATTAAATTACACGCTCATTCCACTAACGTCGATATACAGCAGGACTCTGCAACATTATGAATTATGTCGAAGAGAACGGTCTACTGAAACACAGTGAACAGGGATTTAAAAAACATCGTTCTTGTGAAACACGACTGGCTTTTACACACACGAAATGTTGAGTGCTACTGAAAAGGGATTTCAAACTGACTGCGTATTTCTAGATTTCCAGAAGTTTTTTGACACTGTACGACACAAGTGGCTCGAAGTGAAATTACGTGATTATGGAATATCGTCTCAGTCACGTCACAGGATTCGTGATTTCTTGTCAGAGAGGTCGCAGTTCATACTAACTTCGAGTGAAACAGAAGTGATTTATGGCTTTCCCAACATAGTCTTACAGGTCCTCTACTGTTCCTTACCTATATAAACGATTTAGGAGACAATCTGAGCAGCAATCTCAGGTTGTTTGCAGATGATGCTGTCGTTTATCGTCAAGTAAACTCATCAGAAGATCAAAACAAATTTTCAAACGTTTTAGGTAAGATATCTGCATGGGGTGAATATTGGCAGTTGACCCTAAATAATGAAAAATGTGAGGTCATCCACATGAGTACTAAAAGGACTCTGTTGACTTTCAGTCGCACGATAAATCAATAATATCTAAAGATCGTAAATTCAAGTAAGTACCTAGCAATTACAGTTATGAACAACTTAAATTAGAAAGAACACATAGAAAATGTTGTGCGGAAGTCGAACTAAAGACTACGTTTTATTGGCATAACACTCAGAAGATGCAACAGATCTACTAAAGAGATTGGCTACACTATGATTGTCTGTCCTCTTTTGGAGTACTGCTGCGTGATGTGGGATTCTTACCAGACAGGACTGATGGAGCCCATTGAGAAAGTTCAAAGAAGGGCAGCATGTTTTGTATTATCGGGAAGTAGGGGAGAGAGTGTCACTGAAATGATGCAGGATTTGGGGTGGACATCGTTAAAACAAAGGGGTTTCTCGTTGTGGCGGGATCTTCTCACGAAATTTGAATCACCAAATTTCTCCTCCAAATGGAAAATGTTTCGTTGGCGCCGACCTACATAGGAAGAAACGATCACCACAATAAAATAAGGAAAATCAACTAGCCGTGTAGATGTCGACACAGATAGGTACACTATGAGATCAAAAGTATCGGGACACCTGGCTGAAAATGCCTTACAAGTTCGTGGCGTCCTCCATCGGTAATACTCTACATCTACATCTACATCTACATCCATACTCCGCAAGCCACCTGACGGTGTGTGGCGGAGGGTACCTTGAGTACCTCTATCGGTTCTCCCTTCTATTCCAGTCTCGTATTGTTCGTGGAAAGAAGGATTGTCGGTATGCCTCTGTGTGGGCTCTAATCTCTCTGATTTTATCCTCATGGTCTCTTCGCGAGATATACGTAGGAGGGAGCAATATACTGCTTGACTCTTCGGTGAAGGTATGTTCTCGAAACTTTGACAAAAGCCCGTAGCGAGCTACTGAGCGTCTCTCCTGCAGAGTCTTCCACTGGAGTTTATCTATCATCTCCGTAACGCTTTCGCGATTACTAAATGATCCTGTAACGAAGCGCGCTGCTCTCCGTTGGATCTTCTCTATATCTTATATCAACCCTATCTGCTATGGATCCCACACTGCTGAGCAGTATTCAAGCAGTGGGCGAACAAGCGTACTGTAACCTACTTCCTTTGTTTCCGGATTGCATTTCCTTAGGATTCTTCCAATGAATCTCAGTCTGGCATCTGCTTTACCGACGATCAACATTATATGATCATTCCATTTTAAATCATTCCTAATGCGTACTCCCAGATAATTTATGGTATTAACTGCTTCCAGTTGCTGACCTGCTATTTTGTAGCTAAATGATAAAGGATCTATCTTTCTGTGTATTCGCAGCACATTACACTTGTCTACATTGAGATTCAATTGCCATTCCCTGCACCATGCGTCAATTCGCTGCAGATCATCCTGCATTTCAGTACAATTTTCCATTGTTACAACCTCTCGATACACCACAGCATCATCTGCAAAAAGCCTCAGTGAACTTCCGATGTCATCCACCAGGTCATTTATGTATATTGTGAATAGCAACGGTCCTATGACACTCCCCTGCGGCACACCTGAAATCACTCTTACTTCGGAGGACTTCTCTCCATTGAGAATGACATGCTGCGTCCTGTTATCTAGGAACTCCTCAATCCAATCACACAATTGGTCTGATAGTCCATATGCTCTTACTTTGTTCATTAAACGACTGTGGGGAACTGTATCGAACGCCTTGCGGAAGTCAAGAAACACGGCATCTAACTGTGAACCCGTGTCTATGGCCCTCTGAGTCTCGTGGACGAATAGCGCGAGCTGGGTTTCACATGACCGTCTTTTTCGAAACCCATGCTGATTCCTACAGAGTAGATTTCTAGTCTCCAGAAAAGTCATTATACTCGAACACAATACGTGTTCCAAAATTCTATAACTGATCGACGTTAGAGATATAGGTCTATAGTTCTGCACATCTGTTCGACGTCCCTTCTTGAAAACGGGGATGACCTGTGCCCTTTTCCAATCCTTTGGAACGCTAAGCTCTTCTAGAGACCTACGGTACACCGCTGCTAGAAGGGGGGCAAGTTCCTTCGCGTACTCTGTGTAAAATTGAGCTGGTGTCCCATCAGGTCCAGAGGCCTTTCCTCTTTTGAGCGATTTTAATTGTTTCTCTATCCCTCTGTCGTCTATTTCGATATCTACCATTTTGTCATCTGTGCGACAATCTAGAGAAGGAACTACAGTGCAATCTTCCTCTGTGAAACAACTTTGGAAAAAGACATTTAGTATTTCGGCCTTTAGTCTGTCATCCTCTGTTTCAGTACCATTTTGGTCACAGAGTGTCTGGACATTTTGTTTTGATCCACCTATCGCTTTGACATAAGACCAAAATTTCTTAGGATTTTCTGCCAAGTCAGTACATAGAACTTTACTTTCGAATTCATTGAACGCCTCTCGCATAGCCCTCCTCACGCTACATTTCGCTTCGCGTAATTTTTGTTTGTCTGCAAGGGTTTGGCTATGTTTATGTTTGCTGTGAAGTTCCCTTTGCTTCCGCAGCAGTTTTCTAACTCGGTTGTTGTACCACGGTGGCTCTTTTCCATATCTTACGATCTTGCTTGGCACATACTCATCTACCGCATTATGTACGACGGTTTTGAACTTTGTCCACTGATCCTCAACACAATCTGTACTTGAGACAAAACTTTTGTGTTGAGCCAACAGGTACTCTGGAATTCATTATGGTGTTGGCCCACTCTTAGCCTTGATGACAGCTTCCACTCTCGCAGGCATACGTTCAGTCAGGTGCTGGAAGGTTTCTTGCGGAATGGCATCCCATTCCTCACGGAGTGCTGCACTGAGAAGAGGTATCGATATCGGTCGGTGGGCCTGGCACGAAGTCGGCGTTCCAAAATATCCCAAAGGAGTTGTATAGGATTCGGGTTAGGACTCTGTGCAAGCCAGTCCGTTACAGGGATGTTATTGTCGTGTAACCACTCCGCCACAGGCCGTGCATTATGAACAGATGCTCGATCGTGTTGAAAGATACAATCACCATTCCCGAATTGCTCTTCAACAGTGGAAACAAGAAGGTGCTTAAAATATCAATGTAGGCCTGTGTTGTGATAGCGTCACGCAAAACAACAACGGGTGCAAGCCCCCTCCATGAAAAACACGACCACGCCCTAACACTAACGCCTCCAAATTTTACTGTTGGCACTACACACGCTGGCAGATGACGTTCACCAGGCATTCGCCATACCCACAACCTGCCATCGGATCGCCACATTGCGTACCGCGATTCGTCACTCCACACAACGTTTTTCCACTGTTCAATCGTCCACTGTTTACGTTCCTTACACCAAGCGAGGCGTCGTTTGGTGTTTAGCGGCGTGATGTGTGTCTTATAAGCAGCTGCTCGACCATGAATCCAACTTTTATCACCTCCCGCCTACTATCATAGTACTTGCAGTGGATCCTGATGCAGTTTGGAATTCCTGTGTGATTGTCTGAACAGATGTCTGCCTATTACACATTACGACCTTCTTCAACTGTAGGCCGACTCTGTCGGGCAACAGACGAGGTCGGCCTGTATGCTTTTGTGCTGTATGTGTCCCTTCACGTTTCCACATCACTGTCACATCGGAAACAGTAGACCTAGGGATGTTTAGGAGTGTGGAAATCTCGCGTACAGACATTTGACACAAGTGACACCCAATCACCTGACCACATTCGAAGTGTGTTAGTTCTGGGGAGCGCCCCATTCTACTCTCTCACGATGTCTAATGACTACTGAGGTCGCTGATATCGGGTACCTGGCAGTAGGTGGCAGCACAATGCATCTAATGTGAAAAACGTATGTTTTTGGGGGTGTCTGGATACTTTTGATCACATAGTGTATTGTGATATGCTTAAAGCAGTTGATCTATGAAACGACAGAAACTATTTTGTCATGGTATGGGACAATTACTCATAATGAAAAAATATTAGGATCTAGATTTATTACGCAAGACAGACATCATAGTTTCAAGGTCAAATATTTCTAAACTAACTGCATTTGATAGTTATTTTCTGTCTTTATTTTAACTGGATAATAGCAGCACTACTTTCCGTTTATCTGAGTTTTACTTTCTTGAACAAACGTCATTCAGCTTAATTCTTCGTCATAGATCATCAATCACAAACATTAAAGTAGAACTCTCTTTATTAATTATCCATTTATCTTTTATTTTGTATATCTGTTTATTTCATTAATTGTTTATTTCATTATATATCTGTTTATCTCATTCTAGCCAGTTCATAGATAATTCTACTGCAGGACCACAGCCGTAAGTTATCCGAGAGCAGATGTGTGAAGCTCGATCGTACGACGTTATAGCTACTCTTTTTAGACGGTGCCATGCATTACCTGATTACCTGAGGTGGGATAATATCAGGAAAGGCGCAACTGGTTTTTTCTAATGGGATTTGTTTAGAGAGCAACTATGCAGCAGCAGGTAACAGTTAGGTAACGTCTTATTTGAGGTTTTCTCTTCTGGAATATGAATCTAATTCCTTCAGAATTGCAACTGTAATTATAATACAACAGCACTGTGTAATCCAGGTCCCAAATCTACTGCATAATAGGCAGATTGTGTGGGGGACCCGAGCATAAGATTTGGCAGCATGTGCGTGTGTGAGAACTGGTAGCAGTAATTAGGTGTGAGGAAGTTGGGCGCAGAACTTAAAGAGAGAAGAAGAGCCATGTGCAGTGACTCCCGACGGGCACGAGCAGCAGCGCTGGACATGGCAGTGCCGGCCATCGGTGGCGACTTCTAGTTCATCAGCATCGGCTTCAGCAGCATGTACAGTCTTTGCAACAGCAGTACGGCAGAAGCAGCAAGCATGACGGACAAGTTCATGTGCCGACAGTGTTAGTAGGTATGAATCTCCGGGGCCATTGTCAGTGACTGAGCTTCCAATGATTAAGCAATCACACAGTCTTCTGTGTGGCTCAGATAATGCTAGTGGACCATTTAAAAAATCTGAACGTGGTAGTAGTGATCTACATCTATATCTACATTTATACTCCGCAAGCCACCCAACGGTGTGTGGCGGAGGTCACTTTACGTGCCACTGTCATTACCTCCCTTTCCTTTTCCAGTCGCGTATGGTTCGCGGGAAGAGCGACTGCCGGCCTCCGTGAACGCTCGAATCTCTCTAATTTTACATTCGTGATCTCCTTGGGAAGCATAAGTAGGGGAAGCAATATATTCGATACCTCATCCAGAAAAGCACCCTCTCGAAACCTGGACAGCAAGCTACACCGCGATGCAGAGCGCCTCTCTTGCAGAGTCTGCCACTTGAGTTTGCTAAACATCTCCGTAACGCTGTCACGCTTACCAAATAACTCTGTGACGAACGCGCCGCTCTTCTTTGAATCTTCTCTATCTCCTCTGTCAACCCGACCTGGTACGGATACCACACTGATGAGCAACACTCAAGTATAGGTCGAACGAGTGTTTTGTAAGCCACCTCCTTTGTTGATGGACTACATTTTCTAAGGACTCTCCCAATGAATCTCAACCTGGCACCCGCCTTACCAACAAGTAATTTTATATGATCATTCCACTTCAAATCGTTCCGCAAGCATACTCCCAGATATTTTACGGAAGTAACTGCTACCAGTGTTTGTTCCGCTATCATATAATCATACAATAAAGGATCCTTCTTTCTATGTATTCGCAATACATTACATTTGTCTATGTTAAGGGTCAGTTGCCACCCCCTGCACCAAGGACGATATTAGTGGGGCAAATAGTCCGAAATCAAATACATTTGATGTAACTGTGACTGATTAAATGGTGTGGTTAAAGGAAGTTTTGTGAAACTTGAGCTCTAATATCGGGGAAATGCTGTCTAGTAGGGGAGCAATGCAGTTTAATATGGGGGCGTTGGATACTGAGCTAAAGAAAACTAAACTCCGCCCGAACAGGCCATGAAGGCACAACGGTACCGACCGGCCGCCGTGTCATCCTCAAACCAAAGGCATCACTGGATGTGGATACGGAGGGGCATGTGATCATCATACTGCCCTCCTGGCCGTATGTCAGTACAGTTATCTGAGGGGAACCGGTGTGACCACTGCGGCCAGGACTTTGGCTGGGTACTGAGCTACATTCAGTAAAAACAGAGATAAGTTCTGTAAAAACAGATCTAGGTTCAATAGAGACAAAGATGTAGAATGCAGACACAATATTGCACACAGTGTAAAATCTGAGGTGCAAAAAATTAAGTCTGATATTACAGAGAAGATTGATTCAAAACAGGAATCTATAACGGCAGATGCAGACCAAATTTCTTAGGAGGTTTGCCTGGTTAGCACCAGAGTCGATAGAGAACAAAAAGATATCAGGTAAAAGTTGGAAAAGATACGGGAAGAGCTGGGTGGTAACGTTAAGAACGGTGTGTTGAGGTAAAATACGCTTGAAGAAGTGACCATTAATCGGTTAACAATTTGTCAGCTAGAGCAGTAGAATGTGAGAAAGAGATGCTTAAGAATAGAGAACATTTTGTAATGTAATGTGTGTGAAATCTTATGGGACTTAACTGCTAAGGTCATCAGTCCCTAAGCTTACACACTACTTAACCTAAATTATCCTAAGGACAAACACACATACCCATGCCCAAGGGAGGACTCGAACCTCCGCCGGGACCAGCCGCACAGTCCATGACCGCAGCGCCTTAGACCGAGAACATTTTGAATCCTTATTAATTAAAGAAGCTGTGCAGTATGAACAGCAGGGCAGCATTAAATTCTTTAGCAGAAAATCACACTACTACTGTGGTAGTTGTTCCATGGGTTACTTCGAAAACGACAAACTACTTTGTAAGTGATGGAAAATACCTTGCAGTGCTGCAAGAGCTGCGTGAATGGATTATTTTGTGTGAGGAATGTCAGAAGAGGCAAGATTTAAATTCGAGAAAAGACATTTTGAGGGTAATGCACAATCATGAGCAGTCCGCCTGCTTACCTGGATGGTAACGTGCTTGCCTCCCATGCAGCAGGCCCAGGTTCGATTCCAGGCCGGGTTGGCAATTTTCTCCCCTCGCAGACTGGGTGTTGTGTTGTCCTCATCATCATTTCATCCTCATCACCAGCGCGCGAGTCGCCCAATGTGGATTTGACTGAAATAAGATTCGCACTCGGCGGCCGAACTTAACCAGATGGGGCCTTCCAGCCAGCAGTGCCATCCAAACATTTCATTTCATTGGCGGATTTAATGAGTGCTTCATTCAGTACCTTTGGAGTGTTTGAACGTTGTTCCCTGAACAAATTCTGGAGTGGAGCGAAACAAACGCGACTTCAAAATGACTTCCTAAAGCAGTCAGTTTCAAACACTGTAGTGACTCGGTGCGATGTTGATGGTAATTATTCGTCTAGTGGGAGTGTTGATGGAGATCGCAACGCCCAAGAAACGCTCACTAAGTTTTACAGTGACATCTTGTCCACAGCCCGACAAATTCCATCACTGAATTTTTATGTTTTTTGAGAAACTTGAACAGGCGTTGAAATTCTAACCAGATACTGCGAACAGTAGACAGTGAAATGAGTATCAGAACGGGAATCACATAATGACCAAAATAATTATCATAACAATAGTAACAATAATTTGAACAGGGGAAATGGAATGGGAATTTTGACAACGAAAATGAAAACGGGGAACGAAGACTTGAGGTGCAGGAGCCTCACAAAATGCAACACCAGAATGCGACGTTGGGAGAGATTGCCGCATCTAAGATGGCGAAATAAAGTGGCATTTAAAAGGATACGTTAGTTTAAAAAGTCTGTTGGTGACGAAAATTCGGCAAAGAAGCCACAAATGGTGAAAATGGAGGTACTGTAAAACGTGTAGAGAAATTCGATAAGGATTTATGTTGTGAAAGGGAAATGAATGATGGAATGAATGTTTGTTTGTTGAAAACTTCTGCGATCCAAAGAGAGGTTGAGTTGGATCTGAATTTGGTGGAGGACGAATGTGTGATAAATACTGATGAGGCACTAGTCAGTAGCAACGATTATAGTACTACAGGTGAAAATAATGTAGATGATGGTGTATCAGCAGAAGTAAGCGAAACTCTTTGTGAAGGCGACGTACC
This sequence comes from Schistocerca cancellata, assembly GCF_023864275.1. Classification (NCBI taxonomy): domain Eukaryota; kingdom Metazoa; phylum Arthropoda; class Insecta; order Orthoptera; family Acrididae; genus Schistocerca; species Schistocerca cancellata. The sequence continues at coordinate 374,711,085 of NC_064628.1, forward strand.
TATAGTCTTGTCAGTTAGAGATGAATTTTGTGGTGTATTGACAGACGTATGTGGAGGCGACGTAGCAATGGTCTCATCAGCTGGTGAAGAACTTGATTATTTATCTGTTCTTAAAGAGAGGTAAAGGAGATGTTTTAGGTGCTGAAGTTGCGAAGGTTAAAGTTACTGATTTAGGTGTCTCAGAGGAATGAATTAGTGCATTTATTTTTACTGGTTGAAGTGAAAATTCCTATCCTACAGATGGAAGTGAGCCGATAGCTCTTGATGAAAGCATGAATTATGGATTGATGTGGAAGGATGAACCTTGTAAGAGGTCCGAGCAGAAGTAATTTCGATGTATTGCTCATGCGCTGCCTGCGATATGCAAGGTCTCTGACCAGAGAGCAGTGTTGACTGCAGTAGGAACTGTGTAGCTGTAGCAGTAAGTTGTTGCTAGTCTGGAGTCTGCTCTGGTCTGGTCTGGTGTATCGTGTTGGCTGGCCCGGTCTCGGTGCAGCGATGCCAGAGCCTGAGTATTATTGTACAAGGTAAAAAGCAGCCTCGCGCATATGTAGTAATGTTATCTCAAGTCGCATGTGATTGTTTTAAAACTCTCGTAATAATAATCTTCCTCATAAAAAGTAATTTTTAACAACCATTCATTTCAATTTAAAGAATTTACTAATTTCTCCCATCCATGATCATCCCGATTATTGCAATAGAAAAATCAGTTGCTCCCTTTCATAAATGACAGACAGGTCGGCCAGCATTGCACAGAGCTGTGCCGGAAAAATTTATTGTAAGAGCAGATATATCCGGCGACTTCATTGAGGTAAGAATTTTTCCTTTTTTTATTCAGAATGATCTTTCAGGGCCATGACGCAGCATTGCTGTCGTCCAGAATTTACCGGGTTAAAATCACAGTGAATTATTGAAAAGTCATAAGTGAGCGACAATTTAATTGAGAGGTTAGTTACATTGTTTTATTACCAGGTTACTGAATTTACTTTTTTTTATTGGGACGTTACACTGAATGTGAATGACATAATTATAATTTTTACTGTTGAGAGGTTTAGGAATTTTTCTGTTTTGAGGTTACGCTAAATGTGAATGAATTCTGAGCTTGGATTAAATCAGAAAGAATTTTGTGGGAAGTTAAATGAGAATATAAAATTTTGTGGTGAGGTTACACTAAACGTGAATATTATTTATGTTAATATTTTCTGTTGAGAGGTTGCGGTGAATTATTTTGTGGGGAGGTTATAACCTGAAAGTATTGTTTTGGGTAGTAGGCCAGGATGCATAGTGTCGGAGAAGCCTGAGAGGAGCGAAAACGTAATGGAGATAGAGAGAGATCCGAGTTTGACGGAATTCGTGCGTACTATGAATTCTAATGTGGATCGATGCAGTAGCAGCAATTTATATGACGTACCGGCGGAAATTGATGGAGTTATTGGTGATAATTTCTGTAATCTATCGACGGATGTAATGGATGTTTCAAGTAACGATCCTATAAGATATCGGCGGATGTTAACGGAGTTATTTGTAACAAAGTTCGTGATGATTCCGCGGAAATAAGTGTGGTTTTGTGTAAGAGAGATGAAGTCTTAAGTTCTGTGGTTAATTGTGAGAACGTTGTAGCTACTGATATCCTTAATTCGGAGAAGGGAGACAGTATATTTGATTCTGAAGCGGAAGTTGAAAACAAAGGATTCTAAGGAGTATATCTAGATGCAACAGATGATTTGGAACAAGATCAGGAGAATCTAGGAGTGGATAATGAGATTGACGGTTGTACATCAGAAAAACTTCAAGAATCACAGGGTCCATTTTGTAAATGAAAAGATCAAGAGAGAATTACACACGCATCAAAACAAGTTTTGCATCACCCCAGTTCCCAGAACTTCTGAAGATAGACGTTGACTCTGGATGTTGTATCACAGACAAAGTCCCTTTTGCTGTTCAGAGATGTCACTAAACCCGTCCCTAGATGTAAACAAACATGCATGAGCAGCGCCTATTAGACGGAGGGAGTCCGACAGCTGATCAGTTCCAGTCATTCCATGAGGAAGGAGGTACACGGGTCGTGTTGTCTGTAGGTCAACCATGCCTAGACGGTCAATACCGCGGTTCGATCGCGTCCTCGTTGTTACTTTATGCTAGGAAGGGCTCTCAACAATGGTAGTGTAAAGGTGTCTCGGAGTGAACCAGAGCGATGTTGTTTGGACATGGAGGAGATACAGAGACACAGAAACTGTTGATGAGATGCCGCGTTCAGGTCGCCCAAGGGCTACTACTGCAGTGGATGACCGCTATCTACGGATTATGGCTCGAAGAAACCCTGACAGCAACGCTACCATGTTGAATAATGCTTTTCGTGCAGCCACAGGACGTCATGTTACGACTCAAACTCTGTGCAATAGGCTGCATGATGCGCAACTTCACTCCCGACGTCCATCTTTGCAACCACGACACCATGCAGCGTGATACAGGTGGGCCCAACAACATGCCGAATGGATCGCTCAGGATTGGCATCACGTTTTCTTCAGTGATGAATGTCGCATATGCCTTCAACCAGACAACCGTCAGAGACGTGTTTGGAGGCAACCCAGTCAGGCTGATGAAAGCCTTAGACACACCGTCCAGCGAGTGCAGGAAGGTGGAGGTTCCCTGCTGTTTTGGGGTGGCATTATGTGGGGCCGATGTACGCCGCTGGTGATCATGGAAGGCGCTGTAACAGTTGTACAATAAGTGAATGCCATCCTCCGACCGATAATGCAACCATATTGGCAGCATATTGGCGAGGTATTCGTCTTCATGGACGGCAATTCGCGCCCCCATCATACACATCTTGTGAATGACTTCCTTACGAGCCGGCCCGTGTGACCGAGCGGTTGTAGGCGCTTCAATCCCGAACCAAGCGACCGATATGGTCGCAGGTTCGAATCCTGCCTTGGGCATGGATGTGTGTGATGTCCTTAGGTTAGTTAGGTTTAATTAGTTCTAAGTTCTAGGCGACTGATGGCCTGAGAAGTTAAGTCACATAGCGCTCAGAGCCATTTGAGCCAACAGTGCGTTGATGAACTTGTGGATAGTACGCCACGACGAATACAGGCAAGCGTCAATGCATGAGGACGTGTTACTGGGTACCAGAGGTACCTCTGTGTACAGCAATCTGGACCATCCCCTCTGAAGGACTCGCTGTATGGTGGTACAACATGCAATGTGTGGTTTTAATGATCAATAAAAAGAGCGGAAATGATGTTTATGTTGATCTCTATTCAAATTTTGTGTACAGGTTCCGGAACTCTCGGATCTGAGGTGATGCAAAACTTTTTTTGATGTGTGTATATTTGACATTTTTATTCACTAGATACATCTACAATGATTCTTTTCTGTAGAAAGAAAGAGAGATACAAAGCATTGACTACATGACTTGACACTACATCTTCCATGCTAGAATATTAAAGATTCTTTGTACTGTATTTATCGTCTTTGATCATACGAATACATCTCCAGTGATAATATTTTTCAGTAACGAAGTTTTCATTTTTCACAATATTGAAAAGAGAATCCTTAAACTGATACATATTACAGATATTTTTTAATTTATTGACAGCATAATCGAAGAGCAGTTAACATATATCCATCATAGATAGTATCCCGATATCGATCCATATTGCAGAGAGCAGGTTCACCGCAACTGAACGCTTAAAGATACTTGGCAGAGGTACTGCTACAAATGCAGGCGGAATATTAAAGGCGGGGCTGACTAGCAACGAGAATCCAAGACTTCAAATACTACCACTCGCTCTATGTCATCCCACTCCAAAGTTCAAAATGGTTCAAATGGCTCTGAGCACTATGGGACTTAACTTATGAGTTCATCAGTCCCCTAGAACTTAGAACTACTTAAACCTAACTAACCTAAGGACATCACACACATCCATGTCAGTGGCAGGATTCGAACCTGCAACCGTGGCAGTTGCGCGGGTCCAGACTGTAGCCCTAGAACCGCTCGACCACCACGACCGGCCATCCCACTCCAAGTCAGAGCTGTTCGGCTATATATAACAGTGTAGAATCGTGGTATACTGGCCCAGACTTGAGATACCGAGAAAGATTCTATGACTTCAGAATCCAAGTTCAGGAATACTCGAAAAGTACAGGAAAATGGGCTATAATAGTTCGTGTGACAACATAACTGAAGAGTGGTTAAGATATATCACCCATAGACAATCTCTCCATAGCGATCCATGTTGCAGAGTACAAGTTCCACAATTCACCACAACTAAATGCTTAAAGTTGCCTGGTGACACATTCCTTAAGATGGCAGCAAATGAATCACAGCCCAACATATGCATTCTACTCCAGTTCGTTCCAGGTGCATGCTGCTAAGCATTTTATGGCAGATATTGCTTCTGACGACAGTGTACAGGATTTCTAGTTCTATTAACGTTCAGTAGATTTAGTAACGTTCAGGTCACCTACCAGACCCACTATAGGTCTTTCCACCTACTTCCTGACAATTCCATTACCTGCAAACATCCTACATATAAAACCAATACGCCACAAGTCGCAGTATAGTGCGTGGTGGAGGATACATCGCACCATATGATTGACTGTCCTATCCCACTCTCACGTGCTGACCGAGTAAAAAAAAAAAAAGATTCTCTATATACTTCCACACCTACCCTAATCCACCCTTATGCTTCCTGCGAAAATAAGTCGTCCCTCTCAGAGATTTGTTTCCTGTTATGTATTCGAGTCAAGTACGTCAACCTATACGACGCTAGCAGCATCCACAAGCTGCTTTTACTTGGGGCGAAACGATGCTTTTCTTAACCCCCAGAAGACTGCATGAGTTGACACTATGGAGACATATGTCAATTCCACACTTCGACACTAAAGAAATCACGATTCTTCAACACAAGTCAGGAGATACTAACATCACAATGTAATTATAGTTATCACATTAATAGCAGACCGAAGTGTGATAAACGTAGGAAAAAACAAGAAAATAACGCTTTTTAACGATTGTGAATTTTTCTTCATAATGTGTATTAAAAAAGTATAAAAACTACATCATGAAATAATAGTATATCTTACAACATCGTTGGCTTCAGACATACAACACATGAGGAAAGGGTAGGTATGCATTTAATTCAAGCAAGAGGGGTTGCACCAAGATGACCGCCGAATGAGAGCACAGGTATTCTCTTCGTCCGCTAAAAGTACTTATTTAAGAGGAAACAGTGTCAAATTTAATTTTGCTTTGTTTTCTAAGCTTTCTGTTGTGTCCATCCTTGTCACACAACTGAATATTAGCGTCCCAACAGAGCTTGTTCTTGAAAAAAACTTGTTCTTTAGTTGAAGTCCCTATAATCTCGACGTAACCCGAAATTTTGCGCGACATAAACAGAAAAAATTCTATTCACGTTTTCTTGATAGTGCAAAATTCGTTTAAAAAAGACAGCTACTAGTTTCGTCAGTGTCTACTGTCGCAACAACAGTGTAATTAAACGTTTCTAAATTGTATTTAACTAACACATTTCGTATTGTTTACTAGTTAGATAGCCGCGATATAGGTCTAAATTTTCCGAGTTTTAAACGTTTAAAAACCTGGCCAAACACGTCTGATAACGTAAATTCTCTAATAGCAAAGTAATTACAAATTCATTCTTCTGTCATTGTGTCTCTAAATCAGTACAAAAACAACAACCACCGCACATAAAAACTTTGTGTCGTTTTTTGTTTACATACAGCCAATCTCGCGTCCTCGACAAATTTAAAACATTCTTTAAACTTAATTACTCTTTAGAAACTGACCATGAGTGAGAAATGCGGGAGCTGTTATAGGGCAGTGAGTAGAGGGATTTATTGCCAATCTTGTAGGAAATATTTTCACTTGGGGGGTGGGGGATGCAGTGGGGAGAATGTTGGGAGAACAGAAGAGGCTCTCTCCTGGAACTGCAGAGTATGCACAAAGGAGCATTTTGATTGGGGAACAGGAAAGGAAAATCTGTGCCCTTCAGGCACAGTTGGGGAAAGCAAGGAAGGAACTCATAAGGATCAAGGGATATAGGGGGGGAGGAAGGTGGTTGGGAACTGGCAGCTGGTAGGAGGATAGGAAGCAAGAGAACACGATGTGACAGTTTTATCATCAACACCAAAAAAGGTATCTACCACTGCCAGAGTTAAGTGGAGAAGAGCCTCGTGTAGAACAAAGAGCAAGAAATGTGCAGCACACTTCAACTGAGGCCAAGAAGTGTTAAGAAGAAGAAAGTGCTGCTGCTAGATAGTAGCCATAGGCGAGGTGTAGGCCCTCTGTTACAGAAAAGTTTAGGGGCAGTGTACCAGGCCACCAGTATCTTCAAGCCAAATGCAGGGCTAAGTCATGTGATAGAGGACCTAGGGTCTTTATGTAAGGACTTTACAAAAGAGGACCATGTAGTGATAGTGGGTAGGGTGGGAAACAGTTTGGACAGGGATGGGGCATATGACATAGGTGGTGACCTGGACAGGACAGCTTCCCTAACTCATGGCACCAATGTACACTTTGTTGAGATGTTCAGGCGTCATGATCGACCACACCTTGCTGGAGCTGTGAGGTGAATCATTGTGAGGTTAGAGATGGCTCTGAGGACAGACAACTTTGCCCATGTTTCTCTGGTGCCCGTCAGGACTATCAACAGATGGGGTTTCACTAGGCATGGCCTGCACCTAAACAGGACTGGGAAGGGAAGATTGGTACAGCTGATTCATGAAAGTACGGCAGATGGATCTTGGGCCACACATGGTCAAATACCTGTTGTCGTAGGTAGGAAAAGTAGGTTCTTTTTACAATCAGTCCAGACAACATTTACCCTGCCTAATGAGTGTCTCCAGCAGTTTAAAAAGTACTGAAACAATCACTCAAAAGACAGATTTTAACACTTCAAGTATCACACATACCAGATATCACAAAGAAAAACAAATCATTGGAAAGAGTAACATGGGGCATGTCACAGACTTAACAATCATCCATCAAAACATGCAAACAATAAAAAATAAAATACAACTATTAGAAGATGAGCACCAATCTTTTAACTGCACATTAGTTTGTGTTACGAGCACTGGTGTAGTGACACAGAAATCCAACATGTAGTATTATCATTATATGAAAGGGCAAACTCTTATTGCAGAACTATTTCAAGAGGTGGAGGATCATACTTTATTTCAGAAAAGGAACACAGTTCAAATCAAGACATGACCTCAGTGCAGTAAGTGAAGACAAGCACTTTGAAATATCAGCTATTGAATTAACAGGGCTTGATATCACCAAGAAATTAATGATTTTGTGTGTGTGTATAGACCTCCCAGTGGTATTGTAGACACTTTTTTTCAATGAATTAACAGAAGTTCTAGATAAAGTCTCAAGTACAAAGGTCAACATAATTCTGTGTGGGGACATTAACACAACACTAATATCATAAATGAATCCAGCAGAACCTTCATAAACATCATTCAAAGTTTTGGAATGTCCCTATTGGTCAATAGTGCAACAAGGGTTACTACAATGACTGCATCAGTAATTGAACATGTGGCCACAAATATGGACAGGGAAAAATGTGATTTAGCTGTAAAATATCACAGACTATCAGACCACCGCTGTCAAATAACAACAGTAAAATCAGGCATAGAATCATTCCCTGTACTACAAGCCGTCAAACGGCATCTATCATAAATGAAAATAAAAGATTTTTCAAAAGAACTAGAAAAACAAAGCTGGGATGAAGTGTATAAGGAAACCAATGTGAATATGAAACTCTCTAAATTTTCCACATTGTTTAAATTGAACTTTGAAAAGGCATTTCCAAAAGTATGCATGTCTGTATCAACATCTCGCAAAAACAGATGTATAACAGCAGGTATTAAGAAGTCCTCCCAAACACTTCAACACTTCAGTTTCATGAAAAAGATTCACAATGATCCAGAATTCTTAAATTTCTATCATAGATACAAAGAGATCTATAGGAAGGTGCTGATTTCTGCAAAAATGTCACTTAATGACAAAATAATATATAATGCAGAGAATAAAAGCAAAGCATTCTGGGATGTTATAAAAAAGGAAACGAGGAGAGGCAAACAAATGCAGAATAACACACTGCTAAGTGAGGGGGATAAATGATCTACAACACTTAGCAAACTATGTAAATGAGCATCTTTCAAGTACTGCAGAGAAGTTACAGCAAAAATTCCCCAAAACAAATATAACACCTGTAAATAATGTTGCACTAAATACAATGATGTTACTTCCAACCACAGAGAATGAAGTCAGTAAGACTGTTCAAAAACTAAAAAATAAAAAGTCAGTAGGCTTAGAAGAAGTATCAGTGTGTGTACTGAAACAATGCATAGGGATTATACAAGGCCCTTAAAAAATATAATAAACGAATCCTTCACATCAGAGACATTTCCAGAGCAGTTAAAACAGGCAAGAGTTGTACCTTTGCTTGAGAAAGGTAATGCAGAAGACAGAAAATTACCACCCCATTTTCCTGCTGTCACCTTTCTGAAAAATAATAGTAGCAATTATAAAAGACAGATTAATGAATTACCTGAATAAATACAAACTTTTAAGCAAGTCACAGTTTGGTTTCCGAAGTAGAAAAATATGGAGTCAGCCGCAGTAGAATTCACAAAAATTGTACTTGATGTTCTTGATAAAGACAAGTGTGTTACAGGCATATTTTTGGATCTTTCTAAGGTCTTGGATAAAGTTGACTACAAGATTTTATTCATTAAATTAGAAGCATTAGGAATAAGATGGGTAGCTAATGACTGGTTTCGATCATACCTAGTAGATCGGGTACAAAAAGTAGAGATAATATATACTTCAAATAGATCTAAACATTTGCTAAAACACTGATCAGAACCAAAATACATTAATATAGGGGTTCCGCAAGGTAGCATATTAGAACAAACACTATTCCTGATATATATCAAAGACTTTCCCAGTAGTGTTACTCATGGTAAAAAAGTTCTCTTCCTTGATGACAGCAATATTATAGTCACTGAGAAAACAAGAGAACTTCTTGCTGAGAAAGCAAATGAAACTGTCAAGGAAGTTTATGATTGGTCAGTAAGCAATAAAGTGACATTGAACATAAAGAAAACTAATGCCATGAATTTCAGTCTGAAGAGAAAAAATTACAACCTTAAATTAAATGTAGATGGCACCTCTATAGACAGTGTAACAAATGCAAAATTTCTAGGAATGAATTCCACATAACACCTCCACTTTATGTTTTTTCCCTTCTTCTTTCCTTTCTAGAAATACTTAACCCCAAGCTATGCATAGCACAATACTAACACCTCTTCCACTTTCTGAGCTCAACATCTCACTCATTATGGAGGGATGCTGACTCAGCTTTTCAGGGTAGCAAATGGGAAGTTGCGGTACAGAAAATCGCCCAGATATCACCAGTGTGTGTGTGTTTGTGTGTGTGTGTGTGTGTGTATGTGTGTGTGTGTGTGTGTGTGTGTGTGTGTGTGTGTGTGTGTGGCATTCGTTCCTCGGTTACCTCAGCCATAATTCATTACTGTGTTATGAAACAATGTGCATATAGTGTGTGCAGTGATTGATAGTGAGATATGAGTGAACAGTGTGGCATCACATTATATTATAAGTTATCTGCAAAAAAGTATTGTATACCAGGAGTAAATCTAATTATTGTCTCTAACTAGAAGTCTGTAAATACATGTGTATATGAATTAGCTTATTTTAAATTGGTCTAGACTTGTAAATACTTTGACATGTCCTATATCCTTGTCAAAGAGATCTACAGATGAATAAAGCTACTACTACTACTACTACTACTACTAGAAATATGTCTGCAGGAAAAGAATAGTACTCCCACTTATTCCTGGTAGCAGATTTTCCACAGTTGAGCACTGTCAGAAGTTCTCACAGTTCGTTAAGTACAAACTTTGCAGTAATTTATACGTCTCTCTTCTCGAAGATATTATCCACAAAATCTCTACCCCCTGCAAGAAGCACAAACTAGCACTTGGGAAACAGCACAGCTTGTTCAATTCATGGGTTATTCGTTTCATGAGAGTATTTCAACCTTCCACCACAATGGAAATGCACGGTTTCATCTCCGTCACTCCAGATTCATATAGTTTGTCAAGAATAAAGCATTCTCGCTAACTCCTACCACACTGCACATCAAGCGGGCATACGAGTTCGGCGCGTGTTTTACAACACCCAGGGAACACTCCGCTCCCATGAAAGATACCACTGTATCACAACGCGTATAATTACGTTTTTTCTTCCGCGATATTTAGCACTGTATATTGGGATGTTTTTAACTATAGTGTTTTCGCGATATGCATGATTTACGGTCAATTTATATGCACATGGTCAGTGTAAAGTGGTGTCAATCCAGTTTTCCGCAGTTTTTCATGATTATTTTTACCTGTAATGATGTTTTTAACTATCATTTTTTCGTGATACGTATGATTTTCCGTCAAAAAGACCTCTGTTTTACCACATATGTCGGAACTGATTATATTTAATGCTACCATTGCGACCTGTAGCAGTGTAATTACATGCACTGAGTGTTTACCTAGATGATGGGAATCTCGTATCTGTATTGCCCCTGTAATCGGAAAAAATCAACCTATTAGCATATTTAATTATTTTTTGACAGGCCAATAATTTTTGAAGTATTTTATAACGCTTGCACCTTCCAAAATTATACAAACAACAGATAACGAGCGGCACTTCCTGCCGAATAAGGAGATCCACAGCACCATCTCCAACAAACTGATTAAATAAAGAATAAGCAAATTGAATTTTATATATAAACAATATCTTCCCTGCAATGTAACTGACATTGATTTCAGTTTCATGTCGGGAGATCCTTCCTGTCCAACAGATCAGCACAGACTTAGCGATTTAGGCCAACAATTTTTTCCAGTGGGGAGGGGAGGGAGAGATCAAGGGGGAATGAGGAGGGTTGGAGACTATCCAGAGGGAGGGGGCAGAACCCTCCAATGGGCTAGGCATATCCTAGATGGGGAGGAGGGTTATTAACTAATAAATTTAATTGATTAATTAATTTGGTATCCATTTCATACCAAAGTAGTGCAGAACCGCCCTTATTGCTCTACTAAAGCCTTTACCCCATGTGACCATGTGGGAATGGTTAGCGCACTCTACGACAAAGAATGTTGCACCACAAAGGTATTATCCGAATTGGACGGAAATTAGTATGTGTGGTGCACATGTACAGACAAAAAAAGGATTTAAATTTCAGAAGAACTGCATGATTTACTCAAGAGAATTAGGTTCATAAATTGAGCTAATCAATAGCGCGTTGTATAACTGCATAGGCTTCTGCGGCAAGAGTCAGTCGACATGAAAGTTTTCTGGGTATGGTATCGTGTCATAATGTATAAAATTATTGCTGCTGGAGAAAGCAACGTTTCGGCCATGCTTGCAGCGGCCTTCTTCTGTGTCTACTGGTGTGTTCTAGCTATGCAGTGTCCCTGATATTTTGTTGTAACTGTTCACTGCGCATGTCATTACATCATAATTTTAAAAAGATATTTCGTTTTATTGGTCACTTAAGGAAGATGGAGAGGGAGCTTTATTTTAATAGGTTATTGCAGTGGAGGGAGAGAGTAACCTCTGTTGTCTATTGGCTCTATATGTGTTATGTGCCATGATTGGTGCTCACCGTCGAATGAGAAGTTGGCTGCTGTTTACCAAATGCTGGACGTCGGCCGCGCGGCGGTAGTTACTCGCCGGTAGTGCTCGAGCCTCATGTTGACAGTGCGGTCTGTTGGGCTCTGATTGCTGGCAGCCAAGATGGGGCAAGCCTGAGTCCATCCTCTCTATTCATGTTATTGGGGTGTTTAAGCATTTCGATGGCCTCTCTGATTTTGCGTCTCGTCATAACCGGCTGCTTGGCCAACACACAGGCTTCGCTGAATTTTATTTCTTTTCATTAGTCTTGCTGGTGTTCTGCGACTGCAGATTTGTTGTGTTGCCCTAGACGAATATAGCGCTCGTGTTCCCGAATGCGTGTTGCTATTGGCCTGCCAGTCTCGCCGATGTATGCCTCTCCACATTCGCATTCCACCTTGTACACGACTGCAGTGTGTGATGCATCCAATTTTTCCTTAGTGGAGCCTAGTACGGCCTTGTAGTCTGGTCCCTTCAACCCCCACAAACCAACCAAACCAGCCTAGTACGTCCTGGATCCTGTGACCACTATAGAAGACAGGCTGCACCCCAACCCAGCGAAGGTGTTTGCCTATTTGGTCAGTAACATTTTTCACATAAGGTAAGTGCACTGTTGGCTGCAGTTTATCTACTTCTTGCTTATCGTGCTAACTTGTGTTAGTCGACAAGGCTGTGTGGATCGACTTATGGTTGTAGCCATTGGCTAGAAACGTTGTGTGTAGCCTTTTAAGCTCAGGTGTTTTGTTGTGAGCATTACTTCGGCACTGCACATGGATTGCTAAAGAACGGATGACCGAGTTCTTCTGTGCTGGGTGGTGGTAGGATTTGGCGTGCAGATACCTGTTTGTATGTGTAGGCTTGTGTTTGTGCCCCAGTGTGCCCTCCGTTGTCCTGTATACTTCGACGTCTAGAAATAGAATTGCACCATTCTTCTCTACTTAGAGCGTGAACTGTATCTTTCTGTGCAAGGTGTTCAAATATTCGTGAAACTTGTGTAGCCCCGTTTCACCATGAGGCCATATAGCGAACGTGTCGTCCACATATCTGAACCAGCAATGTGGGCATAAAGGAGCTGAACCAAGGGCCGTTGCTTCAAAGGCTTCCATGAATATGTCAGCTGCCAGTGGAGATAGGGGAGACCTCATTGCTATGCCGTCTGTCTGCTCGTAGCGTTTTCCTTGCCATTTGAAGTACTCACCTGCCACTGGCAATTACAACACCACATCCACAACATGCTTACTGCGAAGAAACGCCATACTTGGCGACAGACATGTACACAACTCAACACCACGCTCCCAATAACCTCTTCCAAGTATTGGCCTGCTTTCCACCGCCTTACTGGGAACTGCCCTACCTCTCAGTACTCTCTCCTCCTTGATGAACGTGCCTTTCCTGACAACCTCAGTAAGGCCAACCACTTTGCCTCTCACCTATCCAATGTTTTTCCCATTCCAGATGATCCCCAATTTGATTATTCCTTCTGTCCTGACGCCATCGACCATACGGATACCTCTGTTCCTCCCATTGCTCCTAGCTTCCAGTACTTGGGCCACATACAACCATCTCAACTTAACAGGACATCAGCCACACATTCCACACTAAACGCAACACTGCTCCCAGCCACGACCAAATTACCGCCACCTCAAACACTGCCCTCCCTCCTTCCTAGCAGTCCTTGCCACCCTCTACAATGTAATCCTTGCCACTGGCTTCTGCCCCAACCTGTGAAAAACCTCCCATATCCTGATGTTCTCCAAACCCAACAAGCCTCCATCTGATGCCTCTCGCTATCGCCCTATATGTCTCACCTCAGTGTTCAGCAAGCTCCTTGAACCCATCCCTACCCAGCGCATCCATCAGCACCTCCACCAACACCACCTCCTCCCCAACACCCAATGGACCTTAGACCTTCCTTCTCTGCTGATGACCAACTCCTACACCTTACTCATCTCCTCTCCCTACAGCTTAACTCCAGTCACTCCGTCATTTTTGACTCCCTCGACCTAGAAAAGGCCTACAATCATGTCTGGCATCCTGGTCTCCTGTTTAAACTCCAGACCTACACCCTTCCTATCAACTATTGCCTCCTTTCTCTCCCGCCGCCCCTCCTATGTTACCATTGATAATGCTGAGTCCCACACCTTCTATCCCTCTGTGGGTGTGCCCCAGGGCTCTGTCTTCTCCCCTCTCCTCTACCTCCTGTACATGGCCGATATGCCCAACCTCCCCCCCCCCCCCTCCAGTACACCTTCTGCACTATGTTGATGACACCGCCTTCCTTGCCCTTGATCCTACCCTTCAACGGTCCCAACGCATTCTTCAGAATCACCTTGACCTTTTTGTCGCATGGTGTAACCAGTGGCTCCTGAAAATCAATCCTTCCATGAACCAGGCACTCATCATAGGTCACACCACTAGCTCCTTCTGGCTCTCTGATTTCTCCCTTACCATCTGCACTTGTTCTGTCTGCCTCTCCCCCACCCTCACCTACATTGGCCTCATCATTGACCTTCACCTCACCTGGATCCCTCATTTCCGCTCTATCCAATCCAAAGCCCACAAGTGCCTCCGACTCCTCAAAATCCTCTCTGGCCAAACATGAGGGTTCAACCCCTCTACCATCCTCCACACCTACAAATCCTTAATCTGTTCCATCCTCTGTTATGCCAGTCCCACCTGGATATCTGCCTCCCTCCAGATCCTCAAGCACCATGCACTCTGCCTCGCCTTCCATATACCCCTCCCGTCCCCCATGCAGATCCTCTATGACCTGATTCCTTTCCCTAATCTGCTCCTTTTCGTCGAACATATCTGCATCCTCTACACCTGTCGCCACCCCTCATCCCCTGGTTGTTCCTCTCCTCTCCAACCCCTGCCCTCTGCTGTGCCTTCACCATTGTGTTCCCCCTACCCTTCACCTCTGCACCCTTCATCTCCTTTCCCAAGGTGGCTTCTGTCAACTCCCCCTCCCAGATGATGCCCTCTCTCCCTCCATTTATCCCTCCTATCAACACTGATCCTCACCTCCCTCTCCCTTCCTCTGTCATTTCCCTGGGCTCCCTCTTCCCCCCTTCCATTCTGTTTTTCCCCACCTACCCTCTCTCTGCCTCCCTTCTCTCCCTCCAAGCCCTTTTTGCTTTCCCCTCCACTGCCTTTCGCACGCCTTCTCGCATCTGCCAACCCCCCTCCCCTTTCTATGTCCCCTCCCTCCATCGGCTCCACCTTTTTTTCTTTTCCTCTCCTTCACCCTTTCCCCCCTCATAGGTCCGGGTCCTCCCCCCCCCCCCATCTGCAGTTGTGTCACCTACATAGTGCTGTTATGAGTGAGTGTTCAGAGTTGTTTGTCCCCTGTCAGTGTTGTGAACAGCCACCATACTGTCGCTAGTTGTGTTTTTTATCTCGTGTGAACAAAAACCAGACTGTCGCCATGTTTATTAATTGTGCCTGTCTCCTTGTTGTGTAGCTTCATCCGCGTCATCACTGCAGTGTTTTTATATTTTAAATTCCACAACTTTCCGCCATTTTACAGTGTTTTTAAAATGTCACCGTTTTATCGCCTGTTTTTCTTGTTTTTTTTTATATTCTCATTATGTTTTTCAACTTTTCTGTAGGCTGTAGAGTAGCATATTACGCTGCTGCCAGTCCGCCCCCCTCTGGGTACCATACCCAGAAAACTTTTTGTCAATAGCGCGTCGGTCCACCTCTGAACTTTATGCAAGCAGTTATTCGGCTTGGTACTGATTGACAAAAGCTTTTGGATGTCTTCCTGAGGTATATCGCGCCAAATTATGTCAAATTGAACAAATATATCGTCAAAATCCGGAGATGGTTGGAGGATCCGACCCATAATACTCCAACGTTCTCAATTAGGGACAGATCTGGCGACATTATTGGCAAAGAAGGGATTTGGCAAGTGCGAATACAAGCAGTAGAAACTCTCGACGTGTGCAGGCGGGCATTATCTTTCTGAAATATAACCCCAAGAAGGCTTGCTATGAAGGCAAAACAGGGCATAGAATATCGTCGGCGTACCACAGAGCTGTACGGATGCCTTGGATGACGACCAATTGGGTCCTGCTATGAAAAAGAGTGACAGCCCAGACTGATGACCAGACGAGTCCTGTCATGAAAAAGAGTGGCAGCCCAGACAACCACTCCTCGTTGTCAGGCTGTACAGCGAGCGATAGTCAGGGTGGTATTAGACTGAGTCCGAGCCATTTCCAGACACGTCTTCAGCCTGGACTTACAATGACTGGAGTAGAATTGTCTTCAGTGATGAGTTCTACTTCGAACTGAGCCCTGGTGATCAGCAAAGATGTGACTAGACACACCTGGGACATTTCATAGCAGAATACCTTTTGTTGTTATCTGTGGCACACTTACTGCACAGCAGTACGTCGACAATTTTCTACACCCAGTTGTGGTGCCCTTCAAGCTAAGTCATCTCGGGCTCATATTTCAGCAAGATAACGCTCACCCGAACCCGAACACGGCGAGTGTTTCTACTTGCTTGTCTTCGCTTTGCCAAACCCTACCTTGACCAGCGAGGTTGCCGGATCTCTCCCAACTGAGAACGTTTGAAGCATTATGGGCAGGGCCCTTCAACCATTTCAGGATTTTGACGATCTATAGCACCAATTGGGCAGATGGCACGATATTCCTCAGGAGAGCACCCAATGACTCTATCAATCAATGCCAAGCCGAATAACTGCTTGCGTAAGGGCCTTAGGTGGACCAATGGTTTATTGCTCAATTTGTAAAGCTCTTTCACTTGAACAAATCATAATTTGTTTCTGAAACTGCAATCGTTTGTTTGTTACATGTACATTACATTCACCGATTTCTGTTCCATTCAGATAGTTCCTTCTTGTTTTTATTTATTTTTTATTTTTATTATTATTTTTTTTTTCTTAGAGTGTATATAGACTCACAGGTCACAGCCATTCAGCAATATTCCCAATGGGACAGTTTATTCGACTGGTTGGAAATTGCGAGCGATCAGAGATCTATCGCTGCGATTTACCTGAATGTACTCTCGCTCAGCGGTCTGCAGGCGTTCTAGCATGTGGTCCTTTGTTCTCTTCATCCGCAGAAATTTCTGACACAGATTGTATATTGTGTGGTCTTTATGTTTCAGAGCGATTTTTAGGCGGGAATTTTCTGACTGAAGCCTGCGAAGCTTAAACAGAAAACAATATGCAACACTATGACAAAATTTCGAACATACACAATTGTTTTTATTATTGAAGCTTAAATGTGAGGCGATTAATGATATTAGAGAAACGTCTCACTAAGTTAGAGAACCTGTTTAACCCTTCTAATTAGAGAACCTATTTAACACTTTTACCCATGCACACATACAGATCGAGTTAATAGTAATTACTTCAAATTTTTAAAGCAATACGTAATGACTAGCATCCTGTATGTTGATGTTATTAGAAACAAATAGAAGAAAAGCGTACTTACTTCTCTTTCGCTAAATTTACGTTGAAGGGGACTATCACCCATGGATTTTGAACGTCGAATTCGTTCTGCCTTACATTCATTCATTTCCTTACAGTATAACTGCTTCTGCTCCAAATAAAATTCTCTTTCCTCACTCAGTTGATCTAAGGAAAGCATAAAGTTGAGATGATGTTTTGTAATGTATCTACATGGCTTCGAATATATTATAAAATTTAAAACACACTATATGATCAAAGGTATCTGGACACTCCCAAAAACATAGGTTTTTTTTATGTTAGGTGTATTGTGCTGCCACCTACTGCCAGGTGCTCTGTATCAGCGACCTCAGTAGTCATTAGACATCGTGAGAGAGCAGAATGGGGTACTCCGGAGAACTCACGGACTTCGAGTGTGGTCAGGTGATAGGGTGTCACTTGTGTCATACGTCAGTACGCGAGATTTCCACACTCCTAAACATCCCTAGGTTTACTATTTCCGATGTGATAGTGAAGTGGGAACGTGAAGGGACACATACAGCACAAAAGCGTACAAGCCGACCACGTCTGCTGACCGACAGACACCGCCGACAGTTGAAGAGGGTCGTAATGTGTAATAGGCAGACATCTATCCAGACCATCACACAGAAATTCCAAACTGCATCAGAATCCATCGCAAGAACTATGAAAGTGAGGCGGGAGGTGAGAAACTTGGATTTCGTGGTCGAGCGGGTGCTAATAAGCCACACATCCCGCCGCTAAACACCAAACGACGCCTCGCTTGGTGTAAGGAGTGTAAACATTGGACCATTGAACAGTGGAAAAACGTTGTGTAGAGTCACGAATAACGGTACACAATGTGACGATCCGATGGCAGGGTGTGGGTATGGCGAATGCCCGGTGAACGTCATCTGCCAGCATGTGTAGTTCCAATTGTAAAATTCGGAGGCGCTGGTGTTATGGTGTGGTTGTGTTTTTCATGGTGTGGGCTTATACCCCCTGTTGTTTTGCGTGACACTATCACAGCACAGGCCTACATTGATGTTTTAAATACCTTCTTGCTTCCCACTGTTGAAGAGCAAGTCGGAGATGGTGATTGCTTCTTTCAACACGATCGAGCACCTGTTCATAATGCACGGCCTGTGGCGGAGTGGTTACACGAGATTAACATCCCTGTAATGGACTGGCCTACACAGAGTCCTGACCTGAATTTCATACAACTCCTTTGAGATATTTTGTAACCGACCGATATCGATACCTCTCCTCAGTGCAGCACTCTGTCAAGAATGGGATGCCATTCCGCAAGAAACCTTCCAGCACCTGACTGAACACATGCCTGTGAGAGTGGAAGCTGTCATCAAGGTTAAGGGTGGGCCAACACCATACTGAATTCCAGCATTACCGATGGAGGACGCCACGAACTTGTAAGTAATTTTCAGCCAGGTGTCCGGATACTTTAGATCACAAATGATGTATGTGGCTATTAGCTAAACAGAGATACTGCAAGTACAGTGTTATTTCTTAGCTTTGTAGTTGCGAAGTATTAATGCACTGTTATACATTGGCACTGCAGAAAGTAACTCACACATGTCGTCCCACGCTAAGACCATTGCACAACAAGAGTGGCGCATTGTCAGTACAAAGCAAAGTTCTGTGTGTTGTGCAGACGGTTCTGCTGTGGTACGGATAACCAGTGCAACACAGTGCGGGCGAATTAAAACGTACCCCAAAGTTGAAGTATAATTTACAGTACGATTCCTGCGATCAAAATGTCTAAATTGTACACAGTTACACTGTGAAGTTCTTGGCAGTGTGTGCACCAGAAACTGCAGTGTCGCGACCAGCATAGGGGAATGGCGCCAACAATTTGATCAAGGCTGCACAGACGTGGATGATGGTGGTCGGGAAGAAAGGAAGTTCGTGCACTACCCAATATCAATTTTTCGGCAACTGCAAGAGCATATGAGGGGTGGGAGATTTTCCAAAGATGAGGACGTCCACACAGATGTTCGTTCAGACAGTTGTTTACAGAGAGTTGTTGTATATGTTAAAAAATAATGATGTGCATCTTTGTCACTTTGAATTGTTGTGCAGCGTTCAATAAAAGTTACTTGGCCTGCAATGACAATGTGTATCTTACCTTTTGAAGTCACCTTGTAGCCTGAGTAGCCGTGTTTCTCTCTGCATATACTGTCACATATTTTAGGCTGATGCCTGATAAATCAATAAATTTGACGAACACAATTATTTTAAGAGTTTATTAATTTTTCTTATCATTAAATTGAACAACTGTGTCTGTGACACATGATCATGGTCGTTATATATATAACAAAAGTCAATAAAACTGACAAACTGCAGCGGATTCCTGGAACTGGAGAAAAAAAGGTCCTATGAACTTACATCCAGAAATGAATCATTGTCATGATAGATGGTGCTGATGATTAACAGTTCCTCTAACCACATCCTGTATGTTCATTGTGTGTTGCAGGCTGAGTGATTGACACAGCATACAGTAAGCAGCAGAATGGTTCGGCTTTCATGCTGGGAACAAGCCGAGATGGTGTTTATGTATGACCAAGCTGATGGAAACGGTCGAGAGGGAGGACGGTTATATCAAAACAAGTACCCTCACAGAAACTAAACACATCACACAACATTTCAATCCCTTTTTGGGCATCTGTCTGATCATGGATCCTTTCAGACAGACGAATGCGCAGGGAGGCGGCAGACTGTGTATACACCAGATCAGAGAACTGGGTTCTGTGGGACATTGAGATGAACCCTAGTACAAGCTCCAGGCAAGTGGCCCGCAAACATGGTGTAAGTCAGAGTATGATTACGTGCATCCTGCATGACAAAAAATGGTTCAAATGGCTCTGAGCACTATGGGACTTAACTTCTGAGGTCATCAGTCTCCTAGCACTTAGAACTACTTAAACCTAACTAACTTAAGGACATCACACACATTCATACCCAAGCAGGATTCGAACCTACAACTGTAGCAGTCGCGCGCTTCCGGACTGAAGCGCTTAAAACCGCTCAGCCACCATGGCCAGAGTCTGCATGACAGCCACTACTATATCTATCACCTGCAATCCCAGAGCTGCATCGCATCCACATTACAGCAAATGTTCAAAGTGTTTAATATTTGCTGTGATGTGGATGCGATGCAGTTCTGTACTGTGTTCTGGGACGGTTTCCTGTCGTTGCATGAGAAGTATAACAAAGAGAGCACCACCCCACATTGTATTGTTGCGAAACTTATCCAAGATGGTGGATCCAAGATGGCGGCGATAGATATGGAAATGTCGCAATGACATCATGGCGGAAGTTCAAATTTTGATGGGAAGATAGGTCAATTGGACTATCTCCACTAA
Source organism: Schistocerca cancellata (assembly GCF_023864275.1). Classification (NCBI taxonomy): domain Eukaryota; kingdom Metazoa; phylum Arthropoda; class Insecta; order Orthoptera; family Acrididae; genus Schistocerca; species Schistocerca cancellata. The sequence goes on from NC_064628.1 coordinate 374,731,619, forward strand.
CCTAACCCCCTCACCTCCCCTCCCCCAGAAATTACAGGAAGTTCAAATTCAAGCAGGACAATGCAACACACCATGGCTACTTCCACTAACCTAAGAAATTGGTGGGAAAATAGGTCACTTGGGCTACTTCCACTAACATAAGTCATCAGACCACCACCTCTTTCTAGGAATTGGCGGGAAAAGGACTCAGCCTATGCTGGATAGGATGGACATAAGTCTTTATTTTGCAGGCAGTCTTTATTTAAACAATTTGAGGCAGTAGCTCCATCCAGAGTGTTCACCAGGAGGTCTGGAGTCCAAATGACCTAGTGCACAGTACTGCCACCAGAGGGCGCTGTCGTCCCTCCTGTGACGTAATTCAAGATGGCGGTCTGCAGGGGAAAAATTACTGGAGCATGACTCGGCCTGTTCTGGGCTGCTGGAGAGAGGAAGGAGTTTATTTATTTTGAAACAATTTATTTAGGGACAGATTTGAGATAGTATATTTATTACACTGATACAAAACTCTCACTCTGACATGCTTGAGGTCGCAGTAAATTGTCTACAGACCTACAAACTACTCGTAGAACAGACACGCAAACTACTCGTAAGTCACTGAAATAATGCTCGTGTAACGCTATGCAAACATGCTCACAACGCTTAAAAAGCCGAAAATAATGCGGTGAAGAAACATCGTAAAAAACGCGATGTATCAGCGAACTGCTCCAATGCATGCACGCACGAAATTTGCAGGGGCCAGTCGGACGCAAGCCAGCGCCGGAGCATGAGCCATCACTCTCACGCCGCTGCTGATGGCAGGTGAAAGTCGCATCTAGAGTTAGAATTCTTTGAGTGTTATACTGACATCACAGGGCTAGGTGAATAAGAGGCAAGTCACCCTCTGGGCCGCGTGCACATGTTTACCGTTGCTGCCATGATATCTCTCAACCTTTCGATAGTGATGTCACAGGTTGCGCTATAGAAATCTGTTCCAGAATAACATTGACTGCTTTCTCCCTCACTGACCTAACGGGTCATAAAACCTGCGTCAGCAGCGCACGCGTTTACTGTGGCTGACACATCACTGCAAAATGCTCGCACGGCGACTCTCCATCTAAAAGGTTTGCAATGTTATACTGATGTCACATGGCTATGTAAATGGGAGCCATGTCACCCTCTGGGCTGCGTGCATACATGTTTACTATTGCTGGCGCGAAACCTCTCTACCTATGGGTACTGACATCACAGGTCGCGCTATAGAAATCTCTTCCATTGCTTCCCAGAATAACACTGATTGCTTTTTCCTTTGCGATCCTAACGGGACAGCCTGTCCATTACTTATCAACCCCTTCTTGGAATTGGTAAAGCGTCACAGAAATAGTTAACCGTCACGTTTGTTGTAGCATTCGTGACACCTCAGCTTGTCTACATGAAAAATTCTTGTCCTAACAGGACCTGTTAACGAAAATAGCCCAGGTAACACCGATTGCATTCTTCCTGATGGTCCCAACAAGGCATTACATATTACCCTTCTCGGTAATCCTAATATCCTGTTTTCAACATACATCTAAGAAACGGTAAACTTCTCACTGCTAAAAGCCTTCATTATGTATGTGCACTCTTGCGAAAACACCTTTAATCGTAAAAGAATTCTTGTTGCTTGGAGAGAGAGAGAGGGACGATGGTCGCATCAAGCCCTTCCAGAAATAGTGATGTTCCACAAAAGCTTCTTACTGACTATACATTCAAATGAAGCTCCCTCATTGGTCGCCTCTGTCTATATATAAACCCACAACCAACATCCATCGTCCTCAGTCCGTTGCTGCCCGCCTTGTTGTTCGCTCCACCATGTCTGTGTGTTTGCTTGTTCTTCTCTCTTCACAATATGAAGAGAGGTAGCTGCAGCAACTCTTCAGAGTGTCCTGGCAACAGGCTTAGAGTTCTGGAGACAGGATTACCAAGTGAGTAAATAATTTCTATTTTGAGCGTAAATTTTCGTGTGTGTATGTTAAATTCGCCTTATTAATTCCGTCTTCTTGTTATAGAACAACTCCAGGATTTTGTCTAGCAGTGTGAGGAGACACAGAAGGGGGCTGGACCGTGACAGACTCATCAAGTCCAGCCTCATGTGTTGGATTCACAGCCAGAATCGTGTTGTGAGTATAATATTCATTGTAATTTGTTCTTGTATAGTAGCGATTCAAAATTTTCTTATTTCATACTTTTTTTGTTCCTCTAGCTCACTTGAAGCGAATACAAACGGAGCTGGAGGCAGAGCTGGTTCAAAATGGTTCAAATGGCTCTGAGCACTATGGGACTTAACTTTGAGATCATCAGTCCCCTAGAACTTAGAACTACTTAAACCTAACTAACCTAAGGACATCACACACATCCATGCCCGAGGCAGGATTCGTACCTCCGAGCGTAGCGGTGGCGCAGTTCCAGACTGTAGCGCCTAGAACCGCTTGGCCACCCCGGCCGGCAGGCAGAGCTGGGGGCTGAAAACAACTATCTATGACACCAGCAGCAACGCTACGTGGAATAGCCTCCAGCTGCGGATAACCAACAGTGTGACCTTCCTGTGTAACTCGACATTCAAAATAAATAAAATTATGTCTCGTCCTGTTACAGGAACAGCTCTAGAGGAGTTCGATTTGTTGGACAGACAGCTGGAGGCTGTTCAGCAGATGCAGGAACAGCCTCCAGAAAATAATGAGATGCCCAAGCTGCATACTTGTAAGTTTTTTTTAAAAAAAAGATTACGTTTGTACATGCCTCTAGTAGTATAGGAAGCTTTTTTCTGTAACAATTCGGTTTAACTATCTTCTTTGTTGTTGTTGTTGTTGTTGTAGGCGAGACAGACCAATTGCCAGATTCTGATGAGGACAGAAAAAGGCGCTCTGATGTGGCCCACTTAGATGATGATGATGGTGACCTTTTTGAGGGTGCAGTGGAGTTGCCCAATCAAGTGTTAATGCCCTGGAGCCAGAGCGAAAGGGTAATTACTCACTCTGCTTATAACCATGTGATTATCGGAATTCTTTCTTTCACCACGCCAGCAGTGGTAAGCAATGTACTTAATTATTATTTATTTTATCTCTACTTCTACAGCGGTCGTGTCTCAGCAACCTCAACACGGTGTGGCGCGCATACTGGTGGTGGTTAAACTGTCTTCGTCACTAAAGTGGTGCCCAGTAAAGCACGACTCGTCTATAGCGGCGCTGCTACTCGCTGTGCAGTAAGCCACCGCCGCCACCGCCGCCCCAGAACCGCCGCTCTGGCGTCCGTGGGCCGAGCAATGAACCACCACCCTTCAAGTTACCAGTTCGGGTCTACAACAGCGTTGGGAACCATCGCCACAGCCTGGCTGTTCCCATCAGTCTGACCCAGTAACACCACAACATCCTTCTCCGTCATCATCATCATCATCATCATATGAGCCTTGTCGGAATCGGCATAAGTGCAAGGTATGTGTACCTCACCGCATACCGACTTGCCCCTCCCCAACACCATCATCGACGGCGTGGACTCAAAATAGTATTAATACTAATACAGATGATCCTTTGGCTAGTGCCCATTCTCGCCCCCGTCCTTTTAGTGAAAGACATCAGGTCAGTGATACCATACCACAGTTAGAATACTCGTTGATTGGAGACGCTTTTGAGGAGCGAATCTCGTTCACGAGGATCGAGAACCCGGCAGGAGGGTATCGCGACCCTGTTGGTTTTTTAATGGCGTGCCATCCTGTTGTGGAAATGGAACTCCTCAAGTAGTCAATGATCTGCAGTATCCTGCCATTAAATGCAGTGCTGTGCTATGTATCGAATTATCGCACAACCCCCCCCCCCCTCTCCCACATTTGAGTCTGGTGTTGAAGAGACAACACTTCATTATCTGCGGGGGGAAAATGGCGTGGTAACGCGAAGCACTTCAATCGCCAAGTGGTTTTGTAAATCCACCTTGAGTACTATAGTGGCCCGATTTTCTGAGATGGAGGTCAGAGAGTCAGCTAAAGTGCTCAGCCAAATACTACACCTGGGCGACCATACACATGTCTACATTTTGGTAAATGGAGGGTCTAGCTATATGAAGCTCCCTAAAGATATAGCTAATAAGCACTCATGTATTAATGTCGAAAATAGAAAGGATCAGGCTTGTTTTGCATGGTCTATCTTGACATGTGAAAGAAATTAAAATTACAGAGATCATCCTGAACATCCAAGTACATATCATTTGGGTGATAATATTCGTTCGTGTTATAACTTTGGTTGTATCGAGTTCCCTGTTAAGATCCAGGATGTACCTAAATTTGAGGCACACATTACTTGCATATCCTTTCCACCCAACTGAGTAATTATAATGGTAAGCAGCACATTTGCATAAGGTGTCTCAATGCCTTTTCCTCAGACAAGTTATTAAAGGCGCATCTAGTAGACTGTGCTTCCAATGACCCGATACATGTTATTATGCCTACTGATTTAAAACAAATCCATAAAGTTCAATAATGCTCACCACCAGGAGTGATGCCCGTTTGCAGGTTACGCGGACTTTGAATACCTCCTCACTCCTGTGACCCGCTGTGAAGGTGACCCTACAGCCTCACATACCACCTTAACAGAAAAACACATACCATATGCGGCAGTGTACCAAATTGCATTGTCATATGATTCCTGTCTTAATTGCTACTAATCTTATGTTGGGGATAATCCTGTGGTTTGGCTGCTCACTGAGCTCGAAAAATGTTCATGGGAGGTTGATAAGTTTTACAGTAACAACATGCCCATGACCAAATCGTAGGAGAATGGAGGTTTGTATAATAATGCAGTTAATTGTTTTATTTGTGGGCTACCATTTGACAGAAAAGGGGAAACTCCTTATAGGGATCACTGTTATCTTACGGGGAAGTTCTGTGGCACAGCTCACAATGTGTGCAATTTGAAGTAGCAATTACCAAGATAAATACTCATTTTCTTTCATAATTTAAGCGGGTATGACGCTCACTTTCTAGTTGAGCACTTGGTTGATTTCGGCTTGGAGAACAATCAGGTCAGTGTCCTACCTGAGAGCATCGAGAAATACATTTCATTCTCCAATGAATGACGCCAAGAATTACCTCCACTTCCTTGATACGCCACGTTTTATGCAGGCGCCACTCCAGAAACTAGTTGAAACTCTACCTTGGGGGCATATGGATATCACTCAAGATGCAGTTACCAATGAGGAAAAGTTTCAACTTATGACTAGGAAGGGGGTTTCCCATATATGTGAATAGTATAGTTAACTCAACGAAACCAGGCTACCTGACATAACTGCACTCTCCAGCAACCTTGCAGACGATGCCATAACGGATGCAGAGTATGAGGATGTCATGAATGTCTGGCGGGAATTCAGTATTTCAACTTTAGGAGAGTACACACTGCTTTATATGGACACAGACGTGCACTTGCTTGCGGACGTTTTCAAGAAATTCTGGAGTCTATGCATGGCCACATATTCTCTGGATCCCACCTTTTATTACATGGCACCTGGGTTGTCTTGGGACGCAATGCTCAAGAAAACGGTGCAGCATTGAATTATTGACCGATGCTGACATGCTTCTTTTCTTTGAGCATGGGATCCATCGAGGACTTTGTCAATGTGTCCATAGGCACGCGAAGGCAAATAACCCACAGATGGTTCACAGGTTCAACGCATCCCTTGATTCGAGTTACAAAATGTACCTGGACGTAAATAATTTATACGCACATGCCATGCAGCAATCACTGCCGATTGGTGAGTTTCGATGGGTGCCTGAAGACGAATGCAAAGGATTAGGTGGACAAACCATGGGGGTATAGCATCTGATTCTGATGTAGGATATGTGGTGGAGGCAGAACTCACATACCTTGTTAGTTGCATGATGCACACGCCGATTTGGAACTTTGTCCAGACAACTACTCATAGTTCTGTGAGGACGCTCCATGCCAAACCTGATAACAACGCTGGAGGATAAGCAGAGATACATTATTCATTATCGTAATCTACAGCAGTGTCTCAGCTTGGGTATGGAGCTGATTAGCATCACCTGAGCTATCTCTTTCAAGCAGTCCCCGTGTTGAAGGAGGATATTGATTTGAATACAACACAGAGAGCTTCTGCGACGTGTGACTTTGAGAAAAATTTTATAAATTAATGAATAATTCAATTTTCGGTAAAACAATGGAGAATTTGAGGTAACGACGTGAAATTGTTATTAGAACCGAATGGGATGGGCGTTATAGAGTAAGAAAATGCATTGCCAGACCAAATTTTAAGCAGATCGCCATATTCAATAAGAACCTTGTTGCTGTAGAGATGGCGAAGACTGCAGTAGCGTTTACGAAACCTATTTATGTGCGGATGTGCATACTAGACCTGTCCAAACTCCACATGTACCGCTTTCATTATGAGTTTGCGAAAACTCATTTCGCAGTTCCTAAATTACTTTATATGAATACAGATAGCTTTATCTATTGGGTGAAGAACTGCAATCCATATGAAGTAATGAGGTGCCACAGTAATGAATTCGACACATCCTCACATACGGCCGATAATCCTTATGGTATTATTCCACAGAACAAGAAGGTTATCAGTCTTATGAAGGACGAGGGACCACAGCCACCTCATATGGTACAGCAGACCAATATTCGATGGAGAGGACAAGAGGTGTACACTGTACTGCAGTCTAAAATCGGTCTGTCGCCACATGATGATAAAAGGGTCATTTGTGATGATGGGATTGAAACTCTCCCGTACTCACACGACTCACTTGCAGCGAGAGAAGGGATGGGGGACTGATTGAGTGATAGTGAGAGAGAGAATGAGAGAGAGAGAGAGAATCTGCAGAGTAGTAGTATGACCCTTTTATCATAGTGTAAGTAATTTTGTGTCTGTCTGTGTGTGTGTGTCTGTGTCTGTGTATGTGTGTGTGTGTGTGTGTGTGTGTGTGTGTCAATATGTATATACATACATAGAGAGGATGTGTGGAAAAGAAAGGATAAAAAAAGAAAAAGAACAAAATTTATATTTATATATGCACACCATGTGCGTGAGAAAAAAAAGAATAATTTGAAACGAAGAATAAACAAAAAAATTTAAAAAGCAAAAATAGAATAAATATTTATATATTGATTTATTTATTCATACACAGCGTATGTGTAGCCTGTCATTTGCATCTTGTAAATAGAATAGTCTTTAAGTTTTTCACCTCCCGCTAGCCATCCAAGTCAGAATAGCTCGTATATATATATATATATATATATATATATATATATATATATATATATATATATATATATATATATACACTTAAAAGCTATTCTGGCTTGGATGGCTAGCAGCAGGTGAAAAACTTAAAAGCTATATATATATATATATATAGCTCACAGTCCATCAGAATAGTTATTGTTTATTGTAGAAATTAGATTCTAAGCGTGCATAGTCCATCAGAATTATTGTAAAAAGCTGTGTTACTGGGCTGAGGAATTTAGTTGTAGTAATGAAAGTATCTCTGCATTAGTTTTTAGCATATTTTTATAAAAAAACAAACAGTTTCCTACCTGTGTTACTGTTGTAGCGAGTAAGTTAAAAGTATTTCTGCACTGGAATAGCAGAGTCAATTTACACCTCAAGAATACTATATTGCACCTCAAAAACTACATTGTACCTCACAAATTTTATTGTACCTCAAGAACTATATTGTATTTGTGTGAACTGAATAAATGAAGAAAAAAATTAGTCACCATGTTGTTGTTGTTATTTACAGAAAACCCTATCCCCTATTGCATATGTATGTATATGTATATAAAAACTGTTCATGTCTCAAACGACACTAGTTTTGCTGAAGATGAGGAATATTGAGGAGGTGAAGTTTAATATGGAAGATAACAAAATATATAGAATGGTTGCATGCAACTATGCCTATCATGCAGCATGAATTGGTTTATGGGAGCAGGAGGCATGTGACCATGTCCACTTCCAAAGATATATAGCAGGCATGTCTAAAATTATATCTACTGTGCTTGAAGAAAAACACAGACATAGCATGTGGTTGAAACTGTACACTGGCAAAGTGGGAACAGTTCGTTGCACAACACCAGTGAGCGGGCAGTAGTTGACCACACAGTTGTGTAGAACTAGAGCATATGTGGCAGTGTGTTCTGGAAAATTTGTCGAAGATTCAAATACATTCACACGTCTATAGGTCTAGACTTAATTATCTCGTTCTGTTTCGAGCAGTCTATTACGATGATGAATGAAAGCTTCTTGAACTACCATGGGCTGAGTAGACGCCTTCCTCACCTTCCTTCAGCAATTTCACAGTAAGAAGCACAAAACCTTGCATACATGTCATATGCTAGACTGTATACATTTTCATTTCACTGCAGATGTAAATAGTCATATGGGTAGAATTCTGAGTTCAGGTAGACTTTGCCATTAGTTAACTTGCAGTTGTCGAACCCTGAGGAATCATTTGTTATAATACCTCTTCTATTAGTCTGAAATGGAAGTATGATGAATCCAGGTGTCTCTAGCTGCGAGGAGGTTTTAATAGTCCATGTTTGTCTGCTCGCAGTCAGTAACACTGGTTACTTGAAAACCTCTCATGAGCGAAATGTCAGTGATAGAAATGTACCAGGATTCAGGACTTTTAAAAGCTTCAAATGCTCCTCGTCTGATACACTGATGTGAGGCATTTTCCATATTATCTTGCTGGTTGTGATCACATTCTCTTCTTGAGCTCCTTGAATGTATGAATTATTATCCATCACACTCCGTACCAGAATGGATTCCTGTTTAGCATTCATAATAATCTGTCTCATGTCATCAAAGTAGTCCATAAACATTGTTAGAGGTATGCATGCAGTAAATCGCTTGTACTCTTCAACTGTTCTATACACTAGATCGTCTATGAACCACCCTGAATTTTCTAAACTATACAAATCCGCGGGTGATACAGAGACATATGTTTTAAGGATTGACATTATCTGACGTCTTATCTGACTTGTATAATTTAGTTGGATCCTTCTTCAAAACCTGTCCATTTGTGAAACCCAATCCTTGTTTCAGATTGTATTGGTTTCTGCACGTAGCTCAATACCTTCATTTAAATCATTGATATCGTATGCAACCAGTTCTATTTCCACACTGTCTTTTTCACCATTAATATCCAGATGCAGTTTCTTGTTAGTCTCAGTGATATTTTGGATGCTGTTGTACCTTCTTCAATCCAATCAATGCAATACTCCATTCATGAATGCTCAAATGGAAAATGGAAATGCCATGTGGCTAGGGCCTCCCGTCGGGTAGACTGTTCACCTCGTGCAAGTCTTTCGAGCAGACGCCACTTCGGCGACTTACGTGTCGATGGGGATGAAATGACGAAGATAAGGACAACACAACAGCCCGCCCCCGAGTGGAGAAAATCTCCGACCCAGCCGGAATCGAACCCGGGCCATTAGATATGACATTCTGTCATGCTGACCACTCAGCTTCCAGGGGAGGGCAATGCTCCGATCAATTGGCGGGAAGTAATTTGCACGAAATATAGATAATCGCCCTTTTAACGTCAAAGTGTACAACATTGCATCTGAACCTTAACTGATGAAAGAATGTTTAAAACTCCTCCTTATATAGCATGCTTGTTCTTCTTTGTAAACGTCAAGATATATGTCCACTGAGGTATGTATTAAAGTCCTGATAGCGCCGATAATTGTAAAACACACGTCTTCTGTGAGTGAAGTTTTGCTGTAATTCTTCTGGCGGTTTCAGGTCACCAAATGAGTCGAAATAGTAGACGGTATCCGCATTTTTCATAACATATGATACCCAGTGGGTGCCAGGGCCTCCAGCAACATCTAAATTCACAATGCCACATTCACCAGTTTTCCACATAGTCTTTGGTATTGTATCCTGCATAAACACACCACAGAATCTTCGAATGTTGAATTTGTTGCTAACAAACTTAAGAAGATCAGTATTTGTGATTGGTCGATCTGGTAGGACCGCTAATGCGCTTTTTTTTATTTATGAATAGACCAAACCCTTTCCTGTACGGTTTCAATTATAGTCCTTTTCCGATGACTGTGGTGTCCATCATATGGTTATGTCTTCTTGCCTCTTCTAACTGCATTTGGGAGTTTTGCACGTTCTTGACCATTCGAGCAATAGCTGCAGCACCACCAGCGAGGGGCCCCACATCCGAGAGCGTGGAGAGGGCCGGGATGAGAAATGGAAGAAAACCGCCAGATGTCTTGTTAGAACTCAAGGTGCTTTAACCGATCCTCTTCTTCTGCTTCCCACACCTTTCTGCTTCAGTGCGTCTCTAGCTGCATACATAGCTGTCAAGATACAGTTCTTCAAATAGCTCAGCTTCCCGCCCTTGTCCTTCTTCTTGTTTAGTGTGCAACGTGCAGCTTTCATAACTCGCTTGAAATTCATCACTCCTAAACCCAACTTAATTTTTCCTCACATGGTTTTATCAAAAGCAAATGCTGCAACGCATTGACCTATACCAATATCCTTTCATCTCCGTATCGCCTTAGCCCTATCAGCTAAAATCCTACCAGTATTGAGACGACTTGATAGATCATTATTTGCAGCGTATGCAATTACATGTTGCATACACGCTTCATCGACCAGATTAACCCCCGTATCACCTCATGCCAAGTGTTTCTGAAGCTTTGTCCCAGGTCCACAGTAGTTATACCCAGGGATGTGTAATTCCACTGGCAGTTTGTCTAGAATACCACCACCTACTCTAATGCGTCTCCTAGCACACGTTATGCAGCTGCAGTGGTTGTGGACTGTTTGCCTCCACTATATATCAAATCAATGGCATCAATCCAGCTGTTTCGTGCAGCCGGAAAACCAAGCTATTTGATTAGTACTTTATTTACCCGACGTCTTATGATTCTCTCCGCGAGAAACGCATCTGGTTCTGAGCTTTTCTGCAACTCCTTAGTGTAGAAGCAGCCTGCAATTTCTTCACCTTTACTGTCCTTCAATATATAAGTTCTAGGATTCGTTCTTTGCACCTTTGAAACTGTAAATATTTCAGTTGACCAGTTTAGTAGGTATGATTTCTCAAATTCCGCCTTGTGTTTTGAGATACGTACCAAATCACCTACATTAAATTTCTGTCTGTGTGGATCCAGCATTTTAAGGCGATAGTACACCGTATCCATTAGCCCATTATCACGAACGTTGATTGGTCTCATTTTTATTGTGGTATGTTTGGTTCGATTAAACGGAGAAATTATTTCTGGGAGGATATCTGTCCATTTGTTTGAGCCGCGAAGGTTAAAATGCATCCACATTAGACCTTTTATTGTTCAGTTCAAACGCTCCACAATACTTGCCTTCAGGTGAGTGAATGTTGAATAGTGATGTATTCCGTAATGTTGCATCCCCAACTTGAAATATCTATTGTAAAACTCCCTGCTGTGATCGGTTTGGAGGTTGTCTGCGCATCGATTCGTCCCTGGTTGTAGAAAACGCTCAAAAATATTCACATTTCTACCCGTTTTTGTTTTAACAGGCAATGGTCTGGCAAATTTGGAGTATGTATCAATAACCATTAAAATATATTTGAATCCATTATTCTCATTTGAATATTCCCTCATATCTAAAAGATCAGCTTGCCATAAGTCATCCAAAGAGTATGTTTTGCTTGCTGGTTTGTGCAGTTCTCAAACTACTGTCTCCATATTTATTCGATGATACCTCTCTCTCTCTAAGCTCAGAGATTATTGAAACAGACTCATTCGAATGAGCTGTATTACCTGCAGCAGCTGATGCCATGAGCAGCCATAGTAGATATATTAGCTCGTTGGGGTCGTCATAATATACATACTGAAGAATTCGATTGTTCACTGCTTTATGCTCAATGTCAATGCCATCACCGCTGCTGCTGCTGTTGTTGTTGTTTCCGTCATTAAGTATTGGTTTTATAATGGTTTTATATTTTTTGTTTCTCAGGCTTTTCGTGATCTTGTGTACACCAGTCATGTGCAGTACTTCTCGGCACGTTTCCCTATCATTAACTGAATAATCTATCGGTTTTTTGGTAGGTGTTAGGAAAATAAGATTCATTAAGCCAGGTGTTCTCTCAAACCGCCTAATACCAATCTGTATTGTGTCAGCAGTTACAGTTATAGGATGCATGCCCAACATGCACGGTCTTCCCCTGCTAACGCCGAATATTCTATCTATCTGATCAGAGCCGTGACGGATAATGAATTCGTCAATGGCAACACCATCATTACCATGTGTTTTTGTTTTTGCTGAGAGCTGTCTGGGAGATTCAGTAACCGGCTTACTAGTCTTCTCTTAGTGTTTGCTGTCGATACATATGCCCTAACCTCTATCTATCGACCTGATATTTTCTATCCGTCAACTGATGGAAAAAAGTTGGGAGTATAACAAAAGGGTGATAATGGTTTTTATAGACATAGAAAAGGCATATGACTCAGTTGACAGGGAAAGACTCTGGGAAGAACTGAAGAAGATAGATATAGAAGATGGATACATTAATGTTATAAAGACAATGTACAGAGGCCACAATTGTAGAATTAGAACACCATTGGGGAACACTGAATACTTCGAAATAAGACAAGGACTTAAGCAAGGAAGTATTCTATCTCCTGCGCTTTTTAATGTTGTGATGGAGGGAATGAATAGGGCAGTTAAAGATATAGTAAAAGAAAAAGACAAAAAGATGATTTTTGCAGATGATATGGTAATATGGGGTGATAAAGAGGTAGATGTACAGTTACAGCTTGATGCGTGGAAGGAAATAATGAAAAGGTATGGATTAAGAATAACCTCAACAACCGTAATTTCTCTCGAACTGCTTTCCGCGCTTGAATCACTTGCTGCTTCGTTGACATCTCGGTGTATACTAATCGGAAATCTCAGCAAAGTGAGGCTTTGTGTATCTGCTCTTCTTCTTCCTCTTACTATTTGCCTGCTCCCCCTTCTCAACAACAAGCAACTCTACATCTATTTTCCCCTCAATAGCCTCGATCTTTTCAGTTAAGTCAGTTACTTTCTTACCGACTTCATTAAGCAACTCATTTAACGCAGAAGAGTCTGGTCATACGTCTCTGGTTCCCTGCGCGTACCTCCAACCTCCAACTTTATGCACAATAGCCTGAATTTTCGCATCCATGTACAGAGGAATGTTCTGTCTGTGTACACACACCCATCCTCTCGGGTTGAGAGCTAGACATGCTTGTGAATTTGTCCATGGTGCAGCGTACACTGATGTACTAACCTCTCTTACCGTGCTATATATGCAGAAACTCTTGCAAGTTTCACCTGTACCTACCATTAATCAGTTTTCTTGTTTTATCAATAACGAGAAACCCATACTGTGAATGATTCCAGCAATCAGCACATATCTTCACAAAATCATTGAATGACATGTCAGTTCCTACATGTGCCTGGTAAATGTGTTTTAAATTAAGATTGTCATGTTTATAGGTTATAATGAGGTTTGCATTATCCCTAACCAACTGTTTCGGGATCCTGGAATATGTTTGGCTTAGATAAAATACATCGGCACTCATATGACGACTGAAACAGAAATATATTCGAATTTGGTCTTGGTTTTCCACAGCAACGTCGTCAAATATGAAGACAGTGTATGGCTTTGCTTTTTCAGGTGGAGGGATAACACCGCTTTCACTGAATATTGTGTATGTAACACCATCTACACCGCACAATATCTCCTGTAATAGCTGATACTTGGGTTGAAACAGTGTTTTTGAGAATACACAAACATGTTCAACTCGGACTCCGCCTACATGTGTTAGCAGTACCATTAGGACATTAGTCTTGCCACAGTTGGATGGACCTACAATAACTGCTCGTATATTAACAGGAAGGAGAAATCCATTCTTATTCTTTTTCTTCTTCTTCTTCAGGTTTTCTTTTGCATCTTCACAGGACCAGTTACCAACAACAAAGGTTACCAACAACAAAGTCCTTTTGATGAGGATGTTTCACCCACCCTGCCATGATACTAACTACGCCAGGTACTGACAAGTAGTTGACATATATAGAAAGATACACTTGAAGAGACGGTAATAGTATGTGTAGCCACTATAGCTCTATCACTTAACAGACTGAGCTATATTGGCTACACAGAGAAATCAGCTGTATATATGTTTTAACCATGAAGAGTAACTTGATCATTTATTTTGTCAATGACTGGTGAGACGATGTTTGCGGTAATGGTCTGCTGCTGCATCATTATAGGTACAGCATTGAAAAAATAATGATATTAATAAGCATAATACATTCACTATAATGAGAGAGGTATGACATAAAAAACAAACATGGTTTGGGTATATGTATATAATTAATTTATTTAAATATCATACGTAGGATGCACTATTTATCATGAGACTCTTTCTTTACCTTTTTTCGCACCTGTACAGTATTTCCCAAACAAAGCTTTTTGACATGCAATAAATTCAGCACGTATCTCTCTCAAGCCAATGGATGCCTCACAGTACTCAGGTTTATCTCATGCACATTTAAACTGTTTCTCTTTCAGTTCAGCGTTCATGTACCAACAAAGATGTACACTGTTCACACATAGGAAGTTTACAACATCATTGTATGCAGAGTCTATGCTCAGTAACCAACAGTTCAGTCTCTCCAATGCAAGATGTAGCACAATATCGAGATCTTATTAGTTCATAACTGAGATGCGCCTTAGGTAAACACAGTTGTCACCCGATTTCACACGTAGTGCACAGTCATCATACACTGTTGTAATAGATAGTGTCACACCAGTAAGGCAAATGTCTGGGGTAGAACGATTTGGACAATACTCTGTAGTCATCTGCTGACTGATGTAGAGGTCTGCTTGGCATATTTCGTTCCAGTCGAACTCGGAAATTGGCACTTTAACACCCTTTGATGCATTTTCAATTTATGTTCTCACATGCAAGCGCCAGAGATGATATGCTTCTATACCAACATTTACACGTTTTGTTCCATTGGGAGCTAAATTGTATGCAGAACTGAAAAGCATGGTTACACTCGATGCCTTGTTATCCACAGCATCTGCACTCTGTACCTGCACTAGCACAGGGATGAGTCGTATGTTGGCGACCAGTACTGTCCTCCATCCTGCTGTTGTTTGGGGCCACGAGCAGCATTCAATGTGTTGGGAGCAGATTGCGTGTCCTCATCAGACAACTCGATGAGTAGGACAGACAACAACAGCTCCTTGTCCTGCTCCAGAAAGTGGGCTATGTGCACTACAGGATCCCACATGGTCACTACAGGTTCAGACATACTGGAAGTTGTTGCTGTCGCAGGTCCAGAGGTCGGTGCAGATCTCGACAAGATGGCAGCCGGGGTTGCTACAGGTCTGCGTCGAGCGCCGCTGCTGAACAAAGACGAGGAAGCATTACATATGGACCAAGACGCAAGAACAACCTATAATAATAATAATAATAATAATAATAATAATAATAATAACAATAGTAACAATGCTAATCACAGACAAAGATGTGATAGGAAGTACTTTTCCATTTATTCCTGTCCTGTAGGGCTGTGTTTGACTGCGACTGCTGTTCACGCTTCATGGTTCTTCTTCTGCTGCTGCTCGCTAATTGAGCAAGACTGAGGGCCCAGAGCTTTTGAGCCCACCCTATATCTACTCCAATGACGTTTCCAGATACCACCATCCTACTGGCTGATGTCTACCATGTGACTGGATTAAGGGTTCCTATTGGTCCCCGCGATTTTTCCCCCAGACCGCCATCTTGGATTACATCATGGGAGGGAAGAAAGTGTTCTCTGGTGGCGGTACTGTGTATTAGGTCAGTTGAACTCCGGACCTCGTGGTGGTATTGCCTCAAATTGTTTAAATAAAGACTACCTGCAAAATAAAGACTTATGTCCATCCTATCCAGCACAGGCTGAGTTCTTTTCCCGCCAATTCCTAGGAAGAGATGGTGGTCAGATGACTTATATTAGTGGAAGTAGCCCAAGTGACTTATTGTCCCGCAATTTTCTTGGGTTAGTGGAGGTGGCCATGGTGTGTTGCATTGTCCTGGTGGAATATGTATTTCCCGCCATTTTCTGGGGGAGGGGAGGGGGTTCAGTTAATGGAGGTAGCCCAATTGACCTATCTCCCCGCCAAAATCTAAGCTTTCTGGCATGATGTCATTGCGACGTTGCCATATCTATCATCCCCATCTTGGATCCACCATCTTGAATAAATCTGGCAACTATGTAATGTGGAGTGGTGTTCTCTTTGTTCCACTACTCGCATGCACACAGTCTATTCCCAGGCACATGTTTGTGGACTTTTTTTCTTCCATTTGCAGCCAGGAATCCGTATTTATATGAAAATTCAACATAAGAATTCGCTTTATTTTCCTAAGCTTGCAGCCTATCAGTAAAAATGAACCTGAAATACACCTGAATGGAATTTTTTCTATGTCATTACTGTTTGCAATTAACCTGGACAATCATTTTAGTTCATAACTGTAACATGCATGAAGAATTCTTCTTCGTGATGGGAAGATTTTATTATTGTCTATCGAACTGTCTGACCAACTGAGGTATAAAAAATACTTTTTGGTTTGCATACACTACTACTAAGAGGCCAAAATTAAATTAAGTAGTTACCTTTCTGTTCTATGGATCAGTTCTACAATCATTCGTAATGATGTGGAACGAGTCATTTTACACTGATATTACACAGTCACACAGTCATATGTAAACATGGCTATATGGCTGCATACTTACCGTTTGAAAGTTTCCTTTTTTTCTTTTGTACCCAACATCTTTCACATATTACGCAAACAGAAATTCTCCATTAATCAAAAAATTCTTCAACGGAACAGAAGAAGTCGTCAAGGAGAAACCTTTTAGATTTGTCTTCAAATCAACTTTGCTGCCTGTCAAACATTTTATATCACTGTGCAAAAACAGACATAATGTCTTATGGGATAACAACAATCAGTGATTTTATAATGTTACTTAAAATCTGTCTTGGTTGCAAATTTTTTTATTCGTATGACCGGTTTCAGTTCATTCAGAACCATCTTCAGATCTGATATTTCAGTTACAGGAGTAACCCGTCCAAATCCAGCAACTTTCACATGCTAAGTCACATTAAAAAAATGCATGTGAAAGTTGCTGGATTTGGACGGGTTACTCCTGTAACTGAAATATCAGATCTGAAGATGGTTCTGGATGAACCGACACCAGTCACATGAATAAAAAAATTTGCATTCGAGACGGATTTTAAGTAACATTATTACATCACTGTGTATATGAGCAGACATTTTGGTGGCAGCATTTTGCTCCCGTTTTGTGCTGAGGTCAACGTTAACGTGGAATAATGAATGCTTTTTTGCCCTTCTGCTACAAACTTTGCGGCGGAATAATATTGCTGTGAAGCTGTAATCGAAATGCCTAACTCCACGACCTTGGGTGAGCACCATACATTATTCTTACAGTACGTTTTTGAGCAATGTTAATATTTCTCAAAAAAGACTTGTCATCTAGAACCATCAATTGCTGTCAGGTGTTCACAAGAGCGTTTGTGGTATGCGCCCTGTCTTCAAGTTTTCATCATGCTACTTTATCTTATCCTCTCCTTGCTACTTGCCTGATAAACACATCCAGCAGGAGATGCCACGTTACGTGTTGCAATGATGATCAGTTGTAAAATAACCATAAACAGCAGCCAAAGGTGTTCATTCCATATATACATAACGTAATTTTTCATGTACTAGGGAGCAATGCAATGACAAGAATATTTTTTTAAGAAATAAATGTACGAGTAGATGACTGAGTTCGTACTGCGACTTGTCCATTTTCACAGGAAACGGTGACAAAAGGAAAATATCTAGGAAAAGCCCTCCAGAACAAAACTGGCAAAACTTTTCCAAGAACCGAGCTGGCTTTATACGTGGCAAGAGACGTGGTTAAGAACAATTATCCATACTACGTGTAGATTGCA
The DNA here is from genome assembly GCF_023864275.1 of Schistocerca cancellata. Taxonomy (NCBI): domain Eukaryota; kingdom Metazoa; phylum Arthropoda; class Insecta; order Orthoptera; family Acrididae; genus Schistocerca; species Schistocerca cancellata. Next base: position 374,749,614 of record NC_064628.1, read on the forward strand.
GCATAATACTACTACGATAATGCAAAAGAATGTCGCCTCGCTGCACACCTAGACACACAGTGTTTTCTCTGTGATACTAACACTTCCTCTGATGACAGAGACAAAAAAGGATGATAAAAAGAAAACAGATAGCTAATTTTTGAGAACATTTCTTGTGGGGGAACAGCGGCCTGGCTAAAAATACTTTAAAATAGATTACAAAGCGTCTCGGCGCAATAAAACATTTATTAACAATGATTATCGGTTTCGGTCAAAATGTGACCATCTTCAGACCATTTATACCATGATGGTAGGCGGTGGCGGTAAATGGAGCAGGTGTCATGACTCCACGAACGTCAACTGCTGTTCATGGAGTCATAACGTCTGCTCCGTTGATTGCCACCACCTATCATCATGGTTTAAATAGTCCTGATCGAAACCTGTAACAACTGTAAATAAATGTATTATTTTTGGCGAGTTTGTTCAATACATTTTTAAAATAGACAGCAATTTAAAAATGCGATTTTCTGTGTAATAGATTGATAGACCACTTTGCTACGAGTTACGTAACTTCGACAGGATTTGCAGCAATCAATGATTGTTTAAACATAAAAATTAATTTTCTATCTCTTGATTGGTTTCAAACGCCATCACTGCATAAGAGGAATAAGGATCCTGACGTTTACTCTAGTTACATGATTTCTTCTTTCTTGTGAGTCTGGCTGTAGAACGGGTTACACAAAAATCATACACACAGTGGTCTGATACGTGCAAAGTTCGGTCCAACATGAAATGGAACTTGCTCTACGTTTGTCTTTTGTGTCAGTGATAGACATATGTGTAACATTTAGGATTGTATCATGTTCATTTTGTGAATCAACGCTACAGATTTATGAGATATTAGAAAATTCATGTAAACTAGAAATTTCATTTAAATAAACTACGACAAATCTAACTTTTACTACTATTCTGAAATTTATTTAGTTGATTTGTACACAAAATTAGATACACGAATATTTATAAGTTCCATTGGTTGCTGCGTGTGTCAATCTATTTCTCTGCTAAAGTGACAAAGACACTGAAACCATGTCCTGTTGTAAGCATGGAGGTAACAAAAAAAGGGAGCTGGCGTTACAGACTTACGCTGTACGTTGTTTTAAAGTCAGAGGGGCCGGCGCCTACCGCCATCTTAAATAGCCCAAAACATTAGCCGACTACTGTTTACGATTGCTTCTTGTTCATTATTTCTGTCGTGGTGCATGCAACAGCTGTTTTAAATACTAAAAATTACAATGCTTACATGAATAACATAGTGTTAGTGAGGCAATCTCGAACGTTTTCTTTTCTTGAAAGCGTATTTGGTTTAGTTATACGACACATTTGGAGTCGACAAAGTAATTGTTTTCTGTGGATACATTTCCAAAAACCAAGAAAAGAAGGAAGTAACGTGAAAAGCATGCTTTTGTAATCCATTTAATTTCACTTTTACTGTGTTTGTATCAACAGCAAATGAGCTGGAACTTCGAAACCAATGAATGCTTGTTTGCTTACTGGTACTGTTTCTTATTCCTTACATTTCCAGCTTTCAACTGGTACATTCAACATTTTTAATATTCACGTTTGCAGTAAATTTACCTATGCGTTCTTTGCTAGCCCATAAAAGTGTGCAATGAGGAAAGAAGCAAAGTGTGCTATAGTATCTTGTGTATGTGAAAAAAGTGAACGATTATTGAAGTGTCAAGGAAACAAAATTGCTTAGAGGTATACCTCCATGCAGAATAGAGTTTATTAGACAGTGAGTGCAATAAATTCACTGTAGTTCCTACATCTTCTCATTTTGAAATCCTATCTATGATGCATCATTCAGTGTATGACCAATAACAGCAATTTACAGGATAAAAAACAATACAATTTTTAAACATGTTCCAGCATTGTGTGGTACTATAAATGTGATTAAGGAAATTGTATCAAACACTTGCACCCCATAAAATGGATATTTTGCTTTAACACGTCTTTTAGTAATGGTAGACTAACCTGTGTATAATATAGGCCTACTTTTTCAGTGGTAGCCTATCTGCTTCGTCCTCTGCGATACTTCTCGCCAGTAGCGGCCAATTTTCAGGAATAACCAAACGTATCACAATTGGAATGTAAGTCTACTTTGATTATCAGCTTCATTTTACTTCTGAGTTTTATTCTGAGGTTTTCAAAAGGGTGTATCATCTTTTGTGATTAACCAATAGCTAGTTGGTTAATTAGCTGGTTAGTTAGTTAAATGTTTCATGTATCATTTGCACAATAAATCATGTTGATGTGGATGAATCATTTTATATTACCGGTAACATCATTTTTGGTAAATATCTACATCTACATCTACGTGATTACTCTGCTATGCATAATAAAATGCCTGTCAAAAAGTTCTCTGTCTCTTTACCGTTCCACTCCCGAACGGCACGCGGGAAAAACGAGCACTTAAATTTTTCTGTGCATGCCCTGATTTCTCTTATTTTCTGTGATGATCATTTCTCACCATGTAGGTGGGGCCAACAGAATGTTTTCGCAATTGGAGGAGAAAAACTGGTGATTGAAATTTCATGAGAAGATCCCGAGGCAACGAAAAATGTATTTGTTTTAATGATTACCACTCCAATTCACCTATCATGTCTGTGACACTATCTCCCCTATTTCGCGATAATACAAAACGAGCTGCCCTTCTTTGTACTTTTGCGATGTCATCTTCAGTCTCACCTGATGCGGATCCCACACCGCACAGCAATACTCCAGAATAGGGCGGACAAGCGTGGTGTAAGCAGTCTCTTTAGTAGACCTGTTGCACCTTCTAAGTGTTCTGCCAATGAATCGTAGTCTTTGGTTTGCTCTACCCACAATATTATCTATGTGATCGTTCCAAAAAAATGGCTCTGAGCACTATGGGACTTAACATCTGAGGTCGTCAGTTCCCTATAACTCAGGACTACTTAAACCTAACTAACCTAAGGACATCACACACATCCATGCCCGAGGCAGGATTCGAAACTGCGACCGTAGCAGTCGCGCTGTTCCGGACTGAAGCGCCTAGAACCTCTCGGTCACAACGGCCGGCGATCGTCCCAATTTAGGTTATTTGTAATTGTAATCCCAAAGTATTTAGCTGAATTTACAGGCTTCAGATTTGTGTGACTTATCGTGTAATCGAAATTTAGGTGATTTCTTTTAGTACTCATGTGAATAATTTCACACTTTTCTTTATTCTGGGTCAATTGCCACTTTTCGCACCATACAAATATCTTATCTAAATCATTTTGCAAGTCCTTTTGATCATCTGATGACTTTACAAGGCGGTAAATGACAGCATCTTCTGCCAACAATCTAAAACGGCTATTGAGATTGTCTCCTACGTCGTTAATATAGATCAGGAACCATAGTGGGCCTATAACATTTCCTTGGGGAACGCCGGATTTTACTTCTGTTGTACTCGATGACTTTCCGCCTATTACTACGAACTGTGACCTTTCTGACAGGAAACCACGAATCCAGTCGCACAACTGAGGCGATACTCTGTAGGCAAGCAGTTTGGTTAAAAGACGCTTGTGAGGACGGTGTCGAAAGCCTTCTGGAAATCTAAAAATATGGAATCAATTTAACATCCTCTGTCGATAGCACTTATTACTTCATGAGTATAAAGAGCTAGTTGTGTTTCACAAGAACGATATTTTCTGAATCCGTGCTATGTGTCAATAAATCGTTTCCCTCGAGGTACTTCATAATGTTTGAATACATTATGTGTTCCAAAACCCTTCTGCACATCGACGTTAGTGATATAGGCCTGTAATTCAGCGGATTACTCCTACTTCCCTTTCTGTGAGATAGTGGTTGTATATAATTGCTAAATATGGAGCTATTTTATCAGCATACTCTGAGATGAACCTGACTGTTCTACAATCTCGATCGGAGACTTTGCCTTTATTAAGTGATAATAAGCTACTTTGTCACACCGAGGAAATCTACTTCTATGTTTCTCATCTTGGCAGTTGTTCTTGACTAGAATTCAGGAATATTTACTTCATATTCTTTGGTGAAGGAGTTTCGGAAAACCGTGTTTAATAACTGTCATCAGTGACTTCACCGTTGTTAACGCGCAGTGAAGGTATTGATTGCGTCTTGCCACTGGTATGCTTTATGTATGACCAGAAGCTCTTTGGGTTTTCTGCCAGATTTCGAGACAGAATTTCGCATTGAAGTACGCACTATATTTCGAACTTCTGTAAAACTTTGCCAATCTTGAGGATTTTGCGTTCTTTTAAATTTGGCATGCTTTTATCGTTGCTTCTGCAACAACGATCTGACCCGTTTTGTGTACCATGGGGGATCAGTACCATCACTTATTAATTTATGTGGTATATGTCTCTCAATTGCTGTTGTTACTATCTCTTTGAAAACATTCCACAGCTTTTCTACACTTACATGATCAGATCGGAAGGAGTGAAGACTGTCTCTTAAAAAGGCGTTAATAGCATTTTTTCATCTTTTTTAAGTAGATATACTTTGCTTTTCTTTTTGATGGTTGTAGGTGTTACGGTATTCAGCCTTGTGGTCGCTAATCCCTGTGTTCGTCACAGTAATCACTATTTGTCCAGGATTATTTGTTGCTAAAAGGTCAAGTATGCTTTCGCAACCATTTACGTTCGCAACCATTTACGCTTCGAATTGGCTCATGAACTAACTGTTCAAAATAATTTTCTGAGAAAGCATTCAGTACAATTTCTGATGTCGTTTTACGCCTGCCGCCGGCTTTAAACGTATAATTTTTCCAGCATATCGAGGGTGGATTGAAGTCACCACCGACTATAATTGTATGAGCGGGGTACTAATTTGAAATGCCTCCATGCTGATCATTTATTAGTTGTTTTGTTCTTTAATTAAAGACAGGTGGTCTCAGTAATTCCTACCCATCACTGTTTGCACTTCACAGCTATAGATTGTCTTCTATGAAATAAGAGGGTAACAAATTTTACTTTGCTGTCTGTCAGGCATTTTATATCACTGAGTTACTGATCAAAGCTTTTGGTTGCAGCACTGTTAACCCCTGTTTGTGCTACAGACAACCTTATTCGTGCATAATGAAAAGTCTTCTTTCTGCATTGTAATTATGTATATCGTTGTTCCTGTTGACATGCAGTTGATTATTTACAACAAACTTCATATAGCAATAAATATACTATGCAACGGATAAATTGCTACTCGCACATCGAGCAGTAGGCAGGCACAACGAAAATATTTTTTGGCCAAATCCTTCTTCAGAAAGGAAGCAAAGTGCACACACACATTCGTACAATCACACACACACACGACCGCTGTCTTCGACTGCTGTAGCCAAAATCTTTATTAAAGAGTGAAGAAATGTGAACAATGAATAATTATCGGCGGGAGTGATTTAGGGCATGAGATGCTGCACCAACAATTAGCGTGGTTACGTAGCCATGTGTTGAGTGGGACGAGGCCGTTAAAACAATGTCACTCGGATATCGGAGCGTTTGCGTTTTGGAAGGCAATGGCAAACACAGGAAAGAATAAAAGTAAGAGGCAACCATAATTCATGCATACAAAAGAAAATGTAGCTGGAACGGCTCCAATCACAAATGAAATGCGATTCCTTTAAACTTTAGATTACGATCCATTCGATTAGCTTGTATTTCTGATGAAACAACTACGTGTCGACACATAAAAGCAAGAGTTGCTTTTTAGTCGATAGATAACCCCAACAGTCGAAACTGGGCATAGGCAAGTCAGGGTGACATCATGGGGAAGTATCATACGGTGAACCAGGGAGGTATAAATTCGGTGAATATAAAGTTTTGGGCTAAGTAAGATGGCGGACGTCAGTTTCAAATTTGTGACCTAATGACAACTCCCTTCTTTTTTATGTCCATAGTTGTAAGTGTCTTTGTATATCTGTGAAATATGGATATTGAACAGAAGGAAAGTAAGACAGTTTGAAAGTCTGTGTGTATATTTCTTTCCTATAAAGTAAAACCTCATATTATTGGTGCCTTACATAACCTCTCCCAGACAGACTAAGATGGCCGGTGGCCATATTTTTAGCGTGGTCTCCCGACAAATCTGAGTGGCACATCACATTGTTCTCTCATGAGCCAGTCCCTTTACGTCAATGTAGGACTTACACAGAACGTCCTTATTTTCAACTACAAATTCTAGTCTGTCTTCCTCTACAATTTTTGCCATCTACTTCTCTCTCTAATACCAAGGAAGCCAGTCCCTGACGTCTTAACACGTATCACATCATCACGTCCCTACCTCTTGGTAGTGTTTTCCACATATTCATTTCCAGGCCAGTTCTGTGGCAAATCTAATTTCTTGTTTTATCAGTCCAATTTCAGCATAATCCTTCTTCAAACACCACATCAATACTCTTCTTTTATGGTTTTCTGTCTACTATGTGGTTCTCAAGTTCTGGAAAGTCTGTCGCCAATCTGATTTCTGATGCTCTTGCCGGCCACAGTGGCCGAGTGGTTCTAGGCGCTTCAGTCTGGAACCACACGACCACTAGGGTCGCAGGTTCGAATCCTGCCTCGGGCATGGATGTGTGTGATGTCCTTAGGTTAGTTAGGTTTCAGTAGTTCTAAGATCTAGGGGACTGATGACCTCAGATGTTAAGTCCCATAATGCTCAGAGCCATTTGAACCATTAATCTAATGCTCCTCATTATGTTCATCTTTCTTTTGTTTACTCCGATCCATATTCTGTGGGCAGTTGACTGTTCACTGTATTTAACAGGCCCTACAATACTTTCTCACTGCCGTAAAGAACAGCAACGTCATTAGCGCGTCTTATTAATGGTTTCGTTCCACATGAATTTTAATTCTACTGACGAGTACAAATGTAGACATGCGCGGAAAAACCGGCTAACCCTCAAATGTAAAAGCTTAGAGGTAAGTGTTGCAATCTGTTGCTGAGTACGGGAAATATCAAAATTGACATTGGTCTCACCCTTAAGTGATACTTATCTCTAAGCTTTTACATTTGAGGGTTAGTCCGTTTTTCCGCTCGTGTCTTCAAATGTAGATCTAGAACTGTCGAAGTTTACCGTAACGAACAGTGCAAGATGCTGCACTGTTGACGAAGGCTTTATCAGAATTTACCTACGCGCTTCATGGACTATAAGAAAATACATAATGTTTGTTATAATTGAGAGTAAGGAACTACGATCGCCTTACTTTATGATATCATGCTCGAGAACAGAAGGACTCAGCAACTCACAAACTAATATGTCCGTATCAGGATGAGAAATACCTACATCCATGGTTGTGATAGCTCGTTAAATTAATACTATTTTCATCTACGTTACGTCTCTGATATGATCTAAACGACTTTTCCTGGATTCAATGCTAAAGTGGACTGTGAAGGTTGTCGTCAGAACGTACAATAGTATTTAGCATCGCTTCAAACATATTTCACTAAAATTACTGCAAATGTGTACAGGACGATATGCAGAAGACGAGAAAAACTAACATAAGTGTAGTCATTGCATTTAGAAATGAAACTAATATTTTGGACCATTGGTGCCGCTACAAATTGTGAATAGTGATTTGCGTTTCAGAATTATGGATCTAACAGTACATATATGTTTAGTTCATTTGCTGCTACACATAATATTACAGCCGCATTTGCGAGAGAACTTTGAATCGTATAGATGTCTTACTTTTCAAATTGGAGTTTTTATGCCGTTGTTTCTTCAATTGAGAAACGACTTTCACCTTTTCTTCTTTAATTTTTCTCAGCTCTTCTTCTGTGGCGCTGATCTTTGACTGCTGTAATGTCAGTTGCTCGTGTACTCGTTGTAATTCATTTCTGAGGTCGTCAAAATTTTCCATCCGTGTTTCTTTTCCACACCTGAAATAAATACATAAGATGCTATACCAGTTTATCAGTGGAAATGAGTCTTATGGTGAGGTTAATAACGGAAAACATTATTCTAACTCAGTAGTGATTCGTAGAATCTAACTTCACTGATCTAAACTGATAAAATTTATGTGGCTTGAGGTTTCGGTACGGGTCACTGAGGAACTTTCCATTTTCTTTCTTCTAATTGGCAAGGAACCTCAGAGAAGAACCATGTTGTTTTGTGTGAGATATATGTTCATATAAAACTGGTTCCCTCAAATTAAAAAAAATTAATATCTGTGAAGACTAGTGAGTCGACGTAGTATGTCCATATCACCACCCCATTGTACCACAAGCTCAGCCATTTTTCACGTGGACTGCTCCCATGTAATCGTGATACAAGATTACTATACTCTGCTTTGGTATATGACAGTCAGGAAAAGTATTATTGATAATACCCATGCAACATAATATTAAAGTAAGACCCAGGCACTTAGCTACTACTTACCTGTAAAGCCGGTCAACTAAAAAATCATAACCACTTGACGTACACTTACACAGTTGCTCACGCCTCACATACTACACCTATGAGAAAGGAAGAAAAGGATCTATCGTATCTTTTTCGGCAGTGTTAATAAAGTTTCAAAAAACTGTATAAGTAACAGTCATTGCTCTAAATATTCACAATCAGGCAAAAAGCCTGCTAACAGAAAAAAGAAAACATAGATAATCAATACGAGTGCAAGGTATAAGCCCTATGCATAACAGTAAACTGAGCTACAAATAAAATAAATGCTAATCGATATCGTGTATCATCTTTGGAGATAATTCTTTGGCTTAAGTTAATCTTAGGTTGAATTTGAAAATTGTACCAATCTAACATAACAGTTGCGACACTCCGTCTCCTTTTTGTCACCCCTAGCGTTATCAACATTCCAAGCGACCACCAAGCGACACTTCTGAATTCGATAGCGAATGAGTGCGAATACTAACGTTTTACTGATTTGTAACACAGTGGAGCGTATGTAGTGCCATAAAAATCGACAATAGCTAAAAAAAATTGCTCCACACTTGTGATTATTTAGTTTCCTAAGGATCCTGAGAGATACCAGTGGTATGTTACAGGACAGTTTATCTTCGAATCCCTTGCAACGTACACACATTTGCTGAATAACGTCGTTTTCCTTTAATAAAAAAAAGTAGCTAGTAAATACTAGAAAAGCCGGAGATAAGCTCAGCCGAAATTTTTGCGAAGAACCTAACGTTGTTCCGAAAGGATAGGCTAAACACGGGTGGCGGTAGCGTGTTTGTTGCTGTTAGAAGTAATTTATACTGTCGTAAAATTGAAGTAGATAGTTGCTGTGAGTTAGTATGGGCAGAGGTCATTGTTGGCAACCGGAATAAAATAATAATTGAATCCTTTTACCGACCTCACTATCCAGATGATACAGGTTCAAAGAAAACTTGAGTTTGATTTCATACGATTATAGTTGGTGGTGACTTTAATTTACTCTCGATATGTTGGCGAAAATACATGTTTAATTCCGGAGGTACGCATAAAACGTCATCCGAAATTGTGCTAAACGCATTCTCCGAAAATTATTTCGAAGAGTTAGCTCATCAGCCCATGCGAATAGTAAACTGTTGCGAAAATACACTTGACCTCTTAGCAACAAATAACCCTGAGTTAATACTCTGTAGGAATCAGCGTGGGTTTCGAAAAAGACGATCGTATGAAACCGAGTTCGCTCTGTTCGTACAAGAGACTCAGAGGGTGCCGGCCGGAGTGGCCGTGCGGTTCTAGGCGCTACAGTCTGGAGCCGAGCGACCACTGCGGTGGTAGGTTCGAGTCCTGCCTCGGGCATGGATGTGTGTCATGTCCTTGGGTTGCTTAGGTTTAATTAGTTCTAAGTTCTAGGCGACTGATGACCTCAGAAGTTAAGTCGCATAGTGCTCAAGCCATTTGAACCATTTTGAACTCAGAGGGCCGTAGACACGGATACCCAGGTAGATGCCGTGTTTCTTGACTTCCACAAGGCGTTTGATACAGTTCCCCACAGTCGTTTGATGAACAAAATAAGAGCATATGGACTATCAGACCAATTGTGTGATTGGATTGAACAGTTCCCATATAACAGAACGCAGCATGTCATTCTCAATGGAGAGAAGTCTTCCGAAGTAAGAGTGATTTCAGGTGTGCCGCAGGGGAGTGTCGTATGACTGCTGCTATTCACAATATACATAAATGACCTTGTGGATAACATCGGAAGTTCACTGATGCTTTTTGTGGTTGATACTGTGGTATATCGAGAGGTTGTAACAATGGAAAATTATACTGAAATGCAGGAGGATCTGCAACGAATTGACGCATAGTGCAGGTAATGGCAATTGAATCTCAATGTAGACAAGTGTAACGTGCTGTGAATACATGGAAAGAAAGATCCTTTATAATTTAGCTACAATATAGCAGGTCAGCAACTGGAAGCAGTTAATTCCATAAATTATCTAGGAGTAGGCATTAGGAGTGATTTAAAATGGAATGACCATATAAAATTAATCGTCGGTAAAGCAGATGCCAGACTGAGATTCATTGGAAGAATCCTAAGGAAATTCAGTCCGAAAACAAAGGAAGTAGGTTACAGTACACTTGTTCGCCCACTGCTTGAATACTGCTCAGCAGTGTGTGATCCGTACCACATAGGGTTGATAGAAGAGATAGAGAAGATCCAACGGAGAGCAGCGCGCTTCGTTACAGGATCATTTAGTAATCGCGAAAGCGTTACGGAGATGATAGATAACTCCAGTGGAAGACTCTGCAAGAGAGACGCTCAGTAGCTCGGTACCGGCTTTTGTTGAAGTTTCGAGAACATACCTTCACCGAGGAGTCAAGCAGTTTATTGCTCCCTCCTACGTATATCTAGCGAAGAGACCATGAGGATAAAATCAAAGAGATTAGAGCTCACACAGAGGCATACCGACAATCTTTCTTTCCACGAACAATATGAGACTGGAATAGAAGGGAGAACCGATAGAGGTAATCAAGGTACCCTCCGCCACACACCGTCAGGTTTCTTGCGGAGTATGGATGTAGATGAAGATGTAGATACAGGGTTGTCGTAGCGAGACAAATATTTCAACCCCCAAATCCTACAAAAATAAACGAAAAATATACCTGTTCAAAAAACCAATAAAAATTCACTTGCCACCTTCCTGAGAGACAATCTCCACTCTTTCCAAATTAACAATATAAGTGTACACCAGAAGTGGCTTGAATTCAAATAAAAAGTATCGGCAGCAACTGAGAGATTTATACCAAATAAATTAAGAAATGACGGAGCTGATCTTCCTTGGTACACAAAACGAGTCAGAACACTGTTGCAGAAACAACGAAACAAACATTCCAAATTTAAACACACGCAAAATCCCCAAGATTAGAGATCTTTTACAGAAACTCGAAATTTAGCGAGGGCTTCAATGCGATCTGCTTATAATAGTTTCTACAACGAAACTTTGTCTCGAAACCTGGCAGAAAATCCAAAGATATTCTGGTCGTATGTGAAGTATGCTAGCGGTAAGAGACAATCAATTCCTTCTCTGCGCGATAGCAATAAAGTTACTAAACACGGTCTTCCGAAATGCCTTCACAAAGAAGACGAAGTAAATATTCCAGAATTCGAATTACGAACAGCTGCCAACATTAGTAAGTTAGAAGTAAATATCCTCGGAGTAGTGAAGCAACTTGAATCACTTAATAAAAGCAAGTCTTCTGGCCCAGACTGAACACCATTTAGGTTCCTTTCAGAGTATGGTGATGCATTAGCTCCATATTTAACAATCATATACATCCGTTCGCTCGACGAAAGATCCGTATCCATAGACTGGGAAGTTGCACAGGTCACACCAATATTCAAGGAAGGTAGTAGGAGTAATCTACTAAATCACGGGCCCATATCATTAACGTCGATACGCAGCAGGATTCTGGAACATATATTGTGTTCGAACATTATGAATTACCTCAAAGAAAACGGTCTATTGACACACAGTGAACATGGATTTAGAAAACATTATTCTTGTGAAACACAACTAGCTCTTTATTCGCACGAAGTGTTGAGTGCTGTTGACGAGGGATTTCAGATTGTTTCGTATTTCTGGATTTCCAGAAGGCTTTTAACACTGTACCACACTAGCGGCGTGTAGTGAAATGGCGTACTTACGGAATATCATCTCAATTATGTAGCTGGATTCGTGATTTCCTGTCAGAGAGGTCACAGTTCGTAGTAATTGACGGAAAGTCATCGAATAAAACAGAAGTGATTTCTGCCGTTCCCCAAGGTAGTGTTGCAGGCGCTTTGCTGTTCCTTATCCACATAACTGATTTAGGAGACAATCTGAGCATCCGTCTTAGGTTGTTTGCAGATGATGCTGTCGTTTATCGTGTAATAAAGTCACCAGAAGATCAAAATAAACGAAAAGTGTGAGGTCATCCATATGAGTGCTAAAAGGAATCCGTTAAACTTCGGTTACACAATAAATCAGTCAAATCCGAAGGCCCTAAATTCAACTAAATACCTAGGAATTACAATTACGGACAACTTAAATTGGAAGGAACACATAGATAATGTTGTGGGGAATGCTAACCAAAGACGGCGTTTTATTGGTAGGACAATTAGAAAATGTAACAGCTCTACTAAGGAGACGGCCTACACTACGCTCGTCCGTGCTCTTTTAGAATACTACTACGCAGTGTGGGATTCTTACCAGATATGATTGACGGAGTACATCGAAAAAGTTCAAAGAAGGGCAGCACGTTTGTATTATTGCTAAATAGGGGAGAGAGTGTAAGTGAAATGATATAGGATTTGTTGTGGACATCATTAAAACAAAGGAGTTTTTCGTTGCGACGGAATATTCTCCCAAAATTCCAATCACCACCTTTCTCCTCCGAATGGGAAAATATTTTGTTGACACTGACCTACATACGGAGGAACGATCACCTTGATAAGAAAAAAAGGGAAATCAGATCTCGTACGGAAAGATATAGGTGTTCGTTCTTTCCGCGCGCTATACGAGATTGGAATAATAGAGAATTGTGAAGGTGGTTCAATGAACCCTCTGCCAGGCACTTAAATCTGATTTACAGAGTAACCATGTAGATGTAGAGTTGACCTTTTACAGAAAGACGTCGTACTTCTCTCCCCACAAAGTAGAGTTTTTTTCACTACACTTTCAGCCAAATAATTGAATGTGGAACATAGGAAACATATGAAATGTAATATCTATATTATTTAACGTATCAAATAAGCCACCAGAAGTGTAGCTTAAGGGAAAACCACACACACTTGTTAACAAAGCGTCAAAAGCAATAAAACTGTCCCTAAATACAGGAGAAACCAATTCCACAGTTGTTGCTTAATCTGAGCCACAAACGGCAGGAGTCATCAACCCATCGCTTTTGAAGCAAAAGTAATCACATTTACAAAAATATTCGTGTATTATAAAGTCGAGTGAAACGTAAGAAAGGGCAAAACACTGGATTCCATAAAATTTTTAAAGTGTCAAGGAAAGTCCCTATGATAATAACAAATGGTTCAAATGGCTCTGAGCACTATGGAATCTAGCATCTTAGGTCATCAGTCCCCTAGAACTTAGAACTACTTAAACCTAACTAACCTAAGGACATCACACACATCCATGCCCGAGGCAGGATTCGAACCTGCGACCGTAGCAGTCCCGCGGTTCCGCACTGCAGCGCCTAGAACCGCACGACCACCGCGGCCGGCTGATAATAACAACAGACAACAACAGATATATATGCTTCTCATGCATGAAATGTGGTTATATTTGCTTGCTTTCAGCGGAATAAGGTACAAATATAGAAATATTCGAAAGTATTTATTCATGAATGAGCTGTAGCTTTTATCACTGAATCAGTATGATTCGTCTATTTTTATATTATTTCACGATAATTCATGTCTCTTGGTAACTTGCTAACGCATGGAACACAAAAATATAACAACTGTTCCGTTAATTAACTATAAAATTTTTAAAAACTAATATTATCCATACGACACACGTGAGTGCTTTCTCATCGCTTGGGGCGCTAGTGTTGCTCCAGCTGTCAAACGGTAACAATTTTCGATCCAGAGTGTGTCGTGGCTGTACTTATTGGACTCTCTTTGTACTCTCATGAGTGTGACAAGCAGACTGCGCTGAATTATATTAGATTTATAACCAAAGCAAGGAGATCATAATGTATGTGAGACATGTTTGAAAAAATACAATATAGGGAATACAGGGCGGTCAGAAACAGACTAAAAAGCTAGTAAGGGTGTTACAAGATAGCTTGTGCTAATAAATAATTGTTGAGTAAAAAAATCTGATACGTTGCGCCGTTTCCGAGTTAATTATCATTGAAGTTAATCAACAGGCCGTTGTGCTCGTAAATTCAAGTGGCCCGCCAGAGACGGTGTTCTCTTTCTTTCCCTAAAACCGAACAAGAGAGCAATACAAAAATTTGACATGGGATGATAGTAAGGATCGAAGCCGAGCCAAGGGTTGAGCAGTGCTGTGCGCTATCATTTACGCTATGATACAACTGAATTGTATCTGCCGGCCCGCTTGAAATTATGGGCACAACGGTCTGATTGTCCAACTCCAATGCTAATTAACTCAGAAACGGCACTACGTATCCAACTTTTTCCTTAACGGTTATTTCCTAGCACAACCTACCCTTACAAGTTTTTCAGACTGTTTCACACCACACCGTATATTTTACGCAAGAACTGGTATGGTTTATCTGCAGGTATCCCAGGAGGAGTGGCTAGTATTCAGGGATATGACAGGTACAATCATTCGAAGCAAAAAAGTGTGGTGAACACAAGCTAAAAGCTATAAGCACTTCATTTTCGACAGAGTGAGACAAATCTCTTGTATTGTGAACTCTTTAGTTTCCATGTTTTGGGAGGAGATAGCATGGACTAATTGTCTGGAAAACATAGGCTCTAAATTGCATGCCTTAAGAGCTATGAGCACCTGTTAAGTAGAAGATAGGCGTTTCACAGTAACGAATAGTGCTCATAACTCTGAAGCTATGAACTTTAGAGCCCATATTTATTGATCATTTTTTCTTGTTTTGGTCCATACTACCATTTCCCAAAACATGGAAAGCCAAGACCTTGCAGTAGAAGAGATTTGTTTCACAATATCGAAGATTATGAAATGCTCATGGCCCTTCAGGTATGCATTCTAGAGCCCTTCTTCTCTAGATTTAGTGTGGTTGCGCTTTGCACTTCCGAGCCTCCTCCGAAGTATAGTACCACCATACCACCTTCTGTAAACGCTTAACATGCCCGCTACGATATGCATTTTCGTGGAAATCCTTGCTAAATGAAGCACCCGAGTTACCTACTCAATAGAGAAGAGTTGAATGGGTCCCTGAAGCTGAGAAGAAGTGCGCTACCCTCTCGCTTAGAGCGGTAAGCGAGATAGAGAGTTCACCCAGACGAACACAAGTTTCGTTATTTTCACCCTACTTCTTACAATGTAATTTATTGACGAGGTGATGATGTTACGAGCGAGCCCTGAAATTGACACTGCTACCATTTGGTTACAGTGCCGTGCCGTGTGTGTAGGAAATGAGAGACACCCTTTTGTTTATTCAAACACACCCATGATGTTACAAGATTAAAGCTCCCGCTGAAATAAGCACTAATTTGTTGATGTTTAGCACCCACGGCGTGACGTCATCACCCAAGCGCAGTAACGCGTTATTTTGTTGATAATTTAGTTAGCAAGAGACTTACACCCAAATGAATAAAAAGTTTCATTGTACAATGTCGCAGTAGTTGGCGCCCCCCCCCCCCCCCCCCTGTTTTTCGTAGCTCACCCTGTTACTTCAGGGATTTTGGTAATTTCGTAGTGTTAACCATGCATTGCATTGGGTTACTACCATTGTTCTGAGCCGCTTGTCTACCTGAACTTGTCCCCGATTATACCCAATTCCTTATCCTTTAATGTGAGCACCCTTCCGGTTCGCCACGAGTGTGCCGCTTAGCATAAATGGTCAATATGTCGGGCTACCCTGGCGTTGCGATCACAGACGGCTGTCCACGATTATACCCAGAACAAACCCTGCGTTAAATATAACGTGATTTTTCCCATTGGTCAAATCCCTTTTCTTCCTAGGCCCCAACATCCAGTACTGAAGCTTCCGACTGAGCGAATTACTCAATGAAGCCACTAAATTCCACAGGTACATGCCGCCAGTTACGCTGCGTGCTAAAAGTGCCACTGACAGGCACTTCCCCTGCGCCCCCTCCCGCCACTGCTCATCCATTGCGATTACCTCCCCGCTTTTTCCCCTCCTGCAACACGTGCGTTACGCCACAGATGATACCCCCTGCATCCCACTGCTAGAGAGAACGGCCAGCCTGTCGACGTCACACTTCCCAGCCGGCCAAGCCACGTGCTCATCTCCCGTCAGTCAAAGTTTGTTTACAAACAGTGCGTGCGTTTCTGTCACTCAGAACTATTTTCTAGATGTGAACCTTTCCGTATTTTGTGAAGTGATTAAAAACTCATTGCATTCTTTCCCTTCCTTTAAGTGAAGTTTTGTGAATAGGACGAGAATATTGTTAACTGTTTTGCTTGTTTTACAAGCTTATTTTATGTCATGTGACAGTCCCCTCATTTCATCCTTGATTTCAGTGTTTTGTCAGTATATGTTGTAGCCTGTGGAACTTTATATAACGATTACCATACATGGAGGATGTACTAAGATTTTACATTTGTTATCACTCTTCGTTAAATGTACTTAACCCAGTTGTAACCCAAGCTAGGTGTTAATGATCTGCAGTAAGTCAATTTATTATCTTTTTTACCCAAATATTTTGATTACCATAGAATTAAGTATTTTGTTATAACATCATATTTTCACCTCAAACTAGCAGAAACCATGATAATTCATAACTATTTTGTGAAGCGTTATGGCATTTGCTGTGTCTATACAAGACAGTCTAGACACAGGGTGAGGTTACCGATAGGCACGCGTACGCACACGCCGGCTGGCGTGAGTTCTGGAACAGGATACTTGATGAATGCTATAGAGAAAAGAACGGAGCATCTCATATACTTAACTTTATTCTCTTGTGTGGTACATCTCTATGGTGAATACAAGTAAGACTCTCTCCAGATATGGTTAACTGCGCCTTGCTAGGTCGTAGCTATGGACTTAGCTGAAGGCTATTCTAACTGTCTCTCGGCAAATGAGAGGAAGGCTTCGTACGTCTAGTCGCTAGCAATGTCGTCCGTACAACTGGGGCGAGTGCTAGTCCGTCTTTCTAGACCTGCCATGTGGTGGCGCTAGGTCTGCAAGTACTGATGGCGGCGACACGCGGGTCCGACATGTACTAATGGACCGCGGCCGATTTAAGCTACCACCTAGCAAGTGTGGTGTCTGGCGGTGACACCACAGCATTTAACTTTGTTTGTCTTTAGACTTGATTATATGGGCAGTGATGATTTCAACTATTACAGGAGATATCGTATTGTAATTTGAACAAGTTAATATTTTACTATTTTTGTACTCATGAAATTTGATAAACTTGATTGCATGTAAATCCCTTCCAATTTACATACACTAAACGAAATATTGTAACAGATCCCTCCCTTAGTATTAAGGCTACTATTACGGCAAACCGTCTTTCCGGGGAGTGATGGACGCCGTTTTGTAAACAATGTTTTTCACCACTTCTCTGGAAGGGGGAAGGAATATTTTAGGGAATTGGTTTAAGAAATTTATTTCAAAGTCCCAGTGAAATCTTTACAAGTTTTCTCCCAGAGTAATTCACCCCATGTCTACGTGACACAAGTTGCTTGCCGTTCAAAACCGAGCCGGTTCTGTCCAGTTAAAGCTGCTGACAGGCGACGCCGTGAACCCTCTGCTGCAACTGCTAGCGAATCCACGCCATTGATTTTAGTCAATAGTGTGCGCGGAATACCGATCACGTGTGTGGACGCCGGAGCATCCTGCGAAGCAGAACGCACCTGATTCTCTCTCTTGGAATCCAGACCTCGAGCAGAATAGACGTGTTCTTGGAAGGCAGAGCCTCCGGCTCTGCCTTTCTCGACCGGCCACAAACATAAGTTAACATGAACCGCTTCCCCCTCCGTTGCCCATTTTAATTAATTATCCGACCTCCTAGACTGGCCTAAACCTGCTAACTTCCGACCCTAGGCGCACCATTTGTATTCTGAATATTGAAATATATCCTGTTCACTGTACTTAATTTCCTGTTTTGTCACTTAACGGCAGTCCTGAATGCCCACTATCAAATCCTGACGTCTCGACCTCCTGCACACTGCCGCCACGAGGCATATTTAACAGCCTTCTTTCCCCTTCCCTGCCAAGCTATACATGAACATCGGTTGCAGAAGTCCCTTGTAAACTTCCCCTAACTTTACAGATGAATACAAATTAAAATTGTGGTTGATTTTGGGAGTATAGGCGAGTGTGATGTTAAATGCACACAACTGACACCTCTGGCAACATTACTGACGCTAACCTCTCTGTGTATCGATCGAACTGACCTTGTATAATAGACACAGACACGCCATTTCATGCAGATTCTCCAAGAGCTCGTCAGTTATAGTGACTGACGACTGGTGGAGTACCATTCATCTCGGCAACCCATAACCAGCTGTTTTCAGTGGCTGAGACATGGAAAAAGTGCTTATTTTGATAACAGCCTTTGTACTGCGGCTGGTCAGAACAGTGCAGGCATCAAGCAGTCTTACGTTGTCTTCCTGAAGCATTATGCCACAGAGACCTCGAAGATAGGGGACTGTAACGTCTCCAGGCAGGTATTTACAGTGATGTCTCACGCATGACTAGTTAACCCTCACTGTAGCCAGTATTTTATGTTCACCTTTTGAAAATATTGTAATTTAGAACAGTCACTCTATATTTAACAATTTTGAAAAAACTGTTTATTGTTGTTAATGAAATCAACTACCAGATTCCATTTTTTAAATTTTTCAGGTAAGCTTAATAGAAAAATTTAAGTCTTAGTAGTAGTAATAGTGTAGTAGTAGTAGTAGTAACAATAATAATAATAATCCAGAATGAGATTTTCACTCTGCATGCGGAGTGTGCGCTGATATGAAACTTCCTGGCAGATTAAAACTGTGTGCCCGACCGAGACTCGAACTCGGGACCTTTGCCTTTTGCGGGCAAGTGCTCCACCATCTGAGCTACCGAAGCACGACTCACGCCCACTACTCACAGCTTTACTTCTGCCAGTATCTCGTCTCTACTCACCACATAACTGGCAGAAGTAAAGCTGTGAGTACCGGGCGTGTGTCGTGTTTCGGTAGCTCAGATGGTAGAGCACTTGACCGCGAAAGGCAAAGGTCCCGAGTTCGAGTCTCGGTCGGGCACACAGTTTTAATCTGCCAGGAAGTTTAATAATAATAATAATAATTTATTCAACATCAAATGATTCATTGCATATGTATAAAAACAAGTTACTATTCTCGATACATAAGATGATAACATAGTCTTCTGAATATGTCATTGGTTAAAAAATGATTAAATTACAAGTAAGATGATTTACTTAACCCTATTTATATATTTCTTCAAAATACTTCTTATTTTGCATGTAAGTTTTAGTACCTGAATAGTGTAAATTCGCGTAGTCGTTTGTCTTCTGTTTTTGTTTTGAACGGCCAGTGTCGGTTGGTCACAGTCAGTGTGCTCCCTGCCGCCGTTGGATAAGCAGCTGCAGCAGCAAGTCGTATACTCCTAGCTCACTCATTTGTTACATACACTCCTGGAAATTGAAATAAGAACACCGTGAATTCATTGTCCCAGGAAGGGGAAACTTTATTGACACATTCCTGGGGTCAGATACATCACATGATCACACTGACAGAACCACAGGCACATAGACACAGGCAACAGAGCATGCACAATGTCGGCACTAGTACAGTGTATATCCACCTTTCGCAGCAATGCAGGCTGCTATTCTCCCATGGAGACGATCGTAGAGATGCTGGATGTAGTCCTGTGGAACGGCTTGCCATGCCATTTCCACCTGGCGCCTCAGTTGGACCAGCGTTTGTGCTGGACGTGCAGACCGCGTGAGACGACGCTTCATCCAGTCCCAAACATGCTCAATGGGGGACAGATCCGGAGATCTTGCTGGCCAGGGTAGTTGACTTACACCTTCTAGAGCACGTTGGGTGGCACGGGATACATGCGGACGTGCATTGTCCTGTTGGAACAGCAAGTTCCCTTGCCGGTCTAGGAATGGTAGAACGATGGGTTCGATGACGGTTTGGATGTACCGTGCACTATTCAGTGCCCCCTCGACGATCACCAGTGGTGTACGGCCAGTGTAGGAGATCGCTCCCCACACCATGATGCCGGGTGTTGGCCCTGTGTGCCTCGGTCGTATGCAGTCCTGATTGTGGCGCTCACCTGCACGGCGCCAAACACGCATACGACCATCATTGGCACCAAGGCAGAAGCGACTCTCATCGCTGAAGAGACACGTCTCCATTCGTCCCTCCATTCACGCCTGTCGCGACACCACTGGAGGCGGGCTGCACGATGTTGGGGCATGAGCGGAAGACGGCCTAACGGTGTGCGGGACCGTAGCCCAGCTTCATGGAGACGGTTGCGAATGGTCCTCGCCGATACCCCAGGAGCAACAGTGTCCCTAATTTGCTGGGAAGTGGCGGTGCGGTCCCCTACGGCACTGCGTAGGATCCTATGGTCTTGGCGTGCATCCGTGCGTCGCTGCGGTCCGGTCCCAGGTCGACGGGCACGTGCACCTTCCGCCGACCACTGGCGACAACATCGATGTACTGTGGAGACCTCACGCCCCACGTGTTGAGCAATTCGGCGGTACGTCCACCCGGCCTCCCGCATGCCCACTATACGCCCTCGCTCAAAGTCCGTCAACTGCACATATGGTTCACGTCCACACTGTCGCGGCATGCTACCAGTGTTAAAGACTGCGATGGAGCTCCGTATGCCACGGCAAACTGGCTGACACTGACGGCGGCGGTGCACAAATGCTGCGCAGCTAGCGCCATTCGACGGCCAACACCGCGGTTCCTGGTGTGTCCGCTGTGCCGTGCGTGTGATCATTGCTTGTACAGCCCTCTCGCAGTGTCCGGAGCAAGTATGGTGGGTCTGACACACCGGTGTCAATGTGTTCTTTTTTCCATTTCCAGGAGTGTAGTTTAATTCTCAATTTCTTTGCGTGTTTTTGGTACTTGCATTGCTTAATTCATAAATTTCGGGCGTATTATAGTATTTGAGAGTTGTAGCATCGCGTTTTAGTACCTGAATAGTGTAAAATCGCGTAGTCTCCTTCCACCGCCGAGCAGTGTGTCAGCAGTGCTAAAGTAGCAGCATTACTGCATTTACTAGGCAATCTTGTATTTTAATATCCGTTTAAATTTTGTGTCGATTTGTTTGCGCTCTCTGTAGATTAGTTCAGACGTTCTTTGCACAACAGTTTTTAGCATGGATAGGGACTGCAACTGCTGTGTTCGGATGCAGGCTGAGTTGGCATCCCTTCGCTCCCAGCTTCAGGCAGTGTTGGCTTCGGTCACACAGCTTGAGGCCTTTGCCAATGGGCATCACTGTGGGGGTCCGGATGGGGGTTTGTCAGGGATGGCCAGCTCGTCCCACACATCCCCCGATCGGACTACGACTGTAGTTGCCCGGGATACTGCCCATATTGAGGCTGATCCCTCACCTGCGGTAGAGTGGGAGGTCATCTCAGGGTGTGGCAGGGGGCGAAAGACATTCCGGAGGGCTGAATGGAAGGCCTCTGCAGTTTGTCTGACGAACCGGTTTCAGGCTCTCTCTCAGGCTGATACTGATCTTTGGCCTGACATGGCTGCTTGTCCTGTTCCAGAGGTTGCCCCTCAGTCTGCAAGATCCGGGCGGTTGCAGAGGGTGGGCTTACTGGTAGTTGGGAGCTCCAACGTCAGGCGTGTAATGGGGCCCCTTAGGGATATGGCAGCAAGAGAGTGGAAGAAAACCAATGTGCACTCCGTGTGCATACCAGGGGAGTCATTCCAGATGTGGAAAGGGTCCTTCCAGATGCCATGAAGGGTACAGGGTGCACCCATCTGCAGGTTGTCGCTCATGTCGGCACCAATGATGTGTGTCGCTATGGATTGGAGGAAATCCTCTCTGGCTTCCGGCAGCTATCTGATTTGGTGAAGACTGCCAGTCTCGCTAGCGGGATGAAAGCAGAGCTCACCATCTGCAGCATCTTCGACAGGACTGACTGTGGACCTTTGGTACAGAGCCGAGTGGAGGGTCTGAATCAGAGGCTGAGGGTGTTCTGCGACCGTGTGGGCTGCAGATTCCTCGACTTGCGCCATAGGGTGGTGGGGTTTCAGGTTCCGCTGGATAGGTCAGGAGTCAACTACACGCAACAAGCGGCTACACGGGTAGCAAGGGTTGTGTGGCGTGGGCTGGGCGGTTTTTTAGGTTAGATGGCCTCGGGCAAGTACAGAAAGGGCAAGTAATTGTAAACTGTAGAAGCTGCGTTGGTAAAGTACCGGAACTTCAAGCGCTGATAGAAAGCACCGAAGCTGAAATCGTTATAGGTACAGAAAGCTGGCTGAAGCCAAAGATAAATTCTGCCGAAATTTTTACAAAGTTACAGACGGTGTTTAGAAAGGATAGATTGCATGCAACCGGTGGTGGAGTGTTCGTCGCTATTAGTAGTAGTTTATCCTGTAGTGAAGTGGAAGTGGATAGTTCCTGTGAATTATTATGGGTGGAGGTTACACTCAACAACCGAGCTAGGTTAATAATTGGCTCCTTTTACCGACGTCCCGACTCAACAGCATTAGTGGCAGAACAACTGAGAGTAAATTTGGAATACATTTCACATAAATTTTCTCAGTATGTTATAGTCTTAGGTGGAGATTTCAATTTACCAGATATAGAATGGGACACTCAGATGTTTAGGATGGGTGGTAGGGACAGAGCATCGAGTGACATTATACTGAGTGCACTATCCGAAAATTACCTCGAGCAATTAAACAGAGAACTGACTCATGGAGATAACATCTTGGACCGACTGATGACAAACAGACCCGAACTTTTAGACTCTGTATGTGCAGAACAGGGAATCAGTGATCATAATTCCATTGCAGCATCCCTGAATATGGAAGTTAATAGGAATATAAAAAAAGGGAGGAAGGTTTATCTGTTTAGCAAGAGTAATAGAAGGCAGATTTCAGACTACCTAACAGATCAAAACGAAAATTTCTGTTCCGACACTGATAATGTTGAGTGTTTATGGAAAAAGTTCAAGGCAATCGTTAAATGCGTTTTAGACAGGTACGTGCCGAGTAAAACTGTGAGGGACGGGAAAAACCCACCGTGGTACTACAACAAAGTTAGGAAACTACTGCGAAAGCAAAGAGAGATTCACTCCAAGTTTAAACGCAGCCAAAACCTCTCAGACAAACAGAAGCGTAAGGAGGGCTATTCGTGAAGCATTCAGTGAATTCGAAAGTAAAATTCTATGTACCGACTTGACAGAAAATCCTAGGAAGTTCTGGTCTTACGTTAAATCAGTAAGTGGCTCGAAACAGCATATCCAGACACTCCGGGATGATGAAGGCATTGAAACAGAGGATGACACGCGTAAAGCTGAAATACTAAACACCTTTTTCCAAAGCTGTTTCACAGAGGAAGACCGCACTGCAGTTCCTTCTCTAAATCCTCGCACAAACGAAAAAATGGCTGACATCGAAATAAGTGTCCAATGAATAGAAAAGCAACTGGAATCACTCAACAGAGGAAAGTCCACTGGACCTGACTGGATACCAATTCGATTCTACACAGAGTACGCGAAAGAACTTGCCCCCCTTCTAACAGCCGTGTAACGCAAGTCTCTAGAGGAACAGAAGGTTCCAAATGATTGGAAAAGAGCACAGGTAGTCCCAGTCTTCAAGAAGGGTCGTCGAGCAGATACGCAAAACTATAGACCTATATCTCTGACGTCGATCTGTTGTAAAATTTTAGAACATGTTTTTTGCTCGAGTATCATGTCGTTTTTGGAAACCCAGAATCTACTATGTAGGACTCAACATGGATTCCGGAAACAGCGATCGTGTGAGACCCAACTCGCTTTATTTGTTCATGAGACCCAGAAAATATTAGATACAGGCTCCCAAGTAGATGCTATTTTTCTTGACTTCCGGAAGGCGTTCGATACAGTTCCGCACTGTCGCCTGATAAACAAAGTAAGAGCCTACGGAATATCAGACCAGCTGTGTGGCTGGATTGAATAGTTTTTAGCAAATAGAACACAGCATGTTGTTATCAATGGAGAGACGTCTACAGACGTTAAAGTAACCTCTGGCGTGCCACAGGGGAGTGTTGTGGGACCATTGCTTTTCACAATATATATAAATGACCTAGTAGATAGTGTCGGAAGTTCCATGCGGCTTTTCGCGGATGATGCTGTAGTATGCAGAGAAGTTGCAGCATTCGAAAATTGTAGCGAAATGCAGGAAGATCTGCAGCGGATAGACACTTGGTGCAGGGAGTGGCAACTGACCCTTAACATAGACAAATGTAATGTACTGCGAATACATAGAAAGAAGGATCCTTTATTGTATGATTATATGATAACGGAACAAACACTGGTAGCAGTTACTTCTGTAAAATATCTGGGAGTATGCGTGCAGAACGATTTGAAGTGTAATGATCATATAAAATTAATTGTTGGTAAGGCGGGTACCAGGTTGAGATTCATTGGGAGAGTCCTTAGAAAATGTAGTCCATCAACAAAGGAGGTGGCTTACAAAACACTCGTTCGACCTATACTTGAGTGTTGCTCATCAGTGTGGGATCCGTACCAGATCGGGTTGACGGAGGAGATAGAGAAGATCCAAAGAAGAGCGGCGCGTTTCGTCACAGGGTTATTTGGTAACCGTGATAGCGTTACGGAGATGTTTAGCAAACTCAAGTGGCAGACTCTGCAAGAGAGGCGCTCTGAATCGCGGTGTAGCTTGCTCGCCAGGTTTCGAGAGGGTGCGTTTCTGGATGAGGTATCGAATATATTGCTTCCCCCTACTTATACCTCCCGAGGAGATCACGAATGTAAAATTAGAGAGATTAGAGCGCGCACGGAGGCTTTCAGACAGTCGTTCTTCCCGCGAACCATACGCGACCGGAACAGGAAAGGGAGGTAATGACAGTGGCACGTAAAGTGCCCTCCGCCACACACCGTTGGGTGGCTTACTTAGTATAAATGTAGGTGTAGATGTAAATGTAGATTTAAGTATAGTATTCGGCTAATGTGTAAAAGGGATTTTGTAACAGGAATTTCCTTAACTGAAATTTAAACTTAATTGTGGGTAGGCCATAATTTTACTGGGCAGTGCATTGCCTAGCTTTAAACCTGCATATTGTGGACCCTTTTCTCAGAGTACTGTTCTGTGGCTGCAGACGTAAATTTCTTCTTTATTTCTGGTATTGCCCTGATGCAAATCAGGCTTGCAGTCTTTTAAAGAGTAATATGGCTTTTAGAATGCACATGTTGACTGCAGTTAACACACTATGTTTTGGAAACAAGCCACAGCATGATTCCTTATATTTTGCTCCACAGATGATTTTTGTAGCCCTTTTTTTGAAGTAGCAATAGCATATTTAGATTTACTTTGGTTGTTGCTCCACAAATTTCTATTCCATAATTCAGGTGAGAGGAAAATAAAGCATGGTATGCAGCTTTTAGGACAACTACATCTTTGCAGAACTTGCGAATCATATCAACTGCAGATGTATTCTTTGACAGCTTACCTGCCAGAGTGTCAACATCTGTGTCCCATTTTAGATTGTTTTAAATTGTTAAGCCAAGGAACTGTTCACAAAACCCTTTTTCTACTAATTGATTGCCTATGTACAGTTCAATTTCATCATTAAAACTATTGTTGTTAGTAGATGTCACTGTCCCAGTGAATGTTATATTCAATACTTTCAGGTCCAGGACCCTACTTAAACATCAATATACCTTTAAAGATTGTGTTGTGAGTAAAAGTCAACAACAATTAACGAAATTTGAATTTTTAAATTTTTCTAAGGGCGGGCATAACGTATCCTCTCCATTATTAGTACACATTACTGCAAGTGCGCTGATATTGATAACAGTGTGCTAAAAGATATTTTCGAATTCTCTATCCTAGTTATACATCAGCACCTTTTTAAAATGTATGTTGTTAATACAAGTTAACATTAATTAAAGAATTTTGTTAAGTTATTCATTTTTGAAAATGTGTTGGTGTTGCTAGAATTATTGTGACAAGTTGTTGTTTCCTTTTTATGCATTATATTTGGAAGACCAGCTCAGCCATCTTCTTCACATGCTGCGAGGTTTTCCTGTTACGTGTCCTCTCAGTGTGGACTCCAATCGGACAATACGGTTATGTGCACTTGCTGCCTGGACTTCAATCAGAAAGTGCTGTTGGGGTCTAGGCTCCATGTACACGTAACAGCAAAACTCATGGAACCTGAAGAAGATAGCTGGGTCGGTCTTCGAAATATTGTATATAAAATGGAAACAGTAATTCGTCACAACACCATGAAGCACAGCATTAAAATAGGAATCCTTGTGTAGACTCTCTGTCTTCTCCGCTGCCAAAATCTGCATTCACATAGAAGAGAACCATCTCTGCTCGTCTGCCATAGTGCAAATGAAAATCCAGCTTTCCTTTAATGTCTCTTTTGGCACTCCACAGGTTGACATTGGTATCTGCTGAAATAATTTACTGCTACACTCAGGTCCAATCATGTTATAAGCATAGCATAAGTAAAACACCCTATTAACCAACGAAACATGTGTGTGTGATCTTGATCATTATTCAGGTCTGGTCTGCTTTCCTTTGTGGGTTTAACCTCCTCTGGTATCTTAACTAGGTTACATTTGTACATGTCAAAGTGTTCTAGTAGTTTTCACGAGTATACAGGTTGACTGATAATCATTCCATCTCCTTTTGAAATCAATGCCAGAAATTATTTAAGTTCTCCCATACTTCTAATAAAAAATTAATTTTCCGAAATCTTTTTAATCTTGTTCATCATGTCAGAATTATTTGTAGCTATTGTAATATCATCTAAATACAATAGCAACTATCATCCAAACTGACCGTATACAACTGTGTTTCAGTGTCTGACTGTCATAGTTCAATATATTTGACAAGACTATCCAATGTAGCATTCCACATATGAGGAACCTTCTTCAATCATCCAAAACCTTTTCGATTTGAAGATTTGATTCTTTCGATCTGTGATACCTTGAGAGATCTTCATGTAGCCGTCTTCAGGTAGTTCACCATTTGGCAGATATATAGATCCTCCTCATTGACGACTGACACCAGTGTTCTCAAAATAGCCAAATGATCAACAGGTATGTATATGTCATCATAATCATAACCTTTCATTTGAGCACAGTCTTCGATTACAGGCCCCACCCTCCCCTTCTTTATTACATTTAATTTTGGAGACCCAATATCTATCAATTTGTTTCTTCTCTGGGCAGCACACTGTCAACTCCCATGTCTCATTTAATTCCAGTGGCTTTATTTCTTCATCGATCACTTGCCTTCTTTCGTGTTTATCATGTCTCCCTTATGCATCTTCATAGCATTCAGGAACACCATCGACAAATGATTCACTATGCAAGGCCAGTACTCCAGAATCGTCAGATCACACAGACATCCTTCATTCCCTGTTGGTTCACTGTGGAGTTTGCACCTACTCGGGTGTCTTGACCAATCCACTTGAATTTTCTGTCTTCTTTTCGTATTTCTTGTACATGCCTGTCTTGCATCTGCCTGTCCTGTTTTCTTCCTCTCCTCAAAGCCACTGTTCACGAGTTGTCCTGTCGAAAGTGAACTTAATTTCAACAAAAATTGCATCCTTTCCAGAAATTACTTTCTTTGGCCCTGTGCACCTAAAACTATTTTTATTTGGACAATAGTCAATAAAAATACACGTAACTAAACAAGAATCTAAGTTTCTTAATAAAAGTTCCTTTGGAATTTTTGAAAAAGCTACATAACCAAAAATGTTAAAATTCTCTAAGGTGGGTTCTCTTCCATGCCATAGAGCCACTTGTACTTTTCCTTCCATTGCTGTAGTTAGACTCCAATTTGTAATATGGTCAACACTGCCTCTGTCCAGCAGCTCTTGTCAAGTTTTGTTTTTAGATGCAAACAAAGTGCTTTAACCAAAACAGTGCTATTTTGACGTTCAGAAATCCCACTCTGCTGCAGTTTATATCGCATTGTGAATTCAGTTTTAATGCCCAAGTCCCCCCAGGAACTCTTCAGTTAATTCGATACATACTGTTACCCATTATCACAATGCAGACTACTTATTGCCAAATTTAAATGAACTGTACACATTACTCTAAAATTTTGAAAAACTTTGGCACTCCTGACATTGGACATATATATGCAGACTGAAGTAACGAATGAAAATTTGTGCCAAGGCTGCAATTCAGACCTAGGTCACCTGCTCACTAGGCAGATGTGTTAACCACAAAGCCACCCTGGCACTACTGCTACCCCAGCATGCTTCGCTCCTTAATCCAAACTCCCATTCACACCTCTGCCCACTTGGTATTCCCTCTAAAGTGGGCTGTTGTATGACTATGAATTTCGATTGAGAGGGAGGTGTGCTAGGATAGTCTGTGAAGTTGTGCAAAGCCACTGTGCCAGGGTGGCACTGTGGTTAGCACATCTGCCTAGTAAGCAGTAGACCTGAGTTCTAATGCTGGCCTTTGTACAATCTGTCATTCGTCACTTCAATCTGCATATATACCTTGTAGGTGTTTGCAATTTGGTCTCAGAAGCTGACATATGGCTGGGAGAGCGGTGTTCGCCACATGCCCCTCCATATCCACATCCAGAGACGCCTGTGGGCTGAGGATTACACAGCGGCTGGTCGGTTCCGCTGTGCCTACACTGCCTGTTCGAGATGGGTTTAGGTTTTTTTAGATGTTTGAGAACTGAAAAGGTCTCTGGAAACATAAAGTTTCATTGGATTATAGCACGCATACAGGGGCCTCAGGCTGGACCCCCATTTGAACGATGCTGAGGTGTTATTCCAGTACAACTGCAGATCCTCTGCAATGCTCTTCGAGTTTAAGGGAAATACCAAGTGAGCTAGGGAATGAACGGGAATTTGGGCAGAGGAGGGAGGCGTGCTATGGTAGATCACACAGTTGTGCAAAGCCACTTGGCCAGGGTGGCAAAGTGGTTAGCACATCTACCTAGTGAGCAAAAGATCTGGGTTTGTATCCTGGCCTTTGCACAATTTTTCATATATTGCTTCAGTCTACATATATACATCACACGTATTTGAGACTTGATAAGTCCCTGGAATTATAGTTTCATTTCATTGAAGTACGTTTTCCTGGGTTTAAGGCAAGATAGCCCCTTTCGTTTGATACTGAGGTATTATTTCAATACCATTGAAGAGCCTCTGTAATGCTGTTCAAGATTAGGGGAAAGATCAAGTGGGCTGAGGTGTGAAGGGGAATTTGGGACACAGAGGGAGGAATCCTACAGTAGTCCATACAGCTGTGAAAAGCCACTGTGCCAAGGTGGTACAGTGATAAGTGAATCCGTCTAGTGAGAAAAAGACCAGCATTCGAATCCCAGCCTTTGTACAAATTTTCATTTGCTGTTTCAGTCCAACATACCTTTCATTATCGTGTGAAGCTGGAGTAACTGCCCCAGTTAGATCACTACAAATACATTGCAGTGACCTGGTTGTTTCCCTTCAATATACGTCTGGCAAATATTGCAGTCTGACTTGCTAGATTTGAGGTTTATTCCATCAGCTTATGTCTGCAACTTACAGATGCTATCATAACTGTGGTGGGTCAGCCTTTCATTATGTAATTCAATCGTCTCTATTGGTGGACCTACATAACACTGAAGTTCCTTGTGTATAAAATTTAGTATGTACATATATGACACACTTCTCTGTGCAACATCCAGAGGTGCATTGGCGTTTTACATAACACCTTTACAGTTCACAAAAACTACTAGCACTGCTTTTGATTCTTGTAACATACTGACAGGTTTATAGATGATTTCTGGAACTGACAGAACATCTGTAATGAAAATCAGAATTTTCTTGCCAATCACATAAGTTATAAACTGAATTTCACCAACACATTTAACATATAAAAATGCTCAATACTTAATAACATTAATTATAATTGGCTCTGGCAAAGTTTTCACGTTTTTCAACTATAAATTACTATTTATTATATACTCTGTAGCTTCGGAATCGAAATACCATTTCATTTCAGTTAATGTTGGCGAACTTTCATGACTAGCTGCAGGGAGGCAATAATTACTTTCTTTTCCATCTTGATCATTAGAGGGTACCATTGCAAAATTTTGTTTCGCTTACTATGCTTCGTTTTTTTTGTTTTGTTTTGTTTCTGACATTCTGATATTTGTGTCCTTTCAACTCACAGTTATAATGCTGAGAAGTAAACCGATTAGTACATTTGTTTTCTGATTTAATATTCTTAGCTGAATTTGGTTTCTGTCCTGATTCTGACAAAACAACTGTAGATCACTTAATGTGTTCTTTCTTGACAATATCTTTCCTATTTACCTCTTCATCCAAAAGTCAGTTCTTTCGAAATCTGGAATTATCGTAGCACTGTGACTAGATTTTCATGATCTGGAGACATTGTCAACAACAGGTGGCAAACAACATCGGATTCTTCTAATCTTGCTCCAGATGTAAGGAAATCACGAATTTATCAGTAACCAAATTATTTCTTGAGTTAAATTTCATCATTAGCAAAGTTTTCTGAATTAACAATTGACTTACCACTCGTCTTTTCTCGAAAACAGCGACATCTGCAGTTCAAACAAGGTAGTTTTGCCTGTGGCATACTGCAAATAAGTATCAGCAATTTTGTATACGATTTTAGACCTACATTTGATGTCACATTCCTTCAGAGTTCCTAATTGCACATATAACTTTTGTTCGCTACTGCTGTATCATTCTCTTCAAATACACCCATTTCACATTATTTCATGTGAATAAATTCTAACATCTAATTTCAGTGAGAAATTTTGAATTACTTAAATTGCTCTCAGCAAACAGTGGAATTTCATATTTCTCTCCCTCATCAACTTTACCAATAGTGAGATCATGTCTATTGTGTTATGCGAGCAACTTATGTGTCCTGTAAATCAGCATAGTGCTGAGCCCATAAACTGATAAATAAAGAGAGCTGTGGGCATTCCTCAGGCACACAAAGTAAAAGTCACTTGTAACAATAATGATTTATGTGATGAACTTCTGATATAATATTGACTTCTGAAAAAGTACAAGCAAATGTAACACTTGACAACCACAACAACAGAATAAAAAATAATATCACAGAGTTGGCATCTGGGGAAATAATTACTTTTACAGAGATGTTGAAAGTACTGAACTGGCAGGTTCTTGAAGAATGATGTAAACTGTCCTCAGATAGCTTGCTTACAAATTTTCAGGAACTGTCTTTTACAGCTGACTCTAGAAATATACTACAACCCCCTACACATCACACCCATGGGATCAGAAGGACAAGATCAGACTAATTACAGCATAAACAGAGGCATTTAATTTGAGAGGTTTGACTTGCAACCTTCAACAATATATATATATATATATATATATATATATATATATATATATATATATATATATATATATATATATATATGTATATCTTAATCAGGCATTGATTATTTAATTCACAGATTTCACTGTCGTTTTCTTGATAATTTTGTGTAGATTCACTTATTAGCTTAGCAAACAAGATAAATATTTGGCTTTTTTTTTAACACATCACTGCCAGTTTTTTTTGCACTTGAAAAGGTTGTTTATGGTCTGCACAGATTTAAGCACTATATCTTTCAATACCTCATCAAGAATCGGATACCTGACTTGAGTAATAATCACCAGAAATCTTTCTGTGCTTTTGATTTAGGCCTAACGTCAATCAACAGTCGATGTTGATCAGTTCCAGTCATTTTTTAGTAAAGTATCTTCAGCCTTCAGACACAGATTTTAACTTATTAAAGCCTCAACCAATGTTGATAACTTACTCTTAAGTGAAAGTTTTTTGCATTTGTTATTCATCCTGAGATTTCAATGCAGTATCAACTACTGTTCTAGCTTATTACAAATTCATTGGTTTCTTTCAGTGGCGAATCAATTTTTGCGTATCTAAAATGAAATGGATTATTGCATTCCCTACATACAATTTTCTTGCCTCTCACCACCTAAGATCAGGTGATCTAAGAAACATTTCACTTCTAACTGCTATCATGTCGAGACGTTTGCCCACTTACCCAGTGATGTGAAGACTCTAATAGATAATAAAATGAACTTCAAATGTAAAGTGAAATAATATCTGCATGAATACTATTTCTCCTCCACAGAAGAATTTCTGAGTGTCTAAATAATATAATACAATGTGCATGTGTGAGAGAGTGAGTGAATAAGTGAGTATATACGAGATTGAACACAACTAATTATAAAACACAATATAAAAAAGGGCAAAGTAGCTTAATGGTCGGACCACACAGAATTATCTGTCCATGCAGGTATCTGCACAAATTTATGTCCATGCAATAAATCACCACAAATCTTATGCTCTTACTCTGCACAGTTTCAGTATACAGCCACCACACAATCTGTCAGATTAGGGAATAATTTTCAGTGGCAAGAGTTTACCTACATGCAAAAGATATGTCATTAGTTCAGGACACTATTGATAATGCTGGTAAAGCTACTAGGATAGTTTACAACTATCCTTAAGAATACTAATAAAGTGTCAGAGGCAGAAAAAAGAGCTAAGTAGTCAATAAGTGGCTCCATAACTGATGGCAATCTTCACATATAGTACATATTAATTTACTTCGCAAGACACACAGTTAGTGAGTTAGTTAAACAGATGTCCCATGGACAATTTTGCATGATAAATGCAATAATGTGGAATGAGTCATTTTGCATCCACACTGCATATTAATTTTTAAATATGGACACACACTGTACATCTGTAAGTTTTTTTATATTTATGCAGCTATGAGATAGTAATACCCGTCCACCCCCTTTTGTACATTACATTAAAAGAAATTTTTCTATGAGATGGAAAGACTTATCAAGGAGAAGATTCTTCAGGATGTTTTAAAATTGTACTTTGTTGTTTGTCAGACATTTTATATTAATGGGTAAGCGATCAAAAATGTTTGTTTCAGCACTGTGCTTCTCTTTGTGTGCCAAAGGCAGCCTAAATATGCAGTAATGAATGTCATTGCTCCTTTGAATATTATAATTACATACACCATTGTTCCTTTTGAACTGTACTGGATTATTTACAACAAACTAACTGAGGGAATGAATATACTGTGAAGCAGTCGTCAAAATGCTCAACTCCTTAAACAGATGTCTATAAGATTATCATTGCTGTGAGACACATATTATTCTTACAGCATGTTTTTGAGCAATACAGACTTTCTTTCTTAAAGATAAGTTACTCCAGAATATTATTCCATGTGACATTATTGAATGAAAATATGTCAACTTACTGTTGATGACTGTTGAAATTGCTTGTGAAAGGATGTGGGATACATAAATATCTATAAATCCAATAAGTCAATAAAATACTTGAAGAGTAACTTCAACACATGAATGACTGATTGTGACATTTAAGTCCGTGGAAACAGGAATAAGTTACGAAGATTAAAATTTTCGACAGAAATGGAAAAACAAACATTGGGGAAATCAATAACTGACATATGTGATGCTATATAACTGCCCTGATGAAGGGGTTCATGAATTCAAGTGAAGTATCTCAATCATGTACTATAGCAACTGTGAAAAGTTATGGATAATATTCTTACACTTTTAGACTATTTTGAGCGCCATATATTTTAATAGATTGTAGGAGTGGTCAATGAGGTATCTTTTACTTTGTTTCTGAAGATCTGGGGATTTTTAATTCCCTGACTGAACTCTAAAACCAACATGTGGTGCAAATTTTCACCTAGGTATAAGACTCTATTTAAACTGTAGATAGGGATTCTTAAGCTATATGACAAGTTTTAACATTGTTGTGATACTGAATTCTTGGATTTTATGATGAATCGCATATTCCATTAGTAAGTAAATGAATTGACACATGGGTATGAGAAATCCTATGTATAGTATTGTGAGATGGTATAACAACAGTGCCTTATTCAGGTCAAAATGACAGAGATTTCTAAACAAAGTATGGAAGACTAATAATTTTGGTTTAGTCTGGACTTATTTTTTAGAATTACAGTTTCCTTAATTAAATTTTCACTCGGCAGAGTAGTGTGTGCTGATGAGAACCTATGAGGCATGTGTGCCAGAGTAGGTAAACAGTGAGAAGTCTGGCACTGAGTAGATCACAGATGGTGTCATCTGGGCACAAGACCGAAATTCATTTCTAAGGGACACAAAAACAGCATAAATTTTTTTTGAAGAAATTACCCTTAATCACTGTATTGTACCGACTGTAAAAATAACCAAATGACAGTGATCATTTTTGAGCAGTTTTTATTCATTTACTTTTTTCTTTTATTTTCCTAAGATTTTCCAGAGTGAATTAAGAAATGAAATCATTTGTGTATATACATAATTTTTCGTAATTTTCGTTTTTTTAAAAAAATAATTTGACCATCCATCAAGATTTAGTAAGAAATTTTGTAAACATTTAATAAAATTATGCATTTAATAATTCCAGAGTGGATGCTCAAACACACTGAGATATAATAAATAAAGCATGAAGTACCATTAGTAATAAAAAATAGGGTAAGCAACGTAACTAAGGTAAAATTTTTAATGGAACTCACCACCAAATGCATTCATGCTAAAAACTTCAAATCATGAAATTCATTATCGTTATTTCTAAGCTTCTTCATTCTCATGCATCTCAATTTACACTTTCCATCTTCAAAAAATTAATCAGTTTCAAACATCTTGTAGGCGACTTGCATACAACAAATAATTGCATAGCCATCCGGTATAATGAGTTAACGAAAAAAATATTTATTCGTGAAAACTCACAATTAGAAGAAACTAAAAAAAAATAACAGAGAAGGAACAAAAACTAGGAGATTCTATAGTCTTACGGCAAAGATAAAAAACAACACATGACCAAAACAAAACTCTCGCGCACTTTTGATATCACTTTGCACGAGACATGAAAAATATAACTGCCACAATCTCTCTGACAAAATAATTTTAAACTCATTATTGGGCTCAATATAAATTTTCTTCCACAACCAGTTATACTATACAAAACATTTACTTTTAGCTCACGAATTTTTAAACAAAATAGAGTTGCTTCCATTATTAATCTTCTTAAGTACTGCATCCATCTGTTTAGAATTTTTTTAATAAGATAAAAAATAAATTCATTCTCTAAAAGTGAATAATTTCTCGGTGAGATCAGGAAAGAAGATGACAAAATCCTATTAAATCTTCTTTTGAATTTCATTTTTCGCACATCAATTTTTGTTCTGTATAAATGGGCAACTTGAGAATTCTAAAAGTAATCTAGCTGAGAGCTGGAGCAAAAAGTTTGAGAATTCGATGATATTACAAACTTAATAAATCTCAGCTCATTGGTATTCTCAGCAACAATAATAATGTGCTACCAGAACTACCATCTACCACATTAATGTAAAAGAACTTAAAAATATTTGTAAGAATAGAGGCATCAAAGGTTATTCTCAACTAATCCAACTTATAAAATATGATGGAAATGTTTTCATAAAGAATTTTAAAGATTATGATCTTCAAAAATTAGAATCAAGAGTAGCTAGAATAGCGCATAAATAATTTATAAAAGAAGTTTGAGGATTATGGTTTCCATTACAAAACTATAAATATTTAGAGTTAAGCTACAGCGTTCAAAAATAGAATCCAAACATTTGAAATCAATAATATTGATAATAATGTAGAACCAGCCAATCAAGTTAAAGATTCTGCAATTCAAAAAATAAAAACTCTTCTGATACCTAAAGATCAGTGAAAGTCAATATCACATTTTACTCCTTTTTCATAAGACAAAAATAAACACAAGAATTTAATTTTAAAACAGAGGACTTAGTGCTATTAGGATCAACAAATTTAGAAGAATAATACCGCAATTCCAAAGAAAAATACAAACTGAAATGTAACATTTTCAGAGAAACAATCTGGGTGGTCTTTATATGCAATAAACGAGTTGGAAATGAATGTTAATAAGCATGACCCTATTTTTGGATCTTTATATATTGATCTATATAAAAATCACGGATAACAACGCTGTAATAAACGCTATAAATGATGATCAAAAATGCTTTCTCTATGTAACAAAATCAGCTTTATATCCAGATGACTTTTGAGTCATGGATTATAACCCATAACCTTACTTTCACCGTTTGGTACTGTGCTACACAAATTGACATGTCATGACATATATGCCATATATGCTTTCACCAATCAAATTTTGAATGATCTGAATAACTGAACACCACCCATTGGGATTTTTTGTGATCTCTCAAAGGCTTTTGATTGTGTAAATCATGAAATTCTGCTAGACAAGCTCAAGTATTGTGGCATGAGTGGGACAGTGCACAAATGGTTTAATTCGTACCTAACTGGAAGAGTGCAGAAAGTTGAAATAAGTAGTTCTCATAATATGCAAAGATCAGCACATTCCTCAAACTGGGGAACTATCAAGAATGGGGTTCCACAAGGGTCAGTCTTGGGTCCTTTGCTGTTCTTAATATATATTAATGACTTGCCATTCTATATTCATGAAGAGGCAAAGTTAGTTCTCTTTGCTGATGATACAAGTATAGTAATCACACCTGACAAACAAGAATTAACTGATGAAATTGTCAATACTGTCTTTCAGAAAATTACTAAGTGGTTCCTTGTAAACGGGCTCTCACTGAATTTTGATAAGACACAGTACATACAGTTCCGTACAGTGAATGGTATGACGCCATTAATAAATATAGACCTTAATCAGAAGCATATAGCTAAGATAGAATATTCTAAATTTTTAGGTGTGTCCATTGATGAGAGATTAAATTGGAAGAAACACATTGATGATCTGCTGAAACGTTTGAGTTCAGCTACTTATGCAATAAGGGTCATTGCAAATTTTGGTGATAAACATCTTAGTAAATTAGCTTACTACGCCTATTTTCACTCGTTGCTTTCATATGGCATCATATTTTGGGGTAATTCATCACTGAGGAATAAAGTATTTATTGCACAAAAGCGTGTAATCAGAATAATAGCTGGAGTCCACCCAAGATCATCCTGCAGACATTTATTTAAGCATTTAGGGATATTCACAGTAGCTTCTCAGTATATATACTCTCTTATGAAATTTGTTATTAACAACCAAACCCAATTCAAAAGTAATAGCAGTGTGCATAACTACAATACTAGGAGAAAGGATGATCTTCACTATTCAAGGTTAAATCTAACTTTGGCACAGAAAGGGGTGAATTATACTGGCACTAAAGTCTTTGGTCACTTACCAAATAGTATCAAAAGTCTGACAGATAACCAACAAGTATTTAAGAAGAAATTAAAAGAATTTCTGAATGACAACTCCTTCTACTCCATAGAGGAATTTTTAGATATAAATTTTAAAAAAAATTTAAAAAAAAATAAAAAATAAAAATAAAAAAACACAAAAAATGAAAAAGTTGTTATATTAACTTCAGTATGTTGTTAAATTAACTTAATTATGTCATGTATTGGAAAATTTGACTCGTTCCACATCATTACGAAATATCGTATTCATGATCCATGGAACTAGTATTAATCTAATCTAATCTAATCTGACATGGCGAACAGTGTGGATACTCCTAGATGTGATGGTACTATGACATGGTGTGATTTGGCAGTCTGTATGAACTGACCTTAATACCAGTGTTGCAATACCTGACAACAACAAGAAGCTACATCGACTTAAAATTGTCGACAGCAATGTCCAAACATGAACTGAAAGAAATTATATCTGAAACGTGTGAAGATATGTACACTGACATGAAGAATAATTCCATGTTGGCAAGTAAAGTACCTCAGACATGTAATATATCAATTGTGTGTGAGAATATTATTAGATTTTTTTACAGGAACTATCACAATTAATAATGGCCACTAGTGGTAAAAACTGAGAATGTCGCAAGGGATTGCCAGCTGCAGGATTTGTATACATTGTGTATTAGAATTAGTAGTGAAAACTGACAAGGATGAGCGTCTACATATGTAAATGACGGGGGGTGGGGATGGAGGAGATGATAAGTAGCTTGTAGAGGAAAAATGTTCTCAAATCAACCCTGTAGGTTGCTCTTATAGATTTTTGTGTGTGTGTATAAAACTCCATTCTGAACATTAGATAGGGGTTCATAGCTTATATGTAAGTTTTAGTTTTAGTACTGTGGTAATGAACTGCTCAGTTAATCTTCAATTCACTACATCTACATGTATATTCCATAAGCAAGCATTACATGCATGGTAGTGATTCTCTTGTACCATTACAAATCATTTGGATTGGAGATTCATGCAGATAAGAGCAGTGAGCAAAGTTGGATTTGGAGGTTTGAGCAAACTTGCTGAAATCTGTGGGAGCAAATCAAATCTGAGCAGAAAAACTGTGCTTTGTGTCGCAATGTATTTCGGTCAGTGGTTCGTTCAGCCTAGTGTTTCTCATCTCTGCATAGACATTGAATTCTAAAAGGGTCGATAAGTGTGGGTACATTGGGGGATTCATTGTTGAGTTTATTGAAAAAGCACTCGATCCATTGGCAAACAAGGAAACTGTACGGAACTTCCTGCCAGACTAAGTCTGTGTGTCATATCGAGTCTTGAACTCGGAACTTTTACCTTTTGCAGACCAGTGTTCTACCAACAGAACTACAAAAGCATGATGCAGGACCTGTCCTCAAAGCTCTATTCCCACCAGTTCCTTGTGTCCTACCTTCCAAATTTCACAGAATCTCTCCTGCAGAACTTGCAAGACTAGCACTCCTGGAAGAAAGGAGATTGCAGAGACATGGCTCATCCACAGTGTGGAGAATGTATTCAGAATGAAATTCTCACTCTGCAACATTATACTTTCTTCCAGTAGTGCTAGCCCTGCAAATTTCACAGGAAAACTTCTGTAAACTTTGAAGGCAGGAGATGAGGTACTGGTGGAAGTAAACCTGAGAGGATGGGTCGTGAGAGTACGTAAACATTGAGAGTTATAAGAATTATTTAATGTTTCTTGCATTTCACTCAAAATTGCTCTAGTTAGAAAATATCATGCTAAAGCACAATCAGTTTTATCATAACAAAGATAATTCTGATTCTCTTTATCTCAAAAATTAATGTCCTTCTTGTATAACTTAATTTTGTCTTGATGATTAATTAATACATAACCTCCTCAATTTTTCCAATTTCCTTCTCAAATCATTTTATGGTTTATCTTTCTTCAATAATATAATGATGTGATCTTAATTTATATTTGCTTGGATTTTTTCTTACCAGTTGTAACAACTTTAGAGATTCCATTGTAAATCTAAATAATATTTATTGTTGATAATGTCTCTAATTAGTACAAATTTTTAATTAGATAAAATTTGTCTTTCTTTACTAAATTTTTATTCTGTATAACTAGATAAAATTTCTGCAGTTATATGCCCAGTGTGTGAACGAGAGAAAGAAATTCACAAAGAGATGAACATTACAAAAAAAGAATTTACCTTCAAAAAGAAACGAAAA
This sequence comes from Schistocerca cancellata, assembly GCF_023864275.1. Lineage (NCBI taxonomy): Eukaryota > Metazoa > Arthropoda > Insecta > Orthoptera > Acrididae > Schistocerca > Schistocerca cancellata. The sequence goes on from NC_064628.1 coordinate 374,789,371, forward strand.
AACAAGTGAAAAGAGTGGATAGAGAAAATAATTTAAAACGCCTAAAGAAACTCATTGATGAGTGGAGAAAAAGGCCATTTGTTTGCCCAATTTGTTAAAAGGTAGTTAAGTGCAAAAATTTACAATATCACAAATGTGATTATAAGCCTCCAAAAGAAAGACATTATACAAAAGAAACAAAATGTTGAGAATGTGCTAAAAATATATTTGTAAAAAAAATATTCCAAAATTTATTATGAAAATATAAATCAAAATATTTAGGAAAAAAGTAGAATGTTTTTTTGGTAGGATCATTTATAGAGTTAATTTAAAAGATCATCTAAAGTGACAGTGTCATGAAAAATTCTACAAATTTATAATATTTTTTGTTTTATTAAAGTGTAGTTTCACCAAGCTAATGTGTGAATTCCTTTTTTTAGTATATATCTTTTATCATAATCTCCACTTAAAACAGTTTTATTGTACTCATGTTTGTATGATATGATCAAATTCATTGTTCTATATTGATTCACTTTATCATCCAAACATTTCTTCATAATGATCAAAAGTAACTTCATTCTTAACTACAGATTTCTTTACCAATTGAGATTTCTTATATTCTTTATTATCTTCTCTATATTAATATATTTTTGATCTCAAATTAAGATATCCTCACATAATCTTGCCACAGTTTTCATCTTTCATTTTTCGTAGAACTTTCTTTTTAATTTGAGGAATATTATATTCATTATTTTTGGGATAATTTCTTGTATCGAACTCAGTCAACATTGCCTTCATATACATCATAGAAATATTTAGTTCTTACATCATATATAAAGGAACCATTGTCCATATAGCAAAGATCTACTTTCTCTCCATATTTTAGTTTCATGACGTTATAGTGAAAATCATACCTACCGATTTCCGAAATATATAAAATACTCATTCAAATGTAGATGGATCTATTGAACAAGATTTCTGTTTTCTTCATGTGAACTACTAGCAGATTTGCTGAAAATATAGTTGCTTGATTATATACATCTACGTGGATACACCGCAAATCACACTAAAATGGCTGGTTCACCGAACCACCTTCACAATAATTCTCTATTATTCCACTCTTGAACAGTGCACAGAGAAACCGAACGCCTATATATTTCCATGCAAGCTCACTTCTTCCTTTATTTTATTATGATGATGGGTTTCTTTCTACATAGGTCAGCGCCAACAAAGTATTTTCTCATTTGAAGCAGAAAGTTCGAGATTGAAATTTCGTGAGAAGATTCTGCCACATCGAAAAACGCTTTTGTTTTAATGCTGTCCATCCCAAATCCTCTATCATGTCCATGACACTCTCTCACCTATTTCGCAATAATACAAAATGTTTTGCTGTTCTCTGAACTTTCTCGATGTACTCTGTTAACCCAATCTGGTAAAGAACCCAGACTGTACAGCAGCACTCCAAAAGAGGATGGACAAGTACAGTGCAGACAGTCTATTTAATACACCTGTTAAATGTTCTGACAATAAAACGAAGTCTTTGATTTGCCTTCCCCAAACATTTTCTATGTGTTCTTTCCAATTTAAATTCTTTGTAATTGTAATTCCTAGGTATTTATTGGAATTTAGAGCCTTTAGATTTGACTGATTTATCGCATAACGGAAGTTATGCGATAAGTGGATGACCTCACACTTTTCGTTACTTAGGGTCAACTGCCAATTTATGCACCATTCAGATATGTTTTCTAAATCGTTTTGTAATTTGTTTTGATCTTCTGATGAGTTTACTAGACGATAAGCGACTGCTTCATCTGTAAACAACGTGATGCAGCTGCTCATATAGTCTCCTAAATCGTTTATATAAATAAGGAACAGCAGAGGACCTATAACGCCACCTTGGGGGATGCCAGAAATAACTTCTGTTTTACTTGATGACTTTCAGCCAATTACTACAAATTGTGACCTCTCTGACAGGAAATCGCGAATGCAGTCACATAAGTGAGACGATATTCCATAATCATGCAATTTGACTACAAGCCGTTTGTGTGCTACAGCGTCAAAGCCTTTTGGAAATCTAGAAATATGGACCTAATTTGAAATCCCTTGTGAATAGCACTCAACACTTCGTGTGTGTAAAGTTCTGGTTGTGTTCGCCAGAACGATGTTTTCTAAATCCGTGTTTATTGGGTGTCGATAGACTGTTCTCTTGGAGGTAATTCATAATGTTCGAACACCATATATGTTCCAAAACCCTGCCGCATGCTGACGTTAATGATATGAGCCTATATTACTCCTACTACCATTCTTGAATATTGATGTGACCTGTGGAACTTTCCAGTCTACTAACAATAATAAAGTTTATTAACTGCCAAAGCAATTTTGTGTGGTAAAGTGCTGAGAAGTGAAACAACATCTCAGAACATCGACATATATTTGATAGCGAAAATATGTGCATACAAACACATCAAACAATGTTTACATGTGAAAAGAGCGTTTTTGTCTTATACATTTTTCCTTTATATAACTAATAACATCTCACACAACTATATTCTTCTCTGTCATTAGAGCTGCCTTTTTCAGTCAATTAAAATTAGTTTATTACCACATCTTCTTGTTTAATATACATTGTGGATATCAATCCTGTTTTGTTATCATAAAAAACCTAAATAATTTTTCGATTTCAGATATCTGAACTTGTTTGTGGAAGAACACTCAATGGAAAAAAACAAAGTGATCATGGGACATTCGCAATTTGCCACAAAACACAATTGTAAAATAAAAATTACGAAGCCAAAAGGCACAAAATCGACTACTTTAATTGTGTGTGATCACAGCGAAAATTGGTTAATTTCTGATGTTAGCATACAACACCGCCGTTAAAACCTTTCTTCCCGTGAAACCTTGACTTAATGTGAATGAGGTGATGGTCTACTGAAGAGCGATGTGAATGCTGCCATTTTGAAACGAATTATGGAATGATGTGACGTGATTCCACATGATGGCCAGTGTGAATTGTTCTTTAGCCGTTTATGTCATGCAATTGTCTCCTCTTAGCACCATTTTGCCGTGTTATATGACGAGTTACGAGCTTCAATAGATATTTATATGCCTCCATGTCCATTCGCAGGTAATTTCGCCAGTCTTCAGGTAACTTGCCAAGTAAATCATTACATAAAAATTTAAGGACCATTTAACACTTCCCATGGGCCCTTGCGAACACAGATGACAATAGAATCTCCTGGATTACAGGTTATTGTTCTATTCTGAAACGTCCTTTGCTAGAGGGTAGCCACCTGCTGCTGGAAGTTTTTTCTTGGGCGACAAATGACTGGCCAGCAGCAGATTGAAACTGTATCGCATGGACACATGAGGTCTGCAGCGATGTATTGCATTCACAGACAGGTCTGCGCAGACGTTTCGTTGTGTGTAGATATCAACCAGCCAATTTAAAGTGCAAGTTGAGTGATAGTCTACATCCCACAATCCCATAAGTGGTCTACAGTGATCAGCAGACACAATGAGTAGTGGCCACTTTGGTGGTAAACTTACACGTGAAATCTCTCGATTAAAGTTCTATAGTTAAAATAAAATATGATAGACCCTATGATTTACAAAAATAATTTACAGTCTGCAGTATATGGTTAGGAAAACGAAAGACAGATAGAGTAGCATCAGCCTTCTACAATTTTGTTAGTTCGCAAGAAACAACTTCCCTCGAAATGTTCTGAGAAAAAAAAGATTTTCTGTCTTTCAGAAACCTTGCCTTCTGACAGCATACAAACATTTTCTAAAGCTGTGGTTTTGAAAAAATAAATCTGCACGTTAATGCATTTTCACTATATTATCATGTTGTAAACACATTTATAAGACAAATGCTTTTACATACAAAACATCTAAAAATAATCATGTATGTATGAAATGTAATATTGATTCCTTTATGGATTTTATTTGTGCAATTAAACACTGCACAACTCTTCACCACTACTCTCGTATAATATGTACTACTCTCATATAATATGTAGACAGCGCAAATGCTGCTTACAAATACTGCATATATCCCCCAATAAACACATAATTTTCGATCTGTCCACTTAAAGGTCACGATACACTTCCACTTAACCCTTTTGCGGGCGAATTTTTGTGGCAACTCAGCGAAGATAATTTTTTGCTATCCTATTAGAATTGTTATCAACTGACTATATTTATTTTTTGATAATTTTGTTTTTGTGATTTAGGACCAAAAGCTATGGTGATACATATACCATCATGGCACCTTTGTGAGGTATTACAACTGCGGTGGTAAATGGATTTGCCACTTCCCTTTTGGTTCTGTTATGTGTTGTCATTACATGTAAAAAAAATAATAAACTGTGTTTCTGCTTTTATTTTCTTTTTTTTTACTTTATTTAAAAAATACACACATCAAAAAAGTTTTGCATCACCCCAGTTCCCAGAACTGCTGAAGATAGACGTCGACTGTGGATATTGTATCACAGACACAGTCCCTTTAACTGTTCAGAGATGTCACTAAACCCACCCAAAGATGTAAACAACCATGCACAAGCAGCGCCTATTAGACAGAGGGGGTCTGACAGCCAATCAGTTCCAGTCATTCCACCAGGAAGGAGGTATATGGCTCATGTTGCCTGTAATTCAACCGTGTCTAGACGGTCAATACCGCCGTTAGATCGCGTCTGCATTGTTACTTTATGTCAGGAAGGGCTCTTAACAAGGAAAGTGTCCAGGCATCTCGGAGTGAACCACAGTGATGTTGATCGGACATGGAGGAGATACAGAGAGACAGGAACTATTGTTGACATGCCTCGCTCAGGCAGCCCAAGGGCTACTACTGCGGTGAATGACCGCTACCTACGGATTATGGCTAGAAAGAACCCTGACAGCAACGCCACCATGTTGAATAATGCGTTTCGTGTAGGCACAGAACGTCATGTTACGACTCAAACTGTGTGCAATAAGCTGCATGATGCGCAACTTCACTCCCGACTTCCATGGCCAGGTTCATCTTTGCAACCACGACACCATGTAGCATGGGCCCAACAACATGCTGAATGATAGTCTCAGGATTGGCATCACTTTCTCTTCACCAGTGAGTGTTGCATATGCTTTCAACCAGACAATCGCTGGAGACGTGTTTGTAGATAACCCGGTCAGGCTGAACGCCTTAGACAAACTGTCCAGCGAGTGCAGCAAGGTGGAGGTTCCCTGCTGTTTGGGGTGGCATTATGTAGGGCCGACATATGCCGGTGGTGATCATGGAAGGCACCATATCGGCTGTACGATACGTGAATGCCATCCTCCGACCGATAGTGCAACCATATCGGCAGCATATTGGCGGTGCATTCGTCTTCATGGACAGCAATTCGCGCCCCTATCGTGCACATCTTGTGAATAACTTCCTTCAGGATAACGACATCGCTAGACTAGAGTGGCCAGCACATTCTCCAGACATGAACCCTGTCGAACATGCCTGGGACAGACTGAAAAGGGCTGTTTATGGACAGTGTGACCCACCAAACACTCTGAGAGATCTACGCCGAATTGTCGTTGAGGAGTAGGACAATATGGACCAACAGTGCCTTGATGAACTTGTGGATAGTATGCGACGACGAATACAGGCAAGCATCAATGCAAGAGGACGTTTTATAGGGAATTAGAGGTATCTTTGTGTACAGCAATCTGGACTACCACCTCTGAAGGTCTCGCTGTATGGTGGTAGAACATGCAGTTTGTGGTTTTCTTGGGCAATAAAAAGGGAGAAAATGATGTTTATGTTGATCTCTGTTCCAATTTTCTGTACAGATTCCGGAACTCTCGGAACTGAGATGATGAAAAACTTATGTTGTTGGGTGTATTTGTTACTGATATTAAAGTTTACTTACCACAATGTGAAAACAGTCCTTGAAACTTTATCACACAGTAAAGGTATGAGCTGATACAAGTCATAATAATGCAAGTTACAGAAGCGATGTGTTCCAACAACAGTAGTGATCCCACAAGAAACAGAAACTGATTGCTATAGCAGTTTTCATACATCTGGTGCAGTGTACTGCCATAAGATGTCAGGCATAGACAGTGATGGTAAGACGTATTCCCAAAAGCTTTTAGATAACCCTAAGTTGGTGGTATGTATGGTTCCCACGGACCACAAATGACAGATTAACTTTATGGTAAGTATACTTCCCAAGCCCCTTTCCAGAAACTACTTTGGTCGTAGCCATACTTCCCAATAACGCTTAAAACACTGTTGTTTGGGGAGATATATACTTCCTACAGTGCTGAAGACTATATTTCACAACAAACAGAAACCACTGCCTGTACAGCGCACAGCCACATGCCAGGAGCGTACAGAAGTCGCAACACGTTTCATTAAACGCGTTACAAAAATACATCTGGTGGGAAGTATATCTCCCCATGGCCCACGAATAGGTTAACAAACTCTTAACACCACAATGGTGTCCAGCCCATGATTCAAAAGTATCCCGCGACTGTAGAGAGTCTAGTCACAGTCTAACATAACAGTCGCGACACTTCGCCTCTATTTTGTTGCCTACAGCGCCAGCAGCGCCCCAAGCCGCCGGTAGGTTGAACTGTGAGTTCGGCGCGATCGTGAAAGCGAATAGTGATTGTTTATTTTGATTTATACAATGGTTTTTACCATCGGGAGCGTTTGTAGCGCAATAAATTGCAGCAACAACAGGAAGAAGACACCACAGCTGTCTTTTTTTTAGGTTTCCTAAGGATCCTGGGAGATATAGACCATCATGTTACTAAACTGTATCGTCAGGATTCACTTGCAAACTATATGTGTGTAAATTATGAATGTTTCGTTTTAGGAGCAGAAAATGGCTAGTTAATAGCAGACGAGAATACCTTATGAAAAAAGACCCAGTTTACCTGTATAATAATATTAGGTTTTGTTCGCTACATTTCGAACAAAACCAGTTCATGAACGCAGACAATAACAAACTCGTTTGGAATGCAGTACCCACAATGTTTGACATTCCAAATAATTCCCCTCAACTGGCGATGAAGAAGAAACTGCCACAAAGATTCGACAGTCAATCTAAAGCTGTAAAACAGTCCTATGACACAGAAGCAGCCAGTTCGACTCTCCATGTATCAGTGCCAGATTCGTGTGAATCATCAACACAGACCTGCTTTGATGATGAAGTGGTTAAATTAAGTGCTGCTGTTCGTGTCTTACAAAAGGGTGTGAAGTGTCAGAAAGTGCAGAAGCGAAACTGTTACGGGAGAAGGAAAGTGCCTAGAGACAGATTGTTTGAAAATTATTCAAATATTTGGTTTTTCGTGAAATGTAATGTAATCAGCTCATTATAATGTTTTCAGCATATGTCTCCCACTATTTGGCAGTTGCTTGTCCCACTTAGAATAATATAAAGATGAAGGTCGTACTTGTGACAACAGGCGACAATGACAAACACAGTAAGCCTACAGAACGATAAACGAGCTGTCGATCGCTTTTGCATGTAGAGGTACATGTCTGTGCTTCTTACATGTGAATCTGCGTGTTTATATTCTTTTGATATCAATGTGGTAAGCTGCAATTCTGTCCAATGTCACAAGTGTTTCTTCACGAATGTGTTGTCGCTTGCCACTCTATTCATGGTTTTTGTCCATACTTGCGCATATTTTAGAATCATTTTTAGAAACGTATATGCCTTTTGATACTACACAAACTCTTGGAGGCAAGAAAATAACTCGAATAATTCGGAAATTACGTAGGAAATGAATGCAAACAAACATTATGCTTACGACGCGTCTGACGTTCACCTTACCTGCCGCTTGGAGCGCTAGTGTCGCTCCTTCCGTCAAGCGGCAACAACTTTTACAGCAGTGAGTGTCGCGACTGCTATGTTAGACTGTGGTCTAGTTATCTTTATAACACCTTTGGACACCGGTTGAGCTATGTAAGATCTTTGTGCTTCTTATCTTTGAATGTATTTGAAAGCCGCGTGCTGTGCAAAATTGTAAATAAACACCGGGTTTTGTTATGTTCGGTAGATAGGGATTCATGTGACAGAGATATGGGCAATAGCAATAATGTTATGGTGCGGTGAGCATTCTGAAGGAAGGTGAAAAATGAAAAGAAGTTGTGCTTGTTTATTCTACATGGTTTTTGTAAGTTTTTACTAAATTGCAACGCCAGTTGCGAGAATGGTGGGTCATGTATTCGTAAAAGAATAAAATAAGAGGTTGTGCGCAAGAAACGTCGACACCATGAGTGATGGTACTGATACTTTTCTAATTGTCTTTTTTGGAGAATAGGTCTTGTGGCGCCTATATAAAATAATCCTTAGCCAACCATGTGTTTACTTCGCCGTTCATTTCAGAAATTGAAGTGAGTCTCCTAGTAGTTATCCTGGATACTAATCCAAGTCAGCGGATTATTAGGGAAGATGTTCATGTTTTGACGCAGTGTATGGAATCAGTAATCGCCTTTGCAAATTCACATTTGATGCTCAAATCGACCAACAGACTGGCTGTATTGGCGTGCCACGCGAGAAGCACGTGAGTATAATTTATTTCAAGTTGCAGACAGTGTGATATGTTGTCAGAAATATTTTATCGTCTCGATTTGGGCGTACTGTATTTTTCACCTTTGTTTTTTTATAAAAATAATTACAAATAGAAGCTAATTATTCCGGTGAGTAATAGTATGGTTCTGTTACTTTAGTTTGAAGGTGCTAGTCTGTCCTGATTGCACGGAATATGTTATAGTAGATGGGCTTTGAAAAAATTTTGTTTTCCACTGTTGTGACCTTTCAGATCGTTCGTTTTCTTTTGAGTGTTGGCAAGTTTCTGCTACTTTATTTATTATTTATTTTACGTTTTCATTTATTCGTCTATAGGCCGTTTAGTTTAACAGCATCGGACATGTCACATACATTGTAGAAATAATATATTTATATATAAAACAATAATTTCACATAGAATTAGGTTCTCGCTTCCCGCGCCCGGGTTCCCGGGTTCGATTCCCGGCGGGGTCAGGGATTTTCTCTGTCTCGTGATGACTGGGTGTTGTGTGATGTCCTTAGGTTAGTTAGGTTTAAGTAGTTCTAAGTTCTAGGGGACTGATGACCATAGATGTTAAGTCCCATAGTGCTCAGAGCCATTTGAGCCATAAATTAGGCGAGGATAGGGTGGGAAGTCTGCCAGGGCCTAATCAGAGGAATCATCCCAGCATTCACCTTAGCACCTTGGCGAAATCGTGGCCAAATCAAGTCAGGATGGCTGGACAGGGAATAAACCCTGAATGCGAGTCGAGTGCATTAAACCTGGCATAGCCCTCTCACTCGATACATGATTGGAAGGGGAATCATTGATGCACAGTCTTGACTGCAACATGCATAGTAAGTAAATCAGTTGTATAACAAGAATATGAAAGTATGAAGACGAAAACATCACAGAAAAGTGTAAACACATGAAAGCATTACATAGCATTGCTGGAAGGTGCAACATGCACAGTAAGTAAATCAATGATATAACGAAATCAGGACATTCTGATGTAAAGAAAAAATAAAAAAAATAAAAAACATTTGGCAAATGATATAACACTGCTGAAAACTATAAGATGCAAATACCTGTATTCATCACAACTAGGGATGCACCAGATCCCTTCTGAGAGGAGATGTATTGCACAGCATCTGAAACAGAGGAAACAGCAACATTCTTTTGTAGAGACGCACACAGTGTAGATAGTACATCAGTTAACAGAATCAAAATAACTTTGCAATAAATGAGGGCCTAGTAATCCTTTAAGCTAACATATGAACTTACATTGTACAAACACTTCTCAACAAGACATTATTTTAATTCTCCCCTAAAAGCCATTTCCACCCCAAAACTCTTTATGTATGATGGCATTGTACTGAAAAAAATTACAGCAATGTGGCTCACATGTCTTTTGTGTAAGAGTAGTTTTACATGGAGGGACCCACTGTTGCAGGTATTATAACTGTGGTAGTTGGAGTTAGTTCACAGGTCAGCATGTCTAGCTCTTCTCGTCAACCTGCACTTGTATATGTAAAAGGAGAGTACAGTAGGCAAACACAAGTTTTTAAATAGGGGTTTGTAGTGAGTTCTAACATATCTATGTGACAAGATTTGAATAGCTTTTTTCTGTAATAAAACTATTTGATAAGCTATGAGGGACTGGAAGTAATTGAAACAAGCTATTGTAGTACTCCTGGAGGAGAACTTCTGTGAAGTCTGGTAGACATAAGATGAGGTACTGGCAGGGAAATACGGAAGCGTCCGATCCAACCCGTCGGCTTTGACCCATGACGTCACAAATATGGCGGAAACGACCATAAACGACAATTCCAATATGTTGTTGTTGTTGTGGTCTTCAGTCCTGAGACTGGTTTGATGCAGCTCTCCATGCTACTCTATCCTGTGCAAGCTTCTTCATCTCCCAGTATCTACTGCAACCTACATCCTTCTGAATCTGCTTAGTGTATTCATCTATTGGTCTCCCTCTACGATTTTTATCCTCCACACTGCCCTCCAATGCTAAATTTGTGATCCCTTGATGCCTCAAAACATGTCCTACCAACCGATCCCTTCTTCTAGTCAAGTTGTGCCACAAACTTCTCTTCTCCCCAATCCTATTTAATACCTCCTCATTAGTTACGTGATCTACCCACCTTATCTTCAGCATTCTTCTGTAGCACAACATTTCGAAAGCTTCTATTCTCTTCTTGTCTAAACTAGTTATCGTCCATGTTTCACTTCCATACATGGCTACACTCCACGCAAATACTTTCAGAAACGACTTCCTGACACTTAAATCTATACTCGATGTTAACAAATTCCTCTTCTTGAGAAACGCTTTCCTTGCCATTGCCAGTATACATTTTATATCCTCTCTACTTCGACCATCATCGGTTATTTTACTCCCCAAATAGCAAAACCCCTTCACTACTTTAAGTGTCTCATTTCCTAATCTAATTCCCTCAGCATCACCCGACTTAATTCGACTACATTCCATTATCCTCGTTTTGCTTTTGTTGATGTTCATCTTATATCCTCCTTTCAAGACACTGTCCATTCCGTTCAACTGCTCTTCCAAGTCCTTTGCTGTCTCTGACAGAATTACAATGTCATCGGCGAACCTCAAAGTTTTTACTTCTTCTCCATGAATTTTAATACCTACTCCGAATTTTTCTTTTGTTTCCTTTACTGCTTGCTCAATATACAGATTGAATAACATCGGGGAGAGGCTACAACCCTGTCTTACTCCTTTCCCAACCACTGCTTCCCTTTCATGCCCCTCGACTCTTATAACTGCCATCTGGTTTCTGTACAAACTGTAAATAGCCTTTCGCTCCCTGTATTTTACCCCTGCCACCTTCAGAATTTGAAATACAGTATTCCAGTCGACATTGTCAAAAGCTTTCGCTAAGTCTACAAATGCTAGAAACGTAGGTTTGCCTTTTCTTAATCTTTCTTCTAAGATAAGTCGTAAGGTCAGTATTGCCTCACGTGTTCCAACATTTCTACGGAATGCAAACTGATCTTCCCCGAGGTCGGCTTCTACCAGTTTTTCCATTCGTCTGTAAAGAACTCGCGTTACTATTTTGCAGCTGTGACTTATTAAACTGATAGTTCGGTAATTTTCACATCTGTCAACACCTGCTTTCTTTGGGATTGGAATTATTATATTCTTCTTGAAGTCTGAGGGTATTTCGCCTGTCTCATACATCGTGCTCACCAGATGGTAGAGTTTTGTCATGACTGGCTCTCCCGAGGCCATCAGTAGTTCAAATGGAATGTTGTCTACTCCCGGGGCCTTGTTTCGACTCAGGTCTTTCAGTGCTCTGTCAAACTCTTCACTCAGTATCTTATCTCCCATTTCGTCTTCATCTACATCCTCTTCCATTTCCATAATATTATCCTCAAGTACATCGCCCTTGTATAAACCCTCTATATACTCCTTCCACCTTTCTGCCTTCCCTTCTTTGCTTAGAACTGGGTTGCCATCTGAGCTCTTGATGTTCATACAAGTGGTTCTCTTCTCTCCAAAGGTCTCTTTAATTTTCCTGTAGGCAGCATCTATCTTACCCCTAGTGAGACAAGCCTCTACATCCTTACATTTGTCCTCTAGCCATCCCTGCTTAGCCATTTTGCACTTCCTGTCGATATCATTTTTGAGACGTTTGTATTCCTTTTTGCCTGCTTCATTTACTGCATTTTTATATTTTCTCCTTTCGTCAATTAAATTCAATATTTCTTCTGTTACCCAAGGATTTCTATTAGCCCTCGTCTTTTTACCCACTTGATCCTCTGCTGCCTTCACTACTTCATCCCTCAGAGCTACCCATTCTTCTTCTACTGTATTTCTTTCCCCCATTCCTGTCAATTGTTCCCTTATGCTCTCCCTGAAACTCTCTACAACCTCTGGTTCTTTCAGTTTATCCAGGTCCCAGCTCCTTGAATTCCCACCTTTTTGCAGTTTCTTCAGTTTCAATCTGCAGTTCATAACCAATAGATTGTGGTCAGAATCCACATCTGCCCCAGGAAATGTCTTACAATTTAAAACCTGGTTCCTAAATCTCTGTCTTACCATTATATAATCTATCTGATACCTTTTAGTATCTCCAGGATTCTTCCAGGTATACAACCTTCTTTTATGATTCTTGAACCAAGTGTTGGCTATGATTAAGTTATGCTCTGTGCAAAATTCTACAAGGCGGCTTCCTCTTTCATTCCTTCCCCCCAATCCATATTCACCTACTATGTTTCCTTCTCGCCCTTTTCCTACTGACGAATTCCAGTCACCCATGACTATTAAATTTTCGTCTCCCTTCCAATATGGCCGATATAAAAACGTTGCATATGTATCACAAAGACGAAAACACATAGAAAAACAACACACACAAAGGTTTCACAAGAACAATCTGCTAACATTGATAGCAAACAAAGATAATAATAAACAAGTGGTACTCAAGGCCAGGCAGGGGGGGCTGCGCCCCCCCCTGACCCCCCACCCCACCAAAAAAAACTCCCAACCTAACCTCGTATTCAGGGCTATGCTACAGATCAATGTGTAGGTCAATCAAAAGATAAAAAAAAGAAACAAATAAAAAAAAAAGAAAAAAACAATATTGATTCATTAGACATAACGAGTAGCGACAAAACATATAGACCATAAAGATTGAACAATCTAATGGCAAACTGATAAAAGCCTCATAGACGACGTTAAAACAAAAAGTACAGTAAAAAGGTAAACTATATATTACAGGCCCTAAAACTCCTACTAAGGTAACGTCAACGAGGCAACATCTACAAATACGCCACACTCACAAGCCAAACTCCGCGCCGTAATGACGTCACACACCACAACACCCTTACGTCACGGGTCAAAGCCGACGTGTGAGATCGGATGTTTCTGTTGACCCACTGGCAGAAGTAAAGCTGAGAAGGGCTTCATGAGTCATAGTTGGGTAGCTCAGTTGGTAGAGCACTTGCATATGAAAGGCTTAGAGACCTGGTCTAACACAGAGTTTTAATCTGCCAGGAATCAGTACACACACTGCTGCAGAGTGTAATTTCATTATCACACTGGGGTTTGGAAATTTTAATATGTTTTCTGTCTCTATTAAAATTCAGTCTTTATTTTTTTTAAGGGCTTGTGCTGCATATTTTTTAAGTACAAGGTTATAGGTTGTGCACTAATAAGTTCATACACCTCCGTTATTCTTTTCTTCTGTGCTGCTGCAATTATTTGTGTTTTCAGTAAATGTAAGATATTGTACCATTAAAGGATCCAAATTTATTTCTAGGAATGTATTGTTTGAATACAGTAGCCCTTTTACCCTTACCATATGTGATGTACTTATAGATTGTTTCTCTTTGTAAGAGCTCCTGAGTTTATTGACAGTTTTTGAGCACACCAGTACAGATTGATTCTCAAAACTGAAAATCCACTGTAACTTTGGATAATTTCAGAGTAATGTGTCAGCCCTAGATATGGGCTATTCCAGTATTTTTTTCTATGATAAAATTTTCATCAGAAGATCAGTAGGCATCAGAAAGGAACAACATTATCAAATTTTCCTGTGTAGATCTTGATAACGGTATTTCTATAACTGTAGACTTTATCTGTAAAAGGACAGTGTTTGCATTTCTGTTCTATGATTCCCGTGACCACAGCTATTACTGTTTAGCTGTAAGCTTTTAGTTCCAGAAGTCATCACATCTTTGTTATCTATCCATCTGCTTGTCTGTAATTACATATTGACCATTTTCTGGTGTAACAAATTGTCGCCATTTGGTATAAAGAATTTCCACCAACAGAATTTGTGAGTGTCATTTGCATTTGCTTCCACAACATAAAGCGAGTATGACAGTAACTATTATTCTTGGCAATTTTAATGTTTGCAGTTATTGCCCAGTTTTGTGTAACAATAAAGTACTCATAGTACTTTAGCAGTACATGTGGACATATATAAAATAAATTGCTCTACACGTCGGTGTGTAATTATAACGAGAACTAATGTCGAAGGTCTATGACCATAGGTGGTAAAACAGTTATGCATTCGGCCATACTGATCTGTGAGATTAAATCTTTTACATCAAGATTTCTTAAGGGATTGCACATCACACTTTCATTTTGAAATAGTCGGTGACATTTTATTTTTAGGAACATAACAAGAAATTTACATTTGTATAAATTCATATAAAACCAAACAATGAGACCAAGAATTTGAATGAACATCCTATCACTATAGTAAGATCCTCATAAAAGGGGTGTTTATAATGAGAAGTCTTTGACTGTATTGCTGTTATCCGCCACCTTTCCCTATCTTGTGCTAATTATTTCATTTATGAGTCACTGTTATACTCAAGATCCTCTGTAATATGTTTTGAATATTGTAGTCATGTTCTGTCTCTCCTTTTTTTTTTTTTAATTTTTTTTTCCTCTGATGTTTCTTCTAGCACTGAATTAACTATTATTGGATGGTAGCAGACATTCCAGTACTCCATCACTGCTTCAGGTAGGCTACGTGTTTTCAGTAGACTTTTATTCTCTCCTCCTCTTTGTAGTACTATCGACCTTCTTCATTTCATACTTCTTGACCACATAATTTTTAATGTTCTTTAACAGCACCACATTGCAAATGTCTCCATTTTCTTCTTCTCTTGATTTCAGATGGTCTATGTTTCACTTTGATACAACACTGAGCTCTCACTCAAAGAAACTACAAAGCTCATGTTTTGATCACCTTTGCTGTGGTCCTCTTCAGGGTGACCTAAATTGCTGATGAAATGTTTCTTCCTACTTTTTCTGTTTTGATGATAGGTAAAACAGTTCATTAGTCAGTCTGTAGAATTTTCATATTTTAATTCTTCAGAGTGCTTGCAACACGTTTATCAGTCACCATATTTCTTGTGTTGAAAAGGTCCTGCTAATCAGTGCCCCTTTAATCATGGAGCAGCTGTTGTTGGTGGACTTTTTCTCCTTTTGCATCAAAAGGTGCTGAAAGATTTCTGTTGTTTGACATATCCACTGTAATAATACTCCAGGATAGTTTGAACTTGATTTATTGCGTATGAGGTATGATTGTAGATGCTGACATGTCAGCTACATCTGCATGAATTGGAATGAGACAAGAGAATGAATTTTTATCGGAGTACTAGAAAATAACAATTGGTACAAATATATTTCAACATAATTTGTTCTCTGACGTGCATTTCTTTGACATTGTGGAGATCACATTCTTCCCTGCTCTTCACCCATGGCTCCACAGAGCAGATGACCACCCAGCAGGTACAAGTGCCAGTTTGCAGCCTGCCTCGCCGACAGAATAGGATTTTTGCAGCTCTGATCCACACAGGCCATGAAACACCACCTGAAAGCAGGGTACTTCCTACTTACTTCCTGCCATAACTCGTGGCCATCTTTCAACGGCCAATGGAGAGCAGGGATGTGGGACATCTCATTCCCAAATGACATGTCACCCTTCACTGAGTTCTATATTGGTCTCCCCTACAATTTCTGTCTTATTTTGTCATGTGACTTGCCAACTAAAACATGTTGATGACTGGCACAACCACAGCTAGTCGCAAATGTGTGGTGGTGTTCACTCCCATATGATGATAAATGGTTTCAGCTATAGGCACACTAGTAAACTGAAATTTTATGAGCTGTGATGGAGCTTTCAGTTTCCAAGAAGCTAGTGTTCTTGCATGGCAGCCATAAATGCTGCAGTGAAAAGTAATAGAGGCTATTAAAATAATTAAACACCTCGACAACATGGATAGGGAGGAGGGTTAGAAGTTGCGGATGGCCTGGCTGCCAGCTTTCCCAGAAAAAAGAACCACATGTGTTGACACAGCAGCTCCTCAAGACATGAGCTCAACAGTATAAACAAGTGGTCACAGAGACCTGACATGTTGCATCAGTGTCTTGCTTCAGGAAAATGCTGCTGCTGGGTACAGGCTGCTGATTTGCACTTGCCTGCCAGTAGCATGCTTGAGTAACACTGGCAGTAGCTTTCTGTCACTCCTCCACACGCATCTTACTTGAAATTGGTTTGTATATACCAGACTGTGATGTCATTTGTCTTGTAACAACTGAAATATGGTGGTACATGTAGAGAAGACCAGCCTCAAAACCGAGCAGTTTGGACACCCTGAAGTGGACTGCTGCAATGGCAGTCAAAATGTCAGTTTTGTGGTTGTTTAAGTGTTTCATAATCTTGTGGCCTAGTAATCCAAAAGGATTTCATTAAAATTATGGGAACTTTATCTCTCATTTCCATCAGAATACATGATACCAGAAGAGGGCTCTCTTATTGAAGAAAGCTTTCATTGCCTAAAACAACCTACTTCTTCTGTCTTCATTGCTTTAGCATTTCTGTGTAATCTTACTTCTGAAATATGATCTCTTTTGCCACTGTGTCATTTCCAGTTTTGCTGTGTTCGAAATCTTAACATTGATTTTTGCTTCCTTTCAACTTTTATTCCTCTTATAAAATTTTCTTTTGCCTCTTTATTGCTTCCTCAGTGTAGAAGTTAAGCAACAGTCGTGATAAGCTGGAACTCTACTTTTCACTCTTCCTGACATAAACCTTCCTTTTCTGACCGTTCACTTGTATTGCTGACATTTGTTTGTTCTGGGTTATGTTGAGTTTTCATCTGTTTCTACTTTAACAACAATCTTCTAAGGATTGTGAATATCTTATTCCACATTACATTGTCAAAGATGTTCTCCGGACCCAAAAATGTTGTCAAGGTGTGCCTTTCATTATCAAGTATAGTGTCAGAAATGCTTTCCCTTCCTGCAACCAGACTGATCTTCCTCTATTTCATCTTAAAGTTTTCTGTCCATTCTTTTGTATATTCTAATCAGCAGTTTATAAGCTTGATTTGTTACACAATTCATTCAATAGTTCCCACATTTATCCATGAATGTCTTCTTTGGTAAAGCAATAACAGTGGTTTCCTGGAAATCTGATTGCAAGTAAATCACACATTTCATAGAGCATTGACACAAACACAAATAACCTTCTAGTTCCTACCCACCCACAGGTTTCAGTAACCCCTAAGGTATATCATCAGCTCTTGCTACCTCATGCTCTATCAATTTTTGACTCCAATACTGGATCAGCTATTTTTTTTAGATCAGCTTCCTCCTCCTCTTCTGTCGCACTTTGGAACAGTTCTGGTCTATTGTACAGGCCTTCAATTTATTCCTGTCGTCCGTATGCCTTTTCTCCAGTTTTTACAGAGATTTTACATCTGCACCTTGCATTTCACTTCTCCAAACTTTCATTTAATTTTCTTGTATGCTATGTCAACTCTTCTTACAATCATATCTTTCTAAATATTTTTATAAGGTTCCCCGATCCTCTCCAGTTTAGCTTGTTTCCACTTCCTGTAACTATGCAAAGAAAGCTGTAATTTCCCATATACATTAATGATGTTCTCTCTAATGTACAACAAGCAGAACCAGTTCTTTTTGCAGATGACAATAATATTATAATCAATCCCAACAAACATAGAGTAACGGAAGAAATGGTAAATAATGTTCGTCAAATTATTATGGAGTGGTTTTCTGATAATGGTTTCACTCTAAATTTCTAAAAGACACAGCTTGTTCAATGCTGCACATCTTGAGGCACTAGACCAATGATAAATGTAGCTGGTGATGATGAAATAATAACCAGAGTGAAACCTGCAAAAAATTTAGGTATCCATATTAATGAGAATTTAAACTGGGGAAAAAAGATAATTTGCAGTGATTCAAACTGCAGATGTGGCTGAAAACAACTCATATAAATACTCCACAAGCCACTATACGATACGCGGCAGAGGACACCTTGTACAGCTGCTAGTCATTCCCTCTCATATTCCATGTGAGAGGAAGAAAGTGTGTCTATGTGCCTCCCACTGAGCCCCAATTTCTATTGGCTGATTTGGTATTTCCACAGGATTTACAGTGGTGGCAGTAGAATAATTTTGCAGTCAGTCACAAATGCCAGTTCTCTAGCCTTTCTCAATAGTGCTATGCAAAGAACATCGTGTTCCCTCCATGAAACCATTTCTGTAATACTTGCTTGTTGAATGATCATACCAATAATTAATCTAGCAGCCTGTCTCTGAATTACTTCAATGTCTTTTTTACTCTGATCTGGTGGGCATTCCAAACACTCAAGCAATACATCTACATGGATACTCTGCAAATCACACTTAAGTGCTTGGCAGAGGGTTCATCGAACCACCTTTACAACAATTCTCTGTTATTCCACTCTTGAACAGTGCGTGGAAAAAACAAACACCTATATCTTCCCATGCAAGCTCTGATTTTCCTTATTTTATTATGATGATCATTTCTCCCTATATAGGTCGACGTCAATAAAATATCTTCGCTTGCAGAGGAGAGAGTTGATGATTGAAATTTCATGAGAAAATTCCACTGCAATGAAAAACACCTTTGTTTTAATGGTGTACATCCCAAATCCTGTATCATGTCCATGACATTCTCTCCCCTGTTTCGTGATAATACAAAACATGCTGCTCTTCTTCGAACTTTCTCTATGTACTCTGTTAATCCTATCTGGTAAGAATTCCAGCGGTGCTCCAAAAGAGAACAGACAAGCATAGTGTAGGCTGTATCTTTAGTAGAGCTGTTACATTTTCTAAGTGTTTTGCCAATAAAACGCAGTCTTTGGTTTACCTTCTCCACAACATTTCCTGTGTGTTCTTTCCAATTTACATTGTTCATAATTGTAATTATTCTGTGTTTTGTTGAATTTACGGCCTTTAAATTAGATTGATTTGTTGTGTAACCGAAGTTTAATGGATGTGTATGAACTTACATTTTTCATTATTTATGGTCAATTTCCAATTTTTGCACCATTTAGATATCTTTTCTAAATCATTTCATAATTTGTTTTGATCTTCTGATCAGTTTACTGGACAATAAACGACAATATGATCTGCAAACAACCTAAGGTGGCTGCTCAGATTGTTTCCTAAATTGTTTATCTAGATAAGGAGCAGCAGAGGGCCTATAACACTACCTGTTTTACTCGATGACTTTCCATCAATTACTACGAACTGTAACCTCTCTGACTGCAAATCACAAATCCAGTCGCGTAACTGATGCAATATCCCATAAGCATGTAATTTCACTACAAGCTGCTTGTGTGGTACAGTGTCAAAAGCCTTTTGGAAATCTGGAAATATGGGGTCAGTTTGAAATCCCTTGTTAATAGCACTCAGCATTTCATGTGTGTAAAGAGCTAGTTGTATTTCACAAAAATGATGTTTTCTAAATCTGTAGTGACTGTGTGTGTCAAGAGACCGTTCTCTCGAAGGTAATTCAGTATTCAAGAATAGATCACCCAATGGTTCTATATTCTGTCTCCTTTATATATGAGCTACATTTTCCTAAAATCTTCCCAATTAACTGAAGTTGACCATTAACCTACCCTCCGGCTGCTCTCACATGCTCGTTCCATTTCTTATCGCTTTGCCACATTGAATCTAGATATTTAGCTGATGTGACCATGTCAAGCAGCACACCACTTATACTCTATTTGAACATTACAGTAATGTTTTTCTAACTCATATGCATTAACTTACAATGTCCCACATTGAGAGCAAGCTGTCATTCATCACATGAAATAGAAATTCTGAGTAAGTCATTCTGTGTCATCCTACAGTCCCTCACTCATGACACTTTCTCATACACAACAGCATCATCAGCAAAGAATTGCAGATTGCTGCTCTCATTGTCCAACAGATCTTTTATGTATATAGAGAATAAGAGCAGTCCTATCACACTCCCCTGGAGTTCACCTGACAATACCCCTACCTTTTATGAACACTTGCCATCCTGGACAGCATACTGGGTTTTATTACTTAAGAAGTCCCCAATACATTTGCATGTCTGATAAATTATTCTGTATATTCTGATTATCATTAGCACCCTGCATTGGGATGCTATGTCAAATGCTTTCTGGAAATCTAAGAATAAGGAATCTGCCTGTTGCCCATCATAGATGGTTCACAGCATATCATCTGAGTAAAGGACAAACTCACTTTTTTTTTGAGTAATGCTTTCTTTGATTTGTGGACAGAAGCTTTTCTGTCTCCTGCTCAAGAAGTCTGCAGCAAACCAATGTCAAGGATATTGACATGTAATTTTGCAGGTCCATTCTTTTCCTCTTCATTCGAGGTGGAATCCAAAATTTTTGGGACTGGTGCTGCCATCTGGAAAGTAGTAGTAGTAGTAGACCTTTGCACAGCTAGGTGGCGAGAACTGCGTATCTGATGAGTCAGTGTGCAGAGTGGCATTCAGCTGGGAGGACTTGTTGCGTGTCCACAGTGATTTCCATTATGCTCTGTGTTTGGTGTGTGGTGATTTTACGATGGATCCGTGAACAGAACAGCGCATGTGTATCAAATTCTGTGCGAATCTCGGGAAAAGTGCTATGGAGACCCTTGCAATGATTCAACAAGTGTTTGGGGGACAGAGCATAGCCGCACAACACCAGACATTGTTGTTGAACTTCAACAATTGGTTCGTGCGGATCGATGTCGAACCATTCAAGACCTTGCGGATGAAGTGGGTATTGATTATGGGACATGTCAATGTATGTTGACTGATGAATTAGGCATGCGTTGTGTCGCCACAGAATTTGTGCCAACGGTCTTGACTGCCGATCAGAAGGCACAGCGTGTTGAAGTGTGCACGGATCTTCGTCAGATCGCATCTGATGATCCAACCTTCTTATCACGGGTTATCACCAGCGACGAGAGCTGGATTTACGGTTATGACCCAGAGACAGAGCAGCAATTGTCCCAGTGGAAGAGCCCGAGCTCTCCAAGACCCAAAAAAGCGAGACAGGTGAAGAGAAAAGTGAAGAGCATGATCATCATTTCCATTGATACCAAGGGAATTGTGCACAAAGAATTCGTCCCACTCAACCAGACAGTGAATTCCGTGTACTACTGTGACATTTTGTGACGGCTCCGTGAAAACGTGCGGCGCCGACGGCCCGAACTTTGGTGTCAAGGGAACTGGCCGCTGCATCATGACAATGCGCCCTGTCACACTTCCTTGCTCACCAGGACCTTTTTGGCAAAAAACAACGTGGCGGTTTTACCTGACCCACCATACTCGCCAGATTTGGCACCTTGCGACATTGTGCTGTCCCCAAAACTGAAACTCAAGTTGAAAGGCTGTCGGTTCGACAATCTATAGAGAGGATTCAAGAAGCATCGCTGGTGGTGATAAACACCCTCAAAGAACAGGACTTCCAGAAAATGTTTGACCAGTGGCAGAAGCACTGGGACCAGTGTGTACATGCGGATGGGAACTACTTCGCGGGTGATGGTGACCATTAGTCCAAAGGTAAGGTTTTCAACAGATGGCAGCACCAGTCCTGAAAATTTTGGATAGCACCTCATATATGTACAGGAGTTGCTTGCATTTTCTCCAGTTGTTTGGGATTTGCTTTGGGCAAGAGATTTTACAATAAATGCAATCTACCGAGCGGGGTGGCGCAGTGGTTAGACACTGGACTCGCATTCGGGAGGACGACGGTTCAATCCCGCGTCCGGCCATTCTGATTTAGGTTTTCTGTGATTTCCCTAAATCACTCCAGGCAAATGCCGGGATGGTTCCTCTGAAAGGGCACGGCCGCCTTCCTTCCCTAATCCGATGAGACCGATGACCACGCTGTCTGGTCTCCTTCCCCAAACCAACCAACCAATAAATGCAATCTAAGTAAGGGGCCAATGCTGAAGAGTATTTTCTCTAAAACCTAATATGGATTCCATCCAGACTTGATGAGTGACTTGTTTTCAGCTCTCTCAGTTTCTTAACACCAGGGATGCCTATTTTGAAGTCCTCCGTATGAGAGTCTGTGCGAAGATCAGGTGGCGGTATGACTCGTAGTGATATTACACATAGTGGATGGTACTTAGTTGTGAATGATTATGCTTTATAATTTTTTGTTGGGTATCTACTGCTGGTTGTAATAACCAATTATTTATATTTACTAGTTTGCAGGTTCATCTATCTTGAGATAGAATAGGGGCAAGAAAGAATGGTAACTTCATGTTAAAAAAAATTGTGGATTAAAGTTATCATTGCATAGTTGTTGACTGCTGTGTTGCTTCAGTTACCAGCAATTGTGTTTATTATAGCACTTACATAAATACACTGAATCTCTAGAGTTTGTTCTCATTCTAAGATAAATTTTCCACTTTAATGAATTTTGTAGTTATTTTCACTTAAATGAAGTTAAATAGTTTTAATTCTCGTTCCAATAGTAGCATGCCTTGCTCTGAGAAACAATTATTATTCAGTTTAAATAATCTCATAAATCTATTTCAAAACCAAGAATATCATTGTTTTGTTTCCTTTTTACACTGTACACAATATAAATACTTCTTTCAATATATGGATTCAATGGGTCAAACCGTCATAAAGATGTGTATCCTTTCTGTATGAAACAGGAAGTATGCAAAACTCATTTCTTTTTATTTTTTCCAAAATCACATCAACTTCATTTATTGATGTCAAAGAACACATCACGATGCCACATATTTAAAAGTTTTAAGTAACTGTAATTTGTGTGTCCTGCACAATTGATTTTTTTAAATGTGAAATTTAAATTGTCAGCTTTTCTTTTATTATCTTCTATTGCTACAGCAGGCTGGTCAATGAGTGAGTGAACTGGAGTCTTTGACATGCTTTGCAATTTTATTGAGCACTAAAATTTTCTAGATTCTCGAGAACCAGAATTTTCTATTCCTGAGAAGATCTTTCACTATTTTATGACAGTGGAAGTTGTTCTATGCTTAGCATGCTAATGTTTTTGTAGATGCATGGCTCATAGTAAGCCACCTTGTTACCCCTAGATCACAGGCTCCATAATAATAGAATATTAAATATGGAGTGAGAAGAAAAGTGTGTGTGTGTGTGTGTGTGTGTGTGTGTGTGTGTGTGTGTGTGTGTGTGTGTCAATAGGATTATTCTTATGTACACACTCCTTTGTATAATTTGGGTTTGGGGAGGAGGAACACTCATTTTATTTACCCATGAAGCTGATAGTCATCACATTGTATCACCTCTGATGCAATTTTATTTTCTAGGTTTCCAAAATTATTGTTTGAAATATATATTTTGTGTTAATTATTTCCTAGGCCATTCTGGAAAAAGACAACCCTTTTGCTAAGGTGGAAGTGGCAGCCGTGATAGAATATGATTCCAATAAAGAACAACCAATATACATTATTGAATACTTGTACTACCGTAAGTCATTAATAATACATTGAACCGCTAAAGAAACTGGTACAGGAATGCTTATTCAAATACAGAGATATGGAAACTGGCAGAATATGGCGCTGCGGCTGGCAACACCTGTATAAGACAACAAGTGTCTGGCACAGTTGTTAGATCGGTTACTGCTGCTACACTGGCAGGCTATCAAGATTTAAGTGAATTTGAATGTGGTACTGTAGTCAGCTCACGAGCAATAGGGCACAGCATCTCCAAGGTAGTGATGAAGTGGGGATTTTCCAGTACGACCATTTCATGATTGTACCGTGAATATCAGCAGTCTGGTAAAACATCAAATCTGTGACATCGCTGCGGCTGGAAAAAGCTTTTGCAAGAATGGGACCAACAATGACTGAAGAGAATCGTTCATGCTTCAAAAGTGCAACCCTTCCACAAATTGCTGCAGATTTCAGTGCTGGGCCATCAACAAGTGTCACTGTGCGAACCTTTCAATGAAACATCATTGGTATGGACTTTCAAAACTGAAGGCCCACTTGTGTACCCTTGATGACGGCACGACACAAAACTTTACACCTCGCCTGGGTCTCTCAACATCGACATTGGACGGTTGATGACTGGAAATGTGTTGTCTGGTTGGACGAGTCTCGTTTCAAATTGTATCGAGCGGATGGACTTGTATGAGAATGGAAGCAAACTCATGAATCCATGGACCCTGCATGTCAGCAGGGTTCTGTACAAGCTGGAGAAGGCTCTGTAATGGTGTGGGACATGTGCAATTGGAGTGATGCGGGGCACCTGATACATCTAGATATGCCGTTGACAGGCGACACATATGTGAACATTCTTTCTGATCACCTGCATCCATTCATGTCTATTATGCATTCCAACACTTGGGCAATACCAGCAGGAAAATGTGACACCCCACACGTCCATAATTGCTACAGAGTGGCTTCAGCAACATTCTTCTGAGCCTAAACACTTCCGCTGGCCACCAAACTCTACACACATGAACATTATTGTGCATATTTGGGGATGGGTTGCAACATACTGTTCAGAAGAGATCTTCATACCCTTGAACTCTTACATTTATGGACAGCCCTGCAGGATTCATGGTGTCAGTTCCCTCCAGCACTACTTCAGACATTAATCAAGTCCATGCCACATCCTGTTGCGCCACTTCTGCGTGCTTGCAGGGGCTATACAATATTGGGCAGGCATAGCAGTTTCTTTGGCTTTTCAGTGTATAATGAAAAGGATGGATGCTACTCGCAATGAAGTGGAGATTGTGAGTCACAGTAAGTCTTGTAGCCATCTGTTGTGCAGTCATTAATTTTATCATGTCTACCTATTTTTAAATAATTCCCTTGATGTGCACTTTAAGTGGATTGCAGTTTATTATTATTATTATTATTATTATTATTACTGTAGCAATAACTAGCTACTCACAGATGAAAGGGGAGTAACTGATTGTGTTTGATCTTGTAAGTATGGCTGCAGCATTTTAATATATACAGTGAATAATGATACCCCTTAAGGAATTTGCGGCAAAGGATGGGAAGGGTCACTATGTGTACTCTGTGTTGTGCGTGGATATTTCATCAATGTTGAAGACACTGCTTTGGATGTTATTGAGGAAACAAAGTGCCACCAACTTAAGACAGTGGCGCATGTTGAAACAAACAGTACATGTCATATTAGCTTAAAGATCATACTTGGATCTTTTGGTGACTGCCAGAGAGGGTAGACATAACAACTTTCCTTAAAGAGTTCCTTTGAAGCTCATAGTCTTCAGTATAGTCCCCAAAACTGATAGGGCCCAGTTTCATGTTCTTTCAGGTGTATTATATTTCTGCTTCACAGTCAGACTTGATTAGAGATACCTCTTCAAGTTAAAAAAGTCACATGGGGTAGTGTAGCTGACGTGTTCTGGAAAATATGATTTTTCTTTTTCAACAGAATTTTATTGTATTTTTAGGCAGTTTCTGTTCCCACCAGTTGATGGAAGCTCTGGTCAGCAAGTCCCAACACTTCGTCAGTTAGATGGGCAGTATGAGCTCTTTACTTACGTTGAAAAAACGTTACGGCAGAATCTGCAACAGATGGTGGTCCGTGATGTCGAAAAAATAAAAGCTGGAAATGCAGAGCTCTCTGGAGATTCCCTCATTGCTGGTGCTATTGCAATGGCACTTTGCTATATCCATCGGTGAGCTGTTTTGCCTATTACAGGGATTGTAGAGCAATGCTTCAAGTGTAAAGAGAGCTAAGTTCTTCTTTTGTTCTTTTATTTTAGATTGGATCAAGAGAAAGCTACAGGAACGAAGATGAATTCTCGTATCCTAGTTGTAACTGGTAGTGGTGACAGTGCCTCGCAGTATATGAACTTCATGAATGTATTCTTTACAGCTCAGAAACAGGTAGAATTATTGGCTCCATTTTTGTTTATCTATATGACTCACTAAGACTGATGTTAATAGGACACCAGATACTTAAGTTTGATTAGTCTTTTAATAATTTCTTATTTTGACGGAACAAATAATCCATTTGAAGCAATTAGTAGCTCAGTCATTCCCTCTTACTTGTGGGTAACCTATTTAGAACAGTAACTGTAATTCCGCAGTACCACAAGTTGCTCAGGGGTATGTTTGCTCTTTCCTCATTTTTAAATGTGAGTAAATGTTAATCTTGCTGACTCTCTTTCAGAATGTTGTCTTAGATGTGTGCAGTTTGGACAAGGAGCTTGGGCTCCTTCAGCAGGGCTGTGACATCACTGGTGGACTTTATCTTAGAGTTCCTCAGCTACAAGGGTTGCTGCAATACTTACTGGTAAGAATCAGATTGACTCACTAGTGATGGAAAAAATGCATCTGCAACGTTTATCTTAAATAAATTTGCTGCCCGCAGAGGCCTCTCTGATATTCTGTAGGAAAAACATCACTGAGAAACACAGTGTTGTAAAAAAAAAATAGTTTAAAGGAGAAGACACATATCTGTGACCCCTGAAATGAAAAGGAAAATACATCCTGAGAAAGATAAGGTTTGTTATGTTATAT
This sequence comes from Schistocerca cancellata, assembly GCF_023864275.1. Classification (NCBI taxonomy): domain Eukaryota; kingdom Metazoa; phylum Arthropoda; class Insecta; order Orthoptera; family Acrididae; genus Schistocerca; species Schistocerca cancellata. The sequence continues at coordinate 374,816,206 of NC_064628.1, forward strand.
AAAAGTCTAAAATATATGTCGTCCTGTATGTGCTGGTTACATGACATTGAAACCACAGGTCATAGTACAGTACTGTCAGTGTATTTGATAGTCTTTTGGCAGAACTTGAACTGATTTTCAACCCTTCAAAACTATTATGTGTGCCTTTTTCCCTTCATATATTGACAGTCAACTTTACCACAGACATTGACTCAGAGATGTAGTTATCTATTTATGTAAATTAAATTGTGTTCCTTGGACCAGCTATAAATAATACATACAGGCAGGTATGTTTGTGTATTTCCAGAGTAGTTGGAGATGTAAAATACGAACAAAGAGTAATAAATGCAATGAGAATCTAGTTGCCAAAAGTCATGTTATTGGATATAGTGTAAATTGATATATTACTGACTAATAGCTTGAAATGTTCCTGTTTTTATTTATGATGTAAATTAATTATGTTCTTTGGTTTACACATTGAACTGTACTCTATTACTGTAATGAGTTTCTTACAGGTGACAAGAAAAGTTTTGTAGAGGGAAATAACATATTAACACACAACTTGATGAACTCAGAATGTCCATGTTTGTTGATGGAGTTAAAAATCGTTCTCATTTGCTGGCGGTTGTCCGTGGGTGCTGTATGGAACATTTTGCACTCTTACGTGGTAGTAAATGAACTTCTCAGAACCATAAAATCATTCTCATTTGCTGCAGATGTCCTTGGGTGCTGTATGGAACATTTTGCATTCTTACATGGTAGTAAATGAACTTCTCGTAACCATAATCCTCCAATATTTTTCATTTATTTGTAGGTCTTATACATTCATCTTTTTCATTGCATGATTTTATAATTCTGCCATTGACTATCAATAGATCATAACAACTAACTAAATAGAACTGACTTACATATTCTTGATAACAACAACTGACTAAGAACTAACTTCTGTGGCCTAAAATCAGCCATTATATAGAATCTTATAATTTTTTTATATCATTAAAATTAATGTTTTATGTAAATTACAATGAAAAAATATAATTGAATAGATAAAAGATCTGCTCACCAAGTAATGGCAGTAGAAAACATATATAAGTTTAGGAAATGTGCAAGCTTTCAGAGCCAGAGGCTCCTTCTTCTGCAGAAGGGTTGAAGCAGAAGGAAGAGGGATGAAGGAAAAGGACTGACAAGGTTTAGGAAATGGGAAAAGTTACAGAAAAGTTGCCCAGAATCCTCGGCCTGGGGAGACTTACAGAAATGGTTGAGAGGGAAAGAGATTGCTGGGGATTGCACCAGATGAGATTAGAAAACCTGAGAGCTTAAAGGTGAAAGATAGGGTAATAAAAGCAAGACAGACATTACTGACAATACATATTGCAAAAGTTAATGAGTGCGGAAAGCTAAATGCATTATACGTGATGGACAAATGTGGTGGGGGGAGGGGGGGGGGGTCAGAAAATAAAAGATAAAAATATAGAAAACCAAGCAAGAGTGAAGAAGGGTGTAGTTACTGAAAATAAATGCTGAGACCAAAGAAATTATGTAAATTAAGGCTAGGTGGATGGCAAGAACAAAGGACAGAGTTCTGAGAAGCTTGTTTTGGGGGGAGAGCACAGAATGCATGTGTGGTGTAACAGACACTGAGATCATGACTGCCATGTTGTAGATCACACTATACAACAGTATATTGTGTGTTGCTAGTATACATCTTCTGTCTATGCGAGTTACATCAAGGTATCAGTTAGGGTGAATGGGTATAGACAGAGGGGACATACTGGCACACACAATATCCTGTTGCAGAGTATGATCTTCAACACGACAGTCATGGTCTCAGCGCCTGTTTCACCAAACATGCCATTTGCTTTCTCCCTCGACACAAGTTTCACGGAACTTTGCTGGTGGGAACTGGTGTTACATATCCTTGGTTCTCAGCACCCACTTGGCCTTAATATATGTTAATTTATTTGGTCTCAGCATTTCTTTTTACTAACTACTCCTTTCTTCACTACTTCTTAGTCTTCTATATCTTTTATTTCGTGACTTGTCTATTCCCGCCCCCAATCTTGCGTGTGTACCGCATATAATGCACTTAGCTTTCCACTCTCATTAACTCTATTGCATGTTTTGTCAGTAATTTCTGCCTTGCTTATTACCCTATCTTCCACCTTTAATCTCTCAGGTTTTCAAATCTCATCTGGTGCAGTACCCAACAATCACTTTCCATCTGAACCCATCGTGTAAGTCTACCTTGACCTAGGGTTCTGGGCAACTTTCCTGTAACTTTCTCCATTCCCTGAACCTTCCCAGTCCTTTTTCTTCATCCTCTTCCTGCTCCTTTAACCCTTCTGCCAGAAGAAAGACCCAGTGGCTCTGAAAGCTTGCATATTTTCTGAACTGTTACGTGTTTTCTCCTGCCGAGATCTGGTGAGTAGATTTATCAATCCAGTCATATTATTTTTCTTCATCCTCTTCCTGCTCCTTTAACCCTTCTGCCAGAAGAAAGACCCAGTGGCTCTGAAAGCTTGCATATTTTCTGAACTGTTACGTGTTTTCTCCTGCCGAGATCTGGTGAGTAGATTTATCAATCCAGTCATATTATGATTTCAAAAATTTATTATGTCTGTTACAATGAAAAATTTAATAGAAATAATTTCACATATGACAATCAAGGTCATGGAAAAAATATAAACATTTTTTCAGTTAACCTTTTTGTCAACTGCAAAGCTTTTCATTGCTAAATTTTGTACAATAAATTCATTTAACAATTAATATTTAATTGTAAGTTTTCATTAAAATATATTCATTCTTCACCTCCCCATAATAGCGCTAACTCTAATGCCAAATCTTTATATCATTCTAGCAGATTAAAAATTTTTTAAATTATGAACAGTCAACTGTGTCATTATATAAGATTCTATTAAGTTACTTTCTTTCATGGACTGATTATCATTCATAGTTGTCTTGCACAGTGAATGGTATAAGCTGAAAATTAAGACATGACCACACATAATTATATAACGTCTGACAATAAAGTTCGGTGAATAGTACTGTAACATTAATGCAGATGAACTAGGGACTACAGTTACCTTACTGTCCTTCGAAATAGTCACCTCCCATAACTATGCACTGCTGAGCTCTGGAATACATGTCCTGAAAACTTTGCACAAAGCCTTCCTTTGGGATGGTTTTCAAAAAGTGTGTCACATTTCATTGAATGTTGTTAAATCTCCTTCATTTCAAAGCGAGTTCAAGTCGATGGAATAGGAATAAGTCTGACGGATTGAGATCCAGAGAGTATGGTGGATGTTCAAGTTGCACCATCCCCTTTTTTTCCAGGAACTGTTTGATGATATTGGCTGTGTGTGGGCAAGCGTTGTCGTGAACAAAAAACCAGGAACCTTGTTGTGTATCCTGTGTAGACGTTGCATGAAATGAGTCAAAATTTGAAGATACCGTGCAGCATTCAACATCGTTCCCTCAGGTAGAAATTCCTTTTGGATAATGCCTTGACTATTGAAAAAGGTGATGATCATCATTTTGATGTGGGATTTTTCAGCTCTGACCGTTTTCCGATGAGGTGATGTCAGAGAACGTCATTCTGTGCTTTGCCGTTTCGTTTCAGGGTTGTACAAGAGACACCATGTTTCACCCTCAGTGACAATACGGCTCAAGAAATCGGGTGTCGAATCCACCATTTCAACAAAATCCTATGAAGCCTCTAAACGTTCCTGCTTCTGATCATCAGTCAAGTAATGTGGCACAAGGTGACAACACATTTTCCTCTTCCGTAACTTCTGGGTAAAGATTTGTTGCACAAAGATTTGTTGCACAGATTTATGGTTCATCTGCAGTTCATCCGCTGTAATGCAGACAGTTAATTGACAGTCATTTGTGATTTATGTCCTCACTTTCTCAATGTTTTCAACACTGACAGCAGTTGTCGGTTGTCCACTATGGGCATTGTCAGAAACACTTTCCCAGTCTCCTTGAAAAGGGGTGAACCATTCATACACAAACTTCACGGACAGTGCTTGATCCCCATAAACACGTACCAGCATTGGATGCGTTTATTTCGGTGTCTTGCCAAGCTTAAAACAAAACTTTAAATTGATCCTTTGCTCGTTCATTGTCCTGTTCTCAGTTTAGAACCAACGAACTAATCAAGCACTTCGTCCAACAGGTCTAACACAGAACGCACACAATACTCAACTGAACTATAGTGGGTGCAGGTTGTCAATACTGGCCGCTACGCAAATGCAGTGTTGTGAGTCGCCCGTTTTGCCCAATCAACAGTTCTGACTTCATTCACCGAACTTTATTATCAGAGGTTGTATGTTCACGTAACAAAATTACAGTGTCTCAGGATGTTTATTAAAGAGACATATTGTATACTACAAATGACGAACCTCCACCTGTTACACTGTAAGCTACGGTAGATGTGACTAATTAAAGATCATGTGTAGGGGTGATACATAGCTGTAAGGCAAAGATGGTATTCACTGTGACTGTCACTCCCCATGTTGTGTTGCATTGTAATATAATGCTGCTTGCAGTTCAAGTGTATTTCACCTGCTGCCATGTAGATGGATAACTCCATGTGCATGTGAATGGACAAAGTGATTCCAACAAGGGTGAACATAATTGGATGATGACCTGTACTGTTGTCAATGAAGAAAATATTGCGTCATACAGACATACCTGGACAGAATGTTTGAATGAAATTTTGCACTGATGTTCCCTATAGAATAAAACTAAGCTTTGTAAAATTGGAGCGCAAGAAGCAAAAAATTCAAGGTTTTGGGAGGCTCTCTCTGCATAGTTGCCAAATGTTGTGCTAGCTCTTCAACAGTTTTGGCCAAAATTAAGATAGCGTATAATTGAAACTAGTTATGATCCAAAGGAGAGACCTGGGTTGGATGCACAACTTTTTGTGCTCTTCACAGTGGTTAAAATTTCTGTGCTGTGTCATTCACAGTTTTTGTGCTAGTTCAACCTCAGTTGGGTGTAAAGAGGTTGTGACAATTTTTCAGTCTTTTGGGGCTGCAATAAATTTGAGCAAACAAATTTTGCTAGTCACCCTTTAATATTTCTGCAGAGAAGTTCCTTGTTATCAGTTCTACCAAGCAGCAGTGCCAGAAGTTATTAATGTGTAAACATATCATCAAAATTTTTTCAGTTTATTTGTGTTTACTTTAATGTCCTATTGCTAAGTATTACCACATTCTATTTATTTTTGTTTCATAAGAAGTAGTTCTGTTTATTTTGGAGACACTCTTGTTTTGCAAACTTGTTATGTTTAATGGTTATATGTTTTGATGATTGTTTTTAGATGCTGCAGTTTTGTGTGGTGGTTTGCTTTTTTTTTTTTTTTTTTTTTTTTGGCACTTAATCAAAATTACTCACTGAATACCAGAAGCATTGAGTTGTCGACAAGCACATACAAAAGAAAAGGAGAACTTGCTAGCTTTTGGAGTAAAAACTATTAAGTTTTTCTTTTCTTTTATGTGTGCACCTGTTGAAGACTAAATGCTTCCACTATTTGGTGAGTGGTCTCTCTTACTCCTAAGTTTTTTACAACAGCGGAAACCAGTATGGAAATTGTTCAAAACTAAAAACAGGCTGCCACTCCCCTATTTATGATTGTGCAAATAATAGTTGTTAAAGTACTTTACACACTGATACATAGTCATTGGCAGATACACAATGGCTAATGTGTACTGAATTTTAATTGTTGTTGGCAGCCTGCTCATTATAATTGTTGGTGGCTGACACCATCATTGAAACAGCAGCACCCATTTGTGAACGTGTGTGCAAATAAATGTGTGGATGCCTCTAATACTTGAAAGTACATTTGTACAATCACATATAGGTAGCCTGTTCCTTTTAAATTATAATCAAGAAATTAGTCCAAGGACACATTGAGGAATCTGTTGTTAGCTAGTTGTCAAGCAGGTGTCTCAAAGGTGTTACACAAGAGGCATCCAGAAAGTAAGTTTTACCATTTTTTTAAAAAACAAAAACAACACAGTTACATGAAAAATTTTATTGGCAACAGGTACAGCAGTGTTTGAGCTATTTTTTGACATAGTCACCAAATGAATTGAGACACTTTTCGTATCACGGGACCAACTTTTGTATTCTTGTGTCGTAGAAGTCTACCATCTGTGAATGCAACCAGCTCTTTGTCCTAGTCAAAATGCTGCCCAGAGGTCAAGAATTTCTTTAGGTGCAAGAAAAGATGAAATCGCTAGGAGCAAGGTCAGGACTATATGCTGGATGATCAAACAGCTTCCAGCCGAACTTCTGCAAAAAGTTTGCTGTGTGCCAAGCCGTATGGGGACGAGCATTGTCATGGAGCAGCACAACAACTGCAAGGGGCATGTTGCTTCCTCCTCTGTATTGTTCTGAATGGCACATTGCAGTTTCCACAATGTTTCACAATAACGATCAGCATTCACTGTTTCACCTATGGTCAGGAAGTCAATGAGCAGAAAGCCCTTCCTGTCCCAGAACACTGTGCACATCATTTTCTGCACCAATACAGTCTGTTTGAATTTTGTCTTGACCAGAGACCCAGTTTTAATGCCAATGCATTGACTGCTACTGGGTTTCCAGGGTTAAGTGGGAAATCCATGTCTCATCACCTGTAATGATCCTTTCAAGGAGCTCTTTGCCATCATTATGATACCACTGTAGAAATGTCAGTACTACTCGAAAGCATTTAATTTTATGCTCGGGTGTCATGTTTTCTGGCACTCGCCTGGCACACAATTTCTTGAATGGCATTTGCTTAGTGACAGTTTCAGGTAACAAGGATCATAATATGTGCAGAAAATGGCTGCTGAGCTCCATAATTGTGAAGCAACAATTATCCGGGATGTGCTGCAGCACGAGCTCAATCAGGTGATCATTGATGAGGGATGGTCGCCACTGTGCTCTTCATTACAGACACTTTGATGACCTTTGAAAAAAGCCTGCACCAGTGATGCACCACATGTTTGCTCATAATGTTTTGCCCATAGACTTGACAATTAATTTTGACGGGCGCTATGTTTTGTGCATTCAAGAACCTTATCATTGACTGAACCTCGCAGGCTGTGGAAGAATGAGTAAGAGACGCCATTTCGGGGCATGCTGTCGCATCAATGGCACCTGGCAAGGCCTGTCTGACCGGCATTTGCTTGTCATGTCATAGATCTGTTGTGCATGCACATTTTTCCCAGCTAAATATATCTACTATAAAGGAAACAGCATTGAAAAACTTACTTTCTAAATGTGCCTTGTAGCACAACATATCTCATTAAAATTATTTTGTCTAGTTGGACAGATGAATCCAGATTTTGTGCCTGACTTTTTATACAATTGGTGGTTTGGACAGTTTAGAGTACCATCAGGTTGTTTTTAATAATTGTAAAAAAGACTTGAATCACTGAATAGCACTTCATAAAAATCCCTGCCTGATTGACAAAGACTGTTGAAACTACACTCTGATTATGACCTTGAAGCAGATTCTTCGATATGTTTCTGTGATGAAGTCTGGAACTCACTCACATTGACTTCTTGCAAAATTAGTGCTGTGACCTTTTTGAAAGAACTAATAATGATGAGGAGTGCCACAGTCACCTCGAAGATGACAGTGAATCAATGTGTGACAATTTGTGGAAACCAGAACAGCCCACAGTTGCAAATATTTTTTTTATTCAGTAACTAGTTTTGATTGATCTGATCGTCACCAGATTGATCTAAAAAGGAATATACATATTTATGAATAAATGCCTAATGATAAGTTAACAACATTATAAATTGTAGAGTTGATTCACATTAGCTGAAAAGTATCTAACAACATTCCTGCTTCTTTGAAGTTAATAAAAGAGGCAAATAAAATTTATAGTCCTGGTTGGGATTGCCACATAGTATAGGAACATGATAAAATTGTAATAAGCACTCATGAGCCCTGATATAGGGCCATTGTCGACACACTGTGCTTACAGCTGCATTACAAACAGCTGATGGGGCTGGTATGTGTTGCTGATCATATGCACTGTTTACAGTGGCATGTTACAAAGCCAGGGATATGAAGTTTAACATTATACATGACCCAAAATAGGATTAGCCAACAGGACTCTGTTTTTGCGAGCCTATTGTGCCTGTGACAATTTCCTGTGTGTTTAGATGCTGCTTTCAGTTAAGTTCATTATGTACTATATATATACAGTGCATACGTCTGTTTGAAAGCTAGCATTTATAATTTTAACTAACTTTTTGTTGTGAACCAATTTTTGATCTCTAGCACTTTTGTTACTTTTGTTTTTAACTCGTTCTGTTTTGGTTTGTGTAGAATGTTAAACATCAATCTCTACCTTATTAACATGCCATTGTAAACATTGCTTATGGTCAGTGTCACCTAGCAACCACCACACCCCCTCAACTGTTTGTACTGTGTGTGGAAGCACAGTGTGTCAACTAAAGCCATTTATAATGGACTGCAAGTGTTTACTATAATTCTATTTTACTATGATTCTATCATGTTTTTATACTACATGACAATGCCAACTAGGCTATAAATTTAATTGCCTCTTAAAAAACTAACTTCAAGCAGACAAGCATGTTTTTGTTAGGTACTCTCCAGATAATGTGAATTAATGTTACTACTTATAATATTAACTTATTGTAATACTCATAATCTATGCATTTTCTTTTTTAGATGAATCCTTGATTATTATAATGATCGAAACAGGTCACTAGATAAAAGAAATATTTTTGATCATATGCTATTTTGGTTTCCAAAACTAACGTCATTAAAGTGATGTAAATACTCTTTATAAAGCAGTAGCATCTGTATTGAGAAAGCCCACAAGATGTGGATTTTTACCATGCTAAAAACCATATCCAATTTGTGAGAAACTAGATTCACAAGGAACTTCCTAATATGTTATCTTTCTCAAAAGCTTCCGATGCTGATGTACAAATGGAAACTATAGACAGGGTCAGCTCAAGTTTGTCAAGTCATGGGCATATTTGTAAGCAAGTTGCAGTTTCTTGGTGGTTGAAGCCAGATACCACAAAATGCTTATGACTGATTTTTCTCCAACTTTGATCTGGTGCAACATGAAAATAATGAATGAAACTGCTTTGAAATTTTAATAGTTTAAAGTGTACAAAACATTGTGCAGCTGACCCAGACATCTTCTTTAATTATGTGCAGAGATGTCGTAACTGTAGAAATTTGTAGAGAAATGCAAGAAGAACTGCAGAGGTTCGATACTTGGTGCAGGGATTGACAATCGAACATAACCAAATATAACATACTGCCTATTAATAGGCAGAAATACTCATTATTGTAAGACTACATGATTGCAGAACAATCAGTGGAAGCAGTCACATCTATAAACTATACAGGAGTATGCATAAAAAGTGATTTACAGTAGAATGACCACATGAAACTAACTGAAGGTACAGCACCTAACAGACTGAGATGTACTGGAAACATAGTCCACCCACAAAGGAGGTAGCTGACAAAACTCTTGTTTGACCAATATTTGGATGTTGCTCATTAGTCTAGAATCCATACAAGATAGGATTGATAGAGGCAATAGAGATGATCCAAAGAAGGTTCATTTAATAAGTGAAGAAGTGTCACAGAGATGTTCAACCAACACCAGTGGCAGATGCTGCAAGAGAGCTATTCTACATCACAGTGTGCTTTACTGTTGAAATTCCAAGGGTATACATTTCTGGAAGAGTCTACCAGCATGTTGCTTCCTCCTCTGTATATCCCATGAAAAGACGATGAAGGTAAAATTTGAGAGATTGGATCTCACATGGAAAGTTGTATGCAGTTCCTGTGACCTATTCATGACTGGAAAAGAAAAAGGGGAAACTGACATGGGTACCCAAACCACAAGGTAGCTTGCAAATTAGTAGGTGTAGAGTATTGATGATTCCAGTATTAATCAATCTTAAATTTGACCAAATTCCTTTTTAGAGCTCACATGACACTTTGCAGCCCCCTTCTGAAGGCCTTTATGTTCTTTTGCTTAACTTAATTGCAAAATTTTATTCAGATTGGAAATGATCAGGTAGGGACTGTTTGTCCACCCATTGTGAAGTGACCATATAGCGGTTTGCAGTGCTGCAAAATTTTTGCCATGTGTTGTAAAGGTGAACAAAAACATCACTGAAAGGGCTTGAGTTTTCAGATCTGACTCTGTATAAGCTGGATGGGCATGTTTAACTGTTCAGTTACACTAGGTAGTACATCATGCAAGCATTGTTACTCAGTGATCTTTCAGGAGTGCTGTCAGTTGTTGTTGTTTCCTATCATGCACAATGTTTCATCTGGACACCTGCCGCACATCTTGTAGTGTTTTGGGATATTTGTAAACATCCCAACACATCATTGGAAAGCCGTTGAGAAGAGATGCTCGTGAGTAAGTTGAATAAGGATAAATGTAGTGGGAAATGGAAACTGTGTGTTTTCCTTTTTTGTATGCAGTGAATGTGGAGCAGTGGTGGAGCCGGCAAGAAGGGGACCAGTAAAAATGGTTTTACAACCACTGGGCATCCGGGAGTAATTTGTGCCATGGTGCAGCAAGTACCTGAATCCGAGAGCAATGGAGTAAACAATGCACCAACAATGGTGTAATGGACAATTGAAAAGTGGCAGTTGTTTAGCTGAGTCCCCCCCCCGTCAGATCCTACAGTACGCATGTACGGACGTTTTGAATGTACTCAAGAGAGTGGTATTACTGTAGAAATTGTTAGTTGTGTTGTTAAAAGTAATAGTGAAAATGTTGGGCAAAATATACCCCTGTTTGTGAGAAATGTGGCTATTTATTTAGTAGCACAGTAGAGTGAACTTACGGAAGCCTACCAGGAATCTTCACCACAGTTGGATTGACAGGTAGGTCGCATGGAAGGATCCAGACCACCAAAAAGCTACCTTGAGAAGAAAGGATAAAGGTAATACTACTTTCATTTGGCGGTGTATTGGGGTCGGCAAAATACTGCCTCATTATATCAGCCAGGGATCCAACTTCCCGCTAGTGCTGGTATAAGACCCACCACAAATCTTACAAAATAAACAGCAGGAAAAGAAGGAAAAATACACCCCAATCTTCAGGTGGGCTGTCAATGAGATATTGGCATGGTGAAAATAATCACCAGCTGCAATCCCAAATATCATTGAGTACTCAATACACCAGGAAAATGTTAATATTCTCATTTGCTGATGCTCTTCTTGGTCATTTGCTCATTTGCTCATTTGCTAGTGCTCTTCTTGGACTCTTTTGGGTCACTTCATAATAATGGGAGAATCAGTAACCTCAAATATATATTCTGAACACTTATGTACTTGGTTCCTTGCCTTAAAAAAATCCGCAACCACTGCCTCTGGCTACTGTGGCCAGTGTGTGTGTGTGTGCCTGGATGTGACTCAACATCTCCTTTACATGGTGAGTGTAGCAATTTATCCTTTTCATAATATTGCGTGTGCGAAATTTTGCCTGCTTAATGCAATTGGGGATGCGAACAATGCACATTGTTGCGAACATGCTGCAGACTTTGCTGAAGCAATGTTGTACACAGATGAATGTTTTCATACTCTGTGTAAATGCGGCTCTATGAATGACACACAACAACAGTTGTTTTCTCTATATCTGTGTCAGAGATCTGAATACAGGGTTTGTTGCCTTAGTTTCATGTTCAGTTCACAAAAATGCATGGTGAGACTATCACCTACCCCAACACAAAAATTTTAACTCTCTATTGTGACATAAAGAAGACATTGAAAAAAATCAAAACTGCAAATGTCGGCGTATCCTATAGGTTGGTGGCAGAAAGCTCTACTTTGATAGTTATTTAGTTTTACAGATAATGCATGTTTCTGTGCTTCAGCAACAATAATTTTTAATATCATGTAAATCACAAAAGGAAAAGTAACCAATATTACACAGTTATAGAACTGTATTTTGCCATTTTTCGATAACTGTCACTTCAGATACAGTAAACATAAATGAATTTCAATTTGGTTAATCTTAGCAGTAATAATTTATAGAACATAAGAACAATAATGAAAACAAAATTTGCACTACAACAACTATATTTCACAATATGCAACAATCACAATGTTATCTGACAAGACTTAAACAGCTAATATATATAGCAGAGCTCTAGTTTGAATAAAATTACTAAAATTTACCTATGACAACAATATATTCCCTTTCCTGCTTCATTGTTATTAAAAAGAAGAAACCCATCTGTGAATACATTACATGTGGCAAATCTTGGTGTATTTCAGTACACGTTTGCCAGATGCTGATAAGCCAACATGCCACAGCCATAATCTACACAAGTTAGTCTTCTTTTGACTACAAGTAAAATCAAGCAGTGGAAAATCAAGGATGGAATAGTGACAATATGACGAAAAGGATAGGTTGTTATTTGCCATATAGCAGAGATGCTGAGTTGCGGATAGCCACAATAAAAGGACTGTCTTCTTGTTTTGCCTGTCTGTGACTATGCATCTCAGTTTTATGGTGAGTAAAATCTATCCTTTTTATGATTTTGAGTAAAAGTAGAAATAATAAGTAGTATAGCCCCACAGTACATAGTCAGGTAGACATAACATACATGTGACCTATGCATTTGGGTCCCCACCACCCATCCAATCCTCTTCAATCATTCCCGATCATCCACCTACGTTCAGATCATTCCACTAGATAACTACAGACTAAATAAGCAAATTGAAATAATGCACCATTATGATAACAACACAGGATAAAGTAGAATGAGATTTTCACTCTGCAGCGGAGTGTGCGCTGATATGAAACTTCCTGGCAGATTAAAAATGTGTGCCCGACCGAGACTCAAACTCGGGACCTTTGCCTTTCGCGGGCAAGTGCTCTACCATCTGAGCTACCGAAGCACGACTCACGCCCGGTACTCACAGCTTTACTTCTGCCAGTTATATGGTGAGTAGAGACGAGATACTGGCAGAAGTAAAGCTGTGAGTAGCGGGCGTGAGTCGTGCTTCGGTAGCTCAGATGGTAGAGCACTTGCCCGCGAAAGGCAAAGGTCCCGAGTTCGAGTCTCGGTCGGGCACACAGTTTTAATCTGCCAGGAAGTTTCATACCAGTGCACACTCCGCTGCAGAGTGAAAATCTCATTCTGGAAACATCCCCCAGGCTGTGGCTAAGCCATGTCTCCGCAATATCCTTTCTTTCAGGAGTGCTAGTTCTGCAAGGTTCGCAGGAGACCTTCTGTGAAGTTTGGAAGGTAGGAGACGAGATACTGGCAGAAGTAAAGCTGTGAGTAGCGGGCGTGAGTCGAGCTTCGGTAGCTCAGATGGTAGAGCACTTGCCTATGAAAGGCAAAGGTGGGGAGTTTGTGCCTCGGTCGGGCACACAGTTTTAATCTGCCAGGAAGTTTCATATCAGCGCACACTCCGCTGCAGAGTGAAAATCTCATTCTGGAAACATCCCCCAGGCTGTGGCTAAGCCATGTCTCCGCAATATCCTTTCTTTCAGGAGTGCTAGTTCTGCAAGGTTCGCAGGAGAGCTTCTGTGAAGTTTGGAAGGTAGGAGACGAGATACTGGCAGAAGTAAAGCTGTGAGTAGCGGGCGTGAGTCGAGCTTTGGTAGCTCAGATGGTAGAGCACTTGCCCGCGAAAGGCAAAGGTCCCGAGTTCGAGTCTCGGTCGGGCACACAGTTTTAATCTGCCAGGAAGTTTCATATCAGTGCACACTCCGCTGCAGAGTGAAAATCTCATTTCGTAATGTTATTGTTTCTCTTCTCAAAACATACTATGTATGTAACATGCTCCTTAGTCTCAAACTAAACATGGCTGCCGAGCAAATTGAAGATGGTGGGTTTGAAGAGATTTTGCTAGATTATGTAAAGATGTTCAGTTTATGAGCTTTTTGTTTTTGTTTTGAGATATGCAATTACACTTACAGTGGTTTGTCGATAAATAATTTTGTATTGATCTCTTCTCATTCTTTGTAAGTGTTCTGTTTGAGATATTACCGAGGAAGGAGTGTGGTGATGGTCAAATTGTGAATGTTCATTTTCAGTATAAGTGATGCCACTACAAAGATGTGTGTTTGTACGATGTCCTTACACTGTGACAACTTATATAAAAATCTACCAATTCAGTAAAGAAAACAACAGTTTAATACATATGTGTTTTTGGGATCCATCAGATGGCAAAAATGATAGAGCATCTGCTGGGCCTCACTGAAATGATGCATAGAAATATTTAGAGCATCTGAGGAATGCAAAGTATCAGATGGGTTCTATTTTGAAGGCATCCACCAGTAATTTTTAATACGAGAGCTATTCAGAAAGTAACATATGTTCTACAATAACAAAAATAAGAAAAGGAAGGTAAGATTTTTACTATCTTCATTTGAAGGGCATGTTGTTCAGCTACTGTTCAGCATAGTTTCCATATAAAGTAAGACATTTACCCCAATGGTACATCAGCATGTTAATTCCATTGTCATAGAATATTGCTGCCCGAGGCCTCAATCGTGCTTGGACACCAGTGCGCAATTGCTCGTCATCGTCAAAACCCTGTGTGCTCCCATCTGAAATCATCCACGTTCTGTCAAGTTATAATGAACAGCTGTGTGGGGTCGTGAATTATCAGTTTTTCTTTTTTAGACGCTCTGAAGACTTCTGTTCTGTCTCACAAGTCACAAACTGCAGCCATGTCTCTTCTTCTAATGGGGAATGAGTGAGAAGTGATTCACGATGCTCATTGTTAGGCCTTGAGAAATGTCAAAGACACTGCCATACAGTACTTTTTATGGTCTTCTGACAAGAACCTCGGTACTCGTCTGGGACAAAACTTGTGATAGCCTAGATTTTATATCACAACATGAAGCAACCAAGTTCATGAAAGTTTTCATCAGTTTTCTTCATCAGTTCAGCACTGAGTGCTTGGCTGGTAACTTTGCCCTTCTTCGTCAACATTAGTGCAGCCACTGTTAAACATGATGCACTGTGGTCTCACTCCGGCTTCACTCATTTCATTGTTTCATACACAAGAAAAAGTCCCTAATAAACTTCATTTGGTCTCAGTTTTTGGCAGACGAAACATAATCACTAACTGCACTTCATGACTCGCAGAATTTTCTATTGCAATTCACGTTTTAAACATTAACAGTGAAAACAGTAGAGGCAAACCACACAGCAAATAATCACAATCTGAGTAATGATTCAGCTGATGATCCGACACCAAATGAGGACGTTACAGCCATCTCTCACTACTGAGCGGAAAAATGTAAGTTATTTTCTGAGTAGTCCTTGTAAATACACAGAATTGCACTATTGGTCTCATTTCTTTTGGTCATATTTGCAACTTGACATTTTCCAGTCGAGCACAAGATTTATTTGTAATAAACTGTGTTTTGACTTCCACTGAGTGATAAAACTTGTGATAGCACAAGGACCCAGTCGAAGGCCAAAAAATGGTTGATAAATAGTACACAATGACGAATTGGCTCCTGCCAGTTGTGATACATCAGGGGAGTATCAAATTACTTAGTTAGCTTGTTCCATATGTGTTTGCCATTTAATCTGCAAATTAGTAGAAGTAGGACGGATAAGATGTGTGCGTGCCGTGCAGATACACAGAAGAAGCTGGCCACAATTCGTGAACATCTGAAGACGGTGTTGGCTGCAATCAGCCATCTGCAGGCTACTGCCTCAGCGTGTAGTCGCGGAGAATCTGTTGCTTCGTATGGAACACCTCAGATGTCGCTTGTTTTGTCCTCTGCCTCTGCTACCAAGGCAACTTAAAGTGCAACGTATATGTGGGATCCACCCTCACTGCAGTGTGGTGATTGACTGTAATGCCTTCATGTTGCTTGAGGCAGAGTGTCAATGTGGGGACTGGCCATCTGACCTTGTTTGTTTACCCTGTGAGTGGGCAGGTAGCTGCTCCTTCAGTGGTCATTGGGAGCTCCGGTGGTAGACAAGTTATGGAGCCCCTTAAGAAAATAGTATCCAGGGCTGGAAAGGAATCCAATATGCACTTGGTATGTCTACCAGGAGGCATCATCTGAGATGTGGGGGAGACCCTGCCTGTTGCTATTGCGGGTGCAGTGAGCAGTCATCTGCAGGTTGTGACTCATGTTGACACCAATGAAACAGGTTGCTTGGGTTCTAAGGCCATTCTCAGTTTGTATGGGCAGCTGCTGGAAGTGGTGTGGCTGCTATCCTCACTCACAGAGTGCAAGCAGAGCCCGCAATTTACAGAATCCTGCCCAAAATTGATATGGGTCCTTTGATTTGGAGCTGAATGGAGGGACTAAACCAGAGGCTTTGCTGATTGTGTGACACTCTTAGCTGCAGATCTCTGGACATGCATTATGGGTTGGAGAATTGTAGATTTCCCTTGATAGGTCAGGGGTTTGGTGCACACAGGAAGCAGCTACTTGGGTGGCAGAGTACTTGTGAAGTGCGCATGGGGGCTGTTTAGGCTAGGCGCTAGTTTGAGATCAACAGTCAGTATGCAGAGAGCAAAATAAGATTGATACAAAA